>NC_051039.1:26516146-27758646 GCF_904848185.1 Acanthopagrus latus | reverse complement strand
TGCAGTTCAAAATCCACTGCACCAGCTCTGCAGCTGGCCGTGTGTTTTACACACCAATCGAGAGTGAGAAAGTGAAAAACAGCAGGTCAGCTCGCCATCATGGCAGGATTTTATTTGTTCGTGTGATTGTGTGTTTTTCATCGCTTCAACATACAATCAGACATACCTGTGTGCTCTGATAAAGTGGTAAAATTCAAAACAGAGAGGTTCAACCTTTTTTCGCCTTGTCATATACATTTTTTTTTTATTTTCAAATAGGACAGGTCATTTAAAATGATCACTAATTATCGACATCAGCTTACCATCATAGGCTTTTCAGCCGTTTAGCTCTGGTCTTGCCTGTACACAGAAACACACAGTCCTGAGAAGGTTTCTAATAAGACTAAATAAGTGAAAACACCTGTGTCGGCCAACCATGAGTATCAGTTAAGGTGTTTATTGCTTACCAGTGGCAACATAGGGAGAATGTACTCATAACTTTTCAATAAAATCCAAACCTTGCATTTTTTTTAAAACAACTCTACTATGAAATGTGGTCATTTTATGTCAGTTTGGGTGAGTGTGCTTTTCTTTTACAAACCTGCAGCTCTGGCCCTATAATATCAGCGCATGTACTCACTTGCAGGTTTGTTAAATCTACAATGTTTTTGTTGAAAATATTTAGGAGAGGTGCTGGGAGGTTTTTCAAATAGCTAGTCCACCCATGGACAAAATATTAGAAACAATTCTCATTTTAGGGTAATAAGGTAAAAGTAATTTCTATGATACTGCTTGAGCAAAATTCTACAAGGATTCTCCCACCCATGTATTGCAGCTAATATTGCAGTTTTTTTTTTGTCCAAACGTCAATGGTCCTCGTCACACTGTACTGCAGAGCAGAGCTCTATTGTTTTCAATTAACGTGACAGTTTTACTCTCACATCAAGAAGAGTGGAATTTGGCAGCGAAAGGCGTCTCTGACCGAAGTATGAAATCTCTCACACTTACAGCACACAAAGACATGGCTCCTGGCAGTAAATCTCCCACAGACAGAGACACATAAAACACACTCATATGGACATAGACAGGCAAAGGGATCCACACATGCACACAAGCCAGCACGCACTCACTGTGATTTAGGGTAATTGCAAATAACAAGCCTTCTGCTCTGACATCCAACCTCTATCAATTAAACATCAAATATTCTCCCCAACAGTTTTGCTGCCAAACACATTCTTCATTCCTTTAATCCCAAAAGCTGAAACTCAACCCAGTTAAAACGCCAGTGGAGAATGAGAGAGAGAGAGAGCAACAGACAGGGGAATCAAAGCATGTTAATCGAGCCCTACAGTGCAGTATGTTGTGATGTGTGTGTGTGTGTGTGTGTGTGTGTGTGTGTGTGTGTGTGTGTGTGTGTGTGTGTGTGTGTGTGTGTGTGTTTGAGAGAGACAGTGCAAGAAAGAGAAAGGGAGCCAGAGTAGATGTGCATGTAATCATTTTTATTCTTCAACCCCCACCTTCTCTTTCTTTCCCCTTTCCCCAGCCAAGGTCTCTCTCTCTCTCCCTCTTTCTCTCTCTCCATGTCACTGTCTTTAATGCACTCTGACAACACACAAATCACTGGAGTGGTTTCCCAGCAACAGGAGGGAGGGTTTGGGGTTTTGGACCCTGATGGAGCCAAAAACGTCTTCCAGGAGAGGAAATTGATTCAGTGGGAAGTCTTAAAAAAATCCTTCAGATCCAGTCAATAATCAGCACCAGATAAAAAAGAGGAGACGGTGTGTAGGGGGTGGGGAGTGGGCATTGATTATCCCTGCTTCTACCCAGTACACGCAGGCAGTAGAACAAGAGCTGGGAAGCAGCCAGAGAAACAGCACGGCAGTCTGATGAAAGACAGTGGCGCTTGAGGCTTGTGGTCAGAAATCAAAGTGTCCCCCCTCATCTCCCTCTGCTCTTTCCTCCCTCAGTAGGAACCATGTTTTCCTCTCCCAACCACTCCTCCCAACCCACATTCATTTCTCTCTGCCTCCCCCCTGTGGACTCAAGTGATCATGGCAGATCTTTCAGCCACAAGATAATAAGAAAATCCTTTATTGATCCCCAGAGGGGAAATTCAAGTGCTGCACCAGCACAAAGACAACGTAGCAAGCAGGTAATTCCTCAGTTAGTAAAACTGAACTGTAACTGATTACAGAGATTCTTTTGCTTTTAAGATTCAACAACTCATTATTTCCACCATTTGGTAACACTTTACAATCAGGCATCCTTAAATGAAAATAAATGTAAATGTAATAAATTCCTTGCTGTTAGTATTAATAAAATGCAGATTATTAATTGTCCTTTATGATGTTAAGTAATGAAAACATTTGGGTTGCCAGATTGTGAACTATGGCTGCAGTGGCATGTGACTGTTAAGGTATATTGTGTATGAAAGGTAAGAGCTGTCATACCGTGCACATTTGCTTAACTACTGAATTATAAATGGGTTCCACAGAAAACTTCTGCTTTGCTGTGAAGGAACTCAAAGAGATGACAAGAAGGCCTTTCTATGACATCAGC
The DNA here is from genome assembly GCF_904848185.1 of Acanthopagrus latus. Lineage (NCBI taxonomy): Eukaryota > Metazoa > Chordata > Actinopteri > Spariformes > Sparidae > Acanthopagrus > Acanthopagrus latus. The sequence goes on along the minus strand of NC_051039.1, from coordinate 27,756,108 downwards.
CTTTGCTTTCATAACCAATTTCCAATTTGGGAATGACTCAAAATATTTAAATGAGTTACAGAATCCATTGCATTGTGTGGTATTGAGGTATAAGGGCCCTTAAAACAAAATTATCCGACCAAATGGGAGAAAAAAAATCAAATTAAAGCTCTGCATGCACAGCTCTGCAAAACTATTTTTGCTGTCTTTGTCAAAGATATTTTAGCCTGGTCTGAAAACACACTGTCTGGCAATCCTATATTTAGCAATTGTGTTTCAGAATATATATAAAAAAACATTTTTCATTTCTGTTTCTAGTGGTTTTATTTTTTGTTATACAAAATAGAAAGTGACATTCAAATCGTTTTCTTAAATTTCACTTAGCCCTTTTCCCCATGAAAAATAATAATTTAATAATAATTTTCCGAAGAAAATATTCAGTGGCCAAATGATCCAGCAAGAGAAGTAGTCAGCAGAAGGTCAAAAATAAGGTATGGAGGAACAAAATTCATCAGTAAATACCTACAGATGTTAGATGTTCCGAAGACAGTAAGCTTCCCAATATGATGTAGGTTGCTTGCAGGTCAGCAATAAGAGGTGTTACAATGTTTATATTCCATTTTTGCACAAACAACATGTGAACATCAAGCACATGTTCCCAGCTCCTGATAATAATCCTGTCTCTGTGTCTCTGTGGGGGAATTTTATGATCCTCCAAGGTCAATCTGTCTCCAGTTTATAGGAGGTCATACATGTCCTGTACAGATGTTAAAGTCTGGATAATGAAAGTGATGATCATAGTCTCATGGTCTTAAGCTAACTAACTGTGTAAACCTTGTAAGGAGGCCTTCGATCTATCTATGTTTAGCGTCTCTGAGCTATTATACCTCCTCTTCGTCCTCTGGCTACAGGGGAGAGATTCTGCATCACCCCCCTTCCTATGTTATTAAAGAGATAACTGTGTATGGGCGCACTGCCTCCTGAAGCTTTAAGATATCATTTGGACACTTGGGATTATCATGGCAACACTCTGTGAAGACAGACATGATGTTATGCTGCTCCACCAACGTCATGTTCTATAAACTATCTCAACGTAAGTCATCGGTGTCTCTGAGTCTTCTTCATCTCTCCTGAACAGTCAAGCAAGCTGAAATTCTACAACAGTCTCATCTTAAAACTAAACCTTTTACCTTTTTCAAATGGGCTGTAAGCACTCTAATGATTTTATAGGCATGATACAAAGTTGTTACTCACATTCTGACTTTAATCTCAAATCTCAAAAGCTTGTGACTTGCATGACAGTCACTCTCAGGCAGAAGAAGAAGGAATCATCAGAGAGTGACAGCACATCGTGACACTTATTCAATATTCAATCATCACCATCACCCTGGTTCCTTCAACAAAAAAAACCTATGAGATGTTTTAATTGGATTCTGGATTAAAAAAAAAAAAAGCTGTGACAACATTACGTTTATGATACATACACATTTTGTACACCAAACAGATAAACACTTTGTGATTTTCGACGCGTAGATTAAAACAAGTTATTGTTTGAAAACCCATAGACTTTGAGATGAGGAAGCCAGATTTGCAAAAATGCTACCTAATTTCCACCACTCTATTTCGCTGTGCGCTATTTCAGTGCCTATAAAGAGAATGATTACTACAGCAGATGATAAGTCAAACTGGGTCTCGTCAGAAAGTCTTCAGTGCTCAGACTCTACAGGGAGTTTCATGATCGAGGGGCGTCTGCCCTGAGCAGCAGCAAGAAGAATCCCCCCATGGAGTCCAGACACTGGTGTTGCTTTGGTGACACCTCTGAGACAGACGGGCTGATGAAACAATGAAGCTGGAGAATCTGCAAAGAGTGGGTGGTGATGCATGCGCTAAACAGCAGCATGAATGAACTAGAGGCAAGAGGCGATCATATTTAAAAAGACAGCAGCGAGATGATAGGTTAACAGTGAAGGTGTGTCACTGTGCCATTAACTAGATGTGCCTGACTTAATTGAGCGGCTGATTTGAATGGATGGGCTGAGATCGGGGCAGGCATGAGTGAACATGAGTGAGAGGACTGAATGAGGAGATGTTATGAGCGTTAAACAAAGTACAGAGCACGCAAAAGAGTAGTCCTCCTGTCCGAACTTTCACTAGAGCTTCATTAGGTAAAACACTTTATAACAAGGCTTTTTAGACAATATGTGAGTATTCTACAAACTATAGTCTATATATTTAATGTAGCAGGTCTGAACTGATGTATATATCAATCTAACAATAGGCTTCTTGAACTTTATTGGACACATATCTGACTAAAACTATGAATATCAGCAAGCTGTGGAGGTGTTTCAGCTTCAGTCTTGATGCGCTGCTAAATATTTCACAAGCAATCAGTTGTTAAGAGATAAAATGTGCAACTGTTTCCTGAGTTTGGAGCCCAGAAGCTTTGTCTTTTTTGGCACAATTAAAGAGAAAACCCCAAAGCTTTATGAGGCCTCTCCTTTCAGCACTACTGTTACCGATCAGGCAAGTAAAAAATAGATCTGGTGTCGCTGCGGTTTCTAATGAAATCCCAAAAAACCAAAATAGTGCACTGTGCAGCTGAAGCAGTGCTTTTCCAGCTGAGCACATTGAGCAGTAAGTTGACTGTGGGATCCACAATGTCAAGTATGACGTAAATGTCTCCCTGGAGCGCTATGTTCTAAAGCAGGGGGGATATGACCTTGATGCTCAGCATCCACATGTAAAATACTATTGTGGATTTAATTTTGGAGTTACTTTTTTGCACTGTAATAATCTTCTCTATCTGTAAACTATCTCATTTGGTTCTTCCTTTTCTCTAGTGCTCTATCCTTCTCTTCCCCTCTTTGCACAAACATATGGCATCTATACAGCCAAAAAAAGACATAAAGAGAATACTTATGATGCAGATAAATGCTGTATGAGTTTGTGGAGACTGTAGCCTACTTCACTACGCTGCTCAGCAATGTGAAATCATTCTGCAGCCCTTGACAATGTGGGCACACAAGTATTTATAATGAAGCTCTGATGAAAGCTCTGACAGGAAGACTTCCCTTTCACACGCTCTGTCCTTAGTTTATTTCTCATATAAACCGGGAACATCTGAGACACACTTCACTCTAACCCTCTCATCTTGCTGCTGTCTTTTTAAATACGGTTTGCCTCGAGGTCATTCATGCTGCTGTTCTGCACGTGACCTCCACCTCCACCTCCACCCACTCTTCGCAGATTCTCCAGCTTCATTGTTTCATCAGCCCATCTGTTTCAGACCACCACCAGTGTCTGGACTCCATGGGTGGATCCTTCTGGCTGCTGCTCAGGGCAGACGACCTTCGATCATGAAATCTCCCTGTAGAGTCTGAGCGCCAAAGACTTTCTGACAAGTTCCATTATTGCACATCATCTGCTGTTATAAACATTTTCTGTACTTCATTCACTAGTCTTTCTATGGCAAAATAACATTTCTTAAGGGTCATATAAGATATCTAAAAGGGCTTTAGCCAACTCTGTTCTTCCACTTCCAACTTGGCTGGCAGCGTTGTGAGCCTGCAGTTAACAGAGCAGAAGATTAAAACTAGCTTGATAGCAAGTCACAGCAAAACACAACTCACACAGAGCTGGGATAAGAGGAGTGCAAATAAATTAGATAAATAGCACAGATAGAATATGTTGTTCCATTCAGGGGGGTTGGGGAAAATAATAAAGTAAGTTATATTCATTATTATTATTATTATTATTATTATTATTATTATTATTATTATTATTTCTAAAGGGTGTTGAACCCAGGCTTTATTATCCAGCCGTGAACTGATGTGTCTTAAAGGAGACTTTGTAAAATAAATAGATAATAAATCCAAACACTGAATTCCTTCTGTGATAACTTCTTTGAGTCTGTTTCTGCGTGGCACCTTATGATGAGCCCCGCCAAAACAGCTAGCTGGCTAGACAACAAGTGCATTTCATGTGTTGGAGACACATGGTTCTTGGTTATAATGTAACCGTAACATTGGCTAAGGTAGCTGTTGCGTGAGCAGGTTAAAATAGCTCTTTAGATAACTAGTTTATTCAAGTAGCTAACATTAGCTAAACTAGCTAGCTAGCTAAAATTTGCTGAGTAATGAGCGGGCACGTGAGCTGTCTGCCTTTACCTCTGTATGGCGCATAAAAAAAAAGATGTTTAATTTTATTTAGCTGACAGTCAACTCACAGCTTACCTGAAAAACCAGTGGAGAGGCATCTTGCTCTCTTGTGAGCATGTCTGTTGTCTCTACAGGTCCTGCCATCGCCCGGGGGAGGGACGGGGGGATTTAGAAACCCCTGGGGATAGAAATAAATCCGGAAATGGTATTTTGATGCCAACATTATGCTTCATGGAAATTATGATCTTCAAACTTTAATGAGGTAAAACCTGTAGCACAGGCAGGAATCATGTTGTGGGTGGGCACAGAGCAAGTTAGGTGGTACCTAAGGTAACCCTATAAACAATGCTTATTAGGATCTGAAACACATCGCTTAGCTAAAATAGGACATATACATGTTTCTCATGTTTCTCACAGTTCACCACCAGCAGGGTCATCTTAAATTACATGACCCCTTGGAATATTTTACCATTTAAATTCCTTGAAGCACATTTAACATGGTGAAAATAGTAAAGCACGATCAATTTATCAGTAGGCTGATTTTATTGGCTGTTATTAGCCTATCACAGATGTATCGATATCTTCATCTATATTGTCCAATATGAAAACTTTATATTTGAAAAGTATAATGCAGAAAAAACATGCTTGGGGTAATTTAAAATGGTTGTAATGACATAGTTTGTCCAGCAGAGGGATTGTCTACAGGGATAAAACAGCTGGTGTCAGGAAATGTAACAGCTACCTCAACTGTAAACAGCACAAAAAAGATAACTGCAAAGTAACATTTTAGTTTTAGAAAATAAATAGCAAACTTTTGCTGATCTTTTTGTTTTTAAACAATCGGGAATCTGCACAGGATGTTTTATTTTAAAGATTTACCGGACTACTCTATGCTGTTCCTGTGTCTCTGACTTCCTGCCGGCGCGATCTGCCCTGCCCAACTTGGTATCTTCAGCTGTTCTATCAATAAAGCCAATTAAAGGCCAAAAAAATATTAAAGAATAAATAAAAATAGACCAGGCATAGGGCGCAATTTAGCTCAGCTGGTAGAGCAGGTGTCCCATGTACAGGGGCTTTGTCCTCGCTGTAGTGGCCCTGGGTTCAAGTCCTGGCCTGGGACCCTTTGCTGTGTGTCACTCCCCCTCTCTCTCATCCTGTTTCCTAATTATCTTCAGCTGTTCTATCAATATAGACCAAAAAAATATTTAAAAATTAGAGCAGGCAGCCAGAACCCAAAGCAGCTGTGCACGGCTTGACTCCACTGTGTGTTGGAGCTGATCACGGCCGCTTGTGATTTATAACACACTATCTGCTACTAGTGGAGACTATGGAGACTGATCAGGTCAGCTGCATGAAGTACACATTGGCAAAAACATGCTGAGTAATCTTTAAAATGAGACTTCTGGTAAATGCTAAATGCACCGCCAGCAGTCTGACCTATCGATATGTAAACAAGAGGTAAGACACATATTTTAAAAAAAGATTTTTTTATTGGTTCCCTGGTGAGATAATTGATACAGTGTTTGCTGACTGTTATTCAGTGAACGAGCCATCATTAAGCCTTCTGACTGGGTGGGCATGGCAGGCCCAACTAGGCCCACCCACAGGTGGTCACTCACAGAAATTATAAGGCATGTCATGAATGGTTTTGAATAGTTGCAGTTATGTTTTTAGAAGTGAATGTTTATGGCAGCACCATGTAAAAGAAAAGGACATCCAGTGAGCAGAGAGGGGAAAAGAGCTGCGTTAACATGAAGTCAGCATACAGGCAACAGATCAGATCTCTCATGATGCAGACTCTCAACTGACTCTCAACACCTCCCCCGCAAGTGTCATTACAAAATTGTAAACTTACACTACCGTAGAAGAAAAAACCTTCATACAATTCATTAGCCTCATACTAATTACAATAAAATTTCGAATCACAACAGACTGTAGGGTTCTAATTAAACATAGATGAAGATTATGACAGATCCCAGAGCAGTAAAAGAGAAATCCCTCATAGTGGGAAATGATCTACAACATATTGTAGAGATACAGTACATACAAGTCATTACAGTATGCTTAATGATAAATGTCACCTCACATCAGTGTTTGCTTTCAATAAATGCCTCAAAAAGGGAGGCAACACAGTAAAGAAAATGTTTTTAGGTACAGTACAAAGTGATACAGCTTCATAAAATTTTCAATAGCACAGGTTATTGCACATTATGAGAGTCCTTCATTCATCCAGTTACTCATTAGTATCATAGATACATACACATGTTTACAAATATTTCTTGTAAAGCTTCTTTATAGTCTTCTGAAATAATCATATAACCCTCCCCCCCAACAAATAACTTTGCAAAATCACATTTCCTGCTGTCTTTCGATTATTTTTTCTGTGACTGAGATTCCTCGCCGTTCTGTCCGGCAAATCACCACAGGTCAGGCTCCACCCAGACGATCTTCTTCTGCTCCTCCCAGATGATCGTACGCAGCCTGGTCAGCAGGGACGCCTGGTCACACCAGGAATCTGGAGCCACATTGTGATACAGACAAGGCAGCTTGTCGAGCAGCGGCTCCTCGCTCCTTGAACACGCCAGCAACTGCTCCTCTGACTGGCCTTGACGCTGCAGCTTTGACCTGGAGATGTAGGGGAAATTTAGCAAACTTATTAATTCAAAGGTTTTTAATGTATAGGAAGAATGAAGAAAATAGAGTGAGGGGTCATTATTGGATCTATTTTCTGTTCAAATGTAGACAAAGTGACATCATATTAATACATTTCTTCACTGTTCCGATTGCGATTGCATTGACATAAAAGGAATTATTCCGAAATTTAAATATCAGCGCTTTGACGTCAGCACCACAGAGTCAGAGGGAACGTGTTTATATCTAGACATAGTTAGAACTGTCAGCGATCATACATGGAGAAGTCGTCAGTGAAGAGGCAGAGGAACCAGTTTTTCCTGCAGCGGGGCGGGGGTTGGGGGACATCAGTCAGGAAAACATAGAATTGAAGTAATGGTAATGGAAAAACTAGAATACCTTGAACATCACAAACTGATGATATGATACAGTGCATTCAAAATCATTTAAATCACACAGACGCAACAAATGACTGAAGAGATAATGGGGACATACTGTACAGCATATAAAGACTGATTAAGAATGAATGTGTGTAGAGTATGATATGTACTGTCCACTTGCTTATCAAATGTATCTCTAGAGTTTGGAAACTATGGCAGATATCAGTGAGGTCATCAGTGCACATTCCTCTCGCTGAGTGTTTGTAGTGATGATCTACACATGATATCAGAGTCGTCCGCACGTGCATAGCGAAAAAGGAGGAATAGATTTACCTGAGTTTACGTGCGCTACGTGCAGACTGGCCAATGAAGATGATAATGGGGAAGATCTCAGCCCGGTGCAGCCGACGCACGCAGTCCAGACCCAATGGCAGCACACAGTGAATCCCCTGTAGGACGAGGAGACAAAAAAAAATACTTTAAAACGGATTTTACAAAGCATTTTTAAATCTTAATTAAATGCTTACTTTTCAATTTAAGACACATACTTCTGAGTGGTAACCTACAGTCATGGTCAGCGGTTAACATAACACTACACAAACAGTATGTACATCGTGGCAGGCTTAGGTAATTATTTCTACAAATCTCATTTTTTCTGTGTTGGAATGAGTGGAAGGCAAACTTCTTTGTCACAAAAACTTTCATGAGATTTGGTTCAATAATGGATTTATTATACGTCTTCTGAAAATGTGACCAAATCTGCTGGCTCAAAAATCTACATGCAGCAACTTGAACGATCAATTTAGTTGATTATATTATAAGTTGTGTGAATCAAATTTACTTCATAGTGGTGCCTCTTAACTTCTTCTGAGATATTCTGATTGATAACAGCTGATAACATTTCATTACATTTTAATAGGGCTTGTTTAATACATCCACAATTATTGAATTAGAATCTTCTGGAGGACAGGTGTGAGTCCACACCGCCATTGGCTGAGAGGCTGCTGTGCAAGAAAGAAGCCCTGGCTCCAGACACAGCGTCTTAAAGATCGACTGAAGTTTGCTGCTGATCACATGGCCAAAGAAAAAATGCAATGGAGGAAAATACTGTGTTCAGTTGACACAAAGATTCAGTTGTTTGGCCGCAATGAGCCGCGATATGTTTGGGAGAGAAAGTAAGGCCTTTAACTCCAAGAACACCATCTCTACTGTCAAACATGGTGCTGGTAGTATTATGCTGTGGGGCTGTTTTGCTGCCAGTGGATCTGCTGCTCTCAAGAAAGTAAATGGAATGATAATGAAAGATGATTATCTCCAAGGTCTTCAGGAAAACCTAAAATCATCAGCAGAAGATTGGCTCTTGGGCCCAGTTGGGTGCTCCAACAGGACAATGATCCCAAACACACAGCAGAAGTGAGAAGGAACAGCTAAATCAGGCTAGAATTGAGATTTTGGAATGGCCTTCCTGAGCAGTTTGTGTTCCACTCATTCCATCACAGAAAGAGTCAGAGAGCTGTAGAAATCATTGGAACTGAAGACTGCCATGATGTGTCAAAAACAGGATCTGTGCCTGTGCTGAATGTTCTGACCTTCTTCATGACTTTCACGACCCCCTGCAGGGTGTAGCAGCAGTTTCTTCCCTGCTCACACTCCTCCAGGATCTCAGACCTCTGCAGTATAGCTGCATGCTCAGTGGAGCTCAGCACCTCTGTAGAACAGAGGGGTGGGGGAGGAGGGAGAATCAGAGAAGTAATGAGGCTGTATGATCAAGTGACAATGGTGAATATTTTCATAAACACATTTCAAACTTTATGGCAACTTTAGCTTTAATTTTTCCATTATTTCACTATAAAGCAATGAATCTCCATCTGTCTGTTATTTCATCTTCAGAATGGGGCATCTGAGCTACTTAGCAGGTTTGTTGCTGAGGACCCAAGGAATATGCAACACATTCAATATCAATATATTTTTAATAATCAACGCTGCTCTGTGTTGCATCGGGGGTATGGCTTCAGTGCTCTGGCTTCACGGCCTTGCAGACTGAAGCTTGTCTCACACATGATCTCAAGGGGAAGCAGACTTAAACAAAATGGAGTTTAATGTGGTGTGGGGTCTGGATGAGTGGGTAGACATGGTCAACACAGCTTGTTATATTCTTCAGTGAGAACTGGAGGTGAGATTTGAAGTATCTGTCAACAGTAGTAAGCTAGTTAACATTAGCATCAAGAGCTTGGCAGCACCGTCACACAAATGTCTGGTCAAGGTAGAGCTTTAATTCTGTGTAATGCTGAATACTTTAACAGATACCATGAATCCTAAGCTTTGGACAGGCACTGCACTAGTCTTTCATTTCTTCAGTATGTTATCGGACACATTTCTTAATTGTCATCATGACCTTGTAATGATCAAATTTTCCCACAAAGATCATTTGGTTTTTATTTGATCTTATCGCTGCAGAGAACATTGTCACACATTTCCTGTCTTTACAGCCTCAGTGATTTTTATTACTATTTATTCACAAAGTTTATTCCCATCCTTGTTTGCAGCAACAGACAAACAATGTGATCTGTCAAGTCAAACAGACTTATCTGTCAGCACAGGAAACTGCGTCCCTCCACCGTACCAAAAGATTTGTCTTCAACGACATATTAAATATGAACCGATATAAAAGCTAAATGCACAGCATCTCTTACCAGGCTCACAGAGCTCGAAGCCTTGCCAGCCTGCTAGTTTCTTATTCAGCGTGCGACCCAGGACTGTGGGCAGCAGCAGAACAGGCCTGCAGATGGGTGGGTAGTGGGGGGTTACCAGGGTGTAGGGCATGAGGGACACACAACATTTGGCTGCAGATGTGTCACCTACATAGGAAGTAATATGCACAGTGAGAAAGTTAGAGCCTTTCATCGAAAAAAACAAAACAACATGAAATAGGAAACAGGTTAATAGGCACAAGGCAGAGATAATAAAGGAAGATGTTATACTTCTGTGACTGTGCTCTTGCAATCTATTGTACCTGCATCGGTGCTCTTGGTCTTCTCCTCCTCCACACTGACCCACAGTGGGTTCCTTCCCTGGCGGCCAGTGCTGACAATCCTCACTGCTTTCTCCTTATTCTGGGCTACTGAACGCCAAAACTGGTAAAATAAGTTGGATAATTCCTGGAATTAGTTCACACTGACATTTTAGATGGGGTCACACTGATTGGCAGAATTTCAGTTTAAATTCACCTTTTGAGACTTCTTTTTTTGAAAGCTCATGTCTTCAATTGCTCGAATCAGAAGTCGCTGTGCCCTGTGTGATCAGGAAATCATTACCAATTTCCACTTTCAAGCACTGGGAGCACTGATTTAATTTCACTTTCAAGCATTCTGATAATTCTCACTTCCTACTCATACTGGCTGACACTGAACTGATCCTGCCCCCCACAGTTTTACTCTCTATCAATGTACCAACCTGTAATAGTTGGGCACAGTTCCACTCTGCAGGTCCAGCAGCTGACAGGGGTGAACCTGGCTGGCGTGCCATGAGTCCTCAGTGCCAGCGGGTCGTGTGTTGGTCACGTGAAGGATGTCATTGCAAGACACGGCCAGGGTTCCGTTGGGGCTGGCAGGGACGGACATGTTGACACGTACGTAGAAGGAGTCTCCGGAGGATGTCACATTGCTCTGCAGCTGATGCAGCAGTGCCTCATAGTCTGAGAAGGCAGAGATGGACACGATACCTGAAGCCACCGTATATCACATTTATCTCTTGCACACAGATGGTGGTAGGACTGTTACTCATAAAAGTAGTGTATTACACATTACTCGCTACTTTTTTAAAAAATTAGACAATTAGCAGAAAAGGCATGTTTGATCTGCCCAGTATGCATTTAATTGATACTATAGGAACAGTAAGGCATTGCAATATTGCTTAACAAGTGAAATACAAAATAACACAGACTAATGTTTTGTGCTAATTTACAACAGGCTGTGCTTGTATGTGACGCCCTTGTACACAAAAACAAACAGTTTAATAAAGCTATTCAATTGAGTTCTGTCTCGGTGTTGTGTACTTTGAAGAACACTGCAGCTCAGCAGTATTTTTTTTTGAATGATGCAATACAAAGACTCGCAAACACAGCGGGTTGATCATCAACATTACATCCTGTTACTATTTTTAACAGGTCACAGTTACGCGGGTCACCTCATGTGGCAGCTGGCCATCCCTTTAATCTCATGAGATACGGCCCGCTTCCGGCAGGTCCGATGTCTGGTGAAGCCATAAACATTTATTTCCAGATAATGCCAAGATGCACTCACTGTGATTTGTTATATCACAGTCCCGCCTTACGACGTTGCTCTTGCATGCATGTTTACATATGTTGCGTAGGTGTGTGTGTGCAAAAGCTATTTTTTTCCCGAAACATAAAATTGCAAAGTGTAAACATCCCTTGTTTTGTTCTTGGTTTTTCCCCATTATTATGTAATTTCATTAAACTTATTTTACAGCATGAGCACAAGTTGTCCCAGCGCTGCAGTAAGGCACTAAATGAATTTGTTTAGAAGATGTAGAAATTCTCAGTTATGGGAAATGTAGTCTTATATTAATTATTTTATAATGACACATTAAATTTGGATTTCAAAATGCTGAACTAGGAGAAATGTTTCAGAATGGGATGTAACGTCGCCACAAAAAAGTATACAGAAATGATTTATGATGAGACATACTGTCTTGGTAACAAGGAGCAGTAAGTGTTAAATGTGCTCGCTGTGGGACATACCATCCTGCCTGGGCCGAAGGGAGAGGTGACAGATGCCCGTGACCTGGCCGAGAGCCCACATAGCTTCTTCTAAAGTGGAATCCTCCAGCACCATCCTCAGAGCCTTCTGGTTCTGCTCGTACTGCACCTGTAGAAGAACAATACGATGAGAAACGTCCTCATGTAGGCAGAATGATTAGAATGAGCATTTAAAACACAGTCAAACCCACCTCCACTATCTGTGCCCCAGGGCTGATGCCGACAGTATGGGCAGCGCTCCCCTCTGTCACCTGGTGCACAAACACTCCGGTCTTATTGCCTCCTACCACTGCCAGCTGGCTGAGCAGGGCCTCTCCCTGTAAGGAGATGCTGAGCACGCGGCCATTGATGCGGATTGCTTTCTGACGAGAACGCATCAGGAAGGGAGGGGCTGATGTTCTTGACTCGCTGGTGAGAGAAGATTTTGATCACTGCAAAGATCATAGTCTCCTGATATGGAAAGGAAAAAATGCATTTCTGGCAGACCACAGGCAAAATCCATTCATACTTGACAGAATATACAGCTATATACAGCTATACACAGCGTGGTCTGTCAGCAGTAGGACAATGATTCAGTTTAGCTGTGGCTCAGTACTCTAGAGCATTGGATTTAAAATAAAACAATTTCTATGAGTTAAGGTTGCTAGCCGACAAGCTCAGTGATTCTTGGTGTCATTTGGTTGGTTATCAACTTCAGTCCAGACAGAAGTATCTCAACAAGTATCCGATGGATTGCCATGAAATTTGGTTAAGACACTGACTTTAGTGGTTCCCCTCTGTATTGCCACCGGCACGTTCACATTTTTGACAAAGTGAAATGTACTGTTCCAGCAACGGTACTGGATGGATTGCCATGAAATTTGTGATAAACTTAAAAACTTGAAACAACTTACTGTTCCTTTAACTTAAATCTAGTACCATCATTGGTCTAATATCTTTATTTCATAAGTAAAAAGCTGCAAAATGAATGACATTCCCATCAGTCTTAGTCTGAGCTAACTGTGATGTCACCCATTGGTTTGTGGACCACCGTTTTGAAGACCAGGGTTTGGAAGCACGGCCATGGCCATCATGTTTTTGTAGACAGAAGCGACCATATCTGGATTAAAGGGTGGTACTAGGAAAGATTATGATTGATGATTGATATGATGACTGAGATTTAGTGGAACATGCTGTGGTAACAACTTGTCAATCAAAAGGCAGCCACTCCTGAAAGCATACCAGCTTTATTGTGGTGACTGAGACCATAAACTCAGTGGGAAACTGTTCACTGAGGTAATAAATCATATAAGAACAAGGGTCATTCTGTACCTAAATACAATCAGACTTGTTTCCACAACCACTGGAATCGCCCCCAGCTGGCCATCAGAAAGAATGCAGGTTTAAGGCACTTGGACATTGGCTGTACTCCTTATTTTATAAGTTAAATGATGCTTATTAACACATTGATTGTTAAAACAATCATTATGAGCATGTCAGTGTTTACATTAAAGTACAACCTCACAAAATCTAAAGTAAACCTAAATAAGGTCATTGTGAATAATTAGTAGTTCATTTTTACAGGTAGTCATTTTTTGAAGTCAATGCCCTATAGATATCAGTGGACACTTCCCTGTTGAAGCTCTGCCAGAACATACTGCAGCCATGTTAACTTTTGCCCTAATCAAATGAAACACATGTTCTGTTGTTTAGATGGATTGAGGTCAGAGGACTGACTTGGCTGGTAAACAACGTTGCACTGCACACTGAATATTTAACAGTTAATAAAAGGTAATAAGAGTGACATCACTTGAGTCAGCGTCCTTTGGGACTAATGACTGCAAGTGTGAAAATGTTACAAATCTGTGAAAGTTGCATTCAAAGAAGGGAGCTTACGAGACCTCTGTAGCCTGCCCCTCTGATTGAGACTGAAGGCCCCAAGCTGCCACTCACATAGCACACCGGAATCTCCTACTCAACTGTTGACGGTTGAATTGCATTGTGGGTAATGTAGGAGCCAGGTTTTAACAAAAAAGAGGACTGTGCAAAATGAAAATAATGATATCCCTGGTTCTGCTGACAGAGATTCTGTAGTGAAACAATGCTAAAGGGGCAGAGCAGTGTTTTAAATGTGACAGTCACCACTTTAACCTCAGTCGATGTTTCATTTCAAATCCAGTGTGCCACTGAAAATGATACTGCCACACTTTCTTACGGTTAATCGCATATCAGGATTTATCATTTCATCTAGGTCAGCACATCTGCTACAAGGATGCGTTTAATTCAGTAGGGAATGATTATTGCTAGTTAATTTACAATATCTTTATTACCCTCTATCAAATCTATGGTATGGATTGCACGGCCTTCAGTTTACAGTATATCTCACATGTTCAAGTGGGCTGCTGTCTGTTGTATTTAATAACAAAACCTCAGTCAGTAATCTGAGAATCTTCATTCATAACAGTGTCGGTCCAGTGGGCTGCCTCACCTATCAGTGCTGGAGTCGTTAGAAGAGGAAAGCCTGGGCGTCTGCTTGTCTTTACTCCCCACTAAACAAAAGAGAGGCTGTTTAGTGATTTGGCATCAAGGTTGCTTCCCTGGAAATAATGTGCCGGAGTTAATGTATCACTTTACAGCCCTGGCAAGGGTACAACGCTGCACAATAGCTAATGAAAGGTCATGTCAAACAACAGCAAACCATCACCCCTCGCACCCAAAAACACAAACAGACTCACAGACACCCACTCAAAGAAAGAAAATTCACGTCTTTTCAATACGTACTGTCAGGGAGAAACACAAAGTCCTCCAACAGAGAATCAGTGTCCGCTGTCTCCAAGCTTCAAGAGAAAAAAACAAAAAGACAGCTACATGAAAACCTTGATCAGATTTCTTTCTGTCTGCAAAAACAACCACGTCCACAACCACCGACGCTAAGCTAGGTACTTGCATAAACAAAGTAAATGCTGTGACATGAGTATCTGCAGCACTACAATCAGGGACTGGTTTGGTGGGTAGGAATAATTATGGATGATGACAAAGCTGAATCTTTTGTTCACACTTTGAGCACTGACGCAGGAACTGAGGAGCCTGAATGAACACCTATGAAGTCTTTTGACCGTATGTTCCCTCTATTGTCTGTCTGGCTCCTCAACACCCTCTGTTTACAGCTTTCTCTGTTAACTTATGATCACACTTATTTGTATCTTTCTTGGTACCATCTGATCCCAGTTAAGGCCCTCTTATTTATGTTAATCACAATACACCTGGATGCCATCACGCCAACAGAAAGGAATGCAGAGGTCAGTAACACCATCAAGCCATCCTGTCTGGTGGGTCTGCTGCCAACAGCCTTGAACTAATAATCTATTTCTGAGAACATTAAGCATTAACACGAACACACGGCGACACTAACTGTGGAGGAACGCGGAAACAAACACACCTGCTGTCTGCATAGAGAACTTCCTCCCGTCTGCGGAGAGACTCTGGACCGGGGGGTTCTGCGTTTCGGGACCGGACACTACTGGCCACAACATCTTCACTCTGCACACATACGTATATATATATATATATATATACACATGGCATACATGAACACAACCAAACATGAATGCATGCTATTGTTTAAAAAAGTCTTAAAACCAATGACTGATAAAAGTAGATATAAAGTCTACAGGTGTGCAATGCAATAACATAGAGCTTTTGTACAGATACCAAAAATAACTTTTTTCAGTAGCTTAGTTTGAGAAATACAAAGTAAACTAAAGCATTATTTTACTTTAAGATAAATGATAACATTTACTATGTAGAACTTGTAGAAGGGTGCAGAATAAAAGCATGTATTTTCCTTAAAGGTGCACTATGTAGTCTTTGGCAAGACATTTTAATAAGAGGAGAAAGATCTTCATTGACAGATTTTTAATGCCTGAGCAAACTAAATAAACTAACTCTCTGCTTTGTTGATTAAATAAAATGAATAAACAAACTGACTTCATACTGTTTCACTTTGTTTATATTGGCTGTGGGGACCTCGTTTTCCCTTGAAAACATCTTGTTTATTCAGTTATTAATAAAATAAATATTTTGAAAATACTCTTCAGAAGTTTGTATTATTACCTTATTATACATTACAAATATTAAAATTCCGAGTTTGACTATGTTCCTCAAAAACTGCATAATGCCCCTTCACTAAACACGTTAGCTGGCTAGCGTTAGTTATGTTAACGTTAAGTAGCTAATGTTAGCAATGTTAGGTCATGCCACAAACTGGCTACCAGCTGAGGAGGCAGATGGTTTGAACAGCAGCAGAGTTCTGACATGAATGCAATGGAAGGGGCGAGGCGGATAGACACTTTTAGCGGCAGAGTGTTACCACTCATGCCTTAAAGAGCCTCACTCATTTTCTAAAACAGTTAGTCACTGCAGCAAACAGCAGTTAATGGTGTATTTGTTGGGATATATTTTCAGAGTCTGTGGGTATTTCCAGTGGTATATGTGGGTTTGACTCAAAGTAAACCACAATGCCCATGTTCATCACAATGAAGGAACATGTGACCCAGTGAAAAAGTTTCGCTCATTTGTGGGTTTTTTTTTAGAGATCTTTGGCACAAAGGAATAAGACACATGAGACTTCTGATACAAAGACAATATTGTTGGTGAGATTAATTTAGTGGTGGTTTTAGATTACTGTACTTGGTCAGAGTGAAAAAAACAACATATTGCTCAAAACCCAGAGGCTAGTAAAATAATGTGGCTGACCTCTGGATGGCAGGAACTGGGTGACATGGGATTGAGTGCATCCATGCGACGTAGTCTAGGACGAGATGGGAACTTGGAATCCTCACAGCTGGATCTTGGGCTCTCCCAGTCCATGTCCTTTGACACAAAAACATTGTGCTGCATTAACATTATAAGCTCTGTATGTGTTGTGCGTTCATTAGGAGCTGATACACTTTGTGTTTGTGTCAGAATTTACATCACAACTCGGCAGTTGTTCTATGGGGCTGTGTTTGGTCTGCAGGCTGAAGACTCGCTCTTGGACCTCCATCAGCTGACACCTCAGGGTGTCCTTCTCAGCCAGGACGCGGGCGATCATGGCCTGGGCCTCATCTCTGGACAGGTATGCCTAGAAGCAAAGGTTTGTTTCTACAAAGAATCCACTGTGCACAGTCACTCCTTGTGTACAATTCATACAATTCACAAGGCATTCTGTGTAGAAGCCAAACCACCATGACGGCCATTATTGCTTAACTTGTGAGGCACCAGCTGTAACTCAAAACGTGGCTATCCAAATGTCTTAGTCATTCATTGTTTGAATTGTTTTGAAGTATCGATGCACATGCCTCCAACAAGGAGGTGGTGGTATGCAGGTCGTTGTCAATGTGGCGCCTGTGGCTGGCAGCCTTATATCTTTTGACACAATCTTCTGAACATGACATTTTAGGAACAATGCATGAATGATGTTTGAGTCATAAACTTCTTTTTCTCTATAATACATGATAGAAAACCTCATACTGCAATCAAACAGTCAGTGGTACATATGAAGCTGCTATCTTAATCTTAGGGCCACGCTGCACCACCAGGTTTCTACCAGGGCTGGGCTGAGACTTATTGTCATTTTTGTTTTTATAACAGACCAGGAACAAAAAGTGGAACCATGCACTTCTACAGACAGCATATCGTGACTCAGACTTCCAAAAACAATGCACATGGCATACGGAAGTCATTCTATCTCAGTTGGTCTTTCATTTCAGCAGCATCGTTTCTACATATAATAGTGGGAAATAAAATATTTTGGAAGTAAACTTCTACATTTAGCTGGTTCTGCTCATCAAGTTAGTGCTATGAGAAATCAATAAATAAAATGAGATATTTAGGCCAAAATGAATAGAGGCCCCTAAAAAACTGCATACAGCCCAAATGTGAACTGCTGAATGAATACTCTTTACATAGGAAATTGACCCTTGAAACTGTGCATTTAAAACGCTCAACTTGACTGCATATAAAAGTGGTAACTAGAATGTACATTAGAATGGCATTTACACGAAGTGTTGTTGAGAAGTCCCTGCTCATTAAGCGCGGAACCACTGTACCAGTTGTGGCCGTATTTTAAACCCTATTGGGAGTTTCGAGTTTTGACCCTTTGAGGGTGTTGTAGCTTGAGTTAACAGTGTGAGTTCAGAAGTTACTAATTGGTTGTCTGTGCATATGAAATACTGCACATGCATATGCACAAGTTGTTTTATGGCGAGCTTGTGAAGTTCAATGGATTCTATGTTTGAATGATGTCATTGTGGTTACGATGATAATATCCCTGAGACTGTTATGTGTTGGCAGTGAGCTAACATGGACACACTTGAATAAAGTGGGCAGGGACCAATTACTTTTCCCTTTCACTGCATTAACGAGGGAGGAGAGCCAAGGGTTACTGACATAACACTCTATTATATGGAATATAGAGCTATTTGATACTTATTTTAATAAAGAATCACTCATTGCAGCATTAAGCTGTGGTGCTTTAAGAATAATTAGAAAATAATAAGAAACATAAGGATATATACTGCATTCACATGTCTCCACCTGACATGTGAGACATGTTAACAATGTGAAGTCAGCAGTTATTATTTGGTTTCCACAGAGATATGAAATTCATAGCAAGTGAAGTCAGGTGGATCGTTTGTTATACATAATACATCAGTGAATCGATTTTCTGTTCCCATCCCTGGTTTCCTCGGGAAGTGGGAGACAAGGGGGTGTTTGTTTGGCTGCTGGTTAATCCTACATGGTAACTGTAAAAGAAGATCGGGCTTTTCCAATGTCGGTTCAGTGATTTTCCTGTCGAGTTCTGCAAATTTCCGCTAGTACCTTTTTAAGGTAAAAACTCTCGCACGCAGTTCACCTCACCTGCAGGCAAGAATGAATTTTAATCACACAGTCTCTATACAAAGATCGAGATAGGCAGATAACCTGATGAAGGTTTTTGGAATGACATGTTGTTATTAAAATGAATTCTTGATTGCAAAAGTAAAAAAGCTACAGTATGTGACTTGCTTGTGGAGACCTGACAGCTGTTAGGGAGTGGGTGGATTTTTTGGTGGACAAGCCTCAGTAATGTTCAGAAGAGCAACTGGAATGCAACATAAAAGCTGTGTACAATATTTCCACCAGTGGAGGTTGACATTTGATAACGCCTGTCTGCTTTACATAGCAACAACGTGATGTGATGGGAGCTACGTTCCAGGCAAGACGTATAAATACAATCAAAAGCAGGAAATACTGCTTGGAAAGTTTGAGCGATGGGATCGTCATCGATCCCTTACCTGGTCTCTCTCTGCCTGCAGCTCTCTCATCTGGTTCTGGATCACAGTATTCTTCTGCTGGTGCATGTTACTGTCCAGGGTCAGCTGCTGCACCTGCAGGCTCAGGCACTCCTTCTGATCCAAGAGCTGAATGCAAACACACACACGTTACACCCAAGTGTTTTGTTTTTAAGACATCAGCAAGTTAACTGCTAAGCCACACATGAACATTGTTCTCTCTCAGGGGATGAAATGCTCAGAAAGCAGTTTTTACCCAAAAAAAAAAAAAAAACCCAAAAAACTTTTGCACGACATGAACGTGTGTAGCAGTGGGATATTCAAATGGCACTTTCCATCATAGATGTTTTGCTGAATTTGCATGGCATTTCCTGATCCATGATGAGTGAAGCACAGAAACACACACATACACACCCCTTGCTTCTCCGTGACCAGCTTTTCATTCTCCTCTCTGTAACACCTGAGATGCTCTGCAAGCTCCACCTGGCTGTCTAGGGCCTCAGCCAGGTCCTGGGCCAGGATGTCCTTATGAGCCTGACAAAGACACAGCAGTGACAGGAGATGAGACGCAAGCGTGAAGACACAGGTGGCTGTTGTATCATTCACTGTCTCGAGATTATCAGCTACCAAGAGAAAGATTAAATGATTAGTCTCACTGGGTCCAGTTTTTCCACCTTCACCTGCTGGCAGGGCAGACTCCTGACTTCCTGTTGCAGCGGTGGCCCCTCAGTGTGAGGGACACACCTGAGGGAGCGTCGCTTCTGGAACTCATTCTCCGTCTGTGTCTTCTGCAGCTCAGTCTGCAGCTGATACACCTGCCAAAGACAACAATACTGATGGGGCTGCAGCTATGATTATTCCCACTATCTATTTTTATTCTAATTCATTAATTAATGAAGACATTATTGTCTAAAAAATTATTAAAAAGATGTGACACTTGAAACTGTGTGTATTACCTTACGCAGTCCTCAAAGGTATTCAATATAAAAGAGAATAGCACCAGACATTTGAGCAGCTGGGTCTGGCTAATATTTTTTTTTCTTTAAATTACTTGAACGATAAATAGATAATCTAAAATTGTTAATTCCTTTTTTGTCAATCGACGAACTGAATCATCAAATACTTGTTTAAGCAATAAAGTTGCCGCGCTTTACATCAACAGTCAGGTAGGTTGGATCTGTGGTATGAAAACAAAATGTTACAGCTGTGACTCGAACAGAGCATCAGACGCTGTAAGACTTCAGAGTTTTTTTTTAAATCACAAAAAAACTCTTAATAGTCATGACAATCATATCTTTTTCTCCAAGATACGTTATTTTGAAGGAGACTGTTTCCATCTGAATCAACCATATGAAATGTGATATCTGGAATAAATGCAGAATGCTTTTATTCTCAGACAACCAGATTGGTTTAAAGAAATGTTTGAAATATTTTTATCCAGATTGTCAAAATGTTTTTCTTGTACATCTTTTTTTCTGACTAAAAATACATCTCCCCACTCTAGTGAGCGTTACTCTCCAAAGAAGTGATCTAAACTATTTATCAGCCCCTCCGTGATGGGTAGACATCTCTCAAACTCTGTGCCCCCTGACTGAACTGAAACCCAGTGTATGGTCTGCACGCCCGAGCTGAGGTTCCCCGAACGACATTACTGAAAGCCACAACCGACATTATGCAAATCTTTACAGAGGCTGTATTCAGAGGGCCTCCCCAGCCGTACACAGGACAATCTTTTCAATCTACATCAAGATACGAAGCTCACATTTCACTTCTCTAACCGTGACCTTTTGAGGACTTTCCCTGGAGATCACAGTTTTGTGTTTCAGGGAGGGGAGACTCATTCTACGTCATTTCTGACCTTCAGTCAGTCACTTCAGTCAGGATCACTGACCTGCAGGTTGAGGTCATGGAGGCGCATGCCCACAGCGGATTTCTCCTCAATGGCCGCCGTGTAGCGCATGTACACGTCACACTTCTCATCCTTCAGCTTGGTGACCTCATGCTGCAGAGAGCACAGGTGTCTCCGCATGCGTTCGTTCTCCGACTGAAGGCATCTGGACTTCTCCTCCTGCCCCATTAACTGCCTGATATTGGACTCCAGGGAGGCACAGCGTGTACTCATTCTGTTGGCCTCGCAACGCGCCTCCTGGAGCTCCTTCTGCATCCCTGTTACTGCTCTGATCAGATACTCAGTCAGCTCAGAGTATTTTATCAGGCCTGTGGGGAGAGCAACACAAGTCACACACATGCCAAGAGGAACAAAGAGACAAATCTTCAAATGTGACCTAAAAGCCACTGACCACTGAATCTTGAAGGCTCGGTGCTGGGTTTGCGCCCAGTGACCTGGGTGTACAGGGTCGGGTAGTGGATCATCAGGCTCTCCAGCAAGGCCACAGCACCGTTCCTTCCCTGGGTCCTCAGCAGATCCAACATATAGCCTGAAGACAGCAGAGAAAAATTCTTACTCCAATGCTAAACATTCAGTCAAATCAATCTAAAGATATGATGATCATTAAAGGGTAACTCCGGCAGTTTTACACATTAAAGTGTCTTTACAGGTCTTTTGGGGTACTACTGCATGTGTCAAAAACTAGTATCAAGATTTAGATGGCATCGGTGGAATCTGCATGTAATTGCATCCAGTGATTAGTCATTAAAATGCATTGTGGGTAATGTAGGCACCAAGATTTAAAAAAGAAGAATGTGTGGAATAAAAAGGTGGAATATTGATTTTGATCATTTGTTTTTTTAAAACTGCCCATAATGAATCCAAGTCTTATAGGAAAGCAGTGTTTGACCACATGACTGTTTTTCCAAACCTGGCACAACAAACACTACCCACAATGCAGCGTAATCACTAGAGAGAATTGATCAGATTACCTGCAGATTACATTGTGTACATCACATTTAACATATGCAGTAACACTCCTCAAGACCTGTAAACACACGCTGTGTAAAAGTGGTGGAGTTTCCCTTTAAATTATTGATCAAACCAGCAAGGAAAAAAAGAGTTTCCTCTTATTTCAGAAGTCAAAGCTCTGACTTTTCCTTTCGCACTAACAGTAGCTATTGGCAATTTGAAAAAAAAACATCTTGATAAACAGGAGAATCACACTCTCAAACATGTTGGTTTTACTAATAAAAAGATGTGCTTTGTACAAAAGAGTTGCCGGAATTGGCTCTTTCTCTCAACGAGGTGCTCAACAGTCAGCGCAAACAAATCAGAAGCAGTACCAGAGGACAGAGTGGTATCCACTCAAACACTACAAACTGGGTCAGACTACAGTACTTGAAAAACTCCATGGAGAGGCTTTCAACCAGCTTTACAATCCAAAGAGCAACAAGTTCAGTCAGAAGTCTCACTCGTTCTCATGCTGCGGTTGGTGAGGTTGTGGCAAGACACAATCTCGTCCTCGTCCATCTCTGTGAGCACCCTGGCCTGCCTCAGGTACGGGATCAGGATGCACGGACGCACCCCCAATGAGATCCGGTGGCGGTTGTCGTTGATCAGCTCCCACAGTTCCTCCTCGCCCATCTCTTTCAGGTCCCGGCCCTCAGGAACACACTCCCCTGCCATCCTGAGTGTGCTCTGTGTGTCTGTGTGTGTGTCTGATAGCGAGATGGTTGCCTGCTGCCCTCGCTGCAGAGACACCTGTCACACACTCATTCCTGGCAGAGAGCAACAGGCTGACTAGAGGAAGGGAAGCAGCATAAAAGGGCCGGGCTCTTTCCACGCCCCACGTGGGTGTTTGTTACAAAGCATGTGTGTGTGTTTACGTGTGGGTGTGTGAGAAAACCTGTAGGACAAGACCTCTATGAAGCAGAGCAACAAGGGGCGGGTGAGGCCGGTGCAAACACATGCTGGTGGCAAACAGAGCTGAAAAACAGGCTTTCACACACATTTCAGACACACGCACACACACACACACACACACACACACACACACACACACACACACACACACACACACACACACACACACACACACACACACACAAAATACATAAGTCAGTGAGCCACACATATTGGTCTTTCATTCACACTCTTTATAATGTATGTTTGCTTACAACAGCCCATTCAGAACCTAATTACATCACAGCTCTGTCTCATTGCATCATTGCCTGGTGCAGAGTCAAACCACAGCCTGAACGAACAAAGATGATCACTGACACAAACACATCCGACGACACGAGAGCTCACCTTAATAATTCCTAATCACAGTTGAGCAAATACACACACACACACACACACACACACACACACACACACACACACACACACACACACACACACACACACACACAGCTAACGGAAGCAAACACTGGCATGTAAAGTGCAAAGTCCTCTGTTGAAAACAAAGGAAATAAGGGTGGGGGCGTAGCAGACGTGTGTTGTCAGCATGAGGTCAAAGGGTTTCTCACACTGTTGGCTTACTCACCGTCTTTGAGTGTGAAGTCACTGTTTATGGTACTGTAAAGACTCTATGCAAACAAACAGAAAATTAAAAGGGCAAGCTTACTGTAAATGATGTACCATTAAGACTCTGGAGGGTAAAGGAAGTCTAGTGCGCTCACCAGCGACAGGAAATATGGAAACTAAAACCAGTACATCTTTTATCTACTGAACTCAATTAAAGAGTAATGGAATAATGAATAGTGCTGAACAACCAAAGGACACAAAAATGTCATAAAACTCTGCAGTATAACTGTACTGCTCGGCACAGCGGTGCGTCGTCTAACTAGTTTGTATCAACAACAAAGAGCATTAATATGATCTTCCTGAAAAAGAGCTGCTGCCTACAGTCACGATCAGATACAATCTAGAATTGTGTAACCGGACCAGCCAGTCAACATCTGAGAGCCTGCTTATCTATCTGCATCATATCATTTCATACAGTCTGGCCAATTGAACACTACCAGGGACTTCCCCGTAGTACGTCTACGATAACGTATGAGGAAAAAGTGCAGTAATAAAATATGAACAGGTGGAACAACTGAAAAACATATTTACATCCACCTCCTCAGATATTTAGCTGCACAGGAGGAAGGAAATAAGAACTTGGTATTTTCACCACAAAGTTCTCCTCCACGAAAATACATGACCTCACTGCGGGGGATTACATGACACATACTGATTTACTACATGTTCACTAAGACCACATGAATACCAAAGCCTTCTACAGGGAGGTCAGCCGTGACTGACAGGGCTGGAGGGAAAACACACCAGCTTGGTTAAGTCCTTATAGAGTGTGAACAGGCCTCTTGACTTCAAGATGAGCACAAACATTCTTTGTATGAAAAAAATACATTTTAATGCTAACAAGCAGTTACAGTTTATGTATTGACTTATATTTTCTGAATAAAGCAGAGAAAAAAAACCACTAAAATGGTAAGTGTGATAAGACATTTTGACTACCAGTTGATGGGGTATAGTTTTGGCATAAGTAATTAAAACTATATTTATGAGGTAAAACAATGAATGAACAAGCCGTTCTCAGAGGAAAATAACATTTCCAGAGCACAGTTTGAAGTTTCTCTTCTGATTAAAATGTATTCCCCAAAACTACATGGCACGCCTTTAAGGTTTGAGATGGTGAATTTTTGCAGTGCAGCTCCTTAAAATGAGTCTATGTAACTTTTGCTTAAGTGCAGCCATTGTGACCAAATACAGCAGTAACAAATTCATCTGAAAAGTACCGTGACAGTTACAAAGGCATAATATCAGTCAGTGAATTGACTCAGTGGTGTCAGCTACATCAGCAGCCCATCTGAAGTTTGCTAACTTTAGTATCAACAAGCTTCTGGTCACAATAGAGCAAGATAAGGTGTATTTTATTTTTTATGAACTCAAGAAAATTGCTGTGTCTTCTTTCAGGCTGTTTCAATTTGTAATCCATTCACCACAAAGTAATCCATCTCCGGACTGGACCTGGTTTCGATCCAAGGAGCAGCTGGACATTATTATTTGACTGCAATGGTTCACAAGTTTCCTCAAAAGATGACAAAGACATTGAAATATTCGACGGCCCAGGTGAACAATTCAAAATGGCCAGCATTTACACATGCTTTTCATTTTCATTAGCATAACGTTAAGATGATAAAACGTGGAACTGTAACTTTGCCTAAAGATATGAGCAAGGAAATGCATGGTATCTATAACAATGGATCATGTGTACCTGTATTCCCTCAGTGATTGCGGATTTGTTGTCTCCGAGTTTATATGTATGTCAGATATTTAGGTGAGAAAAGCGTGAGAAGGAGTAAAAGGAGCCGCAGTTCTTTGTATTAGCTGCCTGTTAAGCCCTGCTCCCCCGGGTGCTGTGGAAAACCCAACACGACAGTCACAGCATGAGATGGAGCCGGTTCCACAGCATTGCATGCACAAGGTTTGTTGGCCACCCTTACAGTAGCATTGTATGTGTAAGTGTTGAAGTCGCTTGACGTACAGCATACGTGATGCCGTCAAGGACACAGTCTTGGGTCAGCTTTGTAAAACTGCCAGATATTGCTGCATAATTGGCATATGTTATTAATCTCAGGGCAGATATGGTGTCATACAAGTTCACCCAACTTGAATAGAAGTAATTTCCAGTGTCAGTCATGATAGGTGTGATTACTTTGGTTCCAAGCCAAAGTACAAAATAATCTCCACCCATGAATCACACCAAACACCAGAGTAATTAAAAGATATTACAGATTCCAACTCTAATTGATTTCAAGTCATTAAACAGAATAATACGGTCCTGTCTCATCAGCTACAGCTTACTGTATGTAAAGTCATTTCCATGTACCCAGAGTCCTTTGTTCCTAGGGCCCTACGTTCCCAGAGCTATTTTGAACGTAGAACTTTGAAAACTTAGGGCCCTGGGAACATAGGATCTTGGATTATTGATAGGCTCCCCAAAATGTGTGGAATGTGCTGTGTCCACTGCAGCTCTCTGTAGACCAACACCAGGTCAAAGCAAATCATTTGATCACATAATCACATCTCTGTAAAGGATAGGGAGAAAGTAATACAGCATTATCCCAAACACCCTTTCTCAACATATTCTGGGATGGGAGTGAAACCTCAGAGGCACCATACTTCCAATCAACCATCCAGATATGTCAATAGTTTTTAAAATCAGAAAATAAGACATTTAACATCATGAAATATGATCATATTGACCTGGCATATGACTTAAAGAGCTAAACTGTGCTGCTGTCTTCCCTTTATTTAGCAACTGAACACATAAGTTTTCAGTTATGCAGTTTTCTTGTCATTGCGGCACTAATGGTTTGGACAACGTCACTAGCAACTCTTCATGTATTCAACTAAACTTTTACCTTTTTAAAGTTTCCATACTGGGTACTGGATTGAAAAAGTCAAACACTCAGAGGAATTGAGTTATTGTGATTCAATGTTTATTCATTACACTGTTTCAACAATCAATACTTCAATCCAAAAATTAACATTAAACATTACAATAATATTAAAATAATAACCTCTCCTTCTTCTCAGGTCAACACAAGCTCTCAATTAATCTTTCCCTCAACTTCCATCAACTAATTCTTACTCCCATTTCCACTCAGCACTTCTCCTGTACTCACTGCTGCACTATAGCACACTACAGTATATTCTCCCTTCACTCTTGGGGTATCTCCTGTTCCAGGGCCTGTGTGTGTGCTGCAAGTGCTTGTGACACCCTGCGGAGGGTTCCCTGATGCTGGGGGAACTCCTCACCCACGCGGTGCAAGATGGTGCTGGTAGCGTGGACACGCTCCATCTGGCGCTGCAGAGCAGCGCTGATGGATTGACTGGTGGACAAGGCCTGGTAGCTGCCCTGACGCACCTCCTGCAGCTTCTTGGACCGGCTCTGTAGTGTCACTAGGTGGTTAAATTTCTAGAAGGAGGGAAGGATGAAGAATGAGTGTGGGTATGCTTTGTTCTTTCACATGTTAAAAAACATACACAGGAGCTGGAGGTGGTGAGTAGTTATTTCTGGTATTCTTGTCATGGGGGAGTGGTTTTAATGAGTGGAAACTGTGACGCTCACGTCAGAGATACTGGCAGTAGACGGTGCATATTTCTATTGTGAAAAAAGACTGGGTTGACACATACCAATTATCAATTATTTCGTTGGTAGCTTAAACAATTAAGGCAGTGTACTTGCATTGAATTTAAAGACAGCAAAGAGTCAGTAACACATAAAGCTGAACAATTAATCAAAATATGAACAAATGCAATATCCAAATCTCCGGAGCTGAATTATTTCAATAAAGGTATTATATGTCAAGGCATACCATTATAAATAAGGCATTGTGGTGCTTCATAGATGCTCTGGCCTGCAACTCATATGCTTCAGCATGCTTATTTATTACAAACCCCAGCAAAAATCACACCATTATTATTTATAGATTTTCTTCAATGAAAATTAAATGCAAAAATTACCACTTCCACTACAGTTGAGACTCATATTGCAATACATGTGTTTTTACAAAACAGTGGTATGAATTGGCATTTACCATGTTGCCAGGCAGTACACTGTATATATTTGCTCCTCACCCTGTGTTTGGTGTCCTGGAGGTTTTCGATGTCAGGGTCAAGGTTGCAGCTGGTGCCACACAGTTCTATCAGGTGCTGCTTCTGCTGCGCCAGCCTGTCGCTCAGACTCACCTTGCTTTCCTGTAATTCCCTGATCTTCTGCTCCCACTCTACCACATGCTGAAGACATACATACTGCATATAAGATTGTGCAACGTGCCTCAGGCACATATGCAGATTTGGATTATCAAAGTCTTCTACCGTGTTTGTGTTCTTAATCTTGCGCTTCAGGCCCTGTAATTTGAGGTTCGGCCCACCCTTCGTAACCTTTTTCTGGGAGCCGAAGAGCAAGGCCTCCCTGCGCAGGACAAGCGTCTCCCGTCTGGCAACTGTTGCTTCACTCTCTCTCTGCAGCTTCTCCGACTGCTTCATTATGCGGCTTAGTCGCACCTGTGAAACACACACAGAGTCCAAACGTACCAAAACAAGCTGAGTAAACATGATTAAAGGCATGCACATCATAACTAGGCTAGGATGTCTTATTGATGTACCTACTGAAATTACTTTAGAGGCCCAGCTATTCATTTTTGCTCACTTTAAAGTCGCCATACCTTAACTAACATGATATTGTTTTGGATGCTATTTTATGTAACAGGCCTTTTGGTAACTGAGATGAAATGTACCAAAACAGTGCTTGAAAAAGATGAACGTCTGAGCTCCTAACAAGCTGCATATTAAAATATTTGATATGCTTTTGATTTGACAGTCAGTCATCAAATAATCAAATGAAGTGTTGTTATTATATGAAAGCATCATACATATATTTTAGATGAATGAAATGTACACATTGTTAGTTAGTTGGGCTTTAGTTTCCGGTTAATTACCCCTGCAGTAGTCATGGTTATTTATTGCCTCCAGCTTGGTGATGTGACCACAACATCTGAGTGAACATGCTTATTCACACTCCTTTGTGTGATGTGTGATGCTATGACGTGTGTTGAAGTTGAGGCTGTTGGCCTTTATTCATATCTTTCCATCCATCTCTGTCAAGCGGCACTTGAAAATTGTTCAGTCCTCGCTGAGTCTGAAAGTGAGACTGTAAAAGCTATTCTAAAAAGTAACTGTTGTTAGTGGCTTCCATATAGCCGGAGCCTAGTCAGTCTGATCTCTCAAAAGAGATGAGAAAGAAGCAAGATGTCCCACTCCTTAGCAACTTCTGTTATCAACTCCAGAAAAAAACAACATGTCCAATTCAAAACATAAATTGAGATATATAATATTCTATATGATGTGCTGCTTTCTTCTGTTCCTTGTTCTTCCGGCATGGTTGTGATGACAAAGGGGACACACAAGGGGGAAAGAAACGGAAAAGCAAACTCATCCACTGGCAATATGACCAGAGTTCAATGTAAACGTGAAAGTCCTTTTATTTTACTGCCTCTGTGTACATACCTGTATGCACATACATAGGCAAACAATTGGACGACAGCTCAAGGTTTCCATTGGTCTAATAAACTTTACTCCTATTGTGTGCAGTGTGTTCACCTCCATACGGTGTATCTCAGCCTTCATCGCCTGGATGTCTCCCTTCACCTCTGAGTCCACAACTGAACGTGTCTCTTTTATAAGCTCGGTCTTCTTCTGCCACAGCATGATCTGCTTCCTGTTGGCCACATGCACACAACAAAGGAATGAGCTGTTTATGTAGGATGGAAGAAATTACCAAACCAGACTGATATGAGCTGTCAATACCTGATACCTGTTTTCATTCTTATATATTTGCTTTAATTAAAAAGTTACAATATTTTACAAGAGTTTGTATGATTGTCATACTGTCGTAGAAACAGACTGACTCAGCCTCCACCAGACAGTTGAGGTACATCTCTTTATCCTTCTGCTTCTTCTCATTTTTCATCTGCATCTCGATCGACTCCCTCTCTGCTTCCTGAAAATATGATATCATGTTTAACAATCACTGTTCAAACTGCAGAAAAGAACAATATGGTGAATGAGTAGAGTCATGTAATGCCTTTAGTCTGCGAAGGAAATCTGTCTCCATCAGGGCATTCTCCTGCTCTAGTGCCATACTGAGCTGTCCCTTCTTGCTCAGCAGGGTGTTGAGCTTCACCCTGTCTCCTTTCAGCATCTTTACACTCTTTTCTAGGTCTGTCTTCTCACGGTGCTCAGCTTCAATCTGACCTGGTGGGATTGGAGTTGGTTAATAGTAGCCTGTGTATGAGTGCCATGGTAAGATTTCACTTCAGCATGTTTGATTAGATTTACTCAAAAAACAGTTTATTTAGAGATGTCAGACTGAAGAGTAATTAATTTAAATACTGAAAACTTCACACATAGTTAGATCATTAGGCATGTTGTCTACTAGTTCATGCTCACAAGTAATCTGCTTATAACTAACAGGAAACTGAATTAGCTATTCATGCATATGTGTGCTTTTTTATAACTGTATTACATACTCTCCAAGAGCATTTTCTTTTGCTGCATGGTAGTGTACTCTGTCTGCAGTTTGAGCATGTTCTTGCGGTTGGCTTCTAACTCGTGGGTCAGTCCCACTTGAGTCTCCAGTCGTTTCATCCAGAGCCTCTGGTCGCTCTTGATAATCACTGCCAGCTGTGCAATCTGATCCATTAACTCCTGTGCCTTGATTTGCAGAGGACTCAGATCCTCGTGCTGGGAAAGGAATTACACAGATTGCAAGGCAGGGTGTGATTTTTATGTACAATTCCAAGACAGCTTCTAATTTATTTATATTCCACATAAGCAAGAAACAACCAGGAATTACTGCTTCCCCAGATTCTCTTACCCCAGTGCTGGCTGTGATCTGATAGATCTGTTTGTTGTAGTTGGTGATAGTGGACTGTTTCTGCTTGATGAGGGTAATGAAGGAAGAAATCTTGGCCTGGTTGGACGCCAGCAACTTGTTGTAGTTTGCAACCTCCTCATCGAGGGCCTCCTGGGTGATGGCTAGGCTGTCCAGGCGCTGGCTGACCTCGCTGCTCTCCAGTGTCATCGCGGCTATATCGTTCTCCAGCTGCCACAACTGAGAGATCTAAAGGGGGGACGGTGAGCAGGACAAAAATGTCATGTATTTGTGTGTCCTATCAATAGCATATTCTAAAAGTGTTCCCTGTACTGTTTTTCAGTGTTGTATCTTCAGCACATAATATTTCTGCTTTCTTTGCTGCTCCATCAACACTGCTCTCCATGTTCTGTTAGATAATCATGTGCTAAACAAGCAGTCCCCTGATTAGAAGAATCAGAACACATGAAGTTGAGTTAACTTGTCAGAAGGATCTTGTCTGGTATTGAGCCATTTTGGCTTCATGCACCAATAAGCAGCTTTCATAGGAATGAATGGGCCACCGTCTCCATGGCTGTGTCCAGATATGATTAAATGTCCTGGTCGGAGAGGCATAAAAATAACCCTGGTGATCTCATCAGGGTTATCTCGGCTTGAGATGTCAAATTTGAACAGAAAGGCTGTTCAGGGGAGTTTAAAAAAGGTGGGTTTTTATCAAGCGGCATAATTGGGAATGTGGGATCCAGCTTTTTAATGTGATCTATAACAGAGAATACACATTCGGATATCTTCTGTTTCTGTTAATTTAGAACTCCCCATATTTATGGAAGTGCATTTTTAATCGGTGAAATATTCTTTACATAAAACAGGTCAAGTTTGAAACTGGACACCTTAAAACTTAACGTATGTATTGAATAATTTGATATTGTACCTTGTACCTGCTGACTGAATGGTGGATAACCTTCTCACAAGGCTTTCCAACAGCCTGAAACTTTCATTGAAAAACACTGAATGCTTTGTTTAACTTACTAAATCCCATCTTTACCTTCTCCTTTTTGAGTGTGGCTGTCTTGCTGGTGAGCTTTTGGGAGTATTTGGCGGCCCTGTTGTGGGTGAGCTTCTGCTGCATGTAGGTCATGATCTTGTCCTCCAACTCCAAACGCCCTGCACTTTCTTTCTCCAACTGCCTCCTCTGATTGTTCACCTCAGCCTGG
The DNA here is from genome assembly GCF_904848185.1 of Acanthopagrus latus. NCBI lineage: Eukaryota > Metazoa > Chordata > Actinopteri > Spariformes > Sparidae > Acanthopagrus > Acanthopagrus latus. The sequence continues at coordinate 27,724,333 of NC_051039.1, read as the reverse complement.
TGCGTGCTTGTTTCCTAGAACAATAAAGGAAGGAAATTGGAGAGTGGAATGGTGACAGAGGGAAAGAGAAGGCAGAGGGACCCTGTAACAGTACACCTCTCTGGATAAATTAGGAGCAGAGCGGTCAAAACAGAAGTTCTGGCTACCGTAGAGAGCCTGGTGAGAGTGCGCTCTGTCTCCTTCAGAGTGCGGAGGCAGGTGCTAAAGTGGGCCTGCAGGGCCTCTTGCTGGGCCTGCTTCTCACTGATCAGCTTTTTATAAGTGGCACAGTCCATCTGGGACCCTTTCAACTGCATCGTTAATGTTTCATTTTGCTCCTGTTCTTCAGTGGTGGATTTCTTGTAGCTTTCAATCTCTTTGTCCAGCAAGATCAACTGGTGCTCGACAGTGCTGAGGTACACAAAGACAGCAATAAAGAATTAATTGACGGATGCTTCTATATTGATTTTTTTTTTACCTTTCTGTTTAAACATCCTACAAATATTATGTTGTGTTTTCAAAATATTTTCTACACATATCTGAAATTGGACACATGAATCACATTTCATTACAGTGGCAATAATTCATATTTTCATTTCCCCTCTGTGCTTCAGCCTGAAAAGCAGAGAAAACAATCGGTCAATTTAGAGAGATATCATCCATCGTTCTCACCGCAAGGCCTCCTGCATGGCGCTGAAGGCCTCATCTCGTCTCCCTATTCCCATTAGACTGCTGCTCCACTGCTGCACCAGCTGTTTACGTGCCATTACCAGAGACTCCATTTCCATCTCAGCCTGCACACAGACATGAGTGGACATGTGTGAGAAGAAAGGATGTTGTATTAATTCTTCACCAACACTCATGGAATAAGACAATATGCACAGTAAATAAGAGGCTAAGATTTGGTTCAGCAAATGAAAAATATGCTGTTTTGAATGTAGTCAATATATGGAGAGAACAGGATACCTTTTATTTTAGTCAAATGTAGTTGTGTGAGACAGTCCATCAAACCTAGTCAATACTGTAATGTCATTATAATCCCAAATGCTGTATTATCTTTGTTGTCTGTTGTCAGTTACTGACTACATCTGTACTGAATCGACAATTTTTAATCATTGTTTAATCAATGTTAGAAAAATGCACAGACTCTTGAAGGGGTATACTAGTACTTTTAAACCTGGGCCCAATATCTAAATGTTTAGGTGTGTGAATGTTTCATACCAAAGATTTTGGAATTGGGCCTCTAACTAACCTTACCTGGCAGCCTCTTAACAGTAGCAATAACAGTCCACTCTGCATCCACTATACATAAGAGCTTTCTTTTTTGCCACGTACGGGCTGAGGTTGTTATTCCAAAAACCTTTTTCGAAAAAAAAAAAAAAAAAAACAAGGAAAAAATAAAATATGATCCTTTTTGTAAGCAGAGACACAGTTCTCGCTCAGGGGGAAGTCTGACTCTGAAATCTTACAGTTTTTGTTGCTTCATCTAGATTGTCAAAATCAGTTTCAGCCATGACTCTGGAAATAATGTCTTTTTTGCAGTTACTCTAGGAAAGCTCTAAACTCCAGTCTCCAACTCTGACTCCTCATGTTTCCACCATTGTCTACCTGTCACAACTCACATCTTGCAAGGTTTCAGATGGGGATTACTTACCAGTGTTTTCTTTCTAGTGGTCCCCAAGTGATTGGATAATATATGAATGCAACTTAAATCTTGACAAATTCCTCTCCATAAATGCAAATGGTTATAGACTGGGTGGAAGAATTTGGAAAAATATAGTGGAAGGTTACTGAATATACTGAATATTCATCCAATGATTATTAACACCACCTTTAATAGAAGCACAGCTTTATAGCATTTGCTTGATTATTAGAGGCACGTTCGACTTACAGACGTACAACATACTGTCTTATTCCATAATACATGCAGTTACCTCAAAAAGAGCCTCTTTGGCTGCCTGTGTCTCCTTTGCTTGAGCGCTGGTCTGGGTGTCATACATAGCTATCTGCTGCATCAGCCTCTCCAAGTCCTTCGTTAGACGCTCTACATACAAATCCTGACAACACAGGAGTATTTCCAATCAATCCCAGTGTATTAATCAGTGATAAAACCTGAAACAGTTAAAGAATCAAGAAATGTGCCAGACTTAAGTCTGTCCACCTGCTTCAATTTCTGCTCTTCGGCCTGGGTCTTCTCAGCTCCCACTTTGTGTCTGGCGTTCTGCATGGCTTTCACATTAGAGCGCAGATCTTCACTGAGTCCTTGTGTGAACACGAGATGCTGATTCAGGTTGTCGAGTTCACCCTGCAGCTGGGACACTATTAAGAAAGGTACACAGGAATTAACATTAACACTGCTCAAAGCTGTAGTTTGGAAACATGGACTGACACAGGTACTGTCATGTTGTTGCTGAATCAGTACTATGCATCCAGTTGACAAAAACTACAGTTGCAAACCAATTATATCCTAGGCTTTACTGTTCAGTCCTTTAGACAAAAATGTGATCCTAAGATCTATGTATATTTGAATTCAATTCAATTCAATAAACTTTACATTGGAATTTGAACTGATATAGTTTGATTGTGTTGCAGCAAAATCTGGACCTATGTGTTTCAAATCAAATGGCTTCTACAAAGGCAATCAATTTCTGCAGCTGTGTCCCTTTCAGAGTTTTATTTATCATCAAAAGCAGAACAAGAAAAGTCACGATAGGCTGAAAAACTCTAATCTGTGAGGTAATATGCTCAAATTTCTGATAACTCTAATACATTACACGTTGGGTGTGTATATCTCTTTGGCTGCACAGACAAATGTGTGTGAGTCTTTGCAGAGCTCATATTTGTATAATATTTACAATATTATTTAAATATTTGTAATATTTTGCTCATATTCACATACCTATCCTTAAACATAAGAGGCATCATACATAAGAATCATCATTGGTTAAAGCAACCACAATCAACAGTGTTGATTACAGTTTTAAGTAAATGGTTCAACACAGTTAACCACCAAATTTGAGGCCAGTCTCACCTTCAGCTTTGACTTTGCTGTCCTGACTAGTCATACTGGTGAACTGGCTCTTCATTTGCTGCAGCTGATCCTGTGCCTGCCGATGTTTGGCTTCAGCCTGTTCCTTGGATAGCTGACGATCCTCCAGCTTGGCCCGAAGTCTAGCCAACCGCTTGTGAAGCCTAGAATTCTCTAATTCTATCTCCTGTATATGGCTGGCATCTGCCTTCTCCAGTGCCCGCTGAGGCAGTGACAGAGAGAGTACAGGTAAAAATCAGAGAACAAATCCTCAAGAGTCTATAATCATGTCAGACAGTCTCTGTTTGATTCTGGTTTGCTGATACCGACACATTATTTGTCTTTAATTAGTTTGTTATAATTTAATAATTTAATGCTGGATACAAAATACAGAAGTGCATATATATCTATTTATATCCATATCTATATCTATCTATCTATCTATCTATCTATCTATCTATCTATCTATCTATCTATCTATCTATCTATCTACATATGTGTGTGTGTGTGTGTGTGTGTGTGTATATATATATATATATATATATATATATATATATATATATATATATATATATATATATATATATATATATATATATATATATATATATATATATATATACATATATATATATAATTCAACAGCACCATCTTCTGGACAACTTCAAAACAGCAGAGCTGGATATGAGTTGTTGAAGAATGGCAGCCTACCTTTTCCTTCAGGGCAAGGTTGACCCTCTCCAGCCGCCTTTTGAGCTGGATGGTCAGAGCAGCTTGGTGCCTTTTTACCAGAGGCTGTCAATAGATCAAACAAGGCATCAATGACATAATATAATGTTTATAAACTCACTGTGCTACAGGTGTCTATGGCTAGAAATATGTTTCTATGCAGCATTAAAGGGACAGTTCTCTTGAAAATAAAAAATAGACTTATTCAATCTAAGTTCTTGCCATCTAGTTCGTTTTGATGTAAGTTGCTGGGTTTTGGAGTTATCGGCCATAGCGATGTCTTCCTCTTCTTAAATATAATGGAAAAAGATGGCACTGCTTGTAGTGCTCAAAGTGCCAAAACAACAGCAGTGTCACTTTAAAGAAACCATGAGTGGGTTTCTCAAAATACTCCACAGACCTTGCTGTGAGCAGGTTCAAGTCAGGACTATTTCCTTTCGACCTAACAACACCTACCACCTGTATCACTGTGCAGAAGGGAGCTTGTGTCAACTCAAAGAGGAGATGTTTGTCTTTGTGAAGGCAGGATGTAAACATTAATGGTGTCCTGCTAGGTTGTTGAGTTTGAATTGAATGTATCATTTGGTGCTTTGGGCACCACAAGCTGCTTGCCATTTAGTTCCATTACATTCAAGAGAAGGCAGACATTGCTGTGGCTAATATCTCCAAAATGTGGACACTCACACGAAAACAATTGAGATGGCTAAATATCACTACAGGGTGACCTGTCCTTTCAACATTGCTTTGACAGGACAATGTAACCTTTAGCTAAGTGCTACCATTGCAATACACTAATGTACCTGACACATAGATAAGACAGTGATACCACTGCTCTCTTTGAGGAGCCGTAAGACAACATCTAGTCACTTAATGAACCATGATTGCATAAATATCAAAGGAGAAGCTACATACATGTTCTGGGTCAAGAACAGTTAACTCTTCCTTCTCCTCCCCCTCTGGCAGTAGCTCCTGATACTCCATATCATCTGGTGCATCAAGGTTTGAGAGGTGAGGTATCAGTGGCAGCTGAGAAACATTTTCTTGCTCTGAAACACAGACAGTAAAAGATGTTGATTTAAACAATCAACAAATTCATGTCTAATTACAAATAAAGTGTAGTGGTGTAGAACTTGGTGATATTCACTTGGAAGTATGTTGGTCTATCTCTGCCTGTCTAGTAATTGGATATATTTGTGTTTTCCTCCATATGCTGATGTCTGCATTTGTTACCACCATCAGCCAATGTCTGTCTGCCTGTCTGTCTGACTATTTGTGGCAGCAAGGGAGTATTCTTTCGCACCACTGTAGTCAAGGTTAAGCTGTGGCGTCGGATCACCATCCTCTGTTCCTGACTGATCCTGTGAACCACCCTGGAAAGAAAGACAGCATGTATGAATGAGTGAGACCATAGCTCTGGGCCAAATATGGAATAAATAATCCCATATGTTCATAAGGAGTTAATCAAGGAATTTAACTGAAAAATGAAACTCTTAAGCAAAACCATTCCTCGGATGACATATTGTACCTCTTGAGCAGGTGGGACACTCTCTCCACTGTCCTGTGCTCCTTCGTAACCTCCATCCTGCAGCTCTCCGTAGCTCTCCTCTTCGCTGGGCTGCTCCCCCTCAGCACCTCCAGCGTTCTGCATTGCAGCGGTTGTGGCGAGCGAGTGTTCTAAAGACAATAACAATGACAAGTTTTACAGTTAAGGTTACGGCACAAATGATGAGAAAAAACACCGTCTTTCTTCTGGAACGTGCTATTTTTTTTTTTGTTATTTTTCACTTTAACAAAATTTGGCCGCCCGTATGTGGTTGATAGAAAAAAGACGACTCCCTCAAAGCAAACATTAATGCTAACATCAAACTAGCTTAACTAACTAGGCAGGTTTAGCTAGTTAACGTAGCGAATAAAGGAGCACAAACAGAGAGTACTTCTGATAGTGGGAAGCAAACCTTTCCTATTGAACAACTGTTTAAAAGAAAAACTACAATAGTGAATACAATATGAATAATAACTTACCCTATATCGAAAACACACGTATAATTACGGACCACCGTAGAATAAGACAGTAACTGGCAAGCGCCCTGGCGTTACTAGGCAACCGTAAACTGCCGCGAGGGAGGCGGAAGAGAACCGAGACCACGCCCCTTCCACTTGGGCCTTATTTCGGAAGAATGATGTGCTGTTGTCAGTCGGGGGAGATGAATACAGTTTTGTCACGGCTTGAGTTGGGCCATGAGTTATATGCATATGTCGTTCGTCAATTTAAAAGGTAATTTGTCAGGTCTGCAATAAAGCCAATGTCCAAGACCAGTTCTACAATGTTTATGTTAACGGTGTTCGGTGACCGCTTAACGAGAAGTCACTAACGCGGCCGTGTAGTGTTTATATTGACGTATTTTCACAGCCTCTCCTTCTTTAGCTTTATGTCAAACTGCGTTTTCCTCCTCAAACTTCTCTTTAAATTGACAAATATCATATGTGTAATTCACGGCACAATTCAAGAGGGATAAAACAGTATTTGTCTCTCTCCATTCACTAACATACATATTTTTATGAAATGCGGTCCGATGAGGCAAACCGGAAGGGACTTCACTTGGGCTCCACATGGCAGACCTGATTGTGTGACTGCTGTTTTTTTTTTTACAAATACTAGTCTGGGGGGTTAATGACATAACTGTAATGCTGTTTGGGTTGTTAGTAGGCTATATGTTTAACTGGAAATAAGGCATTTTAGATGGAGGCAGGTTTTTACTGTTCCTACCATCATTAATTATATCTGTCATTATTGTTCTATCCACCTTACTCTACATCATGCACTAGAAAAATCATATTCCAATTAATAATACATGATAATGAAACACTGACAGAGCTTGCGTTCTGTGCACATGCAAGATGGGCATCTTCATTCAGGATGCAAAAAGTGAAGCACAGAACAAAGAGGCTTTCATTAACAGAAATTTATTTTTGCTCTATAAATAAGGCAGATGCACATAATCACCGAATTTGGCCTTAAGATTACATGATCATTTGAGAAAGTCATTAATAATTCACAGATACAAATCATGGTATGTCTTCATATAACCTCAAAAATCTCAGTTCATTCTGTTTTATTCCAAAATAGACAAAATACAACCGCAACCCACTTCATGTAGTCATCCAAAAAGAACAAATACTTAACAAAAAAAATGAATCAAGGCATAAAGGGAATGACAATCATTCAGAAAACATATATGTCATGTTACAGTGCTTTAGTATCCTACGAGAGAAAACAAAGAATGCCTGTAAACAATGTTAATGCAAGTACTATAGCACATTTGTAAATATTACCTCACAATGCGTTGTCACTATGGGATGTGTACCTTTGAGCAGAGAGATCTGGCACTAAAGGCCTAATCAAAGGACTTTGGTTAAAATTAGAAACATGACACAGTTAAAAAGATTTTTTCAGGAAAGGAACCTGTAGATAAGGCTTACCATTCTTGGCGATAGATGCTCTACTACACAGTAAGTACCTTGACTTTGTCCCATTTTATAGGTAAAGTATGGCGGCTAGAGTCTTTTTAAAGCACTGTCACGGATCAAAGTTGGTCATTTAAATTCACTTCCAACGATATTATCATTTAACACCATTAAGTATGAATGATTTACAGATAAATACACCACCCGCTACTCCATGTACAGAACAATTGGATGACACATCTGGAAAAAGACATAAGGAGATAGTGTTTATCATATACAAAACAAAAAGAAAACTTGTACTGGTATCTGTGCAATAATTTTCATACCACAGCCAAATTTTGACTGGGTAAAAACTCCAACAATAAAAATAGGAACCAAATACTATTCTTGCATACATTCAATAGATGTGTTAGAGGCCTTGTACGTCTCAGACATACAACTTATACAATATCCTTACAAGATCATAGCCTGCGTAGCATTTCTATCATTGCACTTAATGTGTTTGTGTATTTGTCATTAGTATGGAATTTACATAATGAATGACACTTTTTTGTAGATAATGTATGTCTACTCTCAAGCATTATTTCCATACAGACATGGATAAGGGCATCATTGGCATAGCAAAAGAAGCTCTTGGCAAATGAAGGGAGGTGTTCAAGGTGTGGTCACAGCACAAACGAATACTGTTAACAGTTAACACCTGAACAGAAGCCACTGATATAAAGCCACTTAAAAGATTTAATGTTTCATAGAGTAAATAAACCGAACATCAAGTATCTGAGCTTTTCCAATACACTTCTTTGTATCTGGCTTACACTTTATTCTTTCTACTTCTTTCTTCTACACATGACTCATTCAATATTAAATACCGACATTTCAACATGTTCTGAATCTCCACTAGAATAAATGGGCTACCATGCTCCATCTCTATCTCTCGCCTTAGCAGAAACGAGTCATCTGCAGGCTGTAAGGTATCTGGTGAATGCTTTCACATCAACGGACATCACAGGACATCATGTACTTATATATCGCCATACATACCTCTTATTTACTTAAACATCACTCTCTTCACATGTTAGTTCCTATTCAAAGGGTCTGTGCCATTTTATGAATCCTTCAAAGACATTCACCTTTTCTTCTGGCAAGATAAATACTACTGAACAGAGCAGCAAGCAACAGTCTGTCTTTAGTGTTTCCTTGGGGAGAGTCTACAATGTTCCTTAAAAATTCATATGGTCTCCTCGACGGTGAGTGAGAAACCCACTCAGTCACCCACTCACTCACTCACTCAGGGAATGTATTTGTATTACAATAGCATCTGTCCTATCAACTTTGGCTCCAGTTCCCATTATGAGACTTCATATGCTCTAAGGAATACTGTAAACAATCTTCATGGCTGGCTGGTGCTGTTCCTCTCTGGCTAGAGAGGCTCTGGGTCCACTGCTGAGCTAACCAATGGTCCTCCGGCAGTGCGTTGGTCCATGGCTGAATGCATGATAGTCAGCCATACATCGTCCATGTTTGGCATTACAAAGATTTTCTGAAAGAGGAGAGAGAATGATGGGGGAGAGTGAGTGGTCTCTGTCTATCTTTAGTATTCCTGACACGTTAGGTGTTTATATTTGACACATGAACTGGAAGCACATAATAGATAGTGCAAAACTTACAAGATCATTCTAGGATCATATGAATATCATAACAATGACTAAGGACTTTGAAATTCTTAATGCGTTCAGCATGTATTATTGCTGAACCAGGAGCGGAATATAATTCATCCTTTAAATGTATGATGGCACACTCACACCATCATTTACAACATAAAATTATGGCCCAAGTGCAATTAATTTCAATGGAATTTCAGCAGCGGATAATGTGGTGATTTAATCTTCGGTTGAAAGTTTGAATTCTACTTTTGTCCTTGAAGTATACTGTGCTTGTTCATATGTTGGGCTTTAACAAAAAAAATACTCACACATAATTGAGTACTCATTTAGTCTATAAAATGTCAAAACATTGTACAACAAAAAGCTCATCATAATTTCCTTAAAGGGATGCTTTCAAATTGATTTTTTTTTTGTCCAATAAAGAGTCCATAACTCCATAAAGGCTTAATTTACTGTCATAAATTATGAAGATAAGCATCAAAGCTTTAGATTTAAGTAAATTTTTGCCATGGTTTGACCATCTCTAAATAAAAAAAATAAAATAGAAATGTCTATTAATACCTGGAATTCCTGGTCCAGTTTTTTCTCTATCCAGTCTGTAACATGAGCCAGAGTGACTTCTCTTTCTCCCAGTTTAGGTCGTGCCTTCAGTTCCAGGTGAGGCGGTGTCCTGAAGCCATACCTGAAACAGAAAATGTCGAAACATGTCATGATTTACTAACAAAAATATCAATAGGAGTTGACAAATGAACACACTGTAGCAATGGCATGTGGTCACCACCAGTAGAGGGCAGTGATGTATTAAACAAAATGTCATGTGAAATGTTTTTCAATAAAACATACAGCTACAGGCGGGAATGAAGGGGAGTTCTGAGTACAAATATCCTCATTGTGCATTTCTCATAAATAATCCAATTTATTAGAAATAAAAGTATGTCCCTTGTTACTAAGCAACTGTTGACACAAGACAGGAAATTGGATAATTAAGAGTCATCTGAAAGCCATTGCCATCAACAGACTTGGGTGTATTTTCCATCTTTCCATCAGGAGGATGAGATTATTTGTCACTCCAAAAGACAATGAAATTCACTTTCATGCACAGCCTTCCACAAATTATATAGCAGAGAAACAACACTTCCTTCACATACCATATCCTGTCAGTGGGTGGTGGGGGTATGTTGACAGCCAATGTTCCTTGAAGTTCCTGCACCTCTACTGTGAGCAGAAGGGGTGTGTTTGACACTTCCTCCATTTTCTTTTTGATGAACTCTGTTTCTGTGGCCTTCTGGAAGTATTTGGACTTGGTGATCTTGTCCACAAAGCGCATAATCTTGCTGGGTTTGTGGCCTCCAGCCCAACTTTATTCAATAGAAGCAGAGTTACAGCCATGAAATCTAATGATACATGTGTCTTTTATTAAAAAATGGAGAGTGACATTATTTAATATTGAATTTCCAGCCATGTCTAAATCCTCTGTCTCCTTTGTGACTTTTTCCATAAATTATTATTTTAGATCTTTTTTTTTTAAACATTCCAAAATCCTGTCATAATGGAAATGCTTTGAGCACATATAATGTACATAAGGTCATTCTCACCCCTCAGCTCCTACGCAGTCATTTGAGAGCTCTGAGGAGTCTTCTTCATCCGATGAGCCTGCACTGGATGACTCTTCATCACTATCAGCCAGGCAGTAAGTGCGTGGCCTGTATCTGAACATGCATAAACAACCACAAATGAATTAGGGCGAACACACACACACACACAAACACACACACACACAAATTCTATGGTACTGTACCAACAAAACAACATACAAATGAGGTGTTGCAGAAGTCATATTGTCCAAACCAATGCTTGCTTACGTGCACAAGCATGCAAAAAGAAAAAAAACCCCTAAAACTTAATGTCTTATTAACTTATTTCTCAACAGTCTGGCCTTGAGAGGTACATACTGTAATTCATGAATGGACTAATCCAACATGGTAGACAAGACCATATTAAGTTGATCAGTTAAACTCATGTAATCACAGAGCACCAATGACAAGGTTGTGTGATCCAAGATAACCCCTGGTAACCATGGCTGCAGTACAGACGTACATGCTCCAAGGCCGATTCTGATACTGAAACACTTTGATTCATAAGTTACGGAAGTAAAGGCTCGACCCCAAACCACACGTTTCAGGCAGTGCAGTAGCAGTGTTTTCTGTGGGAGAGAGTAACTCCCTTTGGCGTGGACTTTGGGCTCTTTCACTTTGCAGACCTTTAAAAAGCTTGAAAATGCTACATAAACAATAAAGGAAAGGCCAAAACCCAAAAAGTACAACATGACCTGTCTACTGTGGTGCGGCTTGGCTAGTCAATCACGTTATATGGGCTATGAAAACCGAAGTAAGAGGACAATAAAAACCACTCTCTAAGATTTTAAGGTAGATCGAAATCTGAAATCGTTGTCCTAGATTGCCCAAACCTACACTGTGGTATTGCTATTTTGAGCGAAAGAGTTTGATCGCCTGGTATAAAATGACATTATCCATTCTTCATTGTTGGGAATCGATTCGGGGGACGTGAATGTAAGAATATATCAAAGAGATGAAGCACTGAGGGAAAGATTAAATGAAAGAACCCAAAACTACAGACACACAAAACAAGAGAATGAGAGAGCAGAAGAGATCACTTTTGAAAGTCAAGCAGCACTCACCAAAAGCAGAAATACACCCGATTACCAGCCGCATAAAGGTACAATCCAGAGGGCAGAGAGGGAACAGCAGAGAAAAGAATGGAGGAGATATAAAATATATAGAATAAGATCAAGACAGACACTTGATAGAGAGACTTTTTAGTGTCACATTAAGAGGATTTGGGCATCTGATCTAACCCAGGAAACCCCCAAGTCTTTTCTAAAATGTCTCTGCACTTTAATTTGACTTTCTTACCCATCCTTTCCAGTTTCTCCTAAGCGCACGCTCTCTCCCTCCTTGCCAAGGCGAATGAGGTTCATCTTGGTTTCCAGGGTCATCAGGAAGGAACCACTATATGAAATCTCCAGGTCAAACCACAGACCTAATAGACACAAGACACAAGAGAAATGTTGATCTGAGACAAAATAAAGGAAGTGAAAGTGTAGAGGGGAGGATTGTAGGGATATGAATTAAACATGCAGCAAAACAGGAACTGTTATGGCTATTATGCAGTACCATTACACAAATCTCTACCATCTTATTTTAGATATCATCATATTCTCCAATCCGAAATAAGATTGTATATCGTATGTCCTTCTCCCCGCTGGCTGAATCATCCAGCTCTCTCTCACTCCTTTGTTTCCCCACTTCTCAGGGTCTTCCTTCATCGTTGCTGCCCTTTCCGTGGCAGTGCTCTTTCGCCTAAGCATCACAGAAGTGGGGACCCCGACAGATTCCATTTTCTTGATCTCTCCTCTTAGATGGGAAAGACTCAGCGAAAGACTTTGTGACGGGAGGGGGGAGAGAGAAGGAGAGATCACAAGGTCTTTTGAACAGAGGAGAAACAGTTGTGGGGGTGGGCAGGCAATCTTCCCCCTCAGTCGTCGTTTGATATCAGCAGGGGGGGGGGCTGGCTGCATAAACAGCACTCTCCCTCTCTTCCTCTATTCATTTTAGCTCTGCCCTCCCAAACCTGCTGTAATCTGGGTTATACAAACTCCTCAAAAGCCTCAAAAGAAAGCCTGACTTCCATGGGGCAAGCTATGAGTTTCTTTTTTTTCCTCTCTCTTTATGCACAAGATCACGGGATCACATGTTCTTGTGTACAAAGAGCCTCAGCTCACAGATCATAAATTGGGTGTGGTTTCTCTTTACAACACTGGGAGGCAGCAGAGCATTACAGATGATGCTGGAAAGATGGCAGAAGGATGGATGTCATGAAGGAGTTCTATAACAAAATAGATTGTACTTTGCCGCAACTAAGACATATGTGCATGTATGCAAGTCAATAAAGCGTCTACAAACACATGAAGCAACTGCAGAGTTATCAGTATTCATAGTGGGATTTTTAAAGATTGCCTAGAAACAGCACGCTGGTGCATGAATAATTATGGCAATGGTGGCACATGCATCAATTTTGTTTTTAAATTATCATATATATATATATATATATATATATATATATATATATATATATATATATATATATATATATATATATATATATATATATATATATATATATATATGTTATTTTTGGCTTTATTGCTGAAACACGTACTGCCTATGGTAGCATCTATCAGCATATGAGAAGAAATCACTGGTTTGGATTAAAAGAAGGAGATTTTTCATTTTCACTGTTGCTTGGTGCTAAAACACAGTCGAGGTGTTCAACAGCTGATGAACAGTGTTCACCTGATGTCGATCTTATAATATGAATATGCAAACAATGCTAACTGTTGATCAGATGGGATCAACAAATACAGTACAGGGAGGCAAAAAACACAAGGACCAACAGCACTGAGACTAGGTGCCCTCTACTGAGTCCTGAACACCAGCTGGTTGTGCCAAATGACATGATAATGCCATGAGTCTGGTATGCCAGAGAGAAAAACATTCAGAGTGAGAGCAAGTCAGAGAGAGACAACGTGGGAGAGAAATGAAAACGGAAAAAAAAAGGAATCTTAAAACAAAACCAACAGACAATTAAATAGTCGGGTAGGGTTTGCGAAAGCACCAAGTAAAAATAGATTGCAGTCAGACAGGGTGTACATGCTGGTTCCGCTAAACCCAGTGGGTTTCGCTCTACCCGCCCTGGGGGGGTATGGAGGACTATGTCTGGCACACAAACATTTACAATTAAATGCCTGCATTTAACTTTAGCCATGTATAAGGCCAAGATAGTAAGTCTTTTGTTTGGAGATTATTTACTTATTTACTAGCTTCCTGCTTACTCATACCTTTAAGAATTGTGTCTGATAAATCACACACTTGTTATCTTAGACTGACAGTGGGTGATCTGGTTCTATTCATTTACAGTCTGTTAAAAAGAAATCAAAACATTTGGCACCATATTGCAGTTTCTAAATTAAAGTGCAATTAAAGCTGATGACCTATCCACAACAAGAACAAAATGGTGGTCTGTGTACACTGATTTTGCTTGGAGTGGTTGTTGAGGTGTGTTTTGCTCTGAACCGTTCCAATAAATGCCGCTGCCGTCTCAGTTGGAGATGCAATCAATCGTGGCTCTGATTATAGGGTTATGCGAGTGCTGCAGTGATAAAAATGAGGCAGTGACTCATAGCACAGGAGGGAGGAAGAGAGATACTGAGAGTAAAGCGTGAGTGAGGACACAAAGAGGAAGATCAAATGAAAGGGAATGCAAGAGGAAGAGGAAGACAGTTGGAGACTGTACATGTGAAACAGATGAAGAGAGATATGTGGCAGAATGGAAGAAAGAATGAGAAAGGCAATGTGGAACAAAAGGGATGGAAGACTCAATGCTGATGCACGTCTGAACGATCATAGAAGGGTTCCTCTACATACAAAGCTCCCTCTGATCAAAAACTAGAGCACAGTTAGCAAAGTAGCACAGAAGTTTTCAGCACTTTTTGAGCCTGCATAGTTGTGCAAGGCAGCAGGCAAATCTACAGTTCCTCACAAAGCTAAGACCTCACAAAGCTAAGCCTCAATTTATCCATTCCACAGATAACCATAAGACCTGCTAAAGTGCTTAGGGCTTGGCTGTATTGTACTCAGCTAAGAGCTCACTAACCAATCAAATTTTATTACACTTCTGTAAACACAGCTTTCAGGAATGAAGTGTTTCCCAGCATCTGTAGTACATGAAACCTCAAGTTAAGGAGATTTCTTCACATCAATCCAGCAAACATGCCTTTTTGTAACACTTACAGCTGCCCAGTAAACAACAATACCCTACTGAACTGAGTGTTGTTACTGTTGGTCACACAGTCTGGCAGGATCTGGAGAGGAAGGAAAAGGTTGACTATATTAAGCAAGCTGAGAACCTACAAGTAACGAGCATGTCTTTCTAACCTCAAGGGCACCACTGCCTGACAAGCTGAGTGGGTGTAAGTGCATGTTATGCTTCAGTGTGATTCACAGTAAACATCTTGTACATGAGTTGACTGAATGAAATCTTATTGTTTTGAATTGGCTCTAGTTTATTGTTGCTCAATTATGCATGTTTTTAGTTCACCATTGCTATGATGGATCAATGTTTGTGTGCATTTTTACCTAATTGACTTCCATTTCTGGCATTTTAAAAATGTATGAGTTACAGTACATAATGCTGACACTGGTGTGGACTGATATGTGACTAAAATGTCTTATTACAAGCAAGGCCTCAGAACGAGATAATGACGTGAGCCTTTCTATTCTGCTCTATTATCATCAGCATTCCAATTGTTCGATAGCAATGTCGTATTGTTAATATTGTAAGCATCTCAGTCTGGACATTTGTTTTTTTTTTCTGTCAATGCAGTTAGGACATCGCTCTTTTTTGCTTTTTGGGGATTGCGTCAGAGTGATCTCAACACAGCCTCTGTACTGTGATCTTATTAGTCACAGTGAGAAGGCTAGAGAAAGAATGGGAGCAGAGGCCGGTCATGAGATAAAATGTCACTGCTGTCCATGTGTGGATACATGAAGTGGATTACGAAAGTATTCACCCTACCTGACATTTTACACTATTTCTTGTATGGCAAGTTTGTTAGAGTTGTATGTTTGGATATGTGGAATGATTGTGATGAAGCTCTCATTTTTGTTAAGAATGTTCAATACATTTTAACTGAGCACTGTTTGTATGTGACAGATTCAAGACCTGCCAAGGTTAAAACAGATAATTGTTACCTATTTGCACTCTGTCAATCAAATTAATTCAACTGTCAAGTTAAGTGAACTGTTAAGCAGTTTGCGCACTGAGTTATGGAAATTGTGAAATGTGGCATGATTTTTGCTTTTAAGAAGCTTTGTAATGTTTACTTCACATAAACTGTACATTCCACTTAATGTCATTATCCTCTTTCTCCAAGCCAGGGTGTGAGCTTACCACCTCCCCTCACCAATTTCCTGGGGAAAACATGATACTGCAACTACTTAATATGTGTAAACTCTAGGGGTGTCACAATACACTTAGCTCATGAACTGAGACTATACATGAAATTGGGTTCAAGAGATCCAGATGAGACGAGATTGCAAAAACAACCTGCAAAACAATGCAGGTTCATTTTGAAATGTTTCAACTAGTAAGCATCTTGTAACAAATGTTACTTCATATCTACATTCTGACCGCATATTCATTATCATATGCAGTAACAGACACAAATATGTAAGCACTGTAAAATGTTTTACCACAAACTCAACTGACTGGCCTCTCTCTTGAATAATTTCTCCTAAGTCTCTTCAGACCTTAGAACTGAATCAACTATGTGTGTGCTTCTAACTGAACTCCTTTCTATAAAAAGTAAAACATAAAAACCAAAAAAAACCCACCAAGATTTTCTTATTTTTCAAGCTCAAAAAATAAATGCAAACCATTATCAAAGTAGTACTCTCTCAATAAGTACAAACAAAAACTGACCAAATTTCTTTTCAAGCATGATACAGAACAGAGCTGGCTACAACTACACTGCCCAGCCTAAGGTATGGTCATGATCTTTTTTGACATTTGGGCACTAATGATGTCTCCTTAAGTTGAAAACACACGCTCACTTGGAACAGAGGTAGCAGGGATGGAAAGGTATGCTATCTTTGTCCCGGACGACTGCGTGAATATGTGTGTGCGATGGAATGGTGTACTTTGGTTCTAATGCTTGGAGGAGTCACTCATATACCACCATGAAAAATGGTGGAATACAGCACCATTTTCTTACAGTGCTTACATATTTTTCATGTCTCGTCTGTCAGTCCTTCCTGCTTGATCTGTCCACTGGGTACCTTAATGCTGCCACGGAAATGATTTAAAAGTGTAGGGGGGATCTCGTATGCTTAATTCAAGTTAAACGTCAGACTCCCATCATGACTCCTGCTCTGAATGTTATATATTAATACCGCGAGACAGCTTTTCACCCCGACCTGAAACATCGTCATGTTTTCAGATCGCGCCCCTGGTAAACCCTATATTAAAGCTATCCTGACAGATACCTCGCTAGCATTACCAGATCTTCATCTTTCTTATCTCTCATACGAACATGGCTAACTGACTGACTAACACTCAGTGCAGGATTGTTTTGCTTTCAAACCCTTAAGCATGCTCTTAGGATTAACTAATATGAGACACTGATGGGAAACTTCCCAGAATACAGAGCACAGAGCTCCACATACCACCCAGTTGGTGTTACTGGCCAGACATGCCAGTATCTCTTTACAAAAACCACTGTGTGGTGTGTGTGTGTGTGTGTGTATGTGTGTATGTGTGTGTGTGTGTGTGTGTATGATGACTGAAATGGATCTCTCTCTTGCCTCGGTAGTCAATGGAAGGTTTGGATGCCCCAAGGATCCTGGGAGTGGCCGAGCCCATGTCCAGTTCTGTCAGTGTTAGCTCATTCATGAAATAAGGCAACTGAAAAAGACAAAAGCAAACAGCTGAGCTGAGCACACTGTGTGTGAATAATTGCCTTGTATTTGATATAATGATGATATAACCCAATTGGAGAATGGATAACACAAGTCACGGAATAATCATAGTCACACTCTGCACCCCACCACACCTTATATTCAGCAGTCTCTATGTGCCAGTCCCTTGTGGACTGAACTTTGCTGAGTTTTTGTTCCATCATTTTACTGAGACTACAATATCAACTACAGTCACACAGATCAAAGCACATTATACCATCAGGCAAAACAGGTTTGGTTGGCAGACAAGATCAGAGTCAGACAGCAGGATGAAGGGAAAGAGGTCTTTCTTTCTCTGCTTCTAAACCCACTTATGAAGCAGCGCAGAGATCCAAATTGACATTTGGAGAGCTTATCTGTTATCTTTTTCTTTTTTTTCGTTATAGCTAGTCCTAACTTTTACTCTTGTCTGCTTGTTTAAATTTCCAGCACTTTTGATGTGCTCTACTCACCCGTATCTTGCTGAGTTTCATCTGAATCTTCTTGGAGACCAATTCAGTCCAGTGAGGCTCACTCAGGAAGTCCCAGGCAACCCGACCAAGTGCTGCATTCAGCCAGGCAACAGTATCCTCCCCATCCTCCTCCCCAGTGGACTGCACTTGAGCTACTGTGTTGCTCTGAAGCTAAAGACGCAGGCGGGAAAGTTAACAGAAACATTTGGCGAAAAATAATATAAATCTCCTATCAGGATTCTAAAAAAAATCTCTATCTTTACAAGATTTTGAAACATATCATTGATTGGTGACCTGAAAAAGGAAATTACAAAGGATTATTTGTCATACACTACCTTCTTATCAGCCCCGGGGCTGCTCTGAGGGCTCTGGAGAGCAGGGCTGGCAGCTGCGGGGCTGACTGCCAATGGTTTTGGCAGTATGGAGGTCATGTATACACTGTATTCCAACAATGGCTTGGTTTTGGTGCTGCCTGCTGTTGTTGAGGAGGCTGAGGAGTCCTTTGACCTGGGCTGAGATGCAAGTGCTTCATCCAGACTGCTGCGGCTGCTGCTGCGACTATGAGAGCTCAGAGCTGTGGGCCACAGTAAAAATCAGAAGAAGGCAAGGAATTAGATGCTGCACTAGAAGTTTTAGTGGTTTCTAAACTCCTTCAGATTGTCAATTCCCCAGCTGTATAGTGTATGAATATTTTCTTATTTAACTGCATACTATAATCATAATATCCTCTGCCACTTTCTACTATTTGTATAAATATGTCTAACTATTATCTTTCTCTCTTTGTTTTGTTTTTCTTTTATCTGTAGAGGGCCTAAAGTAAACTTTGACCTTTGAGCCTAACTTACTAAATAACTATTTAGACAATTTTAGCCCTGAAAACAAAATAATTGACAAATTAACAAAATAAATGACAAGAGAGGTAACACTTCATTTGAAGGAACAAGACTGATATGACACTGTCATAACCATGACATGACATCTCTTTCTGAACATTTATGACTGCTGTCAGTGTCATTCAGTCAGTTATATCGCTTACAATCCAAAGATGACATTATTGAGAGTCTAACACTCCCAGACTAACTAAATAACGGTGGCTAGCTACATTTAGCAGTAGTAAGTGTTAAGCTCATTTTAGCTCTAAGTGTAAAGTTCCTCAGTCATCTTTTTGTTTAATCCGCCTCATCAAACTGGCATTTTCACATTTTACAACATCTTAATGACCCACTCCATATTACGCCACTTTAATTGAAGTAAAAAATAAATTAATGAAACAGTTACAATAGTCTCAGGACAGTTCTTATCTAATAATGACAAATTTCCATCGTAAGTGAGATAATTGAATCCTTCATTTTCAAGACTGTTGTCTTGTCATGGTGATGATGTAATCATGTCAGCATTATGAAGAACCCTACAAATAAAGGTTTACCAATGAGAACATCTGTTATTTCAAAACTGTCTTCAGTGCTGCTCACCACTCTTAGCCCCTGCAGCACTTGAAGCTTTCTTCAAGTCCGCCTTGGGTGCAGAAGCTGATAGAAACTGCTGGAACCACTCCTCTTTCTCCCTTCCTGTCCTTCCAAACAAATAGAGGGTCAGATCTTTACTGGACGAAGATGACCCTCGCTCTTGTGCTTCTCCCATCAACTCTCCTCTGTCCTTTGTATTGAAGCTCTCAACTGCTTCCAGCCTGTCACCCTCGGCCTTCGACATGAAGTCATCCTGTTTGCCAAGCTCAATGCAGATGGGGTATTTTTTGTTCCATAAACGCTTCCGAGCCAGGTTCTGAGGCATTAGATATACCTGGGGAGGAATTATGGCAGACACAAAGTTGTAGACACAAATTTCCACCATGTTTAATCTCTTAAAGACACATAAGATTGTTTCTATACTGTAGTGTTATCTATTTTAAAATATGACATTGTTTTACGATTAGCATATTCTAATGAACTAGCTTTGGGCTATACTTGAATATGTGCACATTTACTTGTGTTATCTTTTACAGGATTTAAATTTTCACAGGTAACTACAGTTGAAGAGTAGAGTTCACAGAGTTAGAGGAAAACTGGGAATTCATTTCAGTCAACTTTCAAAAAATTCAACATTTTAATGATACTAACAACATACTTTGCTGTTAGTGAGGTCATAGATCTTCTGACTGATGAAGGTGACATCAGGTTTTGGTTCATTATGTGCAGCACGGCGTGCAATGTTGTGGTTGGGTTTAGACAGACGAATGATGGAACCCTCCAACCGGACAAACACAGAGTGTGTTAGTGTGGCATGGTATGTCTCCGGGTCATAGTTTGATATCTCATTCATCCAACCCTGGGAAAGAGAAATAACATTACAAGCTACCATTACATATTGTAGATTACATTTCAAGGATTAAGATCCAAAAAAATCATATGAAACTGTTTCAATTAGAAATTGAAATGAATACATTTTCCTATTTTACCCTGTCTTTAAAAATACAATGTGTATGTGTGTGCTTTTCAGCATCTGCATCTAAAATCATTTTGAAATGCAAAAAAATTGATAACAATCCAATTGTGCCTGGAAAATGAGGACACAGTAAATATCTGCTCACTGTATGTTGTTAACCATACATCATGTTGCTTCTGTGATAGAAAATATAACCCATCTCTAGGAACCGCACACTGATAAGAGAGTGTCTTGTAAACTATTGCCTTTTCAAGTGGAGACATAAACAGTTACTGTCATCTGCTTTCTGTGAAAGACTTTGAAGTTCCTTTGGCTAAATTCAGCTCAAGATCCACATATAGTATGTTTGCTGCATTGTCACTTCAATGCAAAAACTTTTAAATAGCATGTTTGCCTTTATTCAGAGTATTATATCTAGGACCATCATCACCTTGCAGCTTGAAGACTGTACTGTTAAGAGCTTGATAGTCAACATCAGACATGAAATACACTGGCCTCGATGCCATGGAGTGTGTGTGCAGGTGTCTCATAATGTAATCTCTTTTGCTGTTACAATGATTGTTTCAGTAATACATTCGCATTTCAACCCTTTAGTAGCCCAAAATTAATGAAAAAGCAAGATTCTTTTAGGTAGTCCAAGGTAGGGATGTCACAATTCTCTAAATCCACAATTTGATTTGACTTTCGATATTAAGGTCTTTCAAATTGAAATTTCTTTATCTATTCCTCCAATGATTCCAGTGCTAGATTTCAACTCCTCATCTTCTTTAAATAATAGGTGTTTTTAAAATAATAGCTTGACCTTGTCGTGGTGGATTTTTGCAGCAATAAACATTAAACATCTCAAATGCTGCTGAACTTACAGCTGGTACAGATCAGTTGATCGAAGATAAGTGTGCAGGCTACTGAGTTAGCTCTGTCCTTTTTGAAATGTTTTTTTCCCCTGCAGATGCATGCAGAGAGGCTGAGGTTGTAAGAAAAAACACTAGCAGAATCTCAATGCTGCTTTTTTTGGATGATTAAGATTGAAAGCGCATTTCGATCGATTTTTCATTCAGAATCAAGATCGTGGCACCCTGAAGACTATTGTAGCATGACGAAATCAATTTAAGGAAGTCTGAATGATCACTGACCTTATAGATATCTGGCTCCTTAATGTCCAACTTGGTGAGATTCCACAGCTTCCGATTGCCTCTGGAAAATCTAAAACTATTGCCAGAAGATTTTGGTCCACTCAGCCACACAACACCAATGGCTAAACAGAATCCCAGTCCAATTCCAAGCAGCATTCCTCCTAGGTAACTGGGCAGAGGTAATACAAAATACCCATAGACCAGGACAGTAAGGACCATGAGAGTATAGTGGGGAACACTGGGTGCTGGCTCAATACTTTCGGATTCATCTTCACTGCAAGGTTCAGTACTACCACTTAGTGGCACTTTAGTTTGACTCCCAGTACCGGTATAATCAGATTTATCAACACCATCAGCCTCTGTGTCAGTACCAGTCTCAAAGTCCTCACTGTCCAGGATGCAGTAGTCCTCATCGTCTTGTTTAGCAAGAGCAGACATAGAGTATTTGTCCATTGACAAAGAAGATAAAGATGATTTGTTGGGACTCTTTGCGTCAACAGAGAGGAGAACAGGTGATTCAGCAGTACCAGAGGCCCCACTGTTGGGGCTCTCAGCCTCCCAGTCACCTCCTTCTTCCTCCTTGATGCAGTAGTTGTTGTTGCTCTCCAGGTGCCCATTGATAGCAGTGATAGTGGAAAGTTCTGTGGCACTGGCAGAGAGGTGCTTGGGCCGATAAATGCTGCTGCTTACCAAGCTGTTACTCTTTTCATCCATGATCTTACTAAGCAGTTGGAGCGGCTCAGCAATGACCTCAGACAGGCGGCGCTTAGTGTCTTCAAATTTTGCCTCAACTTCTGAAACTTTGAAAAAGCTGCGGTTATCTGGTGAGGTTAATGGAGAGGAAGGGGCAGTTTTAGAATCACTAGCTGATGATATGGTAGAAGAAGGCATCCGGGATTGTGTAAATTGCTTGAAGAGCTGCAGATTAAGGCGGGGCTCCGGTAGACGGTGGGGTGTGGTAAAGGAGGAGGTGGTGGATGAGTCCTGGGATGTCTCTGAAGATAAAGATTTGACGAGAGTTTTCATCAGATGCCTATGCCTTACTGTAGGAGCAGAAGTGATACCATCACGAGACTCCATGTCAGAGGAGAGAGATTTCACTAAGCTGAGGAAGGGTTTTTCGCTGGAGGGAAAGCTCAAAGATTTAGTTGGATGGGAACTGGAAGATGAGTCTTTTTGCTCAGCCAAACGTGATGATGGACTTTGTGTGGGAGAACTGTTAGCATGATGTCTAGAAACTAGAGAATGTCTGGATGATTCAGGAATGACAGCAACCTCGGCTGCAGAGTCCAATGGCACCCCATTGAACATCTCCTCACTTGCTTCTAAGGCTGTCACAATGTTTGAGTCATCCTGAGTAGCTGAGGTAGTTGTCATGCACAGCTCTTCTTCCTCCTCCTCTTCCTCCTTCCCAAGAGCTGAGAAGTGGATGGTGATGGTTTCCTTTGATGGCGATCGCTGGACATGGAGCTTGGGGGACACAGCAGGTGGCTGTTTTTTTGTGGAGTGCGCACTCTCTGCATGGCTAGGATGCCGGCTTGTCATTGCAGTACTCCAACTGAATTGCAGTCTGCAAAGAAGGAAAAAGAGATGACAATGAATTAAAGGCTGGAATTAAGTAAATTAATTGAGAACTCTGTGATCAGAAAAAAACAGCTATTATTTTTATGATCTTTTCAGTCATTTTTCAAACAAAAATATCAAAGATTTTCTGATTTAACTCAAAACTTTATTATTTGATGATGAACAGGGGTGGTAGGGTTTCCAGGCGGGAAGCCAGTGAGGGATCACCTCCTTATAAATACACCAGAAAATCCCCAGTGTTTGATCGGAGTCCCTGCACAGAGGGGGAACTACTAGCAGATTTTAAAGGGACTAGCACCAACATGCATGCATTTTAGAGGGAAGTGTAATGTTGTCTGTACCCTCTGCAAGAAGAGACCAAAGGACCCAAGTGCAAGGAATTTGACATTACCATTTGTGGGGTAAAAGGCTGAAAAAATAAAATGATAAAACTGAGAAGATTAAACATCAAGCTCTCAAAAGACAACATTTTAGTTCCAATAAATGACTGAGTCACTAAATATCTATCTAGAAAGGGCAACAACAGTGCATTCTGTAAATCATGCTACTTCTAGAGAAAATGTTTTATTTGTATGTGTGCCTGAGTGGGTGCTGACAAATGCAGTTTTGTATCTCTCAACTAAGTTGGTTGCATCAGACTTCATTTCAGAAGCAACAGGCCTTTTAAATCATCACAGACACACAAACACAAATTATTTGAAACCCCAATCCAACTCACCACCTGCTGACACCTTTGCACATCTACCTCAACTGCTAAAATATGCATCAAAATCAAGAAGCCCAAGTAAGAAGCAATTATATCCACGATATTTAGTCTAAAACAAGAATCAAGACATACTAGGCATATGCATGCTGAAGGTACCTTCTGAAAACAAACTTCATACTTGCCATATTGACAAGAATTACTTTATAGAGGTACTAAGATTACTGAGTTTGCATAACATTTACTTTTCCCAGTTTTAAACCTTCGTCAACAAACATTCAACAATGTTCTGACAGCCTTGACAGGCATTTATAACTTAATACTATATGACATCTGTTTTACAACACAGCCTTTCATGGCACCTTGCCAGGCACATCTTGCATCAGCCATCAGCTAAAGTCCAGACAACAAAGTAAAGTTAGAATGATGTGACATTGCGTAATGATGCCATTTATATGGTGTCACAACAAGTCGCTTGAAGCACTCCAGATGGTGAGCAAGAAGCAATTTAAGGTGCGTTTGTATGGGACACAGAACCTCAAACCTTATAGAGGGTTCATTAATAAGGTATGGAGAAGATACAGTAGATAAAATACAACACTTAAGGATATGCTCAATTAGTTATTAAAGAGAACTCCAAAGATATTCACGTCAAAGTCTGTTAATTAATTGAGCGTGTGTGTGTGTGTGTGTGTGTACTGAACTACTTTTAGAGTTGCTGATCAGTTCAGCCAAAGTAAGGCAGAGGAAGTGAGAACATCATTTGCAGTCTCATATTGTTGATTCAGGAGTAAGAATTTGCATGATAATGGATCAGCCTTCAGATTTACAGATCTTCAAACCTAGCGTGCATTAAATCTATGGCTATGAATTAGGTCTGCCACTACTGTAAGCTGCCCAGTGTAATGAAGCAATGTGCTTGTGATAGAAAGGGAGCCGTGGTTAAGCTGTACTTATCCTTATCTAAATATTTCCCCATTCCCATTCAATAGTTATGTGGCATGTGCAAAATCTTTGACATAAATTTTGGCTGAATACAGATACATTTATGCCAGGATGTGCAGTGTCAGGTTCCACAACATCATCATGAACTGTTGCCTCTATTCCCATTTATGTGGCATTGTATGGTAGTGAAAATAGAGTTATGTTTATATCTTGTTGAAATTTGGCAACCTTCTGCCTGTCCTGTCTGGACAACAGAGGTGGCATGAGGTCATGCTGGCTCACTCATATACAGACTCAATTTGGCCACTCATTGTCACATGGGTCACGAGTGAGCTTGTTACCCAGTCAGGCAGTCTGCCAGCCACCTCTGTCCCTCCCTAGCCAGCCTTCAGTCAGCAGCAACACAATGAGGCCATTCTAGTGGACTCCCAGTTAGACATGGATTTCATTTTAACATAAATTACTCAAAGAATCTAGCAGTGTTTATCACTAATTGCAACGTGCTGTTGGCAAAGTAGGCAAGTATGTATGTATACTTTTGTGTGTGATCTGGTAAGCTGATTCGGTCCTTTTATTTAACATTATGGATATGAGACAAACAAAACAAAAGACTGGGCATGTATGTTGGCATGTTTAAGCATTTGACATCCAAATGTGTGCATGTACACACTGTCCGCAGGGCCTTTACTTGAGCCAACAAACAGACTAAGCGACAGTACAGAATGAAATCCAGCCATTGAAGCTGCTGAAGCTAATTACAGAAGCGAGTCATCCTTATTAAACCTAATGTTTTGCACTCATTACAGACATGTACACAGCTCACTTCTTCTGTGTCAAGCAGCGCACCATGGTAATGAAAAGAGGGGCTCTCAGAGCCATCACACTTACCCACAATATTCATGCAAGTGAACTGAAAAGGCCCTACTGATAAGAGCATTGCATTATAATCAAACACTAAAAACTTAAAAGCCATTTCTCAGCAGAAAACATGATGGGTGTGGAATCAATGGGAACATTTTTCTTAAGATATATCACAGTATTTTCAATACACATGCACAAAAACGCCCTGTCTGCATCATTCATGTACACAAAAGTGGCAACAGCTCAAACGTATGCTTTAAAACTTTCACAACTTCACTTGTATGAACTCTTAAAGGCTAATCCAAGTTATTTTTACATTCAGTATTACCCATAAAAATGCATCACGTGAATCCTTTTGGTCCAACAGTTGTGTCAAATGTATTTCTTATAATCATAAAAACAGTCTACAAAACTTTCAGTCTTTATTTGGTAGCAGTCTTCAAATGTTTCCTTAGTAATAAGGAGTATATAAATGGAGCTGCATAATTAATTGAAATATTATCAAAATTTCAATATGATCAAGTGCAATGCATAATCACAAGTTTTTGATCAAAGTAAACTGTGTGACAAAAATGAATAACAATTAAGTTCTCTAATGCTGCAAAGATACCCTGGCATACGAATCTTGTTCTCCAGATATTAGAAAACATAAAAAAAAAACCACCATCAAATGTGGCATCATCATGGTATTAATATCCTTTTGACGGAACATCAAAATTGTGATGCAAAATGTATCATTCCCATGATTATGGTAATTTCTGTCAAAATAATTGCATTTTTTTTTCTTTTGACCATATTCTGCATTATTTAGACAACAATGTCATTTAAAATAACTAAGCATAACCTGTGCAGTGTAAATTGTGGTTTTGTGATCTAAACAATGTTCCATTTGACTTGGCTAGGCTTCCTGTCTGCCATGCTGAAACTTAAGAGTTGCTTTGAGAGCAAACTGAGTGACTGCTGAACCCTTTGTTCCAGTGTTGTTTTCCAAGAACAACACCCCTGACTTGTATTGTCTAGTCAACATAACACATCTCAGAATATACACACAAGGCTATTACCAGAATAGTTCTCACAATTAAAAGATAATAATAGCATGATCACACAAACACTAAACATAAAATTGGGAAAATCAGATAGCTGGTAACAGTCTGTGATTAAATAAAAATCCAGACTACAACAATTTTGTGAAAGGCAGGCATTTACTCTTCAAGTGCATTACAGTATAGCACAGCACAGTTTCTGTTTCTATTCTCACCGACACGGGGCCAAAAATATATACTTAAAGCACAGACAAGTTTAAAAATGGTCAATGTTTCAACCAAGAACAACATCAACAACAATTTATATCATAGTATGATAAACTTGGTCCTAGTCTCACATTTTGTCTACAGAGAAGGCTCTGCATTTTTCAGTGTAGTGAAATGCAATGAAAGCGAAGACACCCAGCATGCTTTCATTTTAAGAGTAGTTTGAGAAAAAAAGGTTGATGTTCTTCTATTTGCAATTAAAGGATTCAATCAAAACATACATGTTAGTAGCAAGTGATCATGGGAGTTGTTGTCTATACTGTTAAACAATTTATCTTGGTTCAACAATGCTGAAAGAAATTCTTTGTGGGTGGACTTTCAACAGTGCCGAAGGAGACAACGATCAATACAGCCACAGGACACGTTGCCCTATTAGTGAATGGTGCAACTATCAATTTTTCTTGACTGGATGACCTCTAGCTCTTGTGACTTCATTGTTCTTTCAACCAATAACCACAGAGCTAAATATAAGTTCAGAACAATTCTCTACAGATTTCACAATGCCATAGTGCGAAATGTGGGAAGTCCATAACTGAGGCAGAAACAGCTAAATGTAACTGGATGAGCAAAAGTGGATCCACCAAAAGGGGAAACAAGAATTTACATCTTAGATGAATGAAAACGTTGATGTCAATGGTACGAAAGAAAGCAGATCTGCATATCTTGTGCAGCAAAGACAGGATGAGGCTTTGTTTTCATTGTAAAAGAAAAGGAACCCCGCTGATGGAGGAGGCAAAAAAAGCAATGAGGGAGAGTGACAGAAGACAAGATAAAACAGGAGAGTCACAGACATTCACTTGATGGAGGGCACCAGTGGGTTGTAAAAGTCTGTTCCACTGTTGAGATGCGTTTTCTCTGACCAACAGGATATGAGACAGTTAAATCTGTTCACTCTCTCTACTACATTAATAGTAACAAAGCCTGGCTACTTATTACAGAAATGGGTGCTTTCATAACATGAAGATTGGGGTTATTAGGTCATAATTGGAAAATTACAGTTGTTTTTTGTTTAATACAGTAGCCAGGCTGCTAGCAGTAGCCATGTTGCTAATGCTTTGTCTTTTCAGTGTTGGGATGGCTGCACCTGAGAAACAGACCTACTTCACACATATTTGGAGAGGTGTAAGTAAGTGAAAGAGTAGGCTAGATTTGAACTCCTCTTTCAAGCTCCCTTTTAAGCTTTTCACACCTCTAGTTTCCCAACGACTTGCAACGCTGTGGAATGCACCCTTTTAAAGTTCTTTCTTACATTTAGAGAAAGTACACTATTTTGAAACCAAATTGTCTCTTTAATGACACAGTGGGAAATAAGTTTGCATGTGTGATCATTAAAGGGATATTCCAGTGTAAGTTTAATCCATGGTCTAAGACACACGTGACACTGAGTAAGACCCCCCCTTTAGAGATCAAGTTGTCCGACCACTAGTGTACGTACGGTAGTTTTAGCAACCTTAGAAAAAGACTGCACGATAAAAATACACTGCAGTCTATGCCTCCAACCAAGAAACCGCCATCAAAAAGCCACTCATAGCCACAAATAATGCTCAGAACAGCACCAAACTTCAGCAACAGTTCCGCAACTCAAGGATGAAAACGTATGATATTACTCCATGGAAATGCAATCAAAGTTCATATGTGTCTTGCCTACCAGTTTCTAACAGTTACTATCGAGGGCGGACAGGGAAAAGAACAGAATTGAGCATTTCTAACTGCACTCTGCAATCAGGTGACAGACGCCCTTTTTTGCGCAGACATGTGACCAAATGTTGGTAGGACAGGCGGGAGGACAGACAAGAGGACAGATGCTTCTCCACGTATATCTGCGGTATTTTTTGTAAGTTGCCAAAGACAGTTACAGTTACTACGTTACCTTTGTTTGTTCATGTAACATTGCTTTGTGGGCAGGATCCCTGCATCCAAATGGCAGTGTGAATGGGGCTAGTGTGTCTGTGTAGAAACTGGGTAGTATTCCTATTTATCTTTCTAATTCACAGTTTTATTATGGAAATGTTTACATTAAAGCTGCAACAATTCATCTATCAACTGATTACTTGTCAACCATTGTAATAATTTGGTCTGAGTTAGGAGGAGTTGAAGGATAAAATTCTCTAAAATTCTCATTCTTTTGAGGGCAACAATGAAACATCTTGGTCAGAGATGTCAGATGAGTTTGAAAGAGTAGTAAATTAATCTATGTCAAACTGCAACGACCATCTCTGAACAGAGGAGGTGGGTGGCTAACAACATTACTTATGAACCACATACAACGCTGTCCTGTGTTTCCTCCCCAGACAGTTCAACAACCATCCACACCTGGACTCACCAAGCCCTTATAACTGGCTGGTTGGGTCAATGACTCACAATTGGGCCTAACGACACTGAAACTCGAGAGTTCACAGGTGTCCTTAACGACTCTGTGAAGGCACACCCAAACTGTGTTTACAGCCTGCGACTCCCCTCCAGTTAGTTAAAACTGATAAAGCCTCTTGAATGAGAGGTGAAATGTCTTAAAGAAACTGAAAAATGTCCAGATACAGCACGACTGAGATTCTTCATTGACTTTGTTTGAGTTAGTTTTAAGAACATTCCTGAGAATATTTTTCATAAATTTCTGAAATATAATTGAGAAAAGAATTAATGTATACATCCAGAATATAGTCAAAAGTTCGGTCCACAATGAAAATAGTCCTTAGTTAACAGGCACATATAAGCCTGTATTTGATGTGAATCTCATCCCATTACTATTCCCATCTCTGACTGTACATGCCTCTAGAATATCCACAGAACTGGCTGACAGTGTTTCCGGTGTTTGCAGCTTAGTAACCACACTGTGGGGGTAATTTTGCAAGTCATCACGCCTGTTACTTTCTGCCAATATAACACCACATGCAGCCTGCGCCGAGCATTTTAAATGTCATACACCACTTCTTCAGATGACATCAGAGGCATTAAGGGGATGCTTAAGGGACAGATATTAAACCACAAGAGAAAAAGGCGTTAGGTAAAACCCTTGCAAAATCTGCCTCACACATTCCCCAGTCGAGGACATAATAAAATCCCAGAGCACTACACCTTCTCCAGGTTGCCTAGGAAGGGATTAGAAGAAGTCACACTCTAAATCTGGCTGTTTATTTGCAGTAGTAATGGCT
This sequence comes from Acanthopagrus latus, assembly GCF_904848185.1. Taxonomy (NCBI): domain Eukaryota; kingdom Metazoa; phylum Chordata; class Actinopteri; order Spariformes; family Sparidae; genus Acanthopagrus; species Acanthopagrus latus. The sequence continues at coordinate 27,694,295 of NC_051039.1, read as the reverse complement.
TTCCCTGTGCTTACACTGACAGTTTAGCTAATGACTTGTCTCACAGCCCAGTGCTCACATTAATGCTATCAACAACATTATAGTAGGCAACAGTTCACAGCCCTGAAGGGAATTAATATACACAAATACCTGATATCTGCAAAAGGATTATATGTACTTCTGTTTGGGGGCTGTAATTCAAAATTAAATGTGACAAAAAAAAAACATGACTACAGATATTTCTGTAGAATGGCTCTTTGTGCTTTTTCTCATTGTGTGAACACTCCCTGCTTTATTTTGTGCTTTAAATTAGATTATAAATATAAAAAGAAAAAATAACAAGACTCTTCAACAAGTCTGGTATGTAATGTGCCTCCATGTTTGTTATTCTTCTGCTTACTCTTTGATTCTGTAACCATGGAAATAATAAAGTGTAGGGCTACAGCTCATAATTATTTTAACAATCAATTTATCTAATTATTTTCTCACTTACTTTTCTCAGTTAGATGTTTGGTCCATAAAACATCAGAAAAAAGCCCTAGATGACATCTTGTTTTGCTTACAACCTAAAGATATTCAGTTTACTGTCATGGAGCGCAAAAGAAAACAGATACCATTTTCATTTGAGAAGCTGAAATCTAAGAATTTTGACTTAAAGGAAAAGAGACTCATAATACTTAGTCAACAGTGAAAACAGTTGGTGATAAATGCCATTGTTGACAATTGATTAATCAACTAATAATTGCATCTCTAATACCTTATAGTTGAGTAAGCAAAGCCTTATGGTACCGCTGACTAACAGCATTAGCTAAAACAAAGATGTATGTGTGAGTGTTTGTGTATGGGCATGTCTGAGTGACTAAGAGGCTGTGGCAAACTGGTAAATGCTTTTCAGTGTCTTTTCAGATTCCAGGTTCTCGAGACACATAAACAATACAAGCCCAACAGAACTGAAACTGTTCTCAAGAATGCTGATGAACTGGTGAGACAGGTGGGGATTGAATTGTTAGGCAGTGAGATCACTTTGGGTAATACGCCAAATAGAGCACAATGTTATCCTGCAAGGCCACAGTTAATACACAAACCTGCATTACTCTATATTGCACAGGCATAAAAAATAATGAATGCTATAAAACCTCACTACGTGTTTTGTACCGCTACTGGCTCTTCCTTGAATTGAGCAAGGTGCAGTGTATGATTTCAAAAACATTGCCAAGACAGTAATAACCAGGCTCTCCTAAATCCTAAAAAGACATGATTTTTTAGAACTAAAAGGTGCCTGTCCTATGACATTGCTAGGCAAGTCAGCTGTTCTCTACAAATAGAAAGGTAAAATAAATATGTTATCCAGCAACAAACTATCATTTTCGTTAGAGATACATTTGTCAATTAGTAAAAAAAAAAAAAAAAAGGTGAAAATGTCTATTACAATCAGTCCAAAGATATTCGTATGGCCATCATTATGGATAATAGCTTTTTTGAATACTCCTCATAGAAAAACAGCAAATCATCACATTTAAGCAGTTAGACTAGAGAATGTTTGGAGTTTTTTTTGCTTGAAATGTGACAAATAAACATCAAACCAATCAGGTGTATAATATTTTTATTTATACCCTGACAAAACCAAAATGCAAACCAAGTGTTGAAACACATCCATGTGGGGTTTAATAGATCATTTATGAAGGACAACTATCTTTTAAGATACAAGAACATTATTTTAAAAAACAAACAAACAAAAAAACAGACAAGTATTGAATTCAAGCAACCTACTGAATAAAGTCTTTTCTTCTAAGTTAATGATTGTTCTGAAATGGCCATCAGGATTGTTGAATTGCTCATTTATTCTCTGCAATGGCTCAGCTGTTGGATCACAATTGTGAGAACACAGTGGCTTGTGAACAGCATGTGACAGAATGAGGAAGTAAAAAAGAATCCTGTATTACAAAACAGAGAGGAAAAAGGACTGTAACAGTGGGCTTTCATAGCACAGTGAGCCTAGCTTTATGCAACCACAATTATCAAGACCACAAACTGCTACTGGCTTTAACTTACAGAGAACATAAAGAAGCCTTGTGTTTCAGAATGCAGTTAATACTCTTTAAGGCTCAGCCCATCTCAAACCATGTCAGTTCACTGGCACATATGTTGTTCATGTTAAATTATGCACTCCTCACTTAACTGTTTAACCCCATCAACAAGCCCTCATTACTTTTAGATGAACTCCTTGGCTGTAGTGGTGACAAAACTGTGACAGAGATTGGAGATCTGGCTCTCTGCTCCAGTTACACATAGTGACTGAGTCAGCGTGAATGCTGGCTCCAACACACACACACACACACACACACATCTTCTTTTACAAAGTTTCTCCATTGCCATTTCAACTGCACCTCAATTACTATTTGATAACCTTCTAGCAGCTAGTCACATGTACAGTTCTTAAAAACAAGATACTGTTTTTATTGCCTGCAAGAGGTCAAGCATGTAATCGTGTTTTACGGAAAGCTATCAAGACAAACCATGGCTCTTTTTATAAAGGCCCCAGCCTGGTGCTCAGTTTAGTTATGGTTTTATATTTCTGAGGAAAAAATAAAAAACTCAGCAGCTACAGCATCTGCACTGCATCTCGTCAGCACTTGGCATAAGCCTGAACCGTTACAAAAGCATAAAAATAGGGACTAAAGGATTCATCTATAAGCAAATCCCAGTGAAACTAAGCCATCAAGTAAACACAAGAATCTGGCAATGGTGCAGCTGTCTGCATCCAGACTGTAGGGCTGTCATCTGCCCAGCTGGCCACATCTGGTGGAACCCAGGATAGGACTGGACCAACTTTCTGTATTGTTTCCACAAAGACTGTTCTGTTTCCCCAAGACAAGCCAAATGTCAGCATACTTAATTTATTCATTTTCACAAATACCGAATAAAAATCAGATGATGACACAAACCACCACAGTTCATTTGATCGTCTCAGAGTGAACAAACCTTCTCTCTGGAGAATTAGGTTTGTTGTTGTTTTTCTGTCTCTCAAGACATTCACCACACCTGTATCTGGCTGCCGAAGCTGTCTGGAGTAATAACATTTTCACGCCAAGCAACAGTTTCACAACAGCAGGGTTTGGTGAGATGAAAATAACATATTGTAGTGCTGCAAAATAAAAAGTAGAATATTGTTTAATAGAATTTGTACCTCCTCACAGAATGTATCAGATGTATCTCTCCAAATAATCAGGATTCTCATTTACTAATAATTGCGCACACCTGGCCAACAATAAACCATCCAGAAACTTGAGAGAAAGGAATGCAGTAATCGTACATTTATTGTTGTCTGTGTTGGACTGCATGAAAAGACTTAAGCAGTTCTCAGCCAATTGTTATCAAGTGTGAGGGCAGGACATTGGAGACTGAAATGGTCTGTGTTGCATCTGGAAGATCATGAATGACTGTATGAAATCTTAAAAGAGAAGCTTTAATCTTATGAAAAGCGAGCTGCACTTTTCCTCAGGGCTCAAATTAGCACCGCAAATGAATTCACTGATGCTCAGACATCTTTTTTCCCCAGCATTTTTGCTCTCACGCAAAATGCTGCTTGTGAATATAGTGCAGCTTTATGAATAATGTCTCAGTTTCAAGTGAGAAACTCTGATGTAATATTTTTAGACAGGCTATATTTATCCATCTTCCCACCTCCCACCTTGCCTCTGTCTCTTTCCTCTGGTAGGGATTATTATGAAGGGAGCCAGATAAATGGTAATGTCAGCGTGCAATGAAGACAGCACCTGAAAGAGGACTGTGAACACTGCTGGCTGACACATTCTCCTGATGTCTCGGTAATGGTCATTATTTTAGTGGGTAGAGAGGTGGGGGAGCAGAAGCACCTGTCTACATCAACAGTGAGGCTTGCTGGCACCTGCATAAATGAGCTCACGAGTAGAAATGCTAGGAAACATGATAAAACCCTTCCAAGAAATTCAAACAAATGTACAGCTTTTAATATGCTGCACTGTCCTGTGCACTAGCATTATCTTACTGACAGACACCACAATTGTCTATAGAAATCCACAAAGACACACCCCTACAAGGAATTCTTGTAAGCTCACATATCCAACAAAGCTGTGGACATTGCTCTGATAAAAAGTTGCCTCAACATGCACACACTCAGGTGACAATAGGCAAAGGTTATTGCCTGTGCATTGTTGTCAGGACTGCCAACTGTGTCAAACTAGGAAAGCTTTTATGGACAAAGACATATACCATTTTTTCACTAAAAATATAAAGAATGAATTTTCTTACTCAAACAAAACTGTCCAAATGTAGATTAGGAAACTTATCTCAGTAAGCATGACAAGATTGTTGAATAAACCCTGAAGCAGGTCACTAGGCCCCACTTATAAATTAGATCGAAAGGCTGTATTGAATGCATAAAAATAATTTTAATTGTAACAAAAAACTTGTCTTTTGCCAGTTAAAATAGACAGATGGTCTCAGATGGTTCAATTAACATATGCTCTTTTGTAAGGTGTCATTGAACTGTATTGTATTGGGCAGAAGAAATAATTTTCTACAATGGTGTGAATATACTACAAGAACAAGTGGTTTAATTTATCATGTTAATTCAGGATCAGCTGTCCCTATCTGGGCTATACAGATAGCATGAAGCTTTTCTATTTAACTTGAAAACAACGAGATTACATCTCAGTTGGTCAATGATTTGACTGAGCCTTAATCAAAAATGAGAACACTTCAGTTTTATAAAAATAGGTTCGACCTGGTGAGAACTTGGAAGGCCTGAAAGTGAGTCAAAGCTATGAACAGGTGCACAGTCAACAGGGGTGTAGGCCAAATCCTACGCAGAATATGATAAGCAGCACATGTTTCCCGTCTCAGTGTGAAAGATTAATATGACACACACATTTGAGGAAAATAACACTGGTGAAAGGTCACCACGCCTGCTGCTCTCTGGGCCTCCGTCTGGCTGTCACAGGTGTTAAAATCCTGTTTTTGTTTTCACTTTTTCTAAGAAACTGACACCGTCCTCATCCTTTCAAACATGACAGCCAAGCACACACAGTGTACTGATGCAGTGTTTACCCATGACAGTTGTCAGGTAAAGGATTATTTTAATTTCTGATCATCAAGTCGTATAAATTCGTACTTTACAATCAACACAAAACAATACATTAATCTGACCAAGTGGCGTGTGTGTGTAGCCAAAGCCTGACACAGCCATATAAGTCAGTTTTTTGTGTGAAAACTACTACTAAAAAACAAAAAAAAAAGTAGCATTTAGATGAATATTTTAGGCAATTCCACCAAAACCAACTCTATGTCGAGACACATTGATAGGAGTATGACACGCTCTCTGTCAGTAGATTTAGCAGCAAATTATCAGTAACAAAAAAGCCTACATATACCAGTGTAAACTGGATGGATGTCTCATGTGTAAAGACGTCAGCCCAATCTGGAGCAACACATTTCCAGTGATCAGAAAAGCACTTTCACTGTTATTTGGCATTGGTCATAGAGAAAAGAATAACCCAAATAAATATAATGGTTTAATTTGCTTGTTTTGCTATATGAGGCTTTGGGTATACAGACAATTGTTAAAAGTAGGTTAGTAGGTATTATGTTTTGTCATGGAATTTGTTGATAGTGAAAAAATTATAACTGCAGTTTTATTTTTTAATTTGACTTTTCGGCCCTCATGTTGTGTTTATGTCAATTTCTTATCATATACATTTTCTCTCAACCAACAACTAATTGTTTTTTCCCATAGTTCAGAAAAAAAGTAATGATTGTACTGTTTGTGAAAACTATCAATATGGACAGTAGTCTATTCACATTACACAAGATTGCGTAACTCATGCTTTATCCGACCCTACAAGTCAAATCACATTTTACTGTTGTAACTGACTAAATAACTCAGCAACTGAACAAATAAATTAGACACTAAGACACTAAGATTACAGAAAGAATATGTAGCAATATACCTGAGACCTGCAAATGATCCCATGATCAAAGATTACAAGGATAAGGAGAGAGACTAAGGGAACTTTAGAAAGTCAATAGCACCAAAAAGCATGCCGTGGTGTGTAGGACTGGACATAAAGGGGTGTAGATCCCGTCTGCAGATTTTATGACCAATATCTCATCGTTACATGACTCTGGCTCCAAGATATCAAAGCATGTTGGTCAAAAACAATATACATTGTCTCTGGAGCAGCATTTGGAGCCTTATCCCCTGTAACACTAATTTGATATGTTGAAGTTCCCTTAGCAGACACTGAACTCTGACTAGTTTGCCTCTATGATGCATTCTCTTTTCTATACAAGAGCAACAGCTACATGCCAAAAAGGAAAGCAGTGAGAGGAAAAACTATCAAGGCCACTGTAAACCAGTTAAATGGGAAGAAGTGATTAGGCACAGAAACCTTGCATAGCAAGTTACTTAACATTTTAAACATACCTTGAGGGCAATGTGTGCAAACAAACCTGTAGAACACCTTGCTGCTATTGACTTTAGCCATCCGTACATCAGGGCTTTTACTCATAAGCCATGTGTAACTGTAGTTCCACATTTGAAGCCTTGGCCTTCATCTGGAAACTGTTTGAATACAAAACAAGTCTCCCTCTCTTCTCACTCGAGCCTTCAAGCAGCATGTCATATCTAAAAGCTGTTGGACAGTGAGCCTTCCAGAGGCCAGGTTTGTTAAGAGCTAATCAGACTAATATATACATATTCAAATGCCTGATGCACCAGCATCACGGCAGGTGATTCACAAAGAAGACAAACCAAATATTTTATGATCTCCAAAATGTCTTTTTTCCTTCAGGAATATCAATATCATTTGACATTTTGCCTAATCGTTGCTTGGAAGCCTGAAAGAATTTGTGCACATACATTTTCTCTATTCCTCTTTTGATATGCGTTCTCCTGAGCTAATTTTGTTCTTCAGCAGTCCCTTCTCTCTTGCTCTGTCTATCTAGACTTTGCCCTCGCCGAGGTCGTTTGTAGCTCAGGAAATGGATCAATAATGTGCTCAAATTTACTGGCAAAGTGCTTACCTAGTATCCTCAGTGCCATTCAATCCAGCCTGGGACTTGCATCTGCCTACAGGAGAGTCAAGTTTCACATGTCCAAGATGCTCAGGAGGCTGCTGAGAAACACATTGCCAGCAAGGGAAATGCAAAATCATTACAGATGTAAAAACACAAACAGAAACACACAATAAAGATGTTTGCTTCTTGAAGATAAATTAGTTACACTGTTGGCCTTTGGATACAATGCTGGTAGGCTGTGACTTAACATTAACAAGCAAAGAATAACAAGCGTTTGCTGTAGCATTTAACACATGGATGTTGCTGAAAGCAGTTACATCGGCTAACTTAATAGCCAACATGCGCTAACATGGTCTAAACAAGGTCTTTATTTCAAGCTTTATTAGCTAAAACCTAGCAACGACTAGTGAAACCAGACCGTCTTGTGATGTGGTAAGATAACAAGCTAACAACATCGTCAACTTACATTTTTAAACTATAAATAAATCGTGATATGAAAGAAAAATAAACTATTTAGCTACAAGCTGAATGTGTTTTAAAGTCCCTGCTGACGAGGTCATTTCACCAAACTCACAGAATGTTTTTTTTTTGGTTTGTTTTTTTAAAAAAAGGGCAAGTCTGGAATGGCTTACCGTGTCCTCGGGACTTCATTCTCGCCTCGATACATGGAACAAAATTAAACTCCCAAAACGAGTCAAAAGGCTTTCCTCGACACTATATCGTGCGGGAACGCCTGTGTTATCAGCTCCACGTACCAACTTGAATCGACGGCTCGTTTTCTCGCTCAGCCTGTTGACAACTGACTAACTGGACTCAGTTCCTTAAAGAGAAAACGTAGTCAGTTTATCAAGGCCGGAGTAATCGGCACCGAGCACTGGGATAACTGGTTTGTGGCGTGGTCGAGGACTGATGATCGATAGCTCGACGGAGCCTCTTGATACGCCTGGAGAGCAGATGAGGCAGATGTGAGAAGGTAAACACTGTAAAATGTAAATAAGTTCGGCCGTTACAGTGTGGCCCACTGCTTTCTGGCTTATCAATGCAGGAAATAAGAATCATATAAAAGTGTTTGATAATGTTACCAAATCTTCGGGACCTCCACGACGTTACGAGCCTTTGTTGAATTAAAAGCTTGCTCTATAATGCCACTCACTAAACAATAACTTGAAGTCCCCCCCCCCCAGCCCAGTTTTTACCATGTTGTCTGCTGTACGCATTTATCCTAGATACTGATACATGTAATGCGTAGCTTCTCTGTGTGAATAGAAACTGCTAAACTTATTGTATTACAGAAAAAAAGCTTTATATGATTTTGTCGGATTAAAAACCTTCAAAATAAAACATTGTTGGTCCATATGCATTTATGCTGTAGGAAACATTTATATTTTCTGCACGCAAGTCCTGTGATTTAAAATAGGCTTACATGCTAATAGAGTATTGCCACCTAGTGTTATTGAATTGCAACTGTTCTCATTACATTGTGGTCAACATATGATAATCTCGAATAGGCTTTAAAGTGAGCGGAAAGAAAACATTAGACTTGAAATGTTCAAGATTTGTCAGTGATAAGACAGGAACATTTTTATTATTAATTTGCACCATTTGGTGTCAGTTTTCCCTTCATTTTCTTAGCCCCATACTCTAAATGATAGTATATAAAAGTTGACAGTTTATATTTTAGTACATAAATCAGTCAGTCCTGGTTACTGTTCAGCTACCCCAAGAGTACATACACCATGTTACTATGTCCAGAAATGAAGCCTATGAGACACCTGCACCTGACACATTACCCAGGTTTAGTGGTTGTATTTTATGTGTGTCGAAGTGAACTGCATCATAAAAGTCACATTACTCGTTCACATGCCAGTTAGACCAAACCCATATAAAGAGCTCACCAGAATGATACAGTGCAATCATGATGATTACATTCTAAGTTTGATATAACAAGTTAGCTATAGCTATAAGTTAGCATCTCTAGGTCAAGAAAGAGAGTTTGATTACACAGCAATGCTTATCAGCAAAAATATGTTTACAGTTTGACAACAGATGTGATTTCCTCCAAAACATTTCAGGGCAATACATGGTAAACTTCACAGGAAATACATGTATTGTGTTATTTCATGTGTGATTCCTGTCACACAACAGTTTGATGGCGAAGGCAAGGTCCACTGTATAAGCTAACAGTGTAATACTGGCAACCACTGTTTCAATGACGACCAGGTCTAGGTTGTCTAAATGTCCCTTCTCTCTCAGCTGCAGTATCTTGGTAAAACAAATCACTGTGGCCACCATGTAGAGCAGCACCCCGATCAGACTGAAGGCAGCCAAAAATCGGTCAAATGGTAGAAGACATTGACCAGCAAAGTCCCCTAATATTACCACCATTGTGACTAGAGACATGAGGACACACACACCGTATAAGAAGCCAGGGACCCACTGCTGCCAGGATTCTCCGTTGCGGACCGCCTCCGCAAACAGGGGTACCATCTGACAGCCTCCCCAGAGCTGAAGAATCTTGAGGAGACCAGGCATGCTGCCCATGTAGCCTCTTTGCTCGTGGGCCTGGCTGCAAAGAACATAGGACTCCGAGGTGTAGGCAAGGAAGGTGAGACAGGAGGCCACAGCAGCCGGAACAGAGTGCGGAGATGGTCTTTGGTGATTAATGATGATCCAAGGGAAAACCACAGAGGCACTGAGACACATCAGTGCGCCTAAGACTGCCACGGTCATAGTCAGGTTCTTCCAGGATATTGGGATGAGGCTGTGAAACTGGATGACACTGAGAATGTGGATGAGAAGAGTGAGGGTGAAGAAGAAGCACCAGGTGAACATGCAGAAGACCCTGAAGGTGTTGGGTAGACTGACGTTTGACACCGGATGATGTTCAAGCGAGGCAACAAGACTGAAGGTGGTACAGCTGGATAAGACCTCCCATGTCCTCACCAAAAAGAGGGGACTGGTGAAGTCTCGGGCCTCCAGGACAATCACAGGCATCGTCGCAATGTGAGCGGTATCCCTGAAGACAAGATATACTTGCGTGCCTCAAACGATATTTCAGTCTCAAATCGCGGAAATGTGTTTTTCTTTTTAAAATCCAGTGATTTAAAAGCGTTGTCTTCTAGTATATCCAACAATATGAAGAATAGTCCAGTGCAGTCAGTGAAAATAGTCACCTCGAACAAACCTTCTCTTTAACCATTAGGTTCAGTCAAAAAGACATGGCTTCTCTCTGCTTTGTTCACCAGTGCTCCATCCTGTTTACATGCTCAGTAAAACCTCAAATTACTATCTCTTGGAATATATTTGACGGCATCACCTCTGTCAAGAGAGGCCTCGCCTACTTCCTTTTTGAGGTTGCTGCAGTACTTTCAGTCTCACTGGAGGTAGGTGCAAAGGACCACAATAAGACCATATGCAAACAAAGCTAACTTCCTCCCACCCTCGATTCTCATGAAATACTCTTCCTTTTTCTAAGGTACTGAAATACAGTGGGTACAGGTTATTCTGACTCACCAGGCGTTACATTACCATCATCTGCCTGCATCTTCTCAATCACTTATTAAACATAAACTATGGTCACAGTTGGTTGGGAACAGGTTTGAGGCTGACTGTGGAGTTTCTGTTGATTTGTCGAGTGTTGTGGATCATTTGAGTGAAGTGCCGCAGAAGATCTGGTTGTGGGTGTGGATCTGCTCAACCCCCAGGGGAGAAGAGGCTGATATTGTGAAGAACATGTCTGCCTCATCATTTGACAACACTTGGAAATGTTTTTGAGTTGCTCAGATGAAAATGAGTGTTGTTAGGATATCTGTGTGGGAGCCAGCAGCGGCCTGTAAATCTTTCACTGTCAGTATAAATGAATGACTGAATGTATAAATGCATGGGAACGCCTTTGTCATGTGTACATGTACATGGGTGTATAAGTGTGCACCTATACTGTAAAAGGTTTTGTACACTAGATCAATGCATGACTGTATGTTTGAGCATGATTTCACAGAACACATGAAAGTATGTTTCCTGTGTGTGAACATGTATTTACACAAGCACTGAGTCCTCTGAGGATCCCAGCCAATCACTTTGCCTCTATGTATCAGCACACCTGCTCTCTGTCTTATAAATAGACAGTGGATACATCAATTCCCTGGTGTCACACAGCTCAAGTTCACAAACATCTGTTTTGACAGCAGGGAGAAGACACACTCCACAAAGACAGACGATAGCTGATAAACAGTGGCAACCTGCTTCTACACAGTCATGGCTGAGATGTGTGTATGTATTAATGAAAGTTAAGATATAACCAACCAATTTACTACAATACAGACTCAGTTATTTACATCATTTCAGATTAAAATTTAATGCTTTCATATTCATTCATTCCTTTTATTACAGATATACTCAACTGTGGCAAAAAATAGTAACCCATCAAACTTAAAACCTGCATTATGGTAACAGTTTCCTTGTAATGGCTGACCTCCTTTGTTGACAGCCTGCCCTGTCACTTTATTGCAGAATATTTTTTTCCCAAATTATTTCATCAACACTTAATATTAATAATGATGCATTCACAAATAAACATGGAGGGTGTCTGACATATATCATAACTTAATCATAACAATAATCAAAACTTTTTTGGGGGGAAGTATTTATGTATTAAGTAAGTATTTTAAAACACATGCTATGACAGGCTCACATTTGCCCACAGTTCCTCTCTGTGGTCACAATGTGAATTGCAACTTTTTAGAGGTCCCAGAACATTTGAATTGAGAATGAAGGCTGGCTGTAGTGCAGATGAAGCAGCAGCAGAGGGGGAGCGTCTTCATGTTTTGAACACAGATGCAGAGGAAAGAGTGGATGTGCTATTTTTCTTTTTCCAACACTGAGCAAGTGAGTTGGTATAATTCAGTCTGCCTTAGTTAATGAGCAATAGTAGTTGGTAGTGAGTCTGAGTGACTGTAATTTAGTCTTTCACACTATTTTTACATAATATATAACAATTTTACACCGTGGTGAATTGATGTTTTCGTGCAGATTGCACAAACTCAGCATGTTCAGACAGGGTTCTCTAACTAGCTAACATATCAGCTCAATGGAACATTCAAGCAGCTCAGACTATGATGGCTACTCTAGTCTTAGTGTCAGACTGTATACACTATACACTTACAGATACAAACATATATGGCATTATAGTGCTGCCTGAATTTAATTAAGGTTTTGGTTTCCCCCATACTTCCCCTTTTTTATAACTGTACATTTATTTGGCAGACATCATTGTCTGAAGTGACCCACAATAAATACATCGAACATTAAAGGAGTGAGAGCGAGATGTTATTATGTTAGAGTGACCCTATGAATTCAAAGCAGTACTGTAGTAATGAAGGGGTGCTCAATTTATACATTTACTTCTGTACTTTAGGTGAATTATTATTCTCTGTTTTATTTAATTTTTCATTTAAAGTTCATAATAACAACAATAAAAATAAAGAACTTTTATTTTGTGTGATTAAGCACCAGTCTGAAATTATTCAAACAATTATAATTTTTTTCTAGTGGCATGTTAATTCCACTTAGAGTACTTTTTCACAGAAAAACCTTTAAACTAAATGTGTAAATATAATAATGATGTATTTACTAAGCATTTACAGGAAAATTAAACTTCCTCATTCCAATGAAAGAGGTCGGCCACAGGAGACAAACTGTGAAACCCGTCAGATGAGAAAAGACCAAACGTGTGAGATCTTGCTTGACGGGTTTTATCAGGTTTGCTATGAACTCGTACTGTACATCCATATAGGACAAACTGTGCAGTCTAATTCAGTTACAATATTATGAACATAATATGATTAAATCCAACTTGATGAACATTTGCTCGTCAAAAACTTTGCAAAACCAGACTTTGTGATAATTTCACGCATCATGCAATTCTTAGTTATAGGGTCTGTGGTGGTGTGCTTTATGGTGTGATGCATCTGCAAACTTGCAGCACTGACGGGGAGCACGCTTCCATCATGTGAGAGCGGAAGTCGTGTGTTCAGGTCTTGAAATGGCTGTCACTGCTCTAAATACACAATTGTGATTTTTCCTCTAAATGCTGTAAAAACTGTGTCTCAGTGAGCCATTTGTTCAACCAGTGTATTAACAGTTATTCCACTATTTTTGATCTTTAATTATATTACACTGTGCCGTAATGAAAATTGCCAATATAAAATGTAAGATGCATACCTGTTCACCCAGTACTGCATGTAAACCATCACTGGTGTAACACGTCTTTTTGAAGCGACATATTAACTGGAATGAAGATCACCTGTGTTAAAACAAAGACCTGCGCTCTATCTCCAAGGTGCAACATGATTTTCTAACAGCAAATATATTAAGTATACATGCTACATAAATCATCAAAGGCAGTAGTTCTTTAGCATTACAGTTCTTTATGATTCACTAAGCAATGAGTTATTCATTCAAATACAGGTATGGCTACAACATACAACATACAACATATTGTGCAACTTTTCTTCTTACTTTAAGCTAAAGTTCCATTTAACCATGACACAGATCAAAATGAGGCACATGCAGAGAGGCCGTAAAAGTATACACAAGTGCAATAGTCTTTAACTGGAATTTAACTTTACATACTGTAAATATGAATAAACAGATTTTATTCCTGCTCACTGAGCCTTATTAACAACAAACAACAAAACAAACAAAAAGTGGGTGGAAACTGTGTGACGGAAAAAAATCCTAATATGTCCCTTAAGTTAAGTTAACAGTGTCGTTTAACAATGTTGAGTGCTAACTACAACAAATGCACTGCAGGACGAGGTTCCTCATTCAAGTAAATGAGCTCGACCACATAAGACACAGTGAGAAATACGTCACAACAAAACTGAACGAAGGCCAAAGGTGTGACATTTTGGTGCTTGTGGTTAGGGAACAGGGCACAAGTGTTGCTGTGATGGAGCATAATACACAGTGAAAAAAACAAAGAACGGATATGCTTTTCACGTCTTCTTCTGCTGAAGGGTTACAGCTAACGCATATACTCAGTTTACGCATATAACATGTTGTCGACCGTGTTAATTATAGACTTTATACAGTGTATAGATCCACAGATTGGTAAGTAGTATTTTAAGGTGGAATGCATCTGCAAACTTGCATGGTTCTACTGTGTGACACAGGAAGTCTTGTCTCTGGAGATGACTGTTTTGTTCTTTACTCACAATCCCTGTTTCCACTGCATGTATACACACACACACACACACACACACACACACACACACACACACACACACACACACACACACACACACACACACTCACACACACACACACATATATATCCGCCTCCTCACCTCGTCAGTACAGTCAGCAGGAGGTTAGCTCCCTCTGCTTCAGTGTTTCATTGAAATCATGGGTGTAACTACCAATATATGACTTTTTAAAATCATTAATTTGGATCCCCATCAATACATCATCATGTTCACTCAGCGTTGTTTTCAGAGCGCTTTGTCAGAGCATTATTACTGAATCCGTCCCGCTCGTTTATTGAGATAAAACCTGAACCAATGAAACTCCAGTCCATGTTTTCACTGCTAGGGGCATCTTCTCGCATACTGCGCAAGTGCAGGCATGCACACACACGGTGTTGCTGAGTCTGGCCTACTCCTGTACCCGTGCTCATTGGAGAACTGGAATTAAGACAGCTATGCAATCACTCCACTGTAAAACAAGATTTCAGAGACTTTAAGGAAAATAAAACCATGCCACTCAGAGGAGGACTGGTCAAACTAAAACAAGTAGCAGATACACTGGCTGTAAGCACAGCAGAATGTGAAAGAGGATTTTCCCTTATGAACACTATAATTTCCCCTGTTCGGAATCAGCTTAAAATTCACAACCTGTCCTGCTTGATGTTTAGAAACCTAATGGGTCCACCATTAGAAATGTGGAACCCAGAAAAACACGTAAAGTAGTGGGTTATTACCCAGAGGTCCGCAGATCGTATAGGATGTAGGAAGAGACAGGAGGGGCAGAAACTTGAGCTCAATCCAATTTGGAAAGTTATAAATTAAATTGTCTGCTGATATGTGGTTTGATGTTTTGACATACAGATGTATGTGTGAGATGTAAATAACTATATGAATTGATGGTGAGGTGTAAACAATGCCAATAATTGATGTGTACGACATAGCAAATGCAGACAAGTACACAGATAGAAATTGCATTAGTAAAATGAGACATAAGTACAGTTTTCATTGACTAAAGCTAGACTAAAATGTCATCAGTTGTCGTCGACTAAAACTAGACAAAAATAGTCATGATGATTCTGACTAAAATAAGACTAAAATGCTCAGACTTTTAGTCGACTGAAACTTGACTAGACTGAAAAGAGTATAAACGTGACTAAAACTAATAAAAACTAAAATGACAGTTTTACACAAAGACTAGACTAAAACTAAAATTAAAACAGGCCGTCAAAAACAGCACTACTGACAGGTAACTCCAGGCGTGGTCGAGATGTGGCCTTCAATGGCGAAATTAAAAAGAATAATTAAAAAATATATAAAATCCCCCAAATCTTTATAAAACTAATGTTTTCCAACACTGATTACCACTAATTTCAGCAAAAGGGATCCCTTAGCAGAGACTGGTAGAGAGGGTCAGCACTGGGTTTGGGGTGGAACTGGACAGCCTGGAATCAGTAGTGGAGTCATCTCGATAAACAAGCCTGCAGACGTATCAGACGACAGACGATGAGTTCTGATATGGCAGAGAGGATGATGAAGGACAGGAACAAAGATATCCTGGATTACCCCTCTCATTATTTTTTCGGGCTGTCTATCCATCTGTACAGTACGTCCCTCTCTCTGCCCATCTTATTCATGTGAACATGATATCTTAAAAGGGGGGAACTGAGGGAATTTCTTCAAATCTGGCAGAAATGTTTATTGGTACTCAAGAATGATGTAACTCAACAATTCATATATCATTCACAAATGTCTAACAGAGAAAAATGATAAAGTGATATAATTTAATATCCAAACGGTCAACTTCACTGTGACATCATAATGTTCTGCAAAACATGTTCTGGTCATTACAGAGTCACTGCGATGGTGTGATAGCAACAACTTGCGAGGAGAAAAGTAGAAGTTGCGAGTCAGTGTTCTTCACAATGGCAGACATTGTGAAGAACGCTGAAATCAGCAAACTCCTTATATTCTGTTGTCATTATCAGCTGTATCTGTAATGTGTAGCGATAGATACATATAGTATAACACAGTGGTCCGACCTATACGTGTTACGGTTTGGGTTTTTGGGTTAGTTACTGGTTTTATTTTGTAACGTTCATCCTCACGTGTCACTTCCTGCCCTTTGTCTTGTTTTCCCTCCCATGGGATTGTCCTGATTATTTTCCGCTGTCCCTGATTAGCCTCATTCATATTTGCTCCATGTATTGTCCTCCTCTCTTGGTCTGTTTTTGTGGCCGTTTTCCCTGCTCACCTGTGTAACTACAGAATCAGGGAAGTTCAACTATATCTGTTAGCTTCCTGACATGGACTTGTTTCTTCGGCACAGTCTATGTGTTCTTGATGGGGTTCAAGTCAGCCATTCCAAAAACTCCATTTTAGCCACTTCTGATGTGTGGTAGAGCAGCAGATCAACTGGGAGAAAAACAGCCCCACAGCATAATACTACCAGCACCATGTTTGGCAGTAGAGATGGTGTTCTTGGAGTTAAAGGCCTCACCTTCTTTCCCAAACATATTGCTGCTTATTGCGGCCAAACAACTGAATCGTCCATGTGATCAGAGGAAAACTTCAGTTGAGCTTTAAGGTGCTGTGTCAGGAGTAAGGGCTTCTGTCGTGCATGGCAGCCTCTCAGCCCATGCTAATGCAAATAACAGGACTGTAGACTCAAACCTGTCTTCCAGCAGCTTTTAATTTGCTGAGACTTGCCTTTTGGTGTTTTTTTGAATGACTCTAGACCATCCTGACCAGTTTTCTCTCAGCAGCAGATGATAGTTTGCCGTTGTTCCCGATAGTGGCAATTACACAACTGTGCCATTCACTTTATACTTACAAACAGTTGTTTGTACAATTGATCTTGTAACTGCTTTAAAATGGCTTCAAGTGACTTTCCTAACTTATACCAGTTAGTAATGTGATCTTTCAGATCAATGCTGAGCTCCTTAGATTTACACATAGTAGTGTTGGTGGCAGAGTCTCATATGTGTGTCAAACAAGCCTAATTTAAATGGGCCGAAAAAAGCAATCGGCTGTTTTCAATCAGAATCACTCAGAAGAAGTTAAGAGGCTATGCTATTTGATTGAAAAATTGAAAATTTGATTCACACAACATTCTATAATCACCTAAAATGAAAATACTATATATTTTTGAGTCAGCAAATTTGGTCAGATTTTCAGAGGACCTATAATAAATTAATTATTGAACCAAACTTCATGAAAGCTTTTTGTAAAAAAAAGTAGTTTGTGTTCCACTCATTCCATCACAGAAAAGTAGTTGTAGAAATCACTGGAAATCAAGACTGCCATGATGTACAGCCTCAGCCACAGCCAAGCTACCAGCCCAGGCTTCTGTCACTATCCTGGACAAGCCCTCAGTTTTCCCTTTTTGTGCAACCTGCCTGGTCTACAAAGTGCTCCCACCAAGAAAGCAACAATCTCGGCCGCATTCTGGCTCCATTGTCAACTACCCAGCCAGCACTTGCCAGGTTTGCTCTGCTAATGGTGTGGCTGACACCCAGGTCGACACCAGCCAGTGGCCAGCTCGTTTGCTGCCAGCAACCCTTCATCGGCTCCCAGGCCACCAGCTCCCGGTCAACCTCCATCGGTTGTCCGGCCAAGACCCAGGAGGGTTTCCCAGCCAGCAGTCTGGCCTCAAGAGGGTTTCAGCCTTCACCTTCGCCGCCGGCCTCCAGTGGGTCCCGGCCCACGCCCTCGCCGCCGGCCTCCAGTGGATCCCGGCCCACGCCTTCGCCACTGGCCTCCAGAGGGTTTCGGCCCACGCTGCCGCCGCCGGCCTTTGGTGGGTTCCAGCCCACACTGCCTCCGCCGGCCTCCAGTGGGTTTCAGCCCCCCAGAGTGCCTTCGTCTTCGTCGCTGGCCTCCAGAGCACCTTCATCTTCATCGCCGGCCTCCAGAGCGCCCTCGCCATCGGCCTCCCGAGTGCCTCAGCCTTTGTCCTTGCCGCCGGCCCCCAGAGCATCTTCATTGTCGCCACAGCCCCCCAGAGCGCCTTCGTCATCGTTACAGACCTCCAGAGCGCCTTTGTCGTCACAGACCTCCAGAGCGCCTTTCTCGTCACCGTCGGCCTCCCGAGGGCCTCAGCCTTCGCCCTTGCCATCGACCTTCTGAAGGTCTCAACCTTCACCGCTGCCGTAACCCTTCTGTGGTTCTCGGTTTTGACCCTCCTCCTGACCCCCTCCACCCTCCTGGCTTCATTTTGACTCTGCACTTTGTCTGGCTGTTTTTCATTGCTACTTTGCCGTTTGTCCTATTTTGTCTGTTTTTGATTTTTTGCATTCAGCTCGCTTTTGTTTTTCCCTGATCTTGCCTCCTGTTTAACTGCGTTTGGGTCCTCCTCCTTTATCTGTAGTTTTCCCCTTTAAACCCGACCTGACAATGCAACACTGGATAAAAATAAATCTTGCGACATTGCAGAAGCTTATTGAAACAATGCCACAGTCAATGCCATAATCTTTTTTTTTGGTGGCAATTTTGTTTTAGCCAGGCAGTGTACTTGTAAGGATTACAAGTATATGTCAGACTTATATACTGTAAAGTCTATCTCTTAACCAATTCTCTCCATTCGCTGCTGTATGGCCTGAATTTTCCATCTGGCCAAGTAATAAGGTATTATCTTATCATCTTCACAATAAAGTGAAATATTTCATATTATAACATCTGTAAGGCAGATGTGGTCATTGTGATTTTTCACCTGATGCTAACGCAAAACTCCAGTTTTCAAGTCTCATCTCTCATTGTATCATTTATAACAGTACAAATGTCACTTAATTTTACAGAAAGTTTAACACAGAGGCTTACTGGTTAAATATAAATGGTGTGAGTTTCAAAAGGGCATTCAAGACTCCACCTCCACAGCAACAGCATAACATGGGTCAAATAGTGCAAGCTACCAAACAGAGCTTGCTGTCGGCAGTCACGGTAAGACCCCTGAGTCGTCTATCTGAAACTGATAGTTTATTTTGACTAATCATTCGCATTACATTTTTTTTCATTTTTTTAATCAGCTTAATGCTATCCAAATTCTGTTGATTTTTATTTTCAAAGTTTGCATTGTTTACATGATTCTGTCAACACCCTTATATAAATCTCTCATTGTTTAACCCTTTCATCCAGATGGCAAGGCTGTTGCTTTTCATGCTCCTGTGTTGGGCATGGAGTCCTCAATGTCTATCTACCAGTGTAAGCATCACTGGTACACCAGAGCAGTGTGAAAAGGCTCACTTTGTTCCTGGTTACAATCTGGGTGGAGAAGGCTTCGACATCGTTACTATGGAGCGGAAAGGTGCCTATGTCATCGACACTGAAACATGGAAACTTGACAATGGCACCTGCAAGCTGTATGGAAACACCTACATGAGTGGAGAGAAACAGAAGGTCCCAGTTGCGGTGGTGGACTGGAGAAGCTTCCCCAAGTGCAGTCTGAAGGTCTCCAGTGTAAGCTACGACTCGGTTGAATCTCTTGTCAATGATTCCACATCGTCCGTTTCCAATAATTGGAAACTTGGCCTTGAAATCCCTGTTGACCCCTCTGTCACTCTTGGGGTTGGTTTTGGAGGTTCCCACTCCAGAGACGCTCTCTTTGGCATGCAAAAGTCAAAAGGAGACCGCTACACCTTCTTTCGCCATTCCGTCTACTGTAACTTCTACCGGTGAGTATGAAGACAGATATCTGTGACATTTGACTAAAATGAGCCTGTGATAGACTGTAACTAATTTGTTTACTTCATGTGCTTCACAGTTACAGAATGGCAACCAAACCTCCACTGAGTCATGAGTTTGTATCAGCTGTGGACTCCCTTCCTTCATATGCACCTAATACCGCACAATCATATCGCAGTCTGATCGACACATATGGTACACATTTCATCACGCAAGTGACTCTAGGAGGAGAAATAAAAGCAATCACTTCTGTCAAAACCTGTCAGGCAACCATGAACGGACTGTCCGAGACAGAAGTCGGTGACTGTTTGTCAGTTGAGGCCTCAGCCAGCTTTGCAAGTACTGCAAGTATTAAGGCCATGTACGAACACTGTCAGAAAGAGAAGAAGAAGTTAGCCTCAGGCCAAAGTTTCAGCAGTACATTTAATGAGCGTTACACAGAGGTCACTGGCGGAAATATTAACAGTGCCGATATCCTTTTTGATGGGCAATCAAACCCCTCCGTCTATAACAGCTGGATCCGCTCTCTGAAAACCACTCCTGATGTGGTGCAATACAACCTAAATCCCCTGCACACCATCCTGCCAGGTGGTCATCCTGCTCAGGCTGGACTGAAGCGAGAGGTAGAGAAGTACATCAAGAAAAATGCTGTATTGAGAAAATGCTCAGAGACCTGTCAGATTGGGCACAGATCCAAAACAAGGGACCCTTGTGCTTGTGTTTGCAACAGCAATCAGAATATTGCATCTAACTGCTGTCCTGCTGGGAAAGGTCTGGCAACACTGAAGGTCTTCAAGCTTTATGCAAAGGATCTGTACGGTGATGAGTGGTCTCGGACTGATGGTTCAGTTCAGGTGACATATGATGGTCAGAGTAAGCGCACTGATATCATCAGTAACAGTGACAATCCTAGATGGTCACAGACATTTGAATTTGGACCGATCAAAATGAACATGGTAAACAGACTTCAGTTCAGTGTTTATGATGAGGATTCTTACTGGGACAGTGATCTGCTTGGTGAGTGTTCAGTTAAACTGCGTCAAGGAACAGTGAAGGACAGCTGCATGTTAAATCATGGCACCTTGTTTTTCTCCTACACAGTAGAGTGTGCACCAAGTCTCGGTGGTGACCAATGTCAAGAGTACATACCCACCCCTATGAGTCCCTCTTTGGCTGATGTCTTCTATACCAGAAATGGTGTCCTGGTGAGCAGGGTGCTGAACCAGTCAGTCAGTCAGTCAGTCAGGCCAAGATCAGCTGGTGATATGAGATAAATTGCCCATGAGGACTTGATTTGATGATGATCTTGAATGTAACTCACAGCATCTTTTGAACTTTGACTTTTATTGTGTGCCTTTTGTTTTGGTGGTGATGATGGTTTGATGGTGTTAATCCTCCTTTTCTTCTGGTTCTTTCTTGCTAATAAAGCATCGACAGAGACAACACGGGTGTCCGTCTGATTTTGTATATAATAGCAATACTGTATAATATTGTGGCTTATGTGTAAGACTGAAATACATACTAATGCAAATACAAATACATACAAATGCATAGGCATATCTTGAGGTCATTTACTGATGAAAATTGATCCCTATATGCAGTGTATAGCAATAAAAAAATGTCTTTTAGTTAGCACCGTATCATGATGAGTTTGTGTCTAAATGAAGTGCATGTGACAACAACAGGGATCAAAAAAATGGGTGAGAGAGTGAGAAATGGAAACTAAAAATAAAGGAAGAGAAACCCATTGAATTAAAGAGAGTGGGTAAAGAGAAGGGCTGAAACACTGCTGAAATCAAGACAAACAGTAAAAAATGTTGAGGGCCTTGTCATGCCACCACATGTAGACATTTATAAAAAATGTATAATTTATAAAAAAAAAAAAACAGTTGGTTAAAAATAGCCCAACCTTAACCCAACTATTGATCAATGCTTGGATAGAACTTGAGCTGGGTTGGGAAAAAAAAACAAAAAACAAAGTGAATATTGCATCTCTTAAACCATTACTGAAAATATTTTTCTATTTTCTTAAATTATTATCAACAATATTATTATCATAGTCTGTATTTGAACATGTAGCCTACTGTATTATGGATCTATGGATCTTAATATATCATGGCATTCTTAGGCAGAGAACTATTGTGGAAATAAAAACAAAGCTTTTCACGTTTCACACAAGCAGTTAGTATTTAGCAGTTAGCATTAGCAGGAATGCTAATTGTTACCCACTACCTGTGAGCAGCTAATGCAAACAGAGTCACATGAAACCTCATATCAGAAGCGCAGGGTTGCCTATTGATTATTAATGCTAGCTAAATTAGTTTTCTACTGTGTTTCGTTAGATCACCTCAAAGCTTGCAGATGCCTATTTGATGGTATTAGCACCTTAAATTAGGAAGTCAAAACCATCTGAAATAATGTGCAAGCACTGAATTGAATTTAACATGGTTTGACCACAACATCGTCACCTCACTGTGCTTTCGGAGGGTTGGGTGAGGTGTTGCTGTCAGCAGGCCTACTGTCTCTCTCTGCTGTGGTCCGCTGTGACCGAAAAAAAGGAAAGAGAGACACCAACTATTTCCGCCTGGGATTACATCGCCCCTTCATCAATGTAGTCACAGCACAGCATGCTCAGATGCCCAATAGATGATGCTTGGGTAGACATAGCTACATGTAGGAGCTTACTGGACAGCCATCATTAGCTAGCTGGAGCCTCTTGAGAAAAAAGAGCTAGCTAGTTAGCTGTTTAAGCAATGTCACAGAATAAAAGGCCCCCTACACATCTCAGACAGTACTTTTACAGTGAAACAGGCACCACATGAAATGAGTTAGTCTGCCCACTGTGTGTTAGGCAGCTGTGTGGCTGTGACACTGTTGGCAGGTCACATTTTCACCATGTGAATCCGTGTCTAAGTAGTTATGTCAAAATGTGGTCATGGAGACACTTTTTTGAGTGCTCTTTGAGCAATCTGTGAACCTGTGAACCTGTGAAGCTGATATTGTGAAGAACATGTCTGCCTCATCATTTGACAACACTTGGAAATGTCTTTGAGTTGCTTGGATGAAAACGAGTGTTGTTAGGATATCTGTGTGGGAGCCAGCAGCGGCCTGTAAATCTCTCACTGTCTGATTGTCCTATACTGTAAAAAGGTTTCCTATAATGGTTCAACCTGTGTTTATTTGCATGCATGTTTTCATAGGACAGATGCTATTATGTTTCCTGTAGTGTGTGTGTGTGTGTGTTTGTGTGTGTGTGTGTGTGTGTGTGTGTGTGTGTGTGTGTGTGTGTGTGTGTGTGTGTGTGTGTATTTACACAAGCACTGAGTCCTCTGAGGATCCCAGCCAATCACTTTGCCTCTATGTATCAGCACACCTGCTCTCTGTCTTATAAATAGACAGTGGATACATCAATTCCCTCGTGTCACACAGCTCAAGTTCACAAACATCTGTTTTGACAGCAGGGAGAAGACACACTCCACAAAGACAGACGATAGCTGACAGCTACACAGTCACGGCTGAGATGTGTGTATTGGGGGTTTGTATCAATATGGCCTAATATAAAGTTCAGATCTAACCAATCAGTTCACCATGGTATGGGCAGTACTGTCAACACATATCATGTACATGATTTAATAGAAATAGAAACTAATAATAACACATCTTCTTTGGAAATGTTTTTATTTTTTGTATTTTTTTTCTGAAATCCTTTCATTAAAAAAATAATACTGATTTAGCTGTTCTTGGGCATCCATCCATCCATCCATCCATCCATCCATCCATTACCTGTAACCCTTTGCAAGGATGTGGGGGGGCTGGAATGGATCCCAGATGACATTTGATCGAACAGCAGGATTGGCTTTGCCTGGTACAAGCCGCCAGTTTATCATATATAGAGACAAACACCCATTTACACTCACACCTACTGACGATTTAGAGTGACCTTTCACCCTAACCCGGATGTCTTTGGACTGAGTGAGGACGCCGGGGTATCAGGAGTGAACCCAGGCAGGCTCAGGCAGAACATGCAACTCTGCACAGAGGAGCTCAGGTCACAATAGTCAGGTCACAAACCCACTGTGCTCCTGGGCTGCCCTGTTGTGTTCCTGTTGTGTTCCTGTTCATGGGCACATGAACATTAAAGTCTAACTCAGAAGTCTTAAGATTTGTGTCTCACGTCCCTGGTCATTTTTGCATGGAATCAGTGCCCCTCTGTGGTAACAATACGAACTGCAACTGTCCAGTAGTCCCAGTATATTTACTGTACATGCCTGCAATATGGCACCATCATCAGCAGTAGGTGAACAACTTAGATACAGTCTGTATTCAGTCTATTACGCTTCATGGGCAGAATTCTGTATCCCCCTGTAAACTCTACCCCCATTATAACGGACATATCACTAATGGTACTGTTTTGTGTAATACACAGAGAGGTGGAGGAAGTCCTCAGATTTACTGACAAAAAAATAGTAAAACTTAAGCGTGAAAATAATTCTTTCAGAAGATTAATCAATGAATTAATAATTTACTATAACTTTACTGTTGATGATTTACATAGTAGCAGGATTTCATCATTATTGCTGGTTAAGTCTGATGAAGGGAGGGATCCAGGATTTTTTTGGCCAACATTTGTCATTTTCGTCAGTTTCTCAGGGACTACTCCATGGATGTGGATGAAACAGCATAATTTGCTGGTATTTATGAGTACAATTTAATGCAGATCCTAATGACACTCTGGATAGCAGATTAAAATATGCAGAGGTTGATACTGGTGTAGGTTTGATTGAAATAAAGGGGACTGTTGGAACGCCTGTACTGTATTATGTAATATGTATATTTTTCATTCTATCCATCCATCCATCTATATCCGTTTTGTAAAGTGTTACCATATGTGTTTCCTCATGGCGCCTGTTAAGAATAATGTGGGTCTTGCTGAAAAGTTTTTATTTTTATATATTTCCACAGAGTAACCCTAACCCTGAAAACCACTGAATTATTAATGTCTATATGAAGGCAACCTACACCATTGAAGCTTATATTGTTTATACAATAATAATGACATTTTAATGTTCTGTGGGTGAAGCTCTATTAAAATCAATATATAGAGACCTTTGAAAAGGTTGTAAATAAAACCCAATTTGAAATCTCTCAAATCAGCAAAAAATAAAAATAAAAAAATTGTAATGATCTTTTTATTAGGAAGTTTCATATCACTTGACAAGTACAAATGGATTTACAATTGCTAGCATCAAAATTGTACAGAAACAAGGGTTTTGTGTCAATAATTTCTTGCTCCATTGTATGTAAATCAGCAAAATTGACTTTTTGCTTCTAATGTTTGACAAACAGGGCATCAGGGCATTTTTTAGAGGAAGGAGCAATTGTATAGTAAAAATGAAGCACTCTGATGGGACACTACTGTCATGATCTGGATTTTGCGATGCCTGATTGGCATGGAGCTGCTGACTCTCTCACACACTTGCAGTGCTTTTGGTTCAATCAGCTCCAGCATAAGAACCCTGCTTTTTAGCTCGCTTGCTGCCAGATTATTTTGTCAATCAGACAGTATGTGGGCCTTGAGTACCAGTCGTTTTTCTTGAGCATCTTCTTTCCAGTGTTTTTGATTAAAAAAAAATCTAATTTTGCCCCCTCTTCCTGCCTGTTATATGAGAAGACCTTCTCTGGAAGCAGGTCTTGCTGCACCACAGCCCACACATCTGAGCCTCTGTGTCCTCCACCTGTGCCACTGTGAGACTTCTCCTCCACATCAGCAGAGTCATTCTCGGAGCCTCAGCATGCCTTCATTATTACACCTTCCACCATGTGATTCAATAAATACCCTTTAAACCTTCCTCAAGTCTCGCTTCTGGGTCCTGCTAACATCTGCTGGTGAGCATAACAACTACATGGATCAATCCAACAAACTCACAGATATCAAAGTTTGCTTCTTTATTTATTTTTTTTCATTTTTTTCATTTTCTTTTTGTTCATCATTACATTTAAAATTCAATTCCCTTCAGTGCAGACAGAGAGCAGTTCCATCACATGACAAAGGAAGTCCTGTGTGCACCTCTAGAGATGATTATCATTGATTTTTAATTGACAGTTGCAATGTTTAAGTGCTGTAACTGCTATCATCATGTGTGACAGTTGTTAAACCACAGGGTATTTACTGTAAGGTTCCCTCTCATGTTTTATTGTCACACACAGAATCCCAATGGATGCAATTACATTTTCTTGAATGCAAAAAGAAGACTCTTTAATGTAATGGTATAAAGAGATCTCCATACGATAATCTAAATAAGTGAACAGCAATAACATGTTTATTCATATGACAAGAGATCTACAGCCAGCCCAACAGCTGGACTTTCAATTCTCTTACTTTACTAGCCAAAACCACACCACAGATACTGATGATTATAGTTTTTACAAAGTGAAGTGGATATAGGAATAAGGAACACTGACAGTGGTTCAGGCTGGTTGTTGAGCCAAAAGAGAAGGGGCATTCCAGACAAACCTGGACAAATCGAAAATTGTATACATCAAGGCCCGGCATGCCTAGGTATAAAATGAGCTAGGTTTGGATCACGATGGCTGCAGCCTGACGAATAACGCATAAATGACACTTAAATATTCAAATACTCAAAACCACATCCGAGTAAGTGGACCCCAGAAAGTGAATATCACATAAAAAAGCAGCTTTTTTCCCCTGCGTTTTTGTTTGATATTTCTGAGCTTTCACACTATATGAAGAAATCAACCAACAAACTGAAACACACTGGAAGGAGCATGGATCTATGATGAGACCCAAAATTTGACGGTTGGATATACTAACCAAGCACTATGACTGTATCCCAATTCAGGGGCTGCATCCTTCAAAGGCCAATTATGTCACAAGGCCGCATGAAAAATTTATTTTTCAAATGTTTAAATGAATACAGTGGAAATTGTCCCAACAATATTAAAATCCTGATTAAAAGAGTCCCAAAGAATTATTAAAAACCTGCAGGCCACTGTAGCAGAGACAGGATGTTAAAGAAACCTGGTACACCACCGTCCTGGCTGTGCAAGTCTTCTCTCTCCCCATTTGGTTCACCACAGTTCTTGTTCAGCAGATCTCTTCACGCCATTGCTTCTTTTCCCCTCTTCTTCCTCCACCTCCTCCATTTCTTCTCTCTTGCCTCAATTTCTTCACTGTCAGTTTGTGCTACTCTCCTTGTCTTAAACCTTTCTGCCAGGTGCTTGGTCCCACCCATCGGCCCCATGCCATTGGTGGTTGCCAGCGCCTGTAACACACTCACAGATCTCCAGGTGTAGGTTATCGAGCAATCAAGTGAAGGAAGGGGGAGTGCAGACATCAAGCAGTGACAGACAAACCAATTAATTAAACCATGCAATACAAACAACCTCATGCAAACTAAATAACAACACAGCACATAACACTATAAAATACAGAAGTCACTTCACAGTGAAGTCACAGTCACTTCCACCTCTTGACACGTACAACACATGCAGTATTTTCAGTCTGATTATTGTGACATTGCTGAGCTCTGTGATGCAGAGTTCAGCAATTTTATTTCAGTCGAGTGAAGAATGAGGGCGCTAGAGTGAGGGACAGAAAAGTTACCTTCTGCTCTCCTCCAGAAATGTAGGCTCAAAATTAACATTGCGGCTTATGGGGGAGCTGCTGGAGTGCTTGTTGATCTGGGGCTTCAACAGCCAGAAGTCCTACATTTGAAACAAGACCATCAGCTGAAAGCCAACAAGATTTCCTACATTTCTATGCATGTATGATAACAACAGTGCACACAGTTGCCTGACTTTTGTCAGGATAGTTTGGACCATGTCATACTGAGTGGAGTGCAAGTCAGTGGCCATATGTTCTACTGTTGACAGAGCAGAGGATACCTGGTTCAAAGTGGCTGCAGTAACTCCAGACACTGTGCTGAGTCTCCTGGATGGCACGTTTTAGAAGGGGCACTGAGGAAGCACCCAGAAGCCCTGAAGGACTCAGGGGACATCGCTGATCACCACCTCTCATGGACAGAAAAGTCCCTCATGCTCTCTCATGAACTTTAATATGTAAAACCACTGTAATGTAAAGGTCCACTTTTATGAAGGGTTAGGGTTAGAAGGTGAGTGTTGTGTCAGTGGGAGTAATGGGGGAACAGTGAGAACAAGTAATTCATCCGTGGTAAAGTTTTCATTTTAACTGTTGCGATACATCCAGTACATCCAGCGTTTGAAATCATCTTCTATAATTTCGGCAGAGGGGTGTAATTTTTACATGGCTCCCGAGTTTTATCCATTTGGTTCCTGGTGCCTACATTACCCACAATGCAACGCAGCCCCTGATTTTAACAAGACCAGAGTTCCCCTTTAAGAAGACAGAAATATGATTGTGAAGAGTGCACCTGTAGGGGGCAGCAGCATGTCCCTCTGACAGGACCGCTGAGTGGAGGAGGGAGCTGCTGTTAACCAAAACAATCGATGCCAAGTGTGTGAGTGGGAAATCTGTCTCGTAATCGCTGAAATGTCTTTCACTTTCTGTGCTTCCCCGACATGTCTAACATACATTTAGGCTAAAGATCTATTTCGTTCGTTTTTGAGAAATGAAAAGCTGGGGGAGAAAACAAAACACGTGTCAAAACAAGTTCCATCATGTATATGTGCCTGGAGGAAACAGGCCACGCTGGTGTCTGCCCGTCATTTGGTGAACTCTCCTCCCTCAGACTCCAATCATCACATGCTGCCAAACGAAAGGTCAGACTCCCTCTCCCCTCTTTTTATCCACGCTGCTCAACGCAGTGAAACGCTTTCAAAGGAACCTGTGGGCGGAAATGTTCAACTGAAGCATCCAAACATGCCTTCACTTTGGGAGAAAAACGGACAAATCTGCGCCTGAAGACAGGTTTCTTGAAACAGCGTTTGACGCACAGCGCGTTTTTTATTTTACTTTTGCGCGTTTGCTTCCAACGAATATACTGTGAACGACGAGTCAATGGAGTCATCGCTGGAGTTTTCCAGCTCTCTGGGCAGCGTGTCCTCCCTGATAACCCGCCACAGGACATTTAAAGTGCTGGTGATAGGAGACTCCGGGGTGGGGAAGACCTGCCTCACACACCGACTCTGCGCCGGAGAGTTTCCCCGCAGAGTGGAGGCCACCATCGGCGTGGACTTCCGCGACAGACTGCTGGATATCGATGGAGAGAAAATCAAGGTAAGTGGTGTCTAAGTTTTTCCATCGCTCAAAACAAAAGTGAAACAGTGGATAGTTGAACAGGCTGATTGGGCGCAGGACTGTGCCACAAAGCTGTTTTTACGCACAGTGGAGGAACTTCCAGTCGGTGCTTTTGTTTGCAAATATCAACAACCTGTCAGCTAATGAGGTTATCCACAGACTTATGACTTTTCTAAGTCATATGTTAATCACTTTTACAAATTTGTAACGAATTGACCCTCTCAGCCTGAACAAACTATGTAAGCTCTGAATATTCCTACAGGCTCTGTTATTAATGTCCTGTCCTGCAGCGTGACCCTGCTGAATCCCCGCTCAGTTATTTGTCCCGGACAGAATGTGAGAATCCTCTGGATGGCAGAAAGTCAGCAGACCTGCCTGTGTTTTGCAGAACTAATGCAGCCTGTAAAGCACTGTGGAGATGACATGCTTGATTTTAGTTGCACGTCATCTGTTCACTTCAAGAGCCTGGTAGATTCCCCCTGCTTCTGCTTTGATTTGAATCCTGCATCTGATGTGATACTGTACTGTAGGTTTAGTTTAAACCCTGCTGTGTAAAGACAATAAGGGACTCCATTTGATGCTTCTATGGTTAAAACTCTGGGTGTTATGTGGTGGCAGCTGTTTCCTGAGTGTTTTGAAATAGTGGCCACATGACACATGAAGTGTCTGTCAGTGGTGACTGAGGATTTGTTCATAACAGCAGGCTAGAGGAGGTTTCAAGCTTTGTTTCCTCCACATTAATTAAATTGATAAGGTAATTGGGCAAGCCTGTGTGTATTTTGTTCAGAGTAAATGTAGGCCTATGGTTTACGAAACATGTGACGTTCCTAAAATATAAATGGATGCTAATGGAAATGGCAAAAGTATAAGCAGTTTGCAGGATGTTTTTTCTTTATGCACAGTTACTTATCATTTTATCAGAGCTGTTTATAAGAGTTGTATTTCTCAGACCTAAAGTCTTGGACAAGTCTACACACAGCAACCAAAAGACTGAACACAATGACAAATCTAAGGACAAGTTTAAAGACAGCAAAGACAAGTCTAAAGACAGCAAAGACAAGTCTAAAGACAGCAAAGAGAAGTCTAAAGACAACAAAGACAAGTCTAAAGACAGCAAAGACAAGTCTAAAGACAGCAAAGACAAGTCTAAAGACAGCAAAGACAAGTCTAAAGACAAGAAAGACAAGTCTAAAGACAGCAAAGACAAGTCTAAAGACAGCAAAGACAAGTCTTAAGACAACAAAGACAAATCTAAAGACAACAAAGACAAGTCTAAAGACAAGTCTAAAGACAGCAAAGACAAGTCTAAAGACAACAAAGACAAGTCTAAAGACAAGTCTAAAGACAGCAAAGACAAGTCTAAAGACAGCAAAGACAAGTCTAAAGACAGCAAAGACAAGTCTAAAGACAAGAAAGACAAGTCTTAAGACAAGAAAGACAAATCTAAAGACAACAAAGACAAGTCTTAAGACAACAAAGACAAGTCTAAAGACAGCAAAGACAAATCTAAAGACAAGAAAGACAAGTCTTAAGACAAGAAAGACAAGTCTTAAGACAACAAAGACAAGTCTAAAGACAGCAAAGACAAGTCTTAAGACAACAAAGACAAGTCTAAAGACAGCAAAGACAAGTCTTAAGACAACAAAGACAAGTCTAAAGACAGCAAAGACAAGTCTTAAGACAACAAAGACAAATCTAAAGACAACAAAGACAAATCTAAAGACAACAAAGACAAGTCTTAAGACAACAAAGACAAGTCTTAAGACAGCAAAGACAAGTCTAAAGACAGCAAAGACAAGTCTTAAGACAACAAAGACAAATCTAAAGACAACAAAGACAAGTCTTAAGACAACAAAGACAAGTCTTAAGACAGCAAAGACAAGTCTAAAGACAGCAAAGACACGTCTTAAGACAACAAAGACAAATCTAAAGACAACAAAGACAAGCGTTAAGACAGCAAAGACAAGTCTAAAGACAGCAAAGACAAGTCTAAAGACAGCAAAGACAAGTCTTAAGACAACAAAGACAAGTCTAAAGACAGCAAAGACAAGTCTTAAGACAGCAAAGACAAGTCTTAAGACAGCAAAGACAAGTCTAAAGACAGCAAAGACAAGTCTAAAGACAGCAAAGACAAGTCTTAAGACAGGTCTCAGCTCAAACCAAATTTCAGGTGAATAAATCCAAGTCGGTAGTTGATAAAAAACGTTTTGAGACAAGTCTCAAATTCAAGCTATGTTTTGGATCAGTTGAGTCAAGCCTCATGTCCCTTGGTTCAGCTCCAAATCCATTCTTCATAAGCAAATTCAAATTCTTTCCCAGGCCTTGCCAGGAGGGCTGAAAATTTGAATAACTCTGCGTGTCAAGACTGTGTTTTATGCAAAGCGAAGGTCTTGTAATCAGATACTCGAGGCGTGTGGCCATGTGGCTCATCAGTTAATCCATTTTTTTGTTTGTGTTAGTGCATTATGTTTCTGATATTTTTCATGTTTACGTTGTGTTAAATGTATCTGTAATTTTAGAGAGAGTCACGTGGTTTATCATTGTTGTGAGTGACATTTGGAAGTTTATTTTCTTCTTCACACTGTGACAGGCGAGCAGAGAGGTCGGACTGTAAGATCAGTGTGTTTATTCCTTTTCTTTGTTCCTTCTCAGAGATGACTCACTGCATGTTTTTCAGCCTGGTTTGGGTTATTTCAACACATTTTCCTCTTCTGGCCTTCCTACATATTCATTTCCTCTTTTTCACTTTTTCATCTTGGCCACCTCCCCCTGAACACTGGTGGCCATTGAAAAGAGCCTACATGCCAGTCTCTCATTTTCCCACCTCTTCTGCTCCCTTATCACCAGCTCCAGCTGTGGGACACAGCGGGACAGGAGCGTTTCCGAAAGTCCATGGTGCAACACTACTACCGTAACGTCCACGCTGTGCTCTTTATATATGACGTCACCTGCCCTGCCAGCTTCAGCGGCCTGGCTTCCTGGATAGAAGAGTGCCGGCAGAACTCCCTCGGTCAGGATATCCCCAGGTAACTAAATCACCTCCCTATGTGCTGCTACTTACTAAAATACCACAAGGCTTTGGTTTAATAACGAACCCTTCCAATTCAGTCAGTACCTTCCCTCATGTGTTGCTTTCTGCTGCTGATACCCCTCCCAGGTTCCTGGTGGGGAATAAGAGTGACCTCCGTGACCCCCGCAGGGTTGAGGGCCAGGTGAGCCAGGAGCAGGCCATTAGCTTCGCCAAAGCCCACAACATGATGTTTTTCGAGACGTCCGCCAAGAACCCTCCAAACAAATGCGTGAGCGGTCGACGAAGAGATGGGGAGGTGTCGTATCAGCAGGATAAGGTGGAGGACATTGTTGCTGCTGTCGGCGCCAAACTGAGGAGACAGAAGAGACCTTCAGCAGCAAACGCCCTGGTGCACAACGGCTCCTTCAAAATCCCGAACAAGAAGAGACCAGACAAGGAGATGTGGATCTGCTGCTGAGAGAATGATGGAACTGTTTCAGGTGGAAGAATGTGAATTTTTGGTGTGTGTGTGTGTGTGTGCGCGCGCGTGTGCGTGTGCGTGTGTGTGTGAGAGAGGGAGGGAGTAAGAGAATGACCATACCGTGTATTACATTCATTGTTGACCAAAGCCCAAAAATGCAAACCTTTTACATTTGAAATAAAGTTGCTGTTGCTCCCACAGAACTTTACTATTTATACTCTTAAAAAAGTGTGTTTATTTGTGATATTACTGTTTACAATACCTGCACAATAAAAGACTGTGAACGTAAAACATCATTTGGTGGCAGTTCTGATCCAAGTGACCTTACTGGGGCAGTGACTGTCTTTATTTTCAGCATGCGGGGTCTCAGTGGGAGCAGCTGTAACTGTGACTGTGCTCATAGTGGTTTAAGTTCCTTGAAAGATGGACTTCTTCCATATTATATATAAAAATCTGTTCCTCTGTCAGGACTGTAACTTTAATGTTGGTCATCAGACAATGTAAGTTACACAGACTCCAGTGTGAAATGAAAATAGCAAAAGTTTTTGCAGTTTGCAGCTTGAGTACTTAGTGGACCGCAGTGTTTAACCTGCATCAGGTAGACGCTCATGATGTCTCGGTAAAAATGGGGCTGTAAAGGGTAGCTCCGCTGATTGTGCACATTAAATTGTGTTTACAGGTCTTAGGGTGTACTACTGCATATGTGACGAAAATATTTTGTGGCTCCAGAGCAAGCTGCATGTAATCTGATAAATTGAGTCCGCTGATTACTGGCTGAGTTGCATTGTTGGTAATGTAGGAGCCAGGTTGGAAAAGCAGTTCACTGGTGTAGCATTGCAGTCCTATAACACTGCTCCAGTCATTATGGACAATTTTAAAAAGTGATTAAAATTGATAAAGCAGAACCAGACTGTATTGTTTCACATCTTTCTGTCTCTCCAATTATGTTGCCTCCATTACCCACAATGCAAATCAGCCATTTAGTGACATCACTGGAGGCAATTTATCAGATACCATGTGGCTTTATACTACGTTCTGTGTAAACATACTTACCCTTTAAAGCCACTATTACCCTTTTTTTCACCAACATAGAATTGGTTTCACTCCAATTTTCTCATTTTGAACCTCTTAGAATATAAAAGGCTACAACGAAATAAACTGGTTTAAAAAGTTTTTAGCTGAAACTGAAAAATGGCAGGTTTCCCTTGACCAAAGTAGATGTGTCATAGTCTACAGTTCATTGCACAACGCTCTGTATTGACAACACACTGTTGATCACAGTGCTTCCCCTCAGAGCTGGCTGGTTCCTGAGTTGGTTCTCTTAACACACATTTGACAAAATGAGAGGTAGCAGAGCTCTTAGTTAAGGGACACAGGATAAGAACTGAAAATGTGTCCTTCATCTCACTTTGACTTCTATATGTGGACTAAAAACAAAAAACAAAAAAAAACTTTTAGAAAATTTTAATTAATGCAACTTTTTGCTCACTTTGAAAAGATTGTCTCTGTCCTGATTCACTTTATGTTGCTCTGTATTTAAGCAACTTTAATACACTGGTGTTATGATCTGATACATTCTAATCCTGAATGTTCAAGGTTTCCCACCACAGGACTGTGTCCAGATGGACAAAACATTGCAGCAGTCACGCAGATGTCTTGTGCAGCAGATGTGTGGGTGCTGGAAAGTGAATCACATGTGGATCGTGAGTTTGTGTCCAATCGATGATTCAGAGGCCATCACATCACATGCTCCTGCTCATTGGTGTAGACAATCCTGAAACACAAGGGAGGCACGGGCAGCTGAGTGTGTTTGTACATGCAGGCGTCACATTGATGCAACATTCAACAACAGAGTGATAGGTGTCTTTGACTCACAAGAGACAATAACTGGGGGAGACAAGACGAGAGAAGTCCAGCAGCAGTTCTCTTGCCATAAAAACAAAATAAAAATCAAAAGCACTGTAAGTAGCCTCGTAATACCTTAAGCTTATGTTTGGATATCTGACAATACTGTAACACTGAAATGTCCTCCAGTACTTCAGAGATAGGCTACTTAAAGAGGCATTCCAACAATTCTACACATCAAGATGAAGTTACTTATCAAGGAAACACATGGCTCAGCGTGGGAAGAGAGGGTGTGTGTGTGTGAAGCAGCTCCAGGTGATGTCATCAGAGTCTCTACAGTCTGGGCGTCACAGCCTTTGAACAGAGAGCCTTACTTTACCAGACTTACTAACTGGGTGCCTGGACTACACATGTAATTATGTTAATTTCTCTCATGTTTGATCACGATGAATCCTGTACGTGCAGCCTTTGACTCAATCAGCTGTGGCCTGATTGCCTAAATGAAGGTACTGTTGCCCACCTGGACGTCATCAGCAGATCCTGACCTTTGGCCTCTGAGCCCTTTGTCATGAGAACAGACATGCAAGATTCTAACTGCGAGCAGCCACCTCAACCTGAGGAGGAGGGCCGAGCCGAGCAGAAAGACAGAGAACACCTTCCATCAGGTGCACACTACAACCTGACATTTGTCTTGTGGCTGAGCCTTAAAGCACTGAGTCTGAGTGGAGTTACAAAATTGCCACAACAGAGTTTACCAGACAGGACGGCTCTACTGAAAAGGCACTTGGAGTTGCATTATGGGAAATGTGGCCTCCAGTGTGTGTGTAGTAAAGAGTTTCCTATCTAACTATATCTACTCTGCTGACTGGCCCTGAACTGTATAGTAATGTTTTATGTTTTTATTTTATATGTGTGTAATGTTTTTTTTCTGTGAATGTGAATTTATGTCATTTCATGTACATCAATGCAAACAGTGTTCATCGTGTACGTGTGTCGTATGTCAGGTGTGGGCCGCAGGAGGATTAGATGATCGACGTGGCATCAGCTGCTGGGGATCCTTTAAATGACCGAATAAACAAAGCTCAGGACTGAGCCTGAGCCCCTCAGCATCCGCTGACTCACTTCAAAGTCAGACTATGTCACTTTTGAAGGAATTCAAAAAGTCTCCAGCTCACAAATTAAAGTTGAATTAATAATTAATATAAACTCCCTTGTGAATGAACATTACTGAGTAAGCTGACTTAATTCCTTATTTTATTTGTGCTTCTGTTAGCCTATATTATGTTTGGCATTAGCATTATTCTGTGACTGTGGTCTTTACTTTGGAAAATGTGAACATGCAAACCAGCTGCAGAACTTTATCCACTGGAGGGCGACAAAGACGCGCTCTGTATTTGCAGCAGGGTGTCTCTGTGATCCTCTCGCTCTCTTGTGAACACATATTGGTTCTTGTCACATTGATCATGACAGTGAAACTACTCTGTAGAGTGTATAGGCTCTGATTTAATATAGAATAGAGCATTTATAGTATAATGTTTAGTGAATATTATTATTATTGGAGTGCTACTTTGGCACTGTGGACAGGCTCCTGATACTTCAGAGTAAAAGTTGGGGCCATTGATTGTAACATGCACACACATCTGTCAGATCGAGGATCAGTGAGTCGGACTAAACTCTGCTACCAGGGGATGAGGAGAAAGGACTGCAGGTTAACAAATGTACAATGGGATTTGGTCATTTTGCTGACAAACCGCTCTGATCCCCACACAAACTGCCTTCTGCCTGATTCAGCTGAAGACGTGCAGCATTTCTAAAGGTCACGCATGATGTTTTACACACAAAGAGACAATTTCACTCAATGCAGGCCCACAATAGCTCCGGGACAGTGTGCATGTTACGTAACCACGGTCCACTGTGTCTTTCCATGCAACCACATGGGTCTGTAATCCACTTGAAACCAGCGTGAGAGATGTGAGATCCTCTGCACATAAACAGCACAGTCAACATGACTGCATGTCGTTTTAGGAGGAACTTCATCCAGCGGGCTGAGCAGCTGCTTGTTCTTACTCTATTAAACACCCAGATTGTCTTTTTCAGCAGCTATATGAGTTTCTAATACTACTGCAGTGTGAAAGTGCAGACTGTAACTATGATTAAAGGAGCAAAAATATCAACTAACCAGTTAAATTGACTTATTCCTTTGTCTGACTGTGACTCAGACAAAGGAATAAGTAATTGTTATAGAAAGAATACATGAATGATGATCTGGTAGTTTGGACATGACTGATTCTGCAGGGCCTTTTCACGCTGATGGTGCAGATCCTCAGCAGCTTGAAGGTTGGTTGGCTAAGCTGGTCTGATACATAGATGCGCCTAGGCTGTCGGGCTCTTGCAGGTCTCTCCTTCCTTGTGTCAGGATCAGTCCCCTCCTCCCCGGATTCAGCATCCCTCTCCTCGTTCTCGGGTTCAGTAGCGAGGACCTCAGTCTGTTCCTGTGACCCTCCTGCACTTCCTGCTGTTGTGGTTTCTCCAGATGTATGAGTGCGTCCTCACAAGAGTAGCTTAGGATGTAACACTTGTTTTCTTGCTGTTCCTTGTGATGGCTATACCTCGTACACAGGGCTGTCAGGGCCTTTCCTTCCTCTGATGACATACAGTGTGACCACCCATTTACTACACAGCTTTCCAGAGCCACCTCTGGTCTCTGCCATGTCCGAGGTTCCTCACTAGGATGTGATCTTGTAGCTCGATGGCGGTGTAGTTTGTCATTCTTCTTCTTGCACACTTTTTGACGTTTTCAATTGCAACAGCATTCGCTTCGTGCATAGCTTCTCTCCACCTCTCTGCGTTGCCTGCGGGTGATTCATCCTCTTGTCCCTTTGTAGAAAACTTTAGATCAACTGGCAGGGTCTGCTCGTGGCCAAAGAGAAGGAAGAACGGACAAAATCCTATCTATTTGTGCATGATTGCGTTGGTGGCATGAACCACCTTATTTAAGTGCTATTTCCAGTTTGACTTTTGAGTTTCCTCGGGCGTGTATAACATACGTGTCAGTGTCCTGTTGAAGCGTTCTGCTGGATTGCTTGGATGGGAAACCAATAGTGTGCCTGTCATGATCCTATTAACTTCTGCTCTTTGTTGTCTTTCTGGGGCTTTCCCAATGGATTCAACAACTTCCTGATGGCACTACTCTGTACATTCTTGCATGTTTTCCTCAATGGGTTTTGGTCTCTGAGTTTGGAAATCTGCATCTTGATTTGCTGATCTACGTCTGTATTTTAGAGTTAACCTGTTATCTGCCAGTCCTGCCACCTGATGCTGCTCAGTGGCATTGAGCTTCACTGATTTGGTGACATGTGTTAGGTGTCACTATACACATTAAAATGAGGTGCATGAAACAGGTAGTTACAAAAGCGCTCTATTATGGCCAATTTTAGCCCCAGGAATTCAAATATGCCAGATATAGCTTGTAGTTCCTTTCTGCATTTACAATGTTCTTAACTTTATGACTCAGTGTGCTCCCTCTTGCCGCTGGAACAAAATTGCTCCTCAGCCCTCCTCGAAGGCCTCCACATGGAATGCAAAGGGCTTATCAAGGTCCGGCTATGTCATTACAGGTGGTTTTGTCAGCTGATTTATCATCTTGTCTAATCTTTCTTGGTAGATTTCTGTCCACTGAACTGGGTCCAATGGTTGTAGCTGAGCAGACTGACGACCAGCCATTTTCTATGGATTGGTTTTCTGCTCAGACTTGGGTTTTGCCAACAGCTCACATAAGGGTTTGGCTGGCTGGGAGAAGTCTGCTATGTAGGGTCTGTAGTAACTGAGGAAACCCATTGGCTTTCTCACCTCTCCAACAGTGATTGGTGTCTCATGTCTCAGAGCTTACACTGATGTTTTGTCCCACTCCTGTTGGGAATGTGCAGTTCCTGCACACAGGTTATGAAAGAGCACGTCACATGAGACTCTTGGTTTATAATCAATTTTAATTAACATATTTAGCTCTGTAGATTGTAGTCCGGGTATATATAAATCACAATCATGTCTTTTTTTGAGCTGGACCATACATAGACCAGCTATGCCCTTTAGAAATATAACCCCTCCTGAGTATAAAGATCATATATTAATCATGTGATGATGATGATGTTGATGATGATGATAATAATCATGGTGATTATTGGTGAAGCTGTGACTGATGGTGCAGATGAAATCCAGTCTACCTGCAGGACCACAGCTGCTCTTCAGTGCCCTGGTTGTGCTGCAGCTCTACATATTGTGGCTGTCTGGACTGCTCTGTCTCTCAGAGAGCACATGGCAGCTGACAGCCTGCAGCACCACAGACATGCTCGTCTGCACACATGTGTCGCTTCCAGCAGAGCGGCCATCTTGTCTGCTGTTGCCTGACATGCGTGTCCATTTTTACAGTCTTGCGCCTCACTGTTGGGATTAACTGCTTACCTGTATAAATAACCTGTACTTGGCCTTGTCCCTGCATAGTGCTGCTGTGTCATGGGTGTTAGAAGAGAGAGGAGAGAGGGCGTACTGCTCCAGTGGCATCCACAACAGGGCTGTTTACAGGTTTGCTTTGGTTTGGCACACATAGTTACATTAATTTATCACTTGGGTGAAACGGGTGAAAACAACAAACAATTGCTCTAGCGCATTTTAATATGTTCCTATTTGCCGTACGAAGCAAAGTATAAATATGGCACACTGTGGTTTTATGGGATTAATGTGCCAGGCTGTTCCTCACCTGGTTACAGTTGCGAGGCAAATAGTGGAGTCTCCAGGAGGTCAGTGCTTCAGGCCAAGAAATAGTTCGTCTCACAACTTCCCATAAAACAACAATGTATCTACTCTTTTACGCTTTGGTTGTAGTACATATTAAACAATGGGGATCTAATGTGTTACTTATTGATCAGTGGATGCACTGGGTGGTAGATTTACCTGTGGTAGCACAGGTGGCGCTGCTGTCACAATGACAGTGGTAGCAACAAGGCTATTGCTGATGACCTGGTTACCATCCAAAGAAGATAATAACTGTGACTCCAGAATTACACTGGTTGCATGTGTGTTGCAGAACGGCTCCGCTGCATTTCTTCTCCATGCTCCCTCGTCCTTCAACATCCACCATGTAGCATGGTGCAGCACTGCCAGACGCCTGGAGTGGCGAGATTGAGGAGTTCCCGCATTTTGTTACTTGCCAATTCTCTGCACCCTCCTCAGCGTGAAAGTATCAGATGGGGTGAGGGATTTTACGGCAGCCCTGATACTCCTCTGGAGGCAGTATCAGAAGTGCAGCATTGGCGAACCGTATCTGTGTGAATGGATAAGCCGGCTGTGTGGAGTGGGGGCGCGTTGGTCTGATGGTGTCCCCAGTGTGATAACTAAACAGAGCCTTTCCTCAACAAAATAAAGAGAAATGTCCCACAAAGCAACATTACATGACCAAACAACAGTAACATGGTAACTGGTCGTGTCTTTGGCAACTTATACGGGAAAAAAAAATAGTGTCTAAAAGACACATAAAAGGTGTCTGTCATCATGTCTGTCCTACTGACTCTTCGTCACATTTCTGCCCAAAAACAGCATCTGTCCCAGGCAAAAAACTTCTGTCTCCTTTCACTGTTGTGTTGTTGCTGTTGTTACTGTCTTGAAAAAACATCACCTCGATGGTCAGCCCTCCCAACCAGACAGCGTCCAGTTTACTGATGGTGATTATGTAATTATGTACTTTAGAGCAAAAAACATAACTTTGTCACTTTCCAGGATGTTTGGTAGGTCAGGATCTCAATCAAAATGCATAGATTAACTCACACAGATGTCATCATCATGATGAATACCATCACACCGATTCAGGAGCTGCAGCTGTGTGAATTACACAGCGGTTCGTTTTTATGCCATTACTTTTGTAACTCTCCATCTCCCCCTTTTGGCTTCCTCTATAGTTCATATTCGATGTTTTAAGAAAAAGCTCACCTTGGCGCTGCATAAAGGCTGTGGCCATGTGTAATGGCCGTGCCACATGATACAATAACTGCTGTGGCATTGCTAGAGGACATTGTTAATGCACAATTTAGATGAGAGCAACAACTCAGGGACAGTACTGATGTTTGGGCACATCATGATGACTCATCACACAGAGAGAGCAAAGGGATCTACTCTTCTCTTCCAGGAACTCTCACTGTGCGCAGAGATGAGCTTCTCAGTGTCTCGCTTTAAATCAGACCACTTTTTTTAAACTCCTCCAACTCAAACTCACGGTCACTTTCAGCCATTCCACTTTCTTCATTTTATTGCTAAAGCTGAAACTTAAGCGTGGGGTCTACACCTGAATAAACGCAAAGATTTATACATTTGGTAATGCAAAACTGGGGATATTTTGACCTTACTTGCTCTCATCATCCCTTTAGAACTTGACCACATGACCAGCACCTCAACTACTGTGAACATTTATAGATAAACATACTGTATGAAGATTCATGTTAATGACAACAAGTTTATAGAGCAGCATCACATTTCTATCTGTCAACAGAACAGTTTCCTGTGATCACAAAATGTGTTGCAAAACAAACGTGATAAAAGTTTCTTTTTTTTTACACAGATATTAATACACTAAGCCTGACCCAGCATGTGTTGGATCAGATAGTGTGTGGTGGGTGTTGTTTGATTTATGGTGGAAGGATTATAATTTATTATAAGGTTAACACATATACAGTATAAGCAGACAAGCACATTCACATTCATACCTGAATTTACAGCTTGTATTTTATAGCAACTGACCTCATCTACCTGTGTGACGCCTGTGGGATGAACTGGAGCACCACAGACAGTTGATTAATTAAAATAGACTAATAACAAAGCTTGGAAATGAGACACAGAGGTAGCCTCAATTTTAATTTCTACTATGAGTCAAGCTCCATAAAATGCAGGATTCGGTTGTCATCATGCAACAAAACACCCATGTCTTTCACACTGCAACTGCCCGTTTGTAACACAGGCTTTTCGTTGATTAGAGTAATATCAGTTTCACACTGGCCAAAAGTCCCAATTACTCACTGACATGGAGGCAGGCAAGTTGAAAACAAAAAGTGAGCTTTAAAGAGCTGATGTCCAATGTGAAATCCAAAGTGCAAAAAAAAAAAAAAAGTAAGTAACAAAAGACAGGCAAAGGGATATCCAAGGAAAGAAATATAGAGACATACAAAAGTTAGGAAGGAACAGCCAGAGGGACAATTTAGAGACACAATAATCAACAGAGAGTGAGAGAACCACACAGGCTAAAATGCAAACATGAGGTGCAGGTGGAGAGACGCTGAGAATAGGCCAGCAGCAATGTGAATGATTGTTGTGACTGATGTGAAACAGGTGAGCGGGGGAGATCAGGCTGGTGAAGAGCACATGAGGGAAACAGAACACTGGGAACACAGGTGAGCAGGAAGTATAAAATGACAACAAGACACAAAACTACAAAATAAAACAGGAAATGAATAACCCAGAACCATGCCATATGTCAAATGACTCTGCAGTAGACTCTGAAGTGTTTATTGGCTACAGCTCTGATTGGCTTTAATGAAAATGTGACATCCAGCTGGACATGGTAATGTTGCTTCTTGTCAGGTGAAGTGTAATGACCTGCGTTCAAGTTAATATGTCATGTCATGTCATTGTCCGAACCGCTTATCCCTTTCCACGGGGTTGCGGGGTGTTGCTGCTGGAGCCAATCCCAGCCTTGTCTCAGGGCGAGGGCAGGGTACTCCCTGGATAAGTCGCCAGCTCATCGCAGGGCCCTCACTAGTGAGCAATGTGGGGTTCAGTATCTTGCTCAAGGACACTTCGACATGCAGCTCAGCACTGCCCAGAGCTGGGATTTGAACCAATGACCTTCTGATCACTAGTCGACCTGCTCTACCCGC
This sequence comes from Acanthopagrus latus, assembly GCF_904848185.1. Classification (NCBI taxonomy): domain Eukaryota; kingdom Metazoa; phylum Chordata; class Actinopteri; order Spariformes; family Sparidae; genus Acanthopagrus; species Acanthopagrus latus. The sequence goes on along the minus strand of NC_051039.1, from coordinate 27,651,850 downwards.
TGAGCTACAGCCGCCCTCAAGTTAATATGCTGACTTCTTAATAGTTTCCCATCAGTCTCTGTTAAACAGCGTTCAAATATTGTTTGCACTTCGGAGAAGATATTAAAGAAAAAAATGAGATGTCTCACTCAGCAATTATTGTTAACAGCTGAAGAGCAAACACTTGGTTGAAGTCAGAATGTTATTGATTGGAACTTTTAAAAACAAGTTTTAAAGTCTTCTGGATGTATTCTGATGAGGTATATTAACTGCTGCTTTCTACTGTTCACTGTTTTTTTCCAGTGCATTTGGGATTACAGATGCAACACACAAGAAAAAAACAACAGAAAGGCAAGCTTGCCTGTGAAAAAGTAAATTATTTGTAGCAGGTTTTTCCAAGTTTGAAAAACCTGCATATACATACTAATATCCAGGTAAAAGTGGTGTAAGAGTGTGTTCATGCTAGTGGCTTTGTGAGGTTGGACACAGATGTGCATGACAAAGCTGAAACAAAAGTACTGAGCCTCAGGCAGCAAAAGAATTAACACAGGCACTTTCTGAAGTGGGCTGACCCTGAGTGGCCCTGCTCTGCAGCATTTGTGGGGTCATCCCCAGAAAGTCAACTAAACATGCGGCTAACAGATCCCACTATTATGTGTTCTAACGGACATTTAACACAGGGCTAGCAAAAATGCAGTGTGAATCACACAGTGCTGGGCTTAGGTTAATTCTGGGTTAACAATCTGTGTGTGAAAAGGGGCTAAGTTATCCCAGGGCCATCACATGGCAACAGATAGCCCTGTGTTAAGACTATGCTGTGTTAAAAGCCTTTTAGTTTAGCTTGTTAGTTAGTTAGTAAGTAAAACTGAGACTGATGGGAATGTCATTAGTTTTTTCAGATCTTTTGTGCATCAACCAAACGACAATTTGAACACAACAGTTTCCTGTGATCACAAACAGGGTGCTGGTGAGCCTGTGAGCGCGAAGCGAGTGTTGTTGGCATGAAATGCCACACTTATTGCGCCACTTGCTCATTTGAAGAAAGTTGCATTTCCACACAAACAGTGATAAGATCTTTTATTTTTTTTTCACAGACATTAATAGATTATTGTTTGTCATCGTTTATGATGGTGCATAGCATGTCTTCTGCGCAGTTCTCAATAGCACAAGACATGTATCCATACATTATTCAACTATGCTGTCGTGGGCTGCTGGAGCCTGACCCAGCATGCGTTGGATCAGAGAGTGTGTGGTGGGTGTTGTTTGATTTATAATATAATTTATTACATATAACACATATACAGTATAGGCAGACAAGCACATTCACATTCATACCTGAATTTACAGCTTGTATTATGTCCCATCTGACTTCATCTGCCAGTGTGACACCTGTGGGATGAACTGGAGCACCACAGACTCTTTAGTTGTGAAAGCATAATGCTTTTTGTTGATTAGCGTAATTGGGGACAAAAATACCAATTACACTCACCGACCAGGAGGCAGGCAAGTTGAAAACAAAAAGTTTTACTCCCACCCCTTGTTTTTTGAGTAAACCTTGCCCCTCTGACCAGAGCTATAAAGGTTAGTGGTTGAAATCCCTCTTATGAAATGGATCAACCCTTCAAAACCCTCATATGTCATAAGCTGATGTCGATGGTGTTGACATTTCAACTTTACATTTCCAACATGGTGCCTTGCACTGCGGTGATATCTCCTGTTACTGTGTCAATCCCAGGGTTATCATATTGCCATTTGCATTTTTTTCAGAGAAGCATCAAATCTGCATTGAATTAAAAAGAACACTGCTCTGTTACTGGCCACCAATGTTAGCAATGCTTTAAAGTCTAACATTAGCAATCCATGCTCCTCTGCCAGTCTGCACTGATAACAGAGGAACGGTACAAACAACAGCAGCTTCCCTGCTGGACTTGAGTTGAATGTTGGGTGACAAAAGCCATCAAATGAGGGGATGGAACATTGAAATTTGTCAAAATGTGGGTATGTCAAGCACAAAACAGTAATAACAATGTAGCATTAGTGAGCTAGCTAGTTAGCTACAGAGACAGCAGCAAACTAGTTGCGATTGTTTTATCCTGGTTATACAGAAAAGGACCAACACATTGAAATGTCTAAAGTACTGGTGTATTTTTGTCCCTGTAATATGTATACAAGTAGAGTATTTTTTTGTTAAATATACGTCTAGCATTTCTGATGGCTACAATATTAACATGGCGCTGCAACAACCCCCTCTTTAATCTTCATTTTTAATCTTCATAAGTGAAGTGTGGTGAAAATGTGTGAACGCAGGGGGTTAAATATAAAACTTCCTACAATCTGATAGATTAGATTGTAAGTAAAGCTCCACCTCCAGGACATCGATACTACAATATAAGTCAGACTTCGAAAGTGACTGAGACAGTGTTGTCTACAGTCAAGGTAAGACACTCGAGCCCTCCCGTCTTTGTTAACAGCATTTTGCATTAAGGATTGTTTTCATCTTCTTCATAGTTGTTCAGTATCAACAGCAATTTGAACTGCAACTGTATAGTCAAAGTTTGTATTGTTGAAATGATTATGTCCATGAGCCCTGCGATAGACTGGCGACCTGTCCAGGGTGTCCCCTGCCTTCGCCCTAAGTCAGCTGGGATAGGCTCCAGCCCCCCCGCGACCCTGCAGAGGATTAAGCGGCGTACATATAATGTGTACAGATGATGGATGGATGGATGGATGGATTATGTCCATGCCTGCTTTGCTTTGTATTTCTTTCATACAGATGGCAAGGCTGTTGCTTTTCATGCTCCTGTGTTGGGCATGGAGTCCTCCGTGTCTGTCCTCCAGCATAAGCATCACTGGTACACCAGAGCAGTGTGGAAAAGCTAAGTTTGTCCCTGGTTACAATTTGGGCGGAGAAGGCTTTGACATCGTTACTATGAAGCGGAAAGGTGCCTATGTCATCGACACTTAAACATGGAAACTTCCCGATGGCACCTGCAAGCTGTATGGAAACACCTACATGGGTGGAGAGAAACAGAAGGTCCCAGTTGCGGTGGTGGACTGGAGAAGCTTCCCCAAGTGCAGTCTGAAGGTCTCCAGTGTCAGCTACGACTCGGTTGAATCTCTTGTCAATGATTCCACATCGTCCGTGTCCAATGATTGGAAAGATGGTCTTGATTTAACTGTAAACCCTCCTGCCCCTGGTGGGGTCAGCTTTGGCGGTTCCCTCTCCAAAGACGCTTTCTTTGGCACGGAAAAGTCTAAACGAGACCGCTACACCTTCTTTCACCATTTTGTCAACTGTAACTTCTACAGGTGAGTTTGTGAAAGGATATTTTTCTTCTTGTCAATAACTCTGTCAATAATTTACTGCCTTTTGGTAGACATTTCATAATTTTGCTGTTAAATGCATATTAAGATGTACTGTATTTGAAAAATGATGACTGTTGTGATGTTATTTGCCTTATAGTGAAAAACATGACCACTGCTATCAAACTTGACTTAAATCATTGGCTGCAGTTTACTTATTTGATTTCTCTGCTTCACAGCTACAGACTGGCAACCAAACCTCCACTGAGTCAGGAGTTTAAATCTGCTGTGGACTCCCTTCCTTCATATTCCTGTAATACCACACAATCATATCGCAGTCTGATCGACACATATGGTACACATTTCATCACACAAGTCTTTTTGGGAGGGGAATTGAAGGCACTCACTTCCATCAAGACCTGTCAGGCAACCATGAACGGCCTCACTGCAACAGAAGTCAATGACTGTTTGTCAGTTGAGGCCTCAGCTGGCTTTGTAAGCACTGCGAGTATTAAGGCCATGTCTCAACACTGTGAGGCAAAGAGGAAGAAGCTCTCTATCTCAAGTTTCAACAGTATGTTTAATGAGCGTTACACAGAGGTCCTTGGCGGAAATATCAACGGCGCTGATATCCTCTTCGAGGCAAAATCCAACCCCTCCATCTATAACAACTGGCTCAGTTCACTGAAAACCACTCCTGATGTGGTCAAATACAGCATGAAGCCCCTGCACACCATCCTGCCAGGGGGTCATCCTGCTCAGGCTGGACTGAAGCGAGAGGTAGAGAAGTACATCAAGAAAAATGCTTTGATGAGAATGTGCTCAGAGACCTGTCAGATTGGGCACAGATCCAACAAAAGAGATCCTTGTGCCTGTGTTTGCAACAGCAATCAGAATATTGCATCTAACTGCTGTCCTGCTGGGAAAGGTCTGGCAACACTGAAGGTCTTCAAGCTTTATGCAAAGGATCTGTACGGTGATACGTGGACTGAGACTGATGGTTCAGTTCAGGTGACATATGACAGATGTCAGATTAAGCGCACTGATATCATCAGTAACAGTGACAATCCTAGATGGTCACAGACATTTGAATTTGGACCAATCAAAATGAACATGGTAAACAGACTTCAGTTCAGTGTTTATGATGAGGATTCTTACTGGGACAGTGATCTGCTTGGTGAGTGTTCAGTTAAACTGCATCAAGGAACAGTGAAGGACAGCTGCATGTTAAATCATGGCACCTTGTTTTTCTCCTACACAGTAGAGTGTGCACCAAGTCTCGGTGGTGATCAGTGTCAAGAGTACATACCCACCCCTATGAGTCCCTCTTTGGCTGATGTCTTCTATACCAGAAATGGTGTCCTCCTTGGAGAAACTGGTCAACCAGTCAGTCAGTCAGTCAGTCAGTCAGGCCAAGATCAGCTGGTGATATGAGATAAATTGCCCATGAGGACTTGATTTGATGATAATGTTGGATGTAGCTCACAGCATCTTTTGAACTTTGACTTTTATAGTGTACCTTTTGTTTTTCAAATATAATCACATGTATCCTCAATTCCTCAAGTTTAATCCAAATATGTGTGAATGGTGTTAATCCTCCTTTTCTTCTGCTTCTTTCTTGCTAATAAAGCATCGACAAAGACAACACAGGTGTCTGTCTGAGTTTGTATATAATAACAATACTGTGTAATATTGTGGCTTATGTGTAAGACTGAAATACATAATCATAAAAATATAAGCACATATAGACCAACTATCCAAGTTAGTTTAAAATATAAACCGATTTTATTATTTTGTTAAATAACAACATTTAACTTTTCTTTAGAGCACTTGAAATGTGTTTCACTGTAGTGCTCTGCAGCTACAGTTTCAACTGTGAAGGTGAAGGGGGGAGGGATTCCTGCTGGGAGAACACAAAGATATAAGTGTACATTTCATACTTGGACTTTACCCATTGTTACTGATAGCTCTGTAAAACCATACAAAACATTTCACTAAACATGAATAATTTCAAAAGACACAGTCCAAATATTGTATTCTGGGGTCACGCACTGAAGGGATTTTTACATTAAGGATGAAAACTGATCTCTATACACAGTGTAAAGCAATAAAAAAAGTTTTTTTTGACATGTGACAACCACAAGGGTGGTTATAAAGGAAGAGAAACCCATTGAATTACAGAGAGTGGGTAAAGAGCAGGGCTGAAACATGAGAAAAACAGCTTAAATCAAGACAATGAGTAAAAAAATGTTGAGGGCCTCGCCATGCCACCATATGAAGATCAATGATAGGACACAACTCGAGCTGGGTTGGCGGGAGAAAAAAAACAAAAACAAAGTGAATTTTGCATCTCTTAAATCTTTACTGAAAACTTTTTTCTATCTTAGTGCCTTCTCTTAAATGATGTGCTTTTCGTTTTATTATTAGTAGTGCAGTGCCCATAGGAAACATGTATTCCTATAGAAAAGTGGGAAGTTAAGTAGCTTTTTCATGGATGGCCAAATGAGGCTGTGTTTGAAGCTGGGACGTCAGGGATATTTAGGTATATTGTGAAAGCCCACATTCCAGGGTATAAGTGGCCATTTTTGAATATTTTTGATTTTGCCATTATATTTCACCTTAAAAACTATTTACTTGGTGTCAGTATTTTCAGCACAACCTCACATGTGTGACTGTACAGTTATTTTTTATCTTGACATGCTGTATCAACACAATGGACCTAAAATCACAAAAAACCCCAAAAAATCCTTATAGAAAAAGTGGTAATTGTTTTTACTGTGAAAACCACAAATATGTTAAACAAGCCATTTTTATTACTTATAATGCAAATATAAAGTGCTGTTTGCTAAACATGTGCATACATTTTAAAAATGTACAAAGTTATATGTAACATTTACATTTAAATGCAGGCAATGCTCAGGTCTGTCTGAGCTCCTTCCAGCTGAATGAAGAGCATCACTGCCTGCTCCACATTCAGCAGTGTCCTCATTTTGACACATTAAACAAAAAACTGACTCCACTACACACTAAACACACTACACCAAACACTACATAACACACTAACTATACACTCCAAACTCTCAATATCAGTGTCTCCATCGCTGTCTCTACACCGACCGTCGTTGCCTGTCATTTATCCACCTCCGTCCCTCCCACAACTTCCTTTTCCTCAACAACCAAACTTGCTGCTTGAACACTTTCGTGACAAAAGCCCGTTTTCACTGTTTCTTCCTGCACCAGACACCAAAGCAAATGTGACGACAATGTTCGCAAAAAAGCGTGGTGGACATTATTTACCCTAAGTCCAGTTTTGGACCTGTCGGTGCGTCCGTCAACTCCGGAGGTGGGCCGTGTGGGCTAGCGGCTAGAAGCTAGCTACACACGAAGATCCAAATTCTGATTCCACTTTGTTGTCGGCGCGTCTCCGGATCTCCTCAGACCTGAACAGACTCGGTCCGGACTTGTTTAGTCTCATTAATCCACAACAGTCAGTTTAGATGCAGAACGTGACCGAACCACCGACAAAATCCTGGTCCAGCTCGCGCCGCTGCAGGTATAAATCCACTTGTTTCTCAAGGCATGTCATTGAAGTGAGCTCTGCAGTGATTGGCTCTGGTGCGCATGTGACTGTGGTGGCTCCGGTGGACAATGCTCGAGAAATTTGTGAAGCATTTATGAAATAAATTATTAACGGTATTGTTGTAGTCCAAACAAATCCGACGTTGCACACCCTTGAACCAAACAGCAGCCATGTTGAAACTCTTAGATCAGTCTGATCCTGATCTGCAGAGATATTTGAGGAACAGACACACACACACACACACACACACACACACACACACACACACACACACACACACACACACACACACAGATTCCTTGCTTTTATAGGGAGATTATTATTTCCTAATGTTAGGCCTACTAAAAGCTTGCAGATGCCGATTTGATGGTATTAGCACCTTAAATTAGTAGGTCAAAACTGCCTGCAATAATGTGCAAGCACTAGTGGAGCTGTTAAGCTCAATAACCTTGCTTTTTTGAAAGAAGCATGAAACTTTCAGGTTTTGTTCTTCAGGACATAAGCTTTAATTTAAGATGTGGTGGCATTCTCAGTTTGACCTGTGAGGTCAGCTGGAGGTTATGACCTCTGTAATGTCTCATTTTCATGCACAAAATTGTATATGAGTGTATCTTAGGATCTAAATGTGATAGAAATATAAACCAAATATGTATTTCCAAGCTTCTGGGCATGAGGAACTCATTTATGCCATGGATAGCACTCTAAGAAGTCAACATCATTAAGTGCAGTGAAGGTTACTAGGAATGTGAGTGGCTAAAGATGAGACACTATAGATGAATAGGGTAAAACAATTAGATAATAGATATCACCAAAAACTTTCTCAGTTGATTACTCATGTTAACTAAGAAAAAAAACATAGTGCAAGTTTTTTATATTTTAATGTTTAAATGTGCAAATGAGGCCTTCTCATTAAAAATTTGCTAATTTGCTTACATTTTAAAAAACAAAATCAGATCATGTGATAAAGCCAGGCTCAAATATTTTTTTCATTTTATTGTCATATTAGATGGGAAATTAATTACAGAGGGGTTTATGGACATCTACTTTTGTTATCCTGTAAATCAGAATATACTGTCAGTAGCCAGAGTTTTCTGTGATAAAATCAGGGTTTTCATTTAAATGAGAGGCCAAACCACATGGAAATGTCTGCGTTTTCCCTTCGTGTAAACGAGATCTTATTTTCCCACAGTTCTGGGGTGCAGGGTGGGGCATGGGTGTGGTTTCAGAAGTTCCAGCACTTGGGAACCTGAAAGGTTATGTGCTGCTCTCTCTCTCTCTCTCTCAACACTACAGGCTACTGATCGTGTGATCAGGAAATATGCTTTGATGAGAATGTGTTCAGAGAGATGTCAGATTGGGCACAGATCCAACAAAAGAGATCCTTGTGCTTGTGTTTGCAACAGCAATCAGAATATTGGGCCTAACTGCTGTCCTGCTGGGAAAGGTCAGGCAACATTAACGATCTATGGGATTCGTGGAAAAGAACTGTATGGTGATTGGAGAGGTTATACAGATGGCTCACTTGTTGTTAAATATGGCGGCCAGACAAAGTGCACTGTCATTATTCCAAACAACAACAATCCTACATTTCGATTTGGACCCATTAACATGAAGGACAAACTTGAGTTCACTGTTTATGATGAGGATTCTCACTGGGACAGTGATCTGCTTGGCCTGTCTTCAGTTAATGTGCGTAGTGGGAAGGTGACAGACTCCTGCATGTTTTACCATGGTACCTTCTACTTCTCCTACATAGTAGAGTGTGCACCAAATGTTGGGGTTGTCCATTGTCAAGACTACGCACCCGACCTCATGAGTCATAAGACCTTCCACACCAGGAATCCCTCTTGGAAAGATAGGGAAGCAGCCTCCTGAAGTCTGTCAGTCAGGATGAGGTCAGACACTGATTTAAGGTGGAATGATGAAAAATGCCTGAGATTTGATTTCATGATGATTATTTTGCAGTAGTTGCTATTATCTCTTTTGCTTTTAGATCGCTAATCTTGATTTAGATTGCTAATCTTAATTTTACCTTGATGTCTGTGTACAAAAATAATTTTATATTGTATATTGTAATCATGAAAATGTATAAAATATTTTGTGGGACACACTTTATGCTTAATTCTTTGTAACTTGTCACATAATCTGCCAGTAAAGCATCAACAAAGACAACACTGGTCTCTGTGTTATTTTATGATCCAAAACATTTTTTTAATGTCTAAGTCTTGAGCATACTGATAATTTAAGAATTATGCACCTGTGTCCTAATGTTCATGAGGTGTAAATACTTACTGACCCAACGAACCCTACTGTGGAAATGATGGCTAGAGTATGAATGATCTGAGTTAAGTGCTGCTGGGAGAAGACCATGTTGATCACTGAACATCTAGAGCTCAAATTTCCAATGACCCCAAAATAGCTTCTTAATGTCAGATGCTGCATGAATGTTCATCCTCATGGGAACTACTTAATTTTAAGGATGACAAGGAGAAATACATTTGATTTAAAAGGATTTGAGAAAAGATAGAAATTAAGAACAAAGTCTGTACATGACAAACCCACATTAGTTACATTTTCTTGTATTTATAAGTTGGTCATTGTGGTCCAACATACAAAGCTTATCATTTAAACGACAGACAGTAACCTCTGCTGCTGACATTGAACGAGAGAACACAGGGTTTCGTCTGCTGGGGCCCAAGGAGGGACAACTCTGGATCTGGGCAACTATTAACTGTAGAGATATTTTCATAAAACATTCGAATTAAAAAAAGAAAGAAAAATGAAAGAAAGAAATGTAATCAGGTGCTGAAACATACGGTCAATCATTTAACTGTCTGTGTAGCAAAACTACTTTTATTCATCTCTTGATGTAGAAATCCATGCACATCACAGACTCAGAGACTGTTGTCAGCTGGTCCCAGGTCCACTGGTGCCCTGTTATTCTACCACAGCCACGCCTCCACATCCACAAGCGGTCAGCAGCGCATTGAATCAAGCTAACCACCAATATTAAATATTTACGAATAAGCAGTGTGCAGTTCAGCAAGCTGCAGCTGTGAAGTCATCAGAGCACCGGGCAGACGTGGAACAGTAGCTGTGTCTGTTGTGTTACAACTTATAACTTTAATATATTCACACTGTTCATCCTTTAAAACTACTATTGATCCTGCTTTCTACTGTAATGTTCATCTTAATTGTTCATTTAATACGTCTTGTCATTGATTTAACCTGATGAAGTGAAAAGCAGAGACTAAATTATGCACATGAAAAAAAAAAAAAAAAGAAAGATAACAGACCAATTTTGCCAAATCTCTAATCGTATTATCTTCATGTGATTGAACAGACCTATAACACACATACACACAAACTAGTACTCATTCTCTGGGTCATAATATACTGTAAGCGGTCACAGTTGATACAGTGGACAGTGGACATGGCAGAGGCAATGCAAAGTCCAATATAGATAGATGCTGTACACAGTTGAATAGATCTTGATACACAACAAAAGGAAAGCAGAAGGAGTATTGAAATCCACCCCTTTATCCTTACTTTCCTCTCACCTAGTATCAAACAATGACCCCTTTACCAGAACCCATTATTCAGACTCACCCGCTACTCCAAAACAGGTCATCTTAGTTCTTCAACTTGACAATCTCCTGCTGGTCTGGCTTATCCACACCCCATTCCTTTCTCCTTCCCTTGCTCCTAGAAGAAAAGAGAAAGAGACGAGGGGATTTGCCTCACGGTAGGTAGCTGTTTTATGTGAAGCATATGAGAAAAGAGAGAAGAAAGGAGAGAGGTTTTTTGGTGAGGCTTGGCAAAGAGAGCCAGGAGCCCACTTGAGGAGCAGTGGGTCTTAGAGCTGGATGATTTGTTTGGAGAAGCCCTCTCCAGCCAAAAGGGGGATTAGCTGCGCACAGGTTCCCATGGAACCAAGACGAGGTGGAGAGGGCTTTTGGAGGTTACCACACCCCTCCATGACTGCATATGCATGAACGCATGTAGACACACACACACACACACACACACACACACACACACACACACACACACACACACACGCATGCACGCACGCACACACGCAAACTAAAACGCTATATCAATGATAATCTCCACTACTCCACTACAGTGGAGTGTTGGAAACATTTTAAAGCAAAACACGATGCGAACACAAAGATCGTTACTAATACATCGGGGAATTTCAGCATTGGTTTGTGTTTCAGAGTTCATCCTGTGAGGCCAGTTTGTAATTGCCGTAGTTGAGATGCTCCCTGAGGGCGACACTTCATCCAGATTAGAGGCTAATGTTGAACTAAGAACATGAGCGACATGAAACGGCTGAGGCAGAAACAAAGGTTAAGTTTTAGGTCTCAGTGGGCTTTTTTTTTTCTTCTAACTGACGACATGCTGACATGTCACAGTAGGAAGAGCCCAGGTGTAAATGATACAGCTAATAATGGCTGAATTCCATTTAGTTGCTTTGGTTTCAGGGTCCTGGTACTGAGCATGCTGAATCACTGTCACACTATAATGGCTTGCTGGGACACTTACTGGAATATAAGAGAGCCAGCATAAAAGGTATTAGTAACATAACACATTCCATGAAATCTATGTCTATAATGCATTATAGACATGATCATAGTGTGTTATAGTACACCTACAGGGCCTATAATCCTAGTTATGCGCATTCATTAATATAAATGAATCTTTTTCATAACAATCGTAACACATTATTACACTGATGTCTATAATGCATTTTAATCATTAGTTTAATGGACTGTATATAAGAAAAAATATATATAGTTTTTCATGCAGTGACTTAATCTTTTTTTTTTAATTTCAGTTAAAGCAAACAATGACCACTCATAATGACTCATAACCACTTGGTAATGTATTACATCTGCCTGTGACACAGGGATTTTATTACTTTATTTACAGCACACAATGGCCACTTAGAGTAACTTATAATTACATTATAATACATTATAATTGTGATTATAATGTGTTATAAAATGATTCCAGTGTATTACAACAATAATAATTTGAATCATCCTGTCCTCTCATAGTGAGTAACCAGCATTTTTGAAGTGTAGATGCTCAACCTTTTAAGTCTGTCAGAAATATTGTAATAAGAATTTGGAATTGCTTACAACTATAGGCACTCCATATAAGCATGTTTGTATATAGACATTGGCATCATCATGAGTCATGATTATTGTTATGAAGCATTATTAATATAGGTGTATTATAACACATTTACACAAGTATGTTCATAATGTGTTACAATACAGTATAGACATGAGCTTTGTAGAAAGTGTTATCAAATATTAAGTACTATTTTATTTACATATTTGACCACTGAAACAAGTCGCATCGATTTAGCACCCAGCATGAAACACATCTACAGTATTACCAAGTGGAGTCCCAGAATAAACAGTCAGCTGTCTATTAAAGGTACACTATGCAGTTTTTGGGAAGAAATTGTAATCAGAAGAGAAAGATCTTTGTTGACTTTTTTTTTTTTTTTTTGAGCTAAACAAACTAAATGAACAAACCCTCTTCATATTCATGACTGAATAAACAAACTGACCTATAAAGACAACACAATTTCATGCTGTTTTACTTTATACTTTATATGTGGCGGACCCTGCCACCTTTCTGGCTTCAAACAATGATCAGGGACGTTATTTTCCCCTGAGAACAGCTTGTTTATTCTATTAGTTTATCATATACTACAAAGTGCCCCTTTAACACTGGAACTCTTTCTTTAAAAAAGTTTTTGTGTGCCATACTCTCCCCTCTCTCCATGATTCCTGTATCTCCACTGTACAAGACAGCTGCCAGTTTATTAGCTACACCTTTTCTAATCCAACAGTCCCTTCAGTAAATCCTACCTTCATTACATAAAACCGGATTGAAATTTATATTATATAATCACGTGGCTCAGATTTATTTATTATATACTGAAGTATCACTGTACTCCTCTGAAACAAAACACCCAGGGAACTATTAGCTATTTATTTTCTAGCATGTTAGGCAGCCTATATGAAACTTTGTGACATTGTCTCCTCATTGCTGCACACGTTTTGTCTACCATAGGGGCATCAAACAACAGTATTCACGGAGGTTATAATGTTCAGCTTGTATTGAAAATATTTTGGAGTGATTCAACTGATCCTTTTGGAAGATATACTTATTGAACTGATGAATGTTTCTATTATTCTGACCCCCCCATTTACATCAATGAGGGTAGGCTAAAGTGCAAAGCATCATGAGGAGTGTCCCATCAGCAACCTCACAGCTGTACATTCTCAGAGCCTGCTCACAGTAAGGAGAAATTGTTGTAGCTGCTGCCATCTGCTGGACCAGCTACAGAATTGGATCTTTGTGATTGAGAATGTCCCATGTTAAAGCATTTACCATGAAGGGGAGACTACTATTCAAGAACATAAAAGTAAATGATAGATTGTGCTTAAACGTACAATTTCTCAACATGTCAGTTTGCACTGATCAATTTACTGGTCGCACATGTGTTAACAGAATTTGACATATGTTCCCACTGTCAGGCTCTGTTGTCTTGCTACACAAGTTTCACCTTCTCTCTTTTCAAATATCTCCAAAGTTGTTGAGTAAGCATGAGCTCTGTTGAGAAAATAATGAAAATGTGCTCCTTCCTCTTCCTTGAGCCCTGATCAGACCCGCCACATAGTGGCTTTGTTGCATCTTTAAGGCGATTGACTGGTGAAGGAAGTCTCCTCCACACAGGGCAGAAGGACTTGCCACTGCAGGAAAGAGTGCAAGTCAGGTATAAGTCACTAAATGAGATATCAGCAAAACGTCCCTACACCGACATATCTCCCCTTCACTGGGGCTCTGTGGAGTTTGTTGTGCTAGAAGCCAGTCATTAGTTTTTGTTTGCGTACTTAGACGAATCATCCACAGGCTTGTATAGGCAACGGAGAAAAGGTCTAATTTTCACAATCTGCTCATGTATGAAAAAGTTATTAATATATGTAAATTCCTACAAAGGTTTCAAATTTTTCTTCCAATATTTCACATCAAGTTTTTGTTATTAGCAATCAAGATTTGTTCAGTTAAAGTTAAAGGTTGCTGGAAACTGCTACCACCCCCCCCCCCTCCTCCCCATTAATTCTACCCTTCACTAATCTGCATCTGGACTATAAACTTAAAGAGTCAGAGTCAGAGTCTGTTTGTTGACAGAACATAAAAAAAAAAATGTTGTATATTGTGTGTTTCTGAATCATATGTGAGAAAACCTCCCCAAATAAGTGTGAAAAGACATTCAGATATGTCACCAGCCGGCTTTATATCAGCTGTATACACAAGAGCTCTGTTATTTTTTCATGCGTTCATGCTTCATAACATCTGCGGCTTTACTGATTAAGTTGAAATCTGTCACTTCTTTCAAAAGCCTTCTCATCTCAGTGACAGCTAGTACATGAGTTAACTTTATCAAAAAGCTGTGAAGACAAGAAGGTGTTACACACAAGCCTGAAATACTGTCTATATGGGTCTATGACTGTAATGGTGTAGCTCGCATGTCCATTGCTGGTGGACCCCCATGGTGATACCGCCATCGAAGCAGCTGCCATGACGACTACCCCTCCCACCATCGTCTCACCCAGTTGCTGTTGCCATCCAAGGCAACCTGGGAAATCTGTGGTGCCTTTCATCTCCCAGTACCACCCCAGCGGAGGATTGAACAACTGGTAGCACTACTGTCAACACCTCCCTGTACATGCCACGGACTGCTCAGCTTAGCCTTGTGGCAAACATAGCGCAGATTAGCATGCCAGCAGTTCTCTTCCCAAACATCTCTGACAGCATTAGCACATGCTAAGTCAAGGGCGTACGTGAGAGCCAGCTGTCAAGTGGAGGGAATTCCTAGTGCTTCACTCAAGGTCGCTCCCACCATTCAAAGCAATGGTGCTCTGTCATGGCTCCCATGCTAGGTGTTAACTCGGTATTGCTAACAGTTTAGCTTGGATGTCCTGGCATGTTTGAAAGAAGGTCTTAACTGGTGCTTTACATTCACACAGCTGGGCTACAGTGTGTGATCGTCACCTGTCACACAACACAGTGTGTGTTATGAGGAGGTCACAGGGAGGGAACTGCGACCATACGGTGCCTATTAACCATGGGAAATTGTCTAAAACTGTTTAAAGAACACAGTGGTCCAAAGACACAGAAGGCCTCAAGCAGGTTCAGATGTTGGCAGACCTGACAGGAAAAACTAAAAGTTGAGTGTCAAGTCCTTGACTGAGCAAGCATATCATTTACATGCTGAGTGTTTTGTGATTTTTTTTTTTGCAAGGTTTTGACCCTTGAATTCTTGAATTCTTCCATATAACTACACCATAACTAAAAAAAACACAGCAATGCATCATATTCTTGGACTCTGTGACATGTTGCATTTGTTCTGACAGTGGTGAACCATCATCTTCGAGGAAGAAATGTGGTCAGAACAAAGAACTGCAGCATTGTTTTCTCCCTTGACTGAAATGCTGTTTTTTAGTTCCTGTCTCTTTAAGGCCCCCCCCCCCAATACCCAGTCTGCTCTGATTGGTCAGATTACACCTACCTGAGACAGTATCGCTAGCTCAGGTATGTCCAGAGCAGCTATGCTAAATCAATTCTTACATGCCAAACAAATGTGTGACATGGCAACTTCAGGAGCAGGATTTTCTGCAGGAAAGAGGAGCGTCTACTGGTTTCAAGATCGTTCACATGCGCAAGAAAATATATAAAGCACTGAAGGAAGGGAAATAAACAAAAAAGCACAAAAGAGACAAAAAATTTAATTTGAAAATTACAAAAATTTCAAAACAACACATTTCAGTAATGAGGGAACATGGGAGCTGTTGTCTACATTGTTTATCAGCCAACATTGCCAATGAAAATCTTTCTGATGAGACTCACCGACTTCCTTGCTCACTCTCAGATGTATCGTCTGATGTTTCCTCAGACACAATGCTTGCAAAATCTTAACAGAGAGGTTACTTTTAGGTATTCGCACAGGTGACATTTACTACTCTGCGCGCAAATCCAACACACACCTGTGCAGTAGGCAGGGCTGAAATAGGATGGGTTGGCTTTAGACAAATTCAACAATTCATGCCGATTTTAATTACAGCCAACAGGGCAGTGCACGCAACATAAAGGCACAAAACACGCAGGAGTACGTTTCAGACATGTCGTCCTCTCTCTATTTCCATCCTTTGTCACTCTTTCTAGTCCTCCCACCCTCGGCTGCCCCCTCCTTCACTTTAATCCAGCGGCGGAATTTCACTCGACAAGTGATCAAAGACCAGTCGCACGATGCCAGGTGCGGCTGCAGCTTCAACCGTTGACAACCACCTAGCAATTTTTCCCCCCTTCCATTTCTCTTCTCCGCAAAAAAAAAAAAAAAAAAAGGAGAAGAACCTAAACAAAGCTTGGCGAACTGCTGTGTGTGTTTGAGTCTGTGAAAAACAGTTTCTTTCCCCACCTCCATTATTTTTTGAGACTTTATTCTTTTTTTTTTTTTTCCAGAGGGGGAAGGAGGTTTGTTTTTTTTTCCGTCTTTTTGGCACTGATCTGTGGTACCTAGTATCCCGTCCCCCTCAGCGCTCTGTGTGGTGGCCGGTTTGAGGAGTTCTGTGACAGTAAATTACGGCACTCTTGAGACGGACGACCAGCAGGAGTTGCGGAACAGAGAGAGGATGCGCGGCAGGGATTAGGCTTTATTAAGACTCAGCCACCGCGGATGGGCACAACAACACAGCGTGCAGGTGTGTGTGAGTGAATAAGTGAAGGATACGGCATAAAGTATCTCTCTCAATCTATAGGTGGTCCCTCAGTGAAGTAAGATACACATCAGCTCTAATAGGTATCTCATGTCTGAAAGTGTTGCCGTACTTGTTTGGAAAATGTCACCACACTATACTATTATATCTATATAGAGCACTGGCTGCACACATAAAGTTTATACTGGTGACGTGTTGATGCTGACACTTAAGGGAGCAGACATCCATCAGGCGGATATGATGGTATCATGTTTAGATTTGTATTGTTTGTGAGTGACTTCTAGATTATTTTGTCTTGAAGTCTTATGTTTTGTTTCTGTGATATGATATGTCTTGGTTTAAAATAGAAGAAACTGATATAGCTGTATTTCAGCTGGAGCATAGGAGGCTCCATGCACAGGAATAATGCTGTCTTCATGGAATGAAGGGTAGAGAGGAGTGACCTTTTATCGTGTCATCAATTTAAATATTACCAAAATTGCAATGTGGCTGGCTGCAATATTCACATTTCAGAAGCTCCAGTCGGTTTGATGAATGTAAAATGAGTGACAAACAGCCCTATAATGAAGTACTGTAGTGCTGAGGAGGTGCCCCGGCTAACAAATCGTGTTCTCCAGATGGACATCACGGTGAAATGGACATCACTGAGGGGACAGGGGGTCCACTCTGAGAGAGAGTGTGTTGGTGGTGCTGGCTGACCTCTAGTGAGCAGTGTTCATTTTTGTGGCTCGTTTAGATTCAGTCTCAGCCTTTAAATGAGGAATGCTTATTATTTTTAGTCATTTTCATCCTTCATAGTTTAAGTCTAGTTTTAGTCAATGACTCGTTACACTATAGTCAACTTTTAGACACCACTTTCAGTCAAAATGCCTTCTGTTATCATTAAATGTGTTAGCTGGGCCAGTTATAAATGTTACTCTCTGATGAATGTATTACACTCTTCTTGTTACAATTTAGAATTTAAGGACAGAATGTACAATTACTTTATTTCATTGTCATCTATACAAAGATTCCTGAATACTGAGCCAGCATTATTTTAAACAAATAACTTTTAATGAGTAGAATGTGATAATAAATAGAATAAACAGATTTTTATGAAAAAAAATGAACATGTCTTAACTGCAATATTCAGCAGTTCACTATTAGCGATAGCTCCATATTGTTGTAATTAATGAAATGTATAACAAATTCAGTTATTACTGCTATCACACATGAGAGCAGTATATACATACATAGGGTTGATTACTGTTACTCTTAGTCAGCTGAATATTCAGCTACGTGCTCATGAATTCCGTGTGAAATGGTGAAAGCATCAAGCTATCTGTCAGAAAACAGCTGAATTAGCAGCCTAATTACTGGATGTAAGTCTGAGTGTATCTGAACGACTGTTTGGATGCTGCTTTCATCATGTCATGACCACATAGCTAATCATGGTTACTAAAGGCTATCAGCTCATGTCTGTATAATGAAATTAACTCTGTGTGGGCTCCTGCTAGCGGTACATACCTGGGGTAGAAGGGGAAACGGCAGAGCTAGGCTGTCAGTGACTGTGCATTTCTCTGCCTGTGTGTGATGATACTTTTGCTGGATATTTTGACCGATTGCTCGTGTTCCCGCCTTTACATGCAAAAGACTTGTAACACTTGTTGCAGCGAGCATCGTCTGCATGGACTCTTGTGAAGTATAACCACTCCGCCATTGCCGCTCGGAGCAGGTCTGTGTGTCTCTGCCTGTGCCGGCGTGTGTGTGAGAGTGACGGACACGCAGCGATCTGGTTGGTTTAACTTTGTAAGGAAGTTGATTTTTGAGACTCGTTCCCAAGATCCCCTTCCTGAGGCTTTGGGAAGGTGACTGACCAGATTTACTATATACACTGTGCTTTCTCTCTATCTTCTTTCTATCACACTCAAAGTGCTCCTGATTGAACTAACAGTTAGCTTCATAACACCATGTCCATTTCATTTTGGGTTTCATTACAATGAATGACAGGCTTTTTGCTGATGTGGCACATTTGTGTGGAACTTTCATTTTCTTAAGCACAAGGTCAGATATATCACAGCTTTCTTACTTGTAATTTTGACTTGCATGTTGACATGGGTCCTTTAATAACTGAATTATGGTAAATCCAGTAGGACATGAATGCATCATGATTCGCCCTGTGCCCTCTGTAATCAATGCATGTGTGTGTGCGTGAGGCAACTTTGCATAAATCTTCATATTAAACTTGTGTTTTGTTCTGCGGGGGGAGGTTACTGACAGGTAGGGAGGCGAGTGAAGCCTGGTCGGCCCTCCAGCTGTCGTTAAATCCCTCCCAAACATACTTTTTAACGCTCCCACGTCTCATCTCTCGTCTCACCACTGCTGCGTCCAGCTGGAAGCTGTAAACAATGCCAAACACACACAAATCCCTGGGCTTGAGAGAGTTGAATAAGTAGAGGTCACTTAACATTGATGGGTCCAAAGAGTAGCAAAAAGAAACTAGTTTATTTTCAATTACAAAGTCTTTCACCACTCTCCCATCCTCTCATGAACTAACAGTGCAAGAAATGGGTGAATTTATCCTTGCAGCCGATGAAACATGACGTCCAGAGGACAGGAAGACAGGAGTAAGTGATTGAGACCGTACTACGTCAAGTAAGGGAGGATTAGGGGAAAAGCATGGTCATGGACAAATAGAATGAAATAATACACAAGATGCTCCAGTCTGCTGCATGAAGGTCTTTTTGGATATTTATTCAGAAAAATTCCAAACATTTCATGGTTACGACTTCTTACGTGTCTTGCGGGATGACAGATAAACAAAAGTGGGCACTTTTCACTTTCATTTGTTCCCCTTCCTTAAAAAAAATATTCTCGCTCAACCACTTTTCTCCTGCTTCTTGAGAAGGATGGCAAGCAGGGAAACTCCACCGACCACATTGTGTTGTCCCACACTGGACGCCACACAGACAGAAGAAGTAGTCAGACGGACTGGGATGTGTCGATTGTGGGAGAACACACTGTGGGCTGAGGGTCGCCGCTGTTTCAGGTCCAAACAAAACTAAAATTAGCTCGCTGGCCACCCTAACCCCCAGTAGAAAGAAATCCACATCAGTTTGGGTTTGCACTAAGAACATTTTTGCCACTTTACCTTGTTATCATACAGCCCTTTGTGACCGGAAAAAAGCTTTTGTTTCACTCTCTCCAAAGCCAGCAAACCAACTGTGACTGTCACTACCTTTACTTGCTGATCTACCAGTGCTCTAACTAGCTGCAACTTAGTTCAGTCTGTGAATCCAAAGTGACTCTTTAAAATGCCAAAGTCACTCAGTATCACATTCAAACAAGCCAGGTGAGGCAGCGGTAGAGCAGCAACTATCTTTTGCTGCTGCCTCGTGCGGTCCGGTTCTGCTCCAGCTTTCTGCCTGTTAAAAGGTAGTTTGTTTTTCACCACTGTCGCCGAGCGCTCACTCATGGGGGAAATGTTGGGTCTCTGTAATTAATTGATCAAGGAGTCTGGTTTAAACCTGCTCAGTTTGGAAAGTGTTATAAGATGACTTTTGTTGTGAACTGACATTATACAAATAAACATGTTTTGATTGATTGATTGATTGATTGATTGATTGACTGATTGAAGATGTGTACTCCCAACTTGTCAAATACAGCAGCTTGGTAAGTGGCCTTAAGCTTCAAACTTAGACTCACCTACCGCTCTAGCATCAGACTTGCACGTGAAGGGCGCCGTGGTCAAGATAACAATAATTCGTATAATATGCAACATAGTTAAACTTTCAAAATGAAGCTTGCTGACAAAATATTATGACTTTTGGACTGTTACTGACTTTGTGAAATGGTTTGCTTAGGTCTAAGCAGAAAAAGTATACCAGTTAGGTTTAGGAAAGGATCTTACTCTGTGAGGAAATAACTACTTTCAGTCTTGTAATATAAGCTTACATAAGTGACGCCATGTGTGTATGTTCATTTATGTAATATGGATGCAGAACCATGACAGTATGCTTGAAATTATTAGGACTGAAGTGTGGAAGTATTCTCCCACCTTCTCTGTAATCTGAAATGTCATTGTGTTTTGACCCTCATGGCCTTAATTAACCTTAATTACTTGGTGCATTGACACCGAATGGGGCATTGGGCATAAATCGTGAGGTGAAGCATCATCCAATGGGAACATGTGTAAACCTAACCCCAACCCTCACCCTCATCATCTGCCTATGACTGACAATTTAATGGAGACCATCTACGCTGTTTGACCCTGTGAAGAAAAACTCATCTGGAGGTGCGTGCGGGTTGAAAGAGACACCAAAAATTATTTTCAATTGCTATTTGAACCAGAAGTTCAGAGCGGTTGAAAGGGGACATGTGCTGTAAAATTAAAGGAAAAGTTAAAACAGAGAGAAAAGACAGTGCACAAGGACCACAGATGGTGTGGTCCTTTTGAGAAACCGCTTCTTTCCCCCCGTTTGAAGAATCCGGTATGAGAGCAATTCTGACATGAAATTACCTTACTAAAAGAATATAACTCCGACACGTTGAGCGACTGGAACAGTGATGATCACATTAGAGAAAATCAAGCAAAAATATTCAGCCACCTCCTTTCAAGTTGATATGAAAATGGATTGTTGCGAAAGAGAAAAAAGGGGGCCAAAGAAGTCTTTTCTGGCTGTTAAATTGGATGTGCATATGACAAATTTCAAAGGCTGTCAAAATAAAAAAAAGGAGGGGGGGGTGAGGAGAAGAAAGGGTTGGAAAAAAATACATTTACATCATAAATGCACAGGTTCCCTTTCAATAGGCCTCTTCAAAACTCTGTCAGGCTTTTAATGGTAGGCAAGTTCAAAGTGGCACTAGACTCCCACTGCTTCCAGAGATAGAAGTAGAACAGTGTGTGTGTGTGTGTGTGTGTGTGTGTGTGTGTGTGTGTGTGTGACTGCATCCGAATGTGGTCTCACACACAGCAGCATGTGAACTAATACCTCTCCCCTTCTGTCCCAGATCCTCACTCCAAAACCCCTCTCGCTACTTGTGCCATTGTGTGTTTGTACATTGTGTGTGTGTGTGTGTGTGTGTGTGTGTGTGTGTGTGTGTGATTGAAGGGTGTATACGGAGAACTGATAGCAGCCACTTCTTTGTCACCCTCATTGTTCCCCTCCTCTGCCTCTGTGATCACTCTTCTTTTAACCGTCCTCTCCCTCTTCCTTATCCACTTATACCACTTTCTCCGCTCCCATCCACTTCTCATTCTCCACGTTGATTCCTGCCTCTCTACCGCTTCCATCCCTCCGTACTCCCAGTTTGTCCTGGACTGTTGGCGGGGGATTGCTGGAAATGGTGTCTTGGGGAACGTTGCGAACACACTGAAAGCGCTCCGGATCCCAGTACCAGCCGGCGTCAGCCAACCAGCCATGCCCCACGGTGATATCCCTGCATCAAAGCCACAAATCTTCCCCTTTTTCTTTGCCTCCCTCCCCTTTTTCTCTGTCTCTTTTTCCACGGTGGCACTTCCAGCGGCTCCGAATGTTTAAACTTCATATATCAGCCTCATTACGGAGCCTCAAAGCCTTCCATCGATTCTAAAGGCGCTCATTTGAATTTTTAATCACACGTATGTACGAGTGCTGCGCTCAGCAACTATCCCGACGCGAGCGTGCACACACACACACACACACACACACACACACACACACACACACCCCGGCGCTCTCATCTCCGCTCCTTCAGCTCTTTCAAAGTGCTCTGCCTCTGAAGTTTTCAGGAGTTCAAACTTCCAGCCCGGCAAAAAAAAGAAAGAAAAAAAAAAAAGTCTCAGCTAATATTGCTCCGATGAGTTTGAATTTGGAGTGATAAAGCGGGCACACAGTTCAGACTCCATTGTGGGCACGGTGGCATTGCTTGTGGGCGGCAGGGTGCTTGACTTGAGCTAACAGTAGGGTGTGATTGCCTTGCAGAGGTGTTGCTTTAGTGTCACTGTTCTCTTTGATGTCAAATGTGTAGTCTGAGCGTAGAAAATATTATATATAAAATATACACTTACACATCACTCAATCCCCTTGGTGGATGTACTGTAGCCATGTAGGGCCTACTCACGCTCATTTACCATGTGCATACAAAGTCCTGGCTAAGCTACAGAGAGACTTTGTCACTCAAGCAATAACAGGGAGAGGGAAAAAGAATCCTTTAGATCTTCCTGCAAGAAGTACACCTTTGAATCTGAATTTCCTTGCAGAAAAAAAGCGCTTTGAAAATCTAATGCATAAACATTATCTTCTTTCCCCCACCCTTCTACTTCTTGCTCCCTCCATTCCCTCCCTTCACCTAAAGCGCACAAGCTTCTGAGCGACTTTGGAAGAACTTCCCTTTTTTAGAGTCCTCAGTAACTTAAATAAGAGGCGGTCGGGGATTTGGATATTGTTATGTCTCATCAAAGGCAGAGATCCTCAGCTATCCTCCCTTGCCTGTTCTCCTGCTGTCTGTCAACGCCCAGTCTTCAAGAAAGATGCTTCTCCTCAAGACTGATGTACTGTAATTTGATATATCCCCCGCTCCATCTCCCCTACTCTGGGGTTTTTTTTTTGTTTTTTTTTTTTGAAAAATCTTTGTTAGGGCACAAGCTAGCTCAGGGGAGTGCAGGCGAAGATGTTAGTGCCGGTTCAGTCAGTTAGTTATCCTATTTTGGAACACAGTTACCAATGAAAAAGGTTGCCCTTGGTTACTCTACCTGCAGCCTGTTCACACGAAAATACACATTTTTGACGAACACCACTGTTTAAAGGAGGAATGTAAAACTTTCTTTGCACAATTTTAAGGGCTCGAGACATCATTTTCTCCAAAAGTCATTGAATATCATGCCGGCAGAATTGGGTGTGACACCCTCCGCCAGCAGAGAGGAGAAAGCAGGCGCAGAGAGGACTGCTGAGGCCACATGAAGAACATATTTCAGGCAGCATGAAAGAATTACAGCATGTTGTTTGAAAATGCCGCACTCACATTCCTCAGCCCGGTCGAAAATGGTTTCTTGATGTTTCTCGACAGCAACTGCCATCTCTGCCTTTTTACCTGTACACAGTGGGCAACAGACAACATAGTGTGTGCCTTCCTGCTGTTGTCAGTGTCGGCCTCACTGCCCCTCGCAGTTCAGAGCGCCTAAGTTCAATGGATCATGATGAAAAAGTCTCATGGCAGCGCAGAATCAAACGGGGATTCCATTTATTGGGACCCACACAGGGTCTCCATCTCATTGGCTTATGGGCGCCGAGTTTGATTCAGTGAATGCTACCCATATGTTCCCCCCACACCACCCACTCCACCCCCCTCACATGATCTCTTTCTCCTTTCCACAAAACCGCTCGCACCCCGCCTCCACTCCCCCTCCCTCTGCACCTGCTGCTGTGAACAGCAGGAACCCAGTGTGTGTTTCTGTTCATCCCCCGCTCTTCTCCCTGCTCTCACCACTCCATCCCTCCATCCCTTTCTTTCATGTGTGCTCTGCTGTCAAGCCCAGCTGGATCAGGCCTGCCAGTCTGGTCACATGCAGTCTTTGTTGGTGTGGAAACAAGCAGTCCTAAACTCATGACGGTAAAAAAAAAAAAAAAAAAAAAAAACCTCTGTCTTCAATTTTGCGTGGCCCTTTCATGTCTGTGTAAGATGTAAGCCTTTACGTTAAAATAACACCGAAAGAGCTGAAAGGCACTGAGTTTTATGGTGTAATTCTCTTGCCATAGTGCTGCAGTTACAGTATTACAGTAATATTCTCAATTTTCTATGCATGTACAACCTGCATGTCACATGGCACAGTTTCTATAGCGAAGAAATGTGTTCTTATGTTGCTTTTTCTCTTCCTGAAAAGTGTGCAGGCAGAGGGGAGACAGCTCAGGTGTTGCCCTTAATTCTCAAGAGCTTCATCACTAATAGAAATAAACTACACATACATATGTACACACATGTGTGTCGGGGACAGCTGACTTCAGTCTTCAGTCCAAACTTTATTCATGGTTATTCTCCAAAAGAGAAAAGATGATTTCAGCCTTTGTCTTTCCTGACAGGTTTACAGCGCACAGGACCTTGAATGAACTGTAGCTCTCACCATGTCTGACCTACTTTTAGTCATAACGCTGCATTTGCTGATCTCAGCGATAGACCTTTCTCACAGCACACATTTGACTCATCACAGCGGGAGACGCACAGGTGAAAGACATCTCTGTTGACGATGGTTCCCTTCTGCAAACCAGCAAACCAGGAGGGTGAGCCACACCAGCACCCTGCAACCAGCTCACCTGCAGTCAGAGCACTGGTTATAAATATCATTTATCACACTGTCACACTCCTGCCATGACATATTAAACTGTCTGCTGTAACAGAAGTCTAGTACTTTGATGGACACAATGGAGACAATGGCCAGAACTTGGAGTTTATAAAGCAAATGTATGCCAAAAAAAAAAAAAAAAATGAAAATGAATGAAAAAGAAAATGAACTTTGTGTATATTTATACCAAAATTGGTCATGATTTCCTTCTGTAAGACTCAATGCCCATATGTAAGCATTAAGTCATTAAACAGTATCCAACTTTAAGTGGTGAGTAAGTGGCACAGAGCTACGATTTCGTGTCAGAAAGTCACTGCTGGACTGGAGGATTTCATTGATTTTGTACAAAGACACAAAAAAATCTATAGAACTGGCATTTCTCCATGATGGGACAGAATGTGGCTGGGCTTGACTAGTTTTCAGGTGAGTGGCCATCACAAACCACACAGCTTGTCCATATTCACGGGAACAAGGTGTTAACCCTAGAACCTTAGAAAGACCTTTTAGCCTCCACTCTGTGTCCTGACCAGTCCCAGCACTGCCAAGGCAGCGTCTCCTCGATCAGTGATGTTAAGAGCATTTACTAAGTGCTGTATTTGATCACAATTTCAGATGGAAGGATTATATTTTTCCTCCTCTACTGTACAGTCATCTAACAGCTATAGTTACTACTTGCTTTTCAGACTAAATAACACAGTTACATTGAAGTGACTAAGCCCTCTTGTGGCCACAGTCGTTATGATGTGGCAACCTTCTTGGCTTCTGACACTTAGTAGTGTGTAGCTGGGTTGTCACGTTTCAGACATCCATTAATTGGCAGCGGTTCCACTACAGAGAGATTTCTCTGCCTGAGGTTCTCAGATGAGAAACCCAAGGAGGGAAAATATTCATCATATAAGAGTAAAAGTTAAAAGAACTATCTCTATTCTTCTTCCCCCTACCATGATTATCTTTCGACCTCTCAGATTTTTTCTTGAGGGGACTGAAACCTGTGTTGGGAGCAACTGGACTAAAATACGAACCAGCATATGAACGTTCTTCATCTTCACTAGCTTCAATATGATGCAGTCTGTCGCTGCCAGGTCTTTTTATGTGCCCCCACCTCATTTGGGAGGCAGCCTGTCCACTGATATGCACACACACACACACACACACACACACACACACACACACACACACACACACACACACACACACACACACACACACATTTGCACATTTGCAAACTGTCCTCCTTCAAACTCCAACTTCTTCCTAATTCCTCGCAAAACATCTGCCACGTTCTTGATGTTTCATTTACATCGGCGGAAAAAAGAGAAAAACATCAAAGATGAACACTTCAACAATCAGCTATCACTCAATTAGCGCTCGACAATTTCTCTCTCATGCACTCCAAAAGGAATGTGCGGAGGGTGTTGGAGAGGAGCGGCAGAGTCTTTGAAAAATCATACTTTTCCCTTTATCACTTCATCTCATAGCAAAACAATTTCTTCCTATTATCCTCACAGCAGGGGGTCCACTGTCCTGTAAAGGTGTACCGTACCGCTTTATAGGCAGAGAGGAGACGGCTCTTTTCTTCTTTGCACCTTGTACCCTGGATACATTAAACAGAATCAAAGACGACATTTACATACCATTTGTGTTTCATGTTTGAGGAGTTGAGACAGAAACAGCGCTCATCCTGTGTGAAAGTAGGGACGCTTTGACTTTCTGAACTTTTCCAGAGAAAGACACAGGAGGGAGGGATGATCGAGGGGTGGGTGGGGAGGGAGGGAGGGACATTAGGAGAGAAAGTACTCTCTCAAAGTTTTTCTCTGCAATTTTCTTTTGTCATCTTGTCACCGCTTCTCCTCCTTCTTATCCAACTGTACCGCGAGCAAGCTGTAAATTAGTGACAGCGGCTTTGAATGAGATTCTCCATTTTTCTCTCCTGTAGTCGTTGCCTGTAATCCAAAATTACTGAACATTCTTCATGTCTGGAGCGCTTCTTTACATACTTGACATGCTGCGAGTCACATTAGCATTCATCTTTGTTTGACTGATGTATAACATGATGTGACTCCCACAAAATGAAAACGAGATGAATTAATCAGTTTTTTGTTTGATTCATTTGGTGAACATCTCTCTCACACACAACATGTATCTGAGTAAAATGTGCATAGAATTCTTGTACAATCTGTTGATGATAGATCACTGCCTTCATTTTGACCAATGAACTCTATCATCAAGGTGTCACACTAGCAATAGCAGTCATTTCTGGATAGACAACTGGTGGTTTATGTGCACCGTGGAGAAATCAGCAAACATGTTTATGTCAAACGGGGTGGTCTGTCCTGTCTGAAACACAGATATTATAAGAGAGACAGACCCCTGAAGCATGGGAATAGAAAAGTCCATAACGCCAGAAGTGGCGGATATACCTCAAATATCCCGCCCCTTCCCCTTAAAAGCCAATCACCTGCTTTATGGTCACCAAACCTGGAACGACATCAGCCAATTGCACTGTTGTATCAACAGGAGCTGACAGATGAGAATTATGACAGTCTCAGTCGCAGATGATCTTCTAATAAGCATGGAGTATTGTTGGAGTCTTTGACAAATCAAATCTACCTTATAGCGACAGCTCAATGAAAGAATGGAGCAGATGAATGAGATGTACACATCGTGAAAGAGCTTCTTCAAAAAGCAAATTATTGTATGTATACTAGTACACGAGGCAGCCATTGTCTACACAGAAGTCACTGCAAACAAACGTGACTGATTCTCTAGAGGTCAAATGACACACTCCTCAGTCACTGATAGGATACTTTATTGTAAGCATCACACAGTATATTTATGAACGCTACTGCTTGCAATGAGCCAGATGAAGACAATCGTTTTAAACATCTTTCACCATGAATAAATAAAAATCACAAAAAGGCATTTTAATGTTCTACAGACCTTACAGTGTGCCTAAAATAATTTTATAAGTAAATACTCACTGCAAAGACCCAGCGGTGCTTCTCTTCCATCGTCTTAACGTGCGCGGAATACGTCCACCTTGGTGTAAAACCTGTTTGTTGTCATTACCACTTCGTATCAAACACCCATAGCAGGGTTTGGCTGCTCATGAAGAACTGTCTGGGATTCCATATGATCAAACACAGTCACACCTCTCACAGCAGGAGATGTCCGTGTCTCCTCATAGACATGACTCGTCTCTGATGATGCGATCCCGCCCCGTCCTGCGTTGCTCCCCAGCGGCCTCGGTGTTACTTTAAAGCCTGTCATTTATGAGCTGGTGCTATACGTTCTCCATATGGAGCGCACCGCTATGTTTACATCCCTCCGGCTGTTGGTGGATGGACGTTCAACATCTCACGGTTGCACAGGAGTTCCCCTTCAGTCCTGTATTTGCCTTATATAAATAGTGCATTTGAATGGGCAGCGCCACTTTTAAACTTTCACTCCATAGATGAGGTGGTGTGTTCCATGCGACTGAGATAGGGGTGTAGTTCAGGCGTATACTGTAGACATACTTTCTAGCATCTGTATTTCTTCGCTTTCTGCCTCTGGTTGTCAGATTCATCAACCTCTGCCTTTTCCGCTGCTCTCTCTGAGCTTGAGTCGTTTGGTCGCGCCATGTGAAAGCTGAACCAGTAGACAAGTGACCAGAGCAGAGCATTTGTATGAGTGTTTTCCACAATGAGACATCGTAGTTAAATGTTTTACAGAAGGGAAATGGAACATGCATTGAAAGACTAATGTATATACATTGTTTTCAGTGGATTATCTTACTTCTGTAAATCTGATCGGCCTCCTCCATCTCTCTCCTGTATGTTCTGACAATCTTCTTTATAATGAAGTCTTGTAGCCATTCACTTTTCAGAAAGTGTCTATGACTGCTCTTATCTATCTTTGGCTCTTCGAACTCTTCCATCGTGTCGCCTGGAAGATCTGTAGTATCTTCAAATTCATTCAGTCCTCCAGTCTGGACACAGCGTTTTCATGTCTGGTGCAGGTTTTGCAGTTTCTGCAGATCGTCTTCCGTCTGCTCAGCCTCTTTTTTCTGCAGCGACAATGTGCATGTCTTCCACGTGTCTTCCTTCAAGTCCATCTCGGCCTTCCCAAAATCAGCTTTAGGAAGGTAAAACCAGTGGGACCAGTGGGTAGGATCTTCTTTTTACTTGGTTTCACCTCCCTGGGCATAGAAGAGTTGACTTGTTCTTTCTCCTAGATTGCCAAAGAAAGATCAGCAGGTGGTTTCTCCTGACAAATACTGCTTAATACCAAACTGAGGTGTTGATTACTTATATCTAATCATCAATCAGGTAATCCTTGTCAGTGGGGTTGTTAGCATCATTCATTAGCAGAGTAATCTGCTCACCTAAAGCCCATTTAGGTTTCAGGGAAATTCTGGTATTTTTAAACCTGGGCCTGACTGACTGTTAGATTATAGAATATCTCTCTTTAAATATCTATTTCAAGAATGGTTTCATGACACAGTGAGGAACTTCTAACACTAGACACTAAATAACAATCTCAGCCTCTGCAAGCCACGGAAATATAGGCCTACTGGATTGGTCTACTAAACTTTTGTTAAGTATGACTCAAACATAAATGGCTCAGGTTTAAAAATACAGGAAGTTTCCTTTAAGAGATTAAAATAAAATGAATAAATAAACACATACAAGTGAATGTATTTGTTTTTCTCTTAAAGGTAATTTATTATTCATGTACAAGTACAGAATAAAATACATGTAAGATTTAATTACTGACTTGAATTTGTTTAATAGGAAGTGATTGGTCTTGAAGCTTAAATATCTCTTTTTTGAATTAAGCACATTATGACCACTTCTGTATTTAGATACATTATGCTGGTGAAACAAAATAAGTCTTGAACAGTCCACAGACGTGGTTTGAATAGATCTTATGATATCAGTGCTGTACATCCATAACCATTGAGTAGTTTTACTTGAAATCTGTGTTGATTTATCTCAAATAATAACATAATCCCTTTCATCAAGAATTTACCTAAATAGACAGATACTGAGAGTCACAACTGCCATATGCTTTATTTAATATATACTGTACTGTAATGTACTGAAGCAAATTAAGGAATATTCTATGTTGTTGGTTCTGCTGTCAGCAGGTCTTCAGGTATGTACAGCATAAGCTGAATTTGCTCATCTTGGCTCAGGCGAAAATGAAACCGACTGTATCACTAATATTTAGGCTGTGGCAATATGAAGAATGATATAATCTAACTGACACTCAGGATCAAACCTTACATAAAAACTTATGGCGTATCAACAAATAAGTAAGTGCTTACTCCCTCACTGGCGGAGACAGAAACATATTCCAGCATTTTCGTTTTTCTGTTCATAACGTACATGTCCATGTTACAGCCTGTCATGAGCCATGAGCCTTACAATAGTATGTTAAGCCTGTTAAGCACACGCTCGATGGATTGACTAGTTTGGTCTAGCTACCGGAGGACACGGATGTCAACAAACCGGTATGTAGCTCCTTGCACAAACACACTGTTTTAACCACTTTTGTATTCATTTTTAGTCATACACACTACAGTGCTGTGTTGTAAGGTGTCTGCTGATGTTGCATAACTTTTGGGGTGAGATGTGGAGCATGTTAAGAAGCTTAAAACACAGTGTAAAGTTCTGACCCCATGCTGTTAGCTGTCAATGCTAACTCTCCATTCAAGGAGCCCTGTAATGGTTGGACCAAATGTGTTCATGTCTTCAGTACTGGCAAGTCAAGGGTAGCTTGAGCAGTGAAGCTACATGATTAAATTGACCAAAGTTCTCCTTTAATGACAGTGTGAACAGATCAAATCACGCTCTCTTAACATTTGTGGAGACCAGTGTCAACGTCAAGCCACAATTTATTTCTAATAAATGTGCATTTGGGCTATATCATCAATAAATATATATAAATAATAATGGATTTTTTCAATTTTGTTTCTCCAATTTGAGCTGGCTTATAACATAACTAAGTATATAAAACAGGCAAACCTACAGTGACATTCAGAGACTGAAGAGATATTTCAGGGGCAGTGTCTCAAGGGAAGGAGAGCACACCACACCTCCACAGTACACCACTGCTTATTAAACCACTCATTACAGTCTGTAAGAACATACTTAAACTGGCAATAAATGGTTTTCGGTTACAACTCATCATTGTGAGGTAAACATCTATTCCACAATGTAATGGATACAGAATAATGAAAAAATGTGTTTGCATATGTTCCCCTTAAACCTCCCATCACTGTACACTATTGTCTGGCAGGCGGTCAACTGGTGATCCATTTCTACATCGGACCAAATAATTAATAAACATACATTTTGTCGTGTGCTGTTACTTATATGACTCTGAGGAAACTGGAAACAATCCAGCTGTCTTTGCAACAGCAGCACCATCTGTAGTAGCACTTGGCAATGGGCAAGTTGTCTGTGTCCAAGATATTTTATCACAAGATGAACTGTGTATTGATGCACCGATGTGTAAGCTGGTAAAACAAACTCCCAGCTGGAGGGCAGAAGCACATATTTTATAGAGTCATTTTAATGATCACTGTTCATTTGAATGTTTATTGTCCAAGTTTGAAGTCCTGTCAACACCGACTGTGAACACCACATGCTCTGAGCCTCTCTGAAGTCTCAGATGCTGCAAGACCCAAATCAAGCTGCAATTTCAACTGCAAACACAATGGTAATGTAACTTTGACAGTAATGAATAAAGAATGGCGTGCAGTGAAATGGCTCACCTACACCATCTGAGACACTTTTCAAGTTTTTGCACAGCAAATATTTTGACTTGTTGTGGCAGGAAAAGTGCAGGTGTGACTAATAGTGAAGTGAACTAAGTGGACAGCTGTAAGTAATTACCTCTGTACTTTTACTGCTATGAGCTGTCAATATATCTGTAGCCAATAGGCCTACAGTGGAATATGATGCACAGAAAGCAGTGGCTGTGTGGATAATAGCAAAATGATTCCCACATCATTTATATATAATACATACATACATACATACATACATACATACATACATGCAACATATATAAATGAATTAAAGTTTTGTGTAATGATGAAGAAATTATTAAAAATAACAGATTTTTAAATGTTATTTTATGAGTCAGTGTATAACATTTTAGAACAGTGAGTTGACATTTAATAATTCTTCTCTACTTTGGCAATTTATTGTTTCATGTATTTCGAAATAATTTGTTTAATATTTAACCCTTGGAGCCTCATAATTGGGCAGCCTGTGGTATCTCTTCTGTCTTTTGGAAGTCTACTATCTGCCAGCAAGCACTACACAACAGTTTATCTCCTTTTGGATCTATTTTATTATTTATATATTTAGGAGGGTGTACAGGGGAGTCATGCTGTTCAATAAAAAAGGATGATGAAAGGATGGTCTGATCCCCATCGTGCTTACCACCCACTGGAACACTATTAAAAAAATTAAGCTAAGCAAAATAAATGAATACATTGAAACAGCACCAACTTTAGTGGGTGGTTGTCCCAAGATGAACACTGGACCAGGCCGGCTCCAACCATGTAGCTACTGCAAGTGCAGGGCAAACGGAGCAGCCATGAAGAGCTAACTGGGTTCACTGGGGTTAAGATATGTCCTTCGTCTGGCCTTCATCCATCCAAATACATTGTCCCTTTGTTCATTACATGTGACTTAAACTGGCAAAATTACCTGATAAACTTGAACATTTTTGACACAGCCAGATCCTTTCTGTATCATCTAATTCTATGCTCAGTGCCGCTAGAATGAATATGTTTCTATTAACAAGGGATCTGACTCCACCACCTTTTACATTACACTATGTGAAAGGTGTTGGTCATCATGACAAACCAAGCAACTATTGGCCAACTATACAGTTCATATCGATTTGAGCATTTTTACATTTTAGTAACTGATGCATAAATAACTGTATTAGGAGATAACACGTCAAAATGGTCACCTTGTTGGGTTGCCTCCAAGTGGCCAAACAAAATCAATCCACAGAAGTTTCAAAGTCATGTTTAATATCGGTGCTGTGGTCTGCACTGTCATGTGATCGTCTCAGGTTTGGCACCACCTCTCCCTCCATGCCGTGCACACGGGGGATGCTTCTTGCTGAGAGTAAGTGGAGGCAAAATGTTCGTCATGTGCAGCTGCACCTGCCGTGCATCCACAGTCACCTTGACTCCTCTGTCCTCACACACTTACAGTGGTCCTCAGTCAACATTAGCTCACTTACAGACTCTAACCCCCCACCCTCCGTTTCCACTTTCCTCAGCCCCCTGCTCCTCCTGGTATTTAGCCTCTCTGTCTTCCTCTCTCCTTCCATCCTTCCATCCACGTTCCTGCACCTTTTTTTTTTTTATCTCTCCCTCCTTCCCTCCGTTGCCCCCCTCAGGTTTAATGAAGTCTGCTCTTGTGTAATCTTCCTGCGATCGGGCCCTCTCACCTCCCCTCTCTGACTCAGGTGTGTCCTCTAACAGAGAGCCATTGTTCTCTGGATCCTCCGCTGAAGCCTGCCTGGCACAAGCACACACCTGCAACCAACAATGATACCTTTATTCACCTTACACACACACACACACACACACACACACACGTGAACTCTTCCAGGACATGCCGACATGCAGGGGAACGAGCTCTCTGACAGCATTTTGAGTGCAGAGGGTTTGAAATCACCTCTCGTTATCTCCGGCGGAGGAATGAAAAGAGAGAAAAAGTAGCCGGGTGAGGGAGGAAAAGAGAAGGGGGGAGGGAGGGGAGGAAAGTATCGCAGATAACACGGCCAAGTTGTTGTTTGCACATGCTGGTGTCATATTTGATTACGTCGGACAGGGGATCAGCTGGGCCGGTGCAGGGAGGAGGCAGCGCCGTTGATGTTTAGTACGTATCGGTGGCCGAGTCATAACTCGATTAGCATTCTCTGGCTTGTAGTTTGGTTTCACATGCTCTCAGGCGATACGTCTCAAAAATCAAAGGTGAGCTCCACGGCACAAAAGCAAGATGGGGGGATTTCCAAATACACCTGCTGCAGTTTATGTTTAGGAAAATGGTCAACTAATCCTCTCTTTCCTGTGTCTACCACCGAAACCTGAAGTCTGCACCTGAGGGCAGAGAGGGGGGAAGGGACGATGACGACAGAGGCAGAAGGGAGAGAAAAGAGGGGATAGAATGAGGGAAAAGGTGAAAAAAAAAATAGAGGGGAAAGGAGACTGCACAGGAGCTAGGTCAAGATAAAGGGAGAAATAAGGGGTAATAGTAGAAAGGAAGGGGCTCTGCCTCTTGTAGCTGACATGTCACATCGGCATCACCTGTTAACGGGTGCAGGCCTGCAGGCAGGCTTTTCAAGGTCTCAGATATCTGTGTGTGTGTGTGTGTCCATGTGTGTAAGAGAAAGACAGAGTCAGCTCCCGTTGTGATAAGATTTCACCTTTACCGTATACAGTAAACACACCGTCTTGCCGGAGGATGACACGCAGACACCAGCCCCTCCGCCCGTCCCTCGGGTTAGACGGTGAGTGTGTGAGGTGTGTTTTTCATGTCACAGCCGCACTGATCTCAAAAGGCAAGACACCGTCCCATAAGGCTGCCGCCGTGCGTGTGGAACAGTGGAGCTACAGTACGCATGGAGTGTTGTCTGTGCGAGGGAGTGACTGGGGTTAAATTAGGAGATTTGCTTCAAACCAAAAGAAGTTCACAACCTCAGCTTTCCAGCTCCAGTTCTTTGCCTGAACTCCAATTTGTGGTGGGAACACTGTAAAGTTGTGAAGTATTTTGAGAATAATCTAAGTGGGTTATATGCCTCTCTGACGTTGGAACATGGGGGAAAGGGGTGGGATATGAGTGAAGAGGAGGGGTATGGGTGGGGGTGGGTGTGTGGGGGGGTATAGGAGGCCTTTTGTAATTCTACATGTGACAGGAGCGAAGCGAGGGATGGAAATAGAACAATGGAAGAAATGCTGAGCTTCTGAGGAGGCCCTCAAAGACTTCCAACTCAGAGGCTGATAAAAGCCCCTCTACTTCATATCCCAGCACCCCCTCTTCTGTCTCTCAGACACACGCGCACACACACACACACACACACACACACACACGCACCCATACACGCTGCTCTCTGAAGAGAATATCTTCAAGCCCTGTGCGCGTGCAGCTGAGCGACAGATCGCCAGGGTGTGACAACGATGACGGTTTCAAGCTGAGGAGACGTCTTGAAACAGAGTCACGGCAGTGTCACATCCTGATCGTGGCGCGATGAAAGTAGAGTAAACATGGTAAACATGCCAGGAAATTTTGGTCAAAACTCTGGGAGTGAGCAGTACAACAGGAGGATGCGAGTGTCTGAAAAGTGAAACAGTCTCTATCCACAGTTGGGCTGACAGTGGACTAACTGTACACCGTCTCTGAGGCAGTCTGTGGGTGAACGGGACGCTGATTCATCTGGAATACCACGTAAGCTGACACAAAAATGATCTTATTAGTGCATACACTGGTGTGCTACTGTGAACAATACTATTCAACTATTCTATCCTCTATACATATATACAGTATTTATTCTCTTTCAATATAGATATGTCAACATATCTGGGCTGTATGTTGACAGTAAAGCAGCATGAAAGATGAAGTGCACATTGGTCTCATTGGTTCTTAAAAACTGGATTCAGTTCACAACTCACAAGTTTATTTTTTTCTTTTGGCTGCATTACCTTTTACCCCACCACAACTCCACATCATGCCTTATTTAGCCAGCTAAATGTGGTATGAAGATTTAAATGTTGTAGTTTGAGGTCGTCAGCTTCAATGAAATGCTGAATTCAAGTCAGACGTTCTTCACTGTAAACTGGCCACATCACTGAGTTCACTTTGTTTTGATTTGCCTTTTTATTCATTGGATTAATTTAGAATGTGTTTATGAATTTCATTATCAATTCAGCTTTCCAACCCATTTAGCTCATAGCATTTACCAGTATAGAGCCAAATTAGTAACATACGAAAAAAAAAAGAAAAAAAAAAACATAGACTAAAAATAAAATAAGTGTGAGAGGAGTAACTGCTGACATAAATAAAAATAAATACAAATGACATACACTTAGGCAAACTAAACTAAACAAAAAAAAATGAAATAAAATTAGGATTGAAAATTATATTGAGAAATAATTAAAGGTTATATTGTACATCATAGCACACAACATCATAGAAGTACTGCACCTGATATTGTAAAAGTAGCACTGTAAATGAAAAGGTGAAAAAGTACTAAACGTACATTATACTGACATTAATGTTTTCAACGTCCAGTGTTTGCACATATATACACGTTATTTTATTAACTCCGCAACAGAATAAGTAATTAGTTACATTACTTGTTGCATTTCTTTAAATTACTCAGTCTTTAAAGAAGTCAAGAGTTATCACAGCTTCTGTATTTGACACGTGTAGAAATACAAAAAAAATGTAAACGTTTATTGAGTTTAAAAGATTCATCATTATAAGTATTTACTGAGGATGGTCTTTAAATCTGTGCATCCCTGTACACCTGACTGATTGACCAGCCCCTAATGGATGCACAGCGTCAGAAAGAAAGGATCAGACGACGTCTCCAACGTCTCCTGGAAACCCTGCAGGCAGAAATGCTTCATTCGAGAGCAGCCGGCCGTGCCATGATGCCACTATCTGGAATTAGCTCGGCCGATCTTCCAGGGAACAGAACATTCTGCAGGCTTCGAAAAGTGAACTGTCATCCAGAATCCAGCACACAAAAGGCTCAACACACTTTTACATTTTGTATTGTTTCTTTATAATAAACCCTATGTACTCAGGACTCCCTGGAAATCAGTATTGGTACTGACATTACCTGAATTTCCTGCATGTAGTCGTAGCAGACGGTAGAGTGGACAGGTAGCAACGCACGAAGATACAAAATGCAAATAAGACAGTTTAGTGTTTACCTGGAGGAGGATTTCTTCCTCCCCAACCTGAAATGTGCATCAGACTCAACAAAAGATTTTCACAGCAGCTCTTTTTCTCCCAGAAATGTGTGATAGTG
The DNA here is from genome assembly GCF_904848185.1 of Acanthopagrus latus. Lineage (NCBI taxonomy): Eukaryota > Metazoa > Chordata > Actinopteri > Spariformes > Sparidae > Acanthopagrus > Acanthopagrus latus. The sequence goes on along the minus strand of NC_051039.1, from coordinate 27,614,829 downwards.
TGATGTGCGACTTGTTAGCCTGTTTCATGTGTCTGCTGCCTGACAGTGTATTTAGTGTCTGCACTTCATGCTGTTGCTAAATAACTTTTTCTCTTTATGTCTTTCTCTGTCCCCTCCTTCTGAACCATGTTGAGAGAGGGAAGCTAATTAGAGTTGCGCAGCCTTGGAAGTTGAGGAGTAGGGGGGATAGTTAGCTGGCGGACTCATGGCGGCTCCCTGTGACATGATTGATTTGGACTGTCACAGCGCTCAGCTGGGTGTCATTGCATGGCGACAAATAAAGGATTACATCGTCTCACGGTAACACCCCCCACCACCACCCCGACCCCCCCACCAACGCCGCCGCCATTGTTCGCCCCACATCAAAGCACAAAGGAGACACATTAGCATTTTTAATCAGAGGCGAGGCAGGGCGCTGTGCAGGCACCCAGCGCTGGATTGGTTCTTTAATCTCTGGGCACCCCCACTTCTCCTCTTAAAATGATCTCACCCAAAACACTGGGTACACACACACACATACACACACACATACACACAGACCATTACTACACACATTTAGACAAACATGCACTTTCACATGTAAAGGGTCAAGCCGGGGGTTCCAGTGTGACACAGTGGTGGAAAATTAACGAGACCCATCTGCAGTCAGACTTCAATTAGTACTTGAGAGTTTGCCCTCATTTCACTGGACAAAAAGTCTGCACTTTTTTCCAAATCTTTTTTTCAGCTCAACAAACGAGGGCCAGCAGAAGGCCCAGAATGCATTTGTCCTCCTCCGCCTTGTGTACAGCCTCCTTCGGAACATGCAGATGGATAATTAGGGCTATACTCCCGGTGAGAGGACAAAGATGATGCTAATTCCATTCATAAAGGGGTCTTCCGCTAATTACACACAGAGTTGCTCTCTCTACTGAGTGAACAATTGCACAGCTGAGTGGTTAAGGTTAAAGGGAGCAGCGTTCATGTTTGGAATCAAACGAGATTAGCTCTGATTGGTGTGTCCCTTCAGCCCTCTCAGGAATAATTTACCTAATAAAGTACCTGAACCAGCTCTTTTTTTGAAGTCAGCCTGAAAGAGACAAAGTGAAGTAAAATTCTCTGTTGACAATTTTAGATGTCCAGGCACAATATCTTTTTTTTTTTTCTCTCAAAACCTAGATTTAAGCTGAATAGCACAAAGTGAGGGATTTTATTTTTAATTTGGTGCAAATGAAACGCCTCACAGCCTCTCTTTTGTCAGTGTTTGGGCCTAAATAATGAGTGACTCATTAATCAGGAGCTGGACGAATAAAAGAGAGGAACACAGAGGAAAGAGAGACTGGAGACTAAAGAGGAAGTGGGCAGAGAAATGTTCTAAAGCTGCTTTCTCTTTCATAAACTGTGGTTTTACATTTAACCTTTTAACAACTAATCATGTACACTGAATATTAATGCCGACTAGTTCCCAGGACACATCATGGGCTTATAGACTGACTTCCTGTCATCTGCAGGGGCAGCAATCAATCAATCAATCAATCAATCAATCAATCAATCAATCAATCAATCAATCAATCAATCAATCAATCAATCAATCAATTCTCTACAGTGTAAAAATGTACTTAAAAAGACAACTTACATTAAGAAAGATGCGAGATACTACTGTGTGAAAATACTAACTGCAAGTATGCTCTTTCAAAACTCCTCTTGGTGATGCATCCAAGGACACCCTGACTTCCAAGAGTTGCTAGCCATACCGGTACAGATGGGTGTAAGACTCATTCATGAGCGATATCACAAAATCAAAGGCAATCACTCAGCAAGCATGGAAGTTCTCAAGAGTAAGAAAAAAAAAATGATGGTTCATAGGAGCTGAAAGGAATTAAATAAATTATATTCTTTTCTATATGGAATAATTCCACCTAGAACATTTTCAGAATAACCTCATTAAATATTTTTTGAAATACCCGAGAAGAAGTTTATTTTGGAGATTATTCCCACTGTGCATAACAATACATGGCAGTTTACTAAGTTCTAAATAAACTGCTTTGAACATTAAAAATGATCTATTTAGTTCATCTGGTATGACAGCTGATGAAAGCTAATGATAGCTGGTATGAAAGAACACAGGACTCATTGTTTCACAGTGATTGATACTTATCGAGCAGGTTTCAAAAACCTGTCTGTTGGTTTGATAAAAGGTAACAGAGACCAGAGGCTGACTGGAAGGATGTGAAATCATCCCAGGAATGAGTCCGAGAACCCGGCAGTAAGTTACCATTTTGCACTACGGGTTCCTTTGTCTCGAAATCAATGGATTTTTTTGAATGGGTTTTCAGTTGAATGCCAGAAAATAAGATGCTTTCACATTTTGTTAAATGGCACAAAATATATCAGTAAATACACCACGTTTGAATAAACAAAAAAACAATAACTTTTTACTTCATAATTCCACTCAAAGGTGCTCTGTGTGACCATCTGTAACAATTCACATGTACTAATCACTTTTTTTATAGGCTTATGTGAGCGGATTGAAATGTGACATGAACAATGTGACCATGTCTTTGCTGCTGAAAATGCAGAATCGAGCTGTTTATAGTCTAAGAGGTATGCCTCGTCTCAGTGCTCAGTCACTAACAGAGAGCAACAGTAGCTAACGTTAGTTTAGAAATGGAGCCCGCTCGCATAAAGTAACAAACCAGCCTGCAATAGAGAACGTCCAGAGCGCCCCTTTAAACTTCATAAATAATAAAAGAGGTCTTCATCTGTGCAGATTATCTTGGTGAACTAATCATGTCATAAACTTGTGGTTGTCACAGAGATTATTTTCAGAAATAATCCTAAATCCCACAGGCTTTTTGTCGAGGAATCCATGGCGATGCTAACTTCCCAGTTAGACCATGAAAAATACATCAGAGTCAGGTGTAAAGACTTACAAACACATGGGCTAATGTGCCCGACAGAGGCCGTTTTACATACTGCCTTACTTATTGATGTCTTGCTACCTAATGACCTCCAGTGTCACACGTCCTTCGGGAACATGTCGTTCTTGAATAAAATCCTCGCTTCCACACTTGCAATAGAGGCAAAAAAAATGAAGCTCCCGAAACAATAAAAGCAAAGGAGTTTAGTGGGGCGGCTGGAAGAAACAGGCCTAATCTGCATGATCATCACTATGGCACGCGCTAGTGATCAAATACGGAGGGGGCTAAATAATAGATCACAATGGGGCTGTCACTGCCTTTTGTTTTGATGTGTGCACTGTGATGAGGCAGGGAATGTGCCTCGCAGTTTAACTTACAGACTGCGGCTCATCTACAGTAGTGTGGCACATTTGCCCTGTCACCCGCCGCACATGACTCGATTTGGGAAGAGAAAAAGGAGCGGGATAAGAGAGAGCTGTCACGGAGAGAGAGGGAGACGATGTGATCGCTCCTAAAATTAGATAGTGATAACACTTTCCGGAGAGAGACTGAATGAAAGTGAACACACTGTGGCAAAGGTTGTCTCACCCCGCCGCAACTGGTAAGACGACTTTGAAACTGTGACTATGATGTGCGCGGAAATGAAAGAGACAAAAATACAGGAGGGAGCAAACGGGCGCTGATTAAAATGTTGAGGAAGAAAGAGAGGATGGGTGGGGGGAAGAAAACAAACTCGAGTCATCATCGCTAATCGTGTTATCATACTTTGATGTGTCAGCGGCATACACAATGTATTTCTATCATTTATGACTTTTAGTGAACACATGATGGCAGAGGATTACATTTGTCAGGAGGGGAGGGGGCTTTGAAAGAGATATGCTAATTTAGCCAAGGAGCAAAAGAACAACATCAAATATGTACCAATGAATAGCCAAGGGACTTTCAAGTCTTAATATCCCTCAGAAGTGCTTTATCTTCGTACCACAACCTGCATTTACAGCACAAACAGGAAAGGAGCCAGTTGTAGCTTCAAAGGGCCGCTGGTCCATGAGTTTAATTCCAGATCAGGCTCAATAAAGGTTATCAGCTGGACCACTAATGAAACAAAGGCGAGTGCACATATGCAAACGGTGTAAGCATGTTTTGCGCCGCCCCCTCTTTCTCTTCTCCTGTCCCTTCTCTTCTCCTCTTCCTCTCTCCTTCTTTCATGGCAGACGTTTGATTTCTATTTTTTTTTTCCTTGCCAGCGTTTTAAGTTCTGCATCAAAGTGACTGGAAACAATACGCGACCCGCCTGACTCTGACTCTCTTCTTGCTCTCCCGCAGTCAGCGTTTGGAATCATAGCAGGGTGGTGCTTGTTTGATAGCTTGATAGTCATTTGTTTTGATCTGCGACTCCTTTGTCTCTGTTTGGGTCTGAAACAATAAGAGATTAGAACCCTAGACTGAGGGTGCAAGCAGAGAGAAAGAACAAATGCCTCCTTTCTTGTTTTCCTTTTAAGTTTGCTTCATTTTCGCCACAAATCTTGCAATCTTTTTTTTTTCTCGCCTTTTCTTGCGTGACTTGCTGTGCTCTTAAAGCCCCCCAAAAAGCCTCTCTCAGAGGGTTGTTATGAGCTCGAGCAATAATGATTTTGAGCTGTTGCATACGCAAAAGGTTGCCGCGCTAACTTTCCAACACACACTGACAACAGGCAAAATTGGTTCCTGTGGTTCAGTGATGGTATCCCAATTATGAAACCATGAACACAGAGAGGAGGGATGCATCACAGTGAGGAGAGTGGTAATCGAATGGGGACCATATTAAAGATCTTTTTCTCCATCTTCACCATCAAACATCAAGGCATGAGACAAAGCAGAGCAGGAAGAGAGAGAGAGTGCAGTCTACCAGTAGAGGCCTTGACTGAAGATGAAAGCTTTCTAGGAATCAAAGAAGCCCCATCACTCATTATACCTTGGTGGGATGCCTCAATCCCCATTCACCACAGTCACAGCACAGGATGCCACGCGAGAGGGTGGACAGAGGATTCAAGGTGAAAGTCAAAACTTGTCAGAATCCTTTCTTGGAACGACAGTGGTAAAGCTCAATGCCCAGACATCTCAAGGTAGAACTTTTTCATAGTAGAATTCCAGCCTCGCTCGGATGGGAATGGTCAAAACGGGAATTAGAATGTCCAAGCTAGAATGGCACCGAAAGACCATATTCACACAGCGGTACATTTTTCTCTAATGTCACAGAGCTAAAAACTAGTTTTGCTCAGTTCCACATAGCAAGTCCAGTAAATACAGCAAATCTGACAAATCCGTCTCATTTTACTGCATCCTGACTGATCAGCGACTGGAAAGACAAGTCGGCCTATATTTCCAGGTGAAGCAATATTTTAGATTAGCTTCGATCAGACTACACATAGCGTTAGCATTCAACCAGCACAAATTAATTCTAAAATATGAATGCACATATTGGTACATTTCTTAAAACCTGAAATGAAACACACTAATGTGATCAAACAGTAATGCTAGCTAAGTGGTTAAATGCTAACTTTAGCTAATGGGCTATCAAATATGTTGTTTTACCTTGAATAGTGGCCTGGTATCTTTCCAGGTTTTTACTATCAATTATCTTTTCAGCTGTTCTTCAGTCAGGATGTGTGTTTGGATTACATGCTACCTGGAACAGAGCAGCATAACATTATTCCAGCATTCCAGCTTCCCACCCTTATCTTGACGGCAGAGGAAAATGGAGGTCATGTGAATATGATCCAGAGTGCCTTTATGAACTCACTCATGAATGCACTTAAATGCGCCTGAATTTTTCATCAATATCTATGCATTATTCCTTTAGTAATAAAAAAAAAAAAGAAAAAGGCGAAAAACAGCAATGATAAAGAAAGTGAGAAAAAAAATTCCTGGATTCTTCCCTTCATCTGGATCAGCACAAAAAGTGAATGGGGTATATTTTGGGCCAAGACACATCCTTCATCCAAGTTTCATGGAAATATGTTCTGTAGTTTTTGTGTAATCCTGCACACAAACCAACCAACCAACAAATGGACACAGGTGAAAACAAAAAGGTAAAAGTAAGTGAAGACATTCAGGCTTCAGCTGAGACTGGTGGCTGCGGTGAGGCTGAAGCAGCACCTTCCCTCCCCTTCATATGAAAGAATTCAGACTCAGATATCTCTGTCTCTTTGCTCGGAAAGCCCAGAGATAAGGCCGCATGGAGAGACAGAGAGCTCCAGTGAGGAGAGCGGGAGTTATGGCGGGGTTGGCAGGGAGGTCAGCCATTTTAATAAGCAGGACACACAATCTGATAAGGACGTGACTCCACATTGACACACTTTGTCTCTTGTCCCGGACAGTCACCTACCCTGCCTCATTTCCTCCCATCATGCCTTCTCCCCACTTCCCCACCTCCTCCCTCCTCCTCCCCCCCGTCCCCTCCCATCCCTCTGTTGTTTCGTTTTATCTCTGTGAAAAATAATGAAAGCAAGCACTTGCAACCGCGTCTCCATTGATGTTCGAATACACAACCAGCAGATTCAAAAACACATTCTGGGATCAAAGTAAAAAGGGGTGGGGGGGAGGGAGGGGGGGGGGTCTTCTTCTTTCCAATGAAATTATGAGCGCAGAGGAGTCTCGGGTGCAGAGCTCATTTGCTAAGACTGTGAGGCAAATAGTCGTTAAAGAATGGCCTATAAGTAGGCATTAAATGGAAATGCCTGCGATTCATGTGGATTAGCATAAGAACCTTTTCTTGCCAGGCCAGCTAATAATATTCATTTAAAATAAATACATGAGAAACGAATCTGTTTGAAAAGCGGGGCGATTGCACATATTTACTGAAGGGGCCGTCGAAATGAAAGAATGGAGATTCACGGTGCGCTCGGAGGGATGTGGACTCGCGAACCGTCAGTTCTTTGAAGTTCCAGAGACTGGAAAATTAAAGTCTTTACAAAAAATTAGAGGAGGAGAAAGGTTTCATGATTCAGTAGGCTTGCCAGGGAACACAAGGCTGAAGATGTCAAGTGCTCAAAGTTACGTCCGATGAATTCATTAATCTTGGTAAATCGTGCCACACAGCAGATGGTTAACATGCGATCTGTTACCTCTGGCAGCAGTGACTTCCTGGTCCAAGAACTTTGCCTCACTGTCTGCCTCAGAGTTTTTGTCCCTGATTCAGCATGTAATGGCATCAAAAGATGTGAAAGTTTTTATTTTGTTAGAAAAAGTCTTAAATCTTGGACACGAAAAAAGTGACTTCTCAGTAGTCCAAACACATCAGGCCTCTGTTGCTCATAGGTTCTCTGTTGCTCGTAAGTTCGTAGGCCAAGCCAATTAAAATGACCCCCCTACCCCCCGAAAAACAAACACACGCAACACACACTTCCGCGGGGCCTTGTTTATATACCCTGTGTCAGCAAATGTGTCAATGTGTGTCCTGTGTGCGCCGGCTTCTAATGATGCTGGCCCATCACGATGGCCCAGTCAGACACTGACAGCCAAGCGCTAAAGTGGAGGAACTCCAGCCGTTTCTATAGCTACTGTGGAGTTCAAAGGCGGCCATCTTTTTCTGAGCATAACAAGAGAAGAAAGAGGCCATCACAGAGCCGGAGACCAAAGACGACCTCCAGGGTTACACGTCAAACCTAGCACCCCCCCCACCCCACCCCACCGACCCACGGACCCTCGCAGCCCCCCTTACCCCATGGTGTGAAGGCATGGTCCCAGGATCTGTGGCTGGACTGTCAGAAGCCTCAGACAAGGTCAACAGAGCCAGGTAAAGATTCTCCTATCAGTATCATATTAGCCCACTTTCTTAAAGTCAACGCTTTGAAGTGACACCAAAGTCTGTTGCAAGTATCTCTCATCTTATGTCCTTTTTTCTAAAACACTGCAGTGTCGACATTTCAAGCAACTTTCAGCGTTTAATGTTGAGCCTTTGATTTTTTTTTAAGACACTAATTTTAACATCTTCAAGGGAGAAGTGAAGTCTCTGCATTTGGGTTCCTTTGTCTGCTGTCTTCTGCCCTTTCTCTCTTTATGATATGAAAAGATCTTAAAAGGAGAACTTGTTAAAAGGCGGATCTCCATCAAAAGTAATGCAGAATGCGCTTTTCTGGTGACATTTTTGCTACTTGGCCATTTTAACATGATGCCTGTCATCCTAGGGCTACTTCTTCTTCTGCGCTCCAAAAGAAAATTCTACAAAGCACACAGACACAAAGACTGCATTTCAAGAGGCAAACAAACTTAGATTGGGAAACCTTTGATAAATCATCATACAAAGTTGAACAGCAACCAGCACAGACTAAGACCAAAAACACTCTGCTGTGTTGTGAAATTTGGGGTATTCAGCAACGAGCGTTGAGGCATCTGCCACACATCTGGAAGAGCAATCATTTCTTTTTCTTTTCTTTTTTCCTGGGTGCAACTGAAGACATGTGGATTTACAAACAGATAGAGACGAGGGAGAGAGATAGACGAGTGAATGTTGAAAGAGCTGTCGAACTTTACACAGTTTTCGTCATTCTACTCAGTTGCAATGTGAAGCTTGGATGCTTAAAGGACAAGTTCAGCTTTTTCTTGTCTTCTTACAAACTGTATATTTGATATTAGACACTGCCACTCTTACACCTCACATGTCTATCATATAACTCTGATCATTCCTCTTGTCCATATGGGCTGTGAAATCAGAGGTGTTCACACAGTATCTGAATGATGGAGCATCATAACATACAGAGTCGACAGATGTAAACTCACAGAACTGAGCCAAGGATGTACCTACACAAGTAGATGATTAGACATGAAAAAAACTACTTCATAAACATAAAGATACAAGAAGGAATCAAATGCACATCTGAGCAATCGAGCTCTGAGATCAGTCAAAGCCAACACGAGCACACAAACACTCCACAGCACTTACAGTCAGTGTGTAGGTTGCTAGCTATCTAAAGCTAACGTGTATAAAGTCAATAAAGTTTGTAGCTTTCCACTGGTCAAAGTTGTGCAAACAAGGCAAAGATTAGCTTTGCCTTCTGCCTGTATCGTCCTTTATACATCATCCACTGCACAAATGCATATTACTCAGCACTTTACTGCTTTTTGCACCTCTGCTTGGATGCTAAACTCCATTTCGTTGTCTCAGTACTTGCACTCTGTGCAATGATGATATTATTATATTATCTTGAGGGCTATCAAAGTTAAACCAATAATAATGTGCTAATGCAAATTCCTCTTAAGATCTACATTTTTTTAATGCGTGATTAACGCATGCAGGAAATGACCCTTGGGCCACCCCATGGTTTGGGATATCAGGAAGCGATGCAGCAGACACAAACCTCCCTGAGCAGAAATAGATACAGAAAAGGATCTTTTGAATGGCAAGTTCAGCTTAACAGCACTGCCGGATGGTTCTCTTCACAAGAAAAAAGTTATTTGCATTTACTGTCAATGTGAACTGAGTTACCACCGAAGCGTGTCAGGTCTCAAAAACCACTTGCTGGCCAAGGACACAGCTGATGCAGAGAGCCCTCCTCCACCTGGCCGAATGCAGGCCACACTGGACAGTTTTGAACAGAGATGCCTGAACCACTGTGCATGGAACAAGCTTTCAGCAGCGATAGCTAAATGGGTGGCTACAGCTTGCAGGCTGATTAACATTGTTTAGTTAACCTTTAACTGTGCAGTTGGCATGACATTGTGTTAGTACTACATTCAGGTCAATATGTCCATCTGTTGCTGCTTGTTGGGTTTGAGTTTTCAGAACCTTTGAGGTTACTCTGGAGAATGTTCTGGACAGTATTCATCATTGTTTTGGATTGTTGCCATAATAATATACATCTGTTTGATTGTTAACCAACTAACTTGAAAAAAATCCTTTTAAGGTCCATTAAGAACAGATGTAAAATGCATGAGTTACCCATGGACAATCAAGCAATTACTTATTGAATCAATTGAGAGCCCCTATTATATTGTATTATATCATACATTATCTGGCAAGGTGGCCAATCAAATACATGCAAGCGCACATTCCTGGTGGATTACTTTTTTACTGTAAGTGCTATATATATATTTCAACTGTTAACTTCACGATCATTGCACTGCAAACAAAGATCCACGTTGTAAAATTCTATATCAAAAACTGCTGTGCAGCGTTTTGGCATATGATAAGCCTTCAAACTCTTGGATCTGTCACTCCAACTTGACTTCCTGGATCAAATTTCACCGTCTTGCCAGCACCTTAACAACATACTCACACCACAGCCCTCTGTGTTGTCTTAACACAGGCCTGTTTTTCTGTCTTTTTGACAGAATCCTGTGACAGATCATAACTCAGGGTATTGTTATTATTACTGGCTTACTAATATGAATATGTGTTTTCTTTAATCAACAGTGTTACTTCCTGGTAGTCAGACGTAGCTTTGTTGCAATACACTACCTCATCTGATTTGGGAGAAAGGATTTTTGCAGAACAATAATTTGTGTCCCACACTAGTGTAGTCACATTAGTAATGGTTCTCTTATGGCTAGTATAGAATGGACTGATACACCGCTGATATACTGTACGATATATGATATATGTATCACATACAGAAGTCTTCTGTTAAGACTTGAAAAACATCTTGAATGTCCTCTGAATCGTGTTTGCCTCAACCTCAACAGCACCTTCTGTAACAGGTGTTCTGCAGCTCTAATGTCAATCTTGTCCCTTTTTCCATCTCCCTCTTCCCCTCTCTGCTCCTTTTCCAGCCAAGGAGACCAGTTTGTATCTATGTATGGAATCATCAAACAAAAGTGAGCTTCACATCACATCAGGTAAAGAAGGCATGCCCGGGCACTTCTAACAGCCTCCCAAAGATGCCTGTTTTAAGTCCTCACAAGAAGGCTGCCTCTCATTGAAGTTCAAATGGATAGCTCTCGGGCACAAGCTTTCCAGGGGGGAGGGAGGGAAGCTCGCTCACCTCTATACCAAACTCACACATCCTACCAGGGAGCTACGTGAGGGGAAGAAAAAAAAAAAATTAAAAGTGCAGCTCGTGGGCAAAGCTACTGATTCCTTCTTTTCTGTCTCTCAAGTATCCCCCCATCGCCTTTTATCACCCAGCCGCCCTCGCTGCCCCCATCCCCTCGAGCCACTACTGCAATGTCAACAAAATTGGGGCTGGGAATGTGGCCGTCTGATGAAAATCAGCTTGCTCAATGGGGTCCTCACATGAAAAGAGCAGCGCCTCAGCACAGATTTCCGTATCTTTCATTATGTGCCCCATCCATAGTGAAAATGAACTAATTGTCTAGTTATTGGTGCCTTGTTATCCACAGTGTGCCCCAGCTGAACGGTCTTTCGCCATGAGGACCTGCCAGTGAATAAAGACAATTAAACTACAAAGGGCTCGATTACAACTCTGCCACTTTGATGAGGGAACAATAATTCCACCAATACCAATCCTGATGAGTTCCTCAGGGTTAAACATTTTGGCGGAAACAGTGTTAAGCTGTATCAAATTAAGTCAGAAGGGGGAAGTTCATTTAATAGCTTGGAACTCCCGATCTCCGACTAAATATCTTTTCCCATGAGCCTTTGCCTGCTGCGCCCCTCCTCCTTCCCTGCAGTGAGGCCTAATTTTTCTGTTTTCACCGAGAAGATTTCACGGTTCACAAGATCAAAAGCTTGCATAAGCTCTGCATTTGTTTACATCAGCCTACGCCCTGACAAATAAAGCAACGCTGACTATCTTTCTCTTTTGCTTTCCCGGCTTTCACTCGTCCGCCATCACACATGACCTCCCACCTCCGCTCACTGCACATGCTCTGCACTATCCCTCCTTCTGACGATCCCAGGTAGATGACAGGATCAAGACACCCCTTTTCCTTGGTCCATATTCATGAAGTGATTGCAAAGAGTTAAGCCGCAGCCAACGCTAAACTTGGAGCCTCTGAAACCGCCGTCTTAGTCTGTGAAGGCGCTGACAACTTTGCCTCCGTCTCCACATGGTGCATTTTGACACAGCCCAAATGAGGTCCTTTGACATTTGGAATGGATATGCAACAAGAGGGACAAAAACAACCACCAAATCAACACATGAATAAATAATCTGTTTGCCTTTTCACTGTCCCATTTTGACAAAACCACAGGCCATCCTTCCTGCAGGACGCCTGTGACTCATTTAGCGCTGAGCTGTTTTGGATGAACATGTCTCTTTGATGTCCGCCTGAGGTTTGACATGTCTTTATTGTTCTATTGTTTTATAATTTCTCCACTGATTGCAGTCCCTTAAACAATAAAAATCTAATATTATGTGAGCAAACATCTCGAACATCTTGAACAAACTTGAACAAGCTTGAATGTTGCAATTATCAGTTTGTGTTAAAGTCTGCACATTATCGCCCTCTGACCTCAGTCTGCATCTGTTTTTTTACCCCCAAAACCAACAACTGCTTCTTAATGGAATCAAAAGATTATTACGAACTGCAGACTAAACTTTCTTTGGACACCATAGTTGCTAAATTTGATTGTGCAAAAACAACAAATACAGTGAATCGGGGTAATGACCCAGACCAGAGTGGTTAATGTAACCTGCTCTTTGCACTTGTTTGTGAGAGCTGGAGTAGCTGGATGTTACTTTGCAGAACCAGCTGATGGGGAATTACAGAAATATAAAGTATGACTGAGGAGGTCATACAGAGAACTGAGCTTTAAAAGGCTCTCTTAGTTCCGTTTGCTGTGGTTATTTTCTTTGGTTCCTCTGGCAATACTTGAGAAAAAGTGCACTCTCTCGGTCTGCCACATTTTATTTGTCACAAAGTCAATATATTACTCACAAAATGCTTGCTTCAGTGTTCACTCAACATAATGAAAATGGACTGAAGGAGTCATACAGCGTCAAGATCCAGATTTATGACAATTGTTGGTACCACATCTGTTAGGACAGTATATGCTCATCTGTCAACACTAAAACAGTGTTTCTTTCTTCTTGCTAGTGTGTCTCCTGCTCCACTTGTACTCACATTAAGCATTGTCAGATGCTTTAGACCAGATACTCATAAAAAAAATAATAAAAAAAAAACTCGAGACAGTTAGGAACTCATTTCACAGAAGTGATTTGCTAGCATTACTAGTGCAATGACGCAAATTGTGGAAACATCACATTTTGATTGTTGCATGCAATATGCAGAAACATCTGTGAGTCCTCTGGGCCTGTGGGTCACAACAGCCCTTCCTCATCATAAAAATGACCATGGAAGTTGACTGAGAAAGGAGCTTATTATGACAAGATGTTGTTCTTTTTAGGTTGAGACCTAAAACTATTATGGCAGTAAAGGAGAAGGTCAGTTGATGTAGAATCCAGTGTGCAGTCCACACAGAGAGGAGGTCAGGGATAGCTGCTTGGGTCAAACAAACGCAGCCGTTTGCATCCAGTGTAGAGGTGAAATTCAACCACGACTTATTTTTAAAGTAGCTAAAAACATGAGGCGCATTAACTTACTGAACTTGCACAGGTACATCCATAACTGAGGTTACATGAGTAAATTAGTTATTTAAACCAAACCACAGTGTTTTCCTGAATCCAACCAGGCACAGTTTCCTTGCCGGAACCAAACAGCGAGTCTACAACAAAGGCTGCTGGTACGTTGCTCAGTCATGTACTTTCGGGAACAGTGATGTATTCTGTCATCCAGGAATGAGAGTGTTTCCGTTCTAAAGCGAGGAGTTGATGAGCAAACTGGGCAATAGGAAATTATCTCATGATGCAAATTAAGTGAAATGGGTCTCAGGCTGGTTCCACATCTGATCAACAACATTTCACATGAATGAAAAAAAAACAAAAAAACAGGAAACTGTAACATGTGGAAACTTCTGTAGATGTTTCAATAACTTTTGATTCTTGATCAATAATCATAGAAATATGGTACACATGGCAACAGTGTATTGCTAATCAGCACTGACCCACTGATCCTACAACACAAACACCCAGCCCATTAATTCATATCAGAAACAAGTCATTTGTTTAATTAGTGTTGTGTTCTACACCTTTTTCAAAAGCATTAAAATGACTTCAAACACTGATAAATGTTTGGATCAAAGCAGAACTATTTCACCCAAGGAAGTCCGAGTTGTGACTTGAAGGAAAGGTGTGAAAGAGACATTGAGACACTTGACATTGTGTGTTCTCTCAGAACAACTGAGAGATTGTGTGCCACGCTGCGTGATCCTACAGCAGACCGATGAATGTATTAATGATTTGTTAACTACAAACACTTTTTCTGCTTGCGTCAAAAAGAAACACGACACGACACCCTGTTGAGCAACTTGAATAACTGAATACTTTTAAGACATCAGAACCATCTTGCAGTGAGATGATTTGGTGTCAGACCCTCCAAGTCAAGAATAAGTGCCTCTTTATGACCTTGTGATTTGTGCTTTGATGTTTAACAATTGAGGGTAAAATCAACTGCAGCAGAGATATTAATTTCAATAAACGATAACATAAAACAGCTGCAAGGAGAGGTTCCATTTTAAAGGGTAACTCCACCAATTTTACACATTAAAGCATATTTGCAAGTCTTGGGGAGAACTACCATGCCAGTTTTTTGTGGTTTCAGAGGAAGCTGCGTGTAATCTGATAAATTACCTTCTTACTTTCTGACTTAGTTGCATTGTGGGTAATGTAAGAACCAGGTTTTGAAAACTGATCTAGCATTGCCCTCCTATAAAACTGTTGCACTTTTAAGGACTGTGTTGCTCTTTCAAATATAAGACATAGCGTTTTTATTCCACACATTTGTCCTCCTTTACAAAACTTGCCACCTACATTACCCACAATGCAGCTGAGCCAGAGTGACAGCACTGGAGGCAATTTATCAGGTTACATGCAGCTTCCTCCGGAGCCATAAACACTTTATACAACTGGTTTCACATATGCAGTAGTTCTCCCCAAGTCCTGTAAACACACTTGCATGTGTAAAATCAGTGGAGTTACCCTTTAACCAAGAGATTTGTTTTGGTTTAAGGGTCTTGAAGCTTAAAACATTAATCAGTAGCAGATGAAATACATCAATTTAAGAAGTAAACCAAATAACCCTCAGACTGCAGTTGCGTCACAAAGACATGAACACCTGGAATCAGTGATTGATGGTGTTTTACAGTGTATGAGTATCTACGGGTGGAGTCCCCTCAATATAAAACCAGTCCAACAGGTCCAGTAAATTCACACAGGACCTGTACCTCCCACAATCTGTGGAAATTATGAGCATCTCTGTCGATAATACTTCCCACAGTGTATGTAAAGATTACAAGCCAAAGGTGTGCGAAGGAGAATGGAATGCCCCCCCCCCCCACCCCAACTCCCCCTCCCACCCCTACAAGGCAATTGGACAACAACCGACTCATGTGGGTAGAGGCTGGCACACCTCAGAGATAGAAGACGAAGATGGGGGAGCAGAGTACCTGGTTCTGGTTCTCATGAAGGCTTTATAATGGCGAGACCGGTGCCAGCAGTTGAGGTGCCCAAGGCGTGCAGAGTGAGGGAGCAGCAGGGGAGTGTGCACCAGAGAGGGAAACAGTCTGTGAGCGAGGGAGAGTTTGAAGTAGAAATGTTCACTTCATAAAACCTTCAGTCAGTCGGAGTGAATGTCCTTCAGAAGACCAAAACTACAAAGTGTCCGCATATAACATGAGAAGACAGTCTTCATGTATATTTCTGTATATGAAAACAATGTTTTGTGTGTACATTTATGTACATTTCCTGTTTCAAGGAAAAGCCTAACCACTGCCTGGGGAGGAGTCAAATTTGAAGATGATTACGAGAACGTATTTCCCTCCGCTCATCGCAGGAAACAAACAGTCCGGCTCTGAATTTAACTCAACAAACAAGAACCATATGCTCGTCTTTCCTCTCCCGTCATCCCCTTCCACCACCCTCTTTTCCATGAGAAACATGTAAATACAAAGACCCAGAAACACATGTGGTTAGTCATAAAGCTGCAAATGTAACCCCCCCTCCCTTGTTTTTTCTTCTTCTCTCCGTTCCGCCCCCAGCCTCGACCTCCTCACCCAAGAAACAAACCCGCAAGAAGGAGGGAGAGAGGGAGAAAAGCTAAGGAACAGGAAAACAACAAAAAACAAGAACAAAGAATGTTGGAGGGGATCACAGCATTGGGAAACTGACTTAATTGCCTGTGTGTGAAAAGCAAAGGAGAAGAGGGACAAGCTGGCGACAGGGAGCCAGGAGGAAAAAAAAGACGGAGCTGCTGCGGGCTCCTGCAGACTGCAAAGCCTTTTCCTCACAATGGTGGCCTCTTCTCATGCCGGGGGGGGGGGGGGGGGGGGCCTGTTGGCCCATCAGTAAGTGGCATGTGAGATGAAGAACACAAACAAGGGAAGACAGGCCCACTACAGTCCTCATTAGGCGATGACTGAAATGTGCGGTTGTCCGTTAGCTTGTTCGGAGACGCTCAGTTTCCCTCGGAGGCTGCCACTTTGCGCCCGCAACTTTCTACCTTCTCATCCAACTTAGTCTCTTCCCATCATCAAGGCCGATTAGCCTAATCGTTTTGTGCTTCAGGGGTAGTTATCTTCTTGGGTGTTAGATGAAAATGGCTTGCAGCTGGGTTGTGTACAGCTCAATCTCTAACAGGTGCTGGGCTCTGTGGGTAAAGAGTAAACAATGGTGGCTAAGCCCTGAGCTTTGCCAGGCAGAGCGTCTACGATGGGAAGCAGTCGGGCTTGAGGGCTCACACACCCACAACCCAGGTGGTTTGCCAGAGTTCATTTAGGCATGTGTGGACCCTTGGTGTGGTTTAACTTGTTTTGGAGGGTGAAAATCTATGAAAAAAAATGAGAGGATGGTTTTGATCATTTTTTGCCACTAACTGGTCTGGTTTCCATCTTAGCTGCAAGGCAAAAGCGATGAGATGGAAGACAGTGGAGTTATGGAATCAATACGTGAGATATGGAACACATGCACAGTAACAGGTCTCATACATTATTAATTTGAGCGAGCTGGTGATCCTCTATTCACCCTTAGCCTCTCCTCTCAACTGGATACCAGTTCCGTGAGCGTCACATGACTGCGTCACATGATGGAGGCCAGTTTTTATCCCTGTGGTGCCTGGGAGGCCTCCAAACCCAGAGTGGCCTCACCACACTTCCCACAGCCGTCTGGGGAATGGACTGCGGACCTGAAGGTATGTGTGAGGCACAACACTGAAGCACTGAGGCTGTCTCAGGATAAAAGCACAGAGAAATTCCCCAGTTTCTAAAAAAGAGCTCAGTTCAATACTGTCTGCGGCAGCCACACCCAAGCTAGACAGCATGTATGGATGACAGCGTCTGGTCGCCGCTGCAGGTCCTTTGTGGCTCATGTTGGGGTCTTGGAACATTCAATTATTATTGAAACGGCTCAAGCTGTAACGTGGGGAATATGTTGTATCTATAAAAACTATTACTATAACACTGTTTAATTTGTGTGATACATTCTGGTTCTCTTAAAGCCTTCCAGTCAAAAATGTGTTTTTCTTCTTGTTCCCACAGTTGAATGTTTGAGCTTCACTCTCTATGGTGGTGTATATACAGAGTTTGATACCAGAAGCCTGATTTCACAACCATCTGCTGAAAGTGTACGTTTTCTCCGTGCTCATTAGAAATCTGTTTTAAAGGCAGGCCTGCGTAAATGATTCGTGGCATCACAAACAGTTCGGCGTGCACATGTGTGACGTGGAGAGACTCCAGTGCTCGTAAACTGAGAATAGACTTTACAGTGAAGTGGGAGACATCTTGTGTCCAGCAGCTGTGTAATTTTAGTTTAAAATATTAAAACATGAACTAACATTGTCAACATAGCATGAAAAAAACATTGCTGACATTACATCTCAGACATCTACGTGCTGTAGCTGTACTGAGATATCTGCTGATGTTTGCATGCATCGTTTCAGATGGCAGATGTTAAATCAGCAGAGATTGCTAGTCTGAAAAGTAAACAAAGTAAAGTCACATAATATTAAGAAATCACATTTTTTTTTCCCTCTCTAATACATCTGTCTTCAAACTGGCTTCTGCCGGTCTCAGAGGCCGTGTTCAGTCCCAGACTGTGACCAGCCGTGTTCATCAGGAGGTGGCAGACCCTGGTCGGGCTGATCCCTGTTGACTTCGTGACCCTCCCGGTCGTCCTGTCAGATAATATGGCCACTTAGCTCCACAGCAACCTGAGCTTCTCTCCAACAGCAGCTAGTCTCTACAGCCAAAATAGATATAGAGTATAGTGAGTAGCAACAAGTGATTACGCTGTCCCCAAATGTTTTAGAGCTCCAGATGACACCATTTTAATTGTTAACAGTCATTTTTAAAGAGTGAGAATGAGAAGGTGCTATTTTAAGGATTTTAATGCTACTTTTTTTTTTTTTTACAAAGATCATGTCAGACACACATTACAGTTTTTTTGTGTGGAGGGGATCTTTGATTTGCCAATATAGAACATACAAAGTGTAGGTGCACATGTGCACAGTAAAAGCAATACTGAAACGATTTCACCGTGCATTTTAGCAATTTGGGTTGAGTCTGTCGAAACTGAAGAGATAATTTTACAATAATCAAACTAAATCACAGATTGTACAGCCAGCTCCATGTCTTCCATCCACACTCATCGAAAAAGGAACAACCACAACAGCAAAAATGTAACAAATCTTGTTCCTGCAACAACAATCTGACTGCTCGTTTATTTGGACGGCTGTTTCGTCTTGTGAGAATTGTGCTCAGCCTTAATCCAAGCTGTCTTCTCCAGATGAGCTTTTGTACTTGTTACACCAAAGTCATATTTTTGAAAGGAGCTGTTTTGCTGCTTGTGACCGAAAAAGGAACCAAAATCGCAGAAGCAGCCTTCACCTGTCAGATATTTTAGTTATCCAGATTGTCTTCGCCACCAACATGACCGGATTTCCATGGCTTCAGAGTGGTGGTGGTTTATTGGTCTCATCTGTCCCAGATATAACTTTATGACCAGAGTATGTTTAGCTTCAAAGCCTTTTCTGACCCCAAAATCCAAACCAGTTCTTTGTTTGCATACCATACTGCCCGCAATGTAATGTGGGCCAATGTGTTAACAAGACTCAAGGTTGCAATATCTTGACACATTAACATACTTTGTGTGTGTACAATGGCCCAAAGGGACTTTGGTTCAAGTATTCATGTGAAAAACCACAACGCTTGGTATTTTTAGAAATGCCGCTCCCAATATTCAGGATCATACAAGAAAAGACGAGTCTGATGGATTCAAAATACACCACAAACCCTCCAAACTGAGGCCACAGGCGAAGCCTTTCGAGGGACTGCATTCCGTTGGGTCAGTCAGGAATGTGGACAAAGTTGCGTGCCACGACAAACTTGTGTTATCGGATCATTCGGCCTTTCTTAAGTTCTAAACAATGGCGGTCTGAGTGGTGGTCGGAATAGACCAACTTTGGGCCGCATGGCATAATTCTATCTCTGTTCCTCCTCTTGAGATCTGAGACAGATACCGTCCTGTGGTGTTTACTGACGAAAGAACACTGCTAAATGGAGCTGTGGTTCACCGATCTGTAAATATGGCCCTTGCCAGCCAAATTGTTCCCCTTGTTGACAGTGGTTTGGACCCGAAGCTCGATCTTGCCCAAAGAACACAGGCTTCCCTTGGGGGTGGTTTGAGACCCGACAGGGGGTAGTTAGACAAAATAGATAATGCCTATCCACTGCTGACACAGAGTTGGCAGAGGTAGAGAGAAAGGGAAAGAGACGGATGGATGCTCCTAAAATAAATGAACAAAAGTTGTCCAAAAAAGAGCACTCTTAAATCAGAACAGAGAGGGCCTGAGAGTGATACGCTTTTCTTCGTTGAGTTCATGTGGACAGTCTTATAGTTTGAGACTGTATGCATAGAACGACTATTGGCAGATAATCAGTTCAGTGTTACTCACATTATTCAAGATTTTGGGAAAGTTCATCTGTGGCCTTGACAGAAATAAGACCGTGTTTAAACAGAGACACAGGTTACAACCCCACTCCCATCAAATATCTTGAATTTTGACTTGGGTCACATGATGACGACTGAGGTACGTCCATTCACTGATGACGGATGAAAGATATTTCTCTCTCTCTTCCTTAACTTTTCTTTGTCAAAGTACTCATGATTTCACATCTTGTGGTTGCCTCACGGCATTTTATTAGATCAGAAGGAGGTATTTTTCTGAACAACAATTTCATTCATTTCGTTATCACCGCAGAACAACAGTTTAGAGTAAGTGTAGCCTGTGCAGATGTGCAACACAACAGCCAAGTGAAACTGGGATCAGGCTTCCTCAACTTGCTGACAGATTTCTTTATGGCCTCTGTATTTTATTTGTTGCAAAATGGATAATCGCTCAATATCCAGGGGACATCTGGCTCTCAATTAACCATGCATGCATCATGATGAATAAGCAGTTTCCGATAACAAGTTGATAGAAAATTCATTTTTTTATTGACAGGGAAGATGATGTCCTTTTCAATCTCTGTTTTTTTCACACGTAATCTTCCACTGTCAGACTGGCGTTCTGGGTAAAGCCAGTAAAAAGAGCAGAGTTATGTATTCTCTCAACAGGCATGCATGCTAGTCAAGGTTATGTTGAATGTAGATGTTCCCTCCAGATAATGATAGCCCCACAACACCCTCACACCCACATACACATCACCCTCACAACAGAATGACAGAGAAACAAGATAGTTCAGGGAAGCTGGAAAGATAAGTAAACTTGACAACACAAGAGAAGAGGAGAGTGGGTGAGAGAGACAGACAGCCAGACTGGAGGGGCGAGAGAGAGAGAGAGAGAGAGAGAGAGAGAGAGAGAGAGAGAGAGAGAGAGAGAGATCTCCAGCAGTGCCAGTCGAAAGAGGATCAAGGTGGTTTTGGATGAGTTTCAGAGGTAAGCTGCAGTTAAAGCCCCTAGCTTGGACCGTTCACACGCAAATGCCAAGCCCCACCGCACACATCATGAAACGCGAGACAACATTCAGGTGTTTGGTGACAGGAGAGGGGACAGCATCCACTGTTTGGGGTTCGTTTCAAGAATGCAAATGCCGTATCATATGCAGTATCCCTCCATCCTGTGGAGGAACTATTCTCATGTTGCACTATGTGTCTTTTCCATCTAGTTGATATTGAAACCACAAACTAGCTTATTCGCATGTTAACAGATGATTTCCATTGTATCATTGTTCCTTTGTGTGGCCGCTGGTGACACTATGTTCCTATATGAAGAAGATATTGGTTAGATGTACAGTATTAAGAGGAAAGGGTGGTATTGTTTTCACATTGAATGCGTGGGTTAAGGATTATTTTAAAATGTATTTATTTCGGTCCAAAACTGTATGTGTATGTTTAAATTTAAATCTGCACGGTCTCCATTCGAGGATTACATTTTAAAAACACCATTTGCAGTGCCAGCATTTTCTTACTCTGGCACACAGTCCACACAGGCCTATTTGGACTTTTTTATCTTCACTTTTAAATAATAAAAGCAGTTTCTAAACCACCTTCAAGAGGATCTTGTTTTACTGTAAACTACAGTGGAAATGTGTCTTGTAACAGAAAATGTAATAACTGTTGGATGCATGGGGACATAAAATCCACGTTGAATATTTCAAACAATCTGCTCTGAATATTTCTTGGCTGAAAATGTATTTAAACAGATGACCTCGTCAGCTTTAGAGGACTTGTGGAATGAAAGGTGTCGCTCGTCATGATGAACCCACAAACAATGATCGGCAGCTCTGACATTCCTTTCTGCTCAGTGGAGCATTTTACCATCTTTCAGTTCAATGTTTTGGATTTTACAGACCAAAAACTAAAAGTGTTGGGTCACTTTCATTGCTCTTAACACTCCGATTCCAGCAGCAGGGAGCTGTTTCCAGAGAAGAGCTCTGATCAATCAATAGTCCGCTACCTGCTAAGCCCCAAACAGAAGACAGGCAACTTGCTGGTGACCATAGTGGAGCATTTCATCACTAATTAACCCAATATTTCCTTTGGGAGTTGTTGGAGACCAAAACAGAGAAAGGCAAAGTTGAAGGTAAGTTATACACAACCCAAAGTTAATGCTACTGTTGCTCCGTTACTGCTGGATGTGTGGCTAAGCAACTGCTCATGTTCAACTTTATAGGATCACTGTTGTGTTTACAGATTGTTTGAGACATGTTCATAAGGCAAAGATCCAGAACTACATAATGTAAAACTTTTATATTTTAATGAAATATTTGATTTCCTGTCACTTAGTTTGTTTTTCAGTTGGTATATATGCTCAAAACATACTCTATGCTGTCTAGGCACACCACATTTACACTTTTAATAATCACAGAGGGCTCAGAAGTGAGTCACACTGACTTTAAACTGCCAACAGGAAGAATGACCATGTTGGAGTCCTTATTAAAAACTTAAAAACTCTGTTGACCGTTGTCTCCTGTTTCCTCTGTCATCTGTGTGTGGTATCTGACTCTAATCACAATGCATTCCATAGGTCATACATCTATGGGTTTCTTTGGCCAATAGTGCTGTAGAAGCAAGAAAATAGAAATGCTCTGTCAAAATGTAACAAATCTCACTAAGTACAGGTTGGGGTCCAGACAGGATGGTACCTGGGTCTGGACCAGGACAGCGGTCTGCCTATTAGGCATAATGATCTTGCCTATTCTATGTACTTGATCAAAATGTCTTCAACAAAACATCTGATATGTGTCACTTGAGTACATTTTGTGCCATATATAAGCATTAAAGCATTATGAGTACATTTTGTGCCATATATAAGCATTATGGTATATATATATATATATATATATATATATATATATATATATATATATATATATATATATATATATATATATATATATATATATAGAGAGAGAGAGAGAGAGAGAGAGAGAGAGATGATTCTTCGCATTGACAGCGTTGTGCTAAATCAGTATGTGCTAATTGTTTAAGTTGTGAAGGTGACATACAACCCGATGTACTGTTCCTCGATGTCCATGGCACATCAGACTTCAGACATTCAATATTTTAATCCTCTGTTCTTTTTAAACTAAATGTTTAAGATGGTGATAGTCTCCTAAACACCGGCTGCCTCCAATCAGGCCATTTGACCCATCTCCTCTCTGTTACTCGCCCTTCAATTGTTACAGGAAATGAAAGTGAACAATCCAACCAGCTCTCACTTTCTTTCTCTCCGCTCAAGCCGTCTATCTGGCACCGGGTTCCAATGTTTATGCATTTACTGAGATTGCTGGCGGGATTGTCAGAGAAAAAGGAGGGTTTATTTTTTTTTCTTTTCTCTCTTTCTTTTTTTTTTCCCTGTGCAATCTCTTGCCTTCAGAAACCATTAATGCCCATTCAACATCAACATCAAGGCACAGCTTTGATGTCTATTCTGGCAACAGACCTCTTTCTTTCTCTGCTGCCTGCTGCTCTCTCTCTGTCTCTCTTCTTCTCTCTATCCCCCTTTATCCCTTCCTCTTCCCTTCGCTCACTCTTTACGGTTACTGTACAATCAAATAATTAAACGGATTGTCGACAAAATGATTTTACCTGGCAATTAAATATGCAAAGCGAGTCGGCAAGCGGCGTATGAGAAGGCGATTAAAAAGGGGCCCACTGCAAATCTACAAAGGCTTCACCAGCACAATAGGCAGCAGCCCCTGCCTGCCTCGCACACTAGCTTAGCCTGGGGAGTGACTGGTGCCTCTTTATACCAGTCTCACACAGCCATGTTTACAATAGCCCCAACCATGCTATGCCAATTACCACAATGCAAGGAGAAATGAATGCCAGTGTTTGGAGAAAAGACGGGGATGAAGGTAGTGGGTATCAGACATATGGGGTGCGCGGTGCGGCGAGAAAGAAAAACGCATGCTGCCGATGAAATCAAAGTCACACCACAGAAATGTCTGCTGAAACAATCGCACGTTTCACGTTAAAATGTAAGTTGAAGTCAAGTCCTCCCGTGAAGGTGGAAACTTTGGAACCTGTGCATAACCTGCACCACACTTCAACAATGCACCTATTAGAGCTGGAATACTACAGAAAGGCTGAGAGAAGATAGCGGGGGGGTGGGGGCGAGCTCCTGATGTGCAAGAGAGGGAATGCGACAGTCAATGTCCATCTATCAACGCTTCAGTGGGGAAAAATGCAAGCAATTTTCCTGGATAGGTTTCCCTTCAAAGCCGGAGCCCCAAGAGGCTGTAAAAATAGAGTTGGGGAGAGGCAGGGAGGGGTGGAGGGTTACACCTGCCCCGTTCCAGACAGTTCAACAGAAAGTAGCTGGTTCAGCCCGATTAAACCCTCTTCATTGTAAAGTTAAAGCCATGGAGGAATGGATTTTAAGGTTTGGGGGGTATGTAATGCATTGATTATGTGTTGAAGTTTCACCGCTCTGTGCCTTTGATGAAAAGAGTCTGGGAAATTAATCTGCTATTTGTGGCGTTATGAATACAAACTGTTCAGGGATGGCTGCAGTGAAATGATTTTTAAAGCAAAAAAAAGTAAATAAATGTGTGCGTATGTGCTTTAAGACTGAGAAAACCTGCAGTATCTCATAGATGTGACAAGCACTGGCGGCTTGTCTGTGTCTCTTTTTTCTTTTTTTGCCATATTGCCAGGAACAGCTACCAGGGGAGAAAGAAACGAGAAGATCATTTTGTGGGAAGTGAAAGCTTGTCAGTAATGACTGTTGTTATCTTTGTTACGTGGCTACCTCTGCTTTTTGCCAATTGCAAGCCTCCCTTTATGTCAACAGTATGAATTGAGCCGTGGAAGTGAGTGGGTCTGCATGCGGCCGACAGCACACGCTCCCCACCGCTGAATTATTTCCTTGTATTAAACGATCTTCTCCCCTACAGCTGAAATAAAGCCAGATAATTGAGACAAACATGGCTGGGCCCTCTGATAGGGGATGCAGGGGGCTTCATTAATGTTTGTGTTGACAGTCAGAGAGTAAGCGCTGGTACTCATTGCTCTTTAATAGGACCAATTAGCCCATGCCCCCATTTCCATGCTTAATGTCTCCCATTTAAGTGCTGAATACAGAACGCACACATTTAACCACTGAGGAGCTGTAACGCATCAAAAGGTTACAGGCTTTCAGTGATTCCTGTTTACGCTGTGAATTAGCAGCTTGCATTCATGAATTTAAACTTCTTTTTTTTTTTAACGGACAAGAGGCAATGTTCAGGCTCTTTCTGTGAAACTCCTCTCCAAAATGATGACAGGACGTGATTAAAAAAACAGGTATTATAAGTTATTTCAGTAGAAATGAAGGGCCTTCGCTCCACCTTCACTCCACGCTGTGCAGTGGTCGCAGCACTACACAGCCGCGCCTCTTGAACGGTGACGACTACAACATTTCACGTTCTCTGTCACTGAGAGAGACATGGAGGCTGTACAGACGGTACAACTGTCGAGCATCATTCTTTGGAGTATTCATCAATAGGTTCCATATACCTGTTCTACTTAGCCAACTTTCGTTTTCAGTATACGTCATTTTGCCGTATCGCAGTGTGGAGTGTTAATTACACTATTCAGTATTTATTATCATTTAGTTATTGTTGCATTTGAAATTGTACAGCTGATACTGATGTTTTCTTAATGGATTTAAGATCGAAGACAAGATTTTTTTTTCTTGTGGCTTCTTAGACCAGCGTAATGGAGTAGACATGCAGCAAAGGCGTTTGCTGTGCAGTATGGCCTGGCCATGATATGCTGCGATATCTTGATGTGTGCAGTTGTTTTCAGTGAGAATTGCTTTTGTAAAACAGTTTTAACTCTCTGTCAACATCATTGCCATCCCTCTTAATTTTGAGGCTTAAACAAAGGTCTGAATGAATGAATATGATAAAAGAAGTGATTTCAGGTACAAGATCTTTCATTTGAAAAATATAAAACTTTAATAAAGGCTACATCTCTCAATAATTACAATAATTATAGGTCCATGTAAATCTTTAAATGAAACTCTTTATATAATGTATAATTTACAGTTTAGATAGAATGAAACAAAACAAAACAAAAGGCCGTGGTGTAAAAAAAAACAAAAACATGATTACAGGATATTATTAAAAGCATAAAAATATCTTTTCAACATAAAACCCTTCTGAAAACCAAGGGATATATATTAAAACCCTGAAACAGGGTAGCACATGGTATGGCATCCATGTAGGCACAGGTGCTGTACTCATAAAACACCAGCGATAGTGTGTGTGTGTGTGTGTGTGTGTGTACTGTTTATGAGCATGTGTGTGTGTACTCTATGTGTGCATCACATGTGTCAGTATCCATACTTCAGAATGCATAATTACAATGTATACAGGAGCTCTGCTATATACGATGTTACTGTAACAACATTCAAAGGATATCGGAGCCATAATTCTTCAACGTTTACATTTTTTTTTTTTTTTCTGTTTTTTTGACACGCTAGCTGACTTCCTCGTGAAGTCATTCTCGGTGACCCAAACTGGTTCTTGTTAGCGCAAGTTATTTTGGTGTGCGGGCTGTAAACACTGCCATTATTAGATGGTACAACTTGTGCTCCAGGTCTCCTCTCTGTGTGTGTCTGCAACTGTTTTCATCCCCCCCTGTGCAATGCCTGGTTTACAAACAAAGGCACAACAAAAAAGATTGAGCTCTGTCGACAGACTGAGAGAAAAAGGGAGGGAGGGGGACAACGAGAGAGACAGAGGAAATACTAGTGTGACAAACTTAACATTACAAACTATCAGCAGCATATAAGACTGGGATTGACCATTAGAATAGTGGAGGGAGTGCGCCTCAGACAAGACCACTGCTAAGGTTGTTAGTTTGGGTCAGACGGGGCTACAAGGCTATGGGAGGTGCTAGGCTAGTGTCACGTCCGTCGTGTAAAGTAAAAACAAAGAAAAAAAAAAAAACACTAAACAATATCACCACAGTATTCTCCCAACATTCAAAGCAGCTTGCCCAATGGCTAGAAATAGGGAGGGGGAGGAACACAGGTTTAAGAGGACTTAGGAAGGGACAACGGGGAAAAGAGTGGGTCTGTTTTTTCAATAAATACTTAATAAAAACTTTCAACTCATTACAAAAGCATCTATATATATAATACATGTATATATACATATATGCATGTATGTATATGCACATGTACAGACGTTTTTGTAACGATGTTAGAGTGGAACATTAAGAGCAGGTTGGTGGCACTGTGTTCAGCACCTGCTAGTGAATGCATCATCAGTCTCGCATTACATCACAACAAAACAGTCTACATCTTCAGTGGTTATATTCAAGAAGAGGCGGGGTCCCCCCCCACTGTCCTCCAATCATCATCATCATCATCATCATCATCATCATCCTTGTATTGGTCTTTTAAAGTCTCTCATTTCATTCCCTTGTGTTTCTAAGGCTGATTGGTTGATAAAGTCAGGGAGGGGCGGCACCTCCTCTGGGTTCGGCATACTTCATTGGCTCGTCTTCCTTCAATCACTCCTCTTGTGCTGGATATATTAACTCTGTTTAGCTTAATATTAAGAAATAGGAAAAAAAAACAATAAAACAAAAACAAAAAAGGAGTCCAGAGTGTTTTTTGTTAATTACAAAGAGTCTCTTGCTCAAGTTTTTAGGGACAGTTTAGCTTTTGGTTGGGTGAGGAAGGGCAATGGTTGGTTGGTTTGTTGGTTGGTTAGCTGGCAACAAAGTGGCTTTTAGTCCATCCTCTCCACCTTGCCCAGGACCTTGCCCTCATACATGGGCAACACGGTGGCATCCTCCCACACCTCTTCAAACACGGCACCACACTCAAACTCATCGCTGGCTTTCTTGAAGTAGTACCTGAGGAGGAAAAACAACGAGAGAGGTCTGTGATTAGAAAACGTTGAGCGTAGGTGTATGTGAAAAAAAAAGAAAAGAGAACCAGAAATTGAACTCAAACGAAAACTGACAAGAATGGCAGCAGGAGTGCATCTGATACATTTCATCATGTTTTAAACCGCTTTGAGGCACCTACACGACTACTTCCATATACAGGCTCGCGCACAACTCCCTTTAGTCCAAATCAAACACAAACACACACACTCTGAGAGCCAGAAATGGATCCTGCTCAAAACAACTTAGTCATAGCCTTCAATGCCATCCCTGCACACTTCAAAGGCAGAGCCTGACTCCACATCACACCGCTGCACAAACAGAGCTGAACCCTCCGTTTAAACACTCCCTGTGATAATTCAAGCTGCTAGAAACAGTCTGTTTGTGTGTGTGTGTGTGTGTGTGTGTGTGTGTGTTCATCCATGTGTGCACGTCTCCTCATCCACTTGTTCATCATGACTGCTGGCCATTCTACAGATGCCTATCTGTCCTGCAAGGTCTTATTAAAGTTGAAGGGTTAATTAGAGGCTGTCTTAAGGCCCCCCTCAGTAGTGCACCCTCCTGCTCTGTGTCTCCATGGCTTCTAATTGGGCTGGCTGTCAAATGAAGGGCCTTTCTGTCACACAGGTTGACATTTCAGGTGCCTGAGAGTCTGCCTGTGACTGCAAGAGCACACTCCGCTGCTTGCACATAAACACGAACATGTCCAGTGTTTCTCTCCTACACACACACGTCATCACAGTCACACACACACTTTGGGCAGCTTTCCGATCACCAGTGGAGAACAGAGGAAAAAAGAGGGAACAGGAAGGGAAGAAAGCTGGGGGAAGCGGAGCGCAGGCCTTGCCTGGCCCACTGAGTGGGTGTGATAGGCTGGACGTGGGCCGAGCCTGAGGGGCTTTATCCAGGGAGGGGGGAGGGTGGTGACCGCTCAGACGGTCTCCTGGAGGTCACAGGTCACCTAGCTAGCCCACTCTTCTTCTTCTCTCAAGCAGAGATAACTCCCAGGGTTAGCTTGGTCCCAGTGACTGTGAAGTCTCCTGGAGCTCCTAATGATTTCTCCTCTCTACTTTAAACCCAGCAAAAGATCAGCAGGAGGGGATTTAATGATAAGCTTTGTAATGGAAAAATGCCTCATTTTGCCCATGTGTGTCGGTGTTCGGAATACAGAAAAAAAAAAAAAGCTCTCTGTTTTACGAGCAATCATACAGCTTAGAGTCATTCAAACAACAAATGTAAGGAGGGGTGTCCTAAAACATACACATACAGTTTTATTTTCCTTGTTGATTGTAATTACACAAAAATAAAGGGAGGTTGTACTACAGCAGCTGCAAGACTTTCGACTCAAGTTTGCATTTATGAGACAAAGGACTGATGGCTTCATTTACTCTTATGGCATTTCAGCAAAGTATTTCTGTGTTCTTTGAGCTTGCTGGGCAGGAGTTTGCCTTTTTCATTTTCATTAGTAAAAAAACAAATGAATGCATCACACATCTCAAATTAACTGGCTGATTTTTTTTTTTCCAGGAGAAAATGCAACATTTTCACTCACAAATAGTTCAAAGTCATCACTTTGTTTCAGAGAGTGAGACAGAGAGAGACAGAAGGAGTCTTTCCATTGGAACATGTTTTATGTGGCAGGATTTTTCTCTCTTCGCAACATCTGGCACCAATATCGTCTGGCAGAGCTGCGGCATACTGTTCTCCACTGTACCGCTGCCATCTCCAAATTAACCAACTCCACACATTCTGCTGCCATTGAAGCCAGACGCTTCATCCCCCCCCCCCCTTTTTTGCGCGATGAAGAGTTATGGGATAGCAGGGGTGCAATGACTTGTTTGCAGGCCTTCTTCTCTCTTGCCTAACAAGCAGATGTGGCTGTAAGCTAATGTTGATGTCATGGGCATGCAGGCTTTGTGTATTTTCATTGGAATAAAACCTATGCAGAACTGAAACAGTTACTTGATAAAGCAAACCTGGATTTAAAATACAATGGCTAGTCAGACTGACATGCCATCTAATTTTAAATTACTTATACAGTCTTACATTCTTTAGAAAATTCCCCCTCATTGATAGGAGGCAATTTTTCTGTTTTAACGCCGATCAGTCATTAACAGAAGAAGGTGCTTGAAGCGTTTGATTTTAATGTCTGATGCAACAGTGTGGAGGAGGAATTTGAAGGCCTCGCAATGGTCTTTGTGCACAAAATAAAATGTCCCAGGCTTCAAAGCCATATTTATTAAGGCTGCCTTACCATGAAAATCAGTACCAGATGTGAGAAAAAATTTGCTCCAGAACCCCCCTCCTCTTCCCTCTCTCTGTAAGCCCTGAATACAGTGGATCAGCCCATTTTTTTTTTCAACTATTGAGCTCTAGTATTTCACACTCCCACTCAACAGACAAGCATATACAGGTCCAATAACAAATGCACATACATACACACAACACAACTAACCCTGCTACAGTACCGACTGCATCCAAACAGCTTTGAACAAACATCTATCCAAGTATGTGCTAGTGTACTGTGATCTGTGTACTGTCGTCAGTGGTTCATATTTACCGGTAGTTGCCTTTCTTGCTAAGCTGTTCCTTGAAGTGTCCCAGGGTGAGGCAGTGGGTCTTCATCATACTGCGATAAGGAATCTCCTCACCACAGAAGAAGTACGTGACCACAAGCTCCTTCGACCTGAAAATGCAAAATGAAAACTGCTTTTAAACAACTGTACGTAGAGGAGAAGGAGTCTGATTGTTGAATGTGGACAAAGAATCTTTGGAATATTATTAATGGAGGATGCCAACAGACAGCTGGCTCGCCGAGGGTCAAACAATTAAAATGAAAAGAGGCCTCTCAGTCAGGTGGTTGTAGCTTAACATCAAACACTCCAACCCATTCAACAACAAATGTATGAAGGGGGCAGATAAATTCGAGTTACCAGGGGCTACTTAACACGTCTTTGTTGGGTTCCAGTGGTGAGTGTGTGTGTGTGCTGGGAGACGGGTGGGTAGTTAGGATTCGGTATTAAAGCATGTTTAATCTTAAATGATTAAAAGGCGAAAGAAGAGGAGTTCAAAGACATAGCTATGCTGACTCATAACATCTCTCTTTGAAGGGAAGAGCGAGAAACTCTGCGAGGAAGCGGGCGAAAACACAAGCTTGGAAAGAGAGGGAACGCTCAAAAAAGCGTTTAAGTGTAAGAAAGCTGCAGAAAGCTAGAAAGCAACTGAGAAGAATTCTAAAAAAAAAAGAAAAAGGGCTATAGAAATAAAGAAAAAGGAAAACCTAAAAGGAGAGACACATACTCGTCTGTTTGGAGTCCAGAGCTGGCTTGAGGGCTGCCTCCGGTGGGAAAAGCAGCTGCTGGATGGCTCCTGTCTCTCTGAAGGCTGCTGGCTGCTGCTGATTGCCTGTCAAAATCACAGAGATCAATGACTAATTAATACTCACATCAGTATGAAGAGAAACCACTGGACAGCATTTTCAGTCTGTTCTGATGTGTTCAATCAAATATGGAAGAGGGAGATATGGAATATGTATGAATCCCAGTTTTGGTTTAAATGTAAAGCTGAATGCGTGCCTACCTCTGTTTCGGTGGCTTGGACACCTCTTCTAGTCGGCGACAGGCCTCCTCGAGCTGTGCCAGGGTGTTGGGTGGGGGCAGGGGTGGCATGGCCGGGTCCTGGATGAATGGATGGCCTGGGTGGTGGCCGCGGAGGTGAGCCCCGCTGCCGATGCCACCTCCACCCCAAGAGGAGTGCGTCCGACTTGTCAGAGTCTTGACGTCAAGGGGGTTGGACTTCTTTAGACCTTGAGTGCTGTAAGGATAAAAAGGGTCAGTATATAACGTGAGCTGGTAACTCAAAACACCAGTGATTCTTGGTACTTGGTAATTTTGTGGGACTTCCTGGCCCACACTCACCTGTGTGGCTTGTGCTTGCCCTGCCTCTCACTTTCGAGGATCCACTGCCAAACATTCTGAGATCGGTCGGTGGCATCTAGGGGAAGGTGCGGTGAAGAAACGCCCTCATCGGTGGCCTTGACTGACCGCCTTGACAAAGTGCTGCAGCGACTGGGGAAAAAGAAGAGGCAAGATGAGATCAGAGACAGAGCAGCCTCACCACAGTGAAAACTGAAGAAATAAGGTACTATGAGCACAACACAGAGGTTACACTCACGCAGGGGTGAAGTCAGAATAATTGGCGCCCCCTGGAGGGCAGAGGCACTGCACGCGCTGAGCCGCCTCGGCCTCAATCTGCTCCTTGGTCTTGGGCCCAGCGTGGTGATGGTGGATGTAGTGGTGGTGGATGTGCTTTGTGGACTGCCTTCCTGTCATAAGAGCCTTGGTGGCCCCAGGATAAGCACCAAAGAAAGGCCCATGGCCAGTGGACAGCGTTGCAACCGTTCGATCTGGGGAGCTCGAACGTGGCGAGTGACGAGCCACACCTGGTGACTGGCAGCCAGGTGTCTTCAAGACACGGGATAGGTGCTCATCTAGGATAGCCTGAGGGTCTTCCTCGCATTGGCTGCCAGACGGAAGCAGAGGGTGATGGAGGGAGGTGCTGCTGGCGAGGTCGCTGCTCTCCTCCCTTTCCTCCTCCTTGACAGGCAAAGGAAAAAAAGTTAAGGCAATTGACAAAACATTCGTATACAGTCACATGTGGGAAAGGCAGCAAAAAGGAGGAATTTATGTCTCAACTTACACCAACTTATATCTATCATCCTCTGAAGTCAGTGAGAGCACACGCCTGGATAACTTGATTTGAGTTTCCTTTTTGCCGCACTGTTATCTTCACTAACAGGCTTTGGGTGCGCTTCATCTATAATGCAGAGTGTGCCTGTGCTTCACAAAGAGACTGGCACTACACATACTCAGCAAACGTGCCACTGGAGAGTAGCTAAGTGCTAACTATTTGAAGGAACTTCAAGTGTGCCTAGAAACATAAGTTTGAAAGTTCCTCCAGATGAAGTAGCGTAGGACAGAGAGGAAAAGGAAAGTAGTAGCTAAACCAAGACAGACTTTCAAATCCCTTGGTCTTTTCCTTGTTCTTCGACATGCTAAAACTGGCATAAAGGCTTTTGTAGTGCAATATGGAGCCATCGTCTCAAGTTAACTTGGATACAAGTTAGAATTTCTCAGTGGGAGCTGTGCTTACTGTTGGTAGAAGTGTCAGATTGTTTCGAACAGGTTTATGTGATTCCGTACCTCCTGGATCTGCTGCAGTCTCTCCTCCAGTGAACTCATGGTGTCCTGCTCTCGCTTTAGCTTCTCCAGCCGGGCGATGAGCTGGGCAGCAAAGGCTGAGGGCTCAACGGGGGTCATCTCCTTAGGCAGCCGGTGTGTCCTCTGCAGGGTAAACAACACAAGGGGAAGGACACTTTAGTGTGTGTGCGAGTGCAACTGTGTAGTGTTTCTGACGGATGCAATATGTTGCATTAATCCACTGCCCTTGCCCTAATCCTATCTTGTTCCAAAAAGCCTGCTACTATTCCAAAAGGCCTAATCCAGATGCCCTTGCCCTCGAGCTAACCTGAACCTTCTCCGCCGCCCATCCCTACCCAGATCTTCTCATGCCCAGTGCCCTTGGCAGTGCCAGGCTGCTGGGCGAGGGGGAGAGAAGGGGGTAGTGATGG
Source organism: Acanthopagrus latus (assembly GCF_904848185.1). Lineage (NCBI taxonomy): Eukaryota > Metazoa > Chordata > Actinopteri > Spariformes > Sparidae > Acanthopagrus > Acanthopagrus latus. The sequence continues at coordinate 27,581,419 of NC_051039.1, read as the reverse complement.
CGGGGTAGCAGTTGGTCTCGCTCGGAGGGGAGGCCCCCTGCCTGCACCCTCTGTAGCCCGACCAAGCCATCAGCTAGGCAGCCTCTGAAGTCAGCACACTTCAAAGGGCCCTTGTCAAACATCAAACGCACACTAGGGGTGGGAGGGACACGCAGCTTTAAATCTCCGAATAAAAGCCAGATATCGACAGAGAAGAGAGGGTGAGGAGAGGAGAGGGTTGGAAAAAAGGGAGAGGGGGACAAAATTAACAGCATGAAAAAAGAGGAAGAGGATTGAGATGTGCGTTAGTGAAGTGGCAATGGTGGCAGAAAGAGAGCGAGACAGAGAAGGAGGGAATAGAGGGAGGGAGAGGATAGAGGAGTCAAATACTGGGAAGATCTGAGGGGAAGTAGTAATTTATTTCCCGGCTGCATGCAGGGCAGCTCAGAGGTACTCTAGTCACATTATCCTCCTTTTTCTTTAACTATATGCACCGGCTTCTCTCGCTCCCTTTCTTACTTTTTTGTTATTTGGCACACTGGCTTTCTTGATTTTGACTCTTTTTTTGTTGTTCCTCTCATCTCTTTGTAGACACGATGAAGGGAGGAAGAAGAAAGGCAAGCAGAGCTGCTGGCAAAGGAGCGCCAGCCCTGCACGGGGCCCCCGCTGCCTGGGGCTGGTGCATCATGGGAGACAGAGCCATCTCCAAATCAGGAGGGAGACATTAAAGGAGTGCAAGTGGGAAAGGAAAAGAGAGAGAGAGATTGAGAGACAGAGAAAAGACAGAGAGGAAGAGAGAAAAAAGGGGGAACAGACAACACTGTCAAACGCATGCACAAACACACACATACACACACCCGTGTTTGGATATAGAGACAAAAGAATTTCAAGTTTCTTTTCTTGTCTCAAACAAATCCACCACCTAACCTGTGTCAATCTGCTCTAACCCACTTCCTTAAACCTTCTCACAACAACTTCAGCAGGTCAACAGAGTCTTGAATTTAAAGCACTTACACTGTATGACCCAAATACTAATGGGACCAGATATCAGGGTGGGAGTAGAGGAAAGTGGAATTGAATAGTGATGTTACTCCTACTCATCTGCTAGGATGTAGAGTTGCTAATCAGTTATTTAGATAATAGAGTAATTTAAAAGTTGAATTTAATAATTACAATTAACACTGTTGTGATATCTATTACCTATAGGAAAATCACAGCTACCACTGATGAATGTAATTGATAGAGCCATGACACACTGTGACATGCTACAGATACTGAGATGGAATACAAAGATGACAACACAAGTTTATATTTACAGCCCTACTGAAGCTACTGGGAATGGGGAAGAAGGGGGTTTGAAACAGCGGAAGAAGAAGTGAAGCGGTATGCAAATGCTGCCTTTCATTTACTCTGACTTTTATATGAAAACGAGCGGGGGAATGAAATATAGTATTCTGACACAACATGAGCTCTGAAAAAATAAAATAAAGCACAACTCCTCAAGGGAATCAGGACCCAGTTGTCTGTCAGTGTGTAAAAGTTTGAGTTTAGCAGATTACAAAAAAGGAAAGACTGAGACAGGAAGTAGAACTTAAGGAAGTAGGACTTACAGGAAAGTGGGGTAGCGTTATCTGGCCATTGATCTTGACACTGCGATGCATCTCACGCTGGAGCTGCTTCTTTGTGCCCAGTTTGTATGGAGGGATTCCATCTCTGTGAAAAAAAGAGAGTTATTACACATTTATAAAGGGAACTCCTTAAATGTTATAGGCACATAGCGAGTGGTTGTTATATTTTAGCATTTGCTGCTGCCAATAATCATGCAGGTCACAGAACCTTCACACCGAGCGTCGGTGCATTAGCGTCATTAGGCAATCTTTGTGGAGGAGAGCCCTCAGGAGGCTGTTCATTATTGAAGTGACCGACACAACACCACCCAGTAACCACCCACTAGGCACATTACAGCTAAATCAAAAGGCTGCGGAGCCCTTGAAGCCAAGGCAACAAAAACACACATAACAAAACACACCAGGACAATGGGAGAGATATGCTAAACATCCCACTGTGGGCTTCAAAAGAAAAGCCCCACTGATAAGATTACATCAGTCCCTGTCAACTCTGGCAGTTGTTTAAAAAGCAGAAGAAGTAGCGCTAACCTCAGCAGCTGGCTAGAGTAGGAAACTACAACAGGCTAAAACAGGCTAGCTACTGCTGCTTAAGTGCTGCTAGCTTTGTAGCTCTGGTATATTAATATGAAAATAGAGACGTAACTAGGAATACCAGAAGTCTCAGGACAATTAAGCATTTATTCTGGGAACCTTTTTCTCCATTTTTCATTCTGTGTCTGCTAGCTTTTCCAGTCAGCTGCCACTTAAGCTGGGCCAATTATCTCGGCCGTTTTGGCTGCTCAGAAGTGTCTGACCTAGCCCAAACGCTACTTTTTCTGCTGCCTCTTTGAAATCTCACACTCATGCACATATGCACCCGCTGCCATCTTCGTTTGGCAAGCGCTGTGCTGTGAGCCTCTGATCTCAGCAACATCAAAAGGCTGGTTTGTAAGATAAGGTAATGTTTGAAGTTGGTGCAGCAGCATTCCCCAGCGTCCAAGTAAATCCATAAATAAGATATAAGCAAAAAGAGAAAAAAAATCCCCCCACCCCCCCTTCCCAAATCCTCTTCTTCTTGTTCTTTATCTGGGAAATGAGATTCAAATTTGCAGTGTGCCTTTTAACCACTGTAAAAGGACATAATAATCAAATTGTTCCCTCGAATGAGAGAGGAAGAAGCTGCGTCTTTCACTAAAATCAGTTAGAGGTGGAGAGAGATGAGAGCTGGGGACAAGGACAGGCGAGATCCCTGTGTCAAAGACCTTGGTGGGAACCATTAATAGAATATGACTTTGACACATGACGCGGTTCAACAATCGATCTTTTTTTTCTTCTTTATTCATCTAAACAAGTTCTGCAAGTCACACTTCAAAGTAACATTGTCAAGAAGAATAGACAATGAAGCCAAGCTGCCGATATCACCCGAGTTGCAGCGAGCTCCTTGCAAGTGAGGCCTACTACCAAAATCAATGCATCGCAAACTGTACCCTTGAGACTACGAGCCATCATCCCTCAAGGCGCAGGAAGTAACACAGGAAACTCTTCAAAAGTTTAACTCAACAGCCCAGAGGAACCTGTGCGCTAACAAGCACCCCAAACTTAGCTGCAAAACATCATTCCTACACAAAACTCGCCAAATTCCCCATCACCAATTATGCTTTTATCAATCCAAACTGTCCCCACCCTGGCGAAACATGTGATGGTTGGGCGCTTTGTCCTGGTTGGGGAAGGGAAAACAGTCGTGGACGCTTTCATGGTTTCATGGGCCCTTACTTTATGGGGATCTCCTATTCAGTTGTGCAAGTCATTTTCAAAGCAGTCAGCCACCCTCTTATCCCCCTAAGCTCCCCTCACCTAACAATAGGCTGAAAGCGATTCAGTTAAGCCCTTTATACTCCATGCACTTTATTTTCTCACTCCCTTGCACTTCGAGCCTAACCACTCCTGCTATTGGCTCTGGAGGGTGGAGGAGAGGAGCTGTGGCGGGTTGGGTGGGTGGAGGTGATTTTTTTGGGGGGGTGCCCTAGTCTGGCCAGGGGTAGTTCCTCATGCCCCGTCCCAAGGTCTAGAAATGAGTAACCCCTGTGAAAGCCTCACAGACACATGATCTCAGCACGCCGCAGAGGCCAGTGGCAGGAAACCGACCCACCATGTGAGTAAGCCTCCTTTCATTTGGTGCCAACATTTTTCAATGAGTTTGTCTTGAGGCCCGAATGGCCATTTCCCTCCCCCTCTCCTCCAGCTCTTCAAAGGGAAAAAGCGATTAGATAATATGAAAAAAACAAGTCTGTTGTGGCAGAAGGGTGGGTGGGATGGATACATTTCAACTTTGAGGAAAATGAGGCAACGCCCCCACCCACATCAAGACGTTCTAATTTTTTTTTCTCCCTTCTCTCCAGCCTCTAACACATCAGAATAAACTTCAAAAGGTCTTCAGTCATAATGACTTTCCCAGAGTTATCTCCCTGGAGGCCACAGTAACAACTACACATTAATAGAGTTACCTGGAGTCAATCATAGACGATAATTAAAATACATTATGGACCATTATTTTGCAACAGTGCAGTCCCCTGGCCCTGGGAAAAGCTGAGTCTGTTGAACTACAAGGCCAAATATTTTTCTTCACACCCCTGGACTTTTTCCTGGAAAGGTGTTGACTCTGATCCAAGCACATTTGGATTCTATGGAAACAATAAAATTCACAAAGCTTTGGCCAGGCTCAGCTGAATGGAAATGAGCTTTTTGAAGTTGCTACATTATCTTCAAAGCAAGCTGGGTTGAGATGAAGCTATAAAAAAAAAACGTTTTGGTATCAATAAAAAGTAAAATCACTTACACACTACTGTCCGTCATGGACATGGAATCATCTGTTGTGGCATCACTGGAGATCTCGCTGTCGTTGGCACTGGTGGCAGGGGCAAAAATGTAGCCAGAGTTGACGAAGTAGGGGCTGGCAGGGTCTCCTCGACGATGAGACCTGCAAAAAGTGATGATGATTAAAGTGATGTCTCTCTTGGTTGTGGCGTGAACTGAAGAAAGTGGGATGAGGTATGATGAGTGTATTTGCTCCGTGTTTCCTTCTCTTGTTCATTTTATCAGATTTTAAAAGCAAACTTGACAGCTTAGTGTTTGTTTTGTTGACGTCCTCTGCAGATCCCTGCAATTAGAGTCTCTTTCATGAGACTTCAGGGCCTGAGGAATGTGACAATTAGAAATGAAGGTATTGGTTCTCTTTTTCTTACTCTCTTTCATGTCCATCCTCCCTAACATACAGGGATTGTGTGTTTGGTGGGGTTGAGGGGTGATGGTTGGAGTGGATGGAGTGAGCAGCCTAGCTGTGTGTGAATGAACAACAGCGTTTCCCTTCGTTTTCTCTCCTCTGCTATCTGTAAACCATTTTATTTGGCCCAGGCCCATACTCGTGCACTTTTCCACTGTGAAACTCCACTCTCTCTTTCCTTGGAGTGTGTTCTCCTCCATGCTATCCAACTTCTATCTTTCCCTCTCTATATCATCCAGACTGGGGCCCCTCCTTTACCCACTCTCCCCTGCTTTCCTTTCTAAAGTCTGTCGCTCTGTCTTTCTACTCTCTCCTGCTGTGTTGCATTCCTGTTTCAGTTGTGAAGGGGGTGGACAAGGAAGAGGGAGGGAAGAAGAGGAAGGGGGAACTTGAGCTTTACAGAGGGAGGGAGAGGGAGAGGGAAAGGGGGAAGGAGGGCCCCTTTCTTTATGAGAATGCCTTCTGCCGGGAGTGCTGAGAGGAGAACCCCAGCATGACTAAAGCCGTAGGCCCCAAGCACAAACCTGACCTTTGGAAGGTCCGCGCAAAGAGTCAGGTATTTAGCACAGCTGGGCTCTCTGCCCCCCTCTCTTTCTCCATCTCTTTCTTTCTTTCATGATCCCCCCCTTCCTGTCTTTCCCCCTTCCCCTCCTCTTGTCTCTCCCTGTCTCCTTCCAAAGCATGCTTAGTCTCTGTCAGACAGATTTTTTTTTTCCAATAGGAGAGATAAAAGTGCTGGATAGAAAAGAAAGAGGAAGGAAAACACTGAGACACACACAATCTATTGCAAAGTGGGATCAGTGGTTGAAGCCGTGGAACTGAGCTGAGGATGTTTTGTTGTTGTGCTTTTCTATCACTTTGGAGTTGAGTATTGGAGGTTTCTCAAAAAGAGGGGAAAAAGGAATCTGTGCACTGGCAAAATTAGTTCCACATGTTTGAGATGGAAATTGGTTGACCTAAAGAGATGGTGAGGGGCAGGGGAAAGGGGGAGAATGCGAGTGACGGAAGGGAGAGAAAGGGGGCTCTCTCCCTCTCGCTTGTCTTTGAAAAGAAAAACCAAGAATGCAGGGGATCACACCAGGAAACCGGGAGATGCCCACATGTCAACAAACCGTGTGCGTATTGGTTCCTGAATCAACATGGCCACTTTCAAGCAAATGAGTAACGGTGCTATGATGTTATTCGACATCTGCTCACACCAAGGATAAAATCCTCAAGGGGGTGTTTAAGTTGAGTTATTAGACTTAATCAATTAGTGTTATACACTGTTATTAAAAAGGAGACAAATTTGAATTTCTAGTCACACTAAATGTTTAGTTAACCTGACAGGGAAAAGTATGGATTATCTTAAAATTACACTTTTCCTTCCAAACCAAACTATGAAGACACTGACAAACCTCAAAGTAACAATTGCGTCCAGATGTGAGTACAAAGTAGCTGAGAGAAAAACTTTTGAAGTGCCCTTTGATGCAGGCTCATGCATAAAATCCAGTTTTTGAAAATGTTCCTGGCTTGAAAAGATTTCAGCTGTTGGACAATGTGTGGGACGAGCTCTTAAGATAAAAGCCCAAATGCTTTCCACAAACAGCTCCGCTTTCATCTCTGACCAAGAGAACAATATCGCCGCTTGGCATAAGACTGACTGCACAAGTTCTTTTAACTCTCTATTAGCATTTCTTTGGGTTAGGGAGATTTTGCAACAGCACAGTTACTATATGGCTTAGTGGGCAGAAAAGGAAAAAAAAGAAAATCTAGCAGAACTTTACAATAGCATCATACTGTTTCATGTCGCTGTAACAGTCATGAGGCTTGGTGTCTGAATTTGTGCCTGAACCGGAGGAAGGGTTTCAAAGCACAGGAAACTTGAGCAAGCCAGCAGAGGGCTGCCTGCAAGACACCATTTACTTAAAAGGAAGGCTCAGATCCATTGATGTTTTGTATCCACCCCGCCCCTCCACCCCTCCAACCCCTTGACTAACTGCAAGGCAGGAGGGCACAAATATACAGGCATGTTCCTCTGAGACCCTTTGATCAAGTGCCTTTATCTCTCTCTCAGGCATTTGCAAAATAACTGCCAACTGCCACATATTCACTGTAGTTTATCTAATGAAGGAAGAGTGAATCACGAGGGGAACGAGCAGTACTAAAACACCAACGTGCACTAAAATATAATAAGACAGGCGTGCCGGCTCTTACCTGCAAGTATTCTCCAGCACTTCAGCTGCTGTCCGGATGGTAGCAGTAGCCCTCAGGGTTTTCGCAGACAGTCCAACTACAGACCCTAACGCTTTCGCCTTCAGGTCATTACAACTCCACTCCTCTTCCTCCATGAGAGGAGGAAGGTATCCACACATCAGCTTCAGGCTGCCGAGGCTGCCGTGGTTCATGTACGCTGCGTTCTCGCAGCCGGTGCGCACATATTCGAGGTATATGTCAGAGGTCAAAAACATCTGGTATGCATTCTCTTCCATGTTGGACTGAATTTCTGTCTGTGCCTGGTCAAACATGGCAGAGTCTATCTGTTGTTTCTTAATACTATCCCTTATGAAGGTCTTGGTGGCGGGTTTCAGCTGCTTGGCGACGATGCTGTTGTTCTCGATGTACCGCTTGAAAATAACTTTGGCAACTCGCAAAGTTTTGGTATCCTTTAAGTCCATTTGCCTGAAGCCGTTGCAGGCGAACCAAAAGTCCAAAGTGTCCACGCAATTCTCCCGCTCCAAAAAGGTCCTGAAGAGGTGAGCGCCGTCTTGGTCGCCCAGGAGAAAATGCAGAGACTTTGTCCACCGGACTAGTGGCGAGTCCGGGGACGCGCTGCCCTCTGGCTCCCCGAGACCATCCTCGTTCCTCCGCGGTGTGGAGCCGGGAGGCGCGGCGGCGGCCGGGGTATCTTTAACCTTGCTCTGGGCTCTCATTTTGGCAGATCTGCTGGGGTTGTAGCATGACGCCTCTCCCTCCTCCCCCGGCACCGGAGGACGAGGAGCATCTTCTCGGAAGCTACTGCTGATGTGCTCCGTAAGCGCCCTGCTCATGGCTCCAGCTCCGGTTGCCGTGTGAGAGTGCCGTCGTGCCTCCACTGAGCTCCAGCCTAATCCTCCTCACTCTCTAAAAGCAGCGGGGGAGCTTCTCAGCTCCTCTTCACTCTGAAACACAAAGTATTGATCTAATCAAAGCCAGATCCTGCTGAACTTCAAAGAAAGACATCAAGTAAACAGTCCCTTTAAAAAAAAAAAAAAAAAAAAAAACCCTCGCCGGGTTCACAGAGAAAGGAAATATGAAAGGCTTTTTTGCGTTTCATTTATCTATTTATAATCTAAATGAGAGATCAACTGCAGCCTACATTCTCTACGTGTATTGATCTGTCACATCAAAAAACAAGAATACAAGAATAATCATCTCACACAGCGCTCACTCCTCACCGAAACCGTATTCTCACAACTGTGGCTTACACGTGTTTTCCTAACGAGTCCATGTCACAGGCTTCAACTCCAATTAATTCCCAATCTGTTTCGGACGACCGTACCCTACCCTTGTCTGCATCACACACACACGCACACACACACAGACTCGTTTCCACTCGGAGCTCACACTTGTCCTCACCATCCCAGAAATGCACAGGCGACTCTAGATGCATCTGATCTGCACCACAATGACCTTAAACGTCGTAATGTGCGAGGGGTAAAAAGCCCCGCGGGAAAAAGCCAGCCGCTCACGCGTAAATGTAAGCGATCATTCTCCCTAATATCTGCCCAAGCAAACTATTACAGCACATTATTAAAGCCACAGCCCCGGCAACGTGTCTGAACTACCAACACGACAGAGAGGACATGATGTATTTGGAGTCGAACCTCAGTCTGAGGCTCAGCGATTTGATCGGGGTCTCAGCGCCAAATCTAAAGCGACTTGTTACATTAAGCGCTAAAACTGCCAGGACGACAGAACCCAGAGTGGCTGGCTCTTACAAATGCCTCGCGATCGCTCGCACAGTCTCAACAGGCAGTGAGACACCACATCATAACACGACCGGTTCTAAACTCCAAAAGGATGAGGGTCTGAGGAAACTTGCGTAAAAAAAAGGGGGAAAAAAAGAAAAAACATACCATCGCAAGAGCAGATCCAACCCGAGTGAAGCCCGATTAAAAAAAAAAAAAGTTGAACAATTACTCCATATACAGTAGAGTCTAATACAGTCCCAAAGACTCTCCAGAGATAGTAATCCAGCACCCAAAAAACTGCGACGATGTACGATTAAAAGCCTGTGCCGTGCCACATGTGTCCTATCTCGGCTGCGGAAAGCAAGCGCTGTAGTTTGCTGTACCCTGTCCCATTCAACAACTGACCTCAGAGGAGGCAGGCTCAGTCCCTATGTAGATCAACTAGGGGTGTCAAAATCTGGAGGAGGTAAAAAGGGGGGGGGGGCTTCTGATTGAAGAATACATCCCACTTTTTCCCAGCTAGAAGACGCACCACCCGACAAATATTCGGTTTCTTTTTTTTTTTTAATCTGGGCTACACATTCATACGGGCACGCACGCAAACACGCGCACACACACACACACACACACACACACATAAGCTTCTTATCTATCTCACCGTATTTCTCGCCCACAAACAAGAAACACAGCCCGCATTTCTCAACTTCAAAGCTCAGCAGCAGCACATCAAAGCGGCCAAGAGAGGGGGCCTGTGGAACAGCTTTCCTACAACTTACCATCCATGTACCCGAGTAGCCTCCCTTTTTTCTTTCTTTTTCTTTCTTTTTTTTTTTTTGGTGAAAAACGTTAAAGTAAAGTAGTCCAACGACAGACTGAGCCTACAACCGCGCTGCTCTCTGTCCTGTAATGTCCTATCACACTGGACAATTTTCTCAACGCAGCCGCGGATGAATAAAGAAGAGGAGCGTTTTTCTTCCTCCTCTCGACTTTTTCTCCCCAGGTAGTGTTTCAAGGAGTCCTGGCAGGCGGTAGAAATCCTCCGGGCTGTTTCTACACCAACTGGGCTGAAGGTTTAACTGCGGACTTCAAAGTAAGGAACCGCTGGCCTGGTCCCGGAAGATACATAAAAAAAAAAAAAGAAAAGAAACACAGCGTCTCATCTCCGCAACGGCCGGTGAAATAAGACAAAATAAAACGAACCCGCGACGGAGGCAAACGAATACAGCAGCCACAAGTCACGGCACACCTCCCGCTCCACGCTTCCCCGATAGAAACCCCGCGCGTTAAGACGTCCACCCGCGTTTACTGAACTTTTCCAGACACGGGAAGGTTTTACACGTATGCCAGGACCTTATCAAAGCCAGGCAATCTAGAGCCAACTCCCCGAGGCTCTGGAGCGTCACAAGTAAGTGATGTGCCGCGCCAATAGCGTTATTCTCCCAGTCCGTCTGTTACTACACAAAGTTTCAACAGACACACAAAGCGAACAAAAGCCAGACTATTGCTGCCCGTGGCCTCTTCAAGTGACAGGAGCGACCGCAGCGTGCTCACCTAGCCGGGGAGCGGCCACGTGACAGGGTTTTACAGTCATTTCACATTTCATCACTGAATGAGTAGATATTTTTCTCCTTTTGTCCATTTTCCCACGTTGGTGTATAATGTATAGGGGTGTCTGGGCACGTCATTCCAGTAATATTAGCTCTTTAATACAGAATTACCCGATTGAGGGGGAGTGACATGAAAGCAATTGAGGTTAAATATGTTTTTTTCTCAACAAAGTCCACAACTATTTAAAACATATTCTTTAAGTTATAGCCCTGATGTGATAATCCTATAGAGTGTAACTGTCATATAATTTACATATTAGTCACAGGCTTTTAGCCACAAAGATGTCAACCTAACACACTTGCCAGTTCCACATTCAGGGAAAATGGCACAGCATGACATTTTGATTGAAATTGGACAGAGAGCAAAGGCAAGAGCTGTTCTCTAGTCTTTTAATTCACATGACTCTCCTAATGTCATTGTGACAGAATCTTAAAGAGTGGGTTAGACAGTGATCCAATCCCATGGTACTTCAAAGGCTATATTGTCCCTTTGATGTAGGAAATCAACTTTAAAGGAGAATATAATTATATAAGTCAGAGGATTCAAATTCACAAAACTCTCATGATGGTACAGGACAAGGGAACTAATGAAATCCAACTTCTCCGAGGTCCCCGAGTGATGATTAATTCATGTTGCGTTATAGATAAATAAGCCCGCTGTGCGTCAGCTCCCATGTGGATCGTGTCAGCATCTTTGTCCATTCGTCCAAATCTTTGCGCCCAACGCTTGGTTGAGGGTGACATGTTATCCAATCCAGCACAGATCTGCTGTTGTTTGCTGGGTACGACTATTCATATATCTTTATCATTTCCAGTGTAGATGTTCACTGCCTCCTCACGGCATCTTGCTGCCTGACTGGATACAACTTTCCAACTTGTGCATTTCGGTTCTGACACACGCTGCTGAGTAATCTTAACATAATCTCGCTTTCTTACAAATGTGTGCAAAAGCGAACCTTTCTTGTTTTCTTGGTAAAGCAGAGGAGTCCGGTTGATTACATTGACATCCCGCCAGCCCCTTCCTGCATGCTGCGAGCTTGTCTGATGATTGAGTCCAGCTTATTTCAAATGTAATCTTTTGAAAAATGTTCACTGCGAGGTGTTATCACAAAGCCGTACGACAGCAGACGGCACGGTCTCCTTCGCCGTCCGTCTGTCTGTCTCTGTTTGTGTGCACGTGTGTGTGACAGTGTGAATCTGAAGGGGTCATTCATAGCCACTGTTTATACTGGAGGGCTCTGCAAAACAAACATTTCTGCCACAAATCCAAACAATCCAGCACCCAAAATGCACAAAAAAGCTTCCACCGCTTCGCAAAGGGAAGTGCCCGCTGTCTGTGAGATGGAACGACAAAGTCACAAAATGGGTCAGCAGTGTTGGTACTGTGATGTTCAAGGGGCACTTGGCTGATCAGCGAGGCCCAAATTAAAGCCATGAAATATGTCGCCATACTGTTATCTGTGCGCTAACTTCTTTAAAGCCCCCTTTGAAAAGGGAATTGAGATATAGAGGGGTTATAGAATGTAATTTTTGAAGTGCAGGACAATCTTAAAAGTGGGATATTCACATTTAGGATAAGATGTTATCGTCACTCTAATTAAATTAGGCTCAAATATCACGTCAAAAAGAAAAAGTCCGACAGACTAGTCTAATTTTTGCTGACAGGCGCTCTTTGCTCAGTCTGCTTTTAATGACATGTAAAGTTCAGACTACTCAGGATGCCTTTTAACACATTTATGCAAACGAAACCGCTTTCACCAAAGATGCAACCAAAAAAAATTAAAAAAACACAAGCTGCTGACTTTTTAAATTCATTTGGGAAGTCACGAGACGCTAAACCCATGAGACCACACCTGTTGACCCTTGAATGCCCACTCTTGTGTTTAGCAGCAACAAAAGAGAGAGGGTGCTGTAAAGTAGCCACAAGAAGCCCCCTTTTTGATGTTGACCCTGCCCTGACCCCTTTGTTGGGGCCCTAACCATTTCACAGGAAGATCCAAACGCTTTAAAAGCACAATACAGGACGAGAGTGCCGCCACTGACTTGCTATGAGGCCCCAATAAAACGGGGTGACCTGGAGGCTAATTGAGAGCTCTTGGTTGGGACAAAATTAAAGGCATCTGGTTGTATCACCAAAGATTGGAAATGAAGCTGCTCTTTAATTAGAGAATGCATTCAAGGCACGGAGAAAGTATGGATTTCACTCCCGTCTGTACAGGTGTCACGTCAGAATACATGGAAGCAGACAGAGGACTTTAATTAAACTTGTGTCTTGATGGTTTGTTAGAAAGCTATTTCTTTCTTTCTTTCTTTCTTTCTTTCTGTCTTGCTTTCTTTCTTGCTTTCTTTTCTCCGTACTGTACTGCAGAAGTCTTTTGATGTTGTATCATTAGTTGCCTCAGTCAAACAATAGGCCTGTGTTCTCCCTTTTTTGTCGCCTTTTTTCACAAGAACTTCTGGATTTGCATCATATCGCAGCCCACAGTTTATGCTCCCACAGTGCGAACAATAAATTCCGCACAATCCATCTTATCGCGCGCGCCCCCCTCCGCTCAAATCCTACACTTGTTCTAAAATAGCGACGGAAAACAGAAGATAGGGTGGCTAATTGCAAATAACCCAATATTTTGGAGTTCAAAGGCTGTGGTGGGCTTGAGTGATAATTTTGGCTGAAGCATCACCATAAACACTAATAAAATTAAGTGCGTCGGAGGGAGGAGGGGGCGTGGCCAGGCGTCCCTTTGAACAGACCCTGTGATCAGTTCCCCCTCTCAATTAGCGTATTGTCCACTTGTCCTTTCAGCTGGGAGGGAGGGGGCAGTCTCCCCCCTAGCTTCCCTTTGAAGTGATTATCCCTTTATCTCAAGCCTGAGCGAGGAATATCTTGGGGGACAATGGCAAATTAAAGCCCATATGGAGAGAAGCGTGAATGTCTGTTTGTAGGCTCAGAGAGAAATAGAAAAAAAAAAAAAGGAACGATAGAGAAATAAATAGAGTGTGGAGAGAGAGAGAGAGAGAGAAAGGAAAAAAAGAGGGGCAAATAGCATCATTCTGTTTGCATGAGCTGAAGGGTGAGTGGTAGATGTCAACACTCATCCAAAAAAGTAATTTGGGGCTCGTGCCTGAGTTGACACTTGTAGCAGAGTGACTTTAGAAGAGCTAAAGGAAAGAAGACGAAGGGGGGGGGGTCTGTCATGACAGATGGAGAAAGACGGAGAGAGAGGAATGGAGAGATAGACGGATGAGCATTGAGACGAGAGAGGAGTGCAGTTGTCAGCAGAATCAGATGGCGGTCAGGCAGACAGGCTTGAAGAAGATACAATTAAAGTGTGGAGTTAAGACGGGCTTTGAAGTTGGACATGGTGCATAACACCCTTAAAGTTTGAGAAGCCAGCCATTCATCCGCTTGTTATGGCTTGTTAAGACCATTCCCTTTAAAAGGCCCAATTTGAGAAAATAAGAACTTTAATTTCAACTTTGGGAAAAGTCTTATATTTAAAAAAAAAAAATCAGGAGTGGCAACAATCAGGTGAGGTTTCCAATGAGGTTAAAAACAACCGAACGGTTATCTTTCAGAAACTTGAAGTGAGGGATTTGCTAGAGAAGGTGTGGGGGGATGCGTGTGAGCACTGAGGATGAATAATTACTTTCTCTTCCCACTCTCCCCTTTTTTCTTCCAATCCTGTTTTTCGGTGGCTTAAAAGTTTAATAATGTATAGAAACAATGTCTGTGATGCTTAGCCTAATCCGTTTGGGCTTGGCAAACCTTTGTGGTAACCGAAGCCCTATCTGATGTGAGCAAATGTTTGCCAAGGCAGCATGTACAGACGGACAGTCTGTCTTCCCTCTGTACAGCTGAAAAATAATACAGAAAACAACAACTTTCTGCACATTACGCCAACAAGAACAATAGAAATCTTTTTTCATAAATCACATCTAAAGTGTAATGACTTTTTTTTTTTTTTTTTTTTTTTTACCAAACCATACATAATCTAATCACTATCCTCCTGCAATGAATGCTCTGTATCACTGTGTCAGCGGTTCCTGCAGTAATTCCACTAACACAATTTCATGTGTATTAATGATGTTTGTTAGTGCATCATGCTCAACAAATCAACTGATTCTTCTTCTGATTATGAAAGCGAGAGAAATGTGTGAGTGTTCACTTTGAGCTCAGTTTGCCATCCTTAATGAGCATCAGACAACTGATGTAGAAAAATGCTTGATATAAAGCATCAGTTAGGCCTATTAGAGGCTGAACAAAACTTGTTACAGACCAGCGCTGGTTTTAACTGAGACTCAGCCTGACAGCAAATCCATGCTCTGATAAGTCAAATGAAATGGTCCTATTTCCAACGATCAAATGTTCCCGTTTGACGTCTGGACAAGACAGCAGCAAGAGACAACAGTGAGGCCACAAAACCAGCAGACATGACAGTGACTCATTGTTTAATTGACACTCTTTACAGCCAGCCATTGTGATATCAACATATTCACATCTCAGACACGCTCCAACAAAAAGTGTGAGGGTGATTAGTATGTCCACACACAGTGGCGGATTCTGTGGCAAAAAAACAAATTTAGTGTTCGGTTAGTATTTTATCATCAGTGTGAATTGATGCAAAGGATTTATCGTCGCTGTAAAACCTGCTCTCTATCCACATGTAGCTCCGCTCGCCTGGAGCTGCTCCCTGCTGTTTGCCACAAAGCACTTCACAGGGCAACACAACAAAAACTCACAATCACAGGATTTGAAGTTGATGTGAGAATAAATCCCAAAGCGTGGACAAAATAATGCAAACACCACGTGCAAAAGAAAACCCTAGCTTTGAAGTGGACCACTATTACAAAGGCAGATACACGGGCAAATTAAGCTGAGCGCCAGCTAGCACTGTGTGAGCTTTTAAAGAGAACTGATGACTGACGCTTTTATATGTGAGTTTTAAAAAGCAGCTCTCAGGTACAAACCTGCAAAACAAAAGTTGATGTCTATTTTACAAATGCAACTGTTAAAACTTTAAAAATGCCCCCAAAAGAAAGAGGCTGGAAGAGTCATATATCATACTGCCAAAATCCAGAATTAGAAAAGCAGCTCCTAGGATGAGGGACAGTGGTCGCAAGTCTCAGCAACAGAAACACAAGGAAGTGATAGTATATTATATAGGCATACTAAAGAACCCTATCACGACAAGTCTTGGATCATGTTGAGCAGCAATGTTTTTAACATCTAATTTGAACTCATGGAAACTACAGTATGATTTGTCAATAAAAAATGCTAAAAGGTGGAATATTTAAGAATTGGCCACATGTTGAATTCATACTCAGCATATCATCAGAGTGACTGCTAACTGCTGCCAATTAGCTCGTTAGCTCAGTTAGCAGTCCAGCTAGCAGTCCGAAATAGGAGCTCAGAGCCCCAAGGAATTGTTTGAGTTTACACTGCTGACATAGGAGCTGGTTAACACGATACATATGCATCATAATATGAAGACTGTTATTCTTCATGTTCTGTGTTTATTTTTGACCAGAGTTCTTACATATTGCTTTAAAGTTAGGCTGAAGCAAACAACAGGAAAGGATTGTGGTTATGGTTATAAAAAGTTTCATCAGTTGCAGTTTTGACATAGCACACAACACTGTCTTCCACACACTATTTGCTAATCCAACCTGCACATTCTTACTTTCCACCCTGATACATAAATGCCCACTGCTTCATGCTTTGGCACTAAAAAGGGCATGGGAGATACAGGGAATGAATCCACTGACATGCTTTCAAACTTTTGGAATGTTTTAAACTGAAATTGAACTGACATTATTACACCTTTAAAAAGAAGGAAACAACATTATAATATAATTGTTGAGTGGGCTATATCACTATCAACTGTATTTTTTGGGGATTTGAATATTTATTGTCTGACAATGCTAAATTCCTGTCAGAATGTTAGCTAGATAGCATACATGCTGTGCGTTAGCATTCAGCTTTCAAAACAGACCTTTATTACACTCTAAACACACTAATACGCTTTCCCAAATAAATTAGAGGGTCTACATGGGTACTTTAGACACAGGTGCACCCACTAAAAATCGCCTGTTAACTCCACAGATGGACAAGGCAGCCCATCTGTGATTTTTATCTGAAGCATTACGTTGTATGTCACTGACATCAAGTTTGACATTAAGACTGCGTCAGAAACAATTGTAGTAGAAGAAAAAACAACAATAGACACAGTCTTGATGGGGGTTGAATTCCATTGAATGCCACAGCCCTAGCGAAGTGATTCTTTTCACTATTATAGTTTGAGCCGTTCAGTCAAATAAAATTTGAATGTCTTGTAGAGCTGCAGGATTAAATTATTTTATCCTTTTATCCTCATTAAATTATTTTATCCTCATTTCAGCCAAGAAGGCAAGCTTTTTTGGCTTCAAAACACCACTGAGCAGCTTTCATAGGAATGAACGGGGCTCTGCCTCTAGCACTGTGTCCAGTAGTAACACATCCTTGATTAGACTGAATACCAAATTCCTTCCTTATTTACCTGCCACCACTGTATATTGATAATGCGTCACCACTTCATGTGATGGAATTTAGCGTGTTCACCTGGGTCTATACATTTAGATCAGACCTGAGCTGAGGTGATAAAAACCCAGGTCTGCTGCAGAGAAAATTGACCTGAGTGTAAGTGCAGAGTGTACACATTCCCATTACTCACAGAAGCCAGATCTTAGCGGGTTTAAGTGGGATTTTTGACCAGTGGTAAAGGAGTAAATCACCCCACCCCCCTTATTGACTCCATGGCAAAGGCCCTGAACTTAGCAGACCTAAGTGTTAGTTCAAAGACAAAAATACAACAGGAAGTTCACCAGTACTACTTGTGTTACCCAGGAAGTAACTCATACTAAATCAGATACTGCTATTTCAATGGTAAGCAGCATCAAGGTGAAATACATTTGTGATTTTTCATTTGGTGCAAAGTTGTTAGTGAAAAACAAACACTACATCTTGTAGCTCATTCCCAGAGGCAGGCAGTCATGTTCTCAGGTTTTCAGTCTGCTCACGGCGTAGGACTTCAGATCAGCTCATGACTTGTTTTGTCAATGGACTGTGAATGTTTTGTATGTTCATGGCAAAACGAACAAGAGAGGGACACCAATTTATTTTTCTCAGTCACAGTCTCACACCTCAAGGTTAAAAATTAAAAGAGTGGCCGCGAAGTTGCAACTGTAGACAGGGGCACAGTTTCTTCATGCATATGATCCTGAGTAATGCACACAATACTGCCTGAGCGGGCCCACACATATGTAAAGTGTGTGCATATAACCTACCGTATCTCTGTTTGCTCTTATGCAGCTCTAAACATATATGTTACTGAATGTATTGTGTAAGGCTAAGATATTTTTACAAGTTGAAGAGTTAAACCCACCTACTGTGAATAAAGGAAGTCCCGGATACAGCAACAGAGAGCAACCATCCAGGTCCTCAGCTCTGGCCAGCTGCATATTGTTCGTTTATTCCTGAGAGAGTTTCTAAATCCATAACTAAAACTAAGATAAAAGTGTTTTGACCCTGTTGTGGGATGTTTCCCAGTGTCATGCAGCTACCCAGCAGGTGTGCAGAGGGAGGGTGAGTTTCAAAACACACTGCACAGCAGATAGGCAAAGAGGAACGTCAACAAAGCACTGCTGCTATGCACCTCACTGACTGCTCTGACAACCGACAGGGAAAACATTCCCACAGAGAGAGAAAAAAGATGGAGAGCCGGTGTAGAGGAAGAGAAGAGAGATGTAAAGTGAAAGACAGAAAGAGAAGAGAGGTGAAGAGGGTCAAAGAAGAGAGAGGAAGACACAGACTGACAATAAGGATGGATGAGAGGGAGAGGGAAAAACATTTCTTCTTCTGTTTCTTTTATTCATGTATTATTTCTTGTCTATATGCTTTAACAACACAGAGGCTACACTCACAATTTTACACGTCATGCCAGAAACAAGACAAGTGAAATTTGAGGTGCCATGAGACGGGAACGGCAGAGAAAGGGAGGAGAAATATGGGCATAAACAAAAAGATATGGTTGTGCAACAACAATGGAAACACCTGTACAATCTGTTGTTATCAGGTAAAGCCGCTGTACAACAAATACTACACTGGTGAAGCCTGTGTGCTCAGGTTTTTAGAAGCCTGTGTCAGAGGTGTTGATTCCATTCAGATTGGTAAATTTAATGCCATAATTTGAACTTTTAATTTTGAATTATTATTATTAGTGTAGCCTGTGTCCGCAATAAGTAATTTGGGACAACTGCTAAGATAAGCTATTGTGTGCCATCTAGTGGTATCCTAACATGCGTAGTTTAGCGAGAACATGAACAACTATGTGTAAGACACAGGCGATTGTCTACCAAAACTGGTGGTTTAAAAAGCAACTTCGTCTTTTGATCAGATCTGACTGAACCAGACTGACCTCACATTTTTCCTGATCTGATCAAACTGGTGAGGAAAGCACACTGACAGAAAGAAATATAGAAATCTCCCAAGTTAAATAAAGAATGTTTTCAGAGCTTTTAAATGCAGACACACCATGACCTTATACCTAAAACATTGTAGAGTTCAATTGGCACCTCTTACAAATTAAGGGAAAATGAATTAGAACATTATAGGACCTACAATTGTTGCTCTAACATCTGTTACAGGATGTCATTTATTGTGAACGAAACCTTGAAAAACACACTACTACAAAAATCAAGTCACCCAACTGTGGGAATTGTGAAGGGTTCGTCTTTATGCGAATGATCATGCTGAAACATCTTGACAACAACCTGGAGACAACCAACCATGGCCAAAGAGACAGAAGATTGTTGATTTCCACTCCATTCATGTATGAAAATGTGCTTCAGACTAAATGGAGGAAAAGCTACTCGTCAGTGCCTTCAGAACTCTTTATACAACTAAAATGAGCTACCAGGCCTTGAAAAAAGATGCGTGGAAAAACTGATCATTTGATTAACTACTTTGTTGCAGTAGTGGCAATATGAGAAAATAATTGCCCGGGCACACTGAGGCTAAGGGTATGGTCACATCACACTTCCGTCCTACAAGTATTCGCTTCATTATTGAAACCTGAATGATGAAAAAATTCAAGCATGTGTTGCCTGCGTTGATACAACCTCCAGCTGGCTACCGATGCCGCTATCAGTTTGTTTTTGTTTGATCTGATTTGACCAATCGGCCAATAGAAACACTGATGTTTACGTTTAGAAATGGAGAGCTTTTTATTTTCACACTTTCCTTCACTTTGAGTACATCTTAAAATTATCAGACTTTGTAGTGTCCTTAATAAATTCACTGTATTAGCAACACACACTAAAACCTTCCTTCTGGTAATACCAGCCAACAATGAAACATCTAATCTAAGAATGTGAGTATTTCAACTACTGGGAAGTCCCAGAGCCAGGCCAGGAGACTAACAAAGACTGTGGGAGTGAAAAGGTCAACAGAGTTTGCCAAAGCCTTGTATTAATGAGTAGCACCACCTCGGAGTGGAGCAGAGGGAGAGGCCGCCAATCAACACCGCTCCTCCAGCGCTGCTGAAATGTGTCAACAAAGCAGAGTGAGAGGAGCATGCTCCACTGTTTGCCCTCCCACCCCTGAAGATGATGGGATAGGTGGGAGCAAAGGAAAAGGGTGTAGAATGAGAGGGGTGACAGAAAGCAGGGGAACAAGTCCTCCCCCCACACCACCACCACCACCACCACCACTCACCCTCCCACCACTCCCCCTCCTCCTTCCCCTCAGAATAAAATCCGGTGCCATAAAATGTAAGAGCGGGCAAACAGCTCCTCCCCAGCTTGTCGGGGAGTTTGTTTTAAAGTGGAAATGAGGCTGATGGCGCACTTGGCGATTAGCCCCGCGGCTAACATGAAAGGAAAGGAAAAGACAGCTGCTAATTTTCTCCTTTGACCTTTGGCTCCCGCTGGTATTTCATACAAACGCTGATTTATGGAGGAGCCTAACAGCTCACTGCTACTGGAGGGATTACCGTAAGAGAAAGAGGGAGAGGAGGGGAGAGAGAAAAAAGAAGCTGACCCCCAGGACTCACAGTATCTCAATTCATTCATTTCATCTTTTTGTTTCTATCTCTGTCCTCTTTGCTTTATATGTCCTTCGCCTCTCTCCCATATATCTCTTCGTCGATTTTCCTTTGTTTCTGTCTGTCTGCCTTGGTGGACTTCCAACTCTTTATCTATTTCCATCTTTATTTGCAGTCTGGCTCTGTTTGTCCTTCATCATATCCACCCTTCGTCCCCCGCCTCTTGTGTGCTTTATATATATCAGCAGTGAAATAAGCATTCGCAGCACATTAGGTATAGGTATGAGACTCGTCTGTGCTGTGTCACACTCTTTTCCGAGATTACCATTAAAACACTGGCCGTCCAAAAACAAGCCCAGACATCCTGACGCCCCGTGGTGCAGAAATGAGAAAGATGACACCCTTTTCTGAACGTAAGCTCCCTCTCATCCACCGTGCAGTGTCCATTTGTGAATATGAATCCACGTTGTGTTCCAGCACTTTAGCTGCAGGGAGATCCCATCAAAGTCAGTTTCATGCAAATCCCGTGTATGGATGGCTCCCGTGTAAGGAGGCCCTGAAATGCCTCTGGGGCAGCGGGGAACCCAGGAAATGTAGATCCGGCTGCACATTCCCTTCTTCCCCTTCTTTCTCTCCACCATTGGCCCTCTATTGTTCCCTCAGTTTGCCGAAGGGGAGAGAGAATCACTGGAAAACCCCACTTCAAACATTCATGCTGAATATTAGCTTGGAAATCAAAGAATGACTTGTTCCTGTTATGCATTCAGTGGAGTTATTACGTCCTTGTAAGATAAACACGTATTACAGCTGCTGTAAGTGATTTATTTTGATGTCATATTATAGTGTTTGGTCTGTAGTCCATGTCTCTCCTATCTCTGCCCATGCAGTTGAAGAGAAAATCATTTTTTCTGGTATCCCTGCCCACTTTATCCAATCAGGACAGAGAACTCCATAAAGAGGTAATTCTGTCTGCCCGTGAATGTGCAGAGAGCAGGATCCTCCTGTATCATTCTGTATATCAGCATAGATATATCATTTTGTTGCAAGTTGTTTGCAATGACAAAACATTTCTGAGCATCAGATCAGTGTATCTTGGTTAAAGCTAGTGCTCCCTAACCAGAATAAGTATGCTGTTACACACTTTACCCTCAACTATTTTATTCTAACCGTCTGCATCCTTTGTTAAATAGGCAACAGACACCGTTTTCCCCATCCTGTTTCCAAGTGATATTATTGTTGGTGCCACAACAACTCTAAACATTTTGCTTGTTTTTGATAGTGACCGGCTGAGATTGATATGTCATTGTTGTTTGGTTGTTAAGTCTGTGGCAACAAACAAATAATCAGTTTTAGTGGACATAAGCAGCAAGGGGAGAAAAGATTGATGCATTGCTTAACAGGAAGGATGTAACCAATCAGAGTAGGACGGGTCATGTGGAGCAAGGTAGTGTGATCTAAAATAACGCTGCTACAGCTGCATGTATGTCTGCTGACTGACTACAGTGTATATACTGTGTTTTATCATATATATACATTTATAGATCTATGTAATGCCTGTTACAAAGTGATGCTCATTAGTTATGGAAGAAAGGGCTTCACTCCAAACACTCCAAACCAGGTGTTTCAGGCGGTGCAGGAGTTGTGTTTCCTGTGAGAGAGAGTAACTCCCTTTGCTGTGGACTTTGGGCTCTTTCACTTTGCAGGCCTGTTCCATGCACAACAATGCTATACAGCACAATAAGGGAAGGTAAAAACCCTCTTTAACTCTTGCGAAGATGCTACATTTATGTAACTGACACACTGTGACGGAGGGTGTTTTCACATATAGTCCTGTTTGAATGAACTCAGTTCCCTTGAAGCGGACCAAAAAGTAGCCCAACAGAAAAGGGACACAGTTCTCTTTCTATTCCAGCTCTGATGGGGCCTCAGTCCTATTTCTGTTCACACTATAGCTCCTATAGCTGCTGGAGAGCTTTACTGCTTTGAGTTATGTGTATTTTCAATGATGACTACTGCTATACTTGTCTTATCCACACCAGCTGTTCAGATTTACTTTGAATGCATGCTTTAGATTGAATATGTTTCATTTCAAATATTAAAATATGACACCAGATTATGTCAGGGGATATATTTGAATTCAAGCACATTCCTAACCTTGAAAATCACTAAAATTAAGCACTTTTCCAAAATCTCAATACAGTAGACCACCAGATGTTTACAAGATGTTTTGTAGATCTCTTTAAATTCAAGATAACAACTCACTTGATGCGATTAACATTTCAAAATAAAAAGACTGCATTTTGCCATTTTTCTTATCTTCCAGTAATGTTTCATATTGTATTCCAGTGCACCAGGGACACCAGTGAATGATCTCGCCCACAGTAAACAAAGCAAAACACTGAACACAGTGCCTCAATTTTTCATTCAATCTAGAATTGGCTTTGAATGGAGTATCGTGATAGTATCGTGATAGTATTTTAACAGTTAAGAGTTGCGCATCTCGGTGGGAAACATAGATATAATGGAGAGCCCACCAGCAACATCTGTTAATTTCCGCAATGGACTCTTGTCAGGAAAAGACACTTGGTTGTCAATCTGCACCGTGTCACTGTGTCACAATGCCATTTCAAAAGCACCAGCTTTTCTGGGGGAAACCCTGGAGACAGATGGAGCAGCAAATTGTGTTACACACTAATCTGGGCATACAATAATGTGTAGGCTGGCTTTAGTTCCATAAATGTATATTGGCAATAGTTGTTTGTGGCACCGCTAATGTTAAGGCTGATGAGTCAGTTACCATATTTGTAATCACATGACCTGAATGATGTCATGTCAGTAGGCAGAGAAGCTGTAGCCACCTGCTGCAATATGTGGTTTAAGAAGGTTATACCAAGAATAAAACCATTTTCTGCGATGGGATCACACCAGCCGTGACACCCATTAAAATGTTCACGCTCTGACCCATGAACACTCAGTAGTTGGTACTACATTATGACATACAATACTCAGTAGTCATGGGTCAGGCCGCACCCATTTTCACGCTCGGCTTTTGATTTTATCTCAGCTACACACCTGACGTAAGGTTTATGACTGCATCATGCATGGTTTCCATCATCAGACAGACAGAAACATAAACACCTGGCAAAATTCTCAAAATCGTTTCTGTGTTAGTTCCTGCTACAATAGATGACTACTGGAACATATTGTGCCATTGTGACATACACAGGCACAAACAGTCACAAACTGAAAAACATCACTAATTAGCACTATTAGCAATAGATGGAATGCCTCGGTGACGTTGAGGTATGCTAGTTGAAAGAATGATTTATTGCTCCCATATAAACAAATTCCTTTAACAGTCAGTTTTCCGAGGCAAATGCAGCAGTAACATACAAAATAAATAATACCAGGAAGAGAAAGAGTCACAACAAGAAGAGCCAGACACAACAAGCATGACACGACTTGGAGGCAGATGTGCAGCACGTTGAACGAATTAAAAATCAGATTGGATGTAGCTACTCTACCGGCTAGAAGACAAAGAATTGTTTTCCTGGGAATTTCCAAAAGCTGGCTAACAGAGGGCCAGAACACACTGAAGCTGTGTCAGGGAACAGGAGGAAAGTTTAAAGGACAGTGGCAGACTCACTCTGCACTGGTCTGCTACATCTCCTGCTCTTTGACGTTCACATTGCAGGAAAGTCACTAACTCATTAGCACATTTTGGTTCGCTCATATAACCATAACTGTTTCCAGATTGGGGAATTTTCACAAGTATTAATCATAACAACAAATATCATGATATTCATAGGGAATCTAATTTGAGGTGGGGATTTGTTTTCTCTAAGACAAAAGAGGCAGTGTGTTGACCCCCAAATGAATAAGATAAATACAAATGAGTTAATGTTACTATTACTAACAACCTCAAGACATTATAACCATTATATTAGGGTAATGACAGTGGGCCAAAATTAATCTTTGCAGCTATGCTCTCTCTCACTGCATGGTTTCTACTGTATCGCTCTCTCTCTCCCTCCACCTTTTGTTCTCACCCTCTGGGTTTCATTCAGAGTTCAAGCAGGTCATTAGCAGAGTGATTACAGTGGGAGAGAGGGCATCCATTAAGAAATGCAAGTGTGCGCGTGAGTGTGTGTGTGTGTGTGTGTGTGTGTGTGTGTGTGTGTGTGTGTGTGTGTGTGTGTGTGTGTGTATGTGCACATGTGCCTGCCTGTGATCACCATGTGAATGTGTGCATGCATGTGTGTGTCTAACTGTGATCCTAGTGTGTGTGTGTGTGTGTGTGTGTGTGTGCGTGTGTGTGTGTGTGTGTGTGTGTGTGTGTGTGTGTGTGTGTGTGTATCAATCACTCCAGTGTGGGTGACGACGAGGAGCTGTTTGTCTTTCTCATAAAAGGGAAAGGGATCAAAAGGGCTGGTCTACCAGCTGGACCTTCAATCACACTGGGACAACATGACTTTAGAGCCCTGGGCAGCTGGAGCTCTGGGGACTAATGGCGTGTGTGTGTGTTTGTGTGTGTGTGTGTGTGTGCGTGTGTGCGTGCACGTGTGTGTCTTAAACCCTTTTAATCAGGGTCCCTGCACATTTTCCATCTCCAAAATTCATGTTCATCATATACTTTAAAGTTTAGATTTGTAGTTTTTGCCATCATTTCTGTCAGTTATGATTTCAGTTACCAAAGCAATTGCTAAGATATGGTGACGCGGCCAGTTAATGGTATTGTCTGACCAGCAGCGGAGGAAGTATACAGATCCTTTACTTGAACTTGCAAAAGACACATTTTTTGCCTTGACTTATCATTCTGAAGTAAATACTGATCACACAGAGAAATGGCTGTATAAAAATGACACTATCCATGTGTAGATTGGTTCCCTATAGGTCCTGCTCTTGGTATTGCTGTTCTGTCTGCCACAGGGCTTGTTTGTTCCCATAAAAATGGAGGTCGAATTACAGCACAAAGGAAGTCAGTCTGCCATTACACTGCAAAACAGGAAGCGGCATTGTTTTCCCTGGTTGCTCTCCTCAGGTAACTGGAAGTAGTACTGCAAAATAAAACAAACATCGCTGATGGAGGAGGTAAAGAAAGTGACGAGGAAGAGTAATAGAAACTGTGGTAAAACAAAAGGGAACAGATGGGCAGCCACTCGATGGACAATCCCCTGTTGATATGTGATTCCCCTTAACACCGGTTCATGAGATGGTACGTAACTTTCTACTAGATCAGTAAGTTTCAAAACCTGCACTCTCATTAAGAAAACTGGGTGTTTCCCTCTGCCTTTTCATAGCACTGACATCAGGGTTTCTTGCTTTTTTGCTTTGGACAGTAGCCAAGCTGCTAGCGGTAGTCATGTTTCTAACACCGTCTTTGCTACAGCAGCGCCAACAGTGCTACCACAAGGAAACGCTAAGAGGGAGGAAGTTCAAACGTTTTCTATTAACTCTGAAGGATGAAGTAGAAAACACCATAGTCTAAAAATACTCCAATATAAGTCCAGAATTTTTAAAGCCACTGAAGTCACAGTTTCAAGATAGTTAATAAATGTGGAATTTTAGATACTTACTTACATGTACTGAGTCGATTTGAGGTATCGTACAATACTTTCCACTGAAATGTAGTGGAGTAGAAACATAAAGCCGGGTAGAATAGAAATTGAAGAACATAGGAAAGCACAGTGTCTGATTACATTAACTTAGGGTGGCTACATTCCACCACTGCTGTCCAGCTGTCCCAGACGCAAAGACATTTCATTTGCTATCACATATACATCAAAGCATCATCCTCACTATAAGAAGCTGGAATCAGTACATTTCTGACCTTTTGCTTCAAAAAACACCTGAAACGATTCACCAGTTATCGAAATAACTGTGCAAGAATGTTGTTGTAGTTGTAGGTCAAAGTTAGATGGGAAGTCTGGGTGGATATTTACGATGGACGGGTTTGTAATCATTATAATTCCATTCATATTTCATACTGCTTTGTATCTTTCAAACAAGTTTGGCAAACTTGAGAGGTCGTTATGACATAACCTGTGTGCCGATCTGACAATTTGTGATTATTGCTGATCCGTGTAATAGCTTGGTAGTTACAATGTTGTTGCAAGCCAAATCTGTGGAGAAAGTAGACCCAGGTTGAAATAAGTGGAATCATCCTTTCATCATAGATTCTGTATAATGCATGAAGACTGCTTGACAGCAAGGCTGCGACTCTGATAGGGGATCATTTTTCAAAACAACATATGTGACTATGCAAACGAAGTGTCTCGGGTTCATCCGCATCCTCGTCATTTCTTCACTGTACGCTGTCTAATGAAGGCAAAAAGACCAGAAAATTGGTCACAAAAAGAATGATAATATATACAAACTAGAAATCTCTGTATTTAACAATTCTGTGCCATTTAGCAAGAATGTGCCCTCATCTATAAGTATGTAACATGTATCATGTTCCATGTACCATAACCAGGCTTTTCAAGGGAGTGACAACACAGATGCAATCGAGTTACAACAAACTGACCACATCACCAAAACTTCAGCTTCAATCTTCTCGCTGCACTTTAAAACCATGAACATGCGCTCACCCACTGCTGCACGTAAGCTCTTCTCTTATGATGCTTCCTCCACAGTATCCGTCGCCACCTGTCAGAAACAAACACAACAGTGTTATTTTTACAGGTGAACATATACGAACAACTACATACGAACAGCTACAGATTTAAGTTTTTCATAAACTTGAGCAAGTTGTATCATCTACTGGTGCCAGCAAAGGTTGCTCCCACGCTCAAGCTCATTTGTCGCTGGCTCTGCAGTGTACCAAGTGAACTGAGGGATGATCTGTGATAAGGCACAGACTTGCGGTGTTTAAGAAAATATTACTATCTGCATGTTGTCAAATGAATGGGAATGCACAAGCTACTGTGACCGGAGTTCAGCAGCTACACAGACGAGGTGAAAGCTCAAAATCCTTGCACATTCTTGCCAAGACATTCCACAGACATAACTGAATATATTTCCTTTCAAAGCCCTCTCCGAGCGCCAAAGCTCCAAAATGTCACCCTACTTGCTTTTCTGCTCTATATAAATCACCTCCCTGCCTCACAAAAGAGAGAGGATATCAACTGGGAGTGTGTAAGTGCGCCTATGTGGGAGTGTGCGAGAGTGTGTATATGTGTGTGCATACGTCTAGGCGGAAGGATCAAGGCTGCAGGAGAGGCGTGTCTGCAGAGTTTTAAGATCTGAACATCCCTGTTGTGCCTGTCATGTTGACAGTTTTCATCTGAGAGCCTTGTCCAGACCGTCCCTTATTCTAAGAAGATCATTTGGATTTTAGGTAAAGCTTTGTGTGAGACATTTAGCGAACATTCATTAAACCAGTGTGGTCTCGCCAAATGGTGAATAACACACCGTCGTCTCGAGTCATCTAGCATGTTATCACAATGCTTTTTTTTTTTTTTTTTTTTTTTAGCGAAGCCCTTTGCATTTCAGTTCAGGGCACGAATGTCATAGAGAAAAACTGTGTGATGACGTAGTATGAAGAGCAAGAAAGTGTCCAGGCTGGAGTGGATAGAGGGGTGAAACACCAACAGGACATTCAGTAGACTGGTGTTTGTGTCGCGTGTGAAACTGAAAGTCACCAACGTACCTCCGTGAGATTGTTTACATAACACATTTAACTTACATCATATATGTAATCTAAGCTAACTCATTTGAACCCAAGTCATGAGTCAAGTCTCCTAAACCTCACTAAGTAGTTTTGGTGCCTGAAGCTAACCAAACAACGACCACCTCACCACGTAAAATGACGACGGAAGGTTAACAGGCAATGATGACGAACAGCATTGGTCACCTGTCCCTCGCTGCACATCCAGAGCTCATGAAAAAAGGGAAAACCATGCACAATATCTGCATTACCATTACTGTATTATCCTCCTCATGACAAATGCAATTCAAATTTCAGCTCGACCTTTATTTGACAGGGATCGAATATAACCCTAAGATCTGAATTTATTCCTGTCTGTTTCCTTTTCAATAGATTGGTGTCAACTGGAGAATTCCAAACGTGTGTCAGTGTCAACATCGGGACATGACTGAGGTGTAGCTGACTGAACTAATGAGTAAAGTATGCTCGAGGAGAAAACTACAAAGGTAAAACCAACTAATTGTTGGGACACCTGTGACTGTCTGTTAGGGCCTGTGGCGTGCTGAAGGCAACATAACCTGTTGAGGATGCGAGGCGTGGGTGCATCAGTTTATCCATCTCTTTGTACATGTGTGTTGTGACATCACCCAGTGTGTTCCTAGTCAGTTGAACACTCAGCGGGTAAACAGGTTGTGAGACAAGGTTTCAAAACCGCACATCAAAGGAGGAGGTGTGTTACAAATGAGGTGAATTACAGTGTAGGAAGGAGATAACCGGTGTGGCGACTGCGCTCCTGCCAAGAGCATTTCTTATAAACTCCTTCAAAGGCTGAGGAGAGGTTGACGCAACATCTAAATATGTTCCGCGGTGTGTTTAGAAGCCGCTCTGTTGATACCTTGTATGTCCAGTTTTAGTGGAGGGATTGAGGGATTATAATATGTCTTGTGTGGATTTAGAAAAAAAAAAAAAGTTAAAGTCAAGACTCAGACAAACCTTTCAAAGCCGGTTGTGTAATTTTCAAAAGTGCATGGTCACCAAAGCAAAACTCAGAATAGTGAGAAGTTGGTGGAAGGTTTTTGACCTCGCAGCAGCGATAGCTAAACGCATGGAAGCAGCTTGGGAATGGTTTCAGACAAATTCTTTAGCCTTTTTTTAGGCGCTTTGGAATCCGAACGATATTTCAGTCAAAAGGCGAGAGCAAAAGCCTGTGGTTGTGTGGGTGAAATTCGGATACCGTCCAATGTTCAAAGCCTTGAAATACATATGCCACACAATGTTAAAGCATTCCTTTTCACAATTTACAATGCATAAACATGATGGTTTACAGAGGCCCAGGGTGATTATTTGCACAGAGGTCTAGTTTCAGCTATTTCAGGCTTTCTTGAGGCTGCCCCACGATGCCGCCCCACAAAGTGATTCTTGAAAAGTGTTAAACCACGGGCCCCCAAGCCTCGCTGAACACAAAACACTGACTGTTTAGACTTCAGATACTCAACACAGATTGTCCAGACGGCACAAACTACAAAGAGAAACTCGCACCTGTATGAAGGGACAATAAACTATTTGGGATTATGTTGTTCTATATCGTCCACTCTTCTAACATGACAGCATGTCACACATTTCTGATTTTTATGAATGAGAGAGGTCTGCTTAATATATAAAGGTGAGCACGCGACAGCAGTAAAGTGCTCCTCATGAAAAGGGATGACATGTAAATGGCGCTCTCTTTAAGATAATTTCTGACAAGTTGCACTTTAAAACCCGACTTGCTCTGGGTCATGTATTCATGGCATTTGTCTCTCTGCACATACGGAACATGAACTTACTGTCAGCAGCTCTGATAACACAAGAGAGAATGCGCCAATTTCTCATTTTTTCAAAAGTTGTGAGAAAAAAAAAAAAAAAACCTAAGCAGAGCAGCATCTCCACAAGGGCCCCACTGATGTATCATGAAAGACTGTGACTTCTCAGTTTGCATTTGATACGGTGTCTTTTTAGCAGCCACGCGAGAAAGCCAGTTATGGGAAAACTGCAAAAGGGAGAGACAGGACGAGCTCCTGGGCCTTCAGAAGTCTTGTCAAAAGCCTTTCCTTGCTATGCTTTGTCCCACCGATATTCATCTTGCCAGTTGAAAAGTGAAGACGGCAAAAACTTCGGGCTTGAAAAGAACTTTTCAACTTCTGAAAGACACCTAGCAACAGGACTGAGTATTTGAAAAAAGGAAGGAAAAAAAATCTGAAACAGTAGGAATGGAAGGGACTTCCAGACTGAGACACATGTTAAAGAATCAGATACCGCGTTTGGAGAACGTAGCAAGAATGAATATGGCATTGTACTCCAGTGAAAAGAGGAACCAGGCACATACAGAGAGTGTTGATTCTGGCTAGCTTTGTGTGCCCACATCCATAAAATCAATTTCACATGTCACAGTAAACATATATTTAAGCTTTCTATATATTCTCAGTCTAACTGGGCCCCAAGTGTGTGTGCATGCACCAGACAGACAGAGATAGAGACAATAGAAAGAGAGAGATTGTGTGTGTGTGTGTGTGTGTGTGTGTGTGTGGTGATGGGCACATGTTTATGCATTAGCTACAACCATCAGTAACACCTTGTTAGACAGAATTCTTCTCAGAACTGTCGTCCTGCGGCGCGCCGTTAAAAGAAAAGTTTAATAAAGTTTGATCACCATTTATTTCATCTCAGAGATCAGTGGGGCCTTTCAAAATTTGCAGTGCAAAAACTTTCGCTCCACATCTTTTTGCCTCAACCCGGCTCGTCTCTCAAAAGAAAGCTGACTTCATCACCGCACCTCGAGAGTTTGACGAAAATGAACGCTAAGCTCTTGAATCCTTTCTTTCTTTCGCTCAATGGCAAAATGAATAAATGATATTCCTCCCTTTAATCGACGCACTCAGCGATAACAAAGAGACTTTGAGACACTTTGAGGACACCTAACGATCAGAAGCATCAGGAGGTGCTCTTCGTTTTCGTTGACGGACAGGCAGATCAAAAAGCAAGCCCCTTAAACGCTTCTACCCACTTTAGAATAATCTTGCTTCTTCCCTCTCTCAAGCACAAAGTGGGAAGAGAGAATAATCGTTTCATCTTTACTCTTCTCTCCAGTTTCAAAGTTATTTTGCCCGTGATAAAGCGCTCTGTATTGACGACTTCGAAGGTGCCTTGTCGCTTGAAAGCAGTGACATTTTATCTATATATAGTGTTAGAGTGTGCTTCAATTTAACTTCGTCTGGCGCAGAGCGTGTCTAGCGTTGATGTGGCTGACAGCTGCTTCTTGAAAGACACGGGGAAAGTACTGAAGATTCAAATGAAGTTTTGCCATGACGACAGGGGCTTGATGTATGCTAATCAATCGATGGGGTAGAAAATATGCTTGCTGGTGGAGAGAGAAAAAGGGAAAAAAGTGTGAGTGACAGAAACTTGTCAGACGGCACTCACCGAGATATCAAAAAGTCACAAAGTTTGCGTCGCCACACAAGAGCCCAAATCGCATGTGGTATATGCTACAAAAGGTTCGACTTGAAACGCACTGCATTTGATATAAAGGAAGAGAAATTGGGACAATTCTCCATATGCTGTGGCAGCAAGAAAGACTCTTCTTTTTTTGACGAGGGAGGGGGGGCAGGCTTTGTCTCTGTGACACCTACGGTGAATTCCTGAGAAGATTCTCCGTCTAGGTCTGTCGAAGCCTCTTCCATCGTTCAAAGGACACGGGCCATAGGATGTTGAATTTACATCACAAAAGAGCCTGAACTGTCTCGGGGAAGTGAAAGTATAACAGATGATCAAACAGACACATCGCATCAAATATATCAAACATCGATATCTAATAGAGCAGATTGTGAGAGATGGACGAGGCATCTGCTGTAAAAGACACTCTGTCGAGGCTAAAAATATTATATATCAGACCTGTTTAGGGGCTCAATAATATCGTAGCCAGATGCTTGAGAGCTTACCACCGTGAAGCCGCTGTCCAGGCTACCTGACGCGGAGATCTCGGGTAAAAAAAACCACAACATCTGAGCTGCTGCTGTTCATTTTTTACCTTTTAGCCCGGCAGACGGGGCTTTCATAACGCAGTAAGAAATCCATTCCAGATGTGGATCCCACTGGAATTCCAGGAAACACACGTTGTCTACACTGATCCACATGTATGTCTCATACGTGTCAGAAACAACAGGTTAAGACGACTGAGACAGCAAAGTCAGTCGCTGCATAATGAAGGCAGCCACGCCACTCTTGACTTCTCGCTTCATCTCTTGAGTGTGGATTTATCAAAGTATTTCTGGGCTCGACTCTGCGTGGAGGGTCTTAATTGCATGTTGTTAAGCCACTACATGTGAAGATTTAATCACCCGCCTCTGTGTTAACCAGAGGAGACCCAAATCATTAGAACATCATCAAAACAAACATGGGAGAGTCATCAAAATTTAAGGGTATCCAGGAACGTCAGAGCCATGGACCCTCTTTCAAAATCAACAACGATAAAACCTCACATACCAACAATCGTGCTCGTGTATACAACGTCTGACTCCAATTTACACATGCAGATGTGTTCATATTGTCGCAAACAACACACACACACATACACACACAGAGCTATGTTATCACCAAATGTGATTAACGCTGTAAAACGATTAACATCAGGGTATTTATTCAAATCTAGACATCAAACACATTCTTTCTTCTTTTTTATCTCCACAGATCACAGAAGTTACTGTCAGGGGAGAAAGGCGCCTTCCGATCAGCTCAGCGGCCAGCTCGGCCAAACAAGGCCCGCGCTTTCAGCACAACTCCCTCGCTCTCTTTCATCATTTACAGAGGGAGCGTGCCGCGCCAGCGCTGTCCTCCGCCAGGACAAGGCCGCTCACTGTCAGGCGGACAATGGACAGTAGAGCTGGAGGTGGCAGTGGACTCATTGTGACGGATGATGTCACCGGCATCAGACACAGACACAGCCAGACACCGAGCAGGGGGTCGGCGGGTCAAGAGTGAGGGCGGATGGCAAAATGGTGACAGCGATGCGGGGCTGTAGGGTCGAGGGGCTGGGGGCAGAGGGGGCATGAATGGAGAGTGTGTGTCAGAGTGTGTGTTCACGGTACAGCTGAAAGAAACACTCCGAGCAAAATATATACAGTCATGCATAGAGCAAGGAATGAGGACGCTCCAGACAAGAGGAACAAAAGATGAGCTTTTGTACTGCTGCAGAGCGCTGATGCCATCTGATAACACAGTCATGTGAACTGTGCACATTCTGTCAATGCACAGAGCAACAGCTACACAGGAGCCAGGAGCTACACACCTCCAAGCAACATAGTCACTACACTACAACAATAACTTACCAACTCATACTAATCAACATCTACATCATGATACTGTATACTTTCATATCTCACTTTCATTCGTGTAATATATATATATATATATATATATATATATATATATATATATATATATATATATATATATATATATATATATATATATATATATATATATATATATATTACACGCACACTATGAGGCAGGAGGAGTTCAAAATGTATTTTCCTTTCCACAGTTCATCTGAGAGCATAATGTTGGAGGTTTCAGAGCGGGCTCAAATCAAAGTGTCTGATGCTCTCTAGAATCCACAAAAAGCATTTTAAATGAGTCTATCAGGGGCCTCTCCTCAAATTCAGGCCCCCTAGTGGCATTTTACTGTACTTTAACTGTGTTTTTGAGGAAGTACTGACCTAAAACCATTTAAATATTTGGATGTTGGACTCAAAGTTACAGGAGAATGTTTTCTAGTTTCTGTTTGATGAGATAACAATTCAAGCAATGACAAACGAAGATGTCAAAGATAGTCATTTATGTCTGCAGTTTTACTCTTGCTTTAATATGCATTGCACCATGCAATCTACTTACTTACTATTATTGTCATGATTAAGTTCAGTTTCAATTAATACATTTCTGATTTTTTTTAGACAATAAGCTGATCTGATCACAAATGGGCACTATGACCTCTGAGCAGAACAACACAAGAGCTGGAGATCATTTTAGAGTGAAGATTTGGAGAAACAGAAACCTCTTTGATTGAATGCCTGCTGTTGATAATGCATTAAAGGGGCACTATGTAGTTTTGGAGAACAAAAGGTCAGAATTTTTAATATCTACAATGTTGAAGAGGCAATAACCCAAACTCAGCTGGTTACAGAGGAAAGTAAGGTCCCTGGAACACTGCTAGAAGCTAGAAAGGTGGCAGGGTCTGCCACATGTAAACAGGTAAAACATTGTGAATCTGTGTTGGCCTTTAAGGTCAGTTTGTTTATATTATATTATATTATATTATATTATATTATATTATATTATATTATATTATATTATATTATATTACACAGGGATCTTTCTGTTTTGATTAAAAGTTCTTCCCCAAATTTAAATAGTGCACCTTTAAACATCAAACTAACCAATGCTCTGAGCAGTGCTCGATTACAACAATTTGTAGTTTTACTTAAGTATATGTACATATACTTCTAACTGAGTACTATTTCAGTAATGTAACTGCACTTATACTTGAGAACAGATCTTCAGTACTCTTTCCACCATTGGATGTTACATCAGTGCAACTAAAGAAACAAGTGCAGAGCACTTTAACTTCAAACACATGATTAACTTCAGGGAGAGGGTAGGATCACAGCGTTCATGCATTTTTTACAGTTTTCAACCTGTAACATTGTTACAATGTAATCAGTTATGATCGTAGTTTGCAGCTATAATTTGTTACAGACCGGGGAGCTGTATTTCCGACAATGTTGTTGCACTCCGATACTGTGAGGGGCGCCAAACTGCACGAGATGCAGATTTCTACACAATTTTGCTCTAACACTTTGGAAGTTTTATTCCAAGTTACAGTACAGTTTTTCTCCTTATAATCGATAACCCCTGTTTGACACTCCCTCAGAAATTAGGGTGATGCATCAACACAAGTATATGAAACACAAATATGACTGAAATAACATAACAACAAGCTACACAACAAAATTAAAAGTTGCATTGAAAACAGAGCAAAGGAGCAACATAGTTGTCACGCAGCATAAGGTATTTGAGCTATGGAGACACTGTGTGCGAGAGTGTATGAGTAGGAACATCAAAACAGTTTAAATTGTGGCTAATCCCGGACTAAGATTATTCCTGATGGGAAATCTTCAGTGGAGATGCTGCGCCTCAGTTTCCATCTGGGATTATTGAACTCTTTCATTCACAGGCTTACATCTCACTGTGGCTAATCAGCCTTTAGTGTCTTAGCTTGCCGTTTAAAAAAAAAAAAAAAAAGGAGAAACGGAAATACGATATACATGGTGTAAACACGCACGCTGGTGTGCACCCCCACACGCACACACGCACGCACATGCGCTTGTTGATCTACTGTAATGCGGTGATACTGTAACCTTGCTGGATGTGGCTTAGTGCGAATTTGAGATGTGTTTCTTTGCTTTTTTGCTTTTTGGAAGGGAACATGAGGCCTAGGACGCCCATGTAGGTCAAAAACAAATCCTGCGCCTCAAGCTGGGAAGCCAGAAACTTCTTTGAGCATCTGAGAGGGAAGGGGAGCAGGAGCACTGAGTTTCTTCCAGGTGCTGCTTTTCACAGTGGTAATCCTGCCACGGCGTGACTGTGATTTTTTTTTTTTTTTTTTTTTTTTTTTTTACAGAAAATCTCTCCAAACAGGGCCCAGATGGTGGGAGGTAAGAGGCGCGCACACATGCACAGAAAAAACATGTTCATTCACAGGCGCACACACACACACACATACACACACACAGGCCTGTATACAGACACGGGCGTACACTTGTGCTTATAAAGTACAAAGCTTGTGCGCGCACACACACACACACACACACACACATACCCACACAAAAACACACAGACTGAAGGTGAGAGCTGACTTGTTGCTCCTGGGTGGTCTCTGTGTAAAGATAAGGCCAGCAGGAATAAGAGGGAGAGGAAGAGGAACACGGTGAAACGGTCCCAGAACCTGTGCCTCGACGTTACGTTGGGGTTTCGCTGTGTTCCTGTTTGATACTCATGTGGAATGTCTGCGGTGGAGCAAGAACTCGCTCCTTTTACCAAGTTTAGCTCCGATTAAAGAGCGCACTTAATGACAATGAGTCAGGGCCGACGCCGTGTCAACGTCTCCTCAGCCCCCTCTTCCTCCTCTCATCAGCTCTGTCTGTGGAGGAGTTCTACATGTCCTGATGCAGGAGAACACCTCTGCTTTGCAGCGGCGCCGGTCAGGCATGTCGA
Source organism: Acanthopagrus latus (assembly GCF_904848185.1). Classification (NCBI taxonomy): domain Eukaryota; kingdom Metazoa; phylum Chordata; class Actinopteri; order Spariformes; family Sparidae; genus Acanthopagrus; species Acanthopagrus latus. The sequence goes on along the minus strand of NC_051039.1, from coordinate 27,544,977 downwards.
TCCCGACGAGCGCGTTAGCATGTGGAGGCCGCGGATACGGAGGACGTTTGAAATGAAGAGATAAAAGAGTTAATCTTCCACCGTTTCTAAACCGATTCCCTCCATAGCTCCCTATTTATGTACGGAGGAGAGAACGGGAAAAAAAAAAAAAAAACTTGCTCCATCTCTCCCAGCCTTTCTCCATCGCTCCCTTTCTGTTTCATGTGGTTACTGGAACAACAATGTACATTCTGAGTGCCGGGCCCTTTGATGTCGTTGCATTCACCGAGCCGTCTTAAACCGGAGGAGAAAAGAGAGGGCGAAAAAGACGCAGGAGAGATTCTGTGGTGTGCTTTTTCTCTCCCTCTTTCCATCTCGCTCTCTCTCTCTCTCTCTCTCACTGGCAAGGCATCTGACATCTCCCGGCAAAAGACAAATTCGGTTTCGCCTGTTAAGTCGTCAGTCAAAGCTGCGCAAGAGTTTTTTTTTTCCTCCTCTTTCTTGCTCTCTCTCTCTGCCTCGTTCTCTCCGTCTCTCTCTCACTCTCTCTCTCTCTCTCGCTCTCTGTCTTTGCTTCATTTCCGTGGATGCGGTGTTGTGAAGGCCGCTTACACGCTTTTCAAACAATAACAGTTCACCCCCCCACCACCACCAAGTTTCCTCTCTGCCAGAGCCCTACACATGCCAGCACATCCTTTAGAGAGCCTTGAACCGACAACAAACGCTAAGCATTTTCACCGCCGAGAGAAAAGAGGGGCCCATCCGCAAGCCCCTGTGTAATTAAACTAGATCTAATACTGTTATATGTTTCTCTTAGTGAGAGGGAGCGTTTCAGGGGCCGCTTTCTCACAGCGCTGAATGGCCGTTTCCAGGTCAACACAATGCCCTGCACAGGGAGGAATAAAGCTATAGGAGAAGGACGTTGCACGTTTTTTAAACTTGCTTTCGCAGGCTTTAGAGGACAGGGTCTCTGAAGACTGTCTTTGGGCTTCAACTGCCTGAACTTCACATGCATGCACTAATGTTCTATATTTTCTTACTGTCAGTGAATCTCATTATAACACCAGAACCAGGGTGTCAGACTGCTCTCACTGCTCCCCGACTTCTGCAGGCTGTCTGTGGCACGCAGCCCATTCACTGATGCCGAAGACTTCGTTCTTCAGTAGTAAGCCACAGATTTGTTCGTTTATTTTGTAAGAAAGGGGGATGAACAGGAGGAAATGGAACATTTGTTTGGGACTAACTGCTGCAGACACGATCAGATATTGCCGTGCTGTTGTTCCTCCGACGTTATAATTAATGATCCAGGACCATCACTGCAACAAACCAATGGTGTTTTTGGAATGCCACAACTTTGCAATGAGGCAAACAGATCGTGATCTTTCCCTAAACCCAGGCCAAGTAGGTTTGTTGCCTTTTTTGACAGAAAAAAGCGCATTTAAACTGGGAGAGCCATTAGTAGAGTGAGTACCTGCGCCAAGACCAGCAGTCCTATTTATCTACATCAAATTGTACTCACTCATAGCTACCAGCCAATTAAATATAGCCATTTTTTTTTCTCATGGCACACAAACCCTGGACTCCTGGGTGGAAGCTCTGCACATGACCCACTCAACCAGAACTAACTCCCTGTGTGGACTTTCTGGTCAGCTGCGATGACGTTCCTGGTGCAAATTAATCAAGGACTCAAGGTTCATCTGTTTGTGAGTCTCCAACTCGGGATTATGCATCGAAATGTAAGCTGTTCTGTCTTTATGCCGCTCAAGAAAAACTATTTTTTAGTGGTGGATTGTTGAAGAGTAAGCGGTGTAACAGCCCGTGGAAGAAGCAGCTCTGTAGTCTGGTGGCAGACTAGGTTGGAGGAACAGCACCAACATGGCGAGAGCAGGTAAACCCAGATTCCATCTGGCAAGTGTTCACTGCCGTACCACCAGATTATAGATCATCTTATTTCCTCAGGCTGTGAGACTCCTGAACTATCAGAACATCCTCAACACTCACAAACCAAAAAAATAGTCTTTTTTTTTCTCCTTGTGTTGCAAAACTGTGCAACAACTGGCATTTCGTTGTATAATGCCCTGTTGTAGAATGGTGATTAAGAGAAACTCAAAATTAACTACAGTTGTATTCTTCATGTCAGCCAGTGCAACATTACGGCTCTTTAAAATGTTTCTAATAGATTTTGGATAGCAGTGGAGCTCTGTGGGAGAAAGGGACGAGCTGTGTCAAGTTTTGGCCAAGCAGACTTTATTGGTTTTGGTCTTTCATTGGATCTGACAAAAAGAAAACCACAGACTATCCCCAGCCATAACTGATTAGTAATCTGATGATTCCATTGTGAAACTGTCTTCCTCAAATAGGTTATTGGTTAAGAACAACCCTCATAGTGAGCCTGCTCTTTTCAGCACATCCGCTATCCCTCTACAAGATTCCTGTCATGATGCTAATTGCACCTGACGTAGTTTTACCACCAGGGCCTTTTGCAACTCTCTGCTACATATAAGAGACGGCCTGGAGTGTCTAAAAACCAACATCCTTCCAGTGCCCCGTCCATCACCTTGGCAGAGAAGCATCACATCTCAATCTCTCTCCGCCGCGGTAGTCCGCTCGCCATCCGTTCACCTCCACCCCGGCCTCACTGCTTATACTGAAGGCAGGAAGGAGAACATGAAAGAGCCAATCAAACACGAGGCATCAGAGCTGTCACTGGTGCCTGCAGAATGCAAAGTGTTATCAGAAATACAGCTGAACCTGATCCTCTGGTGCTCTGTCCTTCCCACAGGCAAAGTTATCCTTTCAACTCGCTGTGGCTTTCAATAACACACAAACAACAAAATAACGCCTGCGTCGTCAACTTCAGAGAGTTTGAATATGCAGAAAACATCCGAACACTGCTAATGGTGTGATAGTTAATATCTGTTCTGAGTCATGCTGCTCAGGGAGAAGAGAAACAGAACTTAAAGCAGATAAAGTTATGTATATGACTGTATATTTAATCTAAAGTGTCCCAACATCCCCCCTTTTTTTGTATATCCTTGTTAACTTCACCTCCTAGAAGCCAGTAAGTCACAGCAACACTCCTACATGACAATCATCTGGGCTGAAGTTGCTCACGGTGCGGCAGGCCTACAGCCTCTTTGACACGCTCAACACAGTGGCGCTATTGTCACAATGAAGGGGAGGTGTGAGGATGTGCAGAGAGAATACCCAGAAGCCTCGAATACCCCACTGTCGGCGCAGATGAAAGGACGCCACCAAGCCAAATCACTTTATCAGCCCAAACAGCCCCTCTTATTGTCGGATGTCTCTCAGACGCTGGGTGCTGAGATGTCACACCACTAATTGAGAGTCACAACAAGGACTCTTGTTTGGCCTGCTCCGTCGGTTGTGTACAGCTACTGTAATCACCACAATAATTTGGCTCCCTGAAACATCAAATGGCGGCGTGGAAGCTGCAGGAATTTGCATCGCACCCTTTGATCTAGGAGATTTAAACAAAGCGAGCGCTCGCTCTGCAAAGGGCGTGAAGGTTGCGACGTCCTGCCCTTCCTCCCTTGTCTGCCTGTCATTCCCGCTCCTGTCTGAACCACCTCTATTGTCGTCATTATTTTGGCTACAAAAGCAACGGAGCAATAAAAATCACGCATTAAAGACAAATATAACCTGGGTTGACCAAGGGCCTTGTTTGTCTATTACACACAAACGGAGACAGACATGATTTTGGCAACACACCTGCAACAGTCTGATCATTTACATCGCACCCGAGTCGGAACCTTGGGTCCATAAGTCAGCGTGAATCCGTGCACATCAAACCATCGGTGGACTTAATGTTAGAGCACCTGACTTTTCTGCATTCAAAAGCTTGAAAATGAGCAAATCTTTGTCGCATATTTTGTACAATTGTGTACTGGCATCATCCTAAGTGTTTCAAACCCAGAGACATTTATATTTATTCTACAGTTCTTTTATTCAAGGCAACAGTATGTTCATTTGGTCCTGTGTCACTAAAAATTTCAAAGGAATCACTGAGCGATGGTTGGATGAGACTAAACCTAATGTAAATAAACTTTTTAAAAAACATAAAAGTCATGTAGATAAATTTGACTCAGCCGTAGTTTACTGATGAAGACAACAATTCCCATGATTAAATGCTTCTGTATGTATTATAGAATATATTTGTGGGTGGGTTAAGTTGGACCATTTAATCAGATTAATCTACAGCCACGCTGGCATCTTTATAAGTCTTAAGGAAAATAAAAAGAGGCATGCTAACATCAGCATGCTAACCACGACATAGCTAACCTGCAGATGGTTAGCATCAGCGAAAGGTTTAGCATGTTTAACATCTTTGTTTAGTATTCTAACATTTGCTATTTAGCTCTAAACACAAAGTTAAGTGAGGCTAATGAGGAAATAGTTAGGTAGATATTTAGTGCAAGACAAACTGGAATTGTGACCACATGATGACCCCCTAAAGTCACGGGATCACCTTCAGGAGAATCACAGCAACAAAATGTAACTCCCTGCAGAAAGATAGCAGACTGTAGAGTCTCATGCCCAACTCCTCAAATACTGGAGCTTTTGGTTTGCAGCTCTGGTTGGACGCAACCAGAAGCGTAAATTCAATCAACAGTCTCTCTCCAGGAACATTACATTTTATTGCTTTAGTGTTTGTACCACGTTCCAATAAAGGTTTAAAAAAAACCTGCACATATGTGATCCTGATGGAAGGGCAGGAGATCACCAGAGCAGTTAGGATTCATCCTCTGTGGACCATGAATGTCAGTGCTTCATTTTGTGTAAATCTACTGGGCAGACTTTAAGATGTTCATGTTTGACCGGATGGTGGCGCTAGAGGAAAAGTCAGGAGATCAACAAGCACGTTAGCGTTCATCCTCTGGGCGTAATGGAGCACATCCTTTTCACAGCAGTCCATTTAATGTTTCTCTCTGGACCAAAGAAATGGACGGACCAAGAGAGCATCAGACCAACATAAACTCAATGGGCTATTGATCTCTGAATGAATGATGAACTTGGGCACATCAAACGCAAAGATAATCAGCATGTCAGATTATTTGATCACGATGGTTACAGTCTTTCTCTGTGACTTGAACCTAAATTGCTCAAACAATTGCTCGTTTCTGCAGATAAAATGCATCTCTGTGTTGCCCCGTCTACGCTCCTTATCTGCCTCCTGCGCAGCCAAACCCACAGAGGAGGAACACTTGACATTGATTCCACATCATTGTCTGTGCGCGACCTCATCCTCTCCCTCTTCCCCCTCTGTGGCCCCCCCTCTGTGGCTCACTCAGCCATGCGTACTGACGTCTAATCAACAGCAATTAACCCTGGCCTCGCTCACGGGCTGTGGAGCTTGGAGATAATGAAGACGCCACAGTGTTTTTTTTTTTTTTTTTTTTTCACACTCTGCTTTTGTCGCCCGGACGCTCCCCTCACGGCTGACTGACAACGGAATGTGATCGGCCGACTCGGGGAAAGTGGACCTCCGATATTGCTGTGCCTGCTGGGTCAGCGCGAGCAAGGCTGCGATGTAGGAAATAAGATACTGTACAAAGTGGGGGGGGGTGTTCTGACTTTCAGAGTGGATTTTGTGTAGCATAAGACGTTATGCACATGGGAGGATAGGTGCTGCTGACAGACCTCGTTTTAATTCCTTTTCTCGTTCCTCGTTGCAGAGATAATGGAGTTCCTGGCCAATTCCGCCGCCGCATCTCTTTGTCTCACTCCAATCTCAGCGCGAGAGGCCGACCTGCACAACAAACAGGCACAGGACACATCCACACAGTGTTACGGTCTTTTGTTCGAGACAAAGGTATTTTGCATAACAGAGCTGGCAGAGCAGATCTCAGATGGAGTTTTGGAAAGCACCTTGTAATCTTGAGCAGAAGGACGATTCAAGTGTCAGTCAATCTCCCTTGTGAAAAAAGCAGGCGGGCTGGTCGGAGCCTTGGATGCAAAAATAGCATGGGAGATGGAGGACACCCCTGCTCTACCCCCACAACTGACCTTTGAAGAAAGATGTCTACATGAAACACTCTGAATTATCTATTCAAATGCCTGGAAACAATCTTTAGACAATGACACATCAATCAAACGCTCCCTGAACCGGGGATGGTTGTTTATATAAACGCTGTCCATCTGGGGGAGAGATCTCAGCAAACGTTACATCTCCTTTTCTGTGGGGAGATGGCAGAAAAAAGAAAGAAGGAAGTTCATAGAAAAACTTAAAAATTCTGCTTTTTTTTCTCTCTCTCTCTTTCTCCTCTCCTCTCCTCTCTCTCTCTCTTTTTTTTTTTTTTCAAATCCCAGCGTGAATGTGTCGGCGAGCTCGTGGTATGCACCAAGATGAAAAGTAGAGGCCATCCCTTTGAAATCCTCCTCAAGTCAAAATTACCATTTCATTTCAACTCCAGCCAGGAAACGGAGAGCGGGGCCACTGCTAACTGCTTTGGGCATATCGTTATTTATTGTGTGTAAACTTTGGAGGAACATTGTTGCCTGGGAAAATGTGTTGTGTGGGTGGTGGAAGTGAGCAGTTGGAGCAACCACAAAGGGAGAGATCAGGCCTATTTTCTCTGTAGGAGGAACACATAAAAGTGAAAATAATGCCCATTATTACAGAAAAACAACATCAGACTTCTTTGCTCATAATTTTTCTAACAGCCGAGAAGTCACCACTGAAGCTAAACAACCAACCAGTTGACCCTATTTAGGTAACTGTATTATAATTCCCCCACCCCCCTGCTCTTTTAATTACTAAGCTTTCTGTGTTAAATGGGCCATTATCTGAGCTGGAAGTAACTGTTTGTTTTCCATAATGGTCACATTAAGTCTGTCATGTCGTTTTATATAGTTGGCTTTATTTACCTCCTCACAGCAGGGGGTTAGCATCGCCTGAACTACAGTGGACCTACTTACAGGGACCTATACATTTAACACTAAGTCTGCTGAAAGGAACCGACTTTCCAATTCAGTTTGAGTTGGATTAATGATGAGGAACGTTTTCATTTCTCTGATCACTGCTAGCTTATTGATTTTTTTTGGTCTTTTGCATTTACTCAATGCCATTAGACGTATCTGTTACAGTTACGTAGCCTGGAAACTATCAGATTATATAAGAAATTGATATGTCAGTAGTGAGATTTGATTCATGATAAAATGAACTCTAACAATGTTTTAACAGGACCAGGACTCTCAGCTTAATTCATGCTAATAGCTCTGTGAGGCTGCACTGAGCTAATATGCTAATATGCTAGAGGCCTGTGCATTAGCATGACAAAGCTAGAGTGAAGTGTGCGGCAGGTGTCATTTTTACCACGTTCACTATTTTAGTGTAGTCTGTTAGCGTGCTAACATCTAGCATTTAACTGAGGAGCCGAGGGCTGATGGGTTGATGTCTCTTGTATTTGCCTTCTCACAAGCTCACATGGGTGATGCCTTTGGATTGAGGTTGTAGCAGTGTTTCTTGACAAATTTTCAAAATACAAATGTAAAAATAGTAATAATAGCAGCAGATAAGTGGGTCATGCTGCTGGGGTGGTAGCTTTGATACCCTTTCCCCTCTAAGAACCTGTTCACTAACCTTCTGCAGAAGGTGGGTGTTTACTTAAACGACCCAATCGAGACGTATAAGTAGAAGTAGAAGTATCACTTTAGAGCCAATCAATTTTTTAATATTAATAATGGATCAAAGGGGGTCCCCTTGATAGAAAGCACTGATTATTACCACCATATCTGTCATCCTGTTCAATTCTCATCTTTTAGGTTTTTTTTGTTTCACATATTTGTATAGGTTTTCAACTCTCTTTATGCAGCAGCATGCAGTTAGTTTCAGCCAGAAAGGTTCTGATAAACTGCCTGAACACCACCTCTCCAGCCCCAAGCACAGGACAGACGAAGTTAGCCACTATCTGGTGAACGTTTTGGTGCATTTTGCAGCACAGGTGTCAGATATTTTATGTTGTAAATCGACCAAATCAGAGCTGACAGGAGAATAAATGTTTGACCTGCCATGTGTAGACAGAAACACAGCTTCAGTGGATGCTATGAGATAGAATAATGTGTGTTTCAAACTTGCTCTGCTGCCCCCTGGTAGTCAAACAAATCTATTATTGCAGCTTTAAAGTGTGGATAATTCAACTTTATTATTATTTTTGGATACACTACATTTTTACCTCATTCTGTTCTTCTCAGGTTGTCAGAGAGACTATACACACACGAACAACAACACTACTATAATACTGTAAGGCAGTTAACATGAGGGAGAATATGATTCATACCATCAATCATGTTGTGACATTCCTCACACATATGATGGCTGTTATCACAGCATTTAATAGAATTAAGATCCCAAAGAGAGGGTGTGGACAGAGCCCAGTTGATTCATGACCAGCGGGGAAGCAGCAGAACTTTGTTGACTGTGTTCTCGTCTAACAAAAAAAGTACATCTAATCTTAAACATATGGCTGAAGCCGGGGATTCATGCATGACAGCATGCGGAGCGTGGAAAAATACTGCTGTTGTCTTTTTTTTTCTCTTCCCCTCAAACGTTACGTCTGCTCCTTCTACGTCCTGGATGTTTTTTACTGGTTTCAGTAGACGTTTGGACACGACGATCCGACAACTGCACTCTTCATGTGGTTAACGAGTGAAGAAACTGAACAAAAATGGGACGTTTGTTAAAGAAAGCAATACCATGCAGACTGTTTGATTCCCTTAAAGAACTTGCGAGGCCTGATAAAGGGAAACGCTGGTGTGCTCAAGGACGCAGAAAGGCTGTATGGGTGTATACTGTGAGTTCCTAGATCTATAAAATGCAACTTCCCCACTGTAATACAGATGAGAACTGTATTGGACATTTATGAGCGAAGTTCTCACAGAGAGGATGTTTTCTTGGCGTGCGCGGTGAGAGGAGGGGGTTCTCACTCTGGTCTTTTCACATCGCTTGTTACGATTTAATGAAGTGAATCACAATTGGTGTGTAATTCAAGAGTCCAACAAGCCTGTTCTGACTCGGTAACATCATACCGGCTCTCCGCAGAGAGAAATTTCTGCAAACGTGTCAGTTGAAGGAGTTGAAAAGCAAGCTGGGTGTTGCATATATATTTGGACTGCGAGGGCTTGTTCATTTGTTTTATCTATCCCACTTTTTTGTGTCCTCCACCTCCATTTATTTGTTCTGGCCTCACAGACATCGGACTTGGCTGTAGCGCTTATATATTTAAACAAGGGGCTGCTGAGGGGAGAGGGAAGTGTTCGGCTAAACTCTAGTCGGGTCTCCTTAAACATTTAGACACAGCTCCGTCCGTGGGGGCAAGATGTTTACCTCGGCTGGTTCTTTTCTTCGCCGCGCTGGCCGCCAGTCTTTCTCCCTCCGCTCTGCACTCTGGAACGGCAGAGAAGGACACGGAAAGTCAGATGAGAAGAAACAAAGGCAGCCGCAGGAAGTAAACAAACCAATTGAGAGAAGCACAAGGAAAAGACAGATGGAAACAAAAGGGAGTCAGTCGCACAGGACTGGATCGTCTTACAGGAAGCGCACACTCTGATACTTTAGCCACTGACCTCTCGTACATGGGGGTGGGGGGCCGGCGGGGAGGAGGGCTCTGCAGGCCCCATCTGCATGGCTTGTCCCTGGCTATGTGGCCATGTGCAGCACCTGGCCCACCGCCAGCGCCCAACGCCCCTTTGTGGTGGCCAGAGTGGCCGGTTGGGGTCTGCCTTTGATCCGGGGCCAAGTATTCATCTCTAAAGGAAGAGGAAGAGCAAAAAGAGAGAGAGAGAGAGGGGGAGAGAAAGAGAGAGAGAGAAAAGATAAACAGAGAAAAGAGGGAGGGGGGTGGAGGGGGGGAAAAGTCAACCTCTGCTGCCAATTATTGGAAAAACATCAAGGTCTTTTCTGTCTGTGTAAAGAGAAAGAAGAGAAAAGAGGGTAGGGGAGGTAGAAGAAGAGATCGCCGTTTGATGGCCCGGCTCTGTGTTAGTTGGAGGATTGTGGTGAGGCGAGGCAGAAGCTGACCTGCAGGAGGTGATTACAGGTGGAGGGAGGTGTTTGTCTGGCTGCTAAGACTTGGCTTTTTTTTTTCTTTTTTTTTTTTTGGTGTTTTCTGTGTGCCCTTTTTTATTTTTTTTTTATCTCTCTTCCTCTTCTTTCACTATCTCTCTCAGACTCCGTCTTCCTCTTGTTGTTGCCTTCCTTATCGCTGTCTTTCTTTCCGTTACCACCGTGTGCTGTTAAACCACTTCACAAGGACAAATAAAGGTCATGTCTTTGTCTCCGTTGAGGTATTTCTGTCCATATGTCTGTCTGCACCTCTCTCTCTCTCTCTCTCTCTCTCTCTCTCTCTCTCTCTCTCTAGTCTTGAATCTCTCACCACACACATACACACACACACACACACACACACACACACACACACACACACATTAAACGTGTCACCAAAGCAGGAAGCGACCGTGAATGACAGCCTGTATACCGAAGGAGCATGTCACACAAATGATGAGGATGTCATGACAACAAACAGAGGAGAGGATTACAGTGTTGTCAGTAAGCAAGACACATTTTAAAGCCCGTGAAGAGCAGAAATAATCACATAAATGATGCAGGTTACACTTCCACAGCTACTCTAACTTGGCCTAACAGGCTCAAGGCTCTCGCTTTGATTCCTTTATTTTTGTTATTCAGGCTCTGCGTACATTTGCTTTATCCAAAATACAAAGAACAAAAAAAATCCTGCTTCTCATCACAAGTCAAAGCACATTTGCTAAGTACAACTATAACCTTTCACTATAGGATCAAATAACAGGGTTAAATTACTTGTTCGGTGTAGTTTTTGCCACGAGAGACGAGAGCTTCACTGTTGGCACAAGCTTTTAACCTCTTTAGGCTGTCATCACCTCCAGACAGCACAGAGTCATGAACGGAGGAACAGCTAACTCTTGGTTTATTACAATGTTGTACTCTATGCTTTTTCTATGTGTGTGTTTAACACTTTTAATCAGGCACTCTGCGCATTTCCATCACAATGTTCCGTGTGTTTCCTATATTGTCAAGCAGACCTATTTATTTATTTAGATTATGGGTTAAGCTTACAGAAGCTCCTCTCTCCCACAGAAAACACGGCTCCTGAAGTGCCTGAAACACCTCGTCGGTAGTCCCGGCTTCAATCCATCACACTGTGTCACCATGTGTCACTTTCACATAACTTATGCCTAGTTCCTAGTCTGGCATGTAGAAACGGATTTAGCACAGCTGCTCTGTTGTTGTTGGTGGTTACAGGCTCAGGCGTGTGTGAACTGACGAATCAGAGCAGAGTACTCAGTAGAGGGGGGCCTTGAGGGGTCCCGAGGATAAAGTTTGGGAATGTATTCACACTATAATTCCATCCATTAGTCAAATAATGACATTTCTGGTCATGGGTTCCATATATAATCTGTGATAAATCATCTAAAAACGGGTTGGCTGGTTGATACTGGATATTTAGGCCTATACCAATAATAATATATGGGACGTGCTTTGTTTCTTGAACAAAAGCCCATAATATAGAATCACAATGTTTGTTGACGATGACTTCCAGATAGAAAACCCCCTTTTTTTTTCGGGCTTCTGTTTCAGAGTGTTGTTTGAATTCATCCCAAACCAGCAGTTAGATCAAGATGAGCCGCTGGATAGATATCAAAGATGCTGGCAAAGTAACACAGTACATTAAATAAGCACAGCTGAAACATCAGAGAGGCTTAAGCACCATGTTACTATATATCATTAAATGTTACAGTTATGGATGAAAGTGACGAGTTTGAAAGTTTGCAGATTTCTTATATCACAGAGCAAATCAACAGGCAGATTTCTATCCAGAAGTAACTGTTGTTGTTAACGCCACTTCATGGAGATTTGGTCTATACAGATACAACTGGGATGAGAATTCCTACCATTTGGTGTACTATGTGTTGAGCAGGACATAGATGCAAAATGAAGTCATCACTGGTCTTATTATCTATCAATACGTGGTCTGTAATAAGGTGATACTGACTGATCATTTTAACCAACGAATTTCTCACCAGCTGCTTTTATTTGGAAGATAATCCACAGGTGAGTGTGACTGAAATGTGCGGTAATTGTGGTGACACTTTATCTCAGAGCGTACTTACAAACTTAATGCGTTGTATCAAATTAGACAAAAACAAAAAAATAGTATGTTGCTTATTATACAGCAAACAAACACAGTCATACCCTATTTATAAACCATAATCCCAAATTACAAACTAAACCTTGTGTGTACAGCTTTGTTTAATTGTGCTTATCTACCGTCTATATGCAAAAGAAGGCTGCGCAAATAAGTGCAGTAGGACAGACATGTTGGTCTGTAAACGAAATAGCTTTTCAGTACACAGTTTTGGTAGAAACTGACCTTATCTGATTGTCTTACTACTCCTCTTCAATGCACTGTCGTACTCATTTTTAGTCATGTCATTGTGTTCCCATGTACAATCACATTAGATTACATTACATTAGCGACTCCACCAACATTTCCTCATGTATAGTATACAGCAGGGGTCAGCCGCCTCAGGCACCAGTGGCACACCGGTAAAATCTACAAGAGAGATTTTGGGAAACATTTATAATTGATGAACAAGATGGATGATTTAACTCAGATGTGGATGTTCTCATGAGGAAGGCAGTGTTCCTAATGTTAGCTTTAAGCTTAATATGGCACACTGAGTAAGAAGAACATTTTAAAATGGCACTTCATATCAAAAAGCGCTGCCGTCCGCTGGTACACAGTATGTCCTGTAGTGTATGTATGACACACAGACGCTGCAACATGCTAGCAGGAGTGCAGTTACTTTCATCCCCAGCTTGTGGTCAGACATCTGGCATAAGGGGCCTAAACACTGTTCATGTGCATCACTTGCCTTCTCTCCTCTGCCTTCGTCCTTGTGGACAAAGAAACAGAACAGACAATAGCACTCGCATTGATCAGCAAGGACGAGTTTCCATCGCTCTCTCTCCCTCGGCCTCTCCCTCTCTCTCCCTCTGTCTCTCTCTGTAATTTCCCTTTCATGGCTGTTTTTCCTGCCGTCTCCCGAGACCTTCTCAGCCGACGCGAGAAAGCACAAACTAAACATTAAAACGCCCCGCAGCCCTTTAAACACTTGTCATTTGTCCTTTGTACGAATCGTGGCGAGAGTTACTATAGAGACTGCTCTTTCTTCAGCATTTTCTTTCAACATTTTTTTTTTTTTGTTACCAACGCTTGTTTCATTAAGTTTGCTGGTGAGACTGAGTGAAAGAGGGAGAGGAAAACAGACAGCGAAAGAGAGAGAGAGAGAGAGAGAACCACAGTCAATTATGAGTGCGGAGGAATGATCAAAAACGAGCCGTTTAAAAATCCAATTTGCCACGGGGGTGTAAGATGAGAGATGAGTGAAGGACAGTCAATGTACTGTGGATCTCTGTGGACATTGACCAACATACAGCCCTTTTTCCGAGAGATGAAAGGGATGAGAGCCCGCTTGGATGTTTAGTCCACACTCTAATCACGACTATCATTTTTCAGTAATTAAGCCCAGTTTTTTTCAGCTCCGTTTTCTAACATGTAAGTATGTTTCCCCATATGTTTCTGTGTCTTGTTTCATTGTTTAAGTGGATGTACTGTGCATGAATGCCTGTGTGAGCGCGTGTTCATTAGACGCTGTGTACCTGCGCCCAGCCATGGGCGTTTAATTCGGCGAGCAGGCAGGGGCATTATCACACACTAGCATCACTAATCCCCGTGGAATGAAACACCGACACTTTGATGTCTGCCAAAGAACACTGCTGTAGTATTTGGAGGCAAGACCGCGCATCACGTACAAACCATAATTAACAATCTATAGCTGGACTGGAGCCAGGCAGAGCGGTGGAGGTGCAAGGAGGGCGGGAGAAGAGAGAAAGACACTGGTGGTATAGAGCCAGAGGCAGGACGGTACAGCTTGAAAGGGTGTGCTATATGTGTGTGTGTGTGTGTGTGTGTGTGTGTGTGTGTGTGTGTGTGTGTGTGTGTGTGTGTGTGTATAAATGGGCTTATGTGGAGTTGAGGTCAGTGGTGCCATGTAACTGAGTACTTTTACTTAAATACTGTACTTAAGTACATTTTTTGGCTCCTTACACGGGTATGTCCATTTTATGTTCTATTCTTTTGTATATATATGGATTAATTACTGGCAGATTAAAGTCAGTTTTACCAGCTTTAACATCAGTGATGCTTACACATGAAAAAACAATTATAATACAGTCATATTATACATAGTACTTTGAAATGATCCATTCTGCACAATAAACTATTTAAATCATTACTTTAAAGCAACATTATGTCAGATTTTGACCTTCAAAAAACAGCTTCTGAATCAGTTTGGTGGTACAGTGTCTTGTAATAGGCTGAATGGTGTCTCTGTCACTGCCACTCTGCTCCCTATCACGTGTTTGTGCACTGCACTGTATGTAATGTAACTTCAGTGAGAGCGAGGGATCACAGCCTTACACACATGTTTACTTCAACATGCAAGTCTTCAACACATCACATCGTGATGATGTAATGACTTATCATTAGACATGCATTATGTCTGTCTGTTGTTATAGATCTGGGACTTGTATTTATGATGTTGCACTGTGGGGGGCGCTAAATCGCACAAAATACCAATTTCTACACAATGTTGCTTTAAATGTATTTTGATGTTTATATTTATATATTTTTTAAATTTGGCACTGTTGGGAAGTGCTACTGCATATGTGAAAACACTAGTATGTGGCTCCAGAGGAAGTTGCATGTAATCTGATGAATTGCCTTCTGTGGTGGCACTCAGTGGCGAAGTTGCATTGTGGGTAATGTAGGTGCAAGGTTTGGAAAAGGAAGAAGAATGTACGGGGAAAAAAAGTGTCTGGACTGTCGGCTGTATTGATTTTGATCAGTTGTTTTTAAACCATCTCTAATGAGTCCAACAGTGTTATAGGAGGGCAATGCCAGACCAGTGGACTGCTTTCAGAACCTGTAGCATACATTGACTACATTACACCACCCTGTGTACACCACTCACCATCCTGTTGACAAGGGAGGCGAGAAAATAGCAAAACTAACATTCACCTTAAAACATCACAACAACCAGGTGCACTTACAAGTTCAAAACGACAGCATAAGTAGGTCGACATTAGGCAGGAAAACGTCGTATCACAGGATGGATCAGAGAGCGTCTCCGCCCCTCTCTTGCTCTCTTTGCAGAGGGTTTGTGATTGACAGTAGCTGGAAGGGGCGCGAGCGAGGCGAGATCGTCGACTAGTTAATTGATTGCAGATGCCATAGTTCTCTCGACTGGATAAAAAAAAATCAATAAAAAGTATAAAATGTTAAAATCGATCGGCAAATATTAACTGGGCCACCCAAGTAAAGTATACATATGGGAAACACTCTCAGACTGTTTCATAGCCTGTTAAAGATCTCTTGTTGTGTTTAAGTCAGATTTGATTGACTGTATGATTTCATCTCACACTGTAGATGGACTGCTTGTGCTCATGTCAGGATCTGAGCACTTCTTCCAGCTCAAAGACATACAGTACTATCCATGTGTAAGAGTGTGTTTCTTCAGTGATCAATGCTGGAACTCAAGCTGACACACACACACACACACACACACACACACACACACACACACACAGACACATACACGCTGTAAGAACTGTGTTGTTGTGTCAGTAACAACCTGCCCAGAGCTCAAAGAACACAGAGCGGTGAAGTAAATCCTGCACAACAAAACGAAGCGGAGAGGCTAGTGGGCAGAACCCAAACCCCTGGACTTCTTGCACTTGATGAGGGAGCAGAATGAAAAATTCAGGCCCTCAGACGCCAAGCGGTGCCGAGAAAAAGTCCCTCGAACACACGCACACAAAGCAAGATTCCTCGAGCCACCTACACACATTCTGCCGAGAAAAATGATATCACCGCGTGCCAGTGCTCATCACCACACGTGTGAGCGCGCGTGCCTGCGCGACACGCATGCACACCCCGAGACTATAATACATACACCTCCTGTAAGAGGATAAAACACACACAAAACCAAAGACTTTCATCAAAGCAAGTGAGAGAGGATGTCAGAGATTTTTTCTAAAGATGAAAGCGAGGGATATTCTCTCATTTCAGCTCATCTCTGCCTCTCTCTCTCTCTCTCAAAATCCTTGAAGTATCATCCATGTTTCTACGACAAAGAGAGAGAGAGAGAGAGAGACTAAGGGGGGTAAAAGTTATTTACGTCCCACGCTGTGTTATGTGGTCTGTCACTTCTCATTTTCTCCCAGGGCTGTCCAACTGGAAGACTTCAGTCAACTCTCTCCAAGCCTGTATTTGCTGAGGTAATTACAAAGTGACAGCTTCAAATCCTCTGCCACACACACAGACACCCACACACACACACACACACACACACACACACACACACACACATACACACACACACACACACACACATAGCCAAATAAGGGTAAATATGGGAATGTGGTTCAGTAGCCTGTGCTCAGTGAGGTAAAACCTGAGACATGCATCTCTCGTTTCGTTCAATCAACAGCTAACACGACTGACGACCTTTAAATGTTCCAAAGTGGACTCAGCAGAACCTCTGAAGTGTATATCATGATTAATAGTCCGGATAATTATATAATATTGGGAGGAAACTGAGAAAAATGTCTTTGGCAGTTATTTATTTATTTATTTTATTTATTTTCTGGGGCTTTCTGCATCTCCCATAAAACATATGTGGAATGCGAACACACACACACACACACACACACACACACACACACACACACACACTCACAAACACGTCCACCTCCCATATTCACTTAGAGTTGATTGTAAGAAACATCTTTGATCTTTTTTCCCCTTTCTTCTTCGAGGAGATGCGTTGCCTGTACACGTAATCCATGACAGACATAATGTGATTTGGTAGTATCTCTAAGTGGCAGGGAAAACCAGCTGACAGAAATTAATAAGTTACCGCGGCGATGCAGGAACCGGAGGAGGAGGGGTCGCGAGGAGACGGTGGAGGTGGTGGGCTAACCTGGCAGCAAAACACACAGATCGTCGAATTATCTTTTGAGGCATATCGTCATGGTAGAAGTCGCGCGCACGCTGAGCTCAACCTGCCCTATCTGCAGCTGCACACGACGCCGGTCTGTCGCCTCCTGTTTGGATCATTACTCCAAAAAAAAAAAAAAAGAAAAAAAAAAAACCCACAAGGACTGTAGAAGTCACAGGCTCGGTACTATAATCAAGCTGGGGACCTGTGGGGTCCTGCGTGCCTCGCTTGTGTCAGTTCAGTCCAGATGTACGCAGTGCCTTTTTCGACCCAACACTTTGAGCTCAGCATCAGGCCTCTGCTCTGAATGGAAATGTTCTGTATGCACATGGTATGTATGTGTGCTGCCGGTACGCACACAGGAGTTAGCACTTGGCTATGCAAACATGCGCATGAGAGCAGAGGTATGTGTATAGGTCTGCTGCCATTCTCAGCCAAAAGTTATATGCAGTGTTAATTACAGCAGACTGGGGGGTTGGATGGGTCATACAGTGGAGTTTGTGTTCTGTTTGTGACCAAGAGTCAAGACTGATTTGTTTTCAACTTCTATCACATCAGCTAGTTAACATAAGAGAGTACAACTACGATGACCTGGGCCTTGTCCCTGGTCCATCTGGTGTACGCTTTCTCCTGTAACACAATGTTCATAAGTCAGAGCACAAATTAACAAAGAAAATAAACTGGTTCATGGCTTCAGATTTGAAAAAAAACTGTGACTGAAACTGATCAGATTACAAATCAGAGATGTTCAGTGTTGCAATCAGTGAATCAAAGAGTCCTCCAAAGGCTCCTGGTCCCCGGGGAAAGTTCCTGGGGTGAAAATGCAACTTGCAGTCATCGGACAGGACTGGAGTTCCACAGGATAACTCTACTTACTGCCAAATTATTGACCAGAGCATTCTGCCTGGGCACTAAATCCGTGAGTAGTTTGCCTAAAAACTACGAAACACGAATGTTTTCTCCAAGCGGATGTCTGTTGGAACAAGCTCGCCTGAGATCTGTTCCAGTCAAACTGTTATACAGTCTGTCTGGCGTAACATTGTTATCCATACTCCGACTTGAAGATATCTAATTTTCCCGTGTCACAACAACATCATTAGCGGCGCTCTTGTAGATGATAAGCAGACGGGAAGCCTTCAGGCTCGACTTGATGCCTTGTTTGTTTTTTTTTGTTGTTTTTTTTTGCTCGGACCGCAGACAATGTCACTTCTTTGCAGGCCATCCGGATGGGTACACTCCCATCAGTCATGCTCATTTCCCTGCGTAGGCCAAAATCGTTTCCTGGCAACAGGGGTAAACAGCTGCACTTTGATGGGGAAAGCATTACGTAAATGTACCACAAAACGGAACTACAGTAAACAAGTGTGAAAGCACAGCAGTGTGGTCACAGGGAGGGGGGGTAGTGGAGCTCTGGTATTTACAACGTACGTACACTCATCTGCATTAACTGTCACACTTTATCTGCATTTATGGGCCACATTTACCTGTGCATGTGTGTGTGTGTGTATGTGCTACTGTGTGTGTGTGTGTGTGTTACAGGAATGCCCTCTGCACTAGCCACAACATCTGGATTTGATTTGCAGTCTGACACGTACATAAGAAACACAAATAAATAAACTAATGATGGGCCAAACTTTATCTCACCATTGGAACATTTCAAAATACGAAGAAAGTAGAAAAAAAGAAAAAAGAAGCGGACATGTTTGGATCTGGAGCGCTGACACTAAAGTGACCTCACCGTCGAAAATACCCCAGATAAAGAAGAGGATTTTCAAGGTGGCAGTGTTGTTCATGTGCGGTGAGGAGATGTAGGCCAGGTGTGGCTTTCTGGGTTGCTGTTGGCTTGTGTGCGAGCGCGAGGAGGCTGAAACGAACAGACAGACAGAGGAGGATAGAAGGCAGAAAGAGAGAGTGTGAGGGAGGGAGGTATGTCGTGCTCGCCAAACCACTCAGCAAGACTCTGATTTATTTGGCAACTGCTCGATGGTGGTCCGGTGTACAAGAGGCCACCTACACCAGCGTCCGACCTCCGACCCGCCTCGAACTCAGCTGCCCTTGCTAAATCTACAGGCAGACGGGAGGGATGAGCTGTTATCGGGGGGAGAACACTCACACAAAGACACACATGCTTTCATTTAGGCCACGGCAAAGACACGCACAGGTGTGTGTGTGTGCATGTAACCAGCCCCACATACAGTATGTGAATGCAACACATGGACGTCTTTAGATAAGGAAGGAAGCAGATTTCACAGGATGGAGAACAAAGACAAGATGAGATGCCAGTGAGCCTGTTTCAATTTGACATTATTTGTGGTTATAAAGCTCCTATAAACTGTATTTTTCTATAACATTAAATATTCATGAAAATATGGAAGTTAAAGTATGGGACTAAAAACTCAGAGTTAAAACCCAATTGCAATTAATTAGTGGTAGTAATTTGCCTTCAGTGACTAAGATGCTTTGCAGGTGATGTTTAAAAAGCAGTCCACTGGTCTGGTGTTGCACTCCTGTAACACTGATGGACTCATGAGTAGTTTAAAAACAAGAGGCAGAAATGTTGCATTTCGCTATTCCACACATCCTTCTTCCTTTTCAAAAACAGTTGCCTACATTACCCACAATGCAACTTAGCCACTGAGTGACAAAACTAGAGGCAATTTATCAAATTACATGTAGCTTCCCCTGAAGCTATAAAAGGCTTTATATAACATTTTTTTCACACAATACAGTAGTATCAGACCTGTAAACATGCTTTAATGTGTATAATTGTTGGCGTTATCCTTTAATCAGAACTATGATTCTATCAAAACAAAAAGACATTTTCATGGAAAATCAGGTTAACCAAGCTATATCAACATAAAAACTTGTTTTCTCACCAACTCCATTAATATTTAGCCATGCAGCCAGTTTTCTTTTGCTTTGGACACATTTTGAGACATCTGCTGCTGAGATTTATGCATCCAGTACAAAGATGAATGGTATTTCTTCTGATGGTCTCACAGTATAGAAAATCTTAATTTGAGTAGTTCACCAGCAGCTCGTTTTTCAGAAGAAGAACATACATGTTTGATTTGAATAAACATTCCTGTTCACGGTCAGCTCAGTGGCCGAGTCAGAAAAAGAGGAACACGGTTTCTTTTTTCAAAAGTGAATTTTCAATGCTTGCACCACAAATAAACTTCATGTATCCCCATTATAAGTGGGACATCTCAAAACCTGGAAATATAAAGCCACAACTAGCTACATGTAGAGATACCTCTAGAGCAGGGGTGTCCAAGCTTTTTCCGTAAAAAGAGCCAAAACTGAAACTTAAGAATGGGCCCAGGCCCAAGAATATGTGCCTGTTGTATTGTATAGTTAAAGGGATAGCTTGGGTCCTTTAATGCGGGGTTATATGAGGTTCCTAACCCCTGGTCAGTGACATTTAACATTATTGGCATTTTATATCACTGTCGAACAGCTGCAGAAGGTCCGACCCAAACAGCTGACCCCCAGAGTAACGCAGTGCACAGTAGACACAGCTAACATTATAAATGGAGTGTAGGGAAACAACAATGTTGGCGTTCCATCAGTCATATCTTATGTCCTGTGTTGCAGAGATGTCTACTGAAGCATGCTAACCAGCTAGCCCCGTCCCATCCCCTATAGTGTCACAGCTAACTGAGCAGAGATTCTAAAAAGCAGATACAGTTAGCAACAGTTACTGGTTACTTGATGTGGTATGCACCTTTAAGAGCATTTTGCCTCACAAAAAATATTTTTATATTACATTTACATTTTTTAAAGTAATTTTTTTTATTAAATTTCTCTAGAAACACGCCTTGCGAGTCAAATTGAATGTAATGGTTGGCCAAATTGCAATTTGGGTGAAAGGACCCTTTAATGTGCTCAAAACCTTGTCCTCCTACTTTTACCCTCAGTCCCTCATTCTCCTTTTCAGCCATACAGATGATTCTGAGCTGTGACCTTGGACAGACACACACACACAGACACACACACACAGTCACACGTCCATCTGCTTGCACTTAGAATGGACTAACTCTCATTCCCTCTCTCACTCTTTCCCTCTCTCCCCCCAGTCTCGTCTCTTCCTCCCTTTGTCGTCCCTATTGTTGTTTCCATTCCTTTGAAACTTAAAAATATCCCACCCCGATTGTGTTCTGTACATTTTGTTACCATGGTGATTGCCATGTAGAGCAAGCAAAATGAGCGTGTGTGTGTGTTTGCGTGTGTGTGTATGCATGTATAATGTGTCTGTGTGCCAGTAGCAGTACTATCAGCCAAGCCCAGATTCTAAAGCTATTTTCTGAGGAAACAACAATAAAAGGAGAAACACCCACCATCCCCTTTCTTTAGTCTTTCTCCCCCTATTTTCTCTCTTCTTCTCATCTTTCTCATTCGCAATCTTTTTTTCTGGCCCTCCTCGCTCTCCTTCATCCCTATCTCTCTCCACTGCCCCATTCCTTTATCTCTCTCGTGCCCTTCCATCCAGCCCCTCCCTCTCTGCGCCAGCCTTCAAACACCCTCCATCGCCCACCTGCACCCCATGGCAACAGCCAAGAGAGGGAGCGAGGAGGAGAAAGTCAGAGGGAGATTGACAGGCGGTGTTACAGAAGGTCTTGCGGGAGTTGTTCTGGTAGCAGTGATACTGAGCGTATGGCCAGCCTCAACTGGCCCACACACTGCAGCCCACTGATGACAGCAGCATCAATATGTCGGCTTCTGCCTCAGCACCACCAGCGGCCTGAGAAAGCCACACGCAGCATGGCGTGGAACCAGTTTAATGAGGGTGTACCCCTCTGAACTCATTTTTGTTTTTTTTTCTGCGTGTGTTTATTTGTGCGCTGGTCATGAACGAGGATTCATATTTTATGATTTGATGATGCCTCCTTTTGAAATATGTGCATGTGTAACTACTTGCCGACGAGTTCACACACACGCCTCAGTAAATGCGTACACGCATTTGGTGATGGATGGATATTTCAATTTTGTGTGTATTCTTGTGTGTCATCAAATTAAATTCATATTATTCTGCCCTGTGATGTTCCCTCCTGTTTTGTGTACGTGTAATCATGCACATATGCTGCTCTGCGAGTGTTTGTCTGTGTTTAAAACCACGCAAGAGTTCATTCCTGCTGATCAAGGGAGCAATAGGCTCTTTTAATGCAGGGGTGGTCCCCATGTGCATCCACCACCCTGGGCTGATCAAGGGCACAGCAGCATGGGAGGAGCAGCCAAAAAGGCCTGGTGGGTCTGTTCATCTCACTGAGTCAGCTTGTAGAAAAAAGTGGATCTCAGCAGCCTATTACACTTAGGCGGGGATTACTGAAAACCACAGAATGATATTGATTGATACATTTCTTCTTGGTTTCAGTCTGTTAGGTGATAATATAGACCCTCGGGGAGTTATCTGAGACACGCAAGAAACTGCTGAAACAGAGAGAGAGAGGAGCATCTGCCAAAATACAGGATCTCATGTTTCTGCCCAATGTAGACACTTGGCTTGGGTGTTAAATATATTTTTTTAAATTGTTTTTTATTTATTTATTTATTTTTTGTTATGACTTATGTCTTATTTTTGTAGCTTTGGCTCTTGCTTTTGTTAGTTATGCAAAAAAAAATGTACTCACAAAAGAAACTGCTGACACCCGAGAACACACTGACATCATTATGACAGTCCACCAGGACAAAAAACAGTGGTGAGGGGTGAGACCATCAGACTTGTGGACAAACCAACAGTTACGACTTATTTATTTGGAAGTAAACGCGGAATCTTAATTGTGATACATGTTTAAAACGAGATGTTAATATTTGCTAATTGATTGATGATAATAATTTGACTGTTTGAATAATATTAACCATAACCGTCATTTTCTTTTGGTTTTCACTGCAACGTCAGGAAGAAGTAACAGTGCCCCTTCAAAAAAGAAAACAAAAACAAAACCCCACAAAAAAGATAATAACAGCTAGCTTGTTTAGATTTGTATGTGTTAACAACCAGGTTAGAGTTAGAGTAACTTGCCATTGCTGCGAGCTTGGAGGTTCTTTTCTAACAGTGACATGTTTATTATGGATCGCACTGTTTTTCTTTCAAGAACCATCATACTCTACCTCTGATCGGTTGCCTTCCTCTGTTATATTCTCTACACTTGACTCAAAGTTTAATTCATAGTTTTTCATGGTTCTGATATTCTTGCAGTTCTGATACGGTGGTTAATAAGCTGTAGTTTTCCTCCTTTCCCATCTTCTGCTGGTGCTTTGGGTTATTCATCCTGTGGAGCAGCTCTTCACTGCCAGAGTGTCTCTAGGCAAGGCACAGCTGACAGGCTCGGTGTCCACAGCGAGCTGCTGCCAGGCTGCCCTACCACTGGGCCGCTTATTAGCACTGAGACACCACAGCTGTGAAAGCTGAAGAGGTCTGTGTGTTGTCCAGGGAAACTACAGCTCACAATCCACTGTATCAAGAAAAATATGCACACAACCCATTAACACCAGACAACCACTGGACATTGAGATAGGAAATACCTTTCTGTTGCTAATGAATTCTATGCTCATTTGTAGTTGAATTCAAAAGTAAATTCATGATTTTTTCCCATCCATCTTGATGTCCAGCAGACTACTACGACCATAAACATCACTCTCAAATTCATTCAATCTTTTCAATTTGACGAAGGTGTCTATCAGTTGAACTTTATTCTTGCCGTCTCCTACGTATTGGACATATCTAGCATGGAGTACCAGGACCATGAAGCTGTTGGCATATGAAAATGAAAGCCACAAGCCGATCAGAGTAGGAATAGGGGGGTTTTGCAAGAAAACCAGCAGGATCCATAAAAATGAGTAGACAGGTATTTTTTGAAAAAGCTAAGCAATTGACGACAGGAGAGGAGAATGTTGACTGAAATTGCTGGCCAGTGATCAATAGTAATCAATTCTTTATTTGATGTTAACTGATGGTTTGTCCACTTGTGGCAAGTGCAACTTAGCTGCCAACTGCTCCACTGTGTTCACCTGCTAGTTGCCTTCGTTGTCCGTCTGTCTGGATATCATACAGTGCATTTATCACAGCAATCCCCCTGAAAATAGCTGCGTGCTGCTGCTGGAAACAAGGTTGTTAAGAACGGCGAAGAACAGGGAACTGTAGAGTTGGGTCTGTCCCTATAGCAACACCTTTTACAGTCAACACAGCTATTTCCCTCCCTGTTAACATCAAAATATTGACTAGTGCAGCTTTAAGGGAAAAGGCCGGTTAAAGTGAGAAAAATAAACCATGTCCATGCCTATTGTGTGTGTGTATCAACAGAGAAAACCAGGTACCCAACTGTAGCAGTATCGAGGGGCGATAATGTAGCTCAGTGCTGTCAGTCCCAGCTCGCCAGTCACATTTAAGACAGTGGATAGTGTGTGTATTCCGATAAGCTTCTTCCAGGAAGTCCTGTGTTTCCTCGGTTAGTAATTACCTCTCCTGGAGACTGACCAGGGCAAGAAATAAATCTAGACGTGTGTGGACTGGATAATGGGAGATGTAGAAGGATGATGGCTTTAGCTTGTGGTAGAGGTGGCTCACACACATGCGAGCACACACACGTAGAAACAATATTCCTCGATCTACCGAAACAGGGATTTGAGACAGGAGCTTACTCCTTAGCTGACTGATGAACCCCTGTTAGCAAGTCCTGCAGCCAAATACAGCCTCCGACAGCCTCCAGCCTGCGTATATGTGTGCGCCCTGCAGATATAATGTATCTCCATTCTCTGCTTCTCTAATACTTGTACAGTAGCACCGTGCAGCCATTGAGCTACAGAGCCTGATCACTTCTGATACTGCCTCTCTCTCCCGCACCTTCCCAATCCCTTCAAACAAACTTGTTTTAATGAAAATACATTCCTGAGTTTGGTGGATTTAGCGGATTTTCCTCCCACTCTCATCTCTCCTCCTCGCTCCAGGATTTGTGTGGGGGTTTGGACGGGGGAAAGTGCTGAAGGTCCAGCTGGAGCAGCAGTGGCAGCAGCCCATTTTAAGAAGTGCTGACGCCAAAGCACCGAGCATTGCTATGTGCATTCAAGTAATGAGGAATGCATCTCCAACCGGCTTAGAGAGCAGCAGAAAGAGGTAGGGTGGGGTGGAGAATCAGGTGGAGGCGTAGGGGGGAGAAAGAGAAATTAAGGGAGATAGCAGAAGGAGGAAAGTAAAGAAAAAGAAAAGAAAAACAAGAGGAATAAGAGAGGTATAGAAGACTTAGAGTCAAACACTATATTGCACCTTCACCTGCCCGAGTAAACAGTCAAAGTCTCCCTTGTTGTTTCTACCAGACTACTGAATCTTATTTCTAGACACTGGTACTGAGTGGAGAATGAACCTAGTTTATCTGTCTCTCTTCATGAAAAAGGCACAAGTAGTTCTGACTAAGCAATGTGTTTGCTCAACTAGACATGAAGGACATGATCAAATCGGCGTGGCAGCACACCGTGCACATCAGTAAATGTATTACTCTGCCATTTAATACAACCATTCGGAAATGGATCTTAACCACTTCATTTGCAGGAGCTCTCCAACGTATTTATATCAAGTGATCCATCTGGTCCATCCAAGTGGTCTAATAGTTTTATTGAATCAGTTGTCCTCATTAAATACAATTCATGGTGCTGCTAAGCGTTACCAGATGGTATGCTAATTTGACAATTTTTTGACACTTATATCAGTAGATGTTTGAACTTCACATAGTTACAATAGCACGATCTGGATCCTCGCGTGACCTCCTTCCAGCCAATCGTACTTATCGTAGGCTGTGGTGTTGAAAGTGATTTGTTTTCCTTCCACTGATCAACACTCATTCAAGGCTGAAACGTTCTCACTGAGGCATGCTGTGTTCAAGGCGAGTTGTATTTAATGTACTTTGTTTTTCACATTTATGCACGTTTGTTCTCGCGGTTATGACACAGAGGATGAATTCCCTTGAGTACAATAATTTTAAGCCTACGGTACGGTACGTGTTTCCCATCTGGCTTCATGAGGTTGCTGCTAATTGCTGATGTTTCCTTAGACAGGAGTTTACCGACACACCTCGCTTGTTATTCAGTTATCAGTCAGACCCCACGTATTTCCAGGGAAACAGAAATAACATTAACGATTTTTGAGAGCTAATTGCTGTAGAACATAAATGAAATTTGTTTTTTGAATATCTTTCATTTTGTTGGTAACTATTATATAATGGCAAAATTACTAGTTTGAGATGTACCTTTATTAGTGGTACATCATGATGCAGTCAGGACCCAGGTGCCTGCGCTGAGGTTCATAAGCATCACTGTCTGTATTATTATAAGCATGCAGGGTGTCAGCCTATATTTTTTTGGAGTGAAGAATGGGTTGTTCCATTAAGGCCAACACAAAAATGAATACTATGAATCCTTATTTTGTCTCAGAATACAGTCCAGAAAGAAAGGAGTTTTTTGTTAACTGAAAGTCATACTTGGTGGTTTATGCACATCGATACAATTATTCAAAAGCCTATAAGCAATGACATATGGTAACAAAATGGTGGGGACCGGATCAACCCACAGACATTCCGAGACCACAATAATCCACTGCAGATGATGCCTGACACACACATGTGCGCCATGAGGACAGTGGCTTTGATGGAAACCCTCACCGCCACACAGCCATGACCATTATTTCTTGCACTCTGATTTATTGTACAATCATTCTTGATTTTATTGCTAATTTATGACATCATGAATGTGAGGGAAACCCTTCCTGAATATACCTTAAAATCATGTGAATGCAGCAAGTGCGTACTTTTGATTTCAACTCAGACAAATAAAAAGTCACATTGTAAGCCAACTGGCAGCGACGTGCCTTCTGGTCGGTTAATGTGAGGAGTGACAGCAGCTCCGGAAACGGCGACGCGCCGGGCCAAGCCACAACTTTCTCCTTCTCGTGGCTGCTACACACATATCCTCAAACTCTACAAATTTCCCAGCATCCATCTATCAATCCATGCATCCATCCATCCATGCGTCAACTTGCCAAACCCTCAAACCTCATTCGCAGGGAACGACTTGTTAAAGTGTTGACCTCCTACACAGTTGTGAGTCGCGGTGGAATCCCCTTTCCTGAAGATTTGTGGGGTAAGCCTGACAGGCCAGAGATCTGTTGGAAAACCACTGGCATGAGGACAGGAAGGGGGGAGCTGTCACTGATGAGACCGGTTGCACTAATGAAGGCTAAAGGTTCACAAAAAGGGGAATACTGTGGTATCAGTATTCCGAGTTACAATTATATGAAAGCATGGACAATTAAAGAAAAAGGTGAGAAGCTGGAATGAAAAAGAACACAAGGCACTCACTGTATACACTTCATACATGCAAAAATCAAATCCAATGCAAACACAAACTTGCATGAGTCCTATGGGGGCTTGGTGATTGAACAAATGAGAGAGGCGAGGACACTGAACATCAACTGGTGTCTCTCACTGTTGACTGCCGTCCATAGTGTCTGCTCAGAGAGGGAAGAGTCGTCCGCTTCTCCAGCTGTCCCTTGTCATCCTCCAGCGTCCTTGACTCTCCACTTCAGGCAGCTCTCGGCCCCACGGGAGCCCCGGGCACTGCCAGCTGAGCCACCCTGTCGACAGCTCTCTCCCGCGGTTCGCCATTTGGCGCCTCTCTTTGTACCCTGGAACAGACAGGAAGAACACATCACCCCTGAAGATAAGCATGGGAACATTTCATCATGGGGAGCACAGGTGACAATGCTGGTCGCAGACAGGTAGATATATTCTATTATTCACAGCCCAGCAAGGGCGTCAGATCTCCCTGGCGGTCGCTACAGAGGCCGGTGTCAGGGGTGACATCAAAAAGACAAGGGCTCGGTGACAGCCGCCGACTACGCTGCTGTCGAGGTAATTCCCAGGTGCCCCGGCAAGGGTCCCTTCTCTGGAGGCAGCAGTGGGATCAGGGAAGGTCACCTGGCAACACAGGTCAAAGCTTTGATCCAATCAGAGGAAAATCCAGCAGGGAAGGGCTTTTATGAGGGAGGGGCAGAGGGAAATGGTCGGCTGTCATTTTGTATTTCAGAAGCAAAACATGCGCGCCGAAGGAAGGCAGGCAGCAGCGCCTTCATTATTTAATACACAGCTCGCTTTAGATGCTTCTGGACTAAAACACAGGGTGGAAACAAAAAAGGACCCATGATAACCGTTATTATTAAACTGCATATTTTATGAGGCCCCTCCCGATTAGAAAGTCAATTGCCGGTTATGTATTCACACAGGCAGTGAAAAGGCACTGAGAAAGTGACCCTCAAGCTTGACCTCACACGCTTTGAACTTTTTCTCCTCACCCCCACCCTCCCTCCTGTCTCTCTCTTTCTCCCTCTATTTCTCCCTGCACTTGGTCCCCGGGAATGAATGCTTTGATTCGGCCGTCCAGCTGCATAAGTAAACCACATTACATTTTAGGAATGTAAATAGCAGAAAGTGCTTTTGTGAAAAATTCATTGGATGCTCCCGACTGGACCACATAATTATTTAGAGAGCATATTTAAATACCTCTTACGATTATGGAGGAATGCACGCAATTTCCCTTTCGATGTCCTAACCGGTCATTTGGTCTGGAGATAGGAGGTCACGGAGACAGAGTGGGAAACTATAGAAATGCTGGCAGTGAACCGTGGCGAGGGAGATGATCTGTTCAAGAGTTCCAGAATGCTCTCTGGACCCCAAACGAGAGCCAGTGTCTATTACTGGAGGATCATATATATCCACACGGCACCCAGCGAGAGCTCCAGGCCGACACAGCTGCAGACGGGCTGCGATATCAACTGAATATCATCCGTCAGGGATTTTAGACACTATTTGCCAGGACCGTCAGCAGAATGCAGCGTCATCCCTCTCATGGGCTAAACAGACGCGTTTAGCTGGAAAACATACATGCGCTTGTGCAACGTCAGATATGATTCCCGTCATGATAACTCTGGTACACGAGTGATATGCTGAGCCGTGCGTATTTTCACAAAGATCAAGTGTATACTTCGCGCCGCACTCCACTTCTGCCATGTGCAGGCGCTTCGCTGTGCTCAGATCGGCTGCCATCGCTCATCACTTCCTCCACTCTGCGAACTTCACACACAGACAGGGCTGACTTCCTGTCTGTCTGGGAGGTTGTCTGTCTCAGGGGGAAGGGGACATGCATCTGGAATGACAGGATCGCACTGTGTGTTTGTGTGCGTGTGTGTGCACGTGTGTGAGAAGGTATGTGTATTCGTATATCCACAGCTAAGCATACAATGATTCTGATTTGGAAGATACAATCACCTTCAAACACGGAGCTGTGTCTCTCCTCATGTCCTCCTCATGTCCTCTACCACATATCCTGTTGTTGTGCAGACTAACAAAGGTACAGATTCCGAAGCACCCCCCCCCAACACACACAAGATCAAATGCAGCAACACTGACAAGCAAACATCTCGGCGGCGAACACAAAACATCCCCAAAGGTAGAAGGATAAGATATGAGTGAATGTGTGGATAACTGTGATCTCTTTCTCTGTCAAACATCAGTGTCCTCTCCCAAGACAAGAGATTGGTGACAAGACACAAAAACACACTCAGACAATAAACGCCGTTATTGAGGAGGCGACTGAGGGATGATAATTAATGGCGAGCATGCAGCAGGACAACGATGCTCTCCAAAGACTAGCCCGCTGTCCCCCAGGGGACAGGATGGGGCTTCAATTAACTGACAGGCGGACGTATTAGAATTTCTATCATGGGCCTTGGTGGGCTGGTGAGATGCAGGACTACAATGCTTTGAAAACCAGTGTGGTTTCCCCCATCAAACACGTCCTCTAGGTCCTTTGATCTGCTGGGTGGTATGTGTCCTTGGAGATACGTGTCTGCTTCCTCAAAGCTCTTTGTTGCCAGCACCTCATTTTCCTGCACTGAGTTTCAGTGCTACAGCAGCAGCAGGCTCAGCTGCATTCATTCTCACACAACAGAAAGAGCAAGTCCACATCATGTGGCACCAGGTGATTTAAACATGCATGATGAATACACCAGTGGTATGCATGTGTGTGTGTGTGTGTGTGTGTGTGTGTGTGTGTGTGTGTGTGTGTGTACGTGTGCGCACACTGCAGGTGATATCATCCAAAAACATACAGTAGCTACTTTTTTTGGATGTACACACAAAATCTCACTTGAGTAAAGCCACAGTCAAATAAAAATGTGCGCCATATTTTCCAGGCCAAGTGAGCCTGCTAATACCACTTACCTGGACCGGTTCCAGACCTCTGAATTGCCGCCTACATCTCTAATTTGTTTAGCATTTCACAGAAGTCTGGTGTCGTGCCCACTGCCGGCTTTTCAGCCAGTTGTAGAAGCAGTTGACTAATCAGAGCTTTGTGTGCAGGATTAAGAACAGATATGTCATCTTTCCTCGTAGCCAGCAGTGTGACCTGCCTAGCTATATCCAATAAAAACAGCAAAAGAGAAACTGACACAAAGATGGTGACCAATCCGGAAGACACTGACACATCTGTACAGGTTGCTTATATCTCTATTAACAGATATCTGCATATGAAGGCAGAATGTGTATGCACGATTTCAGTATTGGAAGCGCTCTAGTTTCTGTTTGAAGTCCTTTAGTAGTATTGACCCATCATGTTCTGTGTGAGAACAAACTGGAATTGGAGGACGTTTTTTTTTTATTCTTCTTTATTGGCTCTATTTTTATTTATCTGCATTCATATGCAAACATCTGTTGATAGAGATCGGCTGAAGCATCCTATAGCAACACAAACTGTCATGTTTCAAGTTGCTAATCAGACTGTATATTATTGTACGACCAAGACACAAAAGTGGCTGTTACATTAGCTGGCTACATTGATAGCATCACTGGACAATAGTCGATGAGTTCAGAGACTGAGGTTGCTGAAACAGACCTAATAACTCTTAAATCAACATATTTCTATGGTCAACTGAGAATATAGTCCACTTGACAGATCACTTGCTACTGGTTTGTTAGGGCAGAACAAAACAAAATAACTCCCCTGAACAAGCAACTGGCTGCGATGAACACAGTGTCAGACCGAATGAATGATGTGAAATCATCAGGCTACCACTACACATGCTTTTACACCAAAAGCCTCAAGTGTTACAATGCACCACATGACATGGAGCAAGAACTTCAGTGGGAAAGTGTAAATGTTTCTAACAAGATGTTCAGTTTCCTTGCCACAAAGAGTGCTACAACGCTTGTGAAAACATTGTCGTCTGTGGCTCCAGAAGAACCTTCCTGAAGTTCCAAACATGACCAAGGATGGTGTTTGGACTGTTGGTATATGTCTGTCATTGGCCGACTATTTCAGTCAGCATTCTCCTCGCTTCTGATGTCTGTGTGTTACTGCCCTCAAAATCCAACAACCTCCAAGTTAGCAAACTACACGCTGAAAATGTCCAGTTACTCTTTCGCTGCACGAACCTAAACAATGTAGCTGTTGTTACCTTTTCTCGCCACATCCATATTATCCTCACCCTTACACTATTTTGCAGGGGCGCTGTAGCTGCATCCTGGAGCCACCCAAGACGGTTGTGACTGTTTTTTAAAAAATACTTACAAGCCAGAGTGTATTATTTTGATCAGAGTGGGATTTGGTACAGCGTGACCTGTCCTCAGTCCTCTGTCCACACTGATCTGATGTGACAACTTCTGACCATTGTTTGTTTTGTTTTCATCTCTCTTGAATCCACCAACTTTAAGCAAGTGCAAAATACATAATTGCTGCAATTTGCAGATTTATCCTTTTAGTGGGTAGTTTGGCTTTTTCATGTTTTGCAGCTACATTTTCACTAAATTGAACTAATGTGTAGCCATCCATGGCGCACACGCATTGGTCGAATGGCTGTCTATTTTTGTGCGTCTGTCAATGTAGAAAGTTCTGTAACCACACTCTTCTTAATGAGTTAATGAGAGAGGATGGAGATAACACGCCAGAAATTTAATTTTCTGACTATTCACGTTCCATCATAATCCGCAGCTGCTTTGTAAGATGGGCTTGCATCACGCACGGCGCCTCAGTCTACACTCTACATCGAGCAGCTTGTACAGTGCATGCTTACGTATTTGATGTTGTGAGACCTCCTAGAATCAACTGCAAAGAATCAGGAGTGATGCCTTGTGGGGTAAAAGCCAAGCGGCCTCCTTGCCTCTGCCAGAAACCCCCCACATGATCACTGACGTCAGCAGGCGTTCTCACCAGCCGGCTCTCCCTTGAACTGCTGGGTCAGTTTCCTGTTAGGCCCTGACACAATATGCATGAATGCTCCATCTCACAGTGCTGCCTCCCTGTGAAGTGGTGTTCAGGTTACATTCCTCCCAGCTAAAGCCCTTAGCCCTCCCCAGCCACAGCAGATCTGTAAACTGTTTACACTTCACTTCCCACACCTGGACGAGGGCCAAGGCAAACCTGGAACGGGGCCCAAGAGAAGGAACCGGCAGATAGGGCCTTAGATTTCAGCAGGAGCGGACTGATTGTGTCTTGGGCTGGAGTGGAGTATTGACTCACCACAACCGCCAACACCACCCCACTCTCTCCTTTCTCTCTCCTAAAGGAAGAGTAGAAAAGGAGATTTGGAGTGGAAACAGATCCATGTGTTCAACAGTCTGCTGGCCCGAAAAACTAAGACAAAGTGTTCCCTCATCACAAAGAATGTCTCTGATCTGCAGTGACTAAACACAGGTTATTCATTTGGATGCTTTAAATGGGAAGTTTGCATTTGCGCACAACGCTCCTTTTCCTCTCTCGACTCTCTATCTCTCTCTGAATGCAATTACCGTTTCCTTGAAATCACAGTAGCAAATCCGCCGCTGATGCACAGGTGCTCCGGCGTACGTCACCGCTCGAGCCCCAGTGGGGATATCACTACTAAGTTGCACTTAAGCCACACACCACTTCTGCCATGTCAGTCTTCATGTGCGCCACACCTCATGTAAATGCAAGTCCAATCCCTGACATATTGTGCAAGCGTGATGTAAGTCTAAGACAGAAAGAAATCCTCTGTCCCCCTGGTGCTCGCAGTGAAGCTCTAAGAACGAGGAAAACAGGCAGGAGAAAGGATGAGGGAGGACCAGCTGTATGTACTTTATGATAAAAAAAACTAAAAAAAAACTGAATTACTTGGTGTAGAAAGAGCTGGGGACTTCAGAGAGGAGGACAGAGATATACGCTGTGGCAAACACTTAAATAGAAACTATCTTGTGGAGGGATAATATGCAAAAGTGTGCCATCTGAATTGCAATTACTATGTTTGATTACTATATTTACAACTGAAACTATGTGAGAGCGCAGTACATGAAAGAAACACAGTGGGGGAGGGGTGTGAAATTAAAGAGAGACCTACATTTCATATAAAGCTCCTGTGTTTTCAATAAAGTCATCTATAAAACATACTGTAGCCCTTTACAAAGCAGTGAGGGGAGGGGATACATCCAAATGTAGTGGACTCTCTCAAAGCCACGCTACTTAATACAACACAAGCGGGGGAAAAAATATGTCAACCACATTGCCAGTACAAGCCTGGCCCGGACGATTAATTGCCCCTGTGTCCAATTTGCTGTCTTCTATGTAAGTGACAGAGGCAAAGAAAGGAATTTTCTACGACTGGAATTAGGAGAAGATGAGAGAGGGAGACACGGAGCAAGAGAGAGAGAGAGAGTGTAAACCCGTAGCCCCAAACTAGCATGTCCTGCAGTGACATGTATATTGAATACCAATCAGAGACATGGGGCTTGCCAGCCCCGGCGCAGCACTCATTTCCAATGCACACACTGTAGCTCAATCAGTAGGGCCCTGGCGGATAAAAAGGGATCGCTTGCCTGGCTCTCTGAATATTAGCTAATGCCACATTTGCAAGTCTTCAAGAGCAAAGGCAGAGTGGGTGAGTGGGGGGCAAAGAGAGAGATGAGGGAGATACAGAGGGATGAAGAAACAGAGGGGTGTGAAGAGGGGGTGATAAAGACAGAAATAGAGAGAAAGCAAGAGAAGGAGGAGAGAAATGAAAAAAAAACTATGGTGTGTTTGGGACTGTGGAAAAAAAGAGAGATTATTCCTTGCAATAAAAAAAAGCTGTGAATGGCTTTGTAGTGCACGAGCGATGGAAGTGATGCCTGGATGGGGATTACGCTCTTTTCATCATAAAGCCCCATCTGGTATACTAGCAAGACCACGTCTGTCCAGGCCTCTCGCCCTTTAAAGTGCCGGCTTGGGTTACACATCAATCCAGTCCAATTGCAGCTGTGCCGGGAAAATAAGGCAGAGTAGTTCTGCACATACATGGCAAAGCACAAGCTAACATGCACACAGACAGACGCAGGAGGAACACACCGAAAGTGCTCATCAATTGCAGAACTGTGAGCACATATGCAAATAGACAGATGGATGAACAGGAAGGTGGACTGAAGGAATAAGCAGACATAGAGATTTCTCTCTTTCTCTCTCTCACGCACACACACACACACACACACACACACACACACACCCTCTTGTCCCCATGTGCAAAGTCCCACAGAAACAATGGTAAAACACAAAAAGGACAGCTCTGTTTTTGAAGCATGCCTATTTCTGACTTGAAAGAGCCAACCATAATTAAAACCAATGGGCAGCAATGCGAGATAAATGAATAGCAGAGTGCTCACCAGACCCCTCCTCATCTTTTAACTAAACCACTGGTCCGGTGTCTGACAGATGTTCCGGCTCCATTTGATGTGAGCATGTGCATGCTTGTGTGTGTGTGTGTGTATTTCTATGAGTCTGATGGGCAGGACAATACCATTTGTCATTTCCCTCATCTCTTTTCTACTGAGATCCATCATGGCCGCTCACATACATAAACCCATCATGGTCATGATAGGAACCAGATTAGCTTTCCACAGTGGCTGCATGTACAACACATACAGGCACATGGTACAGCACAAGTCCAGTAAGATATATTCTACTTCTTTAAAGGCTGGCTTTGCAGCAATGATATCATAACTACTGTAGTTAGGAGTTGTAGTATCTGGTATTCTATCTAGAGATCTAATTAAAAACATATGTAATATACACTATATTGTGTCTTTTATCATCTGAATATTAGGCTGTTGGTGCATTAAACCATACATGTGTTTTGGGAAGCCATGAACTGGATTTATTAAATATTCAAACACCAAGAATATTTAAAGAGTAATTAGATAATTCTATGGCGAGTCATGCGAGGTGGAGAGCTGAAAACTAGATAAAGTAGTAAATCATTAAAATTGTTTCAGAGCTTAACTCAAGACAATAATGAAGATGGATTTAAATCCCACTACACCTCCAAATCATCCCTTTTTCACACTTGTTCTTTAAAGGAGATGTGATTCGACTGATAGGTCACATTCCTCCTGCAGATGTACAATTAATCTTTTTAAAAGAGACATCTGCCTTTCAGCCACAAATGATATTCGATGTCACACATTAACTTGAAGGACGTGATTCACTTTCTAGCTATGCTAGACCTTTAATTCTCCTGTCTAAATTGGCTGGGGAGGACGGTGCTTCATCTTTAGACCGTGTCATCCTCACATTGGGCCTCATCACTGGAAGAAAGGCCCACCATCATTATCTCATGATCTGCCTATTTCTAGGCGTCCCTAGACCAATAGGATATGAACAAAGAGGATACTATTACAGCTGGATAAAGATAAATGAAACTCAATTTCACTGGAATTAAAACAAGCTTTTGATTCGTTTGAAACAAGAAAACGATAATAAGGAATTCAATTGGATTTGTTGGGCATTAAAGGTAGTTTGGGCTCTCCTTTGACCATTCTGGATGAAGAAATTAATGCAGCTTCTCTCTCAAAGTGCCTTCAAAATAATGAACAATGGAGGGAGAGAGACAGAGAGAGAGAGAGATTGAGATAGGGAGGGGTGGTAACGTTATGACTCTATTGAAAATTGTGCTGTTAACAAATTGGTGGGTCTCAGCTGCTTTCCGAGACTCCAGCCTCCAGGTGCATTTGTCTGCCTGTTCGTCTGTCTCCTGCTTCATTGTAGTGCTCCTTTCAATGCCGGACCTTCAGTTGTATCCGGACAGCCCAAATGACAACGCTGCCGGCAAGAGAGAGGTAGTTGACGGGAGAGGAGTGAATAAAAAGGAGCACAAATCACCGCTCCACCCGCCTCCACCCCCTTTCCCCTCCTCCCCTGTCAGCCGGTCTGGACAGCCCGGGGGAGATCAAACCTGTTTGTAATCCCGCTCTTCCTCTTCATGTCTGTGTGTTTACAACATGACCACATCGCTGCTGTACACACTGTCACAGCTCTGTCTGTGGTCCACGTCCCTCTCTATTAAATCAGATGGAGCAAGGTGGGAAAGAAATGGGATGCATTCATTGTCCTTGGCTGACAACTTCTCAGAGAGACAGATGCACAGTGCTAGCTTTTTTGCCCTGCACTGACAACTGATGGGCAATTAATTTGCAACCACTACTTCCCCCATCTTCACATGGTCATAATAGACGTTTCCAGGCTGGGTTGTGTATGAGCAGTGAAGTGTCTGCTGTATGACTGTCATCAGATGGTTTGTTCTAGCTCTGGTGACTTCTTCTGAGGAATGCTGGCTAACTGTGAGGAATGACATTTTCCTCTGGAGCAGGCTGGGGGCCTTGTTTCTTTTTCGTCCATGCTCGGGTTCTTTTCAAATGCAGTAATTTGCGGAAGGGGACCCCAGTCATAGATCACAGGATCTGGATTTGTGGGGTTGGTGGGCAGGGGGAACGGCCTTTGGGGGGGTGCAACCCTGGAACTTATTCAATGAAAACCGCATGGCTTTTAATGGGCAACCTCTGGGTGGTCCAATCAACCTCAAGATGACATTTAGTGACACATGTGTCTCTGGAGATTGATTTCAGCCCTTGATTCGCAGCTTATTATGGCTCTTTCTTAGGATGTTTCAAGTTTGTGATTTATCTGGACAACGGTTGATTACATGATGATGTATATGAAATCCAAGCAGGTTGTGTTGGGTTTCCTTTGTGGCTTCCTTGACGTCTTCATCAAACCAGCTTGGGTCGCACTTTGGATCTTTGGAAAAGGCGTGGAAAAGACAAAAACAAGAATCTAATAGACGCTTTTGACATTTGTAAGAAAGGCTTAATCCTGCATGTAAACACGTCTCTAATTCTTTCCTCACAACACATTACTCGCGTTCAAACTCCACCATTCACAGCGAACACAATGCTCTTCACATCGTCCCGAGCCTCAAGGTCAGAAAGTAAACAGGATGGCGCAGAGCTCACCACATCTGACCCCAGTCGCCAAAATGTTACTAATCTGCATCACAAGAACAGCAATCATCTCACTTCAGCGGTTTTCCTGCTACAAACCCTCTCACCCTGCAACAATCTGACATCATTGTCCGCAGACTCCCCAGAACACTTGTGGTGTGTACTTTCAAAGAAATGGGAAAACCCCTTCCCTCCAACTTGGAATTGACCATGAATAAGCAACTTTTCATTGGTAAGGTGGTTTCACATGAGTGAGTGACTGGTTTTTTGAGCAAAATGACATCCACACCCATCAAGATGCTTCAGTCCATGAAGTCAGGCTCACCCTAACCCTAGGGTAGATGTTAAGCATGGATGAAAAAATATAGTATAGTAAGTCTATTTAGAGTTTGTGTGTGATTTAAACTCCTAAGGTAACAGTCAGATGGTCACTGATTTTTTTTTTACTTTGGTTGGCATCAGCTTGGATTGTAGTTGATTTGGGGTTGCATGAAGATTGAACAAGTGAAGCTGTAATGCTGGTTGCCATTGCAAATTATTTAATAGTCCAGCAATCAGATTGCAGTGATGAGTTGCTCATTGTATTTTTGCCTAAATCCAGTTTCCCATCATTCAGCTGCAACACACAGTCTGTCTGACAAGGCCTCACAAAGAGTGTTTTTTGTCTTACTTAAAGCCTGTGACCTGAGAATAACTTCCAAACTATGACAACTCTGAATTCACTCAGAAAAGGGGGCCATGTAAAAGTAATACATAACCCGCTATTATTACATAAATTACTTCAAAACCATCATTGTTTCATGTTTTATCCCACTGTTAGTGGCTGAAATATCAATCCACAACATCATAAACAACACTGAATAAAACGTCAAAAAGTCAGTTGTGCTCACTGTCAGTGAGGTCCAAACTCACCACAGATTTAAATTTCTCTGCATTGTGTGAAACCAACAGCCTGTTGTAAATTACCCAAAACACAATTAAATAAACTGGTATGGGACAAAAACATGGGCAATATTTTTGGTTTAAGCTTTACATTACCAAACAGACCTCGCCTCAAAATGACAAAACTGTTGGTTTCAACAGTCTTTGGAACAAGACAATGACCCTAAGACCAGCTCACTGGGCTGATCATCTCACAGTGGAACCACCATTTGCAAAATTGTTCAACTAAAGAGAACATTTCAAAAGAAAAAAACATACTGATATCCAGCCAGGAGCTAATAAATGTGGTTTTGCCATGCTGACAACCTGCATTTAATTCTCAAGTTTGAAGAGTCAAACACAACCACAACTGGGGGTCAGTCTGCCGAATGGTGTCCCACAGAGACCCCATGATAGAGGGACTGGAGTGAGCGAAGGAGGGGTAAGAAAGGGTATGAAAAGGTTTAGTGCTCAAATCAACTGCTATTACATATAAATGCAAATCATAATCATCTAATGAACAGGCCGGCAGAAAGATATTAGTGTTAATCGTAGACAGCTACAATTTGATGGGTTGAAATAATAAAGCTTAAGAGTACGCTGACCATAATAGCTACCTGCAGTGCTTGGAAAAAAACCAGAGTGCGCCCCCACCAAGCCCTCCATCTTTCATGGAGCTACAAACAGCCCCGGCTTCTCCTTTGGTCAGCCAGCAGCAAAAAGAAAAGAAAATCCTCCCCTGGGTTTGAAATAAAAGGCCTGAATCAAACTAACACCGGGAGAGTTTTTCATTCACTTTGCTACCTGCAGTTTCTGTGTATCAGCCCCTTCTACTCCTGGTCCACATCCCGCAGTGAAATGAATACAAAATTACATTTAAGTTAATGCTAAATGACATTTCCCCTCTTTTCACATTATTTCTCGAGCTTTTCGTTGTGGTTCTTGTGACTGTTGCCTATTAGTAAAAACCACCTGCAGGAGTGATTTGCCAATTTGGTAAAGTGCACCTGAATTGACCGATAGCTTTGAACTACATCCCGAAACGCCGTATAAGCTATATTAATGGCAATGTTCAATAACTGCGTGCCAACAGTGAAGATAAATAATGCATTATTACTTTGTATTGATAGCAGCAAAGAATTGCGGCTCTAACAGCATCAGACATGACGGAGACCCCCTACCTGGCAGCCCCTGTATCCACGACCCCCGCTGTTTGTGTATTGTCGAACCATGGCAGCCCATTGACAGCCTCCCCCGGATTGCCAATTTCCCGTTGGTGGTCCATGGTTTCGCCTGTCCTTTCTCAGCATTGTGCAACTGGAATAGGTGCGTCCTCCCCTGTTCACGCTGCGGTTGTAGCTCCACGATCTGATTGGACGGCGCTAAGCGAGACTTCATCAGGAGAACATCCCTGTCGTCATGACAACTTGCCAATATCCCAACAGGGGTGTGTTTGTGGGAGGGTGGGGTGGCGGAGCATGGTTGCATTCTCGCCTCCGACTGGAACACGACAACGATTCATTTTACATCATCGTTACCTCACTGCTCGCTTCCCTCTCGTCAGTCCTAGCGCGCTAAGCTAATCTGTTCAGTTAGCGATCTCGGAGAGTGTATGGGCCACTCTGCCACAATCTGTGCGTCTCCAACCAGCTGTCCCATCAGGGTTTCTCAGCCCAATGTCTCGCACCACGGGATACCAAATCAGCTTAAAACGATGGCCATAATCACTACTCCGTCACACGAGATTCAGGATTCCGGTAGCAGATACAAAGACTTCTTACTCTTACAAAAAAGTTTGTTCTTCAAATATCTGAGACGAATACTGCATAATCTTCTTTCATCTCAAAAAAGAAAAAAGATTTTTACAAAGGGGACTGCAGTTTGGTAACTTGAGAGAAACTTTTGAGAAAGACATTTCACTCTCTATCCTCAAATGGCCTTTGTCATTGTACCCCAACACTTCTCACCCACATCCTTCCAATGAAAGTCTGAGGACAAGTTAAAGACTGAGGACTAAAAAGACCTTTGTTCGAGCTTATCGTTCTGCTAACTCAACATACAGTTTAGTTCAAAGAAAGAAAGCAAATCCCACAGAATGAGGCTGGAACAGAGCAAAAGAGATCAACAAAAGATGGAAAAAAGAGAGAAAAGAGGGGGAAAGTGAGAGGAAAGTAAAAGCAAGGCATTATCTTGTTGTCAGCCATGCTATCAGCCGCACAAACAGATGAATGTTTGGCGGGTGAGACACCTGCTGTGCTGCTAGCCTGCTAACGCGCGATTAGCCCAGAGCAGGCGGCTGGTTCCCAGGGTTCTTTCCCAGTTACCTCCTGCCGAGCTGGAGACGTTGACCTTGGCCACTGCTGGAGCTCTCCTCCCCTGCTAGGAGTGAATGGCAAGCTGGGACGGAGGGCCCTAGCCTCCGTACTCCTTTGATTGCTAATCCCCCAAACATTGTGCACCACCCGGCACCCTACCTGGCCTTCTAGCCGGAGGCGGCTTGGTGGTGGCCATTGAAAGCAGGTGATGAATGGGGTATAGCTGCTGGAAGCCAGGCTCCCCGGGTAGCAGAGGAGCTCTGCAGGCCAACAAAGCTGCTTAAAACAGTCCAGTGTGGTTCTCATCTGTTTTGGTGGATTTCGGAAGAAAGAAGGATGCCCCCGCTTAGTCCTTGGTATTCTAAGTCTTGATCAGTAGATAGCCTTTTCCAAAAACAGCCATCGTAAAGAGTATTGGGTATTCACAAAATGTAAACAAGTGCGTGATACAGGATACCAGTCAGCAGATTCTCGCAAACTATTACAAGGAAGGACAAGTAGATAAACACAAAAGCTGACACTTAAAAAGAAAATCATAATACTGCTGCTAACCGGAGGAGCCGGCGAAAATTGATCAAGCGTGGTTTGAAGGAAGACATGGACCTCTTAAAGCGATAGCATCCTTTTTATTCTAACCACCGCCCAGCATGGGTTAGAGCTTGAGTATAAACCCATGACAATGTATTGATAGTGTGTAAGTCCTTAGTATTTTATTCTGTGTATAGAGTCGCTGACAGTGCCTTGATCATTTCGATGGTGACTATCGCACGGATATAATCTGTAGAAATTCTAAATGGCATTCCTAAAAAAAACGATTTCTCATGAAAACTTTGCAAAAATATTCCTCAGGACAGACTAACAATAGCTAGATATTGTGTAGAATTCACCATGACAAACAGAAAGAACCAATACAATAACTGTTCTCACAGGGCAATGGCGGTAACACTCGATTCTGCCAATTCAGATTTTCACCTCGGTGACATAGAATCCCAAATCGTTCCCCAATACATTTCAGAGGCGGCGGCGGGAAAAAAAAAAAAAAAAAAAAAGAAGAAGAAGAGCGACGCCACGGAGTGAAAAAATGAAAACACAAACCTTCTCATTGTAACGTCAGCAGCATGTTCAGGAGAGACTGCTGGATGCCAGACTCTTAAGGGGACCGGAGCTGAATTCAATGCCTCTTGTCAGGAGAGCTTGATGTGATTATCGCCCCCTGCTAGGGCAGGGATAGTGAAGTTGTCTGGCGCTGGCAAGGACGCTCAAACAGCACTGCGGGATGCCCTCTCGCTGTCCCCACTCCAGGAACATCGCTCCGGACGCAACAGGGGGTGGGAAACATCCACCATCTTCACCAAAGTGTGTGTGTGTGCATGTGCGCATGTGTGAATTCACATGTTGACATGATTTTTCTGCAGCTCATCACTGTTGTTCCTGCTGATGCTATAGCAGCAAATGGGTGGGGGCTTAGACAAGATGGGCCCCTTTACTGACCCCAGAAAATTTTGTGTTCAAGGTCAAGGTGCTGCTCACTGGCCACTTATGGGCTTATGACTTTTTAATGCATTACGCCTCAGTGTTTGAAGCAATTTTAAGGTATTCCCTAGCGTGTGAACATATTTGTGTTTGTCTGTGAGTGAATAAAAATCATTGTTCGGTACGCCTTAGGAATATTCCCCTCCCCCTCTTCTCTCCACTGAGGAGTCAGTCGCTCCCGGCTCGTATCGACAGACCCTCTGCTGACTATTGATCTATGAATTTGTACAAAATGATAATAACAATATGTCTTTTTCAGTAGTGGGATTATGATGTCTATTTAATTTTTTCATCTCTTGTGTGTATCTCCTTTTAAATGCCTGTGCATCAGCAGTCAAGTACAGAGAAAACATTTTGAATCTTGTGTTGAATCCTGTGGTCGGGTCACTGCAGTGATTCTTGCACTACTACACATGAACACACCACCCTGGGCTTTAAGCTCTGAAAGAATGCCATTGAGCACAGAAATTATGTGCTCAAAAT
Organism: Acanthopagrus latus; assembly: GCF_904848185.1. Lineage (NCBI taxonomy): Eukaryota > Metazoa > Chordata > Actinopteri > Spariformes > Sparidae > Acanthopagrus > Acanthopagrus latus. The sequence continues at coordinate 27,502,325 of NC_051039.1, read as the reverse complement.
GTAAACAATGCATAAATAAAACAGAGAAAAGGCCTCAGGATAATGAAAGTTTCTCCTCAGGACATGCTTTAGCATGCAGAAAGGAACACGAAGAGCACAGCTGGCATAAAAAGACAAGTCAGACGACAGAAACAGGCGGCTCAGTATGTGACACAGTGACATACATATTCAATCTGACTGGCGATGCATTCCTATGTGCTTTGACCACCCAGGCATGAGATCAGGAGAGTACCCCCTTTTGGGTTATCAGGGCATTTCTGCAGATTTCCCCACATTGTACCACCCCTCCCGCCCCCTTCGCCTTCTGTGCTGTCCCCCTGGAGGCAAAGGGGGCAAAATAAGACTTCAAAGAAACTCCAAAATAGTCCTGACACAAACTCATTTCCTCATGTTACATGAAGGGGGCTGGCAGGCTCGCTAGACTGCTCTGACTCTGGTATGTCAGCCTCCTGCCCTGCGCTACCTCATAACAAGCGGCGGTGACGGGATGCCATTTTGACTGAGCGATTATGGACAGTCTGACATCGACTTAAAAGGAGCCAGATGGGGGGAGAATTTACAAGGTCCTATCCGTGGGTCATGCTGGGCTCAGATGAGATGAGGAAATGGGAGCTCATTTAAGGGGATGCTATTAGCAGTGAAGGACCACAAATGACTGCAGCTTGGAACTATATTAAGATGAAGCAACGGAGGGCGGGATAGCCCGCACATTCAGCTGTTAAAACTTAGCTGTGATGTTTTAACCTGAAAACGTGCTAGGTTAAGAGGAATGGTGTAAATACATATGTGAAAGGGTCTGTTCACATATTTCTTCACTTACTTTGATTAGTACGGTGTATTTGATATCACTGTGTTGGTGTTGTTACCACATCATGATTAATGTTTCTCCAGGACCATAACGTCAACTTAGAGGAGAACAAAGTCCACACCTGAAGCAAGTATTGTGAACTGTATGGGACCCTCACTCAGGAGACTGGGGTTCATCTTATTACACTGTTTTCTTTTTTACTCCAAGTTAGCAAATTCTGGTCAATTTCTTCAGATTTTGGTCAGTGTATGGTTAGGTTTAGCCAACAAAAATGTTTAGTTTGGCTTAAATTAAACCCCTTCCACTTCTTCAATTTGTGTATTTTTCATAAAGCTTTCACATGATTGGTCAGTGACAATGATAGCCCTGGAACAACGCCAAAAAGGTAACATCAGATTGTGGTGCAGATAGTTTTAGTTTCATGGTCCAAGGTTTTGAGATATCTGCTTATAAAAAGTCCAAAATAATGGAGGTCAATGGAATGTATTTTGTGCTGTTAAACTGGACATAGTTCCTGTAAAATTTGTTGAGAGCTGAATTTGAGGATTATCCACAGTAATCTGGGACATTTGTTGTACTGTTTTAAGCAGCACAAATTAAATTAAATTCCTCTCCATTGTACCGTATGGAGGATGAAATACAATACTAAATATACTTTTTTTTTCATCTTGCTGTCTTGGGTTTAAAGACAACTCCTATAACATTGTGACACTCACAATCGTCAGTTTTTAAATTAAAAAAAAAGTATCACAATCAATTCAGCATTATGAATATTTTTTTTATTTCACGCATGTTTCTTCCTGGGACTGACATTATCCACAGTGCAGCTCAACTGACTGTAGCTTGAGTGTGCTATGCTAGCAGCGCCCCAATGTGGCATAGAGCCACTAGCCTCAAACTGCAAGAAAATGGGGTCCAGTAACAGAGGGCCAGTAAACTCACTTTTCTCCTCTCACTTTTCATTTTCAAACTCGTAGTCTTCAGACCCAACCAATGCTGACTCGAGTGACATCACCTGAGGCAATGTCTCAGACTTAACACAGCTCCCACTGCAGCGCTAAAAGTATTTGGCAGAGTTCGCCTTAAAATATAATAATATCCTATCTTGACCATCATACTTATGTTATCAGATAACTGTGTGATTTTTTTCTTTCTTCCTTTTTTGTGTTTTGGGTGAAGAGTTTCTTTAAATTAAGCATTTATTTCTTTCAGTGACTTGACCTAATTTACTTTTATCTGTATGAGTGAAAACTTAAAAGAGCCAATGTAACATTCATGTTCCCACTTGTGAAAACATGAATGTCTAGCCATTATTTTTCTCTGACTCTGACCAAGTGTTTTAGTTGCCAAACCCTAACCATAGTTTTCTTTGCCATAACCATCATTTTTCCCTGACCTAAACCATACCCTAGTTGCCATTCACAGATATTGTAACAGGAATTCTAAAAAAAATGTTGGCTTTGGTCATAATAGCTTTTTCACTTGTGAACTGTGTTTTACATGTCAAGCTTGAAAGCAAAGTAAAGTGAGATATGCACCATAAACAATTAAAGGGGCATTATATGCAACAGGACAAATGTTGGTAATTTTTTTAAATCTAATGTTATAATAACGCTTAAAATACCTAGTTTGTCATCACAAAGATGGCTGGAAAATGTCCCATTGGTGATATTGAACACTGGTCTCTCGATTGGCAGCTGTGTCCCTGTGACAGCTCATATACGTCTCTGTATAGCCTTTGCCTCTGCTGCTCGGAAGGTAGAGCGGTCATTCACCGATTGATGGGTCAGTGGTTCAGTCTGTCAGAGTGTCCGTGAGAAAGATGCAGAACCCCAGATTGATCGTCTGATGGTGTGTGACGCGTACATGGTTTCGGCTTCGATGCGTAGGCGGTGCTTTGCATGTTAGCCTCTGCCACCAGAATATAAATGTGTGTTAACATTTTATTCTGGCGACTGGGCAGCTATGATTCTGAAATAAAATGACTTTGTTGTAATTACAAAAAAATATTCAAAAAATAATAAAAATAAGGGTGTGTGTGTGTGTGTGTGTGTGTCCCAAAAAGCTGCACAGATTTACATGGCCCTGAACTTGACTTGGCTGAAATTCAATCAAAAATATGACACACTTATTACTAAGAAATTATAAACTGGCCTCAGATCTGAAGTATAATTTGGAGGGAGAGTACCCTCCCTGGACCTCTTCCCATCAAAGGGACTTCTTCATTTAAAAGTTTCTAAATGATTTTAGCCTTTTTTCTCCACCAACTCTGTGCCGCTGTAGCAGGCTCATGGTGCAGTGAGGGATAAGTGCTGCTCAGCCACACATGCTGTATCCCATGGTTAGGAATGAAGCTGCAGCTTGGATTAGATGCCAACAGCACTGTTTGGCCAACAGGTATCCAGCTGTTGCTAGGGACTCCCTCATGCTGCAGTGCTCCGATGGTGATTGGTTAATGCATTTTATCAGTGCAGATGGGGCTGCAGCATTGTATACATGTCTAACCACACAGGCACTGAGATAATACTCCGGATAGGATTTTAATAGGCAGTTCTCCCATCAAAAGAAACCATTTACCCCCAAACAATAGAACTGCGTCTGCATATATTACTCCAAGTCATCTGCATGATATATTTCAATCACAGAGCGGAATGAGGTAAGATTATTAATCAAGATTAGGTGATGCTAATATTAGATATGTCCAGGATGTAATATAGCTCATATATTGAAAGTAGGAATGAACCTGGCTAAATTAAAGATAATAATTGGTACAAGCGTTCAATCTGCTCAGAAAATTGATAGCACCACATTAGCATCAGTAGCACCACCTCTACCACCACCTCCTACACATAAACACACCTAGATCTATGCATGCCTCGGTGGGATGGAAAAAATACAGTTATGGGGTTCACAAAGCAAGGGTTGAGGAAATAATGAATGACGAATAAATGAATGTGGAAAAATGGATCTCTCCCGCAAATTGCAGCCGGGCAGGAGTAAGAATCTCTACATCACTCCACACTAAATATAGATTCTATGAAAGCTATTGACTTTTTTATTGCTTGAGGATACATTGATTTTTCTCTTTGATTGTGTTTTCCACAGACGCAGGAAGAGGAAAAGTAGCTTCAAACTGATGTGCAGATAGCACAGGCATTTTCCACAAAGAAAGGGATCCAAAAACAGATACCTGGCAGGACGGAGCAGCCAAGGACAGGCCGTGAAAACGCTGCGGAGTTAGAGGAGCAGCGCGAAACCTGTTGAGCGACTCTTCCTCCCTCCTGCTCGGCTGCTGGGAGGATGACACTTGTTTCTCGCGCAGAGAGGTTTTGATCTTTTTGCATCGGCATCCGTTTCCTCCATCTACAAAGGCCATGAAAGAGAATGAGTAATTCATCTATCTGTGCGCATGTGAGTGTGTGTGTGTGTGTGTGTGTGTGTGTGTGTGTGTGTGTGTGTGTGTGTGTGTTGGACTTGACCTACTTCCGCTGCACTGACATGAGGTTGGCATTTCAGCCTCACAAGTATAACTGCAGATACAGGCGCACAGTTGCATTGAGCACTTGTCTTCCACATGTTGAAAAGCTCACGTCGACCGTCATTTGAAAACACTGAATATGTGCAGAACAGCGCTTTATTTCCATCAACCTTGACTTATTCATTAAAGGGTCTGTGAGTATGCACACCGCTTCTCTGGCTATCACCCATCCCATTGCTGTAAATACTGTTTGTGGAATGCATTATTAGGGAAGAGTTTTATAATTCAGCATTAGATCCATTATTCATTTATATCTGATGTATTTTTCGCTGTTTCCCTATTTCAAAGCGGAAGAAAAAAAAATGTATTGTCAATACATTTTTAAAAAGAAGAAGAAAGAAAAGAATCAAGGTGAGAGCTTACATCTTGTTTTTCGTACTCGCTTGTACCAGCAGAAAAATAAATCACATTCACAATTGAAAAATGACTTTTTACAAACATTTAAAAACAGGTTCCAGTTTCTTCAAAAGTGTCAAGGAAAAACATCCAAAGCATGTCTCCTTTAAAGCAACACTATGTAGGAGCTTGTATTTTACATTTAGCAGACACTTTTGTCTGTGATGTGTGTATGATGTCGCTATCATACACACATTCATACACTGATGGCGGTGGCTGCCATGCAAGGTGCCGACCTGCACATCAGAAGCAGTTGGGGGTTCAGTATCTTGCCCAAGGCCACGTTGACATGCAGGCCAGGGGAATCAAACCAGCGACCTTCTGATAAACAAGATGCTGGCTCTACCCCTGAGCCACAGCTGCTAGTTTCTGTGATTTACCACCTCATGGTGCCATAATAAACAAGATCCCTGCTACTATCAATGCCGTGCTTGGCGTATCTGTTAAAAATGCACTTCCAATAAAGTCAGTATTGGCAAATCCGGTTGTCATTTTTATGTTGAGGCAGCGCGGGTGTCGGCAGCTGCTGAATGTAAATCATAAAATAACTTGTAATCTAACTAAGTTACTTTTAAAGGAGTAATCAGTAATCAGATTACTTTTTCAGGGTAACTGTGGCAACACTGGTGCTGTAAAGCTGTGAAGGGATACAAGCTGTTGATGCTACCTGCTCCCCAAAGTGACACTGCAGAAACAAGTGATAGAGGGCTGGAGTGGCTGTGACAGAGACACCATTCACCCTATTACAAGACAATTACTGTACAATCAAAATGATTTTGAATCTGTTACTTTCACAGTGTAACTTTGAAGCTTGGAATTTGATGATAAATTATAACTGTCATGCCCAACATCAGGGGTTGTTGGTGGCTACAGCCTACAAAAATTCTCCTTGTCATGTCTTTTTTTATTGTCGTTTATGTCTTTATTGTTTGTGGTCGCACAGAAATGAATCCTTTTTCTTCTTTCCTTTTCGTCTGACCTTATTAAAACCAAACCACTGAAACATTTATCCTTCAGTTCGTCACAAATTGGACTTAGAGAATTGCACTTGTTGATGATAGTGACAAAACTCATGGAGTGAGCCTGGGCTGAAACACTGAAACACAGCAAGACACAGCAAGTCGGAACAAGCGAGTGACTTCTGGTTTCACTTCTCCAGGGTGTTCGTGTAACCCATCCACCCATCTACACCAACCTCCACCCTACTTGTGCTTTTTCACTTTTATCACTACCACATCAGCCCACTGGGCTGCCTGTGGAGATGGCCCTTATATAGCCAGTAAGACCCTTTTTGAACAAACAACATCAAAATCAAAAGACATGTTTGGGGGGTTGCGCAACATAAAAAGGCATATACATACAATTTTCACACACAGAAAACTGGGGGCTAGCTTACAAAAGAGAACCGCAGAATATTGTTTTGGAATATTTAGCATCAAAGACACAAGCACAAGACAAAAGTCAATGACCTCCCTCAGCTGGACTCACGTGTCACATAATGGTTTGATCAAAGTGGAGTCTGTTGTCAACTAGCATTCATCAGCGCCTGCGTCACAGTTACGATGGTTGTGACGATTCATAATGGGCAGAAAGAGCCTTAATAGTTTTGGCCGTCTCAGTCTTCTTCGCTGCGCACGTGCACATGACGCCGGCACTTCACCTTGAGAGGAGGGAAGAGGAAGCCTCTGTCAGAGCTTTGATGTGGGACTGCAGACTGAGGGGAGTTCAAAGGGCGTGTCAAGGAAGAGAGAAACAGAGGGAGCCAGCGAGAGATGGGGGGGGGTGACATGGGAAGACTCTCGCCCGGCTACTCCAGGGGATAGCAAGGAGACTCTTAATAAGGACACGAGCTAATGAGGTCCAGGGACACCCACTACGCACAAAACCGCTCTGAACAGTAACAGCTCGCCTCGGTACCGCCGATATTTCACCATCGAGAGCAAAGTGACACGTTTCTTCGCGACCTTATGAGAAACAGGTTCCGGGACTTGAAATAAAGATCTCTAATAGGAAAAGCAGGGCCATGTGAGGAACTTGTTGTTTACCAGCGCGCAGTTCCCTCCATAGCCCAGTGTTATTCAAAACAGGATGCTTTTTGAAATAATTACGCAGGGATGTTTGCAATTTCATCTGGCCATACAAAAACAATCTCTCTTCGCAACCAGATGGAACGTATCATTCCAGAAAGATTGAGGATGGAAAATTCACTGTCCTACTTTGATTTTTTTTTCTTCATCCTTTTTTTTTTTTTTTTTTTTTTGGAATTTATCGCTGCAGTGAAAGCGTGGAATATCTGCGTACATACTGATTTGGGAAGTTTGACACCAGGAGGACAGTTTGGGTCTGTGGCTCCACGCTCTGCTGGAAAATATTCAATTTGTTTATGATCCTGCTAATGATTCATATCAAGTTGTGTATAGATTTCAAGATGCGGCCACAAGGGATGGAGCATTATTTAAAGAACACATTGTTTCCTGCTTATCATTCTGAAAAAGCCCACAGGGAGAAGGTGTGGAGCGAGAGCCGACATTCCTACATGAAGCCCTCATTAAGCCAAGTGTGGAGGGAAAGACTGGTTTAGATTCATGGCCATTCCCAACCTCGACTCAATTGGTGCATCTGAAAAGACCTTGTGATAGAAACAGCATGCCGCAGGAAATTGAACGCAGCTGCGACCCTGTTGTTTGTTTCAGTGTTACGGGTCTTTTTTTTTTTTTTCTTCTTCTCTTCAACTCTGCTTTTTCACACTTTTTCTCAGGAAATGAGGGGGAAGAATTAGGAAATGTTTGCCCTTTACCATCACGATCCTGGTCTGGAGTGAAGCGTTTTCTGCATTTACTGTAAATCCACTGATGTTTTCATGCCTCTGATTGGATGGCATCATCCGCCCTCCCCCCCACTTCCAGCCCTCTGTGGGATTTTCGCAGAATGTCTTCGTCAGCCATTACAGGGAAAATCAGGAATTTCACAATCACAACCTCTCTTCGTCTTTGGAAGTGGATGTCAGGCTCGCAGTCAATCAGTGGAGCCTCAGTTTGATCTCGTGGAGCAGTCTGAAGCAGCTTCAGAGCGTGACTAATGCTGCTGACACATTTCCCGTTGCCCCCATTATATCTCAACCAAACCGCTGGAAGTCAACTTGTTTGTGTCAGCTTTCACTAGTGGAATTTTCCTCCTATCTATATATCCTTCTAATGTTTGTTTTTTTTATTTATTTATTTTACCACAAACAGAATGATGCTTCAGGAATGGCATCGAGAGAAAAAATGCAAAAAAGGGTATTTTTCAATTACCTTGCATTCTTAAAGCCACGCCACAAAAAACTTATTTCACTTGGATGTTTGACCCTCACTGTGCAGTTCGACATTAGACCGCTGTTTACACCTTCGTCTGGCAATGAAGGAAAGTTTCTCCGAGCTCGCCTGACACAGTACAATACACAGATTTTTGCGACATCACTGCTAACTTGGAGACCTACCGCAGCTTGCGCAAGAGTAATGTGAAAACTCGAAAAACCTCCAACGCTCAAACAATGAGGACAGACTTTATAGTAAAGTAGATGTAGTTTTACATCCAGTGGCGATTTGTTTTGGTGATTGGTTAACATTGAAGTCGGCACCACCCATGATGCCACACTACTGACTTTGGTTTTGCTTTGATTGAGCAGGAGAAATGACATCCTGTGTGTTTAAATCAAACATATTCATAGATTGTGAGTGGTTTTTTTTATGTTTTTATTCTGAGGTACATGAGCCTTTAAAATTATTTACCAACATAACAGAACATTTTTGCAGAAAAAAAAAAAAACATTACTGGCACAAATTATTATGTAAAATAACATTTTTTCTTTTTGTGAGTCGCCAATAACGTTTGATTTGGCCCACCGGATGTTTCAGTGAAAAACGTTTCCAACATTCTTACATAAATAGTGTTTGTGCTTTAAACTGTAAGGTACAAATGTTCCTCTTCAAATTTGTAGGATCCCTAATTATTTAAATCATCAAACCACAGGAGACAGAGTGACAGGAATTCAATTAAGGAAACTTGGGGTACCATTTTTGAATCGCAAAATTCCAATACATGTTTGCTTTTGATCCGTGGCTCACCATCAACCATATTCACAAAGTGGCCATTTTCCTCTCATATCACACTTTGGGTGGGAAGGTTGCAAGTTCTGTTTAGGCATGGAAACAGACAGATTGTTAATATTTAACAGCCTCCTGATTGATCAGCAACTCATCATGATCGCATTGCATAAAACTGGGTGTTACATAAACCATCTAACTTATCTTATGATGCGAGAGGTTTAAAGATCCAGTCTTAAGCCTTCTGAAGTACTCACAGAATCATCGAGATAATATCCTACATGTTGTATATCTATGATTTAACATCTGGATGAATGCAGTGGTACTTTGTGTACCGGACCACAACAGCTGGTAAGTCTCTCTCAGAGCAGCTGACGGTCCTGCCAAGCAAAGGTAAACATTGTAGCCCTTGGAGCTAACGTTAGCTAGCATACTACTGTTGACAGACACTTCAAACCCAGTTCTCACTGTGCAGCCCCCATCTCCTCATCATCAAGAGTGATTTAACGGTCTGTTTTAGTTTTACTGTGGCAAGTTGTTGCAACACTTAATCTTCATTTTGTTCAGCCCGCTCCGTCATGATATCACACGAGAGGGATCACCTGTGAGCCCAGCTTCAGTGTGCAGAGCCATGAGGGCAGAGCACGCCCCCGCTGCTGCACGGAGCGGGGCTCGCTTTGATTCAAGATTTATTAATATTGAATGTATTGCAGGTCCAAATTGCACCAGATTAGACACTGCACTTCATATGGTCCTGAACAACACATCTGTCAAGCATGACGAAGATCAGATGAAAGGTTCTCAAGATGTGACAATAAATGACAGACAGACTTGCTTTTCAGTAAGATTTTAAAAAAGTAGGTACATTTTTTTGGGACAGTTCTCATCAGAGTGTGTCATAAACAGTTTGAGCTTTTAATGTTTTTTGGAAGGGCTGAACAGTAAACACCAGCAACACTTTGAGGGTGCAGTGAACCTTGATTTGTCACGAGTCCACCAAAGGACAGCAGTCGTCAGGGTGTGTGAGGTCGTCATGTTAAAGTCGACCTCTCTGTGTCCGTCTGCGCCCTCACAGTTGCAGCCTGGAACGTCTTTCCCACCTGCTGCTGCCCGTCAGCTCCCTCGCCGCCCAGCACACACACACACACACACACACACACCTGCTCCGTGTGGTTTCGCTGCTGCTCCTACCTGCTGAGCGAGCAGCTGCCCACACTTTCCGTAAACCCGTTACTTCCCATCAGCACGACTATCTAACGGCTGCCCTGTGACTGCGGGTGCCATCCCAACCGAGCGTATCGGGAGTGGTTTATTTGAAGTTTTATTTTTGGACTTGAGACAGTTGGGTTTTTTTTTTTTTTTTTGGCGTTCGTATAGCTTTGCAGCCTGTTGCTAATGACTCACTTTAAATGATGTGTTTAACTTTCAGAAGTTTAATTTCTCCCCAGTACAGCTATCAGAACAGTAATCAGGGGTTTTATCGTGTTAAATACAGTTCATTCAGTTTGAGCGCTTCCTGCAGCTGTTTCCATCAGCAAACCACTGGAAGCAACACCAAGGTTAGCGAGCCATTTTAACTCTCCTGATCCAGTAAAAGGGTGGATTTGGATATTTAAGCACTTTTTGTGGGCTGATTACTTTGTACACTGCAAAGGAAAAAGAAGGTGCAGCCACATCTGGTAAAGTGAGGACCTGTGCTTACTGCAGAGCACATATTTTTTTGATTGTTGATATGAAAATGTAGATCTCGCGCAGCTTTAACCTCAACATGTTCTCTTTAATGAAACGTAACAGCTGCCATGTTTTCATCTGCACAGCCAGATTCAATGTTGTGTGATAATAGAATTTACAGAAATTGAAACCAGTTCGTGCTCATCCGATGTTAAATGTGTGTTACAGAAGGAGATGAACAATGACTTGTCAGTTGTTGTTAGTTTGAAACCCTAATGGAACAGAATGAACCTCCGCTTGGCACAGCGCACTCACCAGAGGATGGTTTTTGCAAAGCACAGATACATAGAATTTGTATCATCTCAGAATTTCATATTGCATGTATGTGTGCTGATTTTGAGGTCAGGAGGACGAGGGGAGGGTGGTGACACAACGGTTAGATTCACAACAATTCAGTTCACTTGATTTACAGGGACCATAAGAACTAAGTTTCCAGTCATCGATAACTGCCTCGAGTCAGTGAGCGTCCACTGATCAAAAGAGTTAAAGGGGCCAAAAAAAGAAACATAACTTATTTGGACAGCGGGTGATATTTTCTTAACCTCCTCCCCCGTGTTATTGGGTTTGTGTGTTTCCGTTATGTTGCTGCCCACAACATGAAAGTGTCTCCACCTTTTTCCTGTGTCATTTTCACCCCAGGACGGCTGCTGGATGACAGCAAGCGTTCCCAGGTTGGAAGGCCAATCGTCTCTTTCATGTATCTTTGATGCCATGCTAGTACGAGTAAATGTCTATCAATAAATCATCAATTACTTTCTCTTTCCACGTGGGTGAGTAGTTTGGTTGCAGGGAGCCATGCTATTTCAGTGTGTTGAAATAGGCCCCAAAGCAGTCTCACAAACTGCGTTAGGGCCCGGCCAGCCGGAGCACGGTCTTCGCAGTGAGAGGCGTCTTTTTCCAGCTGGATGCTCTAGCTCAGTAAAACGATGTTTGGTCCACATTGCCTTTTTTTTCATGTGTGTGTGCATGTGTTTTTAAAACCCAGTGCCTACATTACCCACAAAGCAACTTAGCCACAAGTGACAAAGCAATTTCTTTCGATGCTACAAAAGGCTTCATTCTACTTTTTTCGCAGTAAGTACCCACCAAGACCTGTAAACACACTTTAATGTGTAAAACTGATGGCGTTACCCTTTAAGAAACATAAAGTTGCCACATAAGGAAGCATTCAACATATTTGTGGTTTGCACGTGTTTATTTCTCCAACGTTAATTCTGCTGCTTGAGTGGTCCACTAATGTATTTGTCAAGATATAACTGCTTAATCCTTAACTGGAATAACCTCAGGAGAAGGTGAAGTGGCCATCAAAAGTAGGTCAATAAAATCCTGTCCTGAACGAACCTTGATTTGCTTGTAATGGGGTTCACGCTGCACTCATCACATGTTGACTCGCCGATGACCCTTCAAAATCAGTCTGTGTTCAACAAGCCACGGCACGGATTGCAATCAGATGGACTCCACATGACAGGATGTTCTCATATATTTATGTTGTTGTTGTTTTTTCCAAAGATGACTGATGACTGTTGTGTTTTCAGCAAATATTTGCACATCTGTGACGACGCTCCGACATCCGCCACACAGAGGGCTCGCTGTCACCATTCAAGTCCAACGTGGCTCTCCCTCTGTGTCGCCTGACGCCTCAGTTCCTCTTGTCACGGTGAAAGCACACAGTGTAACACTACCGAGCAATGTTTTTAAAGCAAAACACGAGCCTTTCCGTACTGACACCTGTCAAAATGCGACGCTGTACATCCAGACTTGTCTGCGGCGGGGAAGCTCAGAGTACAGCAGGTTTAACACTCATAATGTCAGCGCCGCCTTTCCTCTCACCTTAAAAACTCCATTTCATGTTTCTGCTGCAGCTGCGAACGTGATTTGGTGTATGATTACGAACGTACACCTGAAGTGTAAGTGTCAGAAACTGTGGATTCTATACTGGTTTAACCTTCATGGGGAACATGATCTGTGCCTCTGACTTGTGTGTTTTCTTCCTGTTGTTGTGAAAACACATCCGCCCAGACTCCACGGCACCTAGGCTGTTAGAAATGCCGGGTGACACAAACAAATACATATGCGTGTTTGCAAAGAGAAATCTTCTAATTTCACGGCTGAGATGTGAATCTTCACACAGCTCTTCAGTTCACCCTCTTGTATTTAAATTGAATCACATGATATTTGAAGTGCATGTACTGAGCATGCAATACATACTGTATCACACAACTGTAGTCTGAAAGTGTAAATAATGTTAGCTGGCTGGTTTCACTTAGAGCTGTTTATGTTGTGGTGTTGCTGTATAGCTGAACTACTTTTCCCAGTAGCGTTGGTGTAGCATGGATCACACTGATTATCAGACACCTGTGGCCGTCATGGAAAATCTCAGATTACAACACACACAGAGGGAATGTGACTTCATTCTGTCCAGGACACTATTACTCTTATCTCATCTCAAAGAGTCGTTCACTGCAGTATTGCGGTGTTACGAGTCTCATGCATTTATTCTTTTACATTGGTTGCATGTTATGTCACACTGCTTACACACATCTGACTCTGGAAAGTATAATAATCCCAACCAGTATAGTAATAGTAATATTAAAATCACCCCATAAATCCAGTGTGGGTTAAATTTACAGTTTATTAGATAGACCAGCTGAACAGGTTAGGGTTAAAGAGATTAACCCAATGAACAAGCACTTTTTATATTCATTATTGTAAAAAAAGAAGAAAAAAAGTGTAATGAATAACACTGTCTATTTAAACTTCCGATAGACAGGTGAACTATGTAGGTTTGAGTTTCAGTTCAAGTTCATTTATAATACAAATGAAGTAACCATACAAAGTCAGGAACAGTTATTTGATGTATTCCCAGGTAAACAAGCCATCCTCGAACACTTTTTGAAGCTTGAGAGGTAGCTACTCAGAAGGAACCGACACATAGAAACACAGTACACAGACTGTGCTGTCCTTTGGGCACATTTTGTTAATTTAGTTTATTTGGTTATTATTTATTCTCCTATCTACCCTGCATCTGTATTCTGAAACCCAGCCGGTGAAGCTATTCCTCTTCTCCTAATGTTTCTCTTTCAGAACAATATGGTGCTCTCTACAATAGTGTGCTGTTGCTGTCGTTTCACTATTTAAACTGGCAATAGACAGTTTTCTGCTCCAACATATCATTATGAAGTGAATGTTGATTGCGCAATGTAGTGTGTACGAAACAATGACAACATCAGCTTTTACACTGGTTCCCATATAAACCCCACTATCACTACACAGTGTTGTTTGCCATCAGGCATGTGGTCGACTGGGAAAAGGAGGGTTAACTGGAGATCTGTTTCTATTACAGACTGAATGATTGAATAACTTCACGTTTTGTCCTGTGTTGTTGTTGTTACTCGTGACTGCGGGGGAAACTGAAACAATCCACTTGTCTTTGCAGACGCGGGCCCCAACAATAACACCACTTGGAAACGGCATGGAGCAAAGTTGTTTGCTGCCACTTAAAAATGAAGAGCGTCCTCATAGCTACACTGTACAGTGGCCTCCCAAAAACACACAAAGATAACATTCATTTATAATTTTTTGTTGTTACTGGGTGCATTTTAAGCAGATGGGGACTAGGCAATAAGTACTGGGTGTTAATAATCCCAAAGCAAACTTCGACTGCACGAGAAGAACAGAGACACAGAAGAAAAACAACATCAACAAACCCAAATTAAGGGCTGGTTTTTGTCAGAAGGGATTTTCAGAATCTCACAGGGAACATGTTTAAATTTCAGTTGTGGTTGTGGTCGCTTTGTTTGTGATTTGTTGATATTCATTCAATATTATTATTAAAAGAGGATAGTAATCATCTGTGTCTGGATGACTGCCCGAGGCCAATCATTCTGTGTTATACATGACAAAAAAGAGTATTGGTTTAGCAAAGTACAAGACAGGCGAGACTGTAAATTCTCATTCCAATGATCCATGGCGTTCTCAGTTATAGGGAGTTGATCGTGAAGCAAAGGAAAGAGCACCCTCAACCTTTCAATTACAGCCCATAATCATAACTCAGGGCCACGACAGCTCTGTCCTCCTATATTTGGCCATGGTTTCTATTTATCCTAATGTTACACTAAACAAACAACATCACATGAGCCTATTGATGTGCCCAAACATGTAAACAGATGGACTGAATCCTATGAAACATTTTATATAGCTCCCTCTCATCTTCAGTGACACTGTCACAAAGAATAGTTGCCATGCCACTTCTCAAATGTGGCCCTCAGGGGCAGACGCCTCTCTCTTTAAAGTCCTCCTTAATGTTTTTAATGCACTGTGAAACAGTAGAAAGCAACAATAACAGGAAATACTGCCAAGAGAGAGGCAGACAGAAAGAAAGACCATCTTTCAAGACCTTTCCTCGTCATCCTTTTTTTCTTTGTAATTTTGGTTTCTCTCATGTTTGACATCAAAGATGTTGAAATTGTTTTCCCCGATGTTGTGTACTCTGTAATTATTAATCTGCCTTGCAAGACGACTGCCTTTGGGGCAAAGTCAGACACAAAAGGCCCCTCTCTGGATCTCTGATGTGGAGCAACACACGAGGAAGAAAGGAATAAAGAAGAAAAAGGGAAAAGAAAAATATGTGCAACGCTGCCACCAAACTAAAAGTGTGAACTTTCAGACAATAGCTGTAAACTTTGAAAGACAGAGAAAAAGAGCGCCGTAGAAGGCTGAGAAATGAAAAGCTCAAAGCGAGAGACGCAGAAAGAAAAGGTGAGGCAAGGTTTGAGAAGTGCAGTGTTGTTAAGTTGGTGCCGGGTGACGGAAGAGTGACTAGATGCAGTAATGATGTACTCATTTCTTCCAGACTCACTCAGCTCTCTGACACTCTTCTTAACACCTTGAACTGATTAGTCACCATTCACAACACTTCAGTCTGTGGATTGTGTGGATGTGGCAGCAAAGCACTGACAGACTGTGTCGGATTCACACTGGTATAAAAGTCCCCATGATAATGCCAACCTTCTCTGCTCACAATCCGATACTCTAGTAAACAGGACATCCAGCAAAGTTTGACCGCCTGAGTAAATTCAAAACGCATAAACAGGTTTACAGACAGCAGCAAGTTAGTTGAAAATGGGCAACACTTTATTTTCAGTGTCCATATTTTGCATCATGAGCAGTACACAAACATTTATTAAAGCTTTAATACATCATATTCATGACATTGAAATGTCTAAAACAACTATACCTTTCTTATATATTTTTTATTTAGTTTACACAGGTTTACTGTGCATTCCATTAAGCGTCCTGTTGTATGACTTCCAGGAGGGAGTCAGAGAGAGGAAGGGAGCTGACAAATGTGATGCTACATAATGGGAATTAAACTTTGAAACATTACCTCGTCTTTAACATTTCAACGTCAGATGGATTTTCATCAGCAATTTTGGTTGTTTACCAATGGCAACAACAACTCCCATGATCCCATGCTGCTCTCGATGTGTTTAAACTAAGAGCCCCCTAGTGGCAGAAATGACATGCTGTGTTTTTACTGTATATGGTAATGGACCAGAAGTTGTACACCGCCATGAGTGCATTTCAAAGGTACAGCATGTAGAAATTTTAGTTTAAAACATTCAAAAAATAAATACAATTATGAACAGAATGTGAAGTTTATGTCAAGGAAGTTTAAAATGAGCATGCTAACTAGCTAGCCCCCAGTGTGGGTCCCCCACAACCTCCTGCCTGGAAACCTCTGCCTTCCAGTGGTCCAAAGCTTGTGCTGAAGCTTCTGGTACAGCAACTTGATTCAGCACAGTTAATTGCACTGTTAACTGAGCTAAGTAGCTAACAGCAGCAACAATTATGAGCAGTTAGCTGTTGCTCTGGCGATGTACTGCCTACTATTTATGTTTATTACTATTTACTGTTCATTTTATGCTTGAAATCAGCAGGTTGCCAATTCTTGCATATTACACTTTTACACCTTTAATGAACAATATTTTCTAGCAATTATAGCTTCTCCTACATCTCCTTAGACATTATTTATAATATTACAATTGTATTTCCATTATAGCTTTATTTTATTGTGTTAAACCATTTATTAAATGTCAAGTCCCCTGATACTGTACTCACTCTTTATCTAACAGGTGTAGAAGTAGAAGACAAGTGAGTGTGCTTTAAACAGCAGCCAGCTAATGAAGAGCTAATGTTAGCTGAGCCCTGCTGAGCCCTGGCATGCAGCACATCAACTGACGGTTTGCAGACAGATCTACTAGCAGCTAGCTGGAAGCTAGAGGTAAGATCGGGCCTAAAAAATCCAGCACGACCCGACCCAGGCCCGCAGGCATTAAAGCCCGACCCAGCCCGAGCCCGACCAATTAACTTAATTTGCAGGCCCGAGCCCGAAGCAAACCCGAAATTTCAAGATTACGTTCACGAAATGTCCGCAAAGCCGTGCGCAAAGCGTGCTCTTACTCTGCGCCTCCTGTTTAGTAGTAGTTATATAGCAATTACCTTACAGCGCCGCCTTCTCTGTTTTATCCAAATTATTTATTTACAACAAGTATTCCTTAGTTTAGTATCCACACATCGTTTTAGTATACATTTTTATAAACATATATTTATTTAAAAAAAAGTCAGTGAGAGAGAAGCCCGAGCCCGACCCGACCCGAACGTAATGATTGACATTTTAGGCCTGACCCGACCCGAATTTCGGGCCGGGTCAGGCTCGGGCTCGGGCTAAAGATCTTACCTCTACTGGAAGCTACAAGGACACAACATGGGTACTGGGCATTCCTCCCCTTTTGGTAGAGGCTAACCTCCAAACCCTGCATCAAGCTAACGTTTTGTTATTCACTGTAATGCACTTCCTGAATTTTAGTCCCTTACATGACCTGTCACAGAAAACATGATTCACACAAGTTTTGGTAAAATGTGACTTAGTTACACGTTTCTGCTGGATGGGTTGAAATGCGATGAGGTGACCTTGCGAGTTCACTAACAGGTTGATTTATTCCTTATCCCTAAGCACATTTGCCTGTGAGTCACCGTTTGCTTTACAGTGTCTGTTTTTTTTTTGAAAACTGCATTATGTTGTGTTGAACATCTTATGCCTTTCACAGTCAGTCTTTAGCAATCCAAGCCAAGCAGTTTTACCTTGCTTGACTGTGCGTAGCGCTACGGAGGAGGGAGAGCTGACATGGTGGCTACACTGAGGTGCTGATAGTGAAATCCCATTAGCTGCCCTCCCACTGACGCCAAACTGACATCAATAGGAAGAGCCAGAGCAGGTGGGTGGTCTGTCACTCTCTCAGCGCTCACTGGCAGGAACAACCTGCTCGTACGCACACACACAGCTGGGAGAGCGCTAACGCATCGCTGCTGTTTTGCTGCGCCTGTCACTGATAGTGTCAGTATGTGTGGAGTGGCATTGACGACAGTGGTGGCGGTGGGGGTTTTGTGTTTGTGCATTAAGCCCACAATTTAATATGATGGACAATAATACAGAGCGGAGGGGGGAAAAAATCACTTTCTAGTTCCAGCCAAGGCAGAGGTGGAAGGAGACAGTTAGAAATGAAAAAAAAAAGGGCCACAGAAGTGAACAAACCATTAAAGACAAGGAGGAAAAGGGGAATGCCAGCTCCAACGTGGCCACCAATTTAAAATGGTTTCTGGTCAGGGGAAGTGGCAGGAGTGGATGCCCAAATTAGAGAGGTCCCGGTCGGATCATAGGAAACCCTGTTATCCTCAGCATGCCGGCATTCCAGGGAGCGAGGAGCATGGGAGCAGGAGCCACCCGGACAATGTTTGGTTCAGACGAGATGGGAGGGCCCCGCTTCGTGGCGGATTTTCCGAACCTCCAAAACCACAAGGCACTTGGGAAGACAGGGGCCAGGAGCCTATCGATCACAGCCGGGGCTGTTTGCTGTTTGCCGTCAAACACGCTGCCAGGGAGGTCCCCATCAACAGTCGAATGTAATTGTCTCTCGTGGAGATGGATATGCTCCTCGCCCTCATAAATGTTTTTTGATCTCCTTTAAACAGATTCCAAATGAGATGCTGCAGGGCTCGGATTGTTGTCTTTGGAGGAGTGCATGTTTTTGAATAACGACGACAGATGGAATGGTACTATAAATTCAACAGGCATTGTTGAGATCTTGTCATTATCAGAGTCTCCTGCACTATATGATGGTATCACTACAAATTGCTCGGCATAGTATTAAAACTCCACTTTCATTTTAACCGCTGTGAAGTAATGAAAGAGCATCGATGCTTCTTTGTGAGGCGAAGTTACAGAGATGTGAATGCACTGCGTATCATCGCGAGTAAGTGGGAGTGAAATGCATGCGGTCCGGAGTAAAGCGCACAAACATATGGAATTACATTCCTGATAGAGTATATATTTATTTGAGCGTTTGTGGAGAGAGATTCATCCAGAGTGAGCTCATCCAGATGGTATGACAGTCAAACCAAAGCCAGATCAGAGGAACTTAAGGAGAGAGAGAGGACAGCTACAGCGCAGATATAAAAGAAGAAAAGCGGAAAAATAACACAAAAATTATATATTCATCACCATCAAAACAGGCTTTTTTGCTTCCACCCCGTGAGACTACAGACTACCACTGTCAGCTCTGCAAGGCTTTCGCTTCAAGAACCCACGTGTATGTATGCATGCATACATTAGCCAAATGACAATCACAGCTATAAACAGTGAGGAGAACAAAAAGCCACAACAACCGCCTCTCATTGTACGCCTGACAGCGAAGGTCAGGGGAGTCAAGATGAAAAATGACGCAAGCATAAAGCGACGAGACAGCTCGCCACAGATATTATATATCAGATGAAGCGCCGAGGAGAGAAAACAACTCCCCTTGTAATGAACCAAATCTTCTCCCTCTTGTTTACAGCTGAAGGGCCTTGATGTACCAGTGGACGGGGATGAGGGCTGGTAATGGCGGAGAGCGGAGAGAGGCGGCGGCGGCGGTTTGGGAGGGTGGGTGCAGCGAAGGGGGCTTATGTTATCTGTTAGGCTTTGCCTGTCCAGTGCATTACGAGTCCTGCATCGCTCATTTCATGGCAAGTGTACTGGAACAGATTATCACCGGCTGGAGAGAGAGAGAGCGGGAGAAAGGGGGGGTTAGGGGTGGCCGGGCCTGGTTTTGTAGTCAGAAGATGAGCAGCAGAGTGAGCAGCCTCCAAATCCCTGATTATGCACACCCGTACAATTGCTTCACATTATCCACCGATTTATTTACTTTATTTATTTACTCTGGCATTCAGCAGGTTTCTCTCTCGCCGTCGTCCACGGAGCAAAAATAATTTCTCTGGCGGTGCTGCTCTACAGAAAAAAAAAAAAGTTTTCTCTGTCTGAATAAGCAATCTAACTTTTCCACATGGCTGAGACTGATTCATTTGTTCTGATTTTAGAGGGGCACCATTAACAGATCTTCACACTGCTCTATTGTCTCTCTGTCCACGTCACCTGTAAGTTATTTCCACCGAGACAATCCCCGAGATGGTGCATTTCGCCGTGGGCCCTCACCTCAAAGTGCCGGAGAACACAGCATTGTGTTGTGTGTTGTATGTTTTGAGGCTTGAAAGTTTACGATGGCAGAAGCCACATGGGCCGCTCAGGAGGAAGCCATTTTGTGGCTTTCCTCTGCATCTGTTGATCCCCGTGGATACTTCCTGCCTCTTGTGTTTCTGTGAAAGATGAGATGACAGTGGACCACCGGGTGAGGACGGGATGCCTTTGCACCGGGGGAGGCAACAACTGGAGTCATCTGGTGGCCTAAACTTGGCCGAAGGGCCCGGAGAGGTAATACAGTTGTTCGGGAGGGCACAGGCAGGGATGACCTCTCACTCTGTGCTTGTTCTCATTTAGTGTCGACGGCTGTCCCGTATCTCAGATAACATGTCTCCTTCAGTCCCTCGGCACAGAGGAAATCCACCGCTCATGTACACCACGGCAACTTAGCGAGGATTAGAATATAAGCAGCAAAATCTAGTATTCTCCATGGCGATGACATGAGGTTTTTTTTTTTTAATTGTTTGGGTCAATGCTCAACATGTCCTCTGTGTGCTCTCATCAAACATTAAAAAATAGAGACGGAACTGTGATCATTTATCCTAATGACAGCCTGTTTTACCGCCGTGTCTCTATATAATCTGTTTAGCTAAACTGTTTTCCCTCCTCCGCTGACAAATTAACTTCTCATTAGAGAATCTTTCGTCAGTTAAAGGAACAAAGGCACAATTTTTCCTTTGCCCGGATGACAGGTGAATCTCTTTTCTCATGGCTTCAGCATAACTGAACGAATGCAAAAATGTTCTATGTAAAGACGGTTGAAGATGTTCTCCTGAAAATGAGTTAATATGCTGTATTAGAGTTTATAAAATATGGTCCAGAAGGGACAAATGTAACTTGAGGCACTTTCTTGTCTATGTATAGATAGAACGCTGGTGATGTACTGAGCCAATCGACTGGCATCATTAACAGTCAGGGAATATTCAAAAGGATCATTATCAGCTAAAATGAAGGTGATCCTGTCTTTATTGTATTCAACTGTGTTTTGTCCACCACAGCTAATGCTACAGCACTACTTTCTTCAGGTCGTACAGTGCATTATTTTAGTGCATAACCAAGTGAGAAATTGTAGAATGCCAATGTTAAAACAATGATTCGGGCGTCCTGGTGATTGCCTCAGAGTTCTGACAGTGAGGCGAACTAAACTCTTACCGTTAGCAAAGAGCAGCCTACAAAGCGTTGATGCAGGCTCGAAGCCTCCGTCAGCGAGCATCACTTTCACCAGTCAAAATGACAAACGGCAGCAGTGGCAGGTCGAAGCAGCTGTCGCCAATTAACGCTCATTCCCAGAGTAACTTGATAACGGGGCCCAAATTAAACGTGTCCGTTGTCTGGTTAAAGAGCCCTGTGCAAGCCGCTGTCTGTGCTCTGTCAGAGATTGTTTACGAGGTAGGAACATCCAGTCGCACACTGCTGTTCAATTCTAAGTGTTTTCTGTAGTTCATTAACAGGGCGATGCGGCAACCCGAGCGTCAGACTTTTCACAAAACACAACCTCTCTCAAAGTGCAGCATGTTGTTTGATATGTTTTCCTTTCTCTCACAGAAACGTAATATTTTTGTACCAGAACCAGTGTTTGAGTCAAGGAGCACATGAAAATAATGGCGTGTCAGATGAATGCCCGCCTCGCCTGTTGTTTCAACATGTAAGTTATATATTTAATCAACAGTTAGAGAGGTATCAGATACTCAATAGTAAAGCGCTTTGGTTGGAATAACGGTCCAGGAGAGCTGGACTTAGACACCCACAATCAGTAGACGTCCACAATCATGTAAAGGCCGGCCAAAAGAAATACACTTGTATAGCTTTTGAAATGAACCATGTAGGTTTGTGGTGTTGGTGTGGTCCTCCAGTGTCAACGTATGTCTGCTGTGTTCGCCTCTCTGAAGGCGCCATGTGGCCTTCCTCTCCCTAAATATATTTGATTTTTCAAATCATTTCACCAATGCTCAGTAAAGCTCTTAGGAGATTGCTGATTTCAGTGAATCAAATTCATTCATCTGACATCTGATCGTGTCCTTCCAGCGATGAATTTGCAGTTTGCGGTAGGTTTCTGCTGTGCTGCTGTCAGCGGGCGAGGCTGCGGCAAAACGTCCACAGAAAGCAAAATGTGGTGTCTGTAATCGCAAGACAGGGATGAATTTAAAAGTCTCGTGTGTGTGTGTGTGTGTGTGTGTGTGTGTGTGTTGGGTCTGCTGTGCTAGTTCCTGCTGGTCGTCCTCATCAAAAGAACACAGCAGTGGTTTGAACCTGTCCGCTCCAGCTACAATCACTAATGACCTGCTTGATGAAACGTGGTTCATCAGGTGAACGGATGTTTCACTGGAAGCCGACAAGAAGAATTAAGATCTTCTAAAGCTTTTTCATTGTCTGGCAACAGTATTGTTTCAATGCGTGTAGCATTAGCACAGCAACAGCCTGTCTTCAACATTCGTGTTAACTCTATAATCACCTCTCACAAATTGATGATCCACACACAGCATCTCTTTTAGCCTGCAGTAAATCACGGGGTTTGAGCGCAAATGTACTCCAGTGTGTCCGGATGTAGAATATAGCCAAACTTGGCAATGTATGGAAATGGATTATATTGTATAGTCCCATAAAAAGCCCCACATTTCCTCGCCGTTTAGCTCTGGTTTGGTGGTTTGGTCCTGGTTCGACGCTGCTGCGGGGCCGTGTGTAGATCATCAGTGGGCCTGGAAAGGAAGAACACAACTTGACTACAGGAGGTCATTTGATTCAGCGCAGCGATGAAAATATGCTTTAACAGAGCTTTAAAATCTCTTTACACGTGTTTAAATGCCTCGTAGTGTTGTAAATGAAGCTCGCCTCTGTAGGCTAGCGTCAGCCATTGTCAACTCCGTCTGTCCCTTTTGTGTGAGCACCCACCGCAGGGGTGTGCCGGCAAGACAGCTCTCCTCTTTCTTCTCCCCTTTCCCCCTGATCTGGCCAGAAGACAAAGCATTCAAAGAAGAAGAAAGGTTCTTATCTGATGCGGGGAAAAGGTTTTAACCCGAGAAGCCGGCGCAAAGAAACTCAGAGGTTGTTCGGCTTCTTCGCTCTCTGTCTCTCTCTCTCTCTCTCTCTGTTTCCCTCTGTCTCTCCCTCCTTTAGTGTTCCTGAGGGGAACGCGCAGTGGGCCACATATTTGTGTTGCTGTGTGCCCACTTTATACTGCGCTCCCCTGCCGAGCGAGGCTACGCAGCATGGAGTGAAAGGCCATGCTGGAATGCCTATAATGCACTGTGGAAACTGTGACTGCTTTTGATTTAAATGGTTTCAGATGCGCCTTTTGGAGGTGCACAGTGAGAAACAGCTGGTTGCTGTGGCTATTGATATGCACAAAAAGAGTGTTGAGGCTGTTAAAGTAGCCCCGTAGGCTGGATTCAGGCAGGATCTTGCCAAAACATGGCTCTTATCCTTATGTATCATGTTTTGTTATGTAGATGGGTGTTTTTAGTAGATTATGGTGATACTGATTTGCAGGAGTCCTTTCATGAGAGCTACTACCCAACACCCTGAACTGATACATATTATACTGTCAAATTACTATATGAAAATTACAGTTAAGCTTTGAACTGCAACAATGAGCACCAGCCTATCTGCGGCTCTCAAGAAGTGTCTTTGAAAAATCTTCTGAAAGACTGTAGATTGCTTTTGATTAAATGGGTTTTTAGTAGATATCCCAGAGGGAACAAAAAAAATCACGTAACGGCGACTCTATAACGCATCCTAGCAGGATTCTGTAGTCCCAATGCACTTGAAGGCACAGTTTGAAGACAAGAAAAAAAGTTTGTCACCGAGTTTGAACCTTCTTGACGGGCACATATAACAAGAAAGAAAGGCTGGGAAGTTTTTGTCTTCTGGGGGATTTAGGATTCAGTCGGTGGTGAGCTCCAGTGAAGTTCAATTTCTTTCCGGGTCCTTTGGCTTTGTCCGTGGTTGGAGTGACCCGATGTGATCTCTCCGACTCGCCGCCGTAACCAGGGGATTTAGAGGCAAAAAAAAGCATGTTGCCACGGCAGAGAGAACAGTCGGCCGGGACACAGTCCTGCCCGATCACCTTTGATTGCTGTCCGTCACACGCTGCTCAGCTCAGCCGACAGAGCTCTGACTTGACTGTGAGGTTGAGCTTATGATCACCCACGGTACCGAGCGTCTTCTGAGATGTTCTTTAATGTTCATATGGCGTCTTAACACAAAGAAGAGATACAACACTGTGAAGCTATATTTGTCTGCAGATGAAAGACCGTATGTATGAGCGCTTACTTTCAGGGACAAAGAAAACACATTTGTTTTCCGTGCTTCCAGTAATTTGACCTCACTATACTGTAAGTCTGCTGATATGCAGGCTGTTCTAACAATTATTACACATGGAAATGATTTGAAGATACATCTGTTTAGTTTTGAAATCAGTTGTGGTTTGAAATGCACGCTGGATTCAGAAACCAGCTGCCGAATAGTGAATAACCTAAAACTGATAATCAGACTGAGTTGCCGTGTCCCTTCTCTTCATTTATTCAGCCCGGCATCATGTTTCTGTCAGTCAGTGTCTGTCCGACAAGGCGTGGTGTGTTGCTTTGCCCTCACTTATCAGTAGCAAGTTGTCCCGAAAAATTCTGCAAACATTTTCAGCCATAAATGGGGACCAGGCCTGTTTGAGCTGCGGAGATGTTAGTAGAGATGAGAAGGTCTGGAACAGTCTCCTAAAGCTGGAGTACAGCCCAGTCGCCAGGATATAATGTTCCTCAAGCCACTGATTCAGCCCCATTTGTTCGTGTCATAGGCCTACATACCATACTGACGTTTTTACTAGCTTGTAGTTGTCGTATCACATTAATATTAAATGTTTATGACCGGACTTTCATATCAGGAGGAAAAGGAGTTACAGACAAGAAGGCTGCCAAGAAAGTGACCACAGGTTAAGACTGCGTTTCAAACTTTGTAGGTGATTTGGTTTGAATTTTTGAGGACGATAGTCAGCCATGTTTGTGGCAATAAAAAAAAAAAAATGTTGTTGTTTTTTTTTCAGAAATCTCCAGTCGTGTTTGTGGGGATGAAAACAGGTCAAAAACGTGATCTTTTCCTAACGCGTCTGTGGCTAAACATAACCTGAGCATATGAACAGCATTGTGGCTATATGAAATAGAAAATTTAACCAAAAGAAATTACCAACATTTATTCCGGCGACTGGGTTGATGGAGTAATCAAGACGGAGAGGAAAATGTTTTCTTGTAAAATGTGAACATATGAACATGTTTCCAGAGACACAGACTGAACAACAGTCCTGTCGGCTTTGTTTTCCCCCTTTAGTCTCCTCAGAATCATTTCAAACTGTTTTCCCTTCTTTGTCGTCTGGCACACAAAAGTAATTGACTTCATGAGGAGGAACTATTGTTATGTTCCAAACGCTGTGAGAGAGCCTTAGTGCTAAGCGCACATATACCCACAGACACAAACACACAAACACAAACGTCCCTTGCCTCTACCTGCAGACAGTGTGGAGAAGAGATAAGGCTGCATCAAATGCACAACGCAGTATTGATTTCCATGCCAACCAATCTCACCCAATCAAAAAAGGTCACGCTGTGTAGAAATCAAAAAGAGGCCTCTTTGTTTCAGAATTGCATGCTGGGTAGCCTTCAGGCAGACAGATTCAGCGAGTGAGACAGTTTGAAGCGTAACGTTTTTCATCTGTGGCTAACCACCTCGTGCAGCAGGCAAAATTGGAAAACAATATTGATATCTGACCAAAGTAATGGCTCAGATACTGGTGTGAGAAAAGGCAATTTTTTTTTGTTTCCTTCCCTTGCAGAAAAGTAGTCTGGGCTTGCTCTCATGCATGGCGAAAGTACACCCATTACACACCGGTGTTGGTGTGAATCTAATTTTGTCAGCCCCATGCCACGCCGGCCAAACTCAATCTGTAGCCTTTGTCCGTCTCCGCAGCTCAGTGAGACATGATAAACAAGGAAACAATTCAAATCTAGGGGGCTGGTGGGCGGATTTCACAGCCTTCCTATGGCTCGGAGTGATGACGGTCAAGATGGGGGCTTTGGAAGGCGTTTTTGATGTGTTTGTGTTGTTCCGTGCTGGGTCGGGGTCACCCCTACATGCATTAATGAGCTGATGCGGCGTTTGATGTTGGCCTTCAAATCTCCTTTGGTGCTCTGGCCCCTGTGCCCACCCCTCCTATCCTGCTTTTCTTTTTCACACAAACACACTCTTTGCACACACAGTCAACATCACACACGCACGCTCGCTCATTTACATTGGCAGTAGGAGGCGGGCCACCTCGCTCTCCCGCATCACTCTGCTGATGATGAAATGAGGAAGAATGCGCACATATGTTTGTTTTTTATGTCCGCATGAAAGATGCGGGGGGGTAGAATATGGAACTAGTATGTGCGCTTGCTTTCACATGTATGTCAGCAGTGAGAACTGCGAATGAGATGTCATGAAACTTCTTCCTGATCTTCTCCTCTATATTCCGCTCATGATTATTCCCTCATTTTTTTTCTATGTTTTTTCCCGGTCTTTCGCCAAGTCCCCCGAAAAAAAAAAAAAAAAAAAAAAACCTCTGTTTTTGTTCAGGCAGCCAGCGCGGCCTTCCAAATGCACAATTGCTTTCCTCTGTGAGCTCTCCTGTTTCCCGGTATGCTAATTTCCTGTGATGATCAGAGGGACACAGGGATAAAAGTGCTGCGCTTTAAGCACTTTGTAGTTTTTATATTGTTGCCATAGTAACATGAAACTGGAGGCCAAATCAATGTGGCTTCTCTCATTTGCATGGAGAAATAGAAACCTTAAACAGAAACAGAAGGGAAGGGGAGAGGGGAGAGGGAAAACAAATGCCGTCCCACACTGCAGAGCATCACCCTTCCTTCAGCACAAGCTAGTTTAACAAGAACGACCTCGATTTATGCGTGGCAAACACTTCCTCTACAACGGACCAATTGCTTATTAAAGTGCACTTGCAGGAAAACAGACACAACCCAACTCTTTCTACTATCCGGGCGCTTTTTGCTGGTCTCCACGACACCCCATGTAGCTCCCATTCTGCACCGTTCACTTGATATGCACCCTGCATGCTGCTCACTCCACTTTGAAGTTGTTCACAGGGCTACGGAGCTATGATTATCCTGGCCCTCGCAAACCCTCCACTCGGGCTCTGAACTGTGTGCTGCCGACTGCAGGAGCTGCGGAGCTACAGCTCCTCCAACCAACCGCAGCCCCGATCCCGTTCTGATTCAGCCTCTGAATGCCTAATTAGTTGTTAATTAGCCCAGCTCCTCTGTACAACCGCTCGCTCTATCTTGTCATTTATCAAGTTCCCAGACTGGGCAGCTGTTAATGAATGGTGTAATTTATTCAGCCCAATCTGTTTGTCCTCAGAATGCAGCACTGAGCGTGTGCACACGCATGGAGTGATTAGGAAACATCTTATTGCGCTATTAGAGTGGCACACTCAAAGTGTCTGCAGGTAGTGCAGACATGCCCGCTTTTCTCTGGGCATTAACACCAAACCTCCAGCCTAATTACCATTCATACAGACAGATTGGAGGTGGCACCAAATACACTCCTTCTGTCAGCAGTCTCCTCCCATTCATCTATCACTACACCCGGCAGACTCCGGGGGATGATAGTTACACAAAACAGTTCGACTGCACCCGCACCGGCTTTATAATTCATCACGCAACAGTTGAGGTTAGTGACAGAAGGAGGTTGATGTCAGATCAGCGTTCGACGAGCTCCCACCCAGGAAGAGAGCGGGAGGGAGGTGATAGATATGAAAAGAGGACGTGAGATCAGGAGGTTCTGGGTGGTATTTGTTGCAGAACTCCGCTGGATCTCATTATCTCCATGCATGGTCAAGAAGTCAGGCTTTCTGTTGGTTCTGGCATCCGATATGAAAGGAGAAGCAAGAACCTCATTCAAATTCACAATTCATGGGATAATCTCGTAGATATTAAAAAAATGAGCGCAGGGATCGCACACTGTGTATCCCCCTTCAGGTTACAGCAAGGGGGTTAAGTCAGTTCAAAGAGGAAAACTAAAGCAGGTTTGGCTGCATCCCAGAGAAACGCGGTGTTCGTACGGCCGGCATGTAATTACCTCCCAACAGCCCTCTGATTCCACTTAGCACTGGGCTTAATCTTTACAGGCCTTCATAATGCATGGCAGCCATTAGTCACTTCACATAAGTTGTTTGTCATCTTGCAGCAACACGGAGCGTTCAAGAGGAGGAGACACAGGGCTGGAATTCTTGCCATAGCAACAGAATTTCAGTAATCTCAAGAGGGAATCTCCGGGAATTTCGTAGAGACGCAGTCAAAAAATTGCGGCGAAACGGGAAAAGGGAATGGAATTCAGAGATGAAAGCCAGCTCCCCTTGCCATACTTCACACAAGGGGCCAAATTACGGATGACGTCGTCATTGTTTTCTGCGGCCAAACAGATTAGCCTTAAATGAGGCCCTGGCGCGCCGACTGTGGAATCCACTCATCAGGCCCAAGTCCACGTGGTAGCCTGGTGTGATATCTCTCAGGCAGGAGCCGAGTAAACACAGAGTAAACACTGACATCATCCATGGGAACCAATCAAGTGTGACATCATAGGGAAATGTTCAAGGGGAGAGCTTAGTTTCAGGGTGGAAACGTTTAACCTTAAAGGGAAGCTTAGCATTCAAAGATGCAGAATAATGACTCAAGACTCAGTCATTTATTGGCATTTTGATTAAGTTGATAGGAATTTTGCTGGCAAAAACAAATGAACAGAAACCTCAGGACATGACACAACTACACTAAGACATTAAACAAGTCGTACAAACATGCAGCGACTGTTGTCACAACCATAATGCATAACAGAATGATAAATAAACAAATGAAATAAAGCAAGTTTTGTATCATTTTATCACATTCAACAGTAACCTATAGATTGTACACTCAACACAAAAACATTCCAAACAATATATAGGCCCACAGAGGAAACATGTCACTGTAGAGTAGCTGTTACAAATTCCAGAGGTTTTGAAAGATGAATTAAAAAGAAAATCCATAGAAAGAAAGTTGATTCCAAATTTCTTAAAATCTTAAGTCCTTCTCCACTCAAAAGATGTTTGTGATGTGATGTATGTGATAAATGTTCAGACTGGATGAAGTGGGCAGGGATACCACAACATTTCTACAGTCGTTCACTGCAGGAGCAGGGGGAGGAGCCACCAAACACACTGTAGCAGTGATTACTGTTGAGCTAAGTGACACTTATGTCAATAAGAAAATAATGCTTATGGCAGCTTTAACTCAGATTTTAGGATGACTAAATACAAGCGGGATTTTATCGCATCACAGAGTTCACCAGTGTGCAACTAACACTGGATGTAACGTGGAGGTCCAGTGCACACACTGTATACTAAGAATGGACAAGGCAGAGATTGTGCCTCCACGCCCAGCAGTCCAATTTGAAAAACAAAAAAGTATTTTCGTATTTATCAATTCTGTTCATTTTCTTTTTAGGGAGAAAGAGTAGATGTCATTTAAATCTGTTTAACTCTTTGATTGAGCTGTTTTGTGGTAAAGACATATCAGAAACAAAATATTGTTGTAAAACATGTTTACAGGGGACCTTCACAGCTACAGGGACAGGAGGCTGGCTAACTAAGCAAGCTAATCAGCCACATCCCACACCATCACGAGCAGGCACAGCTTCCTTCAGCACAGGGATGGAGTTTGCAGGTGTTCTGAAGAAAATTGTTCCTACATGAATCTGCTCACAAAAGGTCTGTGGATTACCTTACGTAGCCAGGTCAGGATTTCTCAGAAAAGCGATATAGCTGTTTATTTTTCTCAAACATAGTTTTTTGGTGCTTTGAATTCCCTAAGTTCCATTCTACTGTAAAGAAGGCAGATATCCTCACAACAAGTATTTCCAGAACTCTGCAACTCACACCAACAAACAATCCAGAGTGATAAATATCACTACAGGTAAGGGGAAGACTGTCTATTGGCAATGGGGCTGAACAGTCTTTTTAAAAGTTATTACATTTATTCAATTTCAATCACAACTCAGTTCTTATTTTCATAGTTTTGGTCCTCATTTCAATCTTTAATGAAAACATTGTGCTCATAAAGTTAATCGCTGAGAAAACAGAGAATTGTTGAAAACAAGTCGGACAATGTGAGAAACACAAGCAGTCCGACCAGCGGACTAAATAAAGTAAAGGTCAAACGATTCATCAACTTTAGAGCTCGACTTCCTAATTCGACTTTGACCTACTGTTCTTACCTCAGTTATGCACAGTGGAGGGATTTCTGTCAATCCCCTTTAGTTTTACCTCTGATTAACATTATGATGTTTTGGTTTTCTTTTCCCCTTGAGGAAGATGTGAAACACAGAAGTTGGCGAACCAGGAGCACTGACAGTCCACAGCAGAGTGAAACAGCCTGTAGTTTTAGAATATGCACATGATCTTGTGGCTGGTGCTTGGACTACTTTAGAGTGAATCCTTCAAATATAAAGTTTCAATCATGTTTAATCTTGATTCAATTGTGAATCGGCCCCGAGCTTAAGAGATTTTCGGAATGTTTTTGATATTATCGTCGAAACCCCAGTGTATGTCAAGAGCAAAACTAAGTAAAAAATAACATAATTATCCTTTAAATCAAGCATACCAGGAAGGTGAAGGGTTGCTGCAGGTGTCTGCATTCAAGGGAACAGGGCAGGTGTGAGCACTGACACACACATTCCCTCCTCGGCTACAGCTTAATTGACACTGCGCCCCTGGACACTGACCAGGTGTTGCCTTCATGCCGTTCACATACCTGTCTCCTCTCAGCCACCTGACTGAGGAGAATGAAAGCCCTGATTAATTTAGGCTGTAGCTTCCCTTTTAAAACCAGTCCGCCACTCGCTTTGATCTGTTTGCACTGCATTTGATCTTTAGTGAGGCTGTTAACAGCACCACTGAATTAGACCGTTGGCCCCAGACGAAGTCCGTCCTAATTACCATCCCCTCTACTTAACAAAAGGCCCGGGGCCTCAGGCCTAACCAGCCCGCCTTCTTCAACAGACACACACACACACACACACACACACACACACACCTTAACATTCACAGCAAGTCAAGACTATAGCTGCATGAAAACACATCTGATGCTGTGTCCGTGTATTTGTAAATGTCAGTATATTTTGAGTCATTCATGGTCATGCAAATAAACGCTGATGAGTTTCTTTCTTTCCCCCCGCGCTGCATTTTGCAAAAAAAAATTGATTTTTTTTCTGATTGCTAATAATTTAACGGCGAAAACCCACATTCGATCAATTCATTTTGACAATTGAGATTTATGCAGAGACAAGAAGCGTGATTTGGTATGTTATGAAAGTCCGCAGATGCGCTGTTTCTGCTGAGGAGTGCGTTTTTCATGGTTTTTAAGCAATTATATCATTCAGGAACTGTTCCTTCCATTGCTGAGATAATCTATAATTCATGTGAATGTATGTATACAACATCATACTACGACTCTATTGAAATGTAAATTCTCTGTGGGCTGTCCATAATGAAGCCATTTGGGAATTTCTATATTAGAAATCTTAGCATTCCACCCAGAGGTCTAATTGTATTTCTTCATAGGCGGGCGCAAACAGAGAGATAATACGCTGTGTTATATAGATATAACCTTATCCGAGAAATGAAACCCAATTACGTGCCACTAACTGTGGAATGAAATCAGCTTTTTTATCTACTCACATACACACACACACACACACACACACACACACACACACCTTTGCCTTGAAATGAAAAGATATGAGCTCTCACCTTTCCAACACTGTCCCTATCAAATTTCCTCCTCAAGACTGAAACCACTGTTTATGCTAAAGAATAAGAGTTACATTGTCAGTTTAAAATAGCTGCTGCTCTTGGTCCAGCTATAATAAGCAGTCGTGGCCCTCTTAGTTGAAACCTACACGTGTGAATCATGAATCTTGCTCACAGATCAGAGGCCCGCTCTGGAGGCCTTTTACATCTAATCTGATTTTCTTTTTTAAACAAGGCCTTTGATGACTCTGCAAAGTGAAGTTCCCACAAAACATCATGAGGGCAGGAGCAGCACAGTCACACGGTCAGGCCCACATTGTCTGTTCAGCACCAATCCCTCCACGTTCCAGCGTACCGCTCACAACCTGCAGGGACAGGAAAGACTGGTGGAGCAGCTAGTGACAGTACAAAGTGACAAAAATGAACCAAAAGTGAACTTTAATATAAATTATGGAGTGGATTTTGGGAAAAAAACAGAATGAATTAGCCTAGTTTTCAAATAAAAACAAGAGCTGCAACGGATATGTGAGGTCTGCTCTCATTACCCTACTGTAAACAGTGTTCCTCTGCCCCGGCACTCACATGTGTGGGAAAACGAGGTGACTGACATTGTAAAAAAACAAGATGGGGTGCATTTTAAATGGAAAAATAGCCAATGGAGAACTTTTGCACAAAATATGACAACATTGATTTCAACTTTCTACCCTGAGATCCGAGAATGTACACCAGCTTTTCAGATATGCTCTCCAGCTCTGCCAGGGAGGTTATGTGTTCACCCTTGTCCATGTGTTTGTGTGCTTGGTTGGTGCGTTAGCGGGCACGATTACACAAACACTACTGAGCGATTTCCACAAACGGTCCAGAACTGACCCCATTAACTTGGGGTGTGGATCCGGATAAAGGGACAGATCCAGGAGTTTTCTCTTCGTTTGCATCATGAGATTGTGATGGCATTATTAATTTCTTAGGGAATAACGCATGGATCTGGATTTAAAAAGAAAAATGTAGTATTTAGGTGGCTGGTATCTATTGGTGGGTACAGTTTGATGTGCATCCTGGATCTGGTGAGCTTAAATTGTTAATTGTTGAAATGACTGAACAGGTCGATCGCCAGCGACCAAAACAACATGACTGCTGCAGCACACCTGCAACAGGCGTACTGGACTTTTCTTGTACCATCACAGTTATGTTTAGGGAACAAAAAACTACTTTGGTTTACGAACACATTGTTTGGGTTAGAATGACCTACATTAAGTCGGTAACTTACGTGACGTGAGATTGACTTCACGTTAGTGAGAACTCACCACTGGCTTCTGGTGTCATACTGGACACAAACAGGAAGCTGCTTTCATGATCAACTTATATGGTTTTCTAATGACGACAGGCTGAAATGACAGTACAGGTGGTTCAAAATTCTTTTGAGTCTGACATTGGATTAGGCTTGATTGACTGAAGGCGACAGTTGGGCCTTATCAGAGGTATGCTGAGCGCCATTCCAGCTGGTATTTTAAAGTCCCTCTCTAGCTTTATATTAACAATGGATGTAATGACTGTATATAAGACTGTCTACAATGTAAGAGGTATATCGCAGATGGTGACATACCAACAGAGGATTATCACCCAGCTCTGCACTTCCCCTCAGATCACGGAGCATTGGAACATCTCATTGCCTTGGTTTTAGTGCACCACAAACTCACTCCTTGTCTCAGTGTGATCACTCTCGTCAGCCTTGTCTTCAGCTGTAAAAGACTGGCAGACACACAAAGTTAATCAATCTTGTGTTTACAGGATGTTTCACTGCCCCCAAGAGGTCAAAAAAATGTGAATCACTGCAGCTTAAAAGGTGATGTAGTATTCACCTGCTTAAAGGAGAACTTGTATCATGAGCTACACAACATTTAAATATGGCTTCAACACAGCTTCTCAGATTTCTTCAAGGGTCAGCTGATAGAATAATAACATTTTGGGGCCTAGATATCAGTGCAATGACGTACTATGTATTCGTTTAACGTAGCTCTGGACTGTGGTTTCACATCAACACCTGCTGAAGCACTAAAACTGTAGACTTACCTGTTTATTTCCTCCTTTTGATTTTCAGTCACACTTGGTAATGTTCCTTGCTGAAGAAACACTGCTGCACAGGTGTGAAGGAGAGACTTATTGTTGCACACAGTGTTCCCGTCAGTTCTGCCTGTGTATTCCGTTGCTGGAGTCGAATGTGCCTTTGAGCTCTTTGTGCGGGGAGTGAGGAATGTTCAGTATGGGCATGTGGATATGATAGATATGCAAACTGTGAACAATGAGCGTGCGCACAGACTTACACCCAGACACATGCAAAGGGCTAGCATTTTGGAATGCAGAAGGTGGAGGTTTATACACCTGACGATGAAAGACTTATTTGATTAAGGCTTTTAAAGTTCAGAGCCAAGAGTTGATGTTAATGGATGGTGGTGATGGAAGGCGAGCGCTCGTCTCTTTAAGGGAAAATCCTTTGGTTTTTGTTTTTTGTTCACATCCTGGGTCTGTTTCACTCATGACAGCAGTTTACACAGTGACTTCAGATCTGAGAACGGGGTCCAATAGAGCAAAGACGTGTCGGGTCAGACAATAAGGCAGTGTGTTTGAGGTGAGGCTTATAAAGACGTGCTCACTGCAGTAAAGCGTGCCTCAAGCACCAGCAGAATACTTGTTCCTACATGACATCATAAGACATTGCTATGATGCTCCGAGTCTTTATCAAGCAATCACAATGTGTGGCAAGCAGAGATGGAATGTAAGTGAGTACATTTACTGAGGCACTGCGCCACTTGAAGTACTTATACTTCACTTGAATCACACTACTTTATTCTTCCCTACATCTAAAGGAAGTACTGTGCTTTTTACCCCACTACATTAATGATTTATGTGATAACTCCAGTTACTTGTTAAATCACAGATTACATCCTGCTTTAAAGCCATAGCAACACGTTGTTAAATTATGTATGCATGTGTTTTATCTACCAAAAAAACAGATCCTGATAATCAGAAAAATGCTGAACATCAAATCAGATAATCCAACAGGCCGATAATCCAATAGTGAAACCATAGCATACAGTATCTATAGTGTGTAAATATGTGTATTAATAAGTAATAATTTTACATTTACAGTACTTTACAGTACATTTATTGCCACAAATTTACTTCTGCTACTTAAGTACATTTAGTCAGGATTGACTTGTTAGAGTTATGTAAGTACGTTTGCATACATGAATGGTGTCACGTCACAAGTTTGAAGCTTATGGCAACTGACCAACCTGCTGTATTTGACAAGCTAGCACTGAGTACATGGTCTAGTGTAATAAGCTTTATTTTGAAAGTCTCACTGGACGCCGTACATGCGTTACTGCCATCTCGACCGTGGAGTCCTTCACGTGCAGACCAGATGCTGGAGGGGTGAACGCTGAAGCCTCAGGCCGCTGACCGAGCTGCAGTACTCCGAGAGTCCGGAGCAATAACGTGTATGACTGCTCATGTAAAGCCAATGTGAAATATGTGACTGAAGCCAAAAAGAAGTAGTTACAACTCTTTTTGAGTTGACTGATACTCATCTTTCAGAAGTTCTTCTTTGTGTTCATACCTGACCCCCCACCTGGTCCCTGTGTATGAAGAGCGTGTTCCTGTCTTGATTAACAGCCTTGTCTGCGAGCCCTCGAGGAGCTCGCTGCACTTTCAACTCCTCATCATCCGCATGTGACATCACCGGCACTCTTGCATACCTTTGTTGCGTTTTCCCCTGCACTTTAATTCACAGCCACAAAAGATAAGAGGAGCCCACAGCATACCAGCCAGCGAGAAGAAGAGTGCCGAAGAAAGAGCGACGCGGAGGCAAAATAAACAGATTTCAAAGCACTTTTTATATCAGGACATCAAACGTCCCATGCGATGAAACAACATGCCGCAGCCTGTTTTAATTGACACATTGACAACCTCAAACTTATGATAAGAAGAGGGGAGTGGGGGCAAGAAGGATGGAAGGAAGGAGGGAGGGGGGAGGCTTAGGAATGAAAGAGAGATCAGCCTAAACCAACAACAATAATGGAATGATAGAGGGGCTTAATTTTGCCTGACAGACGGCGCTTTCATCAGATTGTGTGCCTTGAACTGCACCTTGATTAATTATTAAATAAGGCGGCCTGCTCTCAAGCTCTGGCCCTCATTTGATGCTCCTGCAAATGTGTTTCTGCTGACAGATAGAGGTCCACTACTGGCCCCTGTTTACACACACCAAAATAGAACAGCAGGCAAGTCCCAATACTGCTTACTGTATGTAATAAAGCACGACTGCAGCTTTGATGGTCTTTCAGCCGCCCTAGGGAGGTTTTTCACGTTTAGATTTCAACATTACACATTACATTACACATAGACTCTCTACATTGCCACTGTGTTGACCGTGCTGTTTTATTTGTTAGTTCGTGCACATATGGGGAGATCTGAAATCAGTAAACTGTTTCTTATTTTCTCCAACAGTAGTCACTGTTTTTCACAGAGTATTAAAGGCTGTTTTAATCATAGACTACAGAAAAAGCATGTGGTCCCACTTTATATTCATAAACCAAAAAAGAATATTTATATAAATGGTTGACTGGGGATAGTTGGCTTGTTGTTATACTCATGGCATTAGATGGTGGGCTTACAGCAGCTTTAAATGCTTGTTAAGCTTTCTGTGCCAATATACTGTAACACTTCAACTGAAAGAAGTATATGCTATATATATATACAGATAGATAGATAGATAGATAGATAGATAGATAGATAGATAGATAGATAGATAGATAGATAGATAGATAGATAGATAGATAGATAGATTCTCCTGAGTGACTGGATGTGACTATATACTGTATATACAATTGTGTTTATATATGTATTTTTTGTTAAAATATTATCTTCTAATCTAATATGGAATTTTTTTTCTTGTGAGTTTACAGTATGTGTACATACATTATATGTACATACATTTAGGCAGCACTTGCATGTAAACGTATTTTTCCTTTCGTTTTCCAATATAGAGTTTTGTTTGTTAAAAAAAGTCTTTGTTCAGATAATGTAATATCTGTAAAACTGCAAAGTCAAGTCGCTTTAATTCAAGAGCACATTAAAACAACCAGTGTTGAAGAGAGTGCCTTAAGGCAATTTTCATTCAATACTGACACTTTGGCATTTTAGGTCGGGTCAGCCAGCATCCCAAATGTCACTTTTTGATGAGTTGGTATTGAGACTATAAAATCAACCTCGCTTACAAATAAGACCTTTAAAGAGAATGCAATCTGATAACAACTTAAAAATATGGCAATAAACAATCAGAAATAACTGACTGTGGCCAGTCTTTTGTCCTTTTGTGTATTTCAACCAAAGAGATGAGATGAGATAATAAGCAGCAAAGGCTTCGGCCTAAATTATGTCTTTGTGACACAATAACAGCTATGTTTCTGCAACATGTGTGGTGTCTGAGATTTCAGTTCATAATGCACAGCCACATGTCACATGCCAGCAGACGTGGCTGTGACTGTCACATGCTGTGACCACAGATGCAGAAATATACAATATGTGTACTATATTTGAATGCAGACTGCTCGAAGCCGTTGGGCACGTGCTGTGCCACAGATGTGCAGAGATGGAGTAAGAGGGTGATTTATGATTGCCTTTAAATAACATTAGACTGCCTGCACTCTGACATGCTGATAAATGCTCCCTCCAAATCAGTAAGACATGGGAAACAACAACCTAGGCCGCCATTCAACGAATGAAATCCTCATGATTTCCTGGAAGTGGTCACAGCTTTCTTTAAGCGCTGAAATCCATGTTCTTGACCCCGATCCGGCAGCAGATTAGAGAGCTGATGCAGAACTCTGTGTCTACCTTCCTCTTTTCTCCGCCTGTTCCCTTTATTTTGGAATCCTCTGTGTGCGGCCTGCGTGTTTCCAGCCCCTCTTGTTTGGTTTGGGCATATCTGGCATAGCTGTGGTCTTGTTAATACTTCCTCCAACTCGGTGCATCTGGAGAAGCTCCCGCACACCTCTTTAGCTGTGTCAGACAACCCAGGCTTACACACTCGAAAATGGGTATACAACTTCACAAACATGCACAATAAAACACATCCAGCGAACCGGCCGTGATGCTCGGAGCTCTGACCTCAGTGTTTGTCCTCAGATAAACTGTCTCGTCACATCTCCCGTCCATAAACTCACACCCACAGAAAGAGGAGAAATTAGCAGATATCAACAGAATGAGAGGTAGTAGTATTCAGGGAATCCTTTGATCCAGCCCTGACTAGATCGCTTTGACAAGTCCAATTTATGGCTGCTTCTCCCCACAATGGCTCATTGTGTGGAGGGCTGGAGATGATCTAATCACCGCTGCCCTCAGAAGTCTGAGTGAGGAGATGAAGAGGAAACATAGTGGAAACATTGTCATCCATCACTACTGATGTGAAAACACATGATGGCTGCGCCTTATCAGATTTTTCTTCCAAATTAGTAAGACCAAATGAAATGGAGCGTATCAAACAAGATGAAGGAGTCATTTAATTGCGTTACACACCCACACCCCACTTCCTGCGCTCAACCGTCCCCTTCGCCTGTAGGAATGGACATCGGGATGAATGGATGGAGGACAGTGTGGTTTGTCGAATGGTTTTATCAGTTCTTTGCACAGCTACAAACGCAGCCACCCTCAAATACAGTTCTCACACACAAACATACACAAAAGGACACATTCAGGCTTCAAATGAACCTGGCTGCCAAAAGACAATCAATGCGCCCTTATCGCCGGCGCAAACTCCCCTCGCTCTGGTGAGAGTTCAGATGTCAGCGACGCACCCAAAGACAAAGATACCGACTCGTGCCATCCACTATCTATGGCACCAAGAAAAAAAAACAAAAAAAACAAAACAAGGCAGATTCTGAAATGCCACCTCGTGACTTTTTGGAGGAGCTAATCTATTCTATTTAATGTAGTTCAGAGGGGCCCCGGCTCCGCACAGAAGACACAAGGCAGGATTAGTCCTCATACAGCGGTGGCAAGATGAAAGGAGATAAACCACTTAGCCTGGTTCTTGGATGACTTTATATATTTATTTCCCTCAAGTCTCTTCCCAACGTTTGAAAAGGGATTTAGCGGCGAAGACACTTAAGTCTCTGGAAGTTAATCTTTTTTCCTCTTTCAAATAAGTTGTGGATTTTTTTTTCTTTTTTTTTTTTTGTCGCGCTGTTGAGTTTTATGAACTTTCGACAGTAGTTTGGGGAGGGCCAAGAGACAGAATTCCCACCGCTGACTGTGGACTTTGTACTAATAATAAAAAAAAATCTTAACCGTCGCCTTAAGACTGTCATGAGACTGAGACTTTCTGCTCTTCGATCAACACCTTTCATTTGATGTTCGACATTTGGATGTATTTAATAGGTCACCCAGTGTGTTTTTTTTTTTTCTGAGTCACACCTTTACATAAATTCTCTTGAACAACCCTCATCATTTGGATGCAGATTTCCCTGACCCCAAACTGAGCTGCACAGCCTTCATGTCTGGCTGAGAGTCTGACCCGTCTGCTCGTCAGTATCTTCCCACTCCTCTATTGACTCTGCAGACCCCGCGCTCTGAGCCCAGCCTGCTGAGGGGTGCCGACCTCGGGCTCTGGCCTCCGCACATCAAAGGCTCCTTATGGAGGATGTTAATATTTGCTCAGGTGCATCTCGCGGGTCTCCCTCTCTGAGCAGAGACTGCTCCGAGCATATAAATATATCAGAGGCCAAAGGGACGTCTGGTCACGCTGTCCCTGTGTGTGTGAGAACAGGGGAGGGGAGTGGATGACAGTGCACGCTGTCGCAAAACACACACTCTCATATATGCAGACTCCACCCCTCCTCCAGACTCCCCCGGTCTATAGCCTGTATTTGAACCCCCTCTTCTCTTCCTTTCCTTTCTTCTTGGTGGCCTCCTGACCTGGGGCTGCTCGCGGGTCGGGAGGGACACGGACAGGACAGCTGGGGACAACAAGAGCCCTGTCCCAACCAAATCCCCTCCTGTCTCCATCCCATGACCCCTGCATCGCCTTTGAACTTCTGCCGCCCTCCTGAGACGCCAACTGTTTACCCAGCAATGTTACAAATAAGAACACAGTGGCAAGATTAGATATAACTTCCCCCAACCTTTTGTTTATGGCGCAAGACCTCCATCTCACATCTGCGCCGATTCCATCTCGGTGTCACTGATTACGGCGGCTTATGGAGAACCTGGGCCCCATCTCCCGCCCACTGCTCACACTCCTCATCTTTGGAAGTCAGGTTGACTTGGCTCCACGCGGCCGGCTTGTTTACGCTGAGAGCCGCAAATAAGATCTAACCCTCTGCGGCCTCCATAGTCGGCCAAACGCAGATAGGCAGACATGGAATCCAGAAACTCCAGCGTCACATCAAAGGAGCTGGAAGCCAGTCAGCCCCACATCTGTTGAACAATCTGACTGCGAGACTGATGTGTTTCGTAACCGGCTGGCTGACAATACGCAGACTGTTGAAGACCTGCCGAAGTGCTGCTGCTGCTGCTGCTGCTGCTGCTGGAGCACACGTAAACAGGCCCCAGTCGAACATACAGTACATGTCTGGAGTTTAGGATCCTAAGCCACCATGGAGTCCTGGTGCTGGATATCTTTGCTACAAGTCTCAGCAGAGCAGTTGAGCTCTGTTCTGCTTATGTAGTGCAGGAATAACATTGAGATAAATACAGCAGGAACTGATCAGACCACTCACTTTTTCTAAGGAGCTGTATTTATTTTAATATGCAATACATATTTACATAGATATAGGTGAGGCGAGATGGACTGT
Organism: Acanthopagrus latus; assembly: GCF_904848185.1. Taxonomy (NCBI): domain Eukaryota; kingdom Metazoa; phylum Chordata; class Actinopteri; order Spariformes; family Sparidae; genus Acanthopagrus; species Acanthopagrus latus. Next base: position 27,461,523 of record NC_051039.1, on the reverse strand, counting down.
CTAGTTTTGTTAGAGCAAGGTCAGTATACACTGTCCCAGCAGCAGAAAAATACATTCAAAAAGTAGTTTGTATCAGAGTTATGCACATCATACTTTTTTTCCAAAGCCAGTGTCAGAAAATCCATTAGTGCTGTGACTGTCTGTTCATCATCGATGTGGAACTGTTACAAAAGTCTTTCACAATGACTTTGTCCGTCTATCTGAACCCAGCGCCCGTCCAAGGATGTGTGCAGAAGGAGATGTCATTCTTTGATGGCATTTTCCTGTATTGCCCGAGAACGATGATAAGCAAAGTCAAACAGTGAGTGTTAAATTATATAATATTGATCATGCACTCTTATCAGTCCGGCCCAGGGCCTGTCCTTCCTGCTCACATTGTCCTCTGTTCTGGGTGTAATCATTACTTTCTCAATGATAGAGAAAAAGTTGGAGGTTAACCCAAGTCACAAAACACACATTTCTATCATAACTGTGCTGGTACCTGCTGTAGTCATGCAGGTGGACAACTGGCCCGGGCTCCACGGGGTCCCAAAAGCTCCAGATTCACTGAGTGGTGTTTGATTAATTGTGAATTTGTTTGTTTAAAAGTGGGTGAGAAGCCTAAAGCAGAATGTACACAGATAAAAAGGAACACTGTATAATTTGAAAGTCTTTCAGTTCATCTTCTGCTTACTTGCAATTTCACAGATTTTTATCATGACAAACCCAATTTTTCATACTATCAGTGGGCTTGTATCAAATGCATTTACAGTCATTAGCTGCCTCTCTATGAAGTAGTTAGCATTATCAATGGCGCAGTCTGCCATTACTGCCTTGGACTTAAAAGAATTTACATATTGAATGGAGTTTTCTTTCAGTTTTCAGATCAGTAATTTGTTTTTGCGCTTCCACTTTGCATTGTAATCTGTGTACATTCCACTGAATGATTATATGAGAATGCAAAGGGGAGAATAGCTCAACACATTTACATTTACTAGTACTGAATGGCAATCATGAAATTGCATTGTGAGCAGATCCATGAATAGCTCATCTTCCTCTGCTGTATGTCTGATAGAGCAGATGCATGTTTCTTGCCACCAATGACTGATAAATGTGATAAAATGTGAAAAATACCACCAAAATTTCCAAGTGACTGTTCGCAGACCTCAGGACAGAGTTTAACAAAACACAAACTACATGGGGGTAAATTGTGTTTGAGGAAATGGTGTGAACTGACCTTTGAATGGGGTTTAATTAGTGACATTACACTACAGAGTAATGGATTGTGCCAGTGATGAAAAACCTTTTTCTTTTTTCTTTTTTTCATATTGGAACGTTTGACTTTTACTGCTCAATAGCAAAAATAGTATGTTACAGCACTCTCCTTCACAGTTTTATTTCACTGCTTTATTCTGTGTGCTGAACATATTGTTTTCCCCCATATATTAATGGATGAAATGCCATAATGGTGTACATGTGTTTTAATTAGCACCAACTACGCCCTTCAACTCGTAATCAAATATTCTCTTTAAAATACTGGGTATAGGAGTGTAGGGATTTTCTGTGGGATTTTCTACCACCCGTCTTGATATTCAGTTAATGAGGATACTACTCAAGAGTCAGAAGTCTAAAAATATCTTCATCAGCACTATTTTCTTGCCCCAATTCAGGTGGCTTGATGTGAAGATGACCTTCCATTCGGAGCCCAAGATGAAGAATACAACTTTCTGTCTGTTGTCTCAATTTAACTTCATGTGTTCCTACATTAACACATAAGCAATTGTGTTATATAAAAGTGTTGCAGGCAAATAAACCTCCACAGCTGTTCCTCATGCTGCACTAAAAGTAGGCTGACTGGCAGTAATTAGTAAAGTGAGGAAAGGGGGGAAGACGCTTGTGAATCCATTACAGGCAGGTGAAGACTGACCTTGTCAGTGTTATCGGTCTTGTGTCTCACAGTGTGGGGACAAACATATTGACTTGACTGTAATTAACATTGACTCTCAGGAGGAAATTACTAAAGTGAAGGGACCATCTGTTCAGCAACAAGGAAGCAATTAACTGCACATAAATGAAGCTATGGGAGAATCTATATCCATTAATATTAGACACAGCAGTCGTTAACACTAACCTGAACAACCTGGCCCTCGAACATTTTGCTTTTGGACGCATCTCACCCTCGTGACCTCTCATATTTGTGTAAGTATACAGAGGAAAAACTCTCTCTGCCGTTTGTGTTGCATCATTTTATAACATGTGCCTCTTCGAGCATGTGTGGGCCACTTTGAAATGAAAAAAAAAAACAACCCACAAAACACTTCTGTTGCTGTACAATATCTGTGAGGGAGTTCTGTTGTTGTTTTATTCATTTGGAAGGGTTTCACAGAGAGCCATAAGCCTGTATGCAGCACCGGGGTGTTAGTGGATAAAGGTTGATACTGATGGCCAAATTGTGAGCAAGTTTTGCCACCCAAGTCTTGCGGTGTTTATTCAAAACAGCTCGTCTGCAGAATTTGGAATCTTCTCATGCTGCAATCTCTCACCGTTTTACATTGGAGCTGGTGCAAAATATCAAATCCAGCATTACTTTATGACTGATGCCAATTGGGAGCAGCAGAAACAATACGACAGTGACATGTTATCACCATTTCAGTTGATGCCAGACTTTTTAACAAACAGTAGTCTGTTTACTCCCCCGTGCATACAACCGACACCATTAGCACTGATATGAAGTTGTGTTTGTGTCCACTTGATGAATGAAAGTCTTGCTTCTCCATTAGCTGTGTTTTCCCCATTTCTTGAGGAAAATATCGGACTTTAGTTCAGTCTGTAGTTAGTGGGCAGTGTATTTTACAAGATATTTTGGCTACAACTGACTGACCAACCAAAACCTTGAGCTTGCAGAGCTCCAAAACAAGCTGAAAGATACTAAAACACTGTGTAGAGCTGTAGGAAAGTGGCTTAAATATAAGTCTATTCCCCATGATACTTGGTGGCTTACAATGAGCATGTGAGCATGTTTACACGCTCAACCGATATGCTAACGTGCTGATTATGAAATGCGAAACATGAACACTTAAATGCCAAAGTGAGCCTGTTATCAAGCTCAAAAAACAGCTAAGCCAAAGTACACATGACATGCAGTGCACCCTAGGTCCTAAAACTGCTACCACACAGAGAATAAAACATTTAGTTCAGTTTGTTAGAGGTTCACTCTGCCAGCGTCAGAGTAAACTTTCGCTGCCCAACAAAGTGTAACACATTGATTCCACTGGGCACATCTTTGTTACCTGCCGTGTGTGCAGGTGTTCTGCTCCGTCCTCCAAGCAAATTTGAAAAACGCTTGAAAATTTAGATCGATGGCCAATCTTGTATCTTCTTTTCTCTGCGATCATTATCAGGAACTATCCTGATCATGGACACCTTGCTGGGCATGATCTTTTATGTCACAAAGCCCTCTTGCAGTTTTAGTCACCTAATTATGACTGGAGCCAAGAGGACGTCAGGTGGTGTTGTTATAGGGTGACAGGGTGAAGTTTGTGCTAGGAAGTTGGGGTCAATGGATGGATCAACAAACACTGGTCCTAAAACACAACCCATGTCCCCTTATCAACAGTCAACATTTTCATAAAGCATCACCAGAATTTATTATGTAACAATGACCTCTTCTAAGCCAGTCTATAACCAAAACTTAATCATTGCATTGTCACATCAGAAAGCTGATTATCTTATTCAGCTGTCATACAAAGGGCTTGATGGGCAGGGATGTGATACAGGATATGAGGTGGTCTGTGTAGTGGGAAAATAATAAGAAAGAAGTCAAAGTGATTGATGTGATGGTGATGACTCTATAGTTATCAAAGATGATCTAGCTACTCGATGGAAGTGTCTCAAGCGAGCAGCCATCATAAAACATGAATGCAAATCAAATTTTTTAACAAGGCAGGGGTCACAGAGCGGCTCCTGAAAGGACGGGTGAAACAAGCGCAGCAGGGAAAAACTGACTGTCAGGAAACCTCACTGACATATTGCACGTCACAAGCTCTCCTTGTCAAATATTCATCACATCCCATTTCCCTCCCTGTTTCATTCCAGCTTCAATAGTAATAAATACATTAGTGGATAAAAGAAAATCAAACCGGCTCCCGGAGGGAGCGTGTGGAGCCTCACAATCTCCATGCTGTTTGTACTTTGGAAGAATCAATTAAAAATGTACAGCCGCTATAGATTTATTATTCATACGCACATCTTTTTCAATTCATCGATGAGCCGACACATGTATTTGTCAGCCGGGTAAATACATCAGCAGTGGAGGATGAGAGAGGAGCGGGCCTGGTGCAGGCAGCCTTCTCAAATTTGTGTGATTTGTGTGTGTGTGCGTGTGATTTGTGTGTGTGTGCGCGTGTGTGTGCATGTGTGTGCATGTCCTTCTCCTATCTTAGATTTATAACCTTTTAGAGAGTAATGAGTGTCCTTTTGCTCAATGTAGCTTTCAAAACACTCTTCTATCTATCTCTGTCCGTTTGCTGTTCCATCACGTCGGTATCTCCTCCCTCACTTTCTTACACCTTGTTGATCTCTGTCTTTGTTCTGTCTCAGTCTGTCTGTCTGTCTGTCTGTCTCTCAAACTCAAACTCACAGTCCTTGTTCAGGTGCTCGGGTAAAAACATAGATTATTGACCGGTGCAGTTTTGAATTTTGACAGATTCTTATCTGATAGTTTATCATTTCATCCTTACCCATTTGCCTGCCAGTCAGGTTGCTGGTGCTATAGATCCCTTATGGCTCAGCCAAAGAAACCATTGAAGCTCTGCGATGCAACCTCTCCCCCTGTGCTTTGCTTATAGGATCCACAAGCAGACCTACAAAGATGCGATTGAAGTGAAAGAGTCAAGTCAATCTGAGCTCACTCACTGGCATGCACGCACACACACACAAACACATGTGGGTGTTGCGTCTTGTAACATCTGAGATTCTTCAAATGTGCTTTTAAAAAAAGTTTCTCGCCAACCACATCAGTAGAGGCGAAACTTGTGAAAAGGGCTGCCAAGTGAGACACGAACACACACACACATGCAGTAACACACCTACCTCCAGGTTTCTCCTCCGTGAAAAAAGTGTCCTTTCTTCCTCCTCCTCCTCCTCCTCCTCCTCCTCCTCTTCTTCTTCTTCCTTATTGCATTTTTATTAAAAACATCAATCTGTGTGATGCTCGCCTGACATCTGTTCTGCGGAAAGTTGTGGAGCCTTAATGGGGGATCAATAGAGGGAAGATTACTCATGCTCAGGTGGAGGGGTGAAGAGTATAGTTTAGCAGATGTTCCATCCAAAGTGAGGTGTATGTGTGTGTGTGTGTGTGTGTGTGTGTGTGTGTGTGTCAATATAAGCATGTGTTTGAACATGTGTGTTGTGGTATGTGTGAGATAACAGATTCAGAGGATCCCTGAGGGAACCCTCTCCATGAGCGCTTCATCCTTCAGGCAGGAAAGCTTTGGAGGAAGCATTTCATACCTTTAAAATTACAAGCTTTGAACAGTGAGCGACTGATAGACAGCAGCGTCGAGGCTGAACTAACACCTTCGTTTAGACTTAATGCGTTGCCCTTGCGAGGCTCCATCTCTCCATCACGCCTCTGACTAAACTTGATGCTGGAGTTTGTGCACACATCTCGTGCCCTTCTGCTGTATAAATGTTGCTTTTATCTCCGAGATGTGTTGCCTCGAAGATAAGATGAGATCTGAGATGACTTTGTCGGAATCTCAAACCGAAAAGCACGAGGGTGAAAAAAAAAAAAAAAAAACTATCTGAGATCTTGAATGTTGAGGATATGCTCACCTCCTCTCTCTGTACTGACAGCTGCTGTCATGGCAGCTCTCCACCCATAGAGGGCGAATTCAGTCAGAGAGCCTCTTTTTTTCTTTTTTTTGGATGTGCACACAAGGTCAGAGAACATTTTCCTGCAGGCTGGGACCAGAGTCGGGTCAGAAGATCAGGTGTTAAGTTTTAACTGTGGCAAAACAGAAAAAACAAGATGTAAAATATGGCGTCAATCTGACAGAACGGGCTTGAAGGATCTTCGGACACGGTGTGTGATTTGGCTGGTGATGACACTTCACTCATCAAACGGGCCGTCTCCTCGCATGCAACCAGCGCACTGCTGGTTCAGAAAATCTCAGCAACAGTCAAATTATTGCGAGACAGACAGACGGGGAGGAAAAGAGAGTGAAAACACACAATGACCTGCTAAAGCTGCTTTCTGACACAATTCCTTCTGGCTCCTTGCCACAATTTCTCGCTGCTTCTCTCCACATCTGGCGGTGGAACATAAAGGGGTTTTTGAAGGCAGGAGATACTGTAGGTTACAGGATGTTCCTCCACCTGCAGGTTGCTTCAATCACACTCACACACACACACACACACACACACACACACACACACAGTAAAACGAGCTTTATCTGGTATGTTAAAAGCACATCCCAGACACAGGAGGAGCAGCTTGGATGTTTCCAAAGGCGCTGTTTTAGAGAGACAGCAGGAAAGGTGTGGGGAGGAAAAAATATGTGGCCTTTGACCTCAAAGGAAGTGATTTATACAGGACTCTAAAGCAAGCCCCCAGGATCAGTGCTGGGCTGTGATTCTGGAGTAGTGGCCACAGCCAGAACTGCAGGCTGAGAGGCTTCTACAGGTACATAGACAAATGACTGACTCTTTGTTTCAATGCAATTATTCAAGCCATAAGGTCCAACTAAATTGTACTAAAATACTAAAGTAAATTGTCGGCAAATTGTCATTCACGTGTGCAGGGGGTCAACAGGAAGGCAGCGAGCGGAGGACTCTAATGTACATGCCCTGTGTTACAAAAAACAACTGAGGACACCTAAAGCTGCTTCAGCCAGTTTACAGCAAGGAACAACAGAAATGATTATCTTGATTGATCCAAGCTACAAAGCCAGGTAGTGTAGAAATAAAAAGATGAGGTTAAATTTAAAAGGTTAAGCAAGAAAGGTTAGTCAGCTAATTTGCCAAAGCGCAGATACATCTATGTTGCAACGCTGTCTTAGCTTTAAACAATAGCTGATTGATCCAAAGCACGATTAAACCTTTCCAGAAGAAAAAGTCCAGACGGGCAGCATTACAGTCCACACTGTGAAATAACATATATAAGACACACATGTATCAAAATGTATGAGTGATTCCTAATTGTTGTTTTGCTGTCAGTGTGCCCTTTGACTCACTCTGAGTGGTTTGTATGAGAGTGTGTGTACCTGATTGACAGGTGTCTCAGCCTATCACATTCATCATGTGTCATCATGTTGCTGTGGCTGTAGCTACTTGTAAAGTTATATCCCATCAGAACTGCTTGTCAGATGGTTGCAAAGCTTCAGAAACAGCCTCTCCCCACACCCCTGTGACTCTGTGGGACCCACCATCCATCAGTCACACCCAGGCTGTGTGGAGGTAAGAACATCAGCAGGAGTTTTAGGGGCCATCCACATGGAAACACTTTTGTGTGTAAACGCACATGTTTTGCATTGTTTTGGCCGATCATCCACATGGATCCTGTGAACGCTGTGCCTTTAAACGCGCTTTTTTGAAACCAGGTCTCAGGTTGGAAAAATTAAAAAACGCTGCCCTTGCGTTCTTGTTTGGACAGCGATATGCATACTTTCCATATCAGTGATGCCATCACCACACCCCTCAACCTCTAGCTTTCGACCTCTGAACTCCATGACGTCTCATAACAACAACAACAACAACAACAATGGCGGACTACTCCTTATGTTCGTGTTTGTTGCAGCTTACTCGCTTTGTAGTTAAGTGTGAGGGAAAAAAGGGGAAAAAAAAGATTGTTTTTGTACATGGTGACATGGCCATTTTTCCCTCTGTGGATCTCTTCTTACATTACTGACACTCTAACTACAACTAACCATCAGCTTTCACGTGAACACCCGAGTCTAGTTCTAGTTCTAAGTTCCATTTACCTCGAAGTTGTATAATCCTGGAGTGCATTCAGCACCAGTTGGAAAACCAAGATGGGCGCCTCCAGGAGAACCTTTGTTCTGCTTGCTACCAGTAAATGAAAACGCACTGTGCAGTATTCGTGGATCAAAACACTGTCACAACTCGTGCACAGATAAAAGATGGACAGTACCGTGTTTATGGCTGATATGCAGATATACACAGGCAAATTCTAATAAATGGCTCTCACTTTCTGTTCATGCATGGAGCAGCCATTTTTGATTTTTAAGGTCGGGGCTGATGAGTTTCTTCCATGTCAGAAGCTTCAGGTAACGTTCTATTTTAAATTTCAGCTAAGGAACTTGGAAAATTAAACTTCACTTTGAGTGAAATGCAGCGTATGAATGACTAATTCCCATTTCCAAACATTATCTGGCCCCAGCCTAAATTTTAACTCCTGCCTCTTCAGATACATAGGGGTGACATCACAGCTTGGCTGCAAACATGCATGTGTCTGTGCTGGCTAACAGAATTGTATCATGTTATCATATCAACATCAGTAGCTTAGTAAGACTCACAACACACTGCTTTGTCTTACAAGAAAAACAGGACTCCTGTTGGGACACAGGCAGGAGGAGGGTTAGTTACTCATCAGGATGTGTTACTGGCAGGGCAGCGATTTACATCATCAGTGTTCAAGGAGGGCAGGGTTATTTATGTATCCCATACACAAATTTAATTAAAAGTGCGTGGTATGATGTGTTAAGACTTGTTCTTTAAAGTCCGCCAACTTGTCTGGTTCCCCCACCACCACTGCACTGATTCATGACCAAGTTGTTCTGGGTTTGTTAGAGAGAGTCTGAGTCAGGAGGTTAACCTGGCTCTTATGTGTGACTGTGCATGCATGCAGATGCAGATGCAGATGCAGGATTTGCAATTTGGTCCTTATTGTGAAGTAAGTTAACTAAGTTAAGATTCAAAGTTAACGCTTAGAAAGAACAATTCGCAGATCTAACATCACCCCTGTATTAAAACATCAGATCCAAGCCCATCCAAACAGTATTATTTGCAGCTAGTCATCAGTTTGGCAAGGAGGTTCTCACCGCTGCAAAGCCTCGGACCTGCCGTCAGTGCAGTGCACCCTACCATATAACATATATAGTCCCAAAGCAACATGAAACAACCAGCTCACCCACAGCTGTGGTCCAAAATAGTAAGAATCCATCCCCGACATGAAACATGAACATGAAACATGATACATTACAAACAATGTATATGACAGTTCTATTTTGTATGTCTTACATCTTACTTTGCTGAATTGTTTCTTCTTTTGCTATTATTGTTGTTAATTACAGTACCACTGTCCTTTGGCTGCTGTGATGAAGAAATGTTCCTGTTTGTGGGACAAATGAAGGAACTTCTGATTCTGATTCTCTGAAAAAAACTGAAAATACTGCCAAGACACTGAAACCTCCTGGAGTCATCATTAAGACACAAGTGTTTTCTGGTAACATTGTCATTGGGTGCGATTTGCATATGTGCATGAATGTAGGAAAGCACCCTCGCATTTTACTCACCACAACACCACACACATTCGCATGCACACACAAAAGCAATTATGGCGTATTTAGGAGAAATTGCCCTCTTTAGCTCCCCCCCCTTTTTTTTTTCTCTTTCAAAGCGTCAACCAAAGACAGTAAAGCTGAGAAAGCCTGTTTTTCTCTCTCGTTCCCCCATCCCTATCTCTCCCTGTGTCCTGCCCTTGAAAAAGAGGAGGACAGGCTCAGACAGCCTGGGAACGGCTAACTACAAGAGGATCCGAGCGGCGCTACATCAAAGGCCACCCCATTTGCACAGCAGCTTACACACACCCACACATACACAAACACCGGCTTACATATTTGGGGTTGCTTTCTCTGAAGTTCATTACGAGTGGCAGAACTATTACCCTCTTTGACAGCGTGTGTGTGAGTCAACTACAAGAGGAGGAGAGTTCAGCTCATAAACAGTTCGGCTCAGCCCAAAAGTTGGGCAGCTTTGGAACACTTCCTGCATTATCACTGGCTCTTGCCTTATTTCTGGTTTGTGAGGGCGAGTCGACCGCCCGCGCGTGAAAACGTTTTATCCATAGATGCAACCAAAAAATGTGTCGCGCACAGCAAACAGGCCTCACAAGTCATTTTCCGTGACTGGTGGTTTCAACTCGGTGTAACAAAACAGCAAGAATCATAAGTAGATGGATTAGTGGACATCTCCTCCCACATCCTCTGATCTCTTACTGCAGCCTCATGAGAAGGAAGCCCCCTTCCACAGTCATCCAGTACACTTAATCTGAAGTGGCAATATTAGAACCCTGAGCCGGTGCCAAGACAAATGCAGCTAGAGTGCACAACTGGCTGCTCTCAATGGTTCCTGGTGTACCATGTCGGTGAGGGGAGAGGGGGGGATCCCACATGAGCGAATGGCTGGAGGAGATTGGGAATGAGTGAGGGAGGAATGGGCACATTAACGTGAGAACAGAGGAGGAGTGTATCATGTGTGGGAGGGACACATGATGGATACAAGATGTGTGAAGATCCTTAGGCAGGATGAAAGAGTTGGAGAAGTCATATTGAGTTATAGGACTAAGACTTTGAGCAATATGATAATAACAGCGGAGAGTGCGAAGGCGGGGGTCATCGTTACATCATTAAAACGGAGATTAATGTGCAGTTTCACCTTAAAAGTGGAGGTTGAAATGGACTCTAATCTCCCTGTGGCCCGTTAGGTAGGCTGGAAAGGCTTAATCTCAAGGCCGCTCTGGTCAAAACATGACATTTATGTCCACATGAATGGGAGTCAATCAGGACCGAGGCCACAGTGGTTAAGGTGCACAGAGAAGCTGGCTTTGTTGTAAACTTGAGCTTGCATTCCTGCATCCACGGGCGGCTGGATACAACTCGCCTCACCACATGTTGGAGCCATTACATGATGTCATGGTGGTACAATTTCCCACCAGTGCCTGCATGTGTGAGAGGAAGTGATGTCACACAGGCTCAGGCTGAGCCCTGCAGATGGCACACTGATAGGCTGAGGGAGATACCATCTAAACCATCGTGTGTGTGTGGGAAGGAGGGGAGGTTAATGAGACATATCAACAGATGCACAGATCAGTTGGGTGATTTCCAAAACAGCACCGACTCCAGGAAGGCTGTTTCATCCTTTTTGCTTTCTGTTTTTAATCAAAACCTGTGGATCTGTGTCTCTGCTTTACTGAACTAAGACAAGCTTCATTGTCTCGTTAAGTCATCCCGCCTGCCTTGTCTTCTCATCCCCACAGTCGTAATCCTGGAGTTGCTGTAAATCACCTGCTTACTGCTTCACCTGTCTTCAAACCGACCTCCGCCAGTCGTGTAGCCTGTGTTCAGATCCAGTTTGGTGTCCAGCTGTGCTCACTCTCAGGCTGCTAAACCCGGCCGAGGTGAGGATTGTTGCTCCTGGTGACTCCCCCTGTGATCCAACGTCTTGGTCCAGACAAACTCGAGGACCACTGGCTCCGCAGCTAACTGAGTCATGCGCTAATTAGCCATTCGGTAGCTAGCGAGGTTAGTTACGCTGGTGATATGCTGCCCCCAGTGTTTTAGGAACTGCCTTTGAGTTCTGCTCTAATTCACAACTCAAACCTCACCTAAAAGTAAAAAGTTCTTGGAAATCCACAGCATACTACCTGCTCAGCACTTAACAGCACAAGGACGAAGTTAGAAACTGCCACAAGCTTTTAACAGCCATAGGGGCAGGTATATATGTATGTATTTATTTATGACTATGGGATATTTCATAAAATGAGTGACAGTGAAGCACATTTTTTTATTAAACATAAACATATAATCATCATATATGATTACCTACTGTAAGTAATAAATACTTCTAAATATAATGTAATACACATCTTCATACGTTAACTCATCATGCAGGTGAAAGTGATTTCCTTACGCTGACTAAACCATTGATCCTATTTTTTGCTTTTAATTCACAACATGCTTTATGTAGAGTATCATTACATTGGCCAATTGTCCCACACAAGGGAAGATACAATTATCACTGCCTACAACCCTTTGCATTAACATACTGATGAAGTAAATTAGAGCTAAATGCTGCCACAGCTACTCATAAAACAATATACACAACCTCCAGAGTCCCAGGTGCTTATTTGTTTGCATTTCAAACACATCTCTCTTTGTGTGTAAACTGGTTAAGCGCTTAATCACTAGTTTCAGGGGAAGGGAGAGAGGAAATGGAGTGGGACGGTTAAAGTGGATTATTTTGCAAGAGGGAAAAAATTGGGGGTAGAAGAGGGAAAAAAGGAGAGGGAGGCTGAGCAGCAATCGATGGTTTTTTCCCCCAGAGCTCCACGGGGATTTGTGCTGAGTGATCTGAAGTGGCGCCCCGCTGTGCAAACCTGAGTGCTTTGACTCCACATAAAACCATTCAATCACAGAGCACCATGTTCTACTAAAAAGCCCCTTATGAGATCATTACCAAGGATGAACAAACAGGCACTAATGAAAAAGCCAGAGCACTTTACTCAAGCGAAGGATATGGAAAACAAGAGGAAGGCTGAAATCTGGGCTATAGTCATGGATTCATGAGTTTGAATTGTGTCTTGAAATTCCTTGCGAAATACTTCAGCTGGGGGGAAAAAAAAAAAAGAAAAAAAAAAGACTGTGTTTTTACTTAATCTGCCTCAGATTCACACAACTGGGTTAGTGTTTTTGCGAGTGGTTCTGTTGTATTACTGATGCGTTGTCTACTCTTGATTTTGAAAAGTGGGTGATAAGTTGGCTATTTGCATATGACAAGCTTGTTACCTACATTTAAGGCAGGAAAAAAGCTCCTGATCAAGCAAAGCTGTTGATTTTCCAAAGATCTTTTCACTGTGCAATCCATTAAAAATGTTGGCTTTTCAAATATTGTTTTTCCTGCAAGAATTTAGTGATACTTATTTGGTATTTTTTTATGTAATCATGCTCTTTTATGTTCTATCTGAAGATGATGTGTGTTTTGTACTGTGATGGTGACTTGTAATCTCAATGTGAGATGGGCCAGCATGACACAGAAAAAAAAGATAAACTAACTATAACTATACCAAAGTTTTGTTGGTTTTATTGATGTTTTACACAACTAGTAGATACAGCAGAAGAACAAAATGCAAAATCCCAATTTGAGTCATTTGAGGTCCAACATTTGTAATTGGGATGGCACTGGTGTAACTTGTACTTTGAGTTCTGCCAGAGAAACGTTCCAAAATGCTACTTCATGCTGTGTTGTGTTTTAACAAAAATGTGCCAATGCTGTGCGTCTGATAATAAATTAAACTCCACCGCCATTCTGTTAAACAGCGGTACTCAAAAGACAAAACCACAATGACAGATAACAGACATATACAGACTTGCACACACAAGATAATGCATGAAGCTAAAGCTGAAATGATTGGTAAACTGGCTGATTTGTTGACCAGTATAAACAGAATTGGAACTGATTTTGAAACTAATCTAATTGTAATGTAGTATAAATGTTGAAAGTAAGCTGTCAAGTTTCCAATGATGGAGGTTTATTGTTAAACTATAAAATATCCTTTGTCCGTTGCATAAAGTATCTTAATCACATGTGCTCAATAACCACATTTTAGGGCTTGTTGCAGAAAATGTGTGAGTATCAGCTGACGTATTCTTATCAGAATCGTTTTACTTGCTAATATTGCAATTGGAATTGGACCCAAAAATCAGGTATTTTTTTAACTCTAGTTTTTAGTTTCTTATTGTAAAGATTTGCTTATTTTTAAACAACAAGATGTCACCCTGCCCTCAAGGAAAACTGTGACGGGTGTTTTTTCACTATTATCCAACTGATTAATCGAGACAATGATCGTCAGCTTAGTTAGCAATATAAAGGACTAGTTGTTAGTTGAAGGGTCTATCTGAAGCGTTTCCCATCATATGGTGCACTTAAACATTACATCAGTGAAACTTTATGTGAACCCTTAAGTATTTCAGCAGAAATGATGCATTTGCTGTTGGGAAGCTGCCACCATTGTCAGATTCATTACTCCCTGAGATGCAGGCTGGACGCTGCCAACATCAAACAAACCAGGAGGCGCTTTACAAATGAGCCTCAACAACTCCCGAGCAAAACAAAATTCTTCTCTCTCTTCGCGGCACTCGGAACCTGGGAACATGAAACCTGAAGCGGTCATATTGACGGTTCCTCCTGTTAGCACACACAGAAAAACAATGTTGGGATAATGATGCAATCCATCAAGTAGAAACAGTAACAAGGGGCAGCCCCTATGCAAAGTGATACCGCTGTGTTTAAAGGCCCCCATAATGCACCTGCTTGTTTCCACAACACAGACAACTCACATTTGTGAGCCAATTGCTCCTTTTACACATTGACCTCGAGGCTCCTGACTTGGCTGTGGTCACACTCAAGAAGAAGTGTATCATAAATCAAACATCCAAACGTGTCCAAACAGGGCTGCTCAGGCGGCATCTTAACTATCAGAGTTCTACTTTTATGTGTTGTGTTCTTGCTGGAAGAGTTTCTGATGTCCAGGACTACATGAACAAGTCTTTCATCTTTCCTAATAACATTAGGCCCGTCCAAGAATAACCTGAGAACAAACAGGAACAGACATTGTTATAAGTCAGCTGCCAGTTGTCGTGGACAGGTGACAAAAAAAAGATGTCTCAGAGCTTGAACAACATAATGTGTCTGGAACACCGAGAGCAATACACATGTCACTGGCGGATTAAGTAGCCATGACATGCACAAAGTCCTCCGACTGTGGATGTAAGCTGGGTGGAACCACATGAAACGGCCAGCAACAGCAGCAGAAACTATATCACAGGTCTGCCAGTAAAGAGTTCTTGGTCAGTGTACAGTGTGCCCTGTTTTAGAGCCACATGCACAGATGAAAAGCTTAGCAACATTAAAGGGGCTGACCACCTGTCCCAGTCCTCTCTCTCAGGCCTGAATGGGACCACAGGGAGATCCTCTTCCTCCAGCACACCACCTGCTACCACTACCTCCCCTTTAATGTTGGGCAATTCTTTAAAGATCCCACAATGGCACTTTGTAAGAGTGCCCAGTTCAGCATGGAGAATACTTGAAAAACCACATCACACTGTGCTGTGACTTGCCTCAAAATACAAAGTGATAAAGAGTTTACAATTTCAAAATTTTTGTGTTTTGTTCCCAAAAATTAACCTCAGTGGGGTATTATACCTTGTTGAAACCGGTCCTCCAAATAATTAGCAATAAAACAAATAGAGAGAAATATCTGTTGCACAAGTGATCATAGTTTTGTAGTTTTTCTACTTCGACTTAAGTCAGAATATCAAAGTTTAAAGGGTGTTTTGTATTCCACCATTAAATGTACTACAAGGACTGGCCGGTTATGGAACAGTCTCAATTTTACAGAAGATGCCTTTATAAAGTCCATAGTTATTATGGTTTTCCTTAATACCCGTCACCAGGTCAGACTGTGACTTATTCAGTTATATCCTATGGCTGAGTCTCACACCCTTTAGGAAAGAATGCTTCTTACGACCCATGTTTATGACTGCTGTTAGGCGGCCACCTCCATCGGGACTACTAATTATAATGGCTGCAAAGAGGAAGTGAGGGGAAGTAGTATAAAGAGCTCAGGGATGGATAATTGAGTAAAACAGTCACTGGACTTTCATCCAGGAGACTCCTGGATGACCAGAAGTCATACTTACCTAGCTCAGGTATGTTTGTAGCTGAAGATGAACAAGTAACATAGTTGTTTTAACACAAACATTGATGTTTTCCTGAACCATCCCAAGTAGATCCAGTTCTTAAACCTAACCAAACTGCAACTGTACGACAAAGGTTCAGTACACCTGCTGCGGGTGCACTTTAATGGTCATGTCGTTTTGGGAACGGTGATGTATGGCATACTGTGTCACTAGCAATTCAGTCATGTGCTGGAGGGGAACTACAAATTATCCATTTCACATTACACGTAATGATTTGATCTGCTGTTGATATTCGATTGTAGCCATCTTAAATGATTTACAGCGCTTTTTTCACAACTAATCTGCTTGGTCAATATTTGTGCGAAATCTTTGTCATCAGACAGTTTTACAGATCGTCCTCATTAAAAGTGTGAGCGTGCTATAAAAACAACACCTGCGGGCAGCACATATCTGATGAGAGAGGCCGAGTACTTTGGCTTTTGGAAGCTGGTATATGGGTCGAAGCTTTGGTGCATGTATGACATGTAGTGTGAGGACTGAAATGAGAATAAAGTGCTGGTTGTGCAACAGCAGCCGTTAGAAGTCAGCTCTGTGGTAAAAGAAAGAAGAAACAAAAACTGTGAGCCTGTATCATACAAAGATCAGCCTCTCTCTCTGACTCTGTCTGCCTCTTTTTGCTCAAGGCAAACCTTTTCATCTTTAGTACCCACCCAAACAGCCATCCATGACACTAAGGAGTCCATTTAACGCCAATGGAATAATAAAGAGCGCAAGTAGGAGCTGATCTCTCCAGTAGAACCAAATTACAGCAATAAAGAGCAGCGTAGATTATATAAGATGTCTGATGGATCAGCATATGCCCTTTGATGGAAGTTTATCAAACTGAACAGAGCACAGCACCAACAGGAAAAAGAGAGAAAAAGAAAGGAGTTTTATGCCAAGTTGTACTCAGTGTTAAATTTAATGGTACAAGTCAGAAAGAGTTACATCAAAGGGCACTTTATACAGCGGGCTGTTTTTTTCTTCTCAAATAAAAGACAAACTGTCATCATCATTAAACTTGGCCACAGATTGTTTCTTTTCCTCTTTTGGACGGAGAAAAAAAGGTTTCTGTATCCTCCATTCCTCCCACTGCCATGTAGGTCAGTGTCAGTGAATCAGATGTAACATATATTAGGAGAAAAAATGCAGAGCGGCAGCCAGACCCAGACTGGCCATCTGGTAATTTTGGCACCCGCCTGAAGAGACAGTCCACATTGGAGCCATTACTCACAGAGATGATTTAACGATAGATATTTGTAAAATACTGTATAAATATGACGGGCTGTTTAACTGAACACCTCCGCAGCATTTCATTGTGAAATCAAAACACTTGTGTGCTGTCTTGGATTAAAATATCATGTGTTATCGTGTTATTTGCAGTTGCTTCAGCAGGTTTGCTTTAGGGAAAAACTTGCACAGCATATGGGACCTGAATGAGACAGAAAGCCGTCCAATACAAGTGAGACATTTCCCTCAGAAGTAGGACTTCTACCTTGCTGAGGTAAATATCCTTTATACAGTCAGTGCATACAGTCAACAAAAGTAAAAACAGTTAAATCTGAAGTGGAATCCTGCATATGTACAGTATGCGGTGCCCCTGGTTCACACAGTCGTCTCACTGACCTGTCTTGGCTGTATGATTTATACTATTACATTGTGATGTTTTCGTCTGCTGGAGCATGTGAACCTGGTTCAGATCATCAAAGGAGGTGCAGTCTGTTCCCATGCTTGTTCCTTAGGTCTTGCTATTAAATATAAGAAGATCGGGTTAAGTGATCAAAGACCCTTGGTTTCTGGGGCTTAAGTGTTGCTCTATTTCATCAAAGGCTACCAGTCTTTTTAACCTCCACTACCCCAAGGTAACATTAAACTAGCAGGTAATGGAGCTTTGCCTTTCCTGTAAATACAGTACGTGCCCTTTTCAATGGGAACCAATATGAAAGAGGATATAATGACACAAAATGGCAGCTTCTTTTCTCACATTCCTCCAGCCTCTGACAACAAAGGCACCTGTCTCTTTTATCTGCAAAAAAAAACAATACAAACAGACTCCAAAGAACATCCGGCTGACACTTGGTTTTCCTCTGACCAAACTGTTTATCAGACAGGCATACATCAGGCCAGGCTGGGGCATTGTTTTGCCAGTAACCCACTTCCTCCAGCCCCTGGTTAATTGTCAGGACATGTGTCCTTCCAAACCACAACTTGGGAGCTATTAGTATCAGCTTCCTGTTGATGACTAATGTATTCACATGGTGCTGTGTGGCACTCGTTTCATCAGAACAGCAGTTAAACACATTTGTTTCGTGTTACTCATCTGGTTAATAAGTCAGATATAAATATACGGTTTGATGCAAAAACAAGATGACAAAATCTTTTGCCTGTGAAGTTTTACAGAAGGCCGACAAAGTTTTCCATGGACAATAAACAGCCATGCTCTCAAATGGTGCGAACGGTGGGACAGTGGAGCAGTTCACATCAAAGTCCCGTGGAAAAGGTGACCACCAGGTAATCACGTCCTGAAGGTGCTCGCATGCTTCTCAAGCTCAAGCCGTTGATGACAAAAAAATGCTTTTTCTCACAGCCGTGTGTCTGGTTTACTGTATTCATCTGCAAGCCAACTAGATCTTGACCAGATGGAAAAGAAGATGTCTCCTTCTCATTGTCTGTCTCTTTCATTCTCCTGTGTGTGAGACCGAGAGAGCTGAACAATGTGCATTGAAGACAGACAGTTTCATAAACATGAGGCCAGCATGTGTTGCCATGCCGCATACATAGACCGCTTTGTGTCTGACTGGAGCTCAGTTAGTATGCACAGCAGTCACATCATCAGTCTGCTAATGTCCCTCACTTCGTCGACTTACAGCTTTACCTATTGTAGGCTGGTAGGAGGGTGCAGGTGAATAACCCTTCCTAACCCTCATCTCCTCCACCAAGAGCAAGTAGTTAGCAAGTGGTGGAGGCTAGGGTGAATTATAATGCATCAAGCATGTCCCATCGTACAAAGCAGCAAGCTAAAGATCCTGAAATATAAAAATAACATATACATTTTTTTTAACCCAGTAAGTTTTAACCAAAGTCCTGGTGTCATAAGAGAATAACTTGAACTCTTCCAGGACCACCGGTGCTTGTGGGGTTCTGAATATTTTGGGGCCACAATTCAATTTTAGTTGAACTTTGGCTACAAAACCTGGCAGAAAACCAAAGCAGTGCATGTTGTTCAACTGAAGACCTCATTGGCAGCCCCACACTCCATTCAGTCCAGTCACCAGAATAAAACATTGGCTCTCAGATGTTGCTGGACAACACTACATAAAAACTAGTTAATTTCAGAAATACTCCGGCTTTAAGGGCTCTGTAAACTGCAGATACGCTGAATGTATTTCATGGTACCAATTCTACAATTTGCTTCATATCACGTTCAGTTTAAATGTATGAAGGTGGCGTTACAGTTGAAGCATGAAATCCCTAAAAATGTTTGAGGAGACGTTCAGATGTTTTGCAGCTGTGTTTGTGGCAACCGGATAAGGCAGAAAAAAACATGATCTTTTCCCAACCCTAACAAAGTGGTTTTTGTGCCTAAACCTAACCGCACCATTTGCACAGCCTTGTAACAACATGAAATTGAAAAATTGCTGTGAAGAAATGTGAAGTTGCAACATATCTTTGGTTTGCAGAGACGTACATTGCCAACATTTATTCTGGCAACTTGGTTGCTCATTGGGAAATATTGTGCTACAGGGTTAAAGGCTTCAAACTAATTGCTTGTCAGATTGTTAAACAGTGTTTGAATCATCCACCCACCATACCTTTTCAGTGAGGACATGTATAAACACTTTTGCCTTCAGACTCACTTTCTACAGACTGGTTCGTTTCAAACATAGTCTGGTCTTGAAGGTTCTTGAATGAACCACAGAAGTTTGTGCAGGAGGGAGTGTAAAAATGTATTTTGAGTAAAACATATTCAATTTGAATGATGACAAGGATTAGGTGATAGATTTAACATTTGACTAAACTGTCATCTGAAAAATATGAACTCCATACTTCACACACTTTCTCTGCACTAATGAGCCCAGTATTTCTCTCTGAACGTATATGCTTCAACATAAAACATACCTCTCCCTCTCTTTAAACTGGACCGCTGTTGCTGGCCTCCTCTACACTTTCTCTAACTGCTTCTCGGTATCTGCTGCCAGCTGGCTCAGAACCCAAGTCGCGCTCTGTGTATCGGTAAATATTCCATACAGCTCTTTGGCCATTTTTATATCTGGTGACTTCACAGCATTAATCAGATGTCCTTTGAAGCTGGGAAAGCTGATCTCACTTCGTAGCCAACAACAAATAACAAGCATTTTTATTACTTGCTAGACATTTTGTACTTTACCCCTAATCCTTCCAAGTTTGTCCTCAGCAGCACTGTATGTGCTATGATCCGTCTCCTCCTCCCTCCCTATCCCTCATCCCTCTCTCTTTCTATCTAATCCCAGACGAAAGGGAGTTGGACACTCATTCCAAAAGTTGGATTTGTAAATAGCTTGAACCACATCTAAGGGAGAGACGGAATTAGCAAGAAAACATCAACTCAGAGCAGAGAAAGGGAGAGAGAAAAATACCATATTGTTCAATATTCAGGCCAGGAAATCCTCAGATGCAAAAGTCTCCATAACCAGGTTATGGATGACAGAAAAGTACATTTTCAACAGGGGTTAGTCCAAAGTAAACCTTGGAGCCATGCACGATTTCCATCCTCACTTAACAAGAAGTTGTGTTTGATCTTCGTTTCTCTGAAGAAATTTTCAAAGGAAATTTGATCGCTTTTATTCCCTTAAAGAGATTAATCACTGACATGAACAATAATGACCGAGAAATGAAGAGCCACTCAACGTGGAAAGAACTCTGACAACAAAGTGACCCACAGTGACCATCTCAGCACTTTCAGACTCTAAACTGTCTCTTTCATGTGGGTGACGTGTCCTGCCCGCTTCTCCAGAAGACGCCAGCAAGGCACCATGGTCCGATTAGGGAGCTGCTGGCAAACAATACCAGGGCCCAGTGCCATCTCCAGCTGCTTCCTCTCCACAAAGGCCTTCACTGGAAGTGGATTGTACTTATTTATTCCTCTTTTATAAGGCTGACATGAAAGACAGAGCTGTTTATGTGTGTTTATTATGACTTGGGTTCACAGTAGGAACCTTTAGGAAGACTCCCTCAGAGAATCAAAGCGCTGGTGTGCGTTTGATGCTGGACCCAAGTGGTCTTGAATGCTGGGATCAGCTGGCTACTCTGGGTTCATTAATTCTGCTGACATTTAGGTATGACCTCAGTAGCATGCGCTCCCTCTCCTCATCTCAGCAGATTTGGAAAACCATGAAGGCACAAGGCAAGGTAGCACACTGAGTTCTCTAAACCCGAAAGTGACAACACTTCTGCCACTGTTGCACCAAGTACCTCCACACTCACTCTGTAAAACTTGGCCATATCCCATGCGTATCCCTGTGAGGAATGGCAAAGCCTCACGTCTGCAGCCGATTAGGGAGAGAGATTAAGGCCTGCCAGGAGAAACCGGGCCATTGTGGAGGTGTGGGTACTGGGAGAGATGGAATGAATAAAAGACGAGTTCAAACCAAATCAGGCCTGCTGGGCTTATCCACCATCAACTGCAGAGTGGTTGGAGCTTCCTGATAAAGATGCAAGGAACCACGTTGAGAAGAAGAAGGAGAGGGGAAAAAAACGCTGAACCATTAAGTTTACATAGGTTTCAACCCCCACCACCAACTGCTCACATGCTATCCAAAAATCTGCTCGCCTTTTTTCTTCTCCCACCTTCATCTCATCGCTCACCCGATGTGATGGTCGCTTTGATTCCAGAGTCATGCTGGTGCTTTAAGCTCTTAACCAGCCAGAGGAGATTTTTCTCTGCTTATTGTAATTTACAGTAACATATTTCTCTGCATATAGTCATTCCCTGGTGAGACAAAAACGTCTTATCCATTTATTCATCAGACGCACCACTGACAGTTACATTTGGTTTTAATAACGTCTTTATATGGAATCCTTTTCATCTTGGCTGAAAAGACAAATTTACTTACAAATGCTTGTTTTATTATGAAAAACCTGACCACCAGTGGGCATTATGAACCCGAAGAGTGCCTTTGGAGATAATGCCCATTTTTAATTCAAAGGGCAAATGATATAAATGTCAACACTAGAAAACAGTGTGTAGTGTACCAATCAGACAACTATTCATAGGTGTTCACCTGTGCTCTTTCAAAATATTAAAAATGTTTCTACTGCCTTGCCACATTGGATTCCTCTTGCTTTGTCCTCTTTCTTTGTTTTCCTCCGAGCATACCTGGGCTTTTACTGGAAGGAGCTGACAATATGTGAAAGGGAAATTTGTAATATGTAGATGGAGTCAAAGATTTTCAGAGGGTGTGTGCAGCTTGGTAACGTTCATAAATACTGGAATGAAACAGATCTGTTTTAAGTTGTGATTATGTGGTTTTAAACATCACCAAATCTCTCATATCTTCCAGCGACGCCAACTCCCCTCTCCACTTCCAGTCAGCCTCATTCTGAATCAGGAGTTGCTCCACCATCTAGTGGTTGAATCCGGAACACATCAGCTCTCTTCAAAAGGAACCCACCTCATTCGCAATGCAACAGTCTCCAACACAGAACATAAAATAGCGTTCATGTTGCTTCTATGGTAACACAAATAACTCCAAGCCAATCATTTGAAGTTCATCCATATAGCACTAATGATGCTAATAAGGCTAATGACAAAAAAGGATCCTCTGTTCTCCTTTCATGTCAGCCAAGGAACAAGAACAACATCTCCCTTCCTTAGGACAGTATTGAATGGATTTTGGCTTCAGAGCGTGGCTCAATTCACTTTGAAAATATGTTGGGGGGGGTTATCATGAGAGAGAAGGCGACTGGAGCAAGTGAGAGAAAGCGGGAAAAGGATTGTTTGGAGTCAGAAACACATTTCAAAGGCTTCCCCAAAAACAGCCTGCGAAATCTGAGATGAAACCAGCTAATAAAGCGCCACACGGCAATAAATAATGCAACAAGAGGAAACAACATGAAAGATCTTTTCATCTCCATATAGAGAGGGAAGGGGAAAGGAAGCGATGAGAGTGTGTATACGCTCAGCTCTGTTGTCAATACAATAGTTTGTTGGACTTTGCTTTGAAACTTTGGTACAATCGGTCATAAGGAGAAATGTATTTCTTGTTTATAGTCAGTCGCTCAATTAATGCCGCTGAAATTGAGAAAGGAAAACATCATGTTCAAATAAAGCTGGGGACAGAAAGAACATAATGACTTCTGACACTTTGTCCTTATCTCTTTCAAGTGCTGTGGTCATCCACAGATTTTCTTGTTTTCGACTTTTCTCTTTATGTGAGCTTTGAATTTGTTTGGTTTTGTGTCCTCTTTTTTTCCATCAATCCATGTGTCTAAAACACTATCTTTTCCCTCATTTTGGTACTAGAATATGCTTCTACTCTCACTGCAGCCCGTCTCGCTCCTCTGGTAGAAAAGCAGAACCAAATCTTATGACTCAGTACAATCAACAGGGCGAAAAAATCCCCTCACACCCGCCCAAAATAGTTCTGTCCACCAGCTGACGACCAAGGACAGAGATCAAACCAACCACAGAGCAGGGGGGTCGGAGCAAGAGCAACAAAAGGGTTTCCTCTCCTAATCTCTGTTAAATTAGAGTAGACGAGCATGGCGGTGTGGGCTTCCTGGAGAGGATAAAGGGGCTCGAGTAGTGACTGGAAGTGGACTGTGTGGTTATGAAATTAATAATAAAGGCAGCATGGAGGGTGGACAAGTGCTGAAGCTCAATGTGTGTGTGAGTGTGTGTTGTTGCATGAAAGTCTGTGTGTGTGTGTGTGTGTGTGTGTGTGAGAGAGAGAGAGAGAGAGAGAGAGAGAAAGAGAGAGAGAGAGGGGGGGAAGCAGCAGTACAGTTGTGTAACATTGACATCTTGTGGCCAGATGTGTAAACTGCGCCATTAACCTCAAGTTGGACCATGAAAAGAAGCTGGATCCTGTCACATACTGCTGTACTACTGCAGTCACACCCACTGATGGAATGTACTGTGACTAAGTACTTTTAATCAAGTACTATATTTAAATATAATTTTGAGGTACTTCTTTTCTTCTGCTATTTACACCTCTGCTCTGCTACATTTGGGGACTCTTGTGCGTTCTACTCCACTACATTTATTTAATTACTTTTGTTTGTAGTTACTTTGCAGATTGCATCAGAGCCAAAGCAGGGCACACTGATATTTTAGGATATTTAATGTCAGATTTTTGATGAAGTTCACCCAAAAATGAACATTCAGTCAGTATCTACTCACTCCCCGTGCTGATGTAAAGTCATGTGAAATTTCCACAAATCATTTCTGGAGCTTTACAGCAAAACATTGTTGCATCATTCTCCGAAACAATAGCAGCAGATGAGGACACGCTAAATAAAAAAAACATAGAATGGCTCTATACTGCATATTGGTGTAATTCAAGTTATTTAAAGTCATTTCTAAAAGCCCAGAGATCCCAAATTGATTTGAAAAGCTGTAATGTACACCCTCTGTGTGTGGTTGAGCTTGTTTGTTACATTTTAAAAGTCCCCATCTGCTTTTGTTTTGGAGATCGCTGGAGCGCTAGTTTGCGATCATGCGTAAGAAATGTTGTCAACCCCAAACTGTAACTGACTTTCCATCAGCAAGGGGGAGAGAAAATAATGACTGACTTTTAATTTTTGGGTGAACGTATCCTTTGAGACAATTTGCGCAATTTCACTGTTACTGAAGCTATATTTAAAAATGACATCTTTACTTTTATTCAACTTTTAGCTTTACAGCACTGGGAATGCCACAATTAATGAAACTCACCTGAAAACCATGTGAATACATAGCCTTATAAATAATTGTAATTTATCACTGTACACTCTGTTCTGTACAAATTCAATTTACTATTGAAAAAAATTCAGTTTACTAATACTGTTTTATGGAGATATATCAGAATATATTGGAATGTTAATAATATAAATCTGTGGTTCTTAAAGTGGATTCCTTGAGGTGGTTCAAGGGAGTCTCCGGAAAAAATGGAAATAACTCATTGTTACTATAATTCTATCCCCTGGCAAAACAATGATAGAATGTACGAATATCTCGTAATAAAACATAAACAAGCAAAATTCTTATCATATGGGGGACCCTGGGGAAAAAAAATCTTATCTAACAGGTTTCCTTGATCTTATTTGTGTCAGTTTAGTGGTCCTTGACGTGTAAAGGTTTGAGAACCACGGATATGAATAACCAGATGGTAATGTGTTTCTGGCTAAACCACCAATGATTTGACAGGTCATGGTACTTCACAGTGACAAAGCACTGAGGCCTATTGATTTACAGTTTTGCCCACATGACTCGGACATAACGGACATAACTTGCTCCTAACAAAGTGGACTATATATCGAGTTCATTTTGTTGTGCTGTTCGGATAATATACCCTAATAACATAGGTTACATTGCATAGGGCCTATATAACCAAGCATTATATATCATCATGCATTGCACTGGAGGGAAAAAAATGTTCTGATGATGGAACTCCCTTCGTAGTGAGCAGTAATTGTTGAGTGACTGGATGATTTTGGAGTCACATCAGACTGTAATGGCAATAAGTCTAAACAAACAATCCAAACCATTACAAATTTGGAGACACAAGCGTGCTTTAAGAGAACTTGGTGTTTTGTATCTATGTTTTACTCTGTGCACTGTATGAAAGCTTCCTTTACTATTTACTCCTAGTTCCTTACTGCACTACTTGTTCAACCTACCAGCCCCGTTTTTTCTCTGTGGGTCTCTTAGTCTGGGGCAATTTGAATTGATTTTACTTTTAAAATGGTAACACAAATAACAGCGCCCCTCTCTGGTAATTACTTGCCCAAAATACACTTGAGCACGCTATGATAGATGGATGCGAGTGGCAGTGAAACATTAAGGCCAAAAGGGGGCGACAGAGGCCGATTAACGGTCTATCTATCTATCTATCTATCTATCTATCTATCTATCTATCTATCTATCTATCTATCTTTGTGACCTGAGCCTGCATGGTATTTCAGTTCCTTTCAAAAATAAGTCACTACGGTAAAATATTAAGTTTGCAGAGATATTTGAGTGTCTCCCTCATAAGAAATGAACTGAGTGTGCTGCTCTCTGTGTGTATAGGCTCTTCCGGTCTCTTCTCACACGCACGCACGAGCCCGCACGTCAAGTGGGATGCTAGAGATGCAGGTGTGTAAACATCAGTGAGCCCGCGGTGTGTCTCTGTCACAGCTCGCCAGGCCCGTCAGCACTGTTAAAACTGTGTGTGTGTGTGTGTGTGTGTGTGTGTGTGTGTGTGTGTGTGTGTGTGTGTGTGTGTGTGTGTGTTTGAGAGAGAGAGAGAGAGAGAGAGAGAGAGAGAGAGAGAGAGATTACAGTCGCTTAAGCCGCGTGCGCCTCACCCGTCCGCATCTCGCGCGCTCACCTGCCCTGCTTGGACTCCATCAGACGCAGCTTTCTCTACAGGGACCTCGAGCCATGCTTCTCTTGCTGTCCACCCGCCAGGTGACATGGATTAACTGACTTCGCTTTCTTGAGGAAGGTGCGGCCCCTTTTCTTCTTCTTTCTTTTTCTTTTCTTTTCTTTTTTTTTTTTTCGAAGTTGCTCCACATCCAGGACGGACGGGACGGCTCGCCCTGCGCTCAGGAAGGGGATTAGAGAAGGAGACAGGCGACAAGCTACTCGGTAAGGTCTTTACTGCTCGTTATTATTACAGACAGCTAACAAGCGGACACACACGGTCGACCAGTCTGGATAACTAAAGTGCCAAAAATTGATTTTCAGTAAACAAAAATTGTAAAAAAAAAAAATTTCCCTTGAGTGTGTCGCTGCAAGCTAGCAAAGCGAACGACAGTGCTTTAATTAGCTCACATTTGTTACACATTTGTTATTTGCTCTTAAAATGAAACAATAGAAAGACCACCATAATGCTCAAAAGTCTTGATTATTTCACAAACTGACTGTCTACGACAGTCGGGTGTACGACAAATAGTGAACATAATAAAATGGACATATTGAGCTTCAAAATAATAACATTTATCAATAAAGTCTATTATTACTTGTAATGGCTAACCCACAGGTGAAAGTTACCACCCGTTTACGACTGTACCTGTTTAAATCCACCTTGGTCACATGATGAAGGAGGGATGCACATGGAGGGGAGGAGGCAGGTTGATAAGAGGGACTTTTAAGCTTAGTAGCCCTCTGAGAGGTGGATTGTGTAGACAGGACTGGGAGGTAGTGCTCTGGATGTTTCACTTCAGCCGGATTAGACACAAACAGACTGAGGCATTCCCCAGCTCTCTTTAAAGCAAATGTCTTAGTAATTTTCAATATTCAACTACTGCTGAAGAATTAAAATGTGTTTTACTAATGCATCACTGCAACCAGAGACCTGAACAAGCACACACACAAACACTCATTATGTGCACACAGACAGTCAAACGCACACTACCACATGCAATTAACAGTCAGATCCAGATATTTTGCTGCATCATGCTTCGGCCTCTTGAAACACAGCACAGACAGTGCTGGTGCCGTTTTAACATGCTAATAAGTGGCACAATCTGATGCTGTTTGTGTGGCTCAGCTCTATGTGCATGTGAACTCTGTGTGCCCATGTCTGTGGGTGTGCACAGTGTATGCATGTATCTGCGTTTCATGAAAAGACATGAATACAAAGTGAGCCCTGACACTGAAACAGAAGAAGAATATGAGGCCAGCTGCGTTCTGTAGGCCCTCCCAGGCTTTACTAATTTATGATGTTATTTTTAGGCTCAGCTACATTTTTGATGCTTCGTATTTGTCAAGTTTAATACTGAGCGAAAAACTCTGGGTGTGTCTGTCAACCTCTTTGTACGTAAGTACGTGCACACATCCATACAGTACACACACATTTGCCTGCACACTTTCAGACTTACAGATGATGTGTGGAGATACTTTGAAGGGCCTACAGTACTAGATTGTTAGTAATCTTAATAATTTGTTAGCAGTTTTAATACACCACAAGTGCAGCGTTTAGCTGAAGTCCCTGATTGACACATTTTCCTCAGCTTCCTCTTCATGTCAGAGCCTTAAAGCTTTACACCCAAGGGTAGTAAGAGTCATGTTGTTATTTCTCCAAAGCAAGGAAATTACATATTGAACTTTTGACCCCAAAACTCAATGTCACTCTTCAAATTGAGCTATAATTAGTCTGCTTTGAAACCAGAATATTATAAGAGGTAAATCCCTTTAAAAGGCTCCACAAAACATTTGAGGATGTGAATGCGTTAGATAATCTTCAGAGTCTTCCGAGAGAGTGAAAACTGGTACTGCTGCCGCTTTTCTTGGCTTATCAGGACAGGATGGTGAATCACCAACTAAAGAGACTGTAAGGAACTGTTCTAATGAGGTCTAAAAGGTTTTAGGTCGGCCCTAATCTCTTTTGCCTCATAGACAGTGCTTTCAGTCAGTTTGGCTTTAATCTGAAACTCTTGATTAAAGGGTTTTCAGACAGCAGCACAAATAGTTCTGTATGTGCTTTTAGGGCAGTTGGCTCATCAGTAGCCATCCATCACTTATTATTCGATGGAGACAGAAAACAAACTGAAACCTGCCTGCTGAGTCAGTAAACTTTATATTACTTTAGACTGTACTTCCATAAAAATGGTATTTCCAGGAGGTTATTGGGAATTCCTGGCATCCTACATCATGAAGAACTGAGGGAAAACAGACATCTATTCTTCTGCTGTCAGGCAGACATCAATACACAGAAAGGGAAAGTCATGCACTCATCTTGAGCAATCTTTTTTTTTTTTTTTTTTGAAACAGACAGTTATCCACAAAATCATAAAACACATTTTCCTTTCACTAATAGTTCTAGTCGTCCATCTAGATTATTTTGGTCACACGCATTGATTGCAAAAAATGTGGACAGAGCAACCATGATGTCACCCAGAGGTTTCCAGAGCTAATGTTAAAGTGGGTGCAGCTGAGTACTGCCATCTTGGCAGTCCCCAACTCCACCTAAATACAGCTAATCTGAAAATGGGCTAATGGGTGGAGCTTAAGCAAGCAGAATGAAACATGGTTACTTAACCCACCTAGCTCCAAAGTATCTCAGGCTATGGAGCTTGCTAGTCTGTGTCTGTGTTCAGAATAGAATAGAATAGAATTACTTTATTGATCCCAGACTGGGAAATTATTTTGTCACAGCAGCAGTAGGTCTGCAAAAAAAGAAAGAATAAGAAAAAACACACTGCACATAACACAGATAGAAAGCAAGATGTATACAATACACAGTACAAACTTATAAACAATAATAATCTATACAACTATACAATAAGTAAACAATGTATATGAATGTGCAATAGCAGAACTAACATATACTTATGAATGTGTAATAACAGATGGGTGTGCAATAATAGAACCACTGGTAATATAAATAGATAAAAAGACTTTAAAAAAAAAAAAAAAAAAGTGCAGATGTAAACATGATGGTGACATGAGCTGAGAGAGTTTTGTATGAAGTGATGACTTGTGGCAGGAAAGAGTTCCTGTATCTGTTGTTAAGACAGCAAAGCTGAAGCAGCCTTTTGGAGAGGGTGCTCCGCTGTCTGACCAGTGTGAGGTCGAGAGGGAGAGTATTATCCATGATGGATAACAGTTTGTTCAGTGTCCTCCTCTCCACCAGTGTGGTGTCCTGTTTACAACCAATCACAGAGCCAGCCTTCTTAATGAGTTTGTTGAGTCTGTTGGTGTCGCTGGCTCCAATGCTGCTTCCCCAACAAACCACAGCAAAGAAAAGTACACTGGCCACCACAAACT
This sequence comes from Acanthopagrus latus, assembly GCF_904848185.1. Lineage (NCBI taxonomy): Eukaryota > Metazoa > Chordata > Actinopteri > Spariformes > Sparidae > Acanthopagrus > Acanthopagrus latus. Next base: position 27,431,853 of record NC_051039.1, on the reverse strand, counting down.
GTTAAAAGATTTCCAACATCTTGCTCCACATGTTGAAGGATCTCAGCTTCCTCAGGAAGGAAAGTCTGCTCATCCCTTTCTTGTAAACAGCTTCAGTGTTAGATCTCCAGTCCAGTCTGTGATTGATGGTAACACCAAGGTACTTATAATCCTCCACCGCCTCCACATCCTTTCCCAGAATACGCAGAGGTTGGGAAGCCATCCTCCTCTGCTTCCTAAAATCAGTCACCATCTCTCTGGTCTTGCTGATGTTCAGCTGCAGGTGATTCTATCCAGTCCACTCCACAAAGTTGTCCATCAGTGTCCTGTACTCCCCCTCTTTTCCTTCACCTCCCAACAACAGCGGAGTCATCAGAAAACTTCTGCAGGTGACACGACCCGGTGTTGTACTGAAAGTCAGTAGTGTATAAGGTGAACAGGGAAGGAGACAGTACAGTCCCCTGTGGAGCTCCTGTATCACTAACCACCACATCAGACAGGACACTGCCCATACGGACAAACTGTGGCCTGCCTGTCAGGTATTCAGTAGCCCTTTTTAGATAGAAAAGGCGGCACATTTGCTCCAAGGTAAGGGCGGCAATGTGCCAGCCTGTCTTTCTAAAACCGAGGCGTAATATTTCTCCTTTTCCAAAGCCGCCTTGAGGTAGGCGTAAACATGTGACGAGTTGAGCCATGAACAGTGACATAGAATTTGTCTTCAAAGTAAGAGCTTTACATTATACCCCATTGGAGTTTAGAACTGGGTTCTTAGCGGGGGGCTTTTAATTCGAAAGTAGCGACCTTCTTTAGCTTGCCGACAAAACAACAAGCTAACACAACCAAACAGCTACAGAGACCGCGGAGACGCTGTACCTCCTGGATCTCTGCGGCTGTCCAGTTGTTCGTCTTAATGTCCGCGGGTGAAATGATGGACTGACTGCTGTGATCAGCTGTTTCTTGGTTTTAAAACTCCTCGGTTGTGGGTCGCACAACAGTGTAGGTCATTGACACCTCCACCCATCTCACCCACAGGCCGGCACATTTCCGCCTCTTTTTAGGTAGCAGGCGAGGCGGAAATAAGTGTACCCTCCAAGGTGGAAAATCAGTGGACCAAAACAGACCCCCAATTTGCCGGCCTCTGTCTAAAACCGCGGACCGAGCCGCCAAAAGGACGGGCAAATTGGCGGCTTGGTGCTCTGTCTAAAAAAGGCTGGTAATTCAGGAGACACTGGAAGTGTTGACACCCATCACCCGCAGCTTCTCACCCAGTAGCAGTGGTGGAATGGTGTTAAAAGCACTGGAGAAATCAAAGAATGTGATGCCACCACCATCCAAGTGCAAATGGGCTTATTGCAGCAGGTAGATGACAGCGTCATCAACTTTCAAGTGGGGCTTGTAAGCAAATTGCAGAGGGTCTAGCAGGGCTCTCACCTGAGGCCTCAGGTGGGCCAAGACCAGTCTCTCCAGCACCTTCATCACGTAAGATGTGAGGGCCACTGGTCAGTAGTCATCGAGGCCTGACAGCGTTGACTTCTTTGGCACAGGAACCAGGCAGGATGTCTTCTGAAGCACCGGTATTCTCTCCTGCCTAGGGCTCAGGTTGTCGAAGTGTTGTAGGACAGGGGACTGGCCTTTGATGAAAGTTAGCACTCACTACACTTTTACACTACACTTAGCATTTCACCAGATGTGAAGAATCAAGAGAGAGGATACATCTGCTTTTATTCCCCAAAGTAAAAAAATATATTTAGATCAGTACAAATGAAATACTTCCAACATGAAAGATCTGTGGACTTATTTGGTGCTATGAGCGCGAGAAGCTAAGTTCCATTTTGTCCCATTATATGACCTCGTAAATTCAAGAAAGGGCAGACATCTTTATGACGATATCTTCTAAACTCTGAAACTCACACCAAAAACATCTAGATGAAAAAGAGCACTACTAATAGGACACGGTAGATATATGTATCTTTGAATTTGGGGTAAACTGTCCCTGTAAGCTCCAAAGATCAATGCTTCAGCCTATTGCCTTCTTAGGGATCTTGAGGAAAATCTTAAGAACTTAGAATTTAAAAAAGATTTCAGAGATTTCCACAGACATTTTCTTAAATTCTGGCATGGTGCGGTACCACACCTTGAACCATGTCATTGCATATTAGTGTAGAAAGAGTATAACTATATATGTTTAAGAAGCTCTATATTGTCAAAGGCAATGTAATGTGTCCTTCTTTTATATGTGTATAGGTGTGACCAGTTACATGTAGGTAAAAAATATTTGTCTTTATGTATGCCACATATGCTCAGAGCATCCAGTACACTGCATTTTTAAATCCTAATGTCTACTTGATACTGGAGACAATCTGCTGCCATTCAGCACACTGTGCCAGTGTCTACCGGATGTGTGAATGAAGAGTCTCACTTGCTCACACACAGCTCCTCTCTCCACTCTGCTTCCTTTACTTGCTGAGATTTTTGCTGAACCAGTTCTTTTCTCTGCAGACTTTAATTCACTTGCAACTGTCTATAAATACTATAAAGACATCAAATGAAGTTTTCTGTCACTTCCTTGAAAGTCTGTGAAAGAAGAGATGGTGTGCTAGAATTTCCCTCTCTTTTAGTACAAATACAGGTACAAAATAATGGTAAGATGGTGTACCGTAGTATCAATGAATCAAAGTATCCTTCACCACGTTGATCACAAATTAGCTGGAACCTTTATCCAGTTTATTGTAAAATACAGATATCAGCAAAGTAACTATAGTACTAACACTACTGGAAGTGTTACCTCTAAAGACCAGATGGACCACATAGTACCACACACCATATCAAGTTCTTGATAGTATCGGTTTTAGCATTCTTACTTGTAGCCAAGTGATTATTGGAACCTATAATTTTCAAATTTCCAGCTATAGCTGTGTATTTGCCAGAAAACAAATGAAGTTAACCAGTTTAAAATTAAAATATCGCCCTTGAGTAAGCCCACCCAGTCCAGTTGCCGACATGCCAGTGATTTAACTACCCTCCTGAACAGAAAAGCCAATGGCTGTATATCTGTGTCTCATTGAGAAAATGTCATATGTAAAACTAACTGATGGCACCTCTGTTTCTCTATTTAATTTCTCTCAGTCTGAATAGTATCCCCCTATCAAGATAAAGGAACTAAGATTCTTTATCTGTTGCCATTGATAGGTTAACAATCGCATCAGTGAATTGAATAAATAGAAACAGGATGTGCAAAGTTAGATACATATGAATAAATATGATACCAGTGTTGCCTCGTATCCTATTTTCATATTTGCCATAAACACCCTTTTGGCTTTCTGAGGGAATGGAGATCGAATACAAATGTGTTCCTTGAATCAAAGCCAAACTTCTGTACCCTGAGACTAAATACTCATTATAGATTGCAATGAATTATGAATCAACTAATGAGAGTAAGGCAGCTTATCATCTCAATCACCATTCTGGCACTACATATAAAACCAAAGATCCTGAAAAAACACACCTTTCAAACTTTTTAACCCACAAACATGCATCCACTGTCAGCCACCCGCTGTCTGTGTCAGTTAAAAGATTGGCATTTACCTGAAAAGGTCATTCAGTTACAGCGATCATGTGTGTGTGTGTGTGTGTGTGTGTGTGTGTGTGTGTGTGTGTGTGTGTGTGTGTGTGTGCATGCTTGCAGGTCTGTCTCTAACTGTGATGTGAGCCGCTAATTGGATTGTGTCCTCCACACTGCTGCTCTTTGGCTAGAGAAGTTATGGGTTTTGGTTAGCGTTCAACAAGATGCTGTCACCTCACTGACTGTTGGGAGTGCAGTCTATTTCATGCATGTCATTAGTTTTATAACAACTATGGCTTTCTCAAATAGATACATTATATTGTATGTGTAATTCATAGCACAGTTTGAAAGATAAAAAAAAAAAGATTTGTCTCTCTCCATTCAGTACCATGCATATTTGCTCTGAAATAAGGTCCCATTGTGGTACACTGTGAGCAGAACAGTAAACATGTCAAGGAGGTAACTATTTTGTAAATTCTCGTGTAAAAATGTATAAATGGTACCGACCCGAATGTGCACATTGCAACAGTGACACATTGTAGGGATGCAGACTTGGTCTGTCAGCTTGTCTGCAAAATTTCTGCCATAGTTTCATTGCTGACATGCCTGCTGACCTCTTGCCCTGACACATCCCCATACTGCCAATACCATTTATGTGTGTACTGCATCTTTTGGATGTCTTGCATTCATTTCTGAGGACATGCCCAACCAATGCTCAGATGGTAGAGATGCAAGTACCCTATGTCTCTGGATAAACATTGACAAAGAGGATAAACAGACGTAAAACAGATGCAGTGAAAATGAGGCTGATATGATTTTCCCAATAATGTAAGAATAATGTAGCTCATACATTTGTAGGATTAATTAATTCATTATTTTAATTTGCTGTCAAATGTATACAAATTAAAGTCTGTTTCTTAGAACAGTTTTGAACATGGAGTGAAGCATTTTGCATTTCTGCTGGTAGCAAAATTTTGCATTAGCCACTATGTATTAAGAGCAGGCTGAACAGAAATCTGAGGAACAAATAATTAAAGATTGTCTGTGCATTTGCTATTATTCAGCCAGAGACACATACAAAGAAACCATTTAGAGGCATAACAGTCTGCACAGACAGACATGGGTGACAAAAACCCAAGCAGTGTCCTTAACACATACTTGCCTCATGGGGAAACTGGTTTGCTGCACAATCTCAGGGTATTTCATCACATCACAACACTCACCACTAGACATACTCATGCACGTACCCAGACACATACCACTTTGCAACTAATTAAGTCTTAGGGAAGAAAGAAGCAGAAAAACATAAAATAACATGGGAAGATTATCTGGACATCGTTTGTAAACAAGTGGTCAAAGTGGATGGGGGATAAGGTGCAGAACCTGTTTGCTTGCCAATGTTACAGTTTTTTTTGAGAGTCCTTTTCTGTGCCTCAGTAGCATTGCCAAACCAGCAGATGATGGAGTAGGACAAAATACTTTATGTAAAAGCATTGTAAAACATTTGGAGTATTTTGCTGTAATTTGAAAATACACAGTAACCTAACCCTCTGATATAATTAAACAAGCTGGGAGACTATCTTTGTGTAACATCAAGATTGTTGGTAAAGGTTGGCCTTCAGTTGGGAATTATCATTGTGGGAACAATCTAGAGTAAGTATTGTAATGATCACTCTCTAGACAAGCATTGACCGGGGTAGGCATATAACCTGAGGCAGTCACAAAGAGCTTAGCTGGTAACCATAACATTGGTCTGTTTACAGATGAGACATTAGCTTTGGGCATTTTAGATACAGTTCTTCTTCTTTTAATCTGGACTTCCTTAATGCAACCTAAAAGTACCTTCACACCTGCTGTACATGTAATCCACCCACCCAGGTATTTTCACAATGAATCCTTCCTTTTTGCCTTTAATCTGCTGTTCAAAAGTTGTTCTCAGTAAATGTCTGTAATAGGCCCTTTTCAGAGCAGACACACAGGTGTGACCAATGACGTTAACAATGGCTCCATCCTATTAAATGTCTCAGTAAGCATTGTCAGCGAGTATGCATGCACAATACCACAGCACTGGAAGTGGCTCACCTAAATATAATGCAGCTTTCATTATTCTTATAAATTCCACCCGTGCTTTTCCTGCTTAGACAACTCAAAATGTCTGCCGTGAAAGGTTCTACATAGGGATGTCCCGTTCGATCATGTGATTGGAAATCAGGGCTGGCCTATTCTCATTATTTTTTATCAGATCTGAAATATTTAAAAACAAATGGGAAAAATAACAGCTTAGTATTTACTACCGTTATGTGATGGTACAGAGTCAGACCGTCTCAACGCCACACAGAAATAACGCATGCAGCATGAGGTCAGTTTGCTGCAGTGACACTACTAGTTGAATTTTGAACGTGGACCCAAGCCTAATTTTTAAAAAAAAATGTTTTACATCAGGGCACAATTTTTGGCAGAGAGCAGACGTGTGTGTAAATAATGCGGAAATAACTTAAATACGACCATTTTACAGAGGGGTAACAAAAGAGCTGCATTTGACACTACACATTTGATAGGTATAAAAATAAGAAGCAAACACTCAAAGAATGCAACAAGCACTCGCGGATACTTTCAAAGGGACAGAGAAATATCCTCGACACAGCGACATGGCCAAAAATATTACAGAGAGGGTAATTAAATGAATCGCTCTATATAACCAGCTCATCTCCGTGATATAGGATCAGGATTTTCTTTGTCACCTGGAGAGCATGTACAACAGGCAATTGAGGAGATGCTGAGTGTGTGTGAAATAGACAAGCAACGCGTCCATGTCATTTTACATGACAACGTGAAAATATGTAAAAAGTAGTGGATGATGTGGAGGTACCAAGCGTGGGCTGCGTCCTCACACACACTTCAGCTGGCTGTACACAAGGGTCTGCAGCATCACAGACTCACCTGCTACCACAAGGAATGTGGTAGGCCAATGTGGCAATAGCATATGCAGAATAAGGAAGAGCCATATGAAAGTGTGATGGCAATTTCATTTTTTTAGTGAATATGTATGTATATGTGTTTGCACTGTGGGGAGAAGCTAGAGCCCCTGGAAAGAACACATGCAGAAATACATACAGCTCTACATCCACCTGGCCAGTAGATAGTTTAGAACCCTGGACCTCCTTGGTGTGAGGCAGTAGTAGTGGTGTAGTGTAGTGTAGTGATCTCAACACTTCTTAACAGAGTTCATGTGAGTGACTTGCAGATGCAAACATTCAAAGAGTTATAAACTAACACAAAGTATTTACAAATTTTCATTTTCACTTTATTGAACCTCAAATTATATTTTGGAAATCTGATTCATCCCGATTTTTACTGTATTTACAAAATAAACAGAGGAATTCCCACACTTTGAATAATGGGTTCTGGATCTAAAATTGGGTTTCTACTTAATTATGTGTGTAATACACATAATCCCAGTACATGATAATGTTTGCCAGAATGTTTACTTCAAAGTCAGTTACTTACAATACCTAAATTAGCTTCTTATGTAAACCCCATGTGTGCTTTAAATGGGTTATAACACTGAGGATTGATCACAAGTAGAATTTGACTACCGGGTGTGACTTTTGTGTTCTTTAGGTTTCTCTCCCCGACCCATCCTACCCTCACTATCTTGTTCCATTTTTGTATCACTCACCTTTCCCTTTCTTATCTATCGTCTCTGCTACTGCATGTGTTTCCTCCCTCTCTTTCTCTCTCTCTGTCTCTCTCTGCCTCAACGTCTCTCTTCCTCCCTCATTCTCTGTCTTGGGTTCTTCGTCGGTATGCCTGTTAGTTGTTCCTGGTAGAGTGAAGCGGCTGCATTATCTAGATACATTATTGATGCACGCAGCACTCTGACTAACGCGCACACACACATGCACACATACACAAACTCCAACCACTCACTCACATAATAAAAACATACATACTCTCATAAAATCAAACACACTGTTACACGTACACACCCGTACACCACCACGAAGAGCATGTGCCTCAGTTTGTTTCTGAATGTGAGTGGGAGTGGTAGAGAAAAAGAGAACGACAGCACACGTGCATTCTGTTTCTTTGTGGCTAAGAATGCACAGCTGATTCTGCCCAACTTCATCTGTAAGAAGACATGAAACAGTCATTCTGTTTGAAATGCACAGGACTAGAATTAAGCACAACATCTGCAACCACATGCTGAGCTAATAGCTTAGCGTTGTGTGCTTGTTCAACACCCTGTAGTACTTCAGGAGAAGCTTTAAGAAACAATCAGTCTTTTAAAATTAAACTAAACTAAAACTAAAGAGCAGTCAGACAGGAGAAATTTAGAACAACCAAAAAAGAGAGGAGACAAGAAAGAGTTATGAAAGAGAAAAGTACTGAGGAGTAACAATTTGAGTGGCGGGGAAGGCGGAGGTAGTTGAGGGGGGTGCAGAAGAGTTCCCAGCATCTCTTTTCCCAGCGCTTTGTAAGGGCCTCATTAAATATGGATGGTGTTTGGAGCAGAGCAGGGGCAAGTGGGACTCCACAAACAGCACAAGCAGCCCAGGCAAGCCCATCCTACTGCGATGGAGCCTGGCTGTCTTTTTCGCCTTGTCTGTCTCTCCATCCTGACTCATTCCTCTGTCTTCCCCCCTTTCCCTCCCTCATTCATTTCCCTTTTCTCAACCTTTCTCTCTTCCCTCAAGTGTGTCTGTCTATCAGCTGCTCTGATGACAAAGTGCATCCATTTTCACCGCTCATCCTGTCTGTTCTGGTCTTTTCCCTCCGCTAATTTCCTCTGTTCTTCATCTGTTCATCCTCCTTCCCTCATCACTGCTCATTTCCCCCTCTTCACTCTTTTTTTCCTCCCTGTGATGATTGCCCAGTTGTTTGATTAGTGCCTATGAATAAAGAGAGAAGCTTCCCCTCCATTGTTTACTCCCCTCTTCATAGCTTTCTATTCCTTTTAGATAATTTTAAATCATGTGTGGTGCTTGACTGATATTCCTACTGCATGTATCTATCCATCCATCCATCTGTTTGTCTGTCTGTGCACTTTTCCATGCACAAATCAGACTATTTTTGGCCATGCAAAATCATTCGGACTGTGATTCAGCCCCACAGCATATCCTAACCCTTAATTCTGTTGTTGTGTCTGCCCTCAGGAGATGAACACACATCAGGCCGGTCGTCTGCAGCAGAATGATGGACGGAGAGAAAGCAGAGCGGGACTGTAACTGGCGCCTTCATGGAGCCCTGATACACAGGGCAAAGAGCAGGTGTGTGTTTGTGTGTGTTTGTGTGTGTCAGTCTTTCTAAGTCGGTAAATGCAAATATGAAACAGATTTATTTTTTTATGTGTACACAAAAACAAAGATGCTGAGATAAGAGGATTAAGAGAGCGTGGGATAAGGAGAGAGTTAGACAGACAGACAGTGAGAGGGAAGTGAGTAGTGAACCAGAGACAGAAAGAGTCTGTGTTATAGTTTTAGTCAGTCTGTTACTCTGAACAGACCTGTAAGGTTTGGCGAAGCTCAGCGTAATCTGGCTCAGCGGGAGTGACGCACAAGCTCACCGTCACAGCATGCAGACACACTTGGTAATCCCATTTGCCTGCTCTGTGTGTTAGAGTCTGTTTGCATTCAGAGCATTATACAAAGCTAGTTTATGGTGCAAGCAATGGAGGCTACACCCGATATTATTTGGAGGAAACATACTTACAGTTTAAAGTATGTTCATGTTCAGCTATACTCAGCCCTGTCTCAGTGAAATCATTTTTGTATACTGCTAAGTGGCTACTGCAAATACATTTTGAGGTTAACAAAATGGCAACCTATGCTTTCTATTAAATCTTAGGAATATATGTTAATTATATATGTTAGTACCTGGCAAGATGCAAAGATGTTGATACTGAACGTAGCTGTAACATGTTCACTGATGATGTCTAATTTTGTTTTCTTCCAAATTTTTTACAATAAGCTTGTCTATCAAGTGACCCCTGCATTATTCATCTTATATCATTGTGTTCTGGCACTGGAGGCACTTGGTAAAGGTTAGAAATACGTCATGCTCTGACGTAAGATTTTTGGAACAACAAGAAGTTCTCTTGTTGCATAAACCAGTTGCAACAGAGAGAAGTCTGGATGTGAACCCCAAATCTGGTGTCACAGTTCTGCACTTTTTATTTCCGCCATAAACCCAGACCACCTTCGTGCGACTCCAGTGTGGTACAGTGTGGGCTCTTTCAGATCAATGCTGAGCTCCTTAGATTTTCCCATTGCAGTGTTTGTGGCTGAGTCTAATGGGTGTATCAGACAAGCCCTATTTAAATGGCCCCAGTAAAGTCATCGGGCATTGTCAGTCATTACTCGCAGAAATGAAGGGGTCATGCTAAAAAGCAAATTTGATTTACACAACTTTCAAAATTGACAGTTTAGGTTGCTCTATGTATGTATTTTTGACTCAGCAAATTTAGATTTAATCAGCGTTGCAGAAGATCTATAATAAATCCATTATTGAACCAAACTTCATGAATGTTTTTGTGACAAAGTAGTTTGTGTTGTGTGCATCCCATCAAATAAAAATGAGAGTTGTAGAAATCAGTTGAACTCAAGACTGCCATGATATATTGTACATGGTGTTTATAGGTGTATGTAATGTCAAATACAGTGTTTTTTTCACTCGTGTGTTTCTATCATGTGCATAAAGATGGTGAACTGACTGTTGCTAGAGGAAACTCCAACAGCATTGCAGAAGTTGGGTTTATATTCTTTGTCAAAGATCCTTTTTTGATTTGTTTGAGAAATGGTTTTATTGGGACATCATAACAGCCCTAGTTGCCATACTACCTAGAGAAGCAAATAGCATGTCTTGGTGGATGGATGGTTGAATAAAGCACAAGACAAGTGACTGTGACTTGCATTCCATGTGGGCAGAGGCTAATAAAACACCAACTTAAGGAAGAAACCTGGTTTTGGTGAAACATTCAAACAGTGAATGTGTCCTGTCTCCTGTCATTGTTGGCCTTTCACTATTTTACAGAGAAAATGATTGTTCCCTGATCAACTTGAAGTGTCCAAACATAACCATAAAAGTTGTAATAAAGTGTTTTTCAGTTTTCACAGGTAGATAATGAACGAGAAGAAATTAAATGTGTTAACAGAGAATATTCTTCAGATGCAATACTTGCAATAGAACAGTTTTATCACTGATGAAAAACATTATTTTACTTGTATTACTTTGACTATGACATGTATTTGCTGTAGTGGTATAAGCCACCTACTGTAGGAAACAAAATAGAATAAACCATCTTACTGAGTGTTTCACCCTCTGATGTCTGTCTGGATATAAATATGGTTTGTTTGTCTCAAGGCAGATTAATCTCTGTGGTACACTGAAACTTTACACAGCATCTCTAAGCTCTGTGATGAGATTCATTAAATCAGCAGCTTACGTGGCTGTTAGAGGACAACCAACACAGCTCATTGTTTTTGATAATGCTCATATACGCTGCTGCTCTTTCCACCAACACATACTGTTTATTACTCATTACAAGAACATTGTTCATATACATGTTAACATAGCACAGAGAGGGAGTTAACTGTAATGTTAGGATGAGGAAAAATACTCTACACTGTAAATTATATTGCTTTTTTGTATAAGTGTTCATGATTTTTATGCGATCAGTTTTCACTGGCATTCAATAGAAAAAAATATATATTTCCAGTATGTGTGAAACACAGGAAGATGTATGGATAGAGGGAGAAGAGATAATACAGTGAATAAATGAATGAATGACTGTACAGCAGCGAACATAAGTATGGGCAATGGGCATAGTCTGTAAGTGCTGCTGCAGCCCTATCACTCACCTTGTCTCAGTGTGTGTATTTGTCTGCACCAGTTTAAGAATGCAGCATTCTCAAAGCACCTCTCTGCTGGGAGATGACGTTAGGGTTTCCTGCAGTGCATTATAGCCACCAAGCCTAAGACAAACGACCACGACTGCCTTTGTTAGAAGAAATAAAACTTTGGAAAACAAAGCAGAGGAACACAAGAAAAGGTCACTTGCACTATGTAATGAGTTAAGCAACTGTTCGGATACTGGTCTGATTTAGCTCACCTGGTGAGTAAGATTGATCACATTGTAAGCTAACTTTTTTTATGACTTTGGTAAATTTGATGAAAACCTAGAAATCACCTTGTGTGATTCTCTGAGGGTGGAGGGTTAGGGTTGTTTTGCAGTTATGAGTAAGAAAGAGTGAGAGATAAACATGTGAGAAACCTGATTCCTCACACATTTAAACAATAATCAAATAGAAAGACAGGGAGGAAGACATGCAAGTTAGGGATTACATGATGAGGAGTTGGTTGGATTTTAAAGAAATAAAAAATCTAAAGCTGTAATCGATACATTGGATTCACTTTTTAGAGCTGATTCGGTAGACGTGAAGTTATTTCTTACACCTGTCCCCACAGTAGGGTTGCCAGATCGGTGCTGTGTTGTAACTGGGCCAGTAACAGCAACCAGGTCACTGCACAGTGCAAGTACCTGGCAGAACATGTTGTAGCTGTAGGATATCTATCGAAATGTTAGCCAGAGGATTAAATGTCTGTTTGTCAGATAAAACTCTACATGTTTAACTACTACCAGTTACTCTTTGGCTGACCTGGTTGAAATATAGTGGGGAACCATGTCATTAATTTAACCAAAAGATGTATATTTTCCAACCATGGCATAGAACGATGAAGAATAGTATAATTTTGTTGTGCAACAAAGTGCAACAGACATATTATTATAATAATAATGTTATTCTAAATAATAATGATAACTTTTATGTGTATAGCAGCCTTCTCAACTAGGTTGAGAAGGTTCTATATCTGTACAGAATAGTATGTATGTAGAAATTACTTATCCTGGCAAGCATCAGTAAGGACAAAACACATTTCCAAGACCCGGCAGGATTTTGCAGTATATTTCAGGAAAAATGATTTCAATGATTTGTGTTTTTATTTGCAGCCCATAATTACATTATGTAAATATATTTCATTATGTAAAAGTTGTATGAATTTTGAATGGCTGTCATCAAATTGCTCTGAAAGTGGTCGCCACTGTCATTGTCGTTATAGTTATGAGGTGGGGTTATAGTTATTGTTCTTGGTGTGGATGGCCCTGTAGCCTGGAGCTAGGTTGTTTCATACAACTGTTTTGTGTTTAACACTGTTATGTTTTTCAGTTAGGTTGGTTAAAACTATGTGGAACCAACAATTGGATGGATCAAGGCTGCTTGAAAAGGAGTGTATCAGTATGTGAAGTCAAGTGAACCTGTACCAGCCATAATATCATGTGATAGCACATGCAGGTTTTTAGCTTAAATTCTAAACTGTTTTTAAAAGTGTATTAACCATGGGTTAATTGTGGAAACTGTCAGGGAAGCGATCACTGATACATCAAGTGTCAAGGGACATGGAATTGAATCAGAGGTGTGCTGTGCTTGTGTCCTACTCAGTTTGTAACGGCCGTTCCTTTTTAAAAACTGTGTGAAACATAGCGGTCACAAAGAAACAGTCCCCTCCCACTGTAATGGTACAATATGTATTGTTTTCTGCCCATTGTCATTCACATATATGAGGTTCCGTTGCAGACTAATAAGGCTCCAAACCACCTATTTTTTCTTGAAAGTTGAGAAATGTGATGTGTCTTGCGGTAGATGTGAGAGAGGAGTACAGTGTAATGTTCCCTGCAGCTTCTAATGTTACTCTGTTACTATCTCTCATCGTGAATGCTGTGGTTGCAAAACAAGAATTACTGTGCGGTCTCAACACTGTTTTCCCAGAGCACACCACTGTTCTTGTCCTTCATCACTACAGTCAATCAAAGCCACTTAGGAAGGAAAACATGTTCATGAGATTAGAGGTGATTAGGTGTGTATGAAGTCTTGGTCCCATCTGAAATGTGCCAACATTTGGCTGTAATCCACTTCTGATATTTTAGGATGAGGTAACCCCTCTGGAAATCCCTTCAGGGTTGCACTGTTCCTTTATATTTGTTGTATCATTTTCACTTGTGAGATCACCAGGCTGATGAGTTAGGAGGATTATTCTGACCCCAACAAACCTAAGTACACTTCTCCATTGTGTGTGTGTAACCGGAGAAGGGAGATCCTGTGAGTGAAGCAAACAGGAGGGGTGAGCTGTGGAAGAGATAGAAGTAAGGGGCGGATGCGATGAAAAGAAAGAGAGAAGCAAAGAGAAGAGAGGGGTATCCACAGACAGATGGATAGATAATGTGCTTATGACTCAAGATCCCCCAGGAGACATTGCTGTCTCACTGTGTCACTCACCTCTTTCATCTTCTCTCACCTTCTATCACTGTTCTCTGTTTTCTCTCCTCCATTCATTCAGTTTTGTTCACTCCTCTCATCGTACTGTAGCTGATGATTCACTTGACACCTTCCTTTTCTAGTCTCTTATTCAGAACCTGAATTCCCCATCTCCCTGTCCCTCCCCTCTCCTCCTCCCTCCTCCCCACTCTCTGGTTTTCTCTAATGGATGGCGCTAATGTCCATCATCAGCACAACATCCGTCTGGGGGAGATCCCATCCTGCATCTGCTCACTGAGGGACACAACTGGCCTGATGAGATCATTCACTCATTTATTGCATCCATCCATGCATTAATTAATTCATCTGCTCATCATCAATCCATCCATTCATTCATTAATTCTTTGTGAATGGCACCTTTGATCATTGATTTATTGGTCAGTACCAACTGCAACAGTGTCAGCTGGTGATGTTTTTCATCTTTTGAGTCTGTCATCATGTTAAAATGTGGTCTTGGAGACACCTTTTGTAGTAGGAACTATCAGCGCCAGAATTTACAGGTGTGTAATCAAAAGGAAGGCTGAGTTGAAAGTGGCTGTGGTTAAAACAAGGGGGCCAGAAATAGGGACATGGCTCCCCCCACTACCACGGAAACGGTTCTGAGTAGTTTGGCAGTTGTGAGCTGCTGTCATTCACAGGCTCTCATTATGTTCCCTTTGGAGCAGCTGAGTCACCTGCAACAGCTAATGAGAAAATTTGGTACTACTATTCCATTCTTATAAGAAAACCGGTTTGAATATTTTAAAATCAACCCAACCCTACTCTGGACAATCACAGAGATAGCGTCACAAGGTATGTAGTATAAATTAAAATGAAGGACTATTTCAAAGATAGGTCTGGTCTTATTTTATAATGTAGTAATAACTACATTACTCCAGTGTATGGTGAACATGTTGACGGTTGTCATGGCTGGAGTGATCCCATCGCTAGACGGTTTCTAGTTTCTAATGATTGCAAATCATGTGTTCACTTTTTCAGTAGTCATATTCTTTTCCATCTGTTTTACATATTAAAGTCATTCTACATGAGTACTCAGGAGTACATTAGTATCTATTTCCCAGTCTAGTAGATTTAGCCTTTAATGATGTGAAAGGGGATATAAGGTCAGGGTTAATGACCGAGTCCTTGTCTGACTGTCTCAGTCATCAGACTTGAGGGAAGGTTCTTTGTGTGTGTGCGCGCGCGTGCGTGTGTGTGCGTGTGTGTGTGTGTCTGTGTCTGTGTCTGTGAGTGCGTGTGCGTGTGTGTGTGTGTGTGTGTGTGTGTGTCTGTGTCTGTGAGTGTGTGTGTGTGTGTGTGTGTGTGTGTGTGTGTGTGTGTGTGTGTGTGTCTGTGTCTGTGAGTGCGTGTGCGTGTGTGTGTGTGTGTGTGTGTGTGTGTGTGTGTAAAGTAAATGAGAGAGGAAGTCTTGGACAGCATCTACATGAATTCCATGCTTGTGCTCTTTGATGAGCTTGTGCTAGTTTACTTAACAAGCAGAACCATAAAAACTGTTTCCAAAGGGCCACATTAAAAACTTAAGTATCTGGATGGACTGTCTGCATGCAGCTCTAAATATATGACTGCATAATCTATGAGTTAGTCTATTACTACGAACATGTGATACCCAGTGTAGCATAAATACAACTAGAACTGAAGTGATTATTCTGTTCGTTCATATTCATTAAGTTCAACAATAAAACCTTCTGTTATTAATTTATTGAGATGGTTTGATAATAGATTATTCATTCCATGGCATTTTTGAATCAAAAAGGCCAAACATCTGTTGGTTTCAGCTCTCAAATGTAAAACTGTGATCTTTTTTTTTTCTACAAAACAATTAACAAGCATTTCAAATTTTGATAATAACTTATATATAACAGTTTCCATTTTTGAGTTTAAGTGGCTCTTCAAGGACAACATTAGTGTATGTGTGTGTGCATGTGTGCGTCTGCGCGTGCATGAGTGTGTGCGTGTGTGTGTGTGAGCTGATATGTCATTAGATAGATAATTTCAAGCTTTCACAAAGACCCATTAGCTCACAACTACAGCTCCTACCTACAGACACCAGAGGCGAGCCATGTCCATAACATCCAGCTCACTGAGCACCACAGCCTGTCAACAGTCATTTGTAAAGACCACCTGCCTTACAGCAAACACAACACGAACCCATTTAAAGAAGACTGCATCGTTATTGATCATTCAGAATTAATGATATTGATATTTACTGAGGGTTGAGCACAAAATGCGAGCAGTTGGCTCATAACTCGGGCTAAGAGCCTATTAGGCTGCATGAAGTCACAAATGACATCATTGTTGGCCTCAGCCCAGACGTCCCACTGCCAGGGCTAATACATGTGTTTGTGTGTGTGTGTCTGTGAGTGTGTGCACTGTGTCCCAGAAGCATTATTTTCACCACTGCAATTAACTTAATCATTCACCATCTCGTATTCTGAATCTGATTGTTGACACACTGTCACTTCAGCTCAATTTTGATCATTCACAAAAACTTGAGTGTGTTTTCAGCAAATGTTTTTCAGCAGCTGAGCTCTCTGTGTCCTGTTTAGTATGCCTATATTTTCTGGTTGGAATCATGCAGGAAATGTTTCATCACATTTCACTTACTTTTGCTTTGGCAAATAAGTACACTCAGTTTACTAAATATCTGTGTAACCCCTTTGCACTTTTGACCCCTGGTAGGTAAATGGAGGTGCAGGACAGGAGCCGCTCCCCGTCCCGTAGGACCAGCCGGGTGGAGCAGGTGGTGGGACGATGGCTGAGACGTTCCAGAGACTTAGGCAGCAGGTCTCACTCTCTGAGCAGGTAAAACTCTGTTTTTGCTTCATTTAGATTCAGTAGTTAGAGTCTCTGTTTTATCTGGCCTAAATTTGTCTTTTGCCTGAGGGAAGGGCCTTTTTAAAAACATTTACATACGTTAATGACCCACCAAGCAATATCTGATACTTTATATAGTATTTATTCTTTCTTTCCTTATTTTTCTAAATATACAAAAATGAAGTTGTTAACCAAAAAAGTGTTAAGACTGTCAGAGCATAGAATTGAAATTGCAAGGCAATATATCATTCTGAATGAATTATTTTTGGCTTTGTTTTTATGTCCACCTGCTCCTCTCCAGAGACCGGGTTGCAGCGGATGGGAAGACGGCAGAGTCCAGTGGCTCAGATCAGAGGAATTACCCCTTCCGCTTCAACGTTCAGATCCAACGGGACCACAACATCAACTCTCATGGCCTCACTCTGTCTTCCCAGACCCCCATTCTGGTGCAGGAGGTCACCCCAGGTATTCTTAAACTGGTGCAGACAAAATATGAATTAGTTATTAACAGCCAAACCCCTACCTCAGCCGGTTGTCTGTTCTGAGGTAGTGGTTATAAAGCGCAAGCTGCTCTCATGCTACAAATGGTATTGTGCATGTACGTGATTGTTCTATATACAGATATACAACCCTTTTGTACAAAACTGATGCAGCGCTTCTCACTCAGCTCATGAGTGGAGCGAAACACAGTACTACTACTGTATCAGGGGGTTTGATTTCAGCTGACTCTTCAGGTTTAGGTGGGCCCAGCTCTGTCTGGTTGGTACCTATCATCTTACCCAACACCAGCTCAGGCTCCCTCCCCGCCGAGATCACTTTCTATGTGCCAGGTCTGCAGTGTTTTGGTCTGCTTTGTCAGTGTCTTTGGCACAACAGGCACAGCTGTTACTTTGTAGGTGCTGAGCCGCTATGGCAGCAGCACTGAAATAACCTGCCCCACCCATGGGAGGGTCAGGGCCATACTGACAGATTTACAGGACATACTTTTTAGAGTATTGTAGATACAGTTTTTTATCAGGAGCTGTTTAGTATTGTTTTGTCAGTTCAGTCAAATATAATCAATTGAACCAGAGTTATCATCTGTTTATGGAGACTGGGATTATTCATCTTAGAGTCTATTTAGATGCACTACAAGGAACTTTTAGCTGTGAAACAGTCTCAGTTTAGTACTGATGTCTCTGGATGACCTACATAAGCAAACAAGACCATCAATGAGCAGTTTGGCTATTTATATGTAGTAATTCTTAATGCCTGTAACAGGGTTGAATTCCTAAAATTATAAATCATTCTCGCGGCCTGAGGAAAGAAGCTGCCTTGTAGTGTTGTTGTATGGCAGTGGAACAACTGGCTTATATCTTAACGTTTTATGTTGACCTTGCAACTGAGCTAAAGTATGTACTGAGGTATTTCGTACTTTTATTTAGCTTGCTATTATGTAAATATTAACATTACAAAGGAATGTTGATAGCTTTAAATTTAGCTCAATAAAATTACAGAACAACCAAATTTGCTTGCTATAGAATTTAAGAGTGTAACATCCTGTAGGTGTGGGAGTATTAACACAAAATTTGTTACATCGTCATGTTCATAGCCATAAAAAGATACATTACTTCATCAATATGCATCCTGCAAGCAACTGTGTTTAAAAAAGAAAAGTAGTATAAAAAATATCACTCTTTCGCTCGCTTCCAAAACAAATGCACTTGCTAGCCAGGTCAAGATCAGTAGACACAACACTTTTGGTGGAAACAATGCTGCTGCACAGGAGTCGTCAGACTCAACAATGCAATGAAAATTTATTGATGCCTCTTTTACCTAATACAATAGTGCTATATTTGGTACCGAAATATAAGCTTCTATAAAGAGCTTTACTGTACGACATCCAAGCAAATACACCGCCTTCCTTTACTGCATTATGTCATACCATATAATTAGTAAGAGGGCAAATGTATTCTGGTCTTTCAGGAACAAAGCTTTTTTGTCTCATTCTCACTCTTGCCTCCTACTTTGCAAAGAGCAAGTCTTCTCAGCAAATGTAATAGTGGAGTGGTGCCAGACAACTGCAGGCATCTGGCCGCTGAACAACTCAAACTGTAAAAAGTGGAAACTCAGAGGGAGCCAATACTGTATGCTCATACTGCATACATGGACACAGAAAACATAGTGTAGAACTGATGCTGGTGTGTGTGTGTGTGTGTGTGTGTGTGTGTGTGTGTGTGTGTGTGTGTGTGTGTGTGTGTGAAGTATCTTCACTATAATGAGGAGGCAAAAGAGAGGAGGAGATTTTCAAGAAGAGGGAGCACTGTTTGCTCCTAATTGAGGCTCTCATGCAGCACTTCTTCCAGGCTGTTAACTCTCGCCAAGAACCTCCTCCAATCACATACCTTATGTACTTTCTGTTATGCAGGAGAGAGGTAAGAGTGGGATTAGGGCTGTGACTGGACTCTCAGTGAAGGTGGTGGGATTGCATACAGCTGAAAGTCTGACAGGAAAAATCTGTTGAGCAACTTTCTACTGAGGTCGCTGGTTCAAAACCCAGAACGTAATGTGCAGTTGGCACCTTGCATGGCAGCCTCTGCCATCAGTGAGGGCCCTGCGATGAGCTGGCGACTTGTCCAGGGTGTACCCTGCCCTCGCCCAGAGTCAGCTAGGATTGGCTCCAGGTACGTGGACATGTCACCTCGACTTCAGTAAAGGCACTGCACCTTCTGCTCTTCACAATGTAACCTTAGAAATATATAGTTTTGCACAATTCTGAAACTCACAGATGTACAGTATTGTACACCCCTGTTAATGATGCTTAGCTTTAGTGTCGATTGCAGAACTTGAAAAGAGTGATGCAACACTAATGGTTTGTCCTGCTGCATGATTTGAAAGGGCTTCTTCTGTTCAGAGCCAGATACGTTTCTCTCCATTGAGAGAGCTAAATCATCCATCATTATATACAGTATCCTGAATATGATTTACTTACAGCCATCATACTTACTTAAGGATTAACTGCCTTTTAGAGCTGATGCCAACCTGTGTGCTGTGTGCATAGCTAATCATTCAGAGATTCCTTAAATTGTACTGGCAATCCGTGCCTACAGTGTGTTCGTACATAACATGTTGTAAACACAATATTTATACAAAACTCCTCTCTTTGCATGGTAGAGTGTACTGTTCTAAATTGTGACATGGACAGTTCAGAAAATACAATTTCTTTGTTTTTAGTCAATAATATTAATCTTTTCTTATGTACATTCCTCTTAATTTGACCCAAGGCCAAGGACCCCTTAGCTAATAGAAGGATGGAACATTATTGTATAGCATTCTGTTGCACAAGGCAGTCTGATGTACCATTTTTCATCCAGTCAGCAGCAGTTGTAGCACAGCTAATTTGAGGTGAGTGAGCTTCATCCCTGTTTCCTGAGGTGGAGGTTAAGTTGGAGTCTCAACAAATTACAAAACAATCCATTGTGGCATACTTGGGATAAAAAATACAGCTAACTGGATAGTATGTTTCGGTAATGTACAGTTACCTGACTAGGTCTCTCTAATCCTCATTACAGAGGTTATTTAACACCAGTGTTCTCTGGTGGCATGTTTACATACTGTACATTAGTCAATTATAACTGACCACACAGTCAAATTCTAATGATCAAATTTTTTTCATCATGATGAGATGTGGCACTCAGACAAACACTAAGCTAAATAGACAATACCACTGATGTAATTGGTAGTACAGTGATTAGTGACATTATAGGTGAATACATAAACACAAGTAGTTTGTATTTTGAGTCATTTTATTTATGTATTGTGCAAATTGAGCCACACTGGAAACATCCATTCTGAGGAACAGCTGCAGTGCAATCAGAGCTCAGATTCATCTAAAAGATGAGGCCATGAAAATGTATTTCCTATAGATATTGTGGATGCAGTTTGTCAAGGTATAACACCTACCAGCAAAGGTTATCTTGCATGTGACTTAATACATGAGTTGACATCATTAATCACTTAATCACTTTGACCATGAAGGCATGCTGGTGGAAAGTTAGTTAAAAGTATGTATTAAGATTTGCATCTACCTGGGCAGACAGCGCAAGTAGGTTCTATGTATGGGACATGCTGTATTGAATGACTTCAGTACACACTGTGTATTGTGTTCTGCTTGTATTTGTACTCTGAAGTGCATTTTGCTGCTGAGCTGCAGAGCCACAACGATCTGAATCCCCCTGAGGTCTGAGGGCAGATTACCTTGCTCTCTCCTGTCTGGCTCAAGTCTGTTCTGTCACCATCTGCTTCTACCGATCACACATACACACAGACACAGACACAGACACACACACACACACACACACACACACACACACACACACACACACACACACACACACACACACACACACACACACACACACACACACTCACACACACGTGTGCACGGTCATCACGGTCTCCAGTGGCCCCACTAAGGCTTGGCTCTGTGTTTCCTCTCTCTGTGTCTCTGTGGCACGTGCTGCAGCATCTTGACAGTGAAATATGAGGCCTTCATTTAAAAGCATTTCCAGAGCTATCCGTGTCACCTCCATCTGTCTATATCTATGTTTGGATGTAGCATCAAGTAATAACCATTACTGCCACAATTGCATTACTCGGTATTGGAAGGTTCCCTGAAAAATATGCTGAGGATGCTATGGATAATTGTAATATGGAGGTGATAGCAGGGAGTGGTCTACAGTGGAAAGTGGGAAGAAAGTCTATATGTATGCATGTTTTTATTGACATACTAGACAGAGATTCCACATAATTTAGGATACAAATCTGGATTTTTGTGCACAATACCCACATGAATTCATGTATGTTTCCTGTGTTCAGAGCCAAGATTTTTGCTCTACTGCCCATTTCAACATTTGTATGGTGGAAACTCAGCCAAAGACACTGTTCATGCCTCTATGATTGTTCAAAAAAAGAAAAAATAGACCCTTTTATCCCACAATATTAATTATATAGAAGTAGATAAAATGTGCATAATAAAAGCAGCTTTCTACATGAGAAAATAAAGAATCTTTTTAAGTTTTGTATAAATAAAATATATAAACTTTCAATTAAAGCTTTGTTAGAGCGTATCCCTTGCCATGTCTTCATTGCAATATTGTCTTCTTCACTGACACAATACCATTCTCATACCCATGTTTTAGGTTCAGTCAATTCAAGTGACTGTTTTTTTGTATAAAATTCACTCTTTGTGTTGTTCTGTGCAGCAGTGAAGGGATAGTAATGTGAACAGGGAGTTTTGTATGAAAAGCACAGACTGCTCAATCCTCATATTTGCTAAAGATAAACACTGAATTGTTAAAAACATTGTGTCCTTGCACAGAACGAGGACTGTAAATTTAATGGCCATCTTTTAATGGCCGGTATGAACAGGAGGAGTGACAACATCAAGAACAAAGGGTGGTAACACTTTATCTTTTAACTATCATTAATGAATGGTAAATTTATAGTTAGTTAAACTGTTATTAAGTTATTTCCCTAGACTGCTTTATACAGTATTTATTCACAATTGTTAAGGTTTTTATAAGGTCAGTTTTAGCTTTATAAGGGTCATTTACATTGCTATGGAGCATTTATTAACCATTTACAAAGTATAATAAACCAAATGTTTAACTTTAGAATAAACAGTTGTATAAATAGAATGGCACTCAGTAAGAGCACATGCCTCCGCCAAGGGAAAAAAAAAAAAAAAAAAGCCTACTTCAATATCAAATTCAGCCTCCGAAAACAACAAAGGAGGCCAGTTAGAGTACCAAGTCTGTTCATGTAGTTTCCTGGTTGACAGACACCAGCAGCTTTGTTGCTAATGTAAGTGCGAACTGCTTCTAAATGTACTGTAGCTGCCGTTAGCTTGTTAGCGTTTGTAAGCAGTCTTATTTGCTGTCAACTAACCAACAGACACAAGTGAAAGCATAACCTCTGTGGTGTGGGTAATTGATGGTTTATAAATCACTGCATTGTTTGTTTTCAGTGAAATAACTATTAACTAAAGTTGAATTAAATACGCACTTACCATGTATTAACAATGTTTACTATAAATTGTTGCCCAAAGTTTTTCAGTCTTCATTTGGACATCAGAATATTGTTCGAAGACAGACTCTGAAAATCCAAATATGCACTGTATGGAACAGCATCATCAATGTATTTGGAGGAGTTTTGAAAATTGGATGTGCAAGAAATGATCTTCAGCTGTAACTTCTGGTCACAGCACTGTTATACTGGTGTACAATTGTATGTTCTAACAGTGCATACTGTACAAGGTATTCTTGTACAGTATGCAAATACAGAGACTCATTAACAGTCTTTGCCACTAATGACATCAGAAGGGCTAACAGCAGCCATTTAATGTTGGGTACTGATCTAGGGACACTAAAAGAAAGGTGACGTTAGGATGGTAGTAGAATGCTAAATTAAGCAGAGATATATGCAGTTGTTTGATACACAGTGTATAGTATTACAGTGATTAGGCTGCTGTTCTCTCTGCAGTGGGGAGGTTTGGACTGCTGTGTGAAAAATTATGCATCAGTGTGAGATGAAAGGAGATCACTAGAATACAGGCTACAGTCTGTCATCAATCCCGGTCGCAGCATGAATGCAGGCCAATTGAACACGCTCAGGCATGACAACACAAGGACATTTTGTGTGTCCAGGTGGTCCTGCAGATGGCCGGCTCGTCCCCGGCGACCAGCTTGTGAAGATCAATAACGTCGCTGTCGATGACCTGACCCCGGAGCAAGCTGCTGAAATAATCAGGTCCACACCGACAGCTGCATTCATACACAACACAACACACACACACGATTATCATGAGGCATGAGAATCAGTACAAACTGCTGTTTGAAATTAAGATATACACGTCAAATCTCATGCTACCTTTTTTTTTCAGGGAGTGTCAAGATTCGTTGACCATGACTGTCCTCAGAACAATGCTGGTGAGTCTGCTTGATGTAGAACTGCAGAAACAGAAACACTGATAGATTCCTAATTGCAATTCAATTCCAGCAGCATTTTAGATGAACATTTCTTGTTTTCTCTTGTAAAAACAAAAAAACACGGCATGTTTTTGTACACATACTTACATACTGTAGATGTACAGTGTCTCTACACACATAGGATTTTAGAAAGCTGTCACCCAACACATTAATCAGCATTTCAATGAGGCTTGGGGTCGAGCGTCATTGCTAACAAGCGACCTGTCACCTAGGTCCCGGCACTACATCTTTGTTAACGGTGACAGCATGTTTCAACCCCCACACACTCAAATAGACACTCTACCATCATCACACAACCTGTGTGTGTGTGTGTGTGTATGTGTGTTTGTTTACTGTGTGTGTGTGCGTGTGTGGGACCTTAATCTGTGAAGGTGACGTATGTGTTTGCACTAAGGAGAAATAGATCGGTAAATAAATGGCTGCTCCTAAGTGATTCTCATCAGCGGCTCTGCTGATGGAAGCACCTTTACCATCTGATTCACAGCTCCTCTAAGAAATCATTATTGAGCTTCAAGGAATTATTAGCATTTCCCAGAAAGTATTCATCACTGTCATCACTGCTTGTTGGCGGTAGCAAAACATCAAAAAGGTTCTCAACCTGAAGATTATAATTATAATCAGATGAAATACAAATGCAATGTTTAACAGGTTTTTTTTGTATGTTTGTTTATTTGATTTTTCATGCTTTTATCCACTGACTATAACTGGTTTGGTATTAATGAACGCAGCAATGTGCATATTTTTGCATTGAGAAGCTTTACTTTGGATTATTATTGATAAATAATGTATAACTCCTAAATGTAGACCTTCATGTATTTGGAAGAGTGTGCTGTTTTGAGAAGGATTGCAGTTACTGCATTAATACATTTTTTAAATTGGATGCACCCAGTGCCTAATAGCTTTAATGGCAGAAGTGATTTCAACTGCTTTAAGTTTGAGTCTGCAACCTGTCACAGAATACTGCCAAAGAAAGACTGGGTATAAATTATCAATCCATTTAATAGTCAGATGTGTTTGGATACATTTACAAAAGTAAAAGGGTTTTGCATATTTTCAATTCACTCATTTCCTAATTAAATTGTAAGAAATACTGTGACAACTTGATTAATTGACCTGTGTTCTTCCCAGGGCCCCAAGTCATCATTCATCACTCCAGAGAAGAGGGCCAAGCTCAGGTCCAACCCTGTTAAAGTTCACTTTGCTGAGGAGGTGGAAGTCAATGGACACTCTCAGGTGAGTGAGAGTACATGGAAAATTACGTGGAAATTGCCAGCTAAGTGTCTTTGAACTTAGTCAGTGGCATTAACATTCATTTGCATCTACATAAGATATCCAGATACATCATGTATGTGTTTATACCAGGTTTAAATAGTGGTATAGAGTATAAAATACATGAGTTACTGTCATTTTTTTTATATATATTTAACAGATATAAGAACTACTTATGCCCGTAATGGCCCCCACACATTTGTTGTCAGGTGTCAAAATGATATTTCAGTAAGGAGCCATGTTTGCGATGGCCTAATGAGGTGGGGAAAAAAAGGCATTTCATAAGAAAATAAAATACATTTGATTTATACATTAACATATTTTATCGCTTCTTCCCTTAAATCTTGTGATATACTGTGTTTTGGGATCCAGTTGGAGGGTCTTGACCCCCAGGTTGGTAAAGGTGATTGATGTAAAGGTTCCTTCTGGAGTTTAAGACTTCAGTGGTGCTATGGAGCTAGCGCCTTCTTTGTGATTAGGTCCCTGTTTTTCATTATTTCATGCTCTTCCAAAAGGACACATACACATGACATGATACACAATCATTCCAATTTGTGACACTGTTCCACTGATTAAAATGAGGCTGTAACTGCCACATAGTACGCTGCAGTGCCATTAACAAAGGCATAGAGGAAGACTGCAAGCTAGTTAATGCCAGTGTTGGGGAGACTTAAACTACATGTAGTTAAACTAGATAGCTTAACTATAATTTGATGTAACTTGCTGTTAGTTAAACTACATTCATATTTTGTGCTGTGTCAAGTACTTTTTTGAGTCATTTTTTGTAGTTTAAATACTCAATTTACAAACTACAATTTTGGCCAATAACATGAAATGTATTTTTTTTATAAAAAAAAAAAAAAAGGACCCGTATGATATAAATGTCATTTTATTTTTCTTTGAAAAAAGGCATGAAACATGTCATGACATTCTAAGCCAACACTGCCTCTGATTGACTTGCACTGGCAACACTCAAATGCTTCACAGAGTGGGTGGGTCTTTGTGCCATGAAGGCAGTGCTCAGTGCTCCGCTACCCCCGATGCACCCCCGAACATGCCAGCCTAACCATGGCCATTTTTGAGCATGTACATGTTGGATATAGATGCATCTACAGACACAACCTACGTGTTCACATGTGAGCTCTACAAGCCGAAAACACACTCAAAAAAATCACCAGATGAGACCCCACAAAATATTTTCAAATCTCTACCGAAAATGTCCAAAGTGTTTGTGAAGTTCAGCACTGGTGTCCCAGCCAGTGCAGCATGTGAGCAGCTTTTTAGTGTTAGTAAAGATGTTTTTAGTTCCAAACGGAACCGGCTGTCTGATACAAACAGTGAGAGACTGCGCATGTGTCGAGTCAACAAGCAATTCTGCCCAGGCATCTAGTTTTAGTGCCTTAGTGTTTGTGCCTCGGACATTCCTGTGATATTGACGAAAAATGTCAGGTTTGGTTTTTCAAAAGATAAAACTTGAGTTGAGAGGCATATTTCTGCTGGCATGTGAATTTTGTGTAGGCTATTATATTTTGTTACACATGATGTTGACTTATTTAACACTGAGTTAAATGAGCATAATCAGTATAAGTAGTTGCTAAAGCTACTTTTTTTAGCAGCAGTTTTACAAACTACATTTCTCCAGGGGTAGAAATGTAGTTTGTTCAAACTACTGCCAGGCTGAACTACATGTAGTTTTACAAGCTATGCTTTCAAAGTAGCTTCCCCAACACTGGTTAACACGGATGTAAACAAATGTTTCATGAGGAAGGAAATAGTTGCCACATACTTTTTAGACCTCATAGATACACAGTGCATTTTGGTTAGTAACCCGGAACGATTTGTGTTGTTGTTGTTGTTGTTGTTGTTGTTGTTGTTGTTCATAGGAAAACACCACAGGGCCCCTTCAATGCCTCCTAGATCTTGGTCAGTTGAGTTGTTAATAAAGCAGACATTGCTTTAAGTGACATTTGTAACCAGATGTAACTTGTGGACACTATATTGACATGCGCTATAATTATTCAGTATTATTCCATACTTTGTGCAGTGTTTCTCTTTTATGCCTGGCTCTGGCTGGCCAGAGTTCCCACCCTGCCAGCGGATGTGAAATTAGCTGTATGAGGAAAACCACAGAGGCCGGAGTGCCCATTACTAATCACAGAGAAAACACGGATCAATATCTGCCTCGTCCTACAGTCCTAATGTCTGTGATTACAGGGCAGTAAGCATCAGATTAAGGAGTGGGGTAGGAAAAGAGACAGAGGCAAACAGAGAAGAGATAGGGGGGAGAAGTGTTAGCCACTGTAAAAGGAGCAGAAACAAGAGAGATGGAAGATGGGAGGGTGACAAGGGAGGGGTTGTCTAAAATTTGAAAGCTCTCCATTTGATCTTCAAAACATACCAACATCAATGTTGCATTATATCACAGAGTCAATACAGAAAAACACTTTATAAAATGATAAGCGAACAGAGATGAAGCAGGAAAAGATGACTCACCACAGTGAATAAGCTGGGCCGACAGAAACAGGCCAGAGGAAATGATGGAAAGAAATGCTCCGTGAGAAGAGCTGAAAATAAGACAAGGCTAATCCCTCTCTCTCTCTCTCTCTCTCTCTCTCTCTCTCTCTCTCTCTCTCTCTCTCTTTCTCTGTCTCTCTCCTTGTCTAAGTATGTTGTGATGTGTTAGCTTTGATCATATGGCATTGTAGAAATGCAAATTCATTTTTTTTTAATTGTAAAAGCAGAATTGCTTGAGAAATGCCTTCAATTCAGTTCTGAATAAACTATTACCCTCTGTCATTAGATGTTTTAACAGCCACCTGTTTTAGCGTGCATTTTCAATATAAGCAGAAAAAGTATGTGTGGAAAGGAAGAACATGGAAGTTTGTTATGTTATGATGAGCTGAAAGAGTTCATATTGCTTCCAGTGAAGTGTCTGAAATAATGAAAGAATCAAATAGGACAATGTAAAGTTCCTCAAATTAATACATGACACAACAAGAAATGTCATATTTACATAATTGCCCTGTGCATCATTTAAGGTTCAACTGATGGTCTTTCAATTATTGTTCATCAGTTAGTGTCCTCTTCTTCTTAGGTGGTTTAATGGCACTCAACTGGAGAACTGGTTTTGCCAGTTATCATATTGAAACAACGTGTAGTGGATAGAAGTGTGCATTATTTACACTTTCCTTTGCAGATATTCTGTGTATCTGTGCTACATTTGGCCCTGAAAATCTGCATATAGAATTGCAGTTCTCACATGGTTCATTGAGTCTTTGTCAAAAACCAAGGTGTGTTATTTGATCCCAACCTTAGTCTCAAAAAGCTTTTCAAAACTAAGGTCAGTGAATTGTGCTTTC
This sequence comes from Acanthopagrus latus, assembly GCF_904848185.1. Taxonomy (NCBI): domain Eukaryota; kingdom Metazoa; phylum Chordata; class Actinopteri; order Spariformes; family Sparidae; genus Acanthopagrus; species Acanthopagrus latus. Next base: position 27,403,472 of record NC_051039.1, on the reverse strand, counting down.
ATCACTGAAATAATATTCAACATTGTGATATTTTCTGAGCTGCAGAGAAACCAAATTAATGGTACAGGCTTTAATTTTGTCATTTGATTTATGGATTTATGAATTTAAATTAAAAAGGCAGCATATTACACCCTTCTAGTGTCTTTACATTGGCTACCACTGTATTAGAAAAACCAAACTGAAGAATTTTCTTAGTACTTTTAAAGCTCTTCATAGCCTGGTGTCTCTGTGTCACTTTGCCTGTTGCCTAGTCCCATGTCAAGACTTTACTGTTATTCTAGAACAACATACCTGAAAATCAGCTTCTCTCTTTTTTTAGAGGTATAATTTGTAATGCTCACAGTTTCACCTGACACTTCTGACCTCTGACCTCATGTCTGGTTTGCAGGGCAATTCGCTGCTCTTCCTGCCAAACGTTTTGAAGGTGTATCTGGAGAACGGGCAGACCAAGGCCTTTAAATTTGAACCAGGCACCACAGTCAAGGTACAATGCAATGATGCAGTTGACCACATCAATATCCATTCCTATTTATAACCAACTTCATGTTGTCTTCATACTAAAGACATGAGAATTGTAATGAAGTTCGGGGGTTCAGAGATGATGCTGAGGTTCATAAAGTGTTTATGTGATGAAAGTATTCTTTGTGATCAAGTCAACATATAAAGCTTATTTCCATGCTAATTTCCTCAGAGATCAACATATTTGTCAAGGAGACAACTCCATAATGTGGATTAACGTGATGCAGGTTCAAGACTGTACTAAGCTGCATATTTGAGTATATTCAATGAATTTATAGGCTAATTTAAATTTGATTTGAAACTACAGCTAATGTGATTCAGTCACTTCCACAGTTTCTGTCGATATTCGATATCCTGTACATCAGCTCTCTAAATTTGCCAACTACTCAGCCTTTCCTTTCCTGAGACCTACAAACCTCAGCTCAGCTCACCTCAGCAATCTTGTTCCTTGATGTTATAAAATATTGTCTCTCACAATGTAATTTTCTCTGTGCATCAGGACATTGTGATGACACTGAGGGAAAAACTTTCTCTGAGCCGAATTGAACACTTCTCCCTGGTGCTGGAGCAGCAGCACAGCATTAGTAAACTACTGCTGCTACATGATGAGGAGAAGATACAGCAGGTACACCCGTGCTCACATAGACACACACACACACACACACACACACACACACACACACACAGAGTAATAACAATTATGCGTGTGTGTTTGCAGGTGGTGCAGAAGAAAGAGGCCCACGACTACAGATGTCTGTTTCGTGTTTGTTTCATGCCCAAAAACCTCGAGACCATGCTGCAGGAGGATCCCACAGCCTTTCTGTACCTCTACCAGCAGGTGAACTGATCCTCAGATCCACAGATCAACTCCTGGCTGCTGGAGTTAACTCCTCATATTACTAATCATTTTTGTCACAAAAATCTTGGGATTTCCATTTTATCCATAACTTAATCTTTTAAATTTTGTTTAATAATTGTAATGTTTTGGAAAAAATATGTAATCAGCTGTTCAGCTGTAAGTATCCTTACCTGTGAGGGGATTCTTAATCAAATTAAGGAGCAGCATTTTTAACACAGCATGATGCTGCCCTTTTCTTAATGATGTGAATTAGAAGAGTGAAAGCTCATCTTGTCCGATCCACGACTACTCATTAATCATTACTACCGTATTACTTTAGTATTCAGTACTCTTGGGTAGGAGCATGCCCATCTTTCAAACAGGCCTCCATTTTGATCTCAACTATACACCTGAAAAGTTCAATGGCTGCATCTGCACTGTTTTTATGCTATCGCTCTGACAAAACTCTGTCTACAGACAGACATCACCTGGTGAAACACTCAAAAATGCTTCTGTGTTAGTTCCTGCAACAATAGTTGTCTTAAGGACCACATTTTGCCATGATGACACACACTCGTACACACTGACAAAATGAAAACATGCCAGACGCAGTTGTGACTGGCAGCCAATGCTTTTGTCTCTTAACAAGCAAAACTTGAATGGTAAATACACCAAAGTTTCGTTGCCTCTTGTTGTTATGTTATATTTGTGTTCAGTTCAAGTTGCTTAAAACCATAAACAGGCCTGAAATCTGTACAAATCCAAAGAACTTAACAAACACATTTACCCAATGAAATGTATACAGATTACAGATTTGTATTTCTTTCATAATCTGTACTGTTCTTCACTGTGCGTGTGTGTGTGTCACTGCATGTTAGGGGGTGAATGATGTGCTGCAGGAGCGCTTTGCAATAGAGATGAGGTGTAACACCGCCTTGAGACTGGCTGCACTACACATCCAGGAGAGATTGGCAAGTTTTGGACAATCACCAAAGACCAACTTGAAGATCATCACGTGAGACACATGCACACATTTGAATGATCTTTATATCTACTGAGTTAAACTATGATAAAACTTTTGGAGTAACAGTAGTGAATATGATCCCAACACGTTTCTCAAGCAGCACCCTGACAAACAGTCCCACAGTTACACAAGTTGTGCAATAGAACTGCAGTCTTGTAGTCCTTTAAATGAGCATCAAGGATGCATTTCACGATTTGAAAGTCATTCTGCAGCCTGCATCAGAAATTGGTTTGGGATCAAGGGAATACTATTCCATTCATGTGTACTGTGAATTCACACATTGTAAATAAACTTAATCTCTTTAACAGTGTTGTAGAGACAAACAGACCCTCTCATTGCTGGTTTCTGTGTTTGCTCCAGGAAGACGTGGGGAATCGAGAACTTTGTGTCATCCACCTTGTTGAGGAACATGCGAGAGAAAGATCTGAGGAAGGCCATTGCATACCACATGAAGAAGAGCCAATCACAGCATGATCCCAAGCAGAAGGGCCTGTCAGTCGACCAGGCACGGATCAACTACCTGGAGGAACTTAGTGATCTTAAGTCGTTTGGAGGGAAATCCTTCAGTGCCACCATGATGGTAGCGCTCAAACTGCTTACTGTACATTTATATTCATTCTTTAGTGAGAGTTGGTTGATTGAAGTTTCAATATTTTGTCTGTTCAACGACCTCTCCCCTGCACCCCACCCTTCAGCTCCAGGACAGAGAGTCAATGGTGACATTGTTGGTGGGGGCACGCTACGGTGTGAGTCAGGTGGTCAACCACAAACTGAGTATCCTGTCCAGCCTCACAGAGTTCACCAGCATCACACGCATCGAGCTACTGCCTGAATCCGAAAAGGTCAGCCTGGTCAAAATATACCTGCAGGACATTAAGGTAAGACCAGGAAAACGCACACACAGCACACATCTGGAGCACCCAATAATGTAAGAATTTCCTGAAAAAGTATGCCACTAACCTAACTGAAAATTGAAAAAACTTAATAAGCATATACTCAAAACACACAAGCGCACTTTAACCATGAAGTAACCAAATCAGTATTGCAAACACTGCTACGCAGTAGGATTATTTAAAGTTGCACATCAATTTGCATTATTTGTTCACTCTTTGTTGGCAGTTTGTTTCACCATTTATCATGGGTTATGATTCTTTTTACAGATTTCATAGAGTAATAACGTAATTTAGCATTTTTTAATGCTTTTGACACAGGAAATTTGAAGTCTGGAAGCTGCTGCTGCCAGACCTTTTTAATAGCTTAAGAATATTACTAAATATAATTCAATGTTTTTAAATGTGATTGATGACTTAAAATGTCTTTCTGACCTCTTTGCATTATTTTGTGTACCCCCTCGTCTACACAATGTGCAGATGTCAGCTTGAAAAGAATAACTGCCTTTCCATCAATATTATGAGCCCTATGGATACAAAATCACTATAGCTAAAGTGTTTTTCCACTGTCTAACATTACCTGTCCTTGCCTCATCCCATACCATCTTGTCTCCTTTCTCATATGAAGCCCATCACGTTGCTATTGGAGTCAGTTGCAGCCAAAGATATGTCCTGTCTGATAGCAGGGTACTGTCGACTGTTTGTTGACCCCAACCTCAACATCTTTCCCTGGATTGATGACTCCAAGAAGCATCGAGTGTCGGCTGAGGAAGGTGCATAAACATTTACAGCAATGTACAGTCATAAAATAGTCTATATATCAATAAAGTCAGACACAAGTTTGCTGTGAATAATGAACCACTTTTTGTTTTCATGTTGTGTATGTTCCAGGTTATGTGTCACGGTGTGGCAGCGACTCAGACAACTCCTCAGACATGGACATGGATCCACTGGTTGCCAAGGTGTCTCACGACGACAAGCCCTGCCCTCGTGTCAGATCTTCATCAGATCCAGACGGAAGAAAAAAAAAAGAAAAAGACAGAAGGAGAAACAAAGATAGCAAAGAAAAAGGAGACAAACCCTGGGGGAATAAGAAGCAAAAAGAAGAAAAGGATGCTGACACTGAAAAGGAAAAGTGTCCGCTCGATAAGAACAGAGAGGGTAAGGATAAAGACATAGAGCACAAGGAAGAGACAGGGAGTGCTCAGGATGGTCAGCGAATACAGAGTGAGATAACAAATAAAAGCTCAGGGGGACAACAGGAAAAAGAGGGAGAGGAAGGTAAAAACATAGGTGGAGAAGATGTGCGAGCAGCAGATGAGCAACCGTCCATATCAGAGGCATCAGATTCTTGTCAGTCTGACTCTCGTGTCCTCACCAGCCCCTCCAGCGACTCCCTTGATGCTCTGGAGGAAGACGACTTACTTTCATGTTCTTCTTCCTCTATTCACCCCAGTGCTCTATTACAAACCCATGCCAACATCCACCCTTCCCTGCAGCTTCATCACTACTCTCATCGGAGCATTCAGCCCCACCTCCTCGCCCCTCCAGCTCCTCACTCCCATCCCCTTATTCACCTCGCAACTCATGAGAGAAGAGGAGGGGGCTGCAGACGGTCAGGTGACGGAGCTGATCCCCAGCTCCTCACACCCATCTCCCCCTCTCAAAGCCTTGAACATGTCCTAAAGTGTCCAGGTAACCCCTGCTCTGATGACAACTCCCTGTGCTTTGCTGAGCTCTCCCGCCTCGTGGACTTCCTGCCAAGCCCTCCGGAGGCCAGCGAGGAAGATGAAGATGAAGAAGAGGAGTTGAGGAGGAGGAGGGGGAAGATGTTGAAAGAAATGGATGAGTCAGTGAGAAGAGCAGGTGAAGGTGGAAGTGTAAGTGGGGAGGGTCTCTTTAAAGAACATCCACTGTCCCCCTCCTCCCCCTCCTCCAACACAGAGTTTGTGTTTAACTTTGACCAGAGCGACGCTCGCTGCTACTACAAACTCTGCTCCAGCATCACCCCCGACAGCGCACGCAGCCTCCCCCAGCCCATTTCATCTAATGATGGAGAAAATGGAGACGAGGTGAAGGGAGAGCCAGCGAAGGTGGTTAACCTGGAGCCTGTCCCCATCCTTCAACCACCACCTGGCTTTGGAGACAGCAGCTCAGATGAGGAGTTCTATGACGCCAGAGATCGCTTCACCTCACCTGAAGACCCGACCTCGGGGGCGTTGCCAAGAGGTGAGTCGTTTTTTATTGTGAGGATCATCACCAACATTTTAAAGCCCTGTAGACTGAAAGCACAGGCTGTTAATTCCGCTTTTGCTGCCATCTAGTGATCAAAGTTATTACTCAACCTAAGTGATACAACTTTATAGAGCTATGTTATGTAACTGGCAGGAAAGAAGTAGACCAGCTTCTGACCACATCTACTCTGATGCTCAATGTGACCCACTGATTATTAAGTCAGTCCAGTGATGTAAAGTGACCAAAAGTATATAAGTAAGCATTGTGCTCATGAACAGTTTTAAGATACTATTAATTCACCAGAGTATTTCCAATTTGTAAAACTGTAATACTACCTTCACTACCTGTTAGAAGGATGTGTTGTGCTTTTTACGTCACAGCATTAATTTGACAGCTATAGTCTACCAGTTACTTTCCAGATGAAATACAGTTCAATAAAGGTCATACCAGTTGTTCTGAAACTTTCTTAGACACTTCCCAGATGGTTTCATTTAAATAACTGTTCAAGATTTCACAAATGAGAAAATTAGTTTGTCTTCTCTCATGCCCATTAATCATCTCTCAATCCCTCCAATTCATCTTGTGGCCTGACCCGGCCGGCTGGGATACAACTTGATTGACCTTAACTTAATCTAAGGTATATTAAAGTAGATGCACCTCCACCAGCTTCAAATGTAAAATGCTAAAGACATATTTATGTTACAGTATTAATTATCTACTAATATACACATAATAACAGATTGTCACATAAATGACAGACATATTTTACTTATTTTACTTACTAGAATATTTTGCTGATATTTCTAAACTTTTGCTGCAGTCCAATTTCAAAGGAAGGACTTTCACTTGTAATGTCATTTTTTTTAGATTATTGTATTGGTGCTGATGTGTAAGTAAAGAAATACAGCAACATTTTAGTTGAATCCATCATCCTTGTTCCAAAATATTAACTCTTTATAAAGTAGTAGTAGTATAGTATATAAACTTAGGACTAACAACTACTTGGACAATTTAAATGAGACAAAAGTAAGATTGGGAGGAACTTGTCTCACCTATGCCCAAATAACACCCCGAGTGGCTATAGTGACACACAGCTCACTAGTAAATAAATGAACTAGTTCAATAAATCACAAAAAGATTATTTCAATTACAGTTCCACACACATTTGACATACTCTAAACCTCAAAGCAGAAATAAAGTAATGTGAAACTAGAATTTTGTTTTTCATTTTGTTAATTGGGTTTGCCTACAGTAGTTCTTTTCTCCGCTTCTGTCCACTGTTCACAAAACTCGAGGAAATTGTTAGGCTTTTTTAGACATAAAAAGGTCGTTTTTATGTACATTCTGTTTGGCTGAGCCTCTTTTTACTATCTTGCAGACATTTGCACAGAGATGAAACTGGACTTCCTCAGCACACTCAGCCTCAGTGACATCAGAGTCTCAGTGACTGATGCAGACAAAGATGGAAAAGCAGAAGCAGACAGAAAAGGAGGCGAGGAGGAAGGAGGAGGCATAGAAACATTGTTTCAGCTCAGAAAACGATCACGAAAGCGGCGTTCCTTCATGGAAACTGATTACACCTCGAGGGTCTCGTATCCAGAGCCAGATCCAGAATCAAGGCAGGACTTGCTCTCTAATAAGCTCCATAAGAACCATTTGGCAGAAGCCAATGATGCACAGATGCTGAGCTCAGATCCTGAACCTTCTGAGCAAACCCAGAATCCCAGTCCTACTGTCTCCTCTCTGACTCACTCTGAAGGGGAACCAGCTCAGCTCGAGTCAAAGCCCATCCTGTCCAAACCCCACTTGCGTGGACCTGGCTCTCCTTGTGGTTTTGGGTCTCGTGAGCAGACCAGAGAATCACAGCCTTCCTCCAGGACAAGGAAACAGGACATGGAGATGGAACCAGATGCAATGGAATCCAAATCGGTCACAGATCTGGTGAAGGCAGCATCTCCTACAATCACCGTTGTCCGCTGCCGAGTGGATCCAGACGGGAAAGAGTGTGCTGATCGAAGGGGGGATGGAAAAGAGGAAGGGGAGGGACAGGAGAGTGGTGGGGAGGGAGAAGAGGAGACAACAGATGTGCCAGGAAATGGGCCATTCACTAGTCATATGTTCTTGCCAGAAATCACTGAGGAGCGGGATGAGGATAAGAAAGAGGGGGTAAGAGGGTCCTCGTCCAGTTCAAAGAGACCACTCATTGGCGCTGAGAGGCAGCCAGAGTCCAACACGCTGCCTATGTCTTTGATAGATGTGAATAAAAAGGGTAGTAATGGCCTTTTAGGAGCCCATCCAGTTACTTTAGAGCAAAATTCATATATAGCGGAACACATCCTTGAAAGTGTCTGTGAAAAGTCAAATCCTCCATCATACTCACCACCACCTGCTCCACCCTCATCCCCTCTACCTCCACTAGCAGTTGTCGACAAATCAGAAAGTGACTGTTTGGTGAGGGAAGAAACAGGAAGGGAAAACACACGAACATCTTCATCCAATTCTGAGGAGATGCCACCTTGCCAACAAAATCACACAAACAAAGCACAGTCACGTTTGGATGTCACAACCGGTGTCTATGAGGATGAAGCCACCAGTGTTGTTAGTGATGAAGTAAGTGACAGCACCAATTCGGACAATGTTTTCGATGATGATGAAGTGAGTAATTCCTTAAATTCTTATAGTGACAAGAAGTATGACTGGAGCATAGCTACAAAGCATAGCATCAGTGCTAATTCAACCCCAGCAAGTAAAGGTGATTGTCAGATGACTACTCATATCAACACTGAAGCTCAGACAAGAATTCATCCAGTTAACTCAGATTATACTCGTGCTATAAACTCTATAACTGCAAAGCTTGGAGCTGCAACAAGTGTTACGTCTCCTACATTTAATTCAAGTACAAGACTGAAAAGTGATTCGGATCAAAATGTAGACAAACCACAAAGTGGATCCATGCAAAGTGCTGAAACTAAAGATAGTTTAGCTAGTTCTAGTTTAGGAAAAGCTAACACAGCCATAGTCCACAATCTCTCCAAAGACCCTCCCTCTCCAACTCATTTCCTCTTCCAGACGTGCTCTCCTACCATTATGGGTCGCTTATCTGCCTCCACACTTAGGGAGAAGATCCAAAAGTTGCCCTTGTATTTATCAAGATCCCAGGAAAATCTCAGCCAAGCTGGGGTAGGGAATGTAGCCCAGAGTCCTTCCGCTGACAGCAGTCCTATGCAAGACAATGTTGAAATCACCATCACAGATGTTAATGACGTCACACAAACAATAGACCTCGAAACAGGCACAACTGCAGAATCCGTGGAGTCAGACGATTCGGATGCAACCCTTACAGGATCAGAGGTAGATGGGGAGTTTTTTGTAGAAACAACCTCAGTGAAGAGTTTTCATTCAGTGCCAGAGGTGAAGGAAGTAAGTTCTCCGTTGCCCGTTCAAAGTGAGCCCAAATCCCAACACCACAATCAGCCTCTGTACACGTTTCCTATCAAGAACACGCCAGGACCAATCACAGAGCCTCCAGTCTCCATTGTGAACAACATCCAAAAAGACACTTCGGGCCAAAAGATAGACACTCCTGGCCCTATAAAAGACTCCTCACCCTCTGCCCACCCTCCGATAGTGGTGACAACACAGAATCTAAATGGGCCAGGACTTTCTTTTCACAGTCAATCACAGAAGGTAAGACGGACCAGTAGCGACAGGCCTTTAATAGGTCTTTGCAGGCCTTCTGGGCAGAATTTAGACTCAGCAAAATCCCTTTCATCAGGCTGCAGGGTGTTTACCATCTGTGAGGAACCATCCCAGACAAAGACCCTAACTGAGGTGGTGACGACCCCACCCTTGAAGCCGGAGTTTGGCTGCAGTTCTGTGCTAGCATCTGGATGTGAGTCGGTTATGGAAGGGATGCAGATTCCACTGGATGCTTGCGGTTGCCCAGCCGTCTATACCAACTGCTTCAGCGGTGGGGACAGCTTTGACGAGGAGCTGACAGTCTATGAGTTCTCCTGTCGCACACAGAGCAGCGGATTGACTCAGACTTCTGGAGCAGGTCTTCCTCTCATGACCTCTTCACCTGTTCCCTCCTTTCTCTCAACCTCCTCCACCCACTCTCCTTCCTTCCCACGCTCCATCCTTTTTTCTTCCTCAACCTCTGAGCTCAGCCCTCTCCTCTCACCACTGTCTGACACCTCTGACAGTTTCCTATCTCAAACGCACAAGGACACCATCAGTCGGCTAGGCCAGCAGTGCTACCCCGAACCCCCCACAGGTTTCCAAGTACTGCGTGTCGACGTGGATCAGCTTCTTTCCATTTTGGAAAGTAGTGGTGTTGACCGATCAGGCCATGGAGGTCGCCACCCAAGGGACACCTGCCCTGCTCACTTTACAGAGAACAAGCGGGTGCTGCAGATAGAGGCACGGCGACTGATGTCAGGCTGTCAGAAGGTGGTGGGGATTGGACAGAGCCCTGAGGAAATGCTTCACTCCCTGGCTGACAGTTTCCGGACCCTGGTGGAGTTGGCTGGTATATGCCTCTGGTTTTCTGGGTGCGACAGATGTGACCGGAGGAATGCCGAGGCAGTCGCAGGTCTGGCAGATGTGGCCCGCTCATTCAGGGACTTCTGTCTGGCAGCGGAGCGAGCCAGCAGCAAGCGCAGCTGCCAGGACCTGAGCACCAAGCTGTTGGCCAAGCAATGCACAGCGCTCACCGCCTCTGTCTTCTGCCTCACTCAGCTGTTCCGCACCCTCACTGCACTATGAGTGGATCACGACCAATGAAGTGTTAGACCTTCAAGCTACCTATAGCGTTTGACCTCATATAAGTGAGGTCATCAGTGAGCCCACAGCTGCTGCAGATGTGGACAGTGTGACCCAGAACAGCCATGTGTAGGATGGGCTTTAGAGTGTGAGGTGAGGTTACCTCAGAAACATACTGGTGTCACTGACATGACCACTCAAATGATCACAACAAACTCAACATTATAGAGCCAGTTTGAGATTGGCGAGGTGCATGTGGTTACTGACTGATTTGCTGTGCACGTCTTGGAACCCGCAAACAGTCAGCAAACAACCATCCGACTGTAAGCGGTGCAAGCTGCAAGAGCAGAACTTGCTTGCATTCCATTACAGAAGAACTACTGTACTTGAATGTATTATATGTTAACTTCTATGTTTATTTATTTATCAATTATTTAATTAGTGAGTTACTACAGTGAGCAAGTAAGGAATGTAAAGAAAAGGAAGGAAGATATTTGGAAATGTTTACAGACAAAGCTTTAGACTGAGGAATAGTGGTGTGTGAGAGCAGTGGGCATTTTACACACATAAATAAGCACACAACCTCAAATACACAGAGTGAATCAGTATTTGATTGCATCAATACACAGGCCTTTTGTGTGACTGACTGAACATGTGAAGATAAGGAACACTGAAGTTTACTGATGCTTATATATCTTTACATTGGCCAGGCTGTCAGCGCAGACTTCTTTGAATGTTACTGTTTACAAAAACCAAAAACTCGAGTGAGAAATGATTTCATCAAATCATAGAAATCAAGCCTGAAGCTGTGTTTGCCATTTTATAATTCTAGTAGCAGAATGCTGATGTATGCGCATTATGTGACTTCATGAAACAGTTTGGATGAGGTACAGTCCTTTGCACATTCAGTTTGTTGTCATTTTGCACAGACATTTGGTATGATTTGTTTAAGTGTAATACATTTGTTAACACTCTCTTTCTCCACCTCCAGTTAAAACACTGACCCCTCAGAGCATGGTTACGTGGCTGTCAACCACCAGTCTTTTACACATACTTATTGATTTTTATATTAGCTATCAACATGTTCTTTGAGAACAGGAATCTCCATTCATCATGTTATGTAGTTAGTTTTAAGAATCTTAATTTTCCAGCAATCCACAGGCTTTTCAACATCATAAAAACCTACACACCTCTCTCTGAGCTCTGGGGACAGTCAGGAAGGACTTAGTCTACCATGTCCCTTACACTAAGTGCATTATTACTAAAGATCTCCCATATATTTGTATGACCACAAACAGTGGCAAACCTGTGAGTCGATATGGGCACAGGTAGCTCAAGCAGTGCAGTGTGTAGCACTGTTTGCTATCTGTTTGCTTTTCAGCTTATGATAAACACATTGAGTGGGAGGTTCTCAGAACATCTGTCGAACTCACCCGATCATTGGTTGACAGCCTATCGTTGGAGTTCCTTGAACTCAACACATTTGTCACAAAATCATGTCAAACACTGATTTTCGCAAAAGTTATAACTGTGGATAAGCTGTCATATTACAGCATTTTCACTTGGAATGTTTCTAAAAATAAAAAGGACCGAAGCACACTGGACCTGCATGTTCACTGGAGAAATTAAAGTTATCAGAAATAATTTCACCACTGCAGTGCTGGGAACACAATTTAATGCAAACAGTGTTTCTATATATATTTATAATGGCAGTTGAAACACTTTACTTGTTAACTCGTCCTGTTTTGTTCCCTGTGGTTGCAAAATAATATAATTTCCTGTATTTTATTCCCAATATGCAGCTGAAAAGAACTGAATTACATTTACCTTGATCTCCATGAGAAAATTGCCCCTAACAAATAATGGAAAATAACCTTTTTAACTCATCATCTGTGCTCACAAAGCATGCTGTTAAAAGCCATAAAATGCATTGTTGTTTTATCAGGGATTTTATCTGTGAATGACTGAATGATGATGTCTGCTCTTGCTTTGCAATGCTTAACTTCCACCATTAAAAACAATGTCAAGATTTTCTTTTCATGACTCCTTTGTTGCTCATCCACTTGTAGCTTCTCTGCTCAGTCAGCTTGACAGCCATGACGGCAGATTCATTTACAATCACTTTTTATTCCCCAGCACAGGCAGAAAGTCTTTTTAGTCTCAAGACCGATCTAGGGAAAAAGGATGTGATTTAGCAAGCACTGCATTAAAAACAAGTGATATTTGCAAGACTAGAATTAGTCTACCACACCAAATGTGACTGTGTTTACACAGAATTGTGTTTTTACTGAAACATTATCTGTATATCTACTGACGGAGAAAAATGACACACTAATACACTGTACTCTACTGTTCTTTACCAATATTTCTTCTATAAAATGATGCATGCAAGTGTAAGGGAAATCTTCCTTGTTGAGGTGAAGAGTTGCTAATTCCCTGAAAAATGTTGACTCAGTGTGATGAATCATATTACTTTAATCTTAAATCTTAAAATGTTTCCTACTTAAATACAACAGAATAGGGGTAACATAGTTTTATGACAGTTGTTAATCATTTCTTCCCAAAACAATGACCCCCCTGATGTTTTGCCTTTCCCAGGGCAGTGACCCTTTGATATTTTATCAGGACAGTAAATGTCATCATATCTACCTTCCTGTAAACACCTCAGGCAAAAAGAATTGCCCCTTGTGTGACTTTCTGACCTCTTGAAACCTAAGGGGGAAGTCTCCCTTCCTATCACATCCTGAATATATTCCCCAACAGTACATTGATAACTGAATTCAAAACTATTACATTTTCCACAAATGTTTTGTGGATGGTGCACCGTGATTCAAGTCAGACTCCTACTGATCCTTTAAAAAAAACACATTTATATTGTTGATAAGTAGCATTTATCTTGTGTATGTTATAAAATACACGATACAAAATGCTGGACTTGTCAAGTGGAACAAATCTTCCCACATAGAAAGAACCCCAGTAAAGTTGGTGCATATGTCGGTCAAGATCACTTATTAAAACACCCATCACATCGCATTTCTCCAGTTTTGGTGACACTGCAGTAAAAATGTATTATTCTCTTCACTCTTGGTGCAATGAATACATCTCAAGAGGATAAAGGATGGGTCAATTTTTCTTAAAAATTGTGTTAAATTGTTGTACCACTAGAGGGCAGGGACATTTTTAAAACGAGCAGCAATGGCTCTGTGTACTGTTGGCAATGCCCTAACCAGAGAAGGTTTGGGCTCTTTGTACAAGTATGTCATGTGAGTGAAAGCTCCAGAAAAGCTTGTAAATAGACCTTGAAATGGTCAAAGTCAAGGATGGCTGATGAATTTGAACCCAGTACCTCTCTGTAAGGCTGCAAAGATCACCACTAAACCACTGGGCCTCCAACATGTGTACAGCGTACTGTATTTGGGTGGGTATAACTAGCGGGCTGTGTAGGGCAGGGGGGCTGTGATCAACCCTGTCAGTAGTGGATACAAGCATCCATCACATCCAGCTGAAAGTGAACCTGTTGATAAGTGCTCAGGTGAAAGTGTTGTGCACTGTGACTAGTAAAAATGTCATTGGGGATATCCACAATACATATACAGATGTCCATGATTGCATTTTTAACAGTAATAATAAATTGTGGATTTCCGTAATGACATTTTTACTAGTTGTTAAACCAGGGCCTAGGGGAAACCCTGGTGCAACAAAAAATGAGACTCCCCTCTTACTCCAAGCACCACCAGCAGTAAAGCGTTTTTAAATGATTTTAACAAACATAGCGGGTACACAAACATGCATGCTGGCAGTCTGTGACAATGGAGGAGAGCCTCCAAGAACTGGGCAGAGCCAACCTTCAAACTTCTGGTTCCAAGGCAGCAGCCAATCAGCTCCCTGGGGTAACCTGCAGCCACTCAAATACACCTGCAACCAATCACAGGCAGACACATACTCTCACTCAGGTGAAAAAAGAGGGATGTTTAAAACAGACAAACATTTATGACCTCTAGGGTCGTAACTCTATCTATCCATCCATCCAAATATCATTCTGGATATCTGAAATGAAAATTATGAGTAGTAACAATTGTATTGAAGATATCTGAAATGAGAGTTTTTTCCTAGAAAGAATGGTAATTAAAGATATCCACAATAACATTCTTACTAGTAGGAACTGTATTTCTGTATTTCAAGGTATCTACAACTTTGATTGTACTTGTCAAAATTAAATTCAAGATATCTTTAAATCCTTAAAAAGTGGCCATTTTAACATTTAATAGCTAGACTGGATATTGCAGGTATCTGTAATTCAATTATTCCTAGTCAAAGAGAACATTTCAGATAAACACAATGACATTCTTCCTTTCCACAACTGTCATTTCAGACATCCACAACATCATTCTTCCTCGGACAAATGAGGTCACTTTTGCCATTCATGTGTATTGGGCTTTCAATTTCAGAAATCCACAATTACATTCTGGATATCTGCAATAGAATTCTGACTAGTGAGAATACAATTTTGACCAGGAGAAATTATATTATGGCTATCTAAAATGTAATTAATTATCGATAGGAGTGTGGTTCGACTAAAAGTTAAAACGGCTAGCCATGGGCGACGAACAGCAGGAGGAGGAGCACCGTTATGTGGAGTGTCATCACAAGTCGTCGGCTGCTCCTGAAGACCCCCCCTGACCGTAGAGACACAGGAAGTCCTCTTTGCTCCTGACGTCACACGTCAGAACCGGTTTCAGTTTGAGGCGCGAGGCGATGTTGTTGACGTGTTGCAGCCTAACGGGAACCCAGAAGCAGCGGGTCTGGTCAGCACCTCCTTTGACTGCACGCAACGTTTTTAATCAGACGCCAAAAATGGCGAACAAGTTGATATGTAGAGACGTAGCCAGGCTGCCTGTTTGAAGCGCGTCCCTTTTCGGATATGGACGGTCCTGCACCGCTTGAAGCGGTTCCTTCTGCCCACAGCTCCGGCGGCAGAGGCTCCTGGCCGAAGCGCTTCAGAGGCTGCGTCCCGTCACACTACCGGGTTGAGATGGTGCAGCTTGTGACGCTAGCAGGACCGGTGGTAAGATTAGAAAGAGCACCTCACCTGTTATCCAGGGCTGAAAGAACTGACAAGTGCCACAGACCGCTGACAGTGGGTTTTTTTTAAAAACAGCCTAACGCTATGTAGGCTAAGGCCCTGTCCACACCAGACCAGGTTATTTTGCAGCCGAGGTTTTGTTAAATAAAATTCCGCGTCCACACGAGTGGTGTGATAAAAATAACCAAGAATAACTCCGTACACACGCAACTGTAAAATCCGCCACCAAGTGATGCAATATACGCGTATATCCCTAGCCACAGCATAAGTTAGGGATGGAAGGCTGTTTTAACCAATCAAAATAGTTTAAAACCGGAGGGGGGGCGCGTGGCAAATACCAAAACACAAACAACAATGGCGACTCGCAGGGGTGCATCGTTTGTTTGCTAGCGAGAGGAGCAGTCTCCTTCGTTACTCATCCAGGCGCCGCTGTTGTTGCATTAGTTGTTGGACGTGATGAAGTTGCTGTTTACTGGCTTGCTGTCAGATGTGTTCAGCTGTCATGTCCAGCTGCTCAACCTAATGCAGCAACGGCGGCGCACCTATTGCTGTGGCATATGTATTACACATATATTGCATCACGTGGTGGCAGATTTTACAGTTAAGTGTGTATGGAGTTATTCTTGGTTTGGTATTACACCACTGGTGTGGATGCAGAATTTTATGTAACAAAACCTCGGTTGCAAAATAACCTGGTCTGGTGTGGAAAGGGCCTTCGTAGTTCTTCTTTCGGTTGTTGCAGCTTACTTTGCTACACAATCATAAAAATGGTCACACAGAAACAAGCGGGCTGCTACTTGTCTGAAGTGTGGATGTTAAAGTGGTTTGCATTAGTTGATAAAACAACAGCAGTTGATGAAGCAACACTACAGACTGTGGTTCAGGGGTAAAGCCAGTGTCCTGGTAACGGAAAGTCGCTAGTTTGAATTCCCTGGACTGCATGTCGAAGACGCTGAAGTCCAAACTGCTCCTGATGTGCTGTTTGGCACCTTGCCTGGTAACCACTGTGATCAGTGAATGAACATATGAATTAGTGTGACTTACTTTTGACAGAAGTATCTGCTAAATTCCATGATGTATTGTGTAGGCTCCTCGTTTGGATGCTGAGCCTACAAACAGTGATGCTGTCAGTGATCTGTGCAACTAACTTACCTATCAAATCCTAAAGCCAGCGCTCATTCATTTTATCTTGCGTTCATTTCAAACAATGATAGGCATTGCTTTCCCTTTCCTTTAGGCATTTATTTAACTTATTAGATTGTCACTTTGTTGAGTACTACAAGCAGAAACAAATCTTTTACCAATTGAATGCCTCAGGAAAAAAAAAAAAGTTTTACATATTAAATATAAATATTGTCAGCACCTTGATAGCGAAAGGACGCCGAGTTTTTCATACACACATGAACATCACAGACAGCTGTAGCTCATATTGTCAGTATATCCCTAACCATAATGTATATAAGGATAACTATGTCAGCCAAGCTGAATATGGTGATTAAGAGGTGAGAATGATGAGCTGAGGATAAGATGTCTTCCATTTCTGGTGCACTCAAATCTTGAGGAAATGTGGAGGACAGAAACTGACACAATCAAATCAGATAAATAGATTACTGAATAAATGAATATGCAAATAGATGTGCATAAAACCAAAATTACATGTAGGAATTCATTTGAGAAATGCGACATAGATTTTTCTGCTTTAATTAGCTTTTTTTCTCCTTGCATTAATTCTCCTCTTGTAGTTTTTGATTGATTGATTTCTTATTGTTGTTATTATTTTGCCCTTTGCCTTTCTCACACAGTTTACTTCCAAACATATGTATTTTCAAATTTTGTTCTCACATTTCTTCCTGCATTTTTCAGTTCCATTTTGAAAATGAGAGAGGGCTGTCCTTCAGAGTATGTCATTGGGTTAACTTTTCACAAATTGGTTCATCGTCTTTATCAGAAAGAAATTCTTATATAGTCTAGTATTCAAAACTGGACCCACAATGCAGACGCTGAGACAGGAGTTCTAAGCAAAGGCAGTTTTGATGACAAAAAAAAAAACCCAACAAGTTCAAAAAGAGGCAGCAGTTACCAGAAAACCCTCTGTGGATAGTTCAGACCTGGGTTTCTGAAGAGACAACAGGCACTGGACAGGCTGGTGCGTGTGGCGGGTCTGCGGCACAGAGGGGGAAAAAGGCAGGCTTTAAACAGGCGAAACAAATACAGAGCAGAATTACACAAAATCTTCTAAACAAGGTCTATATGTGTTACCACATACGAACTGGTGGAGGCTGGAGGGGAAGGACTGGCTTAAAACAAGTATCTGGTGATTAGTGTAGATGGACGGCAGGTGAGTGGAGCAGCAGGTCCCCTCTCACCTGGCTGATGATCAGAGAGCAGGTCAGCCATGCCCAGCCTGAGACAGCACTAACAGACAGAGGGAGACAAACATCCAACAAGAAGGGAGGGGAAAACACAGGAGAAACAAGGGGAAATTGACAAAGCACAACAGATCCTAACAGAAATACTTTAAAAACACATTAGTTTAAGAACGAACTGATCAAAATTAAATGGGAGAGTAAATGAATTATTGATACATATGTACATACATTGATAACCGGCTTCCAGAGCAAAGGTGCAGGAGTAGCTTAGGGACTTTAACACAAGCAAACCACTTTTTCAGCAGTTGACTCCAGCTCCCCACTCCCAGCAGCACCCTGGCTGTTCCTCTGAGCAACCTCTCCAGGACACAGCCCCACACCCATCCCCACAGCAGACGCCAGCTATATCATTTTGGGGCATGTAGAGGGCGGGAGGGAGGTTGAGTTCAGGGACCTGGTGGACAGTTTTGTGAGGTGGTGTGGGGAGAACCACCTGCAGCTGAACGTGGCGATGATGAAAGAGATGGTGGTGGACTTCAGGGGGAACAAGCCCCCCGCCCTCTCCAGTCTGCATCGGGCAGACAGATGTGGAGTGCAATCACACAAATACCTGGGAGTTGTGCTGGACAATAAACTGGAGTGGTCCACAAACACAGACGCAGTCGTCAAGAAGGGCCTGAGCCGGCTTTACTTTCTGAGTAAGCTCAGGTCCTTTATGTCTGTAACCAGATGCTCCAGATGTTTTATCAGTCTTTTGTCGCAAGCACCATCTTCTTCGCTGTGGTGTCTCAGCAAGAAGGCAGAGTCCATTGTTGGCTCAAAGCTTGTTACCCTGTAGGGTTTGGTGGAAGACAGGATGCTGGCATTTGCCTCCCACCTCTCCATAAAACTGTGGACAAGCTTATGAGCAGATTCAGCAAAAGACTCATTCAAGCTTGCTGCCCAAATCATTCCTACCCGGTGCCATCATAGTAGCTGTGTCCCGGTTCAGGAGCAGCATCCTTCAAGGATCCAGTCTTTGCCGCCTGCAGAGGAGAAGAAGAAGAAGAAGAAGAAGAGACCTGCAGGCTGCGTCAAATGTTGTTAAATGGGATGGTCTAGCCTTCGGAGCATTTCCTGGTTGCGTCACCAGATACCCCCCCCCCCACACACACACACCCGTACGTCACTATTTATGCAGTGCAGGTCCGCAAAAGGGACAAGAAGAGTAAAGTTTGACTGTCAGATCTGTTTGAGCTACAGGAATTCCTGATTTCCTTTTAAAGCCTCCTCCATGTGGAGGAGGAGGAGAAGCGGCTCTGGTTTATCCTGGTTGAGAGGACCGTGGAGAGGTTCACCTGTTATTAAGCTCACAGTAGTGTTATCATTATTATAATTATTAGCTAGCTAACAGTTAGAGTTCATTAACATATCAATACATGTCATCGATACTGTTCATCACCACATGGACAGAGGAGACTGGACCCCCAAACACACCCTGAGTACCGACCCAGATGATGTCCCACTGACACCAGGGTCTTTATTGTGTTAATAGTTAATAATAATCTGTAAATTGTTATTGATGCTGTAATTCTGTCAATAGTTGTAAATGTTAAGACCTTGATAATAAAAGAAAATATTGAATCCTTCTAGTCTCTGAAATGTATCACTTGATGCCGTTTGCTGTTAAAAATTGTACTTAAGCTGTAAATATTGAATGGAATAGACAATGTGTAACAATAGAACAATATTTTATTTCATGAATTATGTAAAATGAACAAATATGAACAAATGATTTAAAAAGGACTCAAATTAACTAAATAACAGAAATAATGTAAGGATTATCTCTGGAGCAGGTAAGAGCCTCTCCATCCTCTCTGCAGCCTTATTGTCCTTCTTCATCCTCCCTCCTCCTCTTTCTCCTCGGCCCTGGCTGGCTCTCCTCCTCATCATTGTCTTCATCCTCCTCCTCCTCCTCCTCCTGGTCACTCAGGCAGTTAGGACAGGACGGCAGTGGAAGGCCTCTGTCCTAACACCATGAGGACACACCAGGACCCAGTAGCAGCGCTGGGCCTTCCACTGACACCCGCTGACATCAGGGCTGATACATCAGCTATTTATTATATATTATTGCCTTATATCCATCTAGCCGCTGTGGAATGTTTCACCCTGTGAGCAAATGTTGGTTCTGACCAGGGACAGTGATGAAGCTTCTCTGTTTGCTCCCTAAAACAAAATGAAATGTAAAAGATGTTTTGTGTTATGTCAACTGACAAAAAAGTTATAATAAAGCAAAAAAATATAATCATCATAAGTATAATCATAAACTTAGCTCTTTATTCAAACGTTTAACTAGACTTTATAGTTTACAGTCTGGAAATAAAGCGGGGATCACCGCCTGAGCTGATTGTGTTCATCTTGGTCCATTTATGTATATGAAGTAAAACGAGTCTACAACATCTCCACAGTCACAATAAGATATAAGTCTGAACATCTAACGTTTGAAAGTGAAGGCTATTAAGGCTTTACTTCCAAAGGCACCAAGCTGAGCATTACCAGCGTTGGATGTTCAAATGAGTAACAACCGAGTATAGGTCACCATTATTTATTTATTTATTTCTTCCCTTCAGGAGTGCAATGAATCTTGGGCAATTTATAGCCTCCTGGCAGAGGGAAAAGCAGGCAGCATTTGTGAGGTGCATTGAATTGGGACAGCCTTCGTGCGGCGCTGTGTCGTAATTGCACTTTAATTGCGCACTCCGAAGTATGTTGCACCTGAACACAGCCACTATATAAGACACACTCCATAACACTCAAATAATGTTCTTTAAATTATTATTACTCGATACTGTACCATATCCTCCTCTATCTATCTATCTATCTATCTATCTGTCTACACATGCAAATTAAAGCAAATATCAATTGATGTCACATCAAAAAAAAAATCAGAGCAACTTTAGCCCATTCAAACTAACATGTAACCAAAACATTTGTTGAACCCAGTGCTGAACGGATATTAGATTGAATCTGCTTCAGGTTTGCTCCAAGTTAAGTCTTTAATGTGCTGTGTTTTGAATTTTTTTGACAACTTAGTTTCAATTACTCACATATCTGTTTTTTTTTCCTTGCCAGATCATTTCCCAGCTGATGAGCTTCATGATCAGTATCGTCAGCATGATGTTCTGCGGCCACTTGGGGAAAACAGAACTAGCAGGGGTATCTTTGGCAGCTGCGGTGAGGAGAAATGCTTCTGAGCCCAATCTTTGTTTATACTGGCTTCCCAGACTATTTGCTGTTATTGTCCACTGTAGTCTTGCCTATGATTTTTTTAAATTTATATGGCCATGCTTCTGTCAATTGCAGGTGGTTAATGTCACTGGTATTTCCATTGGCATTGGTTTGTCATCAACTTGTGATACCCTCATGTCTCAGGTATCCTCACCAGATGTTCTTCTATCCCCTTAGAAACAGCTCAGCGCTGAGCTTTTGTATCACGTTTGTTTTCTTGCCCTATTCAAACCTTTGCTTAGTAGTGTGATCACTGTTGTTGAACTCTGTTTATTTATCCACCTGTTTCATACAGACGTATGGGAGCGGTAATTTGAAGCGTGTGGGTGTCTTTCTTCAGCGAGGGATTCTGATTCTTCTGCTTGCCTGTTTCCCCTGCTGGGCCGTCCTCATCAACACTGAACCAATCCTACTCGCCGTCAGACAGAGCCCAGAGGTTGCCAGGTCAGTCCCAGTGATGAAGTAAATTTGTATGGAGCTGTTGTTGTCGGCTCTCTCAGGCCATGTTCATATGTATACAGATATTTTTCGAAAAACAGACATTTTCTCCCTCAGTTTTGAAAACAGATTCTATCTACATATTTTCCAAAATATGGACCAGTAAGTGGCTTTAAAGTCTATACAGACAACACAGCAGACACCAGAGGAGACCACCATGAGCATGCAAAGTGAACGTATTCTATTTAAGGGACCAACGTGTAGGATTTAGTGGCAGCTTGCTATCAGCTGAATGCAGCTTGCTTCGTCTTCTTTTATGCTGGCTGCAAGAGAAACACAAGAGGCCCTCTCCAGAGCCAGTGTTTGCTTTGTCCGTTCTGGGCTACTGTGGAGACATGGTGGTGCAACACATTAGACTCTTGAAGAGAACCAGCTCCCTCTGTACAAATGAAAGGCTCATTTTAAGGTAACAACGATAAACTTCTTAGTATCAGGTGATTAAACACATATTCAAACAAAATTATGGATGATAAATTTCATATCTGCCAACAGATCCCCTTTAAATAAAATCATCTATAACCTTATATATCCACAATCCAAAACCATAGAGAACTACTAAGTTGATAGTTGTAGTTGATGCTCATTACAGAAGAACAACAGCAGGAATGCGCCTATGCACTCCTAAAAGTGGAATCTCCTTTTTAGTGACCTCAATTGTTATTAAAATGTAATGTTGATTACTCGAATATCCTCATGTTACATACATGATATATAGTCTTATGAAATAATTCTACATGTTTTTTAAATACACATTATTTGTCTTTTTAAGTGTCTCCCAGCTGTATGTGAAAATCTTCATGCCTGCACTGCCGGTGAGTTTGTTGTTCTTTGTGATCTGTGAATCAAGGTACTAATGAAACATTTCAGAGAGAACTCGGAACTTAAGTAGTAGAGCAGTCGTCTAACATCACACAACAATGGCAGCACCCATGTGAATGGGGCTGGCTGACTTTTAGGCTACAGTGTTTTTGTTAGGTGAGTGAATGTTCAGGCATGGATGGCTCATAAGCAAAAACACATGGCAACCACGAAACTTCTGCTACAGAGGAACTGGAGGGGACTGCCGGGGGCCATGCAATAAGGCAGTGGCTAACATATCCCACATTTAAAATTCATCTTAAAGAAAAACCAGAGCTGTGGACACATTTAAATGGACATGTTGTTGTTTATGTTGACATGTTGACATAATGTTTTCAGTTTGTTTTTGTATTGTGTATCGTGTATCTGTATAGTGTTATTTGTAATTTTATTGTTCTTGTTATCTGTCAAAGGACTTAGCTTTCATGCTAAAACCAACATGTCGTCATTGTGTATTTTTATCCTGATTATACTGACCATTATTGACTTGCTCTGTCTGTATCATATAAACAAATAGATAAATGAATAAATAAATAAATACCAAGATAAAAAAGTTGAGTTCAGTTTGTGACCACCAGGCATATAAAAACCTTCACTGCACAGCTGGCCGTGTTGTGTGATGTCAGACAACTGCTTCTTCATAAGGTCAGGGTAGATGGATGCACCGCAGGTTTATAAGCAGGAATTTCATCTTTCAAGGGCATTCTATTGTTCTTTTTCTTGTACAAGGTTGGGAGTTTCTGACTCCAAGTTGTCTGGAATGCAGCATAAGTGCCGCAGGGCTGATGAGAAAAGTGGGAACAGGTGTGAGAAAGGAGTGAGAAAAAAGGAGAAAAAAGTCAGAAGGCATCTGGTGGACAGCTCAATGATCAGAGCAGACTGTTTTTTTGGGGAAGGTGGCCTTAAAGACACTGAAATGGAGCATCTAGGCAGAGGGTGAGGAGATGTAATGAGGAGTTAAAGGAAAGTACATGGACTGGGGGAAGTGAGCAGGAGATGGAGGGAGGCACACAGAGAGAGCATTGCAGATGGTTAAGGATGACTGTGACTGAAGGAAGGAATGTGCAAATAAATGTGTGAATAAATATTTCAGCAGTCAGCTAGACAGTGTTCTTCTCTTTATCATGTTGCACCTTACACTGTGATGACATTCATTTTGGTAATGTATTGTTTTGTAGCAAATTTTATACCCTACAAATCAAGGTGTTTTAGCAGGCTGCAGCTCAAAGCCTTTAAAAGTCCCATATTGTAGGAAGTCAGATTTCCTGTCCTTTTTTATTACAAAGCAGACTGCTTTGCTGTATAAATGCTGTAAAAGTATCAAAACAGTCAATCCGTTGCAAAATGCAAATAGTCCCTATTCAGAAACTGTGCCTCCAAACAAGCAGCCAGGATTTTTATCAGGGTGTGATGTCAGAACTTCGTGGTCTTCGCTCTGACCCACGGCCCCAGCCTGCTCTTGGTTGCAAAAATACGCCAGAGCTGATTAGTGAAAGCATTGCGTGGTGCCTGCCAGGGCATGTGAGCGGAGCGGAGCACGGAGTGAGTGTGGAGCGAGCATGCAAAATATAGTTGGAGCGCAGAGCGGGTTTTAATCCAAAGGCCAGAGCGATGGTTCTGTTTCGATCCAGTTCCGATACCACTGGCAGTTCAAGGCCATCCACTGGCTCAAACAGACAGAACACAGAAAGAGGACGAGGTGACAGCCCAAAACAATCAACTGTTCTTTACAAACTGAAAAGGGTTTCAATCGACAGGCTCTCTCCAGCAACAAAGCCGCTGCACGTCAGTTTAGGCAACATCGGGCAGTGTGTCCCAGGCTAATACGGTGGAAAACATCAGGAATTGCTCCCTCTTTTAAATTTGAGCGAGCATGGAGAGATTTCACCGGAGCTGAATGAAATTTTAGGTGAGCGGAGAACGGTCTTTGAGCGGAGCTGTCTGGTATAACTTTGAGTGATGGAGCGAAGGAGCGAATACCCACGTAAGCAGGGAGCGGAAATTCTCGCTGCTCAGCTCCGCTCACATGCTCTGGTACCTGCTCGGGCCTGCGAGAACTGACCAACCAGACTTGGCTTTATGGGAGGAGGGCCTTAAAGACACTAAAGCCCTAAAACAGAGCATCACGACAGGGTAATAGAGATGCTGAAGCAATGGACTGTATTAGAAAAACAATGGGTTTTCTGCTCATCAAAGCATGTAGCATCTTCCAATAGACGCCAACAATAAACGTACAAAGCTGATAAATAGGGTAGTGGGAGACCTTTAAATTTATTATTGCTATAAGGCAGGTCTACTCAGTGATTTGCAACATTGGTCTGAGGGGAAGCTGCCTTGAAATGAACACATTTTTGTTCCTTCACTGTATCTATAGTCATATAACCCTATGTTCAACAGATATAGATTTAATAAAAAAATGTTTATACTTCATATATTACTCTCCAGCTCACATTCACTCATTGCTGTGCCAAATTAGCACTGCTTAAATTGTATGTGTGTCTGTCTTCTCCAGGCAGCTTTTATGTACCAGCTGGAAGGAAGGTATCTCCAGAATCAGGTGATCGAGGCTACTTCATGAAATTGAATAACAGCTGAAGCACTGACGCTATTAAAATCAACATCAAACCCATTAACTATTGCGTTGTGCTGTGGATTACAGGGGATCATGTGGCCACAAGTCATAACTGGAGGGATCGGAAATGTCCTCAATGTGGTGATCAACTACATCTTCCTCTTTCCTCTGGAGCTTGGGGTCGCGTGAGTTCTTTTTTATATCAAAATCATGTGTTATAGATTAGTTGTTGATTGATCAATAACAGTCAATCTTTAGGTCTTTTACACAAGCAAAGTTATTGTTCTTACACCTCCAGTTTCCCAACACCAGGTTTATGACATACTGTATGTGTACATACACACACACACACACACACACACACACACACACACACACACATTTCTTTTTAAACACGCCAGACAGTTTGATCAGGCTTTCGTGTCTGTGTGGTTGGACTCACAAATACTACCCTTAAAAACACACTAATGCTGAAAGAACTAGTCGATTAATATTCTCACCTGGCCTTGGAGCTAAAAAAAAAACACTTGCACTCATATTGTCCAAATGAATTGCTGTAACATCTTAGAAATAACAGTTTGAGTTTATGGTAATTGCAATACATTCTGTGTTTGGACCTCCAAATTAGCTGGTAGGAGCAAATAAGTCAAAATGAGTTGGACATAATTACAAGCTGTTTCTTCAGATGAATAAATAAACTGGCAGGTTCTAAATGTTACAGCAGCAGTGCATGATGCTTACTTTGACACAATGAGGAAACAGGTCTGAAAAACCAACATGGTATCTCTCTCTCTCTCATTTTTATTACTTTGTCGTCAAGGTAGTATTTAGCACTGCAGTGTAGAGGGGTTTCAGTTATTCTTGTTAATTATTGTAATATTATCTAATAAAAATCTGATGAATCATTCAAAATAAATATGTAGCATTCTTTACCATAATATCAGCTAACAGTAATATGTTGAAATTTCTCAACAAATTAGTCGTTCCTACTTTTTGTTTTTCTGCCCTCGCTCCAAAACCTGCTGGTTCCCCATGATGCCATTTCAGTGGATCTGCTGCAGCCAATGCAATCTCACAGTATCTGCTGGCTTCATTACTATATTTTTACATCTGCTGGAGGGGTCTGCACAAGGCCACGTGGGGAGGTCAGTCCTTATCCGGTTAATATCTGAAAATGTTTTCTTTTGTGTTTATTGAAGAATCTGCTGTAATAATTATGTTGTTCTGTCCAATACATTCATCCCATTTCATCATTCTCTTCTCTTACAGCGCAGAAATTGATTATCTTATCTTATGTCATCGTGTATTTACGCTCTATAACAACACATATCTGACCAACAGGTTGGTCTCTCGATTGTCTGCAGGAGTGGGGTCTCTTTGTCAAACTTGCCATTCCCAGCATGCTCATGATTTGTCTATCGTGGTGGATATTTGAAATTGGAGGACTCCTGGCTGGTGTGATAAGTGAGGTTGAGCTGGGAGCTCAGTCCATAGTCTACCAGCTGTGCATCATGGCCTACATGGTAACTCCTTGCTGAGATGGCCACTGGCCTCAGCTACATATTCATCATACAGTGGTGTCACTCCTCTTATCTAACTATCAGTAACAAAGCAGATACATGTATCTCCACGAATGTTCCTATAATGTAGGCATTTGTTTCATATGTCACTTAACATAATGTATTTAAATGTGAATTATATTCATCATGCAATGTCATGTATTCTTTTCTTATAGTTCCCTCTAGGATTTTCTGCTGCTGCCAGTGTACGGGTTGGGAATGCTCTTGGTGCTGGAAACATCAAGCAGGCCAAGCTCTCGTGCAAAGTCCCCATTGTTTGTGCATGTAAGAATCAAAGCATACAGCATATGATTTGTTCATTAGAACCAGAAAGTCATGAAAGTTATAAGAACACATATTTTAGATTTGACTCTGGCTGTATTTAACTAATTTAATACTAATATACTAAAATATTTTGTATTAAGAGTATATTTGCTACATTAGACCATGTGTCTCATCAACACAACAAACCCTTAACTATAGAAACGGAGAACAGTATACGAAAAGACATGCTTTTGTGTCAATTTTTTTTCAACATGTGTTCAAAGAAATACTATATTGCTCAACTGTATTGACAACAGGCACTGTTTTTTGTGTCTTTGTGCCGACACAGTCATTGTTGCCTGTTTTGTTGGTGGCAGTCTCAGCATCGCCAGAAATGTCATTGGATGTATTTTCACCTCAGATCAGTGAGTAGGGTCTTCAGTATCCTTCAGTATCTCGCACCAACAGAAACAAACAATGTCTCATTCGCACGCGGTTAAAGTTTCAGCTCTCTTGTCCATCATATTAATCAGTCAGCTACAGGTAATTCATAATGCTGCTTCCTTATTTAAAAACTAAAGATAATTGTCTCTAAACTTTTAATCTTACATTCCAGGTGTGACTGTCAGTATGATTTTTTTGTATCTAACAAGAATCTCTCTTTGCATCTTTCTTAGTGACATTCTTCAAAGAGTCGCCGATGTCATGCTTCTGTTTGGTTTCATGCACATTGGTGATGCCACGGCGGTGAGAAACAATGCAAAATGAACTGATTGATAGACATTATCCATTAAGCCTTTAATGCATACTGACGTGAATGGCTATTGAACTGTATGTGTATTTGGTATGATCAGGGTGTTGCTGCAGGAGTTCTCAGAGGAGTAGGGAAACAGTTGATTGGTGCTTTGTGTAATCTGGTGTCTGTCTACTTCATCGGCTTCCCCATCGGTGTGTCCCTGATGTTTGCAGCAAACATGGGGATTGTTGGTAAATCCAAAATTCTAATGTGGACTACTATGTTTTTTTGCTTTTAATTTGACATCTATCGTTCATAAAGGCCATTTAAACTCTTTGTCCATTTCTGTGCAGGACTGTGGACAGGACTTACTATTTGTGTGTCACTGCAGGCGATTGTTTTTATCACAGTTTTGAGCAAACTTGATTGGAAAAAGGCAGCTGAAGAGGTTGGTGGCTGCATCACCTTTTTATTAAAATGTATTTGAAGATACAACTCACTGTAAACTACCTTTTTCTGTGTCCCTGATCAGGCTTTTGTAAGAGCAGGAGTCCAGAACAAGATCACAGAAGAAAATCAGATGATAGAATTTGAACACAGAGGTGAATTCCTTCACTTTCTAGTTCTTCTGTAATCACATAAAACATTGTTTCTTTGGAAGGAGTCTTTTGCGACAGATTTGTGTTCGTACTTGACATCCCCTCTCATTTTGTACCTCAAACCTCCAGACTTGAATCAGAGCCCTATTGTGGTCAGTACTACTGTATCTGACAATGTGAGCGCTGAGGAGGATAACACAGACCTGGACCTGTATGACTCAGACCACAGTCCGCTGCTGTCCACTGCCACCAGAGAGGGCGATGTTCTGTCTGTAAATCAGCTGGTTTTATGGCGTGGAGTTACGTTGCTAATCATGATCTTCATCCTCATAGCTGGGATTATAACCAGCAACATTTTGATTAAACTGTTCAAGTGACTCATCCTAAAATCAGACATTGAGTGTCAAATGGCTGCTCAACATGTTGAATCCACTTAGAGTAAGCTTCACAGTCTGCAGCCCTGTGAAGCTTCCAGTTCCCATCAGGGTTATGAATGAGCTGGCTGGTCTGTCCCTCACATTCGTACTTTCTGCTGCAATACAGATTATTGAGAGCCAAGCTTCTTGTGATGACCTTGTGATGAGTCAAATCAAAGAGAGAACCAAATATTTTTCTTAGCTTACAGACCAAACCAGGGATAACATGTAAGTAAATGCTGGACATACAGCATGGAATGTGCATGTTGCTCTGGATGCTTGATGTGTCAGTGACATAAGTCACATTTTTGCCATCATGTAGGCCAAAGGGAACTTGATAAGTTTGTGATTTACAACATAGCAGTATTTATACTCTCTGTGTCTTACTTATTGCTTTTTACTGTATAATCTGCTCAGATATTCTGTTTGCTTCAAAAGAGAAATCCATCAATTTAGCTTAGCACACATAATTGTCAGACTTACAATGGATGGGTGGCAGACGCAGTTGAGCAGCAGGCTACAGAAATCTAGTAAGCTGACTTTTTTCTATCCCAACACTATCAGATTTTTCTTTAATGTTACACACTGCTTCCTGTAGAATTTCTATAATATTTATTTGATTGTGCAGTAACATCCGTGCTGCTGAAATACTCGCACATACAAGCCGCCTCTTTGAACAGAATATTTTAGGGGAGACATGACATAGTTTGAGTTTTTGTTTTTTTCATTTACTATTTTATTTTGAAGTTCTGTGTCAAGATTTGCTTTTCATTTCCTCTCTTTGTCAGTTTTCCTGCCCTTTTCGCTACTTTTGTTTCCAAAAAAACACTCACCTCTTGTGTGTTTAAGTGCTTGTCTTCCACTCACTCTTTGTCAGTTCATCATTTCTGTTTTGCCCTTGTCTTCCGGTGTCTCCTTGTCCCATTTTCCTGTCCCGTGTTTCCGGATTTTGGTTCATTTGGGTGCCCTTTGTTTGACAAACTGACCTACTGTCGAGGTTAAAAAAAAGTCAACCAAAAACATAGACACATAGGCAGAAAAGTAAAGCTTCAAATCCATATCCAAAATCGAAAAATATAGCAACAAAGGTAGTTGACTAAACAGGAGAAATCTAAAAAAACAAAAGCAACATCAAGAACAAACCGAAAGGGTAAAGTACAAACCAGAAATAACATGCGGATTCAGGAACCAAATACTGGAAAGACACAACAGGAAGAGTGGACAAGGAGACACAGGAACGAAAGGGAAAAACAGAACAGACGAAACTGACAAAGAGCAAGAGGATGACGAGAACTTAAATACACGGGTGACTGACTAATAGAACACAGGTGAGGCAAGAAAAAGGTGGGAAAACAGACAAGGCAAGGAAATGAGAAACAAAACAGGACACTAGAGGACAGAACTTCAAGTTTAACTTCTAGTTTAACAAGGTGTTCCAGAGCCTATAATATCCTCATGGTTAAGTGGGGAATCTTCCCCACACTTGCTTGTGAATGACTGAGCCTTTAGAGGATGCCTTTTTTCATGCCCCCCTCATGATACAATAACATGTTACTAATGAACCTGTTGTCATGGCAACTGAAAATCAGTCGTTTGTCTAGTGCAGATGAGAGTCAAATATTTATGACACAAGTGTGACACAACATTTCTAGTTAATTTAATTACTTTACTGCTTGCAAGAGTCAGGAGCATATAGATGACTGAAGACAGACAGTCTCTGTTCATCTTTTATAATAACCCAGAACAATAAATCATCCCAACATCTTTCTCATGATACACATCAACTTCTTATACGCTTCAAACATTGTTGTGTGTCATACATTAACCTAAGGTCAAAACTCTTTGAAGAGGCTTCACCAACCGCCTTCAGGATAATATGCTTGTCTAAGTTTCTTTTCAGTATACATTATACCATAGATAATACATGAATGCATCAATTCATACTCTGCAACCACATGATTATCACAAGACAGAGCTCATGTCAGAAGTCGACAGATAAGAGATTTCACTTTAAATACATGAAAATATTGTATCTGTATTGTTAAGTGTCATATGTAAGAACAATTTATAACTGTCTCTCCTCTGTCCCAACTTGGAAAAGTGTTGCTTGCATCAAATTCAGAGCAGGAATTTATATATTTTTTAATCAGTTTAGCTGATGTGATGAAATATATTGTCTTTGTACTGTCTTCAGATATATTATATATGTCAAAAATTATTAGCAAATGATCACATTATGTCAGTTTTAGAGAGTGTCCAAAGGTTTTGGGGAATAAGGATTTTTAGGTTCCCCAAGTGGAGTTAGAATGTGAGTTCAAAGATGTTTACGTTGTAGGATAAACTCTTTGAGTTGTTGTGATTTTTACTATGCTAAGCAAATATACACTGCTCAGAAAGAAATTAAACATTTTAATCACACATCAGATCTTGATGAACGAATATTCAAGTTGAGAATATTTATTGATGTACATGACATAATTTGTTGTGAACAAAATGTTTTAACAGTGTTCAAAAATCATCAACCCACTGAGGGCTGCCTGTCTTTGGCCACCACATGCAAAACCATTCACTTTTGGGGGTTGTCTTGCTTTTACCTCTTCATAACACCTGTTGTCACTTTGATTTGCTTTCTAAACAGACAGATTGATATCCCTGAAGTTTAACTGACCTGGTGTTTCATACTATGAAAATGAAGTGTCCTTTTTATTTTTTTGAGCAGTGTATAATGCTGGGGTTCACCTTGCATTTCAAATGAACACAATACAGACTGAAATGTGTGGTGTTCCCCAGGGTTCAATGCTTAAACCACCTTTATTCAATGTCAATTTGTTCACGTTACTGCTGTTTGAAATGACCCTAAGATTGTCTTATCTTTACTGAAACACACTTGTTTCTGTGTTTACGACATTGGTGTTGTTCTCATTAACTGTTGGGAATGCCAAATCGCACAAAATGCCAATTTCAATATAATGTTGCTTTAAAAGTTTTTTGTTATAATCTAAACATCACACATCCTCTTTCTTTGTTTTTTGTATAATGCCATGTTATTTTATTTCAATTAATACTGTTGTTGTTGGAACTGCTCTTAGTTTTGGTTAACATTTTTTTAATAACAGTTTTTTGTTTGATTATTCTAAATGGTTGCCTTAGTCAGATTAGAGTTTGATAGCTTGTCTTTCCCTTTTTAGCATGTTCAGTTTAGTCTAGTTAGAATTCTTTTTTTTTTTTTTTTTTTTTTTTTGGTTTATTTAGGAATTTTGGGTAACACTGTGGGCACCTGGGGTTATATAGGCAGAAGGATTGATATAGGACCAGCATGTACCTTGTTCGGCCCATATGTTTTGTTTGTTTGTTTATTTGTTTTTATCAGGGCAAGAGAGGCATGCAGATTTCCTTTGTTTTTTTGTTTGCTTGCTTGTTTTTGGAAAACATTTTTTTTTTTTAAAAAACAAAGGAACATTGAATGTACATTAAATTTCTTGTGCATATGAACATTACAAGCCCATGGTGCAGCAGTGACCCTTTGATTTTTATTTTCAAGTATTATTTCAAGTTTGATTTAACTTACTTGAAATCATTTTTAATTATCGTGCGTATGATGACAAAGATAATGTTTCTTTGAATAATCACTTTATTCTGCAATAACTGATTTTTGGTTACACAGCTAGTGTTGGCAGCTTGTGTGAGTGTCAGCAAGGCATTTCAGCTGGGACATCTTCAACTCTGAGCTTCTCTGTCAAACACTGTTTCTCAAAGAGCTCTAAGTTGTTCCAAGTGCAGATCATATTACTTCACAATAAAGAAAGATGTGATGTGAACACAGCAGCATTCGTAGGTCGAACACACATTAACAATTACTGGACACACTGTTGGAGGCGAATTTTAACAAAGCCAAGTAGTGATGACCTCTGTGCCATTTAACTCCCCCATTGGTTGAGTATGTTTCCGTGGTATGCCATCTTTGGTTCAATGATTGTTGAAATGATTCTGCATGTGCAGAATGTGAGACACTAAGTCTAATGTGTCACATTGGAAGGACCTTAGACTGGTTATGTATTATAATAAGCATTTTCTTACAATTTCAGGTCTGTTGGTTGGATTATGCTCCTTGGTCTGTAAGTGGCGTAACAGTCCCCATGTGGTCGAAATATTATTTAGACTGCTGTCTGTGCTGTCCTTTCTATGAAAGTATTTTTTCTATGTCTGTACGTATTTTTAGTTATTTACATGACATTGAAAAGAGAACAAATGGTGACAATGACTGTGCCACTGTTGAGTCTGCAACATAGTTAAACCTAAAATAGCCTCACTAGGATCAGGGGAGTTGGATGAGTTCCCATTATAAGCCTTAAACTGATTTTAACCTCATTAATTTCAGTAGAGTACTTGATAGGTCTTCAAATAAGCCATCCCCTCTTAGCAAGACAGCCAAATCCACAATTTCTTTCATGAGGGACCAAAATTTGACTGATGCCTGATGACAGATGCCCCCACGGGACAGGGATTATTCATTTTATTCACACCCACATGACACACACACACACACACACCCCCATAGATATTTTTTTGGTATTATCTGCTCAACTATCTCCTGACATAGTAGAGACAATAACAAAGGCCAGTTGGATTTACCTACTCTAATGTCTGTGGTATAGCTGTGCCATGCTGAGCAACCACTTTATGTATCTTTAATGTATGAAGACCTTGTGTCAAGTTTATCAGTACCCAATAAGGACATATCCAAATTTAGATTGAAATAAAACCTGGGAATAGGGGCGGCTGTAGCTCAGCTGGTAGAGCCGGTCGACCGGTGATCGGAAGGTTGCTGGTTCAAATCCCGGCTCTGGGCAGGGCTGAGCTGTATGTATGTCAAAGTGTCCTTGAGCGAGATACTGAACCCCACATTGCTAGTGAGGGCCCTGCGATGAGCTGGCGACTTGTCCAGGGAGTACCCTGCCCTCGCCGTGAGACAAGGCTGGGATTGGCTCCAGTAGCAACACCCCGCAACCCCATGGAAAGGGATAAGCGGTTACAGACAATGACATGACATGACATAAAACCTGGGAATAAATCTGAAGCGGGAGCTATGGGGTGATTTGTGATTATGTGATGGTGTAACATCTGTTTTAAAACTTCAGATATGGATTTTATTTTATTTCTGCAGGAGCTGTGTATCAGCCCTTATAAGCAGCACAAAACTCAAACATATCTCCCCTCATTTTTTAGGTGAGACATAGATAAGGGAACATTTCTACACTCCACCCTGCATTGTCCTTAACTTAAGGGGTTTTGACAGGGTGTATGTGACATGCTGTTGAACAATCATGGAGTTGTCATTCTACTGGATTCTGAGCTTTACTGGCTAACTTAATTACCTCCAAACTTAAGAGTAGCCATACTAAAGGGGTTATAAGATATGGCAGCCCTTACTGGATCACATGGACAACCTTCCATTGCACCAAATGAGAGGCATGGCCTAGGGTTACGGCACGCATGAGGCAGACACACAGTCACACATATTGTATGACTGAAGCATGCTGGAGATATGCAGTGGTGGAATAGGGATTCAGATCTTTTCGTTCAGTAAAAGTAAGTGTCTAAATAAGAGTCTAGAAAACTCTTACAAGCACTGCAAGGGCTGTAATTGTTGGCATTGAAGTATGAAATAAATACCACAAGAAGAGATCTTTATACAGAATGGCCATTTCAGAGTAACAATAATTATATTACTGGATTATGATTTGTAATGCATGAATGGGGACACGTTGCAGCCGGTAGAACTGAGTAAATCTTTAATTACATATGATAATATTTCATACTTTATTAATACAAAATGTTTTTTAAAAATGATAATCTGCAGAGAATGTCATTTTTGTGTTATTATTTTATATATTTCATATCTTAAATTCTGGGTTTTATAGTGTTTGCTATAGTTATAAAACACTTTGACATTTTGCTTTGTCATAAGTTGCTGTATGAGTAAGATTTATTATCATATCATAAAGCAGTAACTAACGCTATAAAACAGACCTAATGAAGTAAATGTATTACACAAAGTATTAAGACAAATGGCAAAATGTATGTGTTGCACTGCAGCTAATTTATCCTGAGGCAGTTAACTGAGTTTGTCAAGTTAACTGAAGCTGGTAAAGCGCACTTGCATGCGCACTTGAATGCAACCTTAAGTCTACCCAATGGCAGCGACGCCCCCAAATTCCAGCACGAGCTGGTTGGCTCCTGGGAGGGTCGGAGCCATGCACGTGCGTCAGCCCTCCTGTGATTGTGAGACATAACGTGCTCACTTCGTCCAACATTGACACTCTCAAGGAGACAGCAGTGAGAAGAAACCTGTCTGTGGAGAACACTGAAGTTTCTTCAGTCATGGACGGCCATGATAAAAACCCAGTTAAATACACAGAAGGAGTGAAAGAAGATTCAAAAGCGGGTGAGGCGACTCCCTCTGTCCAGGGTTCCGTTGAAGGCTGCGGCTCCTGCCTGGAAAGGACGAGGCGCCTCATCCCGCCGGAGTACCGGAATGAGCTCCTGCAACTTCTGAAACTGGCGGGCCCGGTGGTAAGACACTCACCACAGCCTCCAGGTCTCCTCCGCACTGGCTTTTATCATTCATCTGTAGTTTCCACAGCTTACCTAGGCACTGGGTGTTCACTTTTCACTCACTCTATGTTAATGTAATGACGCAAGCGTCAACTTAGGGCCCTTTAATTTTTGTTCATGTTAACTTTTGTGAGAAAAAAAAAATCGCAATCATCAGAACACCACAGACATTCAACACTCAAACCTGAAAGCCGCTGTCTAAATAACCGTGGACTGCACTGTATCTATACTTATTGAATCGTTTATGCTGCTCATCTGTTGTTATCATGCTTATGACGTCATTTATTCGACTTGTCATGACTTGATAGCATAGCATCACCTATCTTCTTATAATATTTTTAGACTGAGATACAATGTTAGGCATTATGTTCGCATCTGTGCATCGATAATTAGTGGGTTATTTTAAAAGGGTATCCAATTGTTACACATCTCGTTTAAAATCACTTCTCAAGAAGCACAACACATTTTTTCCTGCCGTGATGGTATCATATAATTCAAATAGCAAGTATATGTTAAACGTTTTAGAAATGTCATGGTAACTTGGTGGTAAGCACCAAGTTTGACGTTTCTTTGAAATGACCCTCAGTTTACCACAATAATTACTTCAAAATGTATTGAAAATCACCCCGACATTGTTTGTGTTGTTTTCCAATGAGCAGTTGATACATAGCTGGTAACTGCACTCCCCCCTCAGCAGGATACTAAACTGAAGTGAGTTGCAGCAGCTTATATCTAGCCTAACTTATTTAGGTTAGTAAAATAGTTGTACATTTCTTTTAACCATTTACATTTTCACCAATACATCAATGAACAATCAGACTCTCTGTCTGTTTGTTTTTCTGTTACACACACACACACACACACACACACACACACACACACACACACAGAGTTATTATATCAAGGTACTATACAGTTATACTATGTCTTAACTACTTTCCTGTTATAAATGTATTTGCTAATGTATTTTTGTCAATACAAAAAGACTTTGAAGACTGTGAAGCCATCATTATTAGACTTCAATAGGCAGTTAAGGAATAGGTGAAAGGGGAAATTAGTAACTTGATTATTAAGATTAATTTGTCTGTAATTAGCTATTTATGCTGGCTAATCATAAAAAAAATGACATTTAAAAATTGTTGGACATCTGCTGAAATAATAGATATCGGTGACAATGTACATGGATAAAAAATGCATCTGACTTTACTGACCTCACTTTAATTGAGTGGCCTCCTGAGTTGGACAAACTAATTGGAATTTTCCTAAAAACCTGAAAGAAATTACAAGCTTTTTATTAACTGTATATTAATTATTAATTAATATTAATTTTAAAGGGCCACTGTGTCATTTTGGAGAAGAAATATTGATCAGAAGGTCATTTTTTTATGCATAAACACACTAAGTAAAAAAAAAAACAAACTCATGACTGAATAAACAAACACAAGGGATGAAAGGACAGCACAATTTCATACTTTTACTTTTTTTTTATATTTGGCGGACCATGCTACCTCTCTAACTTCAAACCCTTTACTGGGGACCTTATCTTCCTCTGAGAACAGCTTGGTTACTCAGTTATGGAAAAAATATTTCCGAGGTTGTATTCTTAGCTCATAAATATTGTAAATATTACATTTTGGAGTTTGAATTTCTTCTCCGAAACTACGTAGTGCCCCTTTGAATAATGTTATTGTACTCTTCAACAAATTTTGAGGTAATTACAGTAACAATTTTGGCATCACTTCAAAGGCATTTCAAATGTATTACTTGGTTGCTACAATCCACTTACCATGAAATATGCAGACCCGTAAAATAAAGTGTCACCAAATTCACAAGGACACCTCATGTTCTCATGCTCATATTTATTTTTGTATGAATATATCTAAAATGTGTGTAAACAAAAGGGAAAGTAAAGGGTAATGGGTTTTTTTGTACTCCAGGTGATTTCCCAGTTGATGATCTTCATGATCAGTTTCGTCAGCACTGTGTTCTGCGGC
Source organism: Acanthopagrus latus (assembly GCF_904848185.1). Taxonomy (NCBI): domain Eukaryota; kingdom Metazoa; phylum Chordata; class Actinopteri; order Spariformes; family Sparidae; genus Acanthopagrus; species Acanthopagrus latus. The sequence continues at coordinate 27,366,372 of NC_051039.1, read as the reverse complement.
CACCTGGGAAAAACTGAACTTGCAGCAGTAGCATTATCAATTGCGGTGAGGAGACTTGCTCAGTCCTGTCTGTGCTCGGACTGGTGTCACAACCTACCAGTGCAAAATTGGATTTCACACATTTTGAATATTCTGTCTTCTGATATATATGTGTTTTCCCTGACGATGTTTCTTTGTATTGCAGGTGGTTAATGTCACTGGTATTTCCATTGGTACTGGTTTGTCATTAACTTGTGATACCCTTATATCTCAGGTAATATTCTCACTGGAGATTCTTTCACTTTATTCATGTAACCAAGACAAATACAGCATCTGCTGCTGGGTTCCCAGGTTATCCTGGGGTCTCCTTTAAAACAATTCAACAATGAGCTTTTGTATCAAGTTAGTTTACTTTGACTCATCATACCTTGGATGTCGGTGTGATTAGTGTTTTCCAACTCTGCGTCTTTATCTGTGTACCTGTTTCATGCAGACCTATGGGAGCGGTAACCTGAAGCGTGTGGGAGTGATTCTGCAGAGAGGGATTCTGATTCTGCTGCTGGCCTGCTTCCCCTGCTGGGCCATTCTCATCAACACCGAACCCCTCCTTCTCGCCGTCAGACAGAGCCCGGAGGTGGCCAGGTCAGCCATAATTAATCCGAAAAACAACAATGACTTTTAGCAATTAATTAAGTAGCCTTGCGAAGCCAAACCTATCTCCACAGTGCTGTTCAGTGTTAGAGGAAAGGTCTGGCTACACCAATGTGCTCTGGCATGTGTGCACGCTTTAAACATAATTCAGGATGTGGCGATGGTGCCCCTGCCAGTACTGTTGTGGGAAACTTGGTTTGCGTGTGGGTAGGTGAGCCCTGGTATTAGAATGACTAAATCCCTGCAAAAGAAAGGTAACAGCTGCTAGCTTACCTGCATGCCCTTAGAGAACAGGTTAAAGTTATACCCCTTTACCACTGGTCAAATATCCCACTTGAACCTGCTAAGATCTGGCTTTTGTGTGCAATGGGAATGGGTGGACTCTGCATTTACACCCAGGTCAGTTTACTCTGCAGTAGAGATTGTTTTTTAACCCCCTCGGCTCGCCTCGGCTTTGATCTAAACACCAGACCTGGGTGAACACGCTAAATTCAGCCGTGCAAAGTGATGGTACATTATATACATTCAGCAGTGATGCGTAAATAATTACTGGACACACTGTTGGAGGTAGACCTGCTAATTTATGCGTGTGGGTTGCCAGCTTGGATGTCATGTAGCGGTGGGGATTTTGAAAACAATACAGTTAGTGGAAGGGAGGGGGGTTAAGGTGCCCTGTGAAAGACTTTATACAAACAGTCTGTATTCATTAAGTGAGACTTCTGACTTGATGTGATGCACATTTTGTCTTTTCTAGACTGGGTGTCTTCTTAGATGTGCAGAAATTTAGAGCTGGAATGAATACAATACGTTTGCACCATGACCTATCAACACACAGCGAATGTGCAAACTGGGGTGAGCATTCTTGTGGAAACATTCCTATGGATGCATTCATATAGAAGCCCATTCATGCGAGACAATGTTTTGACCTGTCAGTAGGCCCTGCAGCAGGGGCGACTGGGATGATAATTCAAGCTGGGAATCTAAGGTCAATTCAAGCCACTCTCCACACTTAATCCATTCACAGCGGGCCCCATTTTTTTGTTGTTGCCTATTGTTTTAAGTTTTCTATCCATAGCAGAAGCTTTATACATAGTAGGTGGTCATTTCACACGATAAGACATCAGCCAGATAATTAATTTCCCAACCAATACAGCCTAATTAAAGCTTAACACTCATTTGACACTGGCTGTGTGCAATATTTCACTCATGCTGCAAAAATGGCTGTTACTACAATAGTAACTATAAGCTACGAAAGATACATTTATAGAATTATTGTGAAGAACAGTGACATTAATAACAATGTACTTGGTAAAATTTGTGGTGATTTAAACACAGTTAACTCTGCTGGAAAACTCAACCCACCTAAAGCCAATATGAGTATCTTTGTTACGTCCCTTTTTATTTGTCCAGGGGGGAACAGGGAATGGCAACACAACAAAAAAATGCTTTAATAAGGATGAACGTAACTTAAATATTTCGTTCACAAAACGTGAGAGAGGAAAGGAGGAAGGTGGAGCGCCAAAGTAATGAAACCAATAAAACAAAACAAGGTCTATACTAATTATTAGTCAACAAACAAAAAAAAACTGTTTTCTCTGAAAAAGGAGCATTCAAAACAATGGTCAAAATAATACATCAGTGGCATCCGTCCACTGCTAGACTAGTGTTTTTAGACAGAGTTTACTACGCGATGACATGTACAGGGCACCCCAACTTACCTAACCCCCTTCCTCCACCACGCATATTTAAAAATCCAAAACAAAAACCAAGTCTGAGAATCTGTGTCATGTGAGGACCAAATGCAAAATCAGAGAGAGACAGTTCCTCAGCAGGCCCCCTTTTATTGGGCCTCCAGTCAGGTGATTGGCCACAGGAGAAATTAAGACAAAAGAAGGCGGTGGCTTCATGTCCTCTCAGGTGCACCTCATCACCTGGTCAGCACCTGAAGGAAAACTAGGAGAGGGAGAGACAGAAGAGAGCCAGAAAGAGAACAAAACCTATGCCCCTGCTGGACACATAACAATCTTTAACCTCTAAGAAAGGTTATTTACAGGGTTACAGGGACCTGGGTTCGAATCCCAGCCTGGGTCCCTTTGCTGCGTGTCACATCCTGTTTCCTGTCCAAGTCTTCAGCTGTTCTATCAAAAAGGCCAAAAAAATACTTAAAAAAAAGAAAGGTTATCTGTGCCGCTCATGCTGATGGAAAGTCAGATGAAGTTTCACAGTCTTCAAAACATGTCTGGATCTTAACAGCAAAACAGGGTTGCAGCATTCTCTTAATCAACTGTAGTCGAGTTAAAATGTTAAAACATAAAATGGCTCCACAGACCATTTTCACAAGGCAGCAACTTTCCTCAGACAGCACACTCAGGACAGGAAGCTTAAATGTTTTACTGTTGTGTTCCAGGTTGCAAGTCTTATAAACGTTGGACATCTGACAAATTGTTAAAATTTAACCAAATTGAACCCTATTTATTAATCGTAAACTGAAGGGCATTAGGTAGGGAAAATGCAGAGGGACATCAGGCCATATTTTAAGGTAAAAAAAAACATATTTGATAACCCATTAGCCTCCCTAAGGCAGTGGATAGTGTTAGCATTCAATCAATCTTTAGATACTGTTTCTGTATGATAGTGCTAAACAATGCGACAGGAAAGGCATGAATTAATTTGATACTGAAATATTGACGTACGTCTTGGACATAATCATTTGAGCTTGGAAGTCAAACACACTGGATGTAATCAAATGGTAATGTTAGCGAGGAAGTGGTTGATAGCTAAAGTTAGCTAGCAAGTTATCACATATGTTGTTTTACCTTGAAATATTGCCTGATTTTACTCCATATTCCCACTATTCATCATTTGGATCAATCAGGAAGCGCTGAAATGGTTTGGAGGCAGAGACTTTATATCAGTGACCAGGTGGTGGAGTAGTGACTTCAGCGGACAAAGACCTCAGTACAAAAGACAAATGTGACTGAGACACGGATGATTTTTCCCTAAAGTCTATGTTCCCTTTACTGTCTCTCTGTTCTCTTTTTACGGTTTACAGATAAATTTTCATTTTTTTTAACCTGCTTCTTTAAATCTTGCTCTATGCATACTTGGTGCTGGGCGGTATGACCAAAAATGTATATCATGGTTTTTTTTCAGATTTCTAACAGTTTCATGGTATATGTCGGTATTTAAAAAAAAAAAATGTATGCATAATCAGGTGTTCACAGCATTTTCTAATGTTACTGTTGAGAGGGGCATTACTAGCCCCTTTTAGATAGAAAAGGCGGCACATTTGCTGCAAGGTAAAGGCTGCATTCTGCTGCCCTGTCTATCTAAAAGGGAGGTTTAATATTCCGTCTTTCCCAAAAAGCCTTCACTGTGGTAGGCATAAACATGCGATGTGACGTGAGACACGAAGTTGGGCATGAACAGTGACGTACAACATATGCATCGGAAGCAAGCGTAGCATTCCGAACATTGTGTAATCAAATTCACCGGTATCGTGGTGTATTAAAAATTCATATCACAAGAAAATACACACTGGTATTCGGTGTGAACCGGTGTACCGCCCAGCACTAGGCATACTTATATTTCAAACCACATAATGTCTTGTGCATTTTTGTTTGTTTTGTTGTGTCTCTGCATGAAGTATTTCCCAGCTATATGTAAAGATCTTCATGCCTGCTCTGCCGGTGAGTTCTACACCCTGTGTTATAAGATATAAGATAATAATGTGATAAAGATTTTGAAGAGGTTTTCAGTTCATGCTTGATCATTATTCTCATGCTCAAATTTGCATACAGTGACACTGATTCTGTATCGTTTCTTCAGGCTGCTTTTATGTATCAGCTGCAAGGGCGGTATCTTCAAAATCAGGTCCAACAATTCATACACACTCATATCAAAGGTACTGGATAAACCGTATTTATCAAGATAGATATTGATACCAGTTTGTGCTGTTGTTTACAGGGAATTATATGGCCTCAGGTTATAACTGGAGCAATTGGAAACATCTGCAATGCGATCATCAACTACGTCTTCCTACATATTCTGGAACTGGGCGTTGCGTGAGTTTTCCGAAATCATTTTGTAGTAAAGCTTTGTTTAATGATAACATTCATAATTCATAACAATCGGATCAGCCATCTGGACACCAGATGTATGTGAAGTGTAGTTCATCTAGCATTTAGCTAGATCTGCGTTTCTCTTTTTCTTCTTTCAGTGGATCTGCTGCAGCCAATGCTATCTCACAATATTTTCTGGCTGTGGTCTTATACATTTACATCTGGTGGAGGGGCTTGCATAAGGCCACATGGGGAGGTCAGTTGTTTTCTCATTATTATTGATATAACTGACTACAACATGAAATTGAAATATTAAATGTGTTTTCTTCAGGTGTTGACTGCGTTGATTTTCTAATGCCATCCAGTAGTTTCATCCTCTTACATCATTCAAGTCCCTGTCTTTCACAACTTCATAACGGATTATCCGCTGTGAACTTTCCAGTGTGTAATGTTTGGCAAAATCAGTTACACTCTATTACTGTGTAATGTAGTATAGAGGAGAGGTTACAGCAATGACGCAGCAGATGAATTAGTATTTGCTTTAATTTGTCAAAACACCGTTGTGTGAGCAATGATTTGCCAGCAACACAGTAATTGCATCCTTATTGTGACGAAGGTTGGCATAATTTTAGAATAAAATATTTAATGAATCTTTTTAACCTTGCCTCGCTTAAATCTGAAGCACACATTATGACTGCTATACTATTTAAATACATTAAATGATTAAGTTGCATTGATAGATTTTGTCAATCATGAATCTCACATCCACTTGCGTCATGTCACTCGCACAGGAATTAACACGAGCTTAACCTACAGGTTAATTTACAAACCTGTGACTCACAGGTTGGACACTGGACTGTCTGCAGGAGTGGGGATCCTTTGTCAGGCTGGCCATCCCCAGTATGCTCATGCTCTGTCTGGAGTGGTGGATGTTTGAGTTGGGAGGATTTCTGGCTGGAATAATCAGTGAGGCAGAGCTGGGAGCCCAGTCTATAACATATGAGCTCGCTGTTATAGCTTACATGGTAATGCCTCTCAGTGCTTTCCCTACCACATATCACATATAAATTGTAAATGCTAACCCTTTGATTGTGTGTTGACCAGTGATCCAATAAAACGGAAGTTAAGGAGAAACAGCTTTAATACACTTTAGTTATCTATTTTTTCCCACAGTTCCCTCTAGGATTTTCTGCTGCTGCCAGTGTACGAGTTGGGAATGCTCTTGGTGCAGGAAACATAGAGCAGGCCAAGCTGTCTTGCAAAGTCCCCATCGTTTGTGCATGTAAGAACCAGAGCATACAGTGCATGTGGCCTGAAGAGCTTATTCACTTGGGCTTGGTAGCATTAGTTGTTAATGGAGATTTGAAATAAGCAGTAATTGAATGTAAGAAAGTACATTTACTCAATGACCATACTGAGGTACAATTTGATGTACTTGATTTTTTTTCTCCATTTCTAGAGCTTCATACTTCTATGTTTCTACATTTTGGAGGCATATGTTGTACTTTTTTGTGACAAACAGTCAGGTTTCCCTGCCTTGTTCACAGTATTTCTGTAGCTAACAATGTGCATGCCCACTTTATGTAAATGAGCATGGAATATGGCTTTTCATGTATGTTGTATGGACTTATTTCTGAGATGTTGCTAAAATTCTTTTGTGGATTTTTTTTTCTAAAACCCTGTTTACAAAGATATTTACTGTATGCACATGTGTACTAGTTCCTTTGTAGACTACATGCTGCATCAGAGCCCAAGTTGTGCTCTGTGGGATTTCTGTGTTGTGCTGGAAGTCAGTTGTTAGTTTATATTAGCAGACTCCATTTGTAGACGAGTGATCATTACCATTGCTCTCTCTTAGTGGAGGGGAGCGAGGCACTGAGACAAGGCACTCAGGAACATGCACAAATTCACATTCACCTTCACAAAGAAACACCACAAGTTCTCATTTTTCATATCACATAACAATCTGCTCACATATGGTAATAAAAAGTGACTAATACATGTTAATTGTTACAAAGAGCCAATCGAATTAAAAAACATTTACTCAGATAGTTAGAAAGTATTAGATAATACAATAATCAGCCTGGCCGAAATTCGCTTGACCCGTAATATACAATATATATAGTCCATACAAGGAAAATGCTTAATTATTTTTTTCTTGTACTTTTGATACCCAAGTACATGCACTGCCAGTAAATTACCATTTGATACTTTTGTTAAGTATTTACAATTTTCACTCAAGAAAATATTCACACAGGTGACTCATATTTTAGATATCTTTACTTCTTCTGAAGTATGACTTTTGGGTACTTTTTAAGTAGCTGATCAAAACTACACTAACAGCAACACAATGGATCTTTGTTTCTTTTTCTCATGGCAGTCATAATTGCATTTTTTGTTGGCGGAAGTCTTGGCCTCTCCAGAAATGTCATTGGATACATTTTCACCTCAGAGCAGTGAGTAAAGTCTTTGACACAATATCTTTCACTTCTTGCTCTTAATGAATTGTTCAGTTATTGTGTGTATCTCTAGTTGCAGTACATGTTCAATAGGACGGTCAGTTTCATATTGTTGTTCAGGCTGTTATAAATTAACTTAGGTCATCATCTTCATGCCAACTCACAATCACTGAACCCATTTGTTATGCAACATTGAACACTGCTAAAACAGCTTTTCCTCCCAGTTTTTGTAGAGTCTGCCAGACAGTATCTGTTGCACAGGTTTTTCCTTTTCACTTAACTCACACAAATATGATTGATTTCAGACATTAGGGTGACACTATTTCACATTTTTCACATGTAACACAAAGCTTTACACACTTAATAAAGTTAAACTTAACCTGAAAGTTCAAGATACTTTCTTTTTTACATTTATCTCTAAATAAATAGTAATTCTTCTCCTGTCCATCTCCTTATCAGAATGTGTTAGTATCTATCAAGAATCTGTCTTTCTCTCTGTGTTCCAGAGAAATTTTGCAGAGGGTTTCTGATGTCATGATCATATTTTTCTTCATGCATCTTGCTGATGCCGTTGCGGTGAGAAACAGTTTCATGCAAGTAATCAGGATTTCAGACCAATACTGGCATATATAGAATATGATTGGACTGAATGTCTGTTTCATGTCATCAGGGTGTGGTTGGAGGTGTTCTACGAGGAACAGGAAAACAGCTGATTGGTGCTCTGTGTAACCTGGTGGGATACTACATGATTGGCTTTCCTATTGGTGTTTCCCTAATGTTTCCAGCAAATATGGGCATTGTCGGTAAGAACAGACCATTAGTACTGTATGTAGCATTATCTCCTGTTTGTCAACTGTCACCAGAAAAGCCAATAAAAGTCTTCTGTCATGTCTGTGAAAGGACTATGGACTGGATTTACCATCTGTGTGTTGATGCAGTCCATTTTCTTTATCGTATTTGTGTACAAACTCGATTGGAAGAAAGCTGCTGAAGAGGTGTGTATATTCATCCATTGACGAATCAAAGTGCCACTTCCAACTTTGTCTTGAGATACATTTGAAGTTAGAACCCACTATTAACAACTGTCTCTCCGATCAGGCTCTTGTTAGAGCAGGAGTCAAGGGCAAAGAAGAAAAAGAGATGGTCAGGATGGAAAATATAGGTAAGGCCTGCCGCACTACCTAAAATATACTGTTGTGACAGAATTATTATAATACTAAAGGCTCTTCTTTCAAATCTCCAGACTCCAATCAGAACCAAGCTCAGTTTAGCACTTCTGCATCCAGTTGTGAGAGTGCTGTGGAAGACCATACATACCAGGAGGTACAAATTCCAGACCAGAATAAATCCACAGCCACAACGGTTGGAGATGTTCTGTCAGTAACACAGCTGGTTTTACGACGTGGCCTTGCCTTGCTGATAATGGTCATTATCCTCGTCGTTGGAATCTTTGCTAGTGACTTCCTGATCAAGCTGATGAAATGAGTCCTTAGATAATGTGAAGCCGGTAGTCAGACCAATGGTTGTCAGGATTGATAAAGTTTGATTAAATAATGTGATAGGATTCCTTGTGCTGTCAATCCCAATGAGGACCAATGGTTTATTCTGCAGCTTTGTGCAGCTTTTCAAAACCCTGTCATATATTACATAGAGCAATCAGTGGCAGAGTTGAATTAACTACAGTTATGAAGGTGTCAAACCTAGGAAGCCAAAGAGACTCCAACGTATGCTCACAAGTTAGAGGAGGAAGCCAGAGCTGAAATGCAAGTAATTGGGCCTGCAAAAAAAGGTTTAGGTATGTAGTGGTGAGGTTGCAGATGTGAACCAAACAAATGCCTTCCACCAAACCCTCTGTCACGGTGGCCATTGATAACATGAAAGGCTTTTTCCTAGAGTGTTTGGTTTGGCCATTCTGGACTACTGTAGAAACATGACATTGAAGAGGACCAGCTCCCACTGTAGTAACCTTATTCTAAAGTTAAAAAAAAAATCACAATTCCTGGTTAAAACTGCATATAATTATTATTATTATTATTATTATTATTATTATTATTATTATTATTATTATATTCAAATTCTGTCTGAGTTTATATGTTTGAGTAATATCCTGCTGGCATTTAGCTACGTTATTTTTCATACAGCAACAAATGTGATGAAAGTTGATGCAGCTCTTTATGTCACTGATTTTTACAAGGATTTTGTTTTGGACTCAACTTGTGACCCCTCCAGGGTGAATTTGATTTGTGCAACTTTAATAAAAAAAATCAGTTCATGTTTGTCTCACTGTTCAATACTATTCAGTAGCTCAGGTAGAGTTAAAAGAAGAAGAATAAAATTACAGAATGTTTGGATTTTAGAAGAACATTTTGAGACGTTTACACACTGTGCCCTGGGTTCAAATATACTATATATGTAAATTAATGTAAAGTAAAAACGTAAAGTATAAACACTCTAAGGTGAGACTCTTTTTATCTGTGTTATTGTAGGTAAATAATGACATCACATGCCCCACAGAGGGACAGCTCAGACTGTTTGTAACAAAATAAGGAGCGCTAATGTAAATTACATTAGCACTCCTTATTTTGACATCAGTGGCTTGTTGGAAGACCAAAACATAAAAATTCCAATATTTACAGTGGGGCAAATAAGTATTTAGTCAACCACTAATTGTGCAATTTCTCCCACTTGAAAAGATTAGAGAGGCCTGTAATTGTCAACATGGGTAAACCTCAACCATGAGAGACAGAATGTGGAAAAAAAAACTGAAAATCACATTGTTTGATTTTTAAAGAATTTATTTGCAAATCATGGTGGAAAATAAGTATTTGGTCAATACCAAAAGTTCATCTCAATACTTTGTTATGTACCCTTTGTTGGCAATAACGGAGGCCAAACGTTTTCTGTAACTCTTCACAAGCTTTTCACACACTGTTGCTGGTATTTTGGCCCATTCCTCCATGCAGATCTCCTCTAGAGCAGTGATGTTTTGGGGCTGTCGTTGGGCAACACGGACTTTCAACTCCCTCCACAGATTTTCTATGGGGTTGAGATCTGGAGACTGGCTAGGCCACTCCAGGACCTTGAAATGCTTCTTACGAAGCCACTCCTTTGTTGCCCTGGCTGTGTGTTTGGGATCATTGTCATGCTGAAAGACCCAGCCACGTCTCATCTTCAATGCCCTTGCTGATGGAAGGAGATTTTCACTCAAAATCTCTCGATACATGGCCCCATTCATTCTTTCCTTTACACAGATCAGTCGTCCTGGTCCCTTTGCAGAAAAACAGCCCCAAAGCATGATGTTTCCACCCCCATGCTTCACAGTGGGTATGGTGTTCTTTGGATACAATTCAGTATTCTTTCTCCTCCAAACACGAGAACCTGTGTTTCTACCAAAAAGTTCTATTTTGGTTTCATCTGACCATAACACATTCTCCCAGTCCTCTTCTGGATCATCCAAATGCTCTCTAGCGAACCGCAGACGGGCCTGGATGTGTACTGGCTTCAGCAGGGGGACACGTCTGGCAGTGCAGGATTTGAGTCCCTGGCGGTGCATTGTGTTACTGATAGTAGCCTTTGTTACTGTGGTCCCAGCTCTCTGTAGGTCATTCACTAGGTCCCCCCGTGTGGTTCTGGGATTTTTGCTCACCGTTCTTGTTATCATTTTGACGCCAAGGGGTGAGATCTTGCATGGAGCCCCAGATCGAGGGAGATTATCAGTGGTCTTGTAAGTCTTCCATTTTCTAATAATTGCTCCCACAGTTGATTTCTTTACACCAAGCGTTTTACCTATTGCAGATTCAGTCTTCCCAGCCTGGTGCAGGTCTACAATTTTGTCTCTGGTGTCCTTCGACAGCTCTTTGGTCTTGGCCATAGTGGAGTTTGGAGTGTGACTGACTGAGGTTGTGGACAGGTGTCTTTTATACCGATAATGAGTTAAAACAGGTGCCATTAATACAGGTAACGAGTGGAGCCTCGTTAGACCTCATTAGAAGAAGTTAGACCTCTTTGACAGCCAGAAATCTTGCTTCTTTGTAGCTGACCAAATACTTATTTTCCACTCTAATTTGGAAATAAATTCTTTAAAAATCAAACAATGTGATTTTCTGTTTTTTTTTCTACATTCTGTCTCTCATGGTTGAGGTTTACCCATGTTGACAATTACAGGCCTCTCTAATCTTTTCAAGTAGGAGAACTTGCACAATTGGTGGTTGACTAAATACTTATTTGCCCCACTGTATTTAGGTTTATTCAGGTTCCATTTAGAGATAGTGCTCTTGTGCCTTTGTCACTCATGGATATTGTTGTAACATATACACTATATAAATGTCATAAAGATGTAGCTGTCCCTGAATGACTCTGTGATCTAGTATGCACATGTATTTCATTTAGTATCCTCTAAATGTGATGAACTTTTTTTTCTTTTTTATGCCTTTGTGGACACTGCTGAATGTTTTGCTGTAAAATTCCAAAGACCACAATCAGAGTGAAAATCAGCAACATAAAGTAAGTTGTGTAAGCATTGCATTTAAAGTATTTTCTATTATAAGTAGTTTTTCCACGTTGTGTCTATATATAAATAAATAGCTGAATGATTGATATAATTGGGTTGCATATATTTGTGTATAGCATGGCCCAACACCGTACAATTCAAAGCTGTGTTTCACAGTACATATGAGACCGTTTCATGGTTTGGAACATGCCCTCTAACTATTACAGACTGTGAGTTGACAGAGTCCTTGAACATCCCAGTGAAAATCAAAGTACCACTGCTTAATCTCAGTATTGCTCAAATTGAAGTAAAACCATTAGTGCTGATTAATGCTGAAGTAAAGTATATAGGTTGCCATTTTGAAAAAGTAATTAACGTGCCTACTTAGTGCCAGTTTGTCCAAAGCAGTGAAAATGATTTTATGAGGAGTCTGGCGATGATTTAAGAAGAGGAAGGAAAAAATACATCAAGCTGGGGTTTTTCATCACAATAAGTACTTCTTGCCCTGTGGAACAAGTTGTATGTTGTGTTCTTTGGCTCTGTGAGTTTTTCAGAAACTAAATAAATAACCCAGATTACTTAATTTTCCTGGAGACATCCTAGGAGCCAATTAACACCTGTGAAAAGCTTTGTTATTATTTCATTGATTTTAAACTTAAAAACAGGAACATTTCAAAATCACAAGTAATTAATAAATAATAAGTAACTTTAATGTCACCGCTCCTGTTCACATTTTAAGTGACAACATAATAATAATAATAATAATAATAATAATAATAATAATAATAATAATAATAATGATAATAATAGTCAAAATAAAAATACTTTTTGTAGATGATAAAAATAAAGTTATAGTTAATGGTTATATAACTTTTGAGATTGTTTATATGATATTTTATCTATCAAATGTGTGTTTTAAATAGATTACGTCATTGTTATTTAAAATGTTCAAAAAAATGTTACTGTGCCTAGAATTTCTGTTTGCATGAGGTACTTATAGATACATTTTTATTATTTTTTTTAATCTCAAAGTTATAGGGAAAAGGCCAGTTGAATCCTGTGGAATGAACCTGGATTATTTAAAAAGTAGTCCAGGAAGTGTTAAGCCCATAAATATTAGTTTTGTTAAGTACTTCTGGAAAATATTTGTATATCCCCTCAGGGTAGGAAATTGCCTGTTCTGATTAACGCTGACCCTGGATTATTGAGAATAAATGAATTAAATAATTAATAAACAATGCAGTAAAAAGTACGTCACAGGTTTGCAAGTAGTATGAGGAGAGCTTATTCGTGAGCCTTAGAGTATGGAAAGTATTTCTGTGACATCTGTCCAATACCTGTGAGATTGTGCTCTCACAATTACCGTAAATGTTATCGGATTTGCGCATTAGGTGCGGCTCATTTGACCACGAAATCACAAATGACGATTGGCTTGACCATAGTTTTTTTAAGAGGGATTTTGATTTTAAAATATTAGTACGTGGGAACAGGTGGTTTCCTTTTAACATAAATATGAATTCAGGGAAATACTGAAAATACGTGACTATTAAGTGGGGTTTAATTTTTTAAATTCCTAATCTGAATATATTGCTATTGATATTGTGTTTATGTCTACGTTGGACTGATGATTCACACCATCCAGCCTCCATCTTCTAAGGCTTCATTGTGATCAGAAATGGATCAGTTAATTAAAACACTGATTAACTGACTGCCTGAATGAGTTAATGTGAAGTTGCGTTCATAGATCGGTGCTTTTATTTTGAATCCTGTTCTTACACTGCATTTCCGTAATATCTACTATATACAGGCACCACAAAATTACTAGGAGCTAATTTGAATAGTTTGGATTTCGGAGTGGAGGCAGGCTTAACCCGCGGTAGAACTGCATCAACGTTTGGAGAGTCAAGTTAAGATGATATTAACTACTGAATAACCAATTCTGCGTTGTGCCTTTTCTCAGGGAATTAATATATTTACTGAATATACCTGATAAAGTCCTCACCATTTTACTTATTAGTGCTGTAAAGACCGCTATTTAGCTATCCCTAGCTAGTAACGTTAGCTAAGCTAATTTAGTGAGCTGCTAGCTAACATTAATTTCAGTGTTTCAAGCTGTTTGATAACTAATTGTCAATTTGAATTTAATGAGCTTTAGTGAAATGAAAAGACAGTGTTTTTATTTCCACAGTCAATAAATATTGGCAATGATAACAGTAATAGACATTACTACTACTACTACTACTACTACTACTACTTTATATGTATAACTAATAATGATAACAGGAAGACTAAAGCTAAGGTCATAAGTACATATCATACAAATAGAATAATATGAAATAATTCTATAAATGATTCAGTCAGGGTAAACATGCCCTCTATTCTGTGCTGCTTTCAAGAAACTGTGAGATATCACAACCTTTAAACATAGTTGTCTTTATTCAGTGTGAATGCTGTAGGCAGTTCATAAATATTATTCTTCTACCGTACGTTTTACTTTGTTTTTCAAGTTTTGTTCTGCTACTGTTTCAGCATACTTTCAGTCACTCTTTCAGCTTTGTCAAATATTCAGTTAAAAAAAAAAATGGATAAAAATAATAATTACAATGGAAGTAAATGGAGAGATTCTTTATGATTCCCCTCCCTAGTTGTTGGGCACCACATTTTCTCCACACAATGGTTTGGAAACAGTTTGCTGTCCCGTAACAAATTTCCTAATTATGTTGGATTAATTGTAGAATGTATGGTTTGGGGAAAGGAGGACACGGGATCAGTAGCGCATGGAGATTGAGTAGGAGAGGACCACTGGACTGGGGGGTGGGTGGGGGGTTAGGCAGGACTGGCAGAGGGAAAGGAGAGCTATGTGTGGTATGGCCCCTCTTTGCCTCTGGGCAGCAGTATGCAGAGTGTAGGTGCAGCTGCTCCTGCTGACTGTCCTCTTTAGATGCATTCTTTTGTTTTTGTTTTTTGTCAAGTTTTTTGTAAGTATTAGTATTTTCTAGTGTTGCTTTTTGGTGGTCTGTGGAAATTATAAAAAAGTATAAATCATAAAAGTATATAGTATGTATAGGGACAGGCAATTTCACCACAATTAGACGTTGATTAGAAATTAGAAGCTAATTTGATGACATTGTGGCTGAGCAGTATTTATTTGCTTAATCTGAAGAAATTAGCTCGCTAAATGTTGTAAATATTTGATCCTCATTATGTAAATGCTATGCTGTAAGTCCAATATTATGTAGTCCAATATTAATCAACAACCAGCCGAGGATAATGTTTGGGTCTTAAATGGTGGAAAAAGTATATTCAGTTTTGTGATGTTTGATTCGAGCCAGTGTAGTGGTGTGTATCTTAGTGTGTTTGGGGCCCTGTCATTCATTTTCTAATTAGGTCCACTATGATTAGCCACTTAACCTACCATCTACTGCTCTAAGTTGAATTCTGCCAGTAAGCCCTATGGTGACTCAGAACAAAATCATTTTAAATATTGTTTTATTTTCAGAAAGGGCTTAAGCTTGATACATTTAAATATCCGAAGTTTGTTCAGTCAGTCTAAATTAGATAATTTGAACATTCTCATATCACAGACTGACAGTGATATCTTGGTTCTGACAGAAACCTCGCTCAAGCAGAGCATTCGTGAATCAGAGGTTTCTTTGCATTTCTATAGCCTGTAGAATAGACGGAGTTGGAAGATAGGGCAGTGTGGCTTTTCATGTGAAATCAGGTTTATTTGTCACTGTGTTAAATGCTGTCAGTAGACCTCATTCCTTTGAATTTATTGCTCTGAAAATGTACTTACCTTGTAATATTGCAATCATTGTTGTGGGTGTATATAGACCACCCTCAGCTATCTCCAGTACAGCTGATAATTTAGCAGACTTACTTGCTCAGTGCTGTAACTCTGAAATACTGGTTCTAGGTGATTTTTAACCTAGACTGCTTAACAAATGATTCTAATGGTCTAAAAGAGATGTGTGTCGATCTCCATCCGGCACAGCTGATCGATGAGCTGACCAGACCTCCTTTGAAGGCTCCCTCAAAGTCAACATTGATAGATCTTATTCTGTGTAATGGGAGGGGGAAATTACTGCTGCTGGAGTTTTAGCATTTGGTCCAAGTGACCACTGCCCTGTGGCCTGCATTAGAAGTGCTGGATTGGTGAAATCAGGGTCAAGAACTTTTATCAAAACCAAATGAAAAACATTTTAATGAACAGGCTTTTTGATATACAATATCCTACTAAAATACTGAATGTAGAACAGGCTCTTAAATGTTGCACCAACTCGTTAGCTGCTATTATTGATAAACATGCACCCTTCAAAAAGCTCGGGGATAAAGATAGATCAAACCCATGGTTCAGCTCAGAACCATCAGTGATGCTCAATACCAGGGACGAAACCTGGGCTCTAGCCAGACGTAGTGGTGAGGAGGCCCACTGGTTAACTTTTAGACAACTTTATTGTTAAGGAGGCACTTCGAGGTGTAGATGAAAGGAAAGTAACTTGGGAGGATAAACTAGACCCATATTTTTTAACATTCTGTGTAATTGGTTCAAGGACTATCTGTCTCATAAACAACAATGTGTGACTGTAGGAAATGATCGTTCCATGTTTTTACCATTGTCTAAAGGGGTTTTGCAAGGTTCAATACTGGGTCCCGTCTTATTCACGATCTGTAACAATATTACATCTACTCTTTTATGACAAATTGTAATAGCCAGCTTTACGCTGATGATACAGTCCTGTACTGCTTTGCTAAAACTGCACATAAAGCGGTTTCAAATTTTCCAGCAAGCTTTTGACAAATTGCAAAATCTCTTTTTAACCTGAATTTCATAACATTCTCAAGAGCCAGAGATATTGCAGACATTGGGCTGCATGTTACCCTTCTAAAACAGTATTGAAAGGGTTTTTGAATACACATATTTGGGTATCTGGTTGGATCAGAAACTCACATTTAAACGTAGAGGTGAGTAAAAATATCGATTCATCAGTGCATTGCAATACATTTTTTCCCAATTCAGTATCGATTCAGAAAATCCTCTGAATTGATTCAGGCAAGCAGCATCCCTCGACCACCCGCTGTCCCTCACCGGATGCTTCTCGGTCCCCCCCTCAAGCAGCTGGAGGGCGGAGGGACCGCGGTTATATCTTTGTTTATGTCAGACAAAAATGTACCATGCAGTCCCAGAAACAATGGCACTTTCTCAGTTTAACTATGGTTGCACTATTTTATAACTAAACACATCGTGTGCCTTTGTTCACATTTCAATTTGAACTAGAACTTCCTAAAAGAAATATTTATGATTTAAGATTACTTTTTTAATTTAAAAATCAAAAGGTACTCTAATGAATTATTGCTGCAACCATTCAGAAATATGCCTAAGCTTATGTAGTTAACAGGAGGTATCTGAGTAAAACTGAGTAGTTACATTGAGATGCACACGCAGGTATGTGTGTAGACGGTTTACAGGCCATATATTTTACAAGGGAACCTTATCTGACCTGCTTAATGCTAGCAACAGGACAAAGTAAGGCAAGCAAGGAAAGAGGGTAAAAAGCTGATACTAAGCACATTTTTACATGTAGCCTTTATCTCTTCCTTGTTTAACTTTGCTTATGTACACACTTCTAGGTCAGCTGTGGATTATTTCAGGCACCTGGGTTTTTGGGTTCCTGACTGTGACCTTTGCTCTGAAACATTCTCGTTTTAGGCACAGTATTTGTATCTGTTATCCATCCATCCCATCTGTCAGTGTGCTCCATAGTGGTTGAACACCATGGCTCTGAACATCCCCGGTGTGGTCGCAATGGTGCTGTTCTACCTCCTGATTCTGGGGACAGGACTATGGGCCGCCCGAAAGTCCAGGAAGGCTGAGAGAAAGAGTCATGGAGACAGGACTGAAGTGGTGCTCCTTGGAGACAGGAATATAGGCTTGCTGGTTGGGATTTTCACCATGACTGGTATGTGGTTTTGTGGGGCTCAGTTATTTGTTTGATTGTTTGTTTTACCCCAACATTTTTTGTCACTTTTGTTTTTGAGTAGAACATAGGTTGTGGAAAGATGCTGAGAACACAGCTAGTGTTAATATCTCAATCTCAGTATCAAGTTGCTAATGTCATTATTTTGAGATAACAACCTAATATGTGAATTATCGCTTGATCTTAAGAAAAGGATGTCTTCTCATGTCTTATCACATATCTAGATAATAAGGAAATTATATCAAGTCAGCAACATTCACAGATTTGTGATCTTGGAGCTGCTGTTCGATCGAGAGGATCTAACAGCATGAACTTCTAGACTAGTAAAATATAACAGCCAAATAGACCCTTTGCCAGATTCACTACAATTCACTAAGATAAGATAAATCTTGCACAACTAAGAGGCCATCCAGACGGAAACACTTTTCTGTGTAAATACACATGTTTTGCATCATTTTGGCCAACCGTCCACATGGATCCTGTAAATGCAGCACCTGAAAATGCACTTTTTTGAAACCGAGTCTCGGGGGGCGGGGGGGAATCCTAAAACGCTGCCCTTGTGTTCTCGTGTGGACAGTGAATCTGCATACTTACCATAGCCCCACCCCTCGACCTCTAGCGTTTGACCTCTGAACCCCACGATGTCTCATAACAGCAACAACAACAACAACAACAAGAATGGCGGACTACATGCTTGTGTTTGTGCAGCAGAAGATATTGAGCCTTTCTTGCAACTTACTCGCCTTGTAGTCGAGTGTGAGTCGCAGCAGCAGTTCGACATTATTGGCCCACACAAACGATTCTGGTTTCCTTGCACTAGCCATTTTCCTCTTCTTCTTCTTGTGTTCGGTTTCTCCTTCTACTGTGTTTGAATACAGCGCGCAAGCGTTATGCGCATGCTCCGTCTCTTCTTCGACATTTTTGGTGAATTTCAAATGCCACCTATAGGTCTGGATTGCGAATTACAGCATTTTGAGTCGTTTTCAGTGGATCCGTTTGGGTGCAAAGATTCTTGAATAGAGGGGAAAAAAAAGATCGTTTTGGTACATGTGGACAAGACCTAATACAAGGCTACTTCAAATAACAGCCAAGTTCCAAGGCCAGATTGTGTCACGTTGTTGCTTTCATCGCAATTTGTTTGGAAAAGCACTGCAGCACATGAAGTAAAGCATTTTAAACTGCTTCGAGGCAAGCATCGTAAGTTAAATTGTAAACCACTCAAAACTGTATTGTTTAATGTAGATGTAAAAAAAGAGGGGTTGTTATCATGGAAACTGTCAAACAAATTACCTGTTGTTAAAAGTTCTGTTTCTGGCTTGTAGGCCAGTCAGGTTTCCTGGGAAGGAGACATTCGGTGGTTAGCATACACTGGAGCCGAACTATATGGGAATCACTGGAATTATAATTAGTCCCAATAAAGTCTTTTCAAGCAGAGTTCCTCCGGATTTGATTTCTGCTGCGCCTCTAGCTTCTCGCAACCAGAGCTTAAAGAACCAGCTTCATTTTGAATTTGGCTATGGCCATAAGCATCTCAACACAGTTCTTCTAGTCCTTATCCCGAAAAAACACATTGTCCCAAATGTTCAGGAGTTGAGGGCTGGTGTCTGCTGCTGGGTCCATATTGGTCAGTTCGTTCTGTTACCTTTGGCTAAAATTGGTTAGGAGCCAAATGCAAAAACAAACAGCAAGGAGGGAAGCAGCCTTGGGAACTAAAAACAAAATCCAAAAAGTAAAATCCAACAAACCAAGAAGTGTGAATACCAACAATTCAAAGACCAAAAACAACAGCTCAACGAAGTACAGGCAAAGGCAAACTTCAAACCAGTAAAAACACGAGGGACAAAAAACCAGGAACATACCGCGGGGAGACACAGGAAGACACTGGAACAGGCTTAGGTGAAACACAGGAGAATAACACAGGGCAAACTGTCAAAGACAGCAGGAGAACACAGGCTTAAATACACACAAGGGCTGATCACAAACGAGACACAGGTGGATACAGAAAAGGGGCGGGAATTCACACAATGGGAGGAAACTTAAATATAAAACAGGAAATCCCAGGAACACAAACTGAAACATGACAAGCAAGGATGAATTTCAGTCTGCATGAAAATTATTTCTGCCTCACAGAGTGAACCGCCCACTTTGTGTGTTGACTTGTCTTTTATCTGAAATCCAAAATAGTTCCTCAATGCTGATTATTTTACAGAGAGCGAAGTAAAAATATCCTCATCTTTTTTTGCTACTTGCCATTACATTTCTGGTGCTGGCACAGTTTAAATGATTGCAGTTTAATGGAAACAGTGATGCAGCGTGCCATGGGAATTTCAATCTAAAGATGATGATGATATGAATCAATGTTTTCACTTTGCATCTGTGGTATTAGACCATTAATCATGAAACTGATGTATCAATTCTGATTTGATGGATTGTTATGCCACTATAAAAAGCATCCAAGCTAAAATGTATCTTATAAAATTGACAAGGCTCCACCATCCAATTAAAAGAGTTGTATCTCAAAATTGTTATCATAATGGAAAAGAACTAAAATCCAATTCAAAAAGTAATGTGTCTTATTGTCCAAAGTAGTAAAAATGTCAGGAGAGTAGTAAGAAGATGCAGTGAGATCCGGAGTGAGTGTCAAATATCCAACTTCAAACTAACTTCACTCCAGTCCACTCCATGTATCTTGTCGAGGCAGAAGATTTTTAGTGTCCTGATGCAGAGGCATGCAACTTTAAATGTCTTATAAGCCATATGTAATTATATATAATGGCTGCAACCTTTTTCTGGATTGTTATTAGTGCAACCATGCACACAGTTTTTAGTGTGCATGGCCAGTGATAGTAGTCGCCACACAATAGGCGGCTAAAAGATTGTCCGTACCTAAGCCTTATCCCCAGCATAAGGAAGCCTTGTCTAGTCACAGGCCACTTAGATACATATACAGGCTCAAATCAACTTTATGTATATACAATTTAAGTCTCCATGAATGATGGAGAGGAGCTTAAGTAAAATAGATAAACATTGTTTCAAAAGATAGGAAAACCTTGCCATACATTTGTACCCTCATCAGAAATTCCACATGGTACCCTGAAGAACTATGAGCTTTTAGTCTTCTCTGCCAAAATCATTCATCTTGTCCATAATGTGTGGCTAGGTTGTCAAGAGGTGAGTTCATTGATGATACGCTTGCTTTTTGATTATGCAAGATAAGGTGTCCAATTCTTAAAAAGAATAATAATAATAATAAATCACTTAAAGAGGATTAATCTTAGTGATTTTAGATTTTGGACCGGTTGTATACCTGTGGATGGTGTTTTTGTTTATTGTGTTTTTCAGAGGTGCTTTAGAGAGGCTAGGCAGGGTTCCCTTGTGATTGGATTTATCAGCACCTGATAAATACGCTGATATTCTGCCTGCTGCCAAATGATTTCATAATTATGACGAAGTGCTCGGTTGCGTTCTCTAATACAAAGATTTATATAGTCATATTTTCACCAAACCCAAGTGCTTCAGTAAATATATTTGAAACTGCTCCCTGCTCTGGAGTCACCTTCTGGTTCCTAAACATCTACCAACACATCATAACAAACAATTTAAAAAAAACAAAAAGCCACAAAGGACCATTAAATCATGTTTTACTGACATTGAACTTCCATCAAGTTATACTGATTGTATTACTCTGCAGAATATTAGCTGAACCTCGGATGTTGTAACTTGAATCTTCTGGAGCCAGTCATATACTGTGGGGGGTCAGTGCCTCTAATTCTCCTATTAGAACTGGGAACCCTTTGGAATTCACCTTCCACACCTGTTCCAGTTGCTCCTTAAGCTGTATCTCATTCCTCTCATGAGCCTTCATCTAATTTCAACTGTCAGCTTGATGCTCTTGGCAGGCTAAAACATACCAGAATGCAGCATCTACATGTAATGGAGTAAGAAGTAAAATATTTGCCTCAAAATTATTGCAGAGAAGAAGTTTAAAGATATTAAAACTAGTCAAGGGAAGAACAAGCAACACAAAGTAAAATTTAACTACTTGAGTAAATGTACTTAGTTACATTTCACCACTGGACTTGTGGCATTAATAGAAGGGTATACTGTGTGTACGGATAAGAACAGGAAAGACGATGATACTGCAGTGTAACGAACCCACAGTGAAATGTGGAGGTGGAAATATTCAAAAACTACAGCGTTTTGTCTTACCTGGTGTTTCTTTGACAGTGGATTACTTAAATACTACACAGTAATAGTAGTTCATTGTATTTGTGTGGGAAAGGGCACAGTAAAAGTACTTAATATTAGTTGCAGTTCTTTTGCAGTAGAAAAGCCTGATTTTCCGTCAGTATGTCATCAGAGTGAGCACGAACTCAAATGTTTTTGTCATGGTCAGGTACAATTTCTTCAATGGTTGACCAGCAGTCCAAAATCAAGAATTAAGTAATTCTACTTTAATTTCAGCGTGATTTTTCTTCAAATGACACAGCTAACTGTCACGGTTTTGGTTTTCAGTTTAGGTGTTTCTGTTATTTTGCTGTAGAATTCAGAATCCATGACGAGAAGCTGCTATTTTTGGAATAAACAAAAGCTGACATTTCTGTAACGCAACAGGAAAAATGACTAACCTTAGGGAAAGAGTTGTTTTAAATGAGATTTTAGAACATCAAACATGAACTTTAGATGTATTAGATGTATACACTTTGAAGCAACATTTTGATACTAATGTATACCACTGTGCACTTAATTAAAGTGTGTGTCTGCCTCTGTGTCATTGTTATGCAGCTACGTGGGTCGGCGGTGGCTTCATCCTGGGTCTGGCTGAGGCAGTTTACACTCCTAAACTGGGCCTGATATGGGCGCTGATGCCCATACAATACTCATTATCCTTCATAATAGGTATGACAAATCATACATTGTATTTTTATTGACAGTCTACTAAACAGCTGCAGTGAAATGTACAATAGTTTAAGAAGTCAGGAATTTGGTGTGTCTGATTTCTGGATTTCAGCATCTTACAGAGCACAGTGCCCACGGCATCCAGTAAAGTTTTTAATACATTAATGCAATCTAATGGTTTACATCTTATTCTCTGCACTAGGTGGTCTTTTCTTTGCCAAGCCAATGAGGGACAAGAAGTATATCACCATGATGGACCCGTTCCAGATTAAGTATGGCAAAGTACTGAGTGGTGCTCTAGTGCTGCCCGCTCTGCTGGGGGATGTGCTGTGGGTGTCCTGCACTCTGCTTGGCTTAGGTAAATATGCATACCTACCAGGTAAAATCAATTTTTGCTGTTATTTAGTTGATGCAATTAAAGTGTTTGAATGTTCGTATTTCCTGGCAGGAGTGACTGTGACTGTGATACTGGACATGCCCTATGTCTATTCAGTCTGGATCTCAGCAGTTATAGCCATTATCTACACTTTATTAGGAGGCCTATATTCAGTGGCCTACACTGACGTCATCCAGCTCGCTCTAGCTTTCCTCAGTTTGGTAAGTCACAGTAAACCAAGTTAATTTTCAAAATGTACAGTGTCAGTGTGTATATTGCCATGTAGTTTATAGCCAAAGATAAGCGTTATCCTGCTACAATAGTTCAGACTTCACACTTTTTAACCCTTTAAATGGAAAGGGAAAAATCGAAATCGAGTCCATTCCAAAATCATCTACAGGAAACAGCAGTGTTAGGTGTGGGGTGTAAATAGGGCTGGCAGATAAAAGGATCCATTTAGTTTCACAATAACATTTTCCATGATAACAATGATACATTTGTAAAATGTATTTTCGATAACGTTCTTTTTTCTTTTTTTTTTTGAGTCCATTTTCCTCTACCTAGAAAACACTACATGAACAGCCAATCGCACAGCAGGGAAACAAATGCGTGTGGTGGATGCATGTTTCTGGCCCCTCCCACTCACAACAAATCAGAATGACGGCGTCAAGCCATCATGCGCGGTCCAACTAGCGAACCCGAGCACAAGTAACCTTACTGTTGTATCCCTGCTTTACTACTGAATTGTGTGTGCAGAAGTGTGAGAAATGGTCTTCTTTTTCTTTAAATCATTTGAGAACATAGTCAGATAATCTATTGGGTGTCATCTTGACCCTTTGCGGCCTGGATGGCTTATCTGCTTTTATCTGTGTGTCAGTGTCATTGTTAGGAGACGCTGAGTGTCAGTGGTGTGTGTGTGTGTGTGTGTGTCATCTTCAGCTTCCTGTATGTCCCTCTTATCTTGGAATGTTCCTTGTTTCACTCACTTCCCTTTGTATTTCTTGGCGAAAGTGCTGTTTCTCGCATACCGTGCTCCTGTTGGCGATTCCACTCCGGCCTTGTTTCCTGTCCTGCTGATGATCTTGTGTGGTGTTGCATTGAATATGGTGGAGAATTTTTCAGTTTTGTCTTGTCTCAAGAGCACAGTGTCACCAACACTGACCTCTGATAGCTGTGCTCCTCTGCATTTGTCTGCATCCAGCTTGCTCTTTGCCTTTTGCGCTGTGTAACGATCACATCCTTCATGATCAGTGTGCACTTCAGTCAGTTCAGACAGCTTTCCTCTTACCTTTCAGCTTAAAAGC
Organism: Acanthopagrus latus; assembly: GCF_904848185.1. Lineage (NCBI taxonomy): Eukaryota > Metazoa > Chordata > Actinopteri > Spariformes > Sparidae > Acanthopagrus > Acanthopagrus latus. The sequence goes on along the minus strand of NC_051039.1, from coordinate 27,342,173 downwards.
AATTCAGCAGGGCTTTTACGTGTGAATGATGCTCCTGTAGACCGTAACATACTTTCTCAGTTCTTTTCTCCAATCAAGTCAATCTGATTGAGCAATCCTGATCCTTTTCATAAGTGATGTGTTCTGACTCTCAATCTGAGCATATTTCGGTGTGGGTTTGATGTGTGTGATGCCATTTTCCTCACAGAGCAGTCTGAATTGTTGTAAAAATAATGATGTATCCCAAAGAAAAATGAAGAAATTGATCTGAAGAAAGGTCATACCACCCCTCTCCTACCTGAAGTCTGACAAATGACAGACCAGCATTAGGTGCAAAGTGTGTTGGCAACCACGAACCTCTTCCATCATCTCAACCAGGACCTACCCAGAACATAACTGTGAAAGCCTGAGTTTGTGCTATCATGCTAGTGTCAGCCTCCCCACAAGTAGAAACAGACCAGTTCCACTGCTTCTACTTGTCAAACTTCACAATCAACAATCTCCGCTGCTTTTTCAGCAATTGCCCCCTATGCGAAGAAATCGAAGTGATACAAAGACATAACCAGCGCAAATACGTACTGTTCCGCTACAGATATGATGCCTATAAGCACAGCACAAACAGGGCTTCAAGAAGATAATGACGGTTATGGACGTTGAGTACACTCTGCCAAACTTCAGTCCCTCAGCTGTACCCAGAGTGAAGGGTCAAGTTTGAGGTGCAGCATATGAGGTCTGGTCGCACGTCTGAACCACATCAAGTCTTACAGAACAGAAGGCTGATGAAGCTGAACTGAACAACAACCTGAAGGCTCTAGAATGTGCAATATTTACAGAATACAGTGGCTTAATCATCCTCAACATTTAACGTCTTATTATTTTCTTAAATCAATGATCAGTTCAGTATACTACCTCTAAAATGTTTGAGACATGTTTGAAACAAGAAATTTATTGCACATATTTATCATTTTATTTATTCAGTGTATAACATAAAGCCATTTGGTTGATTGGTTCTGTTGAATGTTTGTCATCTAGTATCTGACAATAAATACATTTAATTTAAAAACCATAATTAACCTTCAGGTAACACTTTTGGCCATATCGCCCAGCCTTACATGTAAACACAATATTTTAAATACTGATGAAAAAATTAGCTTTCCTTGCTAAAGTCTTCAATGTGATTTATTTGCAGTGGTTGTGTGTCCCCTTCCTGCTCCTCAACCCCATATCTACAAACATCGCCCAGACTGCTTTCAACCACACGTTCCAAGTACCGTGGATCGGCACTCTGGAGATGGACGAAATGTGGAACTGGATTGACGACTTCTTAATGCTTGTGAGCATAATATTCATACTTTTCCTGTGTCCGTCCACAAAGTCGGAACTCAGCCAAATTTTGGTGGAAACTGCCGTCGATGTACTTCAATTCTTCAATTTCATGTAAACAAGACTGTTTTATGTTATTCAAAAAGGAGATTAAAGAAACCCAATTTCTTGTCAGATTCCATGCCAAATTAATCCCAATCAGCTTTTTATAATATGACCAGGTCCAAATACAGGGAGAGTATTTCTGTTAGTGCACTGCAGCTTAATGAGGATGAAAATTAAGATATTCCGGTGAATAAAACCGAGATATCCACTTTAAAGAACTATGACGACGCTCCAAACAGAATCGCAGGAATTATTAGTCTGGAGGGGGTGTAAATGACTCATGTCTGTGTGCTTGGTTTGGATTAAAATCACTGACTATTGCAGGTTAAGTTAGAGAGAAATAATTCCAGTGCAGAGTTTCATATGAAGGTGCAGGTCAGCAGAGTGGCTCAATGATTAGAATCGTCGACAAGTGAGGTCTGTGTTCTGAACGTTTTCAGAGTTGTTCTCTGTGGACTGCTGTTCAGAGATATGCAACTATGGCGAAGGAGAGATCTCAATTTAGTAGTATGAAGTATATGGATTGAATAGTAAGTGTAGAAAATTTGTCACAGAGGATATGTATTTGTATTTTCCTGAGCAGTAAAACAAATCTGCACTAGCTTGTTTCTTGCTTAATTTATTTACTGAAAGTCTGTCTTCAGTCTGGAGGAGAAATAGTCACTGATTCAGCAGTGTTCCTTCTTCCTCATTATTTCTTGGTCCTCAACATGCATCTGCCCCTGTGCTCTTTTTTCTCAGGGTCTTGGTAGTATAGCATTTCAGAGCTTCCACCAGAGGACGCTGTCTGCCTCCTCACCACAAACAGCCCAGTTAACCTGCTATGCTGCTGCAATTGTCATTGTCATACTGGGAATCCCGCCTATCTTGGTTGGAGCTGTCGCTGCCTCCACAGGTAAGAATTGGATTAGAGACTATAGACCGTAATATAGACCCTTAAATTATGGCCAGTGGCTTTTTATTGCCAGTTGTTTCGTATATGAAAAACATGTAAAAACACTGAAGACAGTATAAGATTACATCTTTGTGATAAATACTATTTCTACTTACACTATATTGCCAAAAGTATTTACTCACCCATCCAATTATTTGAAACCAGGTGTTCCAATCATTTGGCCACAGGAGTATAAAAGCAAGCAGCTAGGCATGCAGACTGTTCCTACTGACAGCTGTGAAAGAATGGGTCGCTCTCAGGAGCTCAGTGAATTCCAGCGTGGTACTGTGATGGCACCTGTGTAACAAGTCTAGTCATGAAATTTCCTTGATATTTGATTGCAAATCGACTGACATGATTCATTGATTTCTTGAAATAGTTGATTTTAGATCGCAAACCTATTCAATGACAGAAAAAGGCCCATGTTTTTGTATCAGTGCTATATGGATGTAAAAAAAGAATATATATATATATATATATATATATATATATATATATATATATATATATATATATATATATATATATGTTAATTAATTAATTAATGTTATATTAATAGTACTGAACTGTTATTACTTTTGTCAAGACTGGAACCAGACTCTGTACGGTTCTCCATCTCCTTACGAGCGCGGGGAGAATACCTTTATCCTGCCCCTGGCCTTACAAAACCTCACTCCATCTTACATCTCGATCATTGGAATCGGAGCTGTGGCCGCCGCTGTCATGTCATCTACAGACTCGGCCCTGTTGTCTGCAACGTCTGTTTTCTCTTCAAACATCTACAAGAACATCCTGCATCAACAGGTGAGGAGTGCTACATGTTCATGGTGGCAGCTCAGTGGCACAACGTGTTTTGAGTGTAAAGAGACAGGATGTCCAGTCCTTTTCCACTCTTTACAAACTGTAAAAAAGCACAGCTAAATTAAAACAATGCATTTTGCGAAAAAACACAGGTACATGAATCTCCTTTTTGTATCCTAGGCTTCAGACTATGAAATGCAATGGGTGATCCGCATCACGGTGGTGGTCGTGGGTCTGCTTGGGACAACTATAACCTTCTTTACCAACAGCACCTTGATCCTGTGGCTTCTCGGAGCAGACGTCAACTACAGCCTGATATTTCCCCATTTAGTCTCTGTGCTCTTCTTTGAAGTGACTAATGGTTACGGTGCGCTGGCAGGTTACATCATAGGGCTGCCTTTGAGGATTTTGTTGGGAGAGAACACTATAGGTCTTCCTGTTGTTCTGCATCTTCCTGGTTGCACATTCAAAGATGGTGTCTTTGTCCAAAAATCTCCCGTCCGGACAGTCACCATGGTCTGCACTTTGGTAGCCATCCTAGTTTTTTCTTCACTGGCTGTGTTCATGTTCAACCACAACCTGTTGCCTGAGGGGTGGGATGTTTTTAAAGTGAAACGTAATGTATCTGTTGCACCAGCAGATGCCGTCACACAGAATCCTGAAAGTGACGCTGAGCTTGACGAGAACGAGCAAGGAGTTGCCTTACAGCCAATGTTGCAGACTGAATCGTAACCCTTTCTTTCCTCTTGTGAGGTTGTCTGCCCTTTTGTGAGGTTGTCTGCCTGAATGTGTATTAAGATGTTCATTAATTAAATATGAATATATAGAATATATTCTATATAAGATAATATAAGAAATCACAAGTAGAATTTGCCTTTATTTTAAGCTCTTTCCCAATCTTTCTCAAAATCATTCAAAATAAAAAACAGATATCACACTTTCAAGAGTTATCAGGTGACAAAATGAATGTATAGTATAGTATTCTTACACATTATTCATTAGATTAAAAACCCCTTGTGGCATCTACCCATGCAGATAGTAAGCTGGATTTTGAGATATCAGACTGTGAGATATCTGTTGCAACCCAAATACAGCGGAGATGTTATATTTCTTTTCTGCTTTTTAAAGCACTGAGCATTTATTTAAAAGCTCACTCACTGAGTCATTCGCTTTGATCAGTTTTATTGTAACCAAGAAATGAACATTGCTTGATTATCAAATGTAAATTTTAGCTGCACAACCAGTGTCATACACCTCCTTGTTGTTTTTTTTTGTTTGTGTGTTATGTTTTTTTTTTGGTTGTTTTCTGTGATTTGGGTTAACTTTTGGATTTAGAATCAAAATCTGAACTTCTCACATGACTTTGCTCTCACCTTAATGGCTTGACTGACACATGGATGCCATTTATTTGAAAGGTGATTAAATGTTATTCTACAAATAAATTCTGTCCTTTTGCTTGTCTAGAAAAGTGGTCATTGGGCCTCGGAAAGGTTTAAATTGAGTGTTACAGCCCCAGTGCTGTGGGTGCGTTTTGTGTTGTGTTCTGTTTCTTCTATTCAGGTGCTGCCCTGGTACTGCCCCCTCCTCCTTACCAGTGTGTGAAGTGCCACACCTGAGTCTACTTGTCACTTAGGCCGAGTGTTATAAGGTGCTGCTGATGCCAGTGGGCTGCAGCGGATGTGATATGTAGGAGCCAGAGAGCCTGAGCTATGGCCTGCAGTTTTCTTAAGACAACAGCCATCTTGGTTGATCAGTGTTTTGTGTTTTTTGTTGGTGTAAATAAAGCAGTTTTTTAATTAACAACTACCTACTGTTTCTTTTTTCTCCTTTACACCTGGTTTTATATTAACTATGTTACTCCCTTCATCCCCTGGCCTTATGGGAACATAACATTAAGGCATGTTATACAAAGACTCTAACTTTTTTCATTTCATTCTGTAATGACACTTTCAGGCTGTGTATGCTTGCAACAAAGTAGTTTATTCCAACTGCACTGAAGTACAAAAGTTGGAAAAGATCATATTTTAACTGGAGATAATAATAATTTCTAGCGTTTCTCGTAAGTTTTACTGTTGGTGTACAGGGTTATAAACAGACAGCGAGAAACATAGATAGAAAAGTGAAAAAGAGAGCTGTAGAGGGAACTGCAAACCCTGCCTACTTCTTACCCTCACACACCTGGCCCATGAGCAAGTCAGCGCGTCTCCTTGTTTGATTGTCAGTTCTAGAAAGTTCCAAAAATTGTTTAAACAAAGCTTTCAGACGCACACCAAGCACACCAAACTTCAGCTGACATGGAGCAGATTTATCATCCGAAAGTGAGCCCTCCAGCCTTTTTTCAAGATCAAGACTCACTGAAACACACGCCCTCGTGTTTTAAACGTCCTAACCTGATAACACATGTGAGAGTGCTCAGATAATTCACCCCCAACACTGGGCTGTGAACAGACAATCAATCAAAACAGTTAAACGACACCATCAATCAAACCATTTCTGATTAAAAACAGTGTTTTACACCAATTGTACTCTGTAATACTTTGAGTTAAATACTTTCCAGTTGGCAAAAGTCAAACAACAGCTCCAAATGAATGTCATAAATCATAAAGATAAAAAAGATCTGTCATAATTATGCACACAAGCTAAGAAAACCAGCTACATATGAACATCATAAACTACATTATCAACATATCGTAAAAACAAACAAACAAACAAACAAACAAAAAAAAAACACTAGTCATAATCTATATCCAGTCTATGAGGTGCCAGAGCTCTTAAAATGTGGATCCAAAAGTGTTTCCTCCTGGATAGTGCATTTCTTCCTCTTGGGGGAAATGATACTTTTTCATTTCTGATATACCTTAGGGGGAACAGGATGATTGAATTCAACATATTGTGATGCCACAAGTTAAAATGATGAGTTTTTCTGTGTTCAGCAACACAAGTTGTAATTGCCCTACTTGTTTTACCACAGAGACAAGTAGTAAGATAAATTACCTGCTCAGTGTGACATGAAATAATTCCTTTTACTGGATCTTTATCTGTGCGATGTGTTTCCTCTTGTATACCACGAGTTGACGATCTGACTGAAGTATAATGCCAGTGTCTTGTTATTATTACCTATATCTGTTCTGCACCTTTTGAATAGTCTGTTGAAAATATTATACGGTCAATAGCTTTTGCTGTGGTTTTGTTTTTGAAAGATCAGTCCTGGGTTTTTTATTTTATTGGCAGCTTCATTTAAGACAGATGTCTTATTTCCCCTTTGTTGAAAGTCGTTTTCATCCCACTCCTATTTTCATCCCACCAACAAGATTCATCTTTAAGGGTATGAACAAGTATTGACAAGCACTCCGTGTAGCTTGCTGTAACTTGTCCTGTTCTGTCCAAATTTCCTATTTCCATCAGGCTCCATCAAGATCATTGATCATGTTGTCTTTTTATTCTTTTGTTTTGTTTATTTTGTCTGTTTTCAGTCCCACATTTGTGACAAATCTGTATACAGTGAAGGTCTATTCATCCTGTTTTTGCATCTGCACATTTGGGTGGCTGAACCTTTAGATCGCTGCTATTCTGAGCTTCATTCAGACAAATATTAATGTTTCTTCTAATTAATAAAGTGTGTAAAAGTGTAAAGCATACAGTCATACTAGACAGACACAGATACTCCTGTTGGAGTTATGTCATAATTTTTGTTTTCCCAACAACAAATCATGCCAGTGAGCTAAATTTGCTCTTACATTAGTGTAACATAAGCTTTGAAGGGTAGATAATCTTCAGCAGCTGGCCTTGTGTTACTGTTGGTGCTGTGATTTCGAACAGGGAAAAGTCGCTCTGCAAAACAACCCAGTGTGTTGATTATGACCGTGAACTTTCAGTATTAATCACTTCAGGGGTGCCCCGCTGGCTTAGCTGAATAAGCTGCGAAGATGTAGTAACTAATTACTGACGCGTCTGGAGCTGACCTTTAGTCAGCATGAGGTTGTCACCATATGCTACTGACACAGATGGATAGGGTTGTACGGGGCCTAAAAAGGCCGCTATGTTAAGATGTGGGTCAATCTATTTTTGAACAGGAAGAACTGGGCCTGCATCATAAATCTAGACAAGAATCCCTGACGCACATGTTTGTGATGAGACGGGTGTCATGAAGGTCCCAATACCAGCCGTGTTACTGAAGCTGTGGCCCTGGAGTCAGACGCAGAACAGTTCTCAAGTGTTTGACCACTCACCCTGTGAGGGGCATACTGTATTTAAAGCCCCTAATGACAGCTGTTATCCATCTGAGAGGAAGGTTAAAAGATGATCTAATGCTATTCATTAAAAATGCCCCGCACATACACAACCTCTGTCCCAGTTTGTGTTATGTAACAGCCAAAGTCACTGAAGCAGTCTGCCTGCCAAAAGGAGCGAAATACTGACACCCAGCAAAACAAAATGTGTTACTGCTCATCAATTTCTTTCAACAAACTGTTCGATAACAATCTTTTTCTTCTTCTTCTTTTTTTTTTTTTCCATGCTACAATATGCCAAAATATGTGTGAGTGTTTTGGGCGGATGATGGTACTCGGTAAAACACAGAGTAGAACTTTTGAAAAACCTGCGACTACAACTTGAAAATAAGGCAAGAAAGAAAGTTAGCTGTTCAGTAAACAAAATTAAATGAATATATACATAGCAGCAGAAGGTATCAAATGCTCCTTAACTATGTATTTACACATTTAAATGACAGTAGCTTGCTGACCTTGGCACATATTTTTCAAAAGATACCTGTTCTAAATTTTAAGTTCATTCAGAATCTTAAGTTAATCACCTTCATTTACTGATAGAACGTGTTTGGAATTTCCACTGAGAGATTCGATACCTGAAACTGACTTGACGCATCCAAGTGGTGAGTTTACTGTTTTACTATAGTACTCTCACTTTAATGTAGCTGGGACTGTAAAAACGCTTGTGGCTGCGCAGACGCTGAGGACAATCCTTAGTCAGAGCTCCGAGGCCATTTACACTGCTGTGCCCAAATAATTATTCTCTAATTTTTGTTGTCATTTGTGAGGGAAATGTGTGCCATGTAGAGTAGTGCATGAACATCTGTAATGTCTGGACAAGTGCTTACCGACCAACACACCATCCCTAGAGTCATGTCACCATCATGGTTTACCAAATCAAACCAGCTTTAAATGATAATAATACTTTTGACTATAATTATTATATACATTTTATAATAATAATAATAATAATAATAATAATAATAATAATAATAATACATATTTTTCTTCCTCTCTCCTTCCTTCATTGTATCCTATAGGTGCTTGTGGTCAGAGCTCAAAGTCTCATCTCCAGGAGCTCCTCTCTCCCACAGAAATCACTGCTCCTGAAGTTCACGGAATGCCTCGTAAGAAGTCCTGCGGCTCTGCCTTTAATTCCGTGATTATTCGACATCACACTACAGCATCATGTCCCACATCTACATAATCTATGGCTATGTTTTTGGTTGAAGTGAAGCTAACTGGATGTTGGAAATATGACAGAGCCATCTTGAGACACGGAGTGCGGTGCTGGCTCGGGTGTGTGTGAGCTGACCAATCGGAGCAGAACCTATTCTAGTAGTAACCCAAAATAAAATTGTGAACCTGAACATTAGCCAAATTTGTCTCCTTTAAAGAGACATTACACGTTTTAAAGGAAAACAACACAGTACAAAGTTAAATGTTATAATGTTTCTCTATAGATCATGACTTGTCTCTGCCTCCTCACACAGACGCTGTTACACGTGGGGAGGTCATGAAAGTCAGAGTTACGTAACTTGTTTGCCCTTTAAGAAATCTCAGTTGAACTGTAAATCATCAGTGGATTCTAGCTTCAGACCATCTCTACCGGTGCTATCAAGCCCCCATTTACTATTATTTGTTGTATTTGATTTATGTTCTCTGTGGATATGCTGGGATTTTCCATATTTGGATTGGGGTTTGTTGTTTATAAGAGCAATGAATTACATAAATAATCACCTGCCAAGCAGGCAGTAAAAACTGGTCTGAACATATCATCAGCGCAACCCAGCATGTATCGTCTCCCCGCCCCTCTCTTTGCTCCAGGCGGTGTGTCTTCGTTCTCAGCCCGAGCACTGGCACGGTCACCCACTACTCGTGGCCAACAGTTTGCCTTCCCGTGTGTTTCTCCTGATCTGACCTCTGTGTCTGTAGACAGCAGATGAAACACGATGTCCTTGTGAACAGCCTTTGTTTCTCCGCTGTGTGCCGGTGTCCTCATTGGACCTTCTAGCTCAAGTTTAATGAGTTGCAGTAATCTGTATCCCGTCTTGGACTTAGGCCCATCCTTCAATTTAAAAAATTGATTAGTTTCTAAGTGTCTCCTCACAGGTTCGGCCTGCTCGCAACTGGTTCTCTTTTGTAGAGACAACTATCATCATGCATCTAACCTCCATGATTAAAGCCATTGAAGTGTAAACATGACACTGGCTGTATCAGCATGACAGACCAGAACAAGGCTGAATTAAAGGGATTATATATAGCAGTCTATTGGGTGGTAACAGAACTAACATTAGTTACTCGAAGAGGTTGGCATTTACTCATTTAGCTAAAAGATGCACTTCCTTTTCACTTACCCAGAAAACAGATCACAAGTGGATAAGATCAGATGTTTGCAGGTTTGGTGATGATGACTATCAAGGGGTTTTAAAAGACAGCAGTGAAAAAAGGACACTTTCCATGACACTTTAGATGTCACACAGTTACATTTTGCGTAATCATGTCATGAGATATACAACTGTTCATATTCCCTTGTCTCTCTTGTTTTGTTTCTAACTAGTGTGGCTAATGTGTCATCCTTTTTTTTTTATACCTATGCATCTGCTCTCCCTAATATTACTTTTCGTAAAAACTACACATCACGATCATATCACTGGTTTCATTTGTAGTTTTGAATGTGTGTATTTATCTGTGACACTGTGCCACGTCTCAAATCCTCTTTTTGCAACTTCCTATAGACTTTCAAAAGCAGAAAGCCAATTTTATTTTCTGAGCAAAAAAGTACTCCATGTAACAGAGGAAATACACTGCACACACACTCGCACTTCACACGTCATGGAAAAATACTCACATGTGCGCTCTCTCTCTCTCTCTCGTGGCGTGGCAGAGTGAGGCAGCTGGTTGTGTGGCCTCGCCGCTGACAGACAAACTGCTCCTGCAATTATAAAGCTACCGTCGGTGAGCCTTTATGTAAAATGCTCGCATCTTAAGGTGGTCTAAATATTTGTATTGTTAACTTTACATACTGTATATACCTCTTCATATACTGTACCTTTCACATCACGCCCATTGCTTTGCTTCCTCACCTATAGGTTGACAGATGTTTGTCATCAATCAAAGCTTTCGACACCTAACCGTCTTATCTTGTTGGCCTTTAGTCACTGTCCAGTGGGCAACAATTCCACGCTGCATGTGCAGGTTGTGCAATGCAGTGGCTGTTTGCGTGTGAAACATGCATGACTGACTACAGCTCCTTCCCCCTTTTTTCTGCCTCCGCCATCTTAAGCAAGCATGTTGATTGCCGCAAACAGCCACTGTTGTTGAATGATGATTATCTGTATGTGTGTGTCACCAAACTGAGACACTCGCCACAACTAGTGTGAGTTTTGAATAAACACACACGCACAGTCGGTGCTTCCGTGGGCAGTGTTCGGCTAATGTCTGTACAGCACAGTTGACACATTGTCTGTTTAGAACACATAAACCAGTCCAGCGACTAAATTAGTATGAGTGACACAGCCCATAAAACCCACTGGAAAATATGGTATGTGATTTTGCTTTATACACACACGTGACTGAATGAAGTACAAGACCTGCCAATTGCAGTATGAACACCGTGTCAAATTCTGCATCTACAGTGGGATGTTGGCGTCTTACATAATGAACATAATAACAAATAGTTTATTGTCGGCTCTGTGGTTTTCAGGATGTTGTCATGAATGTGTGTGTGTGTGTGTGTGTGTGTGTGTGTGTGTGTGTGTGTGTGTGTGTGTGTGTGTGTGTGTGTGTGAGAGAGTACATTTACCAAGAGTGGACATTCAATCAATCAATTTCTGGCAACAAAACTGCCACCTATCGTGATTAATTGCTGGTTTCAGTGTGCGCCATTTCAACAGACTGGCCATCTCAACAGAGTGAACATCTAAACAGTAAACTCTAAGACCGGTTTAGAGAGTGGTCTTTAAGTTTACCAGTCTTATCATGTCTGCCTACTGAAAGCGTTTTTTATTTTTTTATTTTTCGTAACAAAAGTGTGTGCAGACAATTAGCATTGCGACCTGCGTCATGTAATGTTGCAACATACAACAACCAAATGATGAGTACTTTCAGTGTCTGGTGTAATTCACAAACACAGAACAATGATGTTTGCTTCATTCATATTTACTGGCAGACATGTAGCACCTCAAAGGATAGACCGTACACCTATGAGATGAAAATTAACAAATTCATCTGTAATTGCGTTTGATCATTTTCAAGCCATCAGTGATTAGTGCTGCAGTGTTTCCAGTAATATCAAACTGGTAAATTCACCAGCAGAGCTGCTTTGCACCAGGTTGAGATGTGCTACCTCTGGTTTCACGCACGTCTTGGATTTTACACCCTGCTGTTGCGTTCTGCATCCAAACTTGAACTTGAACCCTAACCTTGTTCGCTCCAAGCACATCCAAGTAGACTGCAGCCCACAAAGACGCTGGAACAAAGACGACGCTTCTCTGTGTTGTGGCCTTTTTGCCAGCATAAATTATTCATATGTATGTTGACATGTTATTGGTGAGCTGAGCTCTCTGCACCGGCTGCCATCCAGCAGCACGAGCAGCTCAGATCGCTTGTCTGGACGATGCCCAAGAATGTCATGAGACCGAGGTCATTGTGCAGACCATCAGGCAATGTGATACTTTCAGTTTTACTGTGATAACTCTTCCAGTTTCTGCCTTTGTGCATTTCGAATTCTGAACATTAGTGTGTTTCCAAACTAGAAATAGGTCAACTGGTCTGTTGTTTGTTTCTCTAATATACTGACTTCTTGTCCAGCCAGTCTCATTATCAATAGTCTTGATGTTTGGCCTACATAGCCCTGTTGTCTGGCTACCATTAGCTGCCAGCCTTGTGTCACAAATTACATATAATTGCATCGCCTGCCAGTGGCAGACTGTCCTGTCAACGCTGCTTGTTGCTTTTTGTTTATCATCAAGGAACATTTCAAGCCCACTTCCCGCTTTGGCTTTGGCAGCAGAAACCAACAACAACTACCACTGTGTGACACCTCAGCGACATAGAACCGGTCAGCTCTGAATGCTAGGTTTGTATGGACAGAGAGGCTTACAGGTTGAGCCAGGACTGTGTTTTTCTTTTTATGTCTGCGAGACTGACTCTAGATGGCAAGGCTACGAGCTACAAGGCTGTAGCTGACACGCGGCCATAATATCCACTGTGTGTAAATGGGGAAAGCTGTTTGGCTTTCTGAAATACAGTCCACAGAACTGTCATGAGGCCCTCAAGCAAGGAGGAGAAAAGAATACATCCACATCCACAGTCCATAATGACTTTAGACAATTTGAGTTTATCTCTTCAGCTGTCTGCAGCAAGAAAGAGATGCTTGTCAAGAATCTATAACGACTATACAGACACATGACTGTAAATTGGTGAAACGTACCTGTAAGGATCAACTGGAGTGACCCAGATAGCGTGATGTCAGGGATTACAGGTCGCAGCAAGTTGCTGATAAGTTAATTCCTGTGTAATGATTTTATACAAATTCCAGGATACAGTTGTTTAGGGTCAGTGGGTTGTATGGGAATCTCTCAAGGTCATAAAACAGTGCTGATAATTAATGTGCATCACCCTATCACTACAGGGTCACTAGCTGATATCACTTTTACCAGACAACCATTCAATCAGAGAGATTTGAAAGTTTCTGCAGGGGTTATAAAAACAAAAACAAAATGGACAGTTCCTGGCCTTGATTATGATTGGTGAAGCTGTGTTCGAAGCCATAGACATTATTCACACGGCAGCTTTTTACTGTGACTTCATGCTCAGGGTGTGAAGTTAAAATGTTGGACTGCATGTTCCAGGTTGCAAGTTATATAAACATGGTTAATCTGAGTAATCGTCATTTCATCACTTCTCGATTGATTATCAGCTGAAAAGGCAATAATTTGTCTTGTCCACATTGGGCTGTATTTCAAGCTAAAATGACATTTCTGATCACCCAGTCTACTTTCTAGATAATATTATCATTTGATTACATTCAGCTCGATTCACTTCCAGGATTGAATAAATGTGTCCAACATGTCATGTCACTGTCTGAAACTGCTTTATCCCTTTTATGGGGTCACTGCTGGGATTGGCTCCAGCAAAAAAAACCCATGACCCAATAAAAGGGATAAAGCAGTTACAGACAATGGATGGATGGACTGTCAACCTGGCTGACTAACATTAATTATCAGCAAATTGTGAAATTATTGATAAAAAAAAGAATGAAAAAAATTCAGATTCACAACTTGAAACATGCGTGCACAGTACAGCATTAGGTATCCCACTATGAACATAACATCAGAGAAAAACATCCGCTGTGTGAATATAGTCTGTTATACAGGCGATTCCATTGTTTATTTAGTTTTCCTGGCTGACCTGAGCGTGGATGAGCAGTGCAAAGGGATGGACAGAGGGGAGGACGATAAAGTGGAGGGGAGATGCAAAACATTGACTAGAGGGAAGTTGAAGAGCTAGGAAAAGAAACGGAGCTGGGAATATTAACTAGACTACATGGGCGGTTTGATGTTTTCAGAGCCGGTGTGCCGACAAAGATCTGGATTTTAAATTTAAAACAATCATGGAAACAGAGCTGAACCAGACGCTCAGCAGTTTTATGGCACTGAGAAAAACAAAATAAGTGGTTTCACATTGTGCCATCAACACCCTTTAAAATTCACTGTAGACAGCAGTCTTCTGGGGTTCATTGGTTTATTTGTGTAGAAATAGAAGCTATTCAAACACAACTACTGGGGCGATATTCATAATGATAAATGCTATCTGCCTCTCTCACAGTACACCCCTCCCTATTCCACCCCCTCTAGTACTAAAGACTGCAAAGTACAAATGACTGATAATTGTGAGCGGCTAATGCTGCTCAGAATTTGACAGCTGACTGGGCATCAAGGCAATTCAATCTGAATCACAGACAATATAAATCTGAAAGTAAGGACACTATGACCTGACATAACAGTTGATGTGCGTCACCCACTGCACGGTCATTTAGTTCATATCTCTTTCAACAAGACGACAGTCTTTTATAGTAACACAATAAACACACTCAGAAGATCACAGTGAGTTGAGTTTTCATCTTGGTTGTGGAAAATGTGTTTTGAAACAATCAGAACAACAGGGACATGCACAGACATTTTTGGGGGGCAGGGGCTCTCAAGCCGCCCACAAATTCTGTACACCACGCCAGAATCCAGAGTGACACACTGTTTATACTTATGGCCCAGCATATATGCAAGTATCAGCAATATCAGTATCTTTATTATCCATATGTATCTTTATAATTCACTAATATGTGGCTGTTACATTCCTTTCTGGGTTTAATTCACATTTCTGGAGATGGTGAAAGTCGGGCCCTTTTATTTTCTGTGCTATGTGGAGTCGAGGTAAAGTGAGTCTTGAGTCTTTTGCGGGAAATTGCAGTGAGTCTATTGCATTAAAATGCTTGCAAAGAAGCAACAATTAAAACATGTGAATAAACCAGCAGTCTTTCAAGCTGTTTAACTACATGATGTTGAAACACAAAACCACCCATAACTATGAATTAAGTAGGCTGGACTGTGACACAGATTCCACGAGAGAAACATTGAAATTCGAATTTTAAAACATGGCAACAAAGATGTAAATGTGTTCCCTGTCAAATTTAAGCAATACATACACAGCCATGTTTCACACTTAAGGCTTTTCTCTATTGGAAGTAAAAAGGGTTAGGCGTACAGTTCAGGAGCTGTCAGGAGTGTTTTCCACTGTATAAACTTTCCGCTAAAGCCTGTTGGTTGTGTAAAAAAAACAAAGTTGTGCACTTCTGAAAGAGTCGAGTACCTATTTAACTTGCAGCTTGGTGTTGGTTAGAGAAATGCAAGTGAACTCACCATAGTTCTAGCATGAGTTTAACACTAACCTTATCACTGTGTTGGTTAGAGAAATGCACACACCACAAGCTTTGGTTACATCATGTCATCCACACTTTGATATGAATATTATTTTGGAGTCAACCCTTTTAAGGATTACCCAGTACTCTGTGTCAGAAAGCCCCCCCTCCCCCCAGAAATGTGTGCTTATTATAGAGCATACATGAATCAAAATGGAATTATGCTGGAGCAGAGCAGGCTCGCTCAAACAGATAAACAGCCAGTTCCACGGGTTGTGCGAGGTTGTGTTTTGACAGAGTGTCCCTGGATTGTTTTATATTTCCTGGAAACAGTTTATGAGCTTATGAGAGTCAACTGCATTCCTTCTGTACACAGCCTCTCCGCCCTTAACACACACATGTAATGGTATACACACGCTCATTGCCAGTGCCCCTTGTGTATTTCAGCAGTTTAACTCTTTGGTCTGGTTTCACTGTTATCATACCACCCATTCCCCTCATTCTCATTGCAATCGACGACAGATTGAAACAACTGAACGCCTCCTCTTAAAGCCCTTGTCTACACAGTGTGCACTCAGAGGATTCTGGGAGTGCCTTTGCTTGCACAAGAACATTTCACACATTTTTCTGTGGACATCTTCTGCTGGGACATCAAATGTAGTGTATTTGTTTAAGATGTCTGTTATGGAAATGATGTTAAAATTTACTTTGAGTTTTCAGTGTAAAATTGTGTCAGGAGCTGTTTAAAAAATGCAGTGTAATGTAAACCAGAACTACACATGTATGGTAAAAGAGGTAGTAGTTTCATTTATCCAACTTCCTCCGCTTTTCTGGGGTCTGGTCACGATGGCACCGGGTGTAGCTTTCCAACTCCTCCTGGGGGAACCCGGGGCATTCCCTTACCAGTCAAGATGTATAAGCCCTCCAGCGAGTTCTGAGTCGGCCCCACAGTCTGCTGCCAGTTGGTCTTGCCTGGAAAACTTTCAAAGGGAGGTGTGCAGGAGGCATCCTGATCAAATGCCTGAACCATCTCAGTTGGCACCTTTCGATGCAGAGGAGCAGCATCTCTGCATTACTGCTGAAACAGTACCACAGTGCACAGAGGGGGCAGGCCACCTTTTTCTGGCAGGGAACCGTGGCCTCGGAATTCTGAGCAAACTATTCTTACCAAGGCTGCACCAGGATCCTGTCTGTGATTATCATAAACGGGATATGGTTCAAGGGAAGACTCTGGCGAGTTCAACACCACCAGGTATGTGACAAAGCTCTCATGTTGGTTATATAGTGATAAGATAGGCAACTGCAACCCCATACTCTCGCAGTACTCCCCAAAGTTCTCCCCGAGGAACAAGGTGGTACTCCTTCTCCAAACCCATCCATCCAAACACATGAGGACTGGATGAGGAAACTCCCATTACCTCCCTAGCAGGCCCACAAGGGTAAAGAGTTCATCTGCTGTTTATTATTTGGTGCCAAACCAAAACCAAAGGAAAGTATGCTGTCCCAAAGAATGTGTAGACTCACAAACACAACAACAACAAAACTGAACAATTTAATGAGGTGTTCTCTGGTGTGTTAGTTGAGCACCACTCATGTCTCACAGAAATCTCACAAGACGGCACAAGCTCCAGCACCTCCAGGTTTTCCAATTTTTATTGAAAAAGTTAAAGCACAGAACAGCTGGACCTTGTCTGACTGTTTATTCACTGTATCCAGCATGTGAACAAATGGACTTGAAACGTACTCAACATTAGAGTGTTTGCTTGGCAGATACAGCTGCCTGTACAGCAACCTGCCTTCCTTGCTCAGCCAAAGCATATTACATTATTCACCTCCTGGTCCCCTCAGTTTCTATAATAAAGGCCCACTCAGCAGGACTTCATACAGTGTGATTAAAGGTCTTAGAAAATGCTGTAGGCACAGAACCAAACAGTATGGAGGTAGAGGTGCAGGTATTTTCAACCAAGCTAGCAACATGCAAGCTACTACTGTATGGATTGCCATGAAACTCTGCACAAAGATCTGTGGTTCACAAGGATGAAACCTACATACTTTGCTAACTTTTTCACAATGGGATTGATATTTTTTTTCTCTCTACTGGATGGATTACCAGGGATCATTCAAAAATTTGGGTCAACTATAGGATGAACTGTAATAAGTTTCGAAATCGTCTTATATTTCTGAAGCACCATTATCAGGCCAAAAATTGTCCAATATTGTGTGTTTAGTGCTGATGCTAACAAGGCAAACTGCAAATCTGAACATGATCAACATTATACCTGCCAAACACTGACGTGTCAGCATTGTCACTGTGACCATGTTAGAATATTGACGTTAGTATTCAGTTCAAAGGAAAGCCACTAGCATGGTTGTTAAGACCTTTCTTTTGGTTGTTTTCTTCAGTTTGACTATAGATTAAAAGCTAGATGAGCACACATTAGCTCAGTTGGTAGAGAAGGTGTCCGATGCACAGAGGCTTTGCCTTTGCCGCAGCAGCCTAGGGTTTCAAGTCTGGCCTGGGGCCATTTGCTGTGTGTCATCCCCCCTCTGTCTAATCCTGTTTCCTATCATCTCTCTGAGGCTGTCATATCAATAAAGCCATATAAAAGATTCAAAGGTAGAATCATTTGAGCAAAACAATAATTACACCATTGCATTTTGGAACAATTGGGTGGATACAGATTTTTTTTTTGCTTTTTCATTAACATTGAGAGATATTGCATTCCAGTTAATGGATGTCAAGTTCAATGGTGACAAAACATAGCTAAGACACAACACATGTCAATTCACAATCCACATTAATGGGTGCCAGTAATATACACTGTATATGTTTAATTTCATTTAATTCAATTATGTTTTAATTGAAATATTTGTGTGTTTAGCATGAGGGGGAACAACTAACACATTATGTAGAATCCTGTTTTGCAAAATAACAATAAATGAACCTCGATGTATGAGGGCGGCTGTAATAGAAGGAGTAAATGTGTCAGGTTGCCAGATTTTCATTCACAAGGACGCTCATTGTGTTTTTGTTGTGGTTTCAAATTCTACTGCCATGGAGATTAAATGTTGGATGACTTCTTAGGATTGCCAAGTACGTGCTGGTGCCATGTTATTGGGAATACACAGAGATGGCCATGTTAAAGCTACAGACTGCTTCATATCACTGGCTGACACGTACACATTTGTCCCCAATGTCAATAAAAGATCAGCCTCTCCAGGAAATAGCATTTAACAGTCTATTCAAGGTTAAAGAATTTTCACCACCATCTTCAAGCTAAATCTGATTGCAGCAGGTGCAGCTCATGTGTTGTTGCTGAACGTGTTGTTTCAATTTTTTGGATAGATAAATAATTAAATGATGAATAAAGGTTTTTTATGTTGATTTGGAGGAATGATGCGTAAATGACGCATCTTTTTATATTTTACAGATCTAGGAGTACTTCCATGAAGACTGCAGTCAACCATCGTGTACTTTGTGATATACGAAAAGGACTATGAATAATACTGTCACTATTATTCTAAAATGTAGAGTGGGCTTCATAATTATACAATAATTAAAATATATGATAATAAATAACTCCCAAAAGAGTGTAGTGTCAAAAACACACATGAAGTAGCAACTCAACATAGAACAGCGCTCAGAGGCCGCTCAGAGACCCTTAATCTCCTCAGAAATGCTTTGAGGTGTAATGATATTTGTATCTCTCGGTGGAGTGGATAAACAAGCTGAAACATCCTCTGTGGTGTGGTGCATCTTGTACATCTGATCTTGTTTCCCCTACATGTCAACAAACTTTGGCAGATACTGATCAGCATACCACACTCTAAATTTCTGCAGTAATCACCCTTCTCGACATTATTGCGTAACAACCCAGACGGCTCTCTCTGCATTCCCATCGTACTCTGAGGGCTGAAGAAAACATAGCTAGTCTTTCATATTTTCATAGTGGTTGCAGTGCATTGGTTATAGAGATATTTATATAAAGTATAGTCTAAACAACAATATATAGTCATATTTGGTGCTATCCTGTTAACATTTACTTTAAAATGTTGTAAATGTGGAATTTTAACAGAAAATAAGGGCCAGCTTATCTAATAAAGAGCTACATGGGACATGAAGTTGTATGCAGAAGTATAAGAGCCTTGCCTGTAGCTCCACTCAGGTCAGTGCTTGTATCCCCAACCATGTGAGTAAAATGCAAATATATCCCAGAGCTCCACCTTGTTATCATCTTAATCTAGAGTAACTGACAGATTTGCATGTTTCTAGCATTTCATGTTTCACATTTCTAGCTTCATATGGCTTGCCAGCAGGCAAGCAGAGTTATCCAAGTGGGATGCTTGTGCAGCCCACTGTACTAAATGAAAACCACGAGATCCTGGAAACTGTGGCACCACTTAGCATTGCTTCCAATTATGCCCACTCCTAAACATGGACTTCCCCGGAGGTCATGTGACCAACAGCTACATTGTAGAATCAGGTTAATTAACCTCTGAGTCACCTGAAGTACTACTTCAGTGTTCCAGTATGATGTCTGGAGGAACAAGGAAACAGATATCGTTGTCACCTACACAATCGGGGAAGAAACAGAAACTGGTTAACATGTTGGCTAATACTAGCATGGAACTCAATATGGAGGATGTTATCAGTTATCGGTTAGAGAAACAACAAAACGTGCTTAATTCTGTCGTGCACAAGGCGGTAAAATGAGCGCTATTCGAGATTAATAACTAGCTGTAGCATTTTCGCTCAGAACCTGGGACAGAGGGTAGCACTGTGCATGAGCTGGTATAATGGATGGACAAAATATAAAGGGAGAAACTTGGGAGATGAAAAAGTCAGTGCCTGTATCAGTGCCTACATAAAACTTGATCACAAGATGGCAGAAATGGAAGACAGATCTCTAATAATATACGCAACATCGGACTAACACAGGGCCGTGAGAGGAACGACCCAGTCTGCTTTCTCCTGTCATTGAAATAGACAGAGCTCACAGAATATATGGCAAAGGCACTAATCAGACCATGACTTCAGGTGGTCAAGGTACCAATACCGCCAGGCAATTCTTCAAGGTGCAAAAGAAGCACAGAAAAACTGACCAATCCAGGACACTTGGAGACTTCTACAGTTTAAAGTTGACTACAGCTCTTTCACCATACAGCGTCATCTGGCTTTTCTGGACGTACAGAGAGAGCTTGACGCCAAGGAAGTCCCAAAGGTTCTCATTGACCCTGCCACCCTAAAAGTGAACCACAAGGGAATGGTATTACATTCTTCAGAGATTAAGGCGCAGAAGCATTCTGCCAGGAGCTGTGTGATGCAAAGGTCAAGACCTCTGGACAATGACATGACACAGCACAACCAGACCTAGAACTGCAATCAGAGTCAGACCCACTGGAGTGACGGAGGAGAGGGATTTCATTTCTACATCCTACATCTTAATCACACTTTGCTCAATATGGTTTCAACTAATGGACTGCATTCAGAACTCTTCTCGATTGAATCAGTTAATTTGGCTGGTTGTACAGCCATGAAATCAATTGGACAAAGTCTTCTGTGCTTTTACTAATAATTGGATGGTAATCACATCCATGTGTGGTATGATACGGATCCAATTAAAAATGACTTTGGCATTACACCCCTCACTAAGCAAAATTATCAAAGATAACTCTGAGGCAATTCTAGCATTCAAAGTGACACTGCAGGTGGTCTACCCTCCCAGCATCACTACAAACAAGGATTTCTGTCATCAAATTCAATGTGTTTCCCTGCATTAACGTCCCCAGTGCAATGATCCCGCTGCCTCCACACATTACATTTTGGGAAAGGCTTGATTCACAGGTAAATATAGAACAATAAACAACCTAGGTTAAAATATTCCACTCTGCAATGCAACAAATGTAATGGTGGTCTGACGCTGCCTGACTTTTAAATGTATCACATGGCTTATCAGTTACACTCTTCATACCTTCGGGTAGCTACTCTGTATGAGTTTTGTACCTGTATTGAATGAATAGTGTCAATTACAAAACTGTATCACAAAAAAAGGACTTGCCCCATAGAACAACATCATAAAAGTGACTGAAACTGCTGACAGGATACTTCAAACAGCAAATAAGATCAATTAAGACACTTTCTGTTAAAAACCCTTTGAGCTTGGTCAGGGATGCCATCAAGTGTGGATGCCTTGCACAGAACAGTCCTGCAGTCCTATGCCTTTTGTACCTCCTCTGCTGGGTAGTTGCTACCTTCCCAGAGAGGAGCATGCACATGTTCAAGCATGTTACCACTGAACTAATGTAAACTGCTGCAGGTCTCCTGGCATTACTTTTGTCAGGTTACCTCCCAGGGTGTTGATCCCATGGATGAGTCATACAGCTCATCCAGGGCTTGATTGGTTTCAGCATGTGGGGGAATGCTTACTGCTGTGAGAGAGCCTTAAAAAAAGCATAAAATTGATCTCCAAAAATCTCATCGTTGACCATGAAGCTCACAGTTATGGAGTATGAGATTGAAGGATTGAGATTAATCTGTGGCAACAATAATAGTGTAGAGTACAGGGCAATAATGCACTCTTTTTTTCTCAATCATTCTTGAACAGCCTATGGAACTTATGTCAGATAGAACACATGCAACTGAGTGTTGAGGCTCATCCCTGTTCGACCATGCCTTACATTGTAACTCATATGTATGTCCCATCAGAGAAAATGTTTACCAAATGAGTGTAAAATAAAATAACTTTATTTAATTGTATTTTTCATTTTAGTTTTAACTCATCAGGATCCTGCCAACCACGCTGGACATTTCTTTTAACTACCCACAGCATGTACAAGTATTGACCTAACCTCCACCAACTGTTCAGGTGTGCAAGTGCGACAAATGCAGTTTTTGCCAAGTTGTCAGTGCATTAGAAGATGGCTGAATAAATAAAGCCTATCCCTGTAGAGTAGCAGCAGGGCCGTTTGCAGTGCATTTGTTTATTTGTGCTGTGTGTATTTGCAGTGCATTTCCTAAATGCTGTGCACATCATGTCATGTTGATGGGGATATTTTCCTAATTTGCTTGTGTTTTGTGTATTTGCATGTTTTTTCTTAAGTTGCAGCGCATTTGCCCCTTGTCAGCTACCATACTGAATCTGGTCACAATGGTTTGTCATGTAAAAAAATGTGGGTCACTAGAAAAAAAAAAAAAAAAGATTGGGAAATTGCTTTACAGGTAGCTATATGTATCGTTAATACTTTCATTCCACTGGAAACCAGTCCTGTCTGCAAGTATGAGGGATTAGACGGCAAGAGAAAGAGAAAGGCAGAGAGATAGAGTAGGACTGAACACACACACACACACACCCACACACACACACCCTCAAGACTTTCTGAGCTTTTATTGGTGCAGGACGACGACTCTAGAAGGAACAGCGTCCCAAATAAGATCTCAGTTAGAGCTCATTGCAAGTAAGGAAACTTAGAAGTCATTTCATAGTTGTAAAGTCTAAATACAATTTGTATGTAGTATTCTTTCCCCTGATAAAGTGATGGCTTGTACTGCAGAAAAAACAATGTCCTCTCACTCACTCAGCTTCAAACTGCTTAAGTTTCATCTCAACACTTTTGAGACTTTACTTACTTATTTCTTAAGTCACAGTTTTTGTTTGTGTGTGTTTCAGTTGTCCATGTCCCTCCTCCCCTTTCATCCACCAAGATGGAACAAAGTGGCGTAAGACATGAACAATGGGTTATACAATATCTAGTATTATGTGTCCACCATGGCGATACCGTCAACAGATACATGTCAGGTTGTGAACATCTTTAGCCTTCAGTAACCAACATGAGGTAGAGCCTTTGTAAAAGTAGAGCCCCTACACAGGAAAGAGTGTTGTCATCCGCAGACTTCAGGAGCCTGACGGACTGATTGCTGGAGGCGCAGCTGTTGGTGTACAGCAGAGGGCAAAGGATGTGGCCTTGGGGGAATCGGGTGTTGATGGTCTGGGTGTCTGACATTTTTCCCTGCCTCACACGCTGCCTCCTGTCAGACAAGACGTTGGTGATGATGGTTGAGGTTTTGAAGCATACATGTCACCACTGGGGTGTTAGAAATGTCTGTGAACACTGAAGACAGCTGATCAGCACAGTGCTTTAGTGTGGATTGAGAGACGGAGTCTGCCCGAGCTTCTTTGCAAGGGGTCGGCCTCGTAAAAACCATGTTAGTGTCCAGGATAGAGTGTCATTACCGTGGTAAAGCAGAATAGCGTGTTCACCCGGTTTGGCTTTGTACACCACACCCATCAATGCTGATGATCACTGTAGGACCGGCGTGTTTAACCTACTGTGGCAGAGACATGAACACAGGTAAGAGGCTGATTTCTCTGCGTAGCATTATGTGCGTCTTTTGTCCCAGTTTAGAACACACAGTAATGATTTGCACCGCATCCTGGTTGATTACTATTACTTCTGATACGTTGATGAGGACAAACAATCACTAGTATGTCCAGCATGCCAGTAGTGTAACAATAAAGCAGTTTGGTCACCAGGGATTCACAACACGTCATACACACACACACACACCACACAGTGACACTCCCACATCGCTGTAAAAGCCTGTCGTGTTTCGCCGCACCGCTGGATTTGGTCCGAACGCTGTGAGAAATGAGATAGTTTTCAATTCTGTGATCAATGTATGGTAGAGAACATAGGATGTGAGAGCAGAGGAGAAAGTGACATGAGGGGCAATTCCAATAAAACAGTGTCGTTTCTGGGCTTTCCTCCTCCAGTGAGTCGGCGTGTAGTTTAATGATAAAAGAATTCTGCGGAGGCAAGGCTGGGTGGAATGATAGAGCAGGCTTTACTGAAACAGAATCTTGAGCCCTGCGTCCGGATCAGAAGCGGCCGCTTTCTGATATTATCAAATTCATGGAAAAAGCTATCCCAAAATGCTTTGCCCTCACAACTCCTAGCCTTCGATCTTAGGAGACCTACCAAGTGCCACTCCCTCGTTCTTCCTGTGAGGCCTTTTTAGAGTCCCTTCTCCAGTACACACCCACTTCTTCTGATTGGTGCCTTTGCCAAATTATTCAATAGACTAAAAGAGGAGTTTGACCTGTGTTAGGCATCTTCCACCATTTGGCATGCTAGTCAACTTAGCTAAGCACTTTATCATCTGTTAACCTTTGAGTCCTTGCACTTGGAAGCCAACACCTGCACCTTCACTCACACAATGAAAATCAGTCAAAAAAATAAGTCATGATTGAATCCAAACTGAGTAAATCAGTCATGATTGAATCTAACCTAAGTAGCTCAGAATGTGTTGTCCTCTAGATACCTCAACAGCAAATGGTCACTGCCCTGGGAAAGGCAGTGTCAAAACAAACATCAGGTGGTCATCGTTTTGGGAAGGAGTAATTAACAACCATTGTAAAGTTTGTAACCACTGGGTTTACGTCAGAAACATTTAACAGAATGGGGAGAACACTTTGGGCTAAAATTCTTTGGAGAATTAGCAAATCTCCACCTCAACAAGGAGAATTTCCCTTACAGTGTACCATCATGGTGTCAGGTCTGTCTCTTTATCTCTTAAAGCTTTAGGTTTGTAAGCCCCTTCCAGACAGAACCAGAGTCACTGGCTGAGGACAGGTCTTGAAAAGTTTACAAGATATAAAATAACACGATTCCACTCCAGTAGAAGACTGATGCGGGATCACTGTCGCAACATTAATAAAGTTCTACGTCATGATTTACTATGGAGCCCACTGAACACACACTAACCCAGTTGCTGCATATTTGGTTATTTAGGTATATGCCTGTTTTCCTGAATATATTGATATTTACATCCGATTACGTGTTTAAGATTTTGAACATTGAAAATCCCACACAAAATCCAAAATGGCTGACTTCCTGTCAGGCAGACTTGGGTTGTTTGAGGAAAAGCAGTGAACACAGCCTTGACATATCACCTTTTTTATGTGTTGATATGGTGAACCTGATGTCAAGCATTTACGCATCAAACATTCCAGGACTTCCCAGTCATCATGGAGCTTACTGGTGGAAGACAGGGTGGTGATAACAGAATTCACTTGAGGACAACAATGTTTTGTTCTTTTCATCTATATAAAACAGGTTTCTGGTTTTTAATCTCATGAACTTTACCCACATATAAAACACCTGATAGATATATAGAGACACTGATCAGCCACAACATTATCGATCGATCCTCTTATTACAATGCAATTCTGCTTAGAAACCTTGGGCCCTGCCATTTACGTGGATGCCACTACACACACCACCCATTCAAATATGGTTGTATACCCCCTAATGGCAACAGCACTCCCTTACGGCAGTGCCTTGTTAGTTGTTGTTTTGTAGTCATTTAATTGCTCTCTATTCCTGCTACCAAGGTTTGTGTATTTGAGTTGAGCCGCCCTGAGAACATTGCTGTCTTGTTGCTCTGCTACGTTAGGCGGAGGCAAGAATTCACACATATGTCAGATTTCTTGAATGTGAAATGGCTCGGTCTTCCCCACCAGTGTGAGAATATGTGAAAACTGTCTGAAAGTATTTGGCACGAGGCCGTGTGTGACAAATATCTGGTATGTGGGTTCACCTGGCTCATACAAAGACGCCTTTATTGCAGTCCGTAGATCAAGGCAGCCTTTGACATCCTCATATGTTATATTTATATCGAGAAGGGAGCTCCTCTGCAAATAGTAGCACAACGCTTTTATATTTCTGTCTGTTTTTAACCAAACTCTTCTTCACTTCTGCCCCAATCTTTCTGCCTGGCTCTTCCCATGTCCCACTAAATGCTTGACACACTAAACCATATGGACAGAACAAGGAGAGCTTTGTGAAAGACCTGGGCAAGGAGTCAGTGGTGCGCACCCTCACAAGTACACACTCACAGAACTGAAGAAACAGAAAAACAGGCTCATATTTTTCTCCGTTGCAGGCATGGAAGGATCCTGGTGGCATCCGTCGTGCTGGCTGTACCGTCACTGTGAGGCACTGCAGGTATGTGTGACATAGAGCGCTGCGGTGAGTCCTGATAGCTGTTGAGTAGGCGTAGAGAAAAAGCAGAGTAGAGAAAAAAGTAGAGAAAAAGAGAGTTTTGATGGGAGCAGCAACAAAAAACACACACATAAAAAAAAAAAAAAGGGTAAGGAAGTTAAAGAGGAAAAAGGACAAAGAATGAGATGGTTGAGTTAGAGAGAGGCAGAGTTAGGGAGAGAAAGGGGGAGATGTTGATGAGCTGATCACGAGCAGCTGGGGTTGCCAGCACCGCCCCACAGTCAGTCATACTCATGTACACTGAGGCTAAACAGGGACTGGAACTGCCCCACATTCTGCACGCAGCTAATTGGCTGCAGACATCCCCACTGACACATTCCCCCAGCAGGTGGCACCAGTGCGGGGTGCCCGCTGCCATGTACCATACTAAACCCCTCCCACCCTTTGAGCTTTAAAAACCAGGCTACAGCTCAGGGCTGATTCTAGAGAGTTCCATCCTTCCTCATTTTACCTGCTTCGTTAGCGCTGAATCAACTCTGACTCCTCTACCTCTGCACTTTGTTAAAGACTTTTTAAAGAACACCTTTGAAATAGACACATTGGCCCTTTTGGTCTCAAGTTTGATTGACCAAGCGGTTGTTTTATTTCTCTTGCCATCCATCTCTTGGCAGTCTCTTTCACTCCCCAACACTGGATGAGTGTCGCATGCATCTCTCTCCTCCTGGACTGAATTTATCACCTGGCCTGTTCTGAATAGCCTCTATTGCCTCTTCACATCATCACTCAGAACTGATACGTACTGTTAACCCTAGGTATGTATTCAATCATTGAATATGCTCCTCTGCATCTACTGTGCTCAGTTTTTTTCTTTGTTGTCATTTGTTGTTTTTTTTTACTTGATATTCATCTTTTACTTAAAAGTACATAAGTGTTTCTATGTGTTTGCATTCATATTGTGTGTGTTTATTCTGTGAGAGCGCTGTTTTAAGGTTGTTCAGTCTGGGACACTAAGTGAGTGTCTAACTGCACACATGTCCTAGAAATAGCACTGAGGGGTACTGCTGTGGAGCCAAATGGCCACTTTTGGTTTATCTTTTGTGACTACAGCTGCCTATCTTTGTTTTCTGTATCATCCCTAGCAGTGGGGTTGATAAGCTGTAATTTTCCAATGCACGTGGTCAGAGAACAGAGAAGCAGTAGCGGCTGAGACAACTGTCAGGCGGAAGTTTTATTGTGATCGGACCAATGAAAACATCCTTTAATTGCATTATAATGATTAGATTTTACGTTAAAGAAAAAAAGAGTGTGGAAATGAGAAATCAGTTTCTATTAAGACTTATTGTAACATTGTATGACTGAATGGTCAGTGAGCGACTGTCCAATAAGGATTTTGTATGTTCTTCACAGGAGATAGGTAGTTCTGTATTCTGTCGGCTCTCAGTGATAAAAATGTGCTCAGCATTTGTTGCCGTGATTTCCTGGCAGTCCACATTACGTGGAATAAAAACCCTTGTGGTCAGAGAAAAAAAAAACTATGAAGTTACTTTTGTGCATTAGTGCCTGGAAGGCAGACCCACCTGGCTTCACCTTGACACCTCTTCATCACAGCCTCGCAGCTGCTCTTCTAAGAGATCAGCATTAATTTGTCCTCAAAGTGATTTGCCTTTGATGTCTATCTTGTGCACTTTGACAGGATTATTTGTTGCCCCTTCAGAATTAGAAATTGTGAAAGTCAATCTTTTTTGCTGTCTGTTATCCAACACTTGTGGCCACTAAGGCAGAAATCAAGTCATGATGATGTTTACTGAACTTTGCAGCAAGATTTTGTCGTAATTTTAAATATGCAGACTTTGCCAATATACGATGTTCTGAGTCCAGCGCCTTTCAAAACTCTCCTAGCAGCAGTAACTAATGCGTTGTGTACAGACTGCCATCTCGTAATTGCTGTTGTCCTGGTTGTTGTTCCATGTTTGGTTTCCCAGATATGTTGAACGTACCGTTGAGTTAATCTCTTAAGTGTTGCGGGACACAAAAGTCCAATTATCCACATTGAGACTAACAAAGAAGCAAATGACACAACCAGTTTTTTTTTTTTTTTTTTTTTTTTTTGAAAGTGCAAGACAACCTGCTCATATCTGGAGTGTAGCCAGGTCTACCTTAAGTCCTAAAGTATACGTGAGTGTACATGTGCACAGAGTTGTGTGTACATTTCTAGTGAAAGTACGCAGTTAAACCCAAGTCCGAGCTACCTGCAGGTGATAACATCCGCACTCCCCTCATCGCCAGATTACAGGGGGTTGGGATGGAGAAGAGGCAGGAGGCAAACAAACAGTTGTCAGTGGAGTCGGTATGAACGGAAAAGTACTGAGAGGCATGGAGATGAGGGGGTGTGTGAGAGGGTGAGTGTGTGAGAGCGGAAGGGGGGCGGGGGGTTCGTAGAAAGAGTGTTGTAGCAGTGCCAGTACGAAGACACACCTCTGCACTTGTATGAAAGAGAATACCACATGGACAGAGAGAGCGCTCATGTCCAAAGATACTGTGTCTGCTTTCTCACAGCCAAAGGTTACATTCAGTCCCTGACAGAAAGTCTTCAAATATCAACAGGTGGTGTCAAACCTGCAGCTACTGTCAGCTTTAGATCTATTCAAGCGTCATTGCACTGTGGGAGCACTCTCTCAGAGCTGGGTGCTGGGAATTAGTCCTTTAAATTCAGGGGACTGGAGTCTTTACATTGAGACTGCTTAAACATGAATAGGGTTCAAATAGTTTTGAAGCATTAGTTTATCATGTCATGCTGCTGATTAAGAACAATTATTATGTCGAATTGAAAACGAACCTTGAAGAACTGGCTGGGACATTGAAATCTTCCCCAACATAAGTAAAATACTGATGTTCGAATGCCATTTTTAAGTCAGAGGTGCATGCAAAAGGTTTCATAATTGTCTAAACTTCCACTTGAAAGAAACAGGAACAAGTTTTTGTAATCCACAGCTGGTCTGCTAGATTTGCTTGCTGACGTCTGCTGTCAAGCTGCTGCCAAAAGTTTTGATACGTAATATATGTAGACGATGAATTAGCTGCTCACCACACACTTAATGTTACATCATGCACACAGATATTTCTAAATCAAAAGCACCAAGAGTCTGACCCAGGCTTTAATAGGAACCGACCGGAGTCAAATCTAAACGATATTAGATGTTTGAATGACCTTGACTGCTGACGCCTGGGCAGCACCTGAGCTAACAGAAGTATAGTTTAGTTATATAGCCGTTCTTATCAAGTTGCCTAATTTTACTCCCATGCTTTTCATTTTGGTAGGATCATCCTGTTAGACATGAAATGAAAAAAAAAAGTAAAACTTAAGAGGGACTTAAGGTTTAGCCATGAATGGGATATTTTTTTGTCTTGTTTGTGGTATTTGTGTCGAAGGGGGTTTTCTGAGGGGGATTTTTTTTTCCTTTTGGTTTGCACCATGAAGAGAAAATCCTGTTGTCTCAGATGCAAATGTATTGCAAATATGTAGATATATTCAGACATGTCAGCCCCACCCTTGTGCGTGCTGTCTCAGTGACTGTGCTGTTCACACTTCAGGCTGTGTAGGAAGCGTGATGGAAAGTTACCAGGTGCTGAGTAAGCACATTTCCGAGGCGACATTCATAGAAACCTGATGCTGATACTTATAATTGGTTGCGTAATTCTTAAAGTGGCCCGGCTGATTAAAGTTGTTTTGAGTGTGCTTTCTATGAAAACCATGTTACTTGAGTGGCTTAGGTGGGAATAAACATTGAAGAAACCACATTTATTTGATTTTTTTTTTTTTTTTTAACCTTTTAGAACTTGACCTTTTAGAACTTGTGTATCAAATATTGTTTCAAGCCTCTTGTGTTCCCTTTGTCTAGTTCTATTCTGGTAAAATAATTATGATGCCAAAACATGATGATTATAGTTTTGGCTACAAAGGTGACTTAAGCTTGATTTATTTGGCCACACAAAATTCAGGCAAACCGAGCCCTGACTTGTACCTCTATTGTCACAAAAGTTTTTTTCTCAAGCATTACAGAAGCCGTCTTTAAACCCATTTTAAGAACTGTAGCTTAGTAATTTATTGATCTTGAATATGGCTCTGCTAGATGTTCCCTCCCCATCTGGCAGTGACAGTTAGTCCACTAAGCGCTGGTGGAGTAGCCTCTCCTTGGAGGTGAGTACTTTCAATTCCACTGGATATCAACTTAATATAGCTTCAACGGTGCTGCAGAAAAAACTGCATGATGCAAACAAGTTCATGTAAGTCACATCAGCCATAATAACGGAGCATATTTGATGTGTTCACTGCATTTAAAACCCACTTGTACGTGCCATCAGATCATTGTAGTCGAGATTATTTCCACTATCATGATGTTTTTCTCTCTCATTGTTCCCCTGTATGCTGCAGGACCACCTGCTATACGGTTTTTACAAAAAGCAGTTCTTTGTTTTTTCTCAACCCACATGGCTTGTGCCGCAAGATATCAGTCCTGTCATCTCACAAAAAAATGCAGCTTTAACAGCAATGTCTGGCATGTTAAGGTTGCACAATGTACATAAACACACGCTCACATATAGAACACAGATAAACGTGGGCCGCATGAGACACAGCCGGACAGGCTTTTGTCAACTTTGGCACAGAGCCGCCCCACCCCACCCCCCCCCCCCCCCCCCCCACCCCCCCATGCCTTCACATAAACACACACACACACACACACACATAAAAAAACACATTTGCCTCCTGCCAGTATTTTTCAGACCATTCCTTTCGCAAACACTTTCCTCTTCCTATTCTCCCAAGTGGATACACATACATTCTTTTTTTCCTCGAGTTTTATGAGTCGAGCCAAAGCCTCTTTTTTTCTTTTTTATAACATGTGTTTTTCACTCCATTCAGCAGGCGCCCTGTCTTTTTTTTCACCATGACAATGAAGGCTTTGTTTAAGATAAATGAGTTTCTGTCTATAATAAAGAAAACATTTCTCTAAGAAACTGCCCTACTGTGATATTTGAGATGGAAAACTTGTCTTGAGTCAATCACTTTTCCTTGACAGCAATAGCACAGTTGACACATATAGTCCATATATTCAATATTAGCCTTGTAAATGTGCAGAGTGGATGCAAGTAGGTGCAAACCAGCAGTTAAAGATTAACACTCAGTCAAAGGCTTTTCTCATCTTTTAATCCTTTTTTTAGAAACTCATCCGCCCAATGCACACTCACAGTAACCACACACACATAGACACACACATGTGTACGCACTAACGTGGCTCTGAGTTGTGTTCACTTCCCGATGTTTGGGGTCGAAACTAAGGCGGCCCAACCACTGAGGACGGGGGACAACATCTGTCCGCCATCTTTGTCAGTGCTGCCAAGTATTATGGTGAGACCCCTTTCGCCTCTCCGACTCTTCATCCTTCCATCCCTCACACCTTTGCCTTCTTTTTTCTTCCTCGCCCCTCCACTCCAGCTCTTCTCCTCACCCCATCGCCCCCGTCTGCCAAGCAAGCAGAGACAGGTCATCCGAGATGCTGCTGCTGCTCCTTTCTTTTATTTTTGTTCTTTCCACTGCAGCCTTTTCTTTTTTCACTTCACTTTCTTGAAGAAGACATACAGTTCCTACCTCTTCCACCCCTCTCAGCCTCCTCTGTTTATTGATCTGAATACATGCTACTGTTTTCTATCCATTTTTTTTTTATATATATATAATTTGCGCTTATAGCTTTCTGCGCATGTTGAACACTCTTTTTTTTTTGTGAGAACCACCTTAGATGACACTTAAAATTTGTGCAAACCTGCCTCCCCATCCCTCTTGTCCTGCAGTTCTACAAGTATTTTTTGCACAAAAAGTAAAGGAGATTGTATTGACATGTGATTCTGCATTCTGAACTATTGCAAACAGCATTTGCATATTTAATTTTCCAGCCGTTCGCACCTACAATCTTGATGGTTCTTAATTCTGTCTCTCAACAGGAAAGGCAAACAGACATAATTCAGGATGGCTCTCAATGTGCCGGGTCTGGTGGTGATGGCCGGATTCTACCTGGTGATCTTGGGCACGGGCATCTGGGCGTCTATGCGCTCCAAGAAGGAGGAGAAGAAGTGCAACGGAGACGGCATGGAGATAACATTACTGGCAGGACGCAACATCAACCTTCTAGTTGGCATCTTCACTCTCACTGGTAAAGCAGTCAGAGAGGTTCTGTCCTTTCTTTGAGCCCCTCTGTTGCATGTACATACGTGTTCTTGAAAAAGGCCGCAAGTGATAACAGACATATAGTGGTGTTTTGCTTGGAGAGGTCAGTGGAATGCACAAGCTAAACTGAGCTCCGCATCATGTTTCTAATGTGCATATGTGTTTATCTCCCCGCAGCTACATGGGTGGGTGGAGGCTTCATCCTCGGGATAGCTGAGGCAACATACAACCCCACACTAGGCGCTGTGTGGGCTCTCATGCCTGTGCCCTATGTCCTGACCTTCTTCTTAGGTAAGTCACACCAATGGACCCCAAGCTTTAGACTCTATTTTTTACAGAAAATCATTTAATTCCCACAAAGTTGTGTCAATTTCATCCCAATCGAATATATCTATTTTTCAAGGTATTGGTCTGAAGTTAGAAATTCCAGGATTGTGACCCTAACCCTAACAATAATTTAGAGACATATAATGCTCATTTTCAGGTTGATGATATTTTTGGGTTATTAATAGAACAGGTTTACATGCTTCATCAGTTTTGTCAGACTGTCCCGCACTGTATTCCCCCTCTGCCCCAAACACTCTGTTTTAACTCCTGTTTCTGTGACCTGTAACTTTTAAGAACCTGTACATGCGCAGGAACATATATAACACACTGAAGGAAAGGAAAAAACAAAAAAGCATAACAGGTCTCTTTTAGATAGACACACATGAGAGAGGCAACATTACATTTTGGGGCAGCTTGTCCCCATGTTGAGTGATCTTGTATTCAGGGCCTGAAATGAACACCAGTAAAAACAGGAATAAATAACTGTTGACAGGAAGATTAACTTGCCACACAAGCCGGTAACATTCAGACGCTGGAGAGCCCAAATACAGACTGAGGTTTTTTTTCCTGAAATCTTGTGAAGTGTAGTAAGTGTAGCAATAATGTCCTTTGCTTTACAAGTATTTCATTAATTTATGAAAGCACCTGTAGGATTAATGCTTTCATCATAACAGGATACAAGAATTTTTTTACAGTTGCTCAGTTCCAGGCAGTGCAACAGGAACCATTAATCATGGCAACAATGCACACAGAGAGGAAACACATTGATGGCAGAATATGTGCAGTGAATAGATATATATGATGTGAATAGTTCTGAGGTTGCAGGTCTGAGTTCTGTCCAGTGCATTAGGAGCATTCAGTTCAGTATAGGAGCTCTTATGGCAACAGGGGTGACCCGGGCCTGTTAAATGTTTTGACCGCTGTAGGATTATGAATCAAGTTATTCAAGGTTATTTTAGCTGCCCGGCTGAAGGTGTACTGAATCCATAATCAAAATGAGCTTCACAGACTTAAGTCTCAAACTTAAACGTTGTTGACCAGTAAGGTAGCTCCCACACCCCCAAGCCACATCTGACTCCACGCACCAGTAAAAGTGTCGCTCATGTTAAAAATAGGTCCATGAGAAATCAGTTCAGGATTGTAACTTGACGGAACAGGTGCAAAGGGTTCAGCCAGGACTGTGATTGCCTAGTCCTGAATTCACCAAACTGACCAACTCAGTGGTCCGTCTGTAAACATTTGCAACAGGTGAAATCAGAAGCTCATGATGTCACAATGTCCTGCATGGAGTGAGAGTAATGGGAACTGGAAACACCAAAGTCCCTCGTCAGGAAATATAACATTCCCCGCTCTGTTCGTGGCCATTGTTGGCCAAGTGAACACATGACTTCAGCTGGACGTGTTTATTGTGTTATCTGGAGGGAACACTTGTTTTTCATTTTGTTCACACGCACTTCTTCTTTCTCGCTCACCCTCTTCCCCTTCTCTCTTTTCCTTCTCTCTTGCGGTTTTCAAATGACAGAAATATAGCCACGTTTTGAAATTAATAACTTAATCGTTTCCAGATAGAGGTTCCGATCTGATCCCAATCCCTTCCCTCCTGCTCCAGGTGGCTTTTTCTTTGCCAAGCCTATGAGAGAGAACAGGTATGTGACCATGATGGACCCCTTCCAACAGAAGTATGGGAATGTTCTGAGCAGTGCGCTGATCTTCCCGGCACTAGTTGCTGATGTCCTGTGGGTGGCACGCACACTCGTCAGCCTGGGTGAGTAACATAACACTATAAAAGTGTCTGGCACTATAATGTGTGCCCACCCATTCTTGTCTAATCATGCAAGCTCCCACAGATCTGGGGACACAATGTGCACAATCTCTAGATTAGAAAGACAGCTGGTTGTTGATTGTCAGCACTTTTTTGGCGCCAACTCAGCTGTGTCAGCACTGTAGACTACTGCAAGAAAGCAGGTGAAAATAATTAAAGGGAAAACATTACGGCAACACAAACTACAGCTTTATAAGCAAACACTTTCTGACCATTTTCACACTATTTATAACCAAGCCATTATATTAGATTACATTTTATTTTCAGGTGGATCTGTTATTTTGCGCACACATTTCATTTTCCACAGTTCCTGTAGTTTAGTATATGAACGGTTACATAACAAGAAGTATATGAATATGAAGCAACAAGCAGAAAAACATGAAATTCACACAATATTTGTGAAAATGATTGACTATCAGCTAGTCCCCTCTTTTGAGTAGCTATTTTCCAAACACTGCACAACAAACGTAATCAGGCATGGCTGGACTGTCAAGCTTTGGAATTACACAAATGTGGAAGCATAGTCTATGTGGTGACATCAGAGAGATACTCTGTATATAAAGGATTATTTAAACCTTTGTTTTTTGGGTTTTTTTTTTGTTTTTTAAAAAGTGCAGTTAGCATGTCTGGCTAACTGCTAGCGAAAGTAATAACATCTAAAAGCCAAGGGGCGCATCTTCAAGCATATACATTCTGTAGAAGCTACTACACTTGACACTAGAAATACCATTATTTCTTTAACCTGTGAGTTTAATTGTGTGTGTGTGTGTGTGTGTGCAAGAGAGAGCATGGGCACTTTGATAGTGGATGCAAGTGTGCATGTGCTCTTCGGTGTAAATGTACGTTAAGAGAAAGAGTGAGTGTGTGTGTGTGTGTGTGTGTGTGTGTGTGTGTGTGTAAGTGTGTTTGCAGCATAATGTTTTCTTGAGTGTGTTTTTAACACTGTTTTCTTTTCCAGTGTTAGGGGGTTAAACATCGAGCAGCCTGTTGATTGTGAAAGGTGATCAATTATTCAAACCAGATTTTCTGTTGTTTGTGCCAGGGCAGTGATGACTGAAAGAGGTTAAAGTTACATGCTGAATTATAATTCCTTAGACTTTGGGGAAATCCGTGAAATCCATTGAGTGTGTTTGAGTCACCAGGTAGCAGTGCATGCTGTGCCGACGCTCCACAAAAGGACTGGTTGCCCGGCAGGAATGTTCCTGAGACGTTTCTGTCTGAAGCTTTTAAACCAATATAGAATCAGGGGACCCCTCACTCCTCAGTAAAACCCTCCTGTCGTTCTTTCTGGAACAGTCAAGAATACATCCCTAATGTGCGTTTGGTATCAAATGCACACACATACACACACACATTAAAACTTGACACTCGAGAGAGAGTGCGCCGAGAATTTGACCTACAGGGGTGTTGTTGCTGGGAGACTGTTTATGTGTGTGTATGTGTAGTATAAACTGAGCTTTATGCTTCACTGCTTGAGCGAGTGTGTGCAAGTGTGTGTGTCGTGGTTCAGTGCCAGAAAGGATTCACCTCTTCAAAAGAAAACCTCCTTCCATGTGCTGTGAGCTAGCTGCACACAGTCATGGTCAAAATTCTACCGTGAAGGAATCGGGTACAGGACGTAAGGTTGCAAATGGTGTTTGTCTGTGTGTGTGTGTGTGTGTGTCTGCTCACACGCACATTTATGGGTTTTGAAAGTAGGACAAGGATCTAAAAGCAACACAGCTTCTTGGCAGGTCTTTCCCTCTGTCCATCCCTGGGGGTGCCCAGTGTGTCCCAGAGGCCCCTGAATGTCATTTCACCTTTCCCCCTCCCTAAACTTAGCACCTACAGGAGCTGCACAGCTCAGCACAAAACAAAACACGTAAATTAGTCAGTTAGTAAAAAAGACGAAGATTATTTACGATACAGGGATCATGTCATGCCCGACCATAAGAAGTTACAGGACAAACAACAACTACAAAGCCCTGATGGATCTGGATTAGGATCCAGACAGATCAGGTTTAGATGTAGTTGAGATGGATTTCAGTTCACACATGGCATCAGAATGCATCTCGACTTACCACTTGTGATTGGAGATTGCTTCCCCAAACCTACGAAAAACAAGCAAAGCTTCTCTTATAACTGTTACATGATGAAAAAAATCTAAATAACAGTAATAAATCTGACTTAAATGTGAAAAGTGAGGAAACATACTGGAAACGTGTTCGTTGTTCGGTTCATTGTGTTCTTGTATTCATGTGCGTCACTGGCCACCTCTGAATGTGTTCCCTCCTGCATTTAGAGGTTATGTAACGAGATGCATGTTTGTGCCAAGTGTGAGCAGGTGATTAATGACTTTCTCCTCTACTATCTAGTTTTCTGAAGTGATGGGTGCAGAGGAAAGAGAAAAAGAGAAAAAAAAAGTATATATGTATATATTAGAAAACATTATAGCTGGGGAAAAAAGGTGACAAAAAGCTTCCAGGGTAACAGATCAGATTTCAAGAATGTTAAATACATGGAGTGGAAGCTCAAATTCAAACAGTCAAGAAGGGTAGACAGAAAGTTGACACAGGGTGGTTCAGGGGTGGCGGGGTCGGTAGGGGGTGAGAGGTCAGCGGGGTGGTGAGTGGCGATCGATGGTGCCGATCTGACACTTCTCTGTTTAAGGGCA
Source organism: Acanthopagrus latus (assembly GCF_904848185.1). Lineage (NCBI taxonomy): Eukaryota > Metazoa > Chordata > Actinopteri > Spariformes > Sparidae > Acanthopagrus > Acanthopagrus latus. The sequence continues at coordinate 27,304,825 of NC_051039.1, read as the reverse complement.
TTGTTGTGGTGTGGCTGCAGGCTGCGGCTGGGTGGACCCTGGCAATGTGGCAGAAGAGACGGTGAAGGTAGTGACGTTTTGCTTGCCTTGTTTGAGTAACAAGATTTATTTATTTATTTATTTTTATTGTTCACTTGTTTACATTTACTGATATAGTTGTTTTTTTTCTCACTTCATACATTTGTTTCACTACTTGAAGACACTTCTCTTTACCTTCTTCTTGATTTATTTCTTTATTAAAAGGGTGATAATTCATCCAAAGAGGGTGAAAAGGGAACATTTTGGTGTCACAATCAATAGGCTGCTTCTGTTTTTATGTTTAGTTTGTCATAAGTTTATCATTATCAATTTTACGTTGGCTTGTTGCTTTATATAAGCTCTTGGATGCTTTTTAAAGGTTTAAACCAAAGCCACCCATGTTTAATGATAACTTTATTCTGGAATTAGATGACGATAAGTGTAATATCATGCTTTTTTGTGTGTATTCTGTTTGTTGAAGTACATTTTTTTACTCTATACTAAATACTGCATTAAGACGTATGACCAGTGTAACAAGATGATGCCATTGCCTAGCTACTTGGTAAATCTTGAGAAAGAGTGGATGCATGCATATGTGTGTGTCTGTGTGAGAGAAAGAAAACTTTCAAAAGAGAGACTGAGAAGCTAATAAAACAATGAAACTAGAGTAAACTAGTCTCACAGTAAGCAGTGGCATGTACCTGTAGTAACTGACACTTATATGATGCCTGTAGAAAACATGCTGTAGACTCTGACTCTGTCAGTCCTCTGATGCTCATCACTCTGCTGTCTTGTTCCAGGTGGAACAATGAGTGTGATCCTGGACCTGTCCTACGTCTACTCCATCATCATCTCCTCAGTGGTGGCCATAATCTACACACTGCTGGGGGGGCTCTATTCTGTGGCCTACACAGATGTCATCCAGCTCATCCTCATCTTTATTAGTCTGGTGCGTAACTATCTATTGACCCGTTCACACAGCCGCCATTTTGAATATTTGGGTTGGGAAACTTAAGAGCTCTGGCTCTATTCTTCTATTAAATGATGGTCATCAATCATGACTCGTATCGGATTACTCACTCAACTACATCGCAGGAGAAAGTGGATGAAAGTATACAGCAGGATTAGATTTCAATATAGAGTCGAGCAACAGTGCCAGCAATGCTAGCTGATTAAATTACTTTCTAAATTAAAGCATGTAGCCTCCTAATTTCATTATCTTATTTGACAAATATGAAGTCTGTATGAAGTTTCCCTGACTCAGTGCTCAAAATGGCTTCCAACCAAGTGAGCAGTTAAGTCTGAGCAAAACACGTGCTTCTAGAAACTTGGTAACAACCTTCAGACCTGGTTTGTAACTTCTTTAATACACAAGCTAACACTGCAGCTAGCCAGGAACATACACAACAGCTCTCTTCCTTTAATTGTTTTATGTGTACTGTGTTGTTCACTTCCCCTGGCTTTGCATTCTCAAGAATGTGAATCATTTCGTTCAGTAAAAACTTATGTTTACAAAAAAAAAGGTAGAAAGCTTGTTTGGCCAGCTGTTAAATTCAAACTCTAAACAAATGGGGGGATGCATATCAACGGAATAACACTAACTGCTGCTAACTGTGGCTGCCGTTAGCTTGTTAACTCAGTTGATAGTGCAGGTAGCAATTTGCACTGGTAGCTCCGGGACCAGGGGAGTAAAAGTGTTTAGATAGCTAACACAGGATTACACAGAGGCTAGCTGGTTAGCATGCTAATTTCAAGAAATTACATCATTATGTCAAAACTGCCTTTTCTTCATATTCTGTTATTGATTTTACTTAATTATTGACTGAGTCAACTCATCTTGTTGTCCTTATAAACTTAGATAATGTAACTGACAAGCTAACCATCACCATGAGGTTAATTTATTAGCTGTTCCAGAGCTTTTGATAATTTCACGTGATCTTCATTAACAGCAGTTTGGCCTTGTCGTCATGGAATGCTTCTCTCCTCCATGATGTTGTAAGAAAACTGATAAAACTTCAGCAGCTGATATGTGATGTGATACCAAATGCACCTCGTGGTGAGATGGTTTTGTCAACTAAATACTGGTAATTCTGGATGAACGAGCTCACCATGATGTGGAGCTAAAAATGAGCGAATGAATACTGCTCAGAAACTGGAGCTTTAACTCCAGCTTGAGTTTCAGATTCCTTAATTCGCAGTGACTGACTGAAAACTTCCCCCACCGGGCCCATAATCAGATTAGCTGTGTTCTTGTGTTTGTGTATACAGTGGGTGTGTGTTCCCTTCATGATGACAAACCCCCACTCTTTGGACATCTCACTAACTGCCTACAACGAGACCTTCCAGGCTCCCTGGGTTGGCAAGGTGGAGCTAAATGAGGCCGGCAAGTGGTTTGACGACTTCATGCTGCTGGTGAGTGGAGTGGAAGAGATCATTGTTCACACAGAGACAGCTCTAAATGTTGTGTATTACACAGCCTCTGCAGTATTTACAAGGGTGTAACAGTGCACACAGTTTTAGGGCCACGTTCATTACATTTTCGGTAGGTACCGTAATGAACCCATACGCTGAAGCATCAACACCACATGAGCTCGACTAACAGGGCAAAGCCAGTTTGCTACAGCTGATAGACAACAACTGGTGCACTGCCAGGACTTTTATGGGTAAAACTCACACTCTCCAATTCCTGTTTGACACATGAGTGGAGTGGACATAAATAGACTAATTTGACCGTAATTGTTTGGGCACAGCCTTCCAAGAAAGGTGCATACTGAAACATCCTGTTCTAAACAGCCTGGGACAAATAAACGTATCGTTGCACCCCTAGTATTTGCACTAGAATTTAATAACAACGGCCAAGTCATAAGGGGATTGCTTCTCCTCGTCCTGTCCTGACTGATTCCAGTCATGACTGATCTGAGCTGTGTGTTTATTCCAGGCTCTGGGTGGTTTGGCCTACCAGGCGTTCTACCAACGAATCCTGTCCGCCTCATCTTACAGCCAGGCTCAAGTGACCTGCTTCGCCTCCTCAGCCTTCTGCCTGGTGCTGGGTATCCCCTCTGTGCTCATCGGCGCTGTGGCTGCATCAACAGGTACACACACTTATTTTGCAATGTGTATTTCTAAAGTCAGCTTTCTTGTGCTTCGTGTGGGAGCTGGCCCTAGGATTACGCATGTATATCTGAATTTATCATTTTTTGTGTCATTTCACTGAATAAAGCTGTGTTTATCAGAGTTCCCTGAGTTCTCTAACGTTACTCTTAATCCACATATTCGCCTGTTCTTCCAGACTGGAACTCAACCAGCTATGGATTGCCCACCCCTTATGAGCGCGACCAGGCAGGCTCCATCCTACCCATTGCTCTGCAGTACCTCACACCCACCTACATCTCTGTCATTGGCATTGGAGCTGTCGCTGCTGCTGTCATGTCCTCCATGGACTCTGCTCTTCTGTCCTCGGCCTCATTGTTTTCCTCAAATATCTATAAGAACATTATCAGGAAGCAGGTGAGAATTTTGAAGAAACATATCAGTGGTGTGTATATCCAGAGAGGATTGCAATCGATATGGGCAGTAACTGAAGAAACAGTGAAAGACAGTATAAAAGATTCAAAGCAGCTTTTTTCAGCTGTTTTCCTGTGGTATGGTGTGTCCGGCCGTGAGCTCCTCTCTCGTTTTCCAAGGTGCTGCACAACCATGCGGCTGATTGCCTGGTTCTGTCTGAATGAGGCCTCAACACTGTGATGGAATGAATGCAATATCATCATCTCCCTTTCAGCACCTTAAATCTGATTTAATCAACACTAATAATCTGCCAAGCATCCTAGTAAAGACCCCTCACCGCAGGACACACTCAGCTCAGAGACTCTGTCACTACATTGTACTCACAGTATAAGTTGCAGGCAGCAACAAAGTAGCTATTGACTTTACAATACTGTACATGTTGCCCACTCTTTCAGAATAAATCGTGTTTATGATGAGGCTCTCTTGTAACAATGATCTATTTCATAATTTCACCCCAAGGGAATGTTCTGTATAATGAGCCACCTCACAGTATAGTGCTGGTACTGTGTGCGCAACAGATGTTCTAAGTTTCTCACACTGTAGGTGCAAAATTAACTCGCTTTGCGGTTCTTGTTGTCATTCTCTCCACTCCCTCAGGCATCGGACCGTGAGATGCAGTGGGTGATCCGTATCTCAGTGGTGGTGGTGGGTCTGGCTGGCACTGCCCTCACCTTCCTGGACAGCAGTGTCCTGGTCTTCTGGCTTGTGGGCGTGGACATGTCCTACACCATCATGTTCCCTCAGCTGGTCTGCATCCTCTTCTTCAAGGTGTCCAATGGCTACGGCGCCACTGTGGGCTACGTGATGGGGATCATCATGAGGGTCCTGAGCGGCGAGCCACTCATCGGCCTCGCGCCAGCCATCAAGTTCCCCGGCTGTCGGCTGGACGCGGAGGGAAAGCTCACTCAGTACTTCCCCTTCCGTACCACCATCATGATCATTTCGCTCTTATCCATTCTGCTCTTCTCCTGGCTAGCATCCATCATTTTCAACAAGGGTCTGCTGTCTGAGCGATGGGATGTGTTCAAAATCAGACGCACGCAGAAACCGACACCCAAAGCCGAGAGTGACAAGAGGACCAACTCGGACAGCGAGGAAGGCGCCGCGGCCAAACAGCTACTGGACACCACCAGCTGCTGAAGAGGCTCAGGGAGGATGGAGAGAGAGAAGATGGCGCAGGCTGGAGGCGGGCACGTTTGTTCTTCTGCCAAGCAGGAGTTCACAGTGGGGAACAAGGACAAAGGCTGGACATTATAAACAGATTGTGTTCAGTAACAGTGAATTTGTGGTGATGACATTTATATCAGCAGAGGGCAATCTGAGCTCTCTGCCACCGTCCTTCATCAGTTCTCTTCACCAAAGAATACTGTAAAAATAGGCTCCCTGGCTAGTTTACATTAGCAAATAAGCTATTATCCAACATAGCATACAATTAAATATGTTTACATACATAAAGGCCCAGGATAAAATGCCAGAGATCCAGCTGCATTCACATCACACATCACTGTAATGGAAGCAGTCCATACAAAGAACTAGGTTTCAACTGTCAAAGCCATTCAAATTCATTAAAAGTGTAAAATAATATAACTTATACCTCTCACTGATTCAGTACTACTCAACAAAGGTCAGACTTGTATTTTTAAACATTAAGATTACTTTTTGACAAGACTCTACAACTGGACTTCATCCCAAAGAAACAAACAATGCAACAGAATAATGAAACATGTTTATAAATCACAATTTGTAATTACTCATTGGATTTTACTGTTTGTAAGAGAGAGTGTATGAGACTTGCATCGCATAGCTTCACAGAAAACAGGAATGCAACAAGCCTTGTGCTTTATCCTTTACCAAATCATTGTTAATCACCTTGACCCGGGTGTGTCTGGTACAGTACAGGGAGCGCACTGAGCTCCTCTCTCAGTGTGAACCTCTGTCCATGATCAGCAGCCATGCGCAGCACACCTAGAACAAAGACATGCCGCCCAAAGAACAAGCGCACGCTCTGCACTGTTCCATGGTGCATTTGTAAAGACATTTTCATTGTTTAACTTGTTTTTTGACTCTAATCTCATAATTTCCGTCTCTAGTCGATTTGCTGCCTCAAGCTTTGTGACACAGCGACGATTCAGTTTCCTCTTGGCTTGTGGGTTGATTTTTAGATAATCGATTTTGATCGTCTAGGTTATTACTTCCATATACAATCATTGATTATACACAAGTGCAATTATATTTTGAAATGACAGAATGCTCTATTTTGTGATCACCAAACTGCTTGGCTGTGTATTTATCATTCATTTCCTATCTGCAGTAGTCCACATATCTTAGATGTAAAGATTCATACTTGCATAATATTTTTAATAAAGTTTTCATAGATCCCTCATACTGCCCTGTAGACCGGCAAGTTTAATACTGTTTTCTTTTACTTCACTGTGACAAAGTCTGAATCCACCCAGCTATGAGCGACTTTCGTTTCCAGTGGCAACTTTGTCATGCAAGCAATATTGAAAATCACAAACCGCAACACTACTTGCGGTGAGGTGACAGAGGTGACACAAGCACTATTTTACTCGATATTTTTGTCCTAAGGAGTATTTTATGTCGTGAACAGCAGCAGGAAGAGACAAAACTGCAGACCTCAGTCTCCCAGCATGCCGCAGTTAATGTAAGCCCATTCCCCTTCTGCTGCAATCTACTCACATTACATTTAACTGAATGTAGCAGTTTTCTGCAACTGCACGGAGAGAAAGAATGCCAGACATATCCCTCGTTTTTCTTCTCCATCTGTCAGTGTGAGATTTGTGCCTTTCAGTGACTTTTTACTGTATAGTTTTGTTTTTGTTAAATACTGTAGTGCAAAGCTGTAGTTTACAGTGGGATCACTTTGATTCTGAGAATTTGCATTTACGTTTCACAACAGTGCAAGTTTTTACTTTCTTTAATAATACAATTTTATTATAAAACATTTTAATAATCCTCTTGTTTTTTAATGTATGTATTGTTGTACTGAGCCTATGTAGTAGTTTGTTGTGCACAGAGATTCCTGCCTTCCTCTATCATACAGTTACCTTTAATATCACTGGAAAATGGTTTTACTCCACAGACGGTGGTCATTTGCTGTCCATCATAAAATGGGTGTATACTAAAGCGTTTGAATACCTCATTAACTGGTATTGTGGACTTTAAGCACACAAAACTCTAATTCTAACTTCCGTCTGAAGCATACTGTATGAATGTTGTTTTCCAAAGAGTGGTCGCACAAAACAAACTGTGTCTCCAAACAAGACACATGCAGGACACAATGCATCCATCTTTTTATATAGTGATTGTGATTTCTACCTGTATTATACTCTTGTACTGTACAGTTCTAATCATGATTTGTATATTTACACTTTTTATTTTTTACCAAAAAGCATTGAGTTTTAGACGAAAAATGTGAATGTGTATTTTCACGTTAGCAACATTTAAAGTAAAATAAATTCACCTTCACTTTTGCAGAACATGAAATGTAATTTCACCTTCACACATTCAAATATCTGTTCACTTGTGTCAGCAGTGGTTTCGAACAGGAAATGAGTAGTGGCCATGTAGAATAAACTCTCCAGACATGATCTGATGGAAGAAAACTTCCCGGTGGTCATCTGTGCAATTTTGTCATTTCTGAGGGGAAATGTTTTGTTTTTCATGCGGGATTGGTCAAACATTATCTATGAAAGTACTGGAAAGTTCTTTTTGTATTATATTTCCCCCTAATATGTATTTGGTTTTATACTATTATGCATGTTGGTTGTCAGAAACTGTGTTGTTTGTATACTGAACTTTTGTGAAGGCTGTTCTCTCTTGCCTCTTGGCAAGGCCCTACTTTGTAATCAATTAATGTAAATCCCCATGGGGTGATGTTCTGTCAGAATAAAGGTTGAAAGCAAATGATTGTCTTCGCTGTTGAAATCACCTTGTGGATCATGAAACACGTGAGAGCCTTCCAAGAAATGTGTTTGAGAGGAAGATTTTTTTTCCAAAGCAGAAGGATGGACTTTACTGATTAATGTTTGGTAAGCTGCTCAAAGCTACAGGCAATAAATACAGAATACAATAGCTAGACTGAAAAAAAAAAACACACAATGATTTTAAAAGTAGTACACAAAATGCCTTAAATAATAAGTTCACCCAAAAATGAAAATTCTGTAATTAACCACTCACCACTGTGAAACTCAGGTTTCATTGTCCACGAAACATTTTATGTTTTGTTTCCAGCTGCCTACGATACAGCATTTAGAATTACCATGACCTGGATGACTGAGGACCTTCATCAACATGATGGTCAATAGATGACGTGAGCATGCAACAGTTCAGACCCACTGCTCTAAAATGAAGACTTGATCAAGCACTGACATCAGCATTCTATCACAGGCAGAGCATATACAGAGATATTGGAGTATTTGAGTTTGTATGACGACGATGACATATTGTCTACTTTTAGAAAGACTAAAATGAAAATTGAAAATACAATAGAAGAAAACAAAGACAAAAAAAGCTGCTGACAATGTAGTATCCAGGAGGATTCTGTGAAGAGCAGTCAAGTTTCACTGCTTCATTATTTTTGTCTTGTTTTCAGGAAAAAGATTACTGCTACCTTTAGCAGCGCTGATACTTGTAGTAAAAGTTAAAGTAAGGAAGCAAGTAAAGTTAATCTCTGTAACCACTAGATCTGCCCAGTGGTGACTGATCATATGAGACAGGTTTTCAGGTGCGTTAGCATGATGTACTGAGGTCATTTCTGAAATTGCACTAAAATGCTCATCTGGACGGAGAACACTATGTTTACTGTTTCAAAAAAAAACCTTTACGTGGTCACAAGGTCACAATAGACTATAATTAAAATGCATTAAAATGCATTTGAAAATACACATTAGATAGAATAATAACAAATACAATTTGTGCATTAGCAGGAGATTTCAATTAGTTTCACCTTGACTGGAGCTCTCAAGTCACCCAAATATTATGTATTGCACACTGGTAGAGCAACAGAGACCATCCTCACCTACAGCCCACAGCCCTCTCTTTATTACTGTTGTAGCTGACTGGGAGGCCAAAGTGTTCCCAAACAATTTGGTAATTCCTGCACATGTTGCTAATGGTCTCCAGCAGTTTCCTGCCAGCACTTGCCAGCCACACACTGTTACACGTGATGCCTGTAATGTGACCATTCAACACAAACATATGAAGCTATACAGCCCAGCTATTCAAGTTTGTTTAGTTTGGCTGTACAAAAATGTTGACAGGTAACATGTCTGCAAAACACTGACACTGACATTCGCACAATGCCTGTCCTATCATGCCCACATCATATGTTTTTGACCTGACTTTCATATCAGGAGGATCAGAATTCAGAGCGAAGGCGGTGGAGCTGCACACAAAACTGCAAACACAGTGAACACAGCAATATAATAATTGAACCCAAAGAACCATAAGGTTGGAGCTTAAAGAAATTGTAAAGTTTCAACACATTGCAGAAAGATACACTGACAACATTCTGGCGTCTGGGTTGGGTGGAACACCTCTCTCGCTCTCTCTGTCTGGCAGCCTGCCAGCTGCTGTCAAACTCTGACACAATCCTCCAGCCAACAATGGATTTCTGATATTTCCCTGAATAATAATATAAAACTACTGATCCGTGAGTTTTACATTTCAGAAGTGTGTTGACACCATTTCTAGCTTCAAAAAGGAATGACTGAATGAATGATTCTGGAGCACACAGTGTTTAATAGAAATCCAGTGAACTTACAAAGGGAAAGTATTTTAGATATCAGTTTCAGTATCTCTGCTCTCTTCTTGTAGGATTTCCAAGATTTTTTTGTTTTGTTTTGTTTTTTTTATCCATGCAGCTTTTCTGTGGTTGCCAATGTTTGCCAGTCTGTCTGTAAACCACTTTGGTCCAAACATAAATATCTCTACAATTATCAGATAGATTTTGGTTTGGAAATTCATGGTTCCCAGATGATATACCCTAATAATCATGGCAATCACCGTTTGGCAGCATCAGCTGTTTTTTCTTGCATGAGAGAAATATCTCAACAGCAGTTGGAAAGTCTGACTGAAGTTACTCACAGACCTTCCATCTAGATCCATCAACCTTTTCTCTGATTTATTACATATACATCCAGAACTAATTCCCTTTCTATCTAATTTACATTCTCCTCAGCCTCGGCTGTGCATAGTGCTAATTAGCCAATGTTAGCATGTCCACCAGAGCAGTCTGTTGGCAACATTTCAAAGACCAGCAATCATTTCTTCACTGTGAAAGCATGCAATACATGGCACTATGCAAATGTCAGGTCTGTAACAGTTTCATATGCCGCAAGTTAGCCACAAGCAAAACTCACCAGTTTTGCAAACGCACTACACCTATTTGCTACTGTGACAATGCACATCACTGCTGTGGGATTAATCAAGTAGCCTTGGAACAAGAAACACATTTCCTTTTTTTCAAAGTCATCTTTATTGCAAAAAAAATGAGGTTTACAATTAAGCAGTGGCTTACAGAAATATATATATATATATATATATATATATATATATATATATATATATATATATATATATATATATATATATATATATATATATATATATAATGTATAATGTAATAATAATAATGTAATTATATATGTAATATGTATATAATGTAATAATGAATGAACATATAAAATACAAACAAGGAAGAAAAACACTTCCCAGACTGTTAACTTCCTTCTTTTCTGACAGATTTCCCCTTGGTCCCTATCAGGCCAATGACATCTGTTTATCTGACTGACAGAGGAGCCTCGTAGGTTCGGATCTGAAACATCACATCACATCACATGATCGGCTGCTGCAATCAGTGTGTCTGTGAATGAATCAAGATTCTATCATTATATTGCCTTTTTCTTGCTCAAAATGTGTTCAGAAACACATTTTTTGGACTGTTTGGCCATAATACAAGATCATTCATGACTGAAACTTGAACTGAAACTAAGGACTGGCCCAACTTGTATGCATCACTCAGATTTATGTCTCACTTTAAGCTGTTTTGACTAGACTTTTTAGACTTTTATTCATCCCACATCGGGGAAATTCACGAGATTAGGAAGATGGAGACGGTTGAGGTGGTTGTTGCTTCATCTAGTTGATAAAGATGGAGAAGATAAGGGTAAACAGACTGCAGTTTCCAAGAAATATACTAGAACAGTGATAATTGTTAATTGTTTTAGCTCTGGTCTCCAACGTGTTGGAATTTAAGGAAAAGTGAACAGGGTTAAAGTGCTGATTTTCAGCTTGAAAGGATAGACATTTACGGCAAATACTCATGAGAAGATTGATACTGCTCCCCCTAAGCTACCGCATCAGCATTAAAACTGTCATTAAGGGCAAACAGCCAGCACTGTGGGTTTTCTGCAAAATAAACTGATGAGGTCTGTGAAGAACTGGTGGGCAGATTATGTTGCCTTTGGACAGAACCCAGCTCTGCAGTGATAACACTGTCTGTGCGCCTTTCTGACTTTCTGCCAACTATCTTTATCTTCAGACATACAGAGTATTCTCCACAATGGAAGTGTGAAAATAACATTTCAGTTTCATTAAGATCACCACTGGATAAACTTCAAGTTGTAGCCAACCTGTGTACGAAACCAAATGAATCTGTGTGCTTCTGAAAAAGCCTGGTGCTGGTGGCATATGCTTCAGTTTAAGTATCTAATGAATCATGAGAGAGGTCTGTCTTACATGCTGACACGCCGCTGTGGAGTACAGACTCCAATACATATGTTTTGTAGATGTGCACTGATATTTTTAGAGTTAATTTACATCTTTTCATATTGAACACTTATGTTAGCTTGAAGGTGGTTGAATGCTAACATTAGCTGTTATCTACCAGTAGCTAATGGGTACTCACATATGTTCTACCTTCAGATTTTCACTATCTGTTGTCCCCTCAGGTGCTGATCAATGAGGAAACTGTTAAACAATAACACTTTATCTGATTCCCTACAGTTACATAACTTGAAAACCTAGAACGCAGCAGCATAACATTATACCAGTATTTGAGCTTCCCACTGTGAACATACAGCAGAGAAAAATAGCAGCTGTGTGACTATGGTCTGTTTGGGAGGAAAGAGAGATATTTTGGTCAGAGTTTCCCATTTTCTTCATTCCCCTGCCGCAAAAAACATCTGTGCACCTCCCTGCTTAGCTGAGCTATAGTTTCATAGTTTAGTACTTTGAGAGATTTAAGGTGATTGAAAACAGACCTCATGCTAGATCTGTGTAATCCTGTTTAGTTCTCATTCCGATGAAACACACCATTGTCTTTGTCATACAACAGTAGATTGTTTCTGTGGTGTACTGGCTGACTTATGGTTCCTGTGATGGGGACAGTTCCAGATTCAAGGGTCATGGGTAGGGTGTTAAAGATTTCATGAGTCTCAGTCTGAGGAATGAAGCTGCTCTGTAGTCTGGTGGTACGGTAGCAGATACCTCTGCATCTGTCGTCCTATGGCAGCAGGGTGAACGGACCGTGGATGGGTGGGTGTCGTCTTTTAGTATCTTTAGGGCTCTGAGCAGACATCTCACCTCACTGATATCACTGATGCTCAAACCATGCAAGATTATGATGTTTCCTCACAGAATGCTTTCTATATTCTATTCATATATTATATTCAGACGTAGGGACCTCTACCTCTACAGTAAGTTCATTCTATATGAGAATAAACCACAGCTTGGCATTGTTGAATGAATCAGTTATATCAATATACTCATGTATAGAAAAGCAACAGACCTGTCATGTTCAAATCAGTCAGAACCTTGACTAAATCATTACCTCCACTGACACAAAGACCAGCACTCTGACGGGTGGCCATTAACACCACAAACTATTAATACAGTTGCTAAAGTGCAAATGTTCTCACAGGACCAAGTTTCGTTTTATCACTTGTGATGCAACAGTTTGAGTCTGAGACTAAACAACCAGCTGTGTTGTGTAGCCGCACCATGCAGCGCCTACGTGATTTTGTTAAGGACTGAAAAGTGTAATGAAACCATGCGAGCGACTGAACCTGACAGTCACTGTGTTGTTTGTTGTTGGTTGGTTCATCCCTCGTGGGTTCACTGCTTTTCTCATGGTAAAATCAAATATATGAGAAGTGATCTCTTGTTAAAGGAACAACACGCAGCGCTGCGGAGGAAAAAGACCACACACTTACTTCCTTGTCACTGTAATTATAACAGGTGGATCCATCATCAAACAGCGCTAATTAGGTGGACGGAGCTCATGTTTCAAAGCAAAGGATACTGTTGCTTTTATTTATAGCAGTTCCCTTGAGAATTGGCATATCACAGCAGATAGTTCCCCTGAAAAGCAAATGTCACATCATTCAAATATTATTTCCAGGAACAGTCCTGGTTAGAGTTTAAGATGAGCAAATCAAACAGTAACCGTTTTTAACTACGTGATGTCCTGTATGGTTTTCCACCATTTATCTCTAATGCACCTCAGCTTCATTTGTGTTTTGTCATGATCGCTGAGAAGTGCACGTTACGTACCCATTCTGTGTACTCGCACTGTGATTATGTTAATTTTTTTTCCATTACCATGCTACTCCCTCGGCGTGGCACAACTCAACTTGATGTAGCTAATGTCTGTTCATGCTGAGTCACAGCCACTATATCACTGTGCTATTTTTATTTCTCTATTAGCAAAGGTCAGACAACATCCCCTTTGTGGACCAGACAGCTATGAGAAAACAACTCTCACCTCTAGCTTTCTGCTTTTTACTCTGCTCTGCCCTCTAGTCCTCTGATCTGGCAACATTTCCTTCATTTCTTTAGTAACCTGTCTCAGTGACACCCCTGTTTTCTTGTTTTAACTTTCCACAAAATCTTTGGTTTCCATTCATTTCATTACGATTAGTGCATCACAGCTGCCTTCACCTCTGCATTTATTGTTGTCACTGAATGGAAACCAGAGGCAGCACACAAGGAGGGAAAATATGTAAGACTACAAAACACAGATGACTGTAATCCATTATAGCATTGGTCCAATTATGATTATCATTACTGCTTTCCCTCGACAGCCTTTTAAATGTCTAGTGTTGGTGATTTAGTGGCATCTAACCGAACACCCCCTCAGCTAACCTTCACTTACAGTACCTGCTGTAACCACACAAAAATAAAATTAAAAAATGTGTTTGATTTGTCTGTTCAGGGCCACACAGCGGACTCTGTGGAGGGGGACCCACCAAAGATGTTACATTAAAAGCTGGACACATTGTTGGAGGTGGAGCCCCATTCATTCCTATGAAAGCAGCTCAGTAGCGCATGAAACCAGAATGGCTCGAATTCCCAGCTATAGAATAACCTGGATCTTCTGCGCTCCGCCAATCTCACTGCCGCATCTTCCACAGTCTCCATATATGATGTTTGTCAGTTTAAAAGTTAATTTAGCTACATATACATGGCTGTCACCTTGGCACACAAAAGATAGGAAAAAAGGTCCGTTCATATTGACAGCTGCAGTCATGCTTAAGGAGGCTCATTCTAAGGTCACAAAATACAACTATTCTCAGTTTCAGATGGTTATCCACTGATCAAAACATGGCTAAGAATTTTATTTAAAACTTCTGCCAGTGGTCTCTTCAAATGTGTCCCCTTAACTGGGCTTTTAAAAGTACAAACCACAACCATAATCCCTTACAGCAATGAAGCACACTGTAATGACTCTTAAATGATGCACCGCAGTGGCCATCATGGCTCCAGTAACAACACAAATTATCCATTGAGTGGTCAAATAACGACTCTGATCTCCCACGGCATCGCTGTAGGTAATTTAATATACTAAGTAAGCAACTGTGGCTTTGTGTGTGGGACTGTTGATGGCAGTGACAGTCCCTGCCTGTCCAGTACTTTTCCACTGACTTGGCTGCCTGCGTGTGTGTGCGTTTAAGTGTGTTCCTGTGTGAAGAAAGTAGCTGTGCCTGCGGTACCTTATCAGCCAACCAGGAGGGGAAGACAAAAAAAAACACATGAACTACTGAACTCTTGGGGATGAGAGAGGTTTAGGCAGGATTAAACAGAAGTTTATGAGAAAGAATAAGACAGCATTACAAAGCAGTTAGACATGTGTTTATGTTAACACTGGCTCATCCAAGGGTGCTTGAAGTGGGTTTAACAAAAATGTGAAGTGAACGGCATAGGTGCGGCTTAGTAAGAGTATGTGGCTCTGTCATAACAAGTTCTGCTCTGAGGGCAAATCTGAACGTGAACACCTGATTCCTCGCAATAACAAATGCACAAACAATGATGATGAAGGTACACCTGACTTCTGGGAATCAAGCAGGTGCCACATTTTTCTTGTGTAATCAGGTTTCAAAGGAGCTTCACTTCTGTGTTTTACATGTGAGATCTAGATAGGATTAGATAGGATTTGCTTTATAGGCTGAACTGCTTGTTTTGTTGGAATTGTGTATTGCTCCACCAGTAAGCAAACAGGAGACCTTTCTTAGACTGGCCCATGCTTTAGAAAACTGCGATGCCACTCCTCTGCACACAGCCACACACAGACTGTCACGAACATATTTGTGCACATGCTAACACACCATGACTTGCCCTGGTAGAGCTGAGATGTTTGTTGACGATGCACTGACCTGATAAGAGTCCGCCTATACAAGAAAACCTGCAGGCTTGTGTGTGCTCATGTGTGTGCTTGTGTGTGTGCACGTGTGTGTGCTCTAACATATGCCCGTCTCATCCCACAGTGAATAACTACAAATTAATAGATGTTGAAATATAAACAAAACCTGTGTTGTATTAACACAGAAATGTGTCCTTAGTAGGCAAAATATTGAGATTTCCACATTTGACTTTGTCCACCCAAGACCCATTTTGGTTCCAAGTGTGGACATTTCCCATGAAAACTTGAGAATGTTCAACCTTAGCCACCTTCAGACCAGCAGTAGACCTTTCATTAAACAGCATTTGAGAGGCAATACAGCAGTTGTGTGACCACAAGGAAGATCCACAGCTGGTTCTGATCACAGCACAACCTGAGCAGTAACAGTTGACACGCTTGAACAGCCTTTTGCATGCAGTATACTTTCACACATTTAAGAGAATAACAATAAACACTGCATGAATACATAATGCACTCTGCTTGCTAGTTATCTGGTGTTGCAGCTGTTATTTATTGCGTAGCATCTACAAAGAACTGAAAACTAATTTGACTAAAACACATGTATGACACCAGTCACCAGTGATTAAGACCAGATTAAAAATATAAAAGAAATTAAAAACATTATCATAAAAAATACAGCTGTATAGAATCAAAGCCTGTGTATCAGTGTATGTGAATGTAATGCATCAGAAGGTATGACAACTTGAATACCAGTGTGTGTTTTTGAAATTCTTACTGCGGTGCGTCATTTATTCTTTTCAGTCCTTTTCAGTCAGTCATTGTCTGGTTGGGTGTGTATGTCCTATCTATGAAGTGGATTCATGTAGAAAATATTTGAAAGATTTTTGTCAGGGATTTACTGGTGTGCTGTGCAGTAACCCCCAGTCAGAGGGATTAGAAGTCTTCTGTGAACAGTGTTGCACTTTTACACAGTCCCGGACGGAATACAGTGTGTAGTTATTTGATTTGGCATGAGTTCAATATAATCATGGTATTAGACAGGTTATAAAGCAGAAGCCACTTTATGGCTTTAATTATTTCAGTTGATGTTGAGCCTTAGATGTACATAAGTACCATATTCCAAAACAAATTTAAAGTAAATGCAATCAAAACCCAAAAAGAAAACAGCCTTAGACATGTGAACTTGAGACAGTAGTGAGAGACTGCAGGAGCACTATTTGAGGTCAGAGAAGTGTTATCTCATTGTGCTTTGCTATTGTATCCTGTCATGGCAGTGGCTTTTATTTTTGACAGTAAATAGTCTTTAACAGTAAATAGTGTCACTGTCGGTATTTCTCCAGTAACCGAGCTATACGTTTCCATGGCCGGTTAGCTCAGTTGGTTAGAGCGTGGTGCTAATAACGCCAAGGTCGCGGGTTCGATCCCCGTACGGGCCAATTGCACTTTTATGTACATCTCTACCGTCATTGTATCGGACACTTTCGTTGTCAATACAAACCCACGTTCGATGCAATTCAGCACATTCATACAATATACTACATGATAACTGACGTTAGTAATTTAATCAATATAGCAAAAACAACTACTGTTTGAAAAAAAATGTGTGCTATCTCTGTCATTGAGGTATACCAGTTTTAGTAGGTAATTATCATAAATAAAAAATAGCCCATATCATTATTATGTGTCCCGACTCAATCCGATTACTCCACATTTCATAAACTGAACAATCTTCCTCAGGATCAACGGTGGTTCCATGGTGTAATGGTTAGCACTCTGGACTCTGAATCCAGCGATCCGAGTTCAAATCTCGGTGGAACCTATCTTTTACTCGCTCTACGTGTGTGAATACGTTTCAGAGATCATTAATCCTCTACATGTTTTACTGAGTGACAGAAGCTACATTGGATTATTGTATATTTCATAAGTTTTAACAGGACTATTTGAAATTCAAGAAACCTTTCTGGCATCATGGCCACAACTTATAGAGAAATAGTAGTCCCTCCGTACGTATTTTCAATACATTCTGTGATTCTTTGGATTCAAATATAAAACTTACAAACACAAACATTTACATATTTTCTTTTTATTTAAGATTCACTCTCACCACCACAGATCACATTTTTACTTACAAATTTATACCACCGTGCAAACTGAAATGTTCAAATGTCCGCTAAATATCCAACGGTGGTTGAGAATATTTTATTTTGTCACACCCATCACTTTTACATTCTTTCACTGTTAGAAAAGCTATGTTACAATTCGTTCTCTGTACATCTGTAGGTGCAGTCTGCTTTTAAATGAATACAAATGATTCCAAACAGTTTAACAGGAGTAAACTTCATGTTCACAGAGTGTAAATCCAAAACTTGTAAGCGTCTCTGTCCTGTCACCTCTCTTCAGTCCAAACTCTCAGTCATGTAGGCGCACAGCTGCAGATGTCTGTGACAGCAGGGACCTCTAGTGGATCCTGCATTCATTTCTTCTGCTTTTTCTTTGATGCTGCTGCCCCCTTCTGATGGGAACTGGGTCCTGTATGCCTGACAGGACAAAAAAAAAGATGAAAGCGTAAATCACCATCTTTAACTCTGATCTTTACCTTTGTGTAAAGGGCAAAAATTTCCTTTTTGTTGAACAGAATTTCCTGTACATACAAGTACTGCTGGTGCACCTACTTGGGAGCTTTGTCTGGTGTCTCTGGATGAAGTATGACCACTTCCTCTTCTTCACTGTCTGATATCTCGACCACATCCTCTGTGAATCCAAACCATTTCCCAATTTATGCTTTTGAATTTACAGTAAAAAAATACTGAAGGACTAAGGATAACCTGAGATTACATAACATCTGAATCTGTTTCTCGT
Organism: Acanthopagrus latus; assembly: GCF_904848185.1. NCBI lineage: Eukaryota > Metazoa > Chordata > Actinopteri > Spariformes > Sparidae > Acanthopagrus > Acanthopagrus latus. Next base: position 27,286,722 of record NC_051039.1, on the reverse strand, counting down.
CTTTTGCATCGATTCGAGTAGACAATGACTGGATTTTCATCTTTGGGTGAACATTTCTTTTAATATTGAAAAAAAGAAATAATATTAACCTTGTTTGCTCTCCTCTTTTTCATGCTGCCCCACTTCCATCTTTGTTTCTTTTACTTCCTCGTCTTCACCACTGTTGTCACTCTCTTCCTCTTCGTCCTCCTCTTCCAGTCCCCAGGTGTTCTGAGGCCCCTGCCCAACCTGACCCACACCTGGGACGGGCACCACAGGGGAAGGCACCCTGGTAGGTATGGTTAAGGAGCCACAATGGATTAAATAAGGCAACGTGACAGACAGACAAGAGGCAAGGACACATTCTTGTGGATGATGCTGTGGTTGTTATTCAGGCTCCACAAAGGATACGTCTGAGACGGGGCCTCGGCTTTCTGAACGATGTCGTTGGCTCTGTCCGTCACCTCCGTCATCTCCACGGGAGTCTCGTCCATTTTCAGGGCTGTGATTCGCTCTTGAGGCATGGACTCCGCAAAACCACACCTACCACCCGCCTTCCTGGAAAACGTGAAAACACGGAGTTCATAGAACATAGAGACAAAACCAGGAGCTCAAGTAGTGATAAATATAAAAGTGTGGTGATGTGATGTTAGTGCTCACCTTGCTTTCTTGTCGTTCTCCAGGGCTTTGCTGATGAGTTCTGTGATTTCAGACACTTTGACGCTGGCTATTTTACTGCATCTCATAACCTTCAACAACACACACAAAAAGTGAACAACAGATAAACTCTGATGGTGTTTATTATTTTGTTAGTTGTGGTTCTGTTCAACCTGTGGGTGTTATGGAGAGCAGCGATATAATTGATTGTGAAGCTCCACAGCGCTTCGGGTGATCATTTCCTTTGAGATACTCGATCTCAGTGGCTTCAGACCCTTGCAACATCATCTACACTCCATTCACCTGCTCTTTCAGCAACATGATGCCCCCGCTGGACTGGATGGAGCAGATCTCTCTGTGTTTGTTCATGGCGATCATCAGCAGGCCATCCATCACCCGCTCCTCCCGCTCACAGGGGTCCACCAGCAGGTAGGTTCTGCAGAGCGAACGGAGAGAGTACAGAAGAGACGAAGAGTCGGTGGGCGGAAGGATAATGTTCATCCAAAGACTGGCACGCTTTCATTTGTCTGTTACATACTTTACTTAAAATTGTTCTTTATTTTATACTCAGTTTATGAGGTACACTAATATGTATAGTGTTTAATTTGTTGGGAATTTATTTTTACAGGTTGCACGTTATTACTGTAAAGAAAACTGCCTCTTGCACCTTATGTTCCACTTACCTTTATTCTTCAATACCTCAGCTTTAATTTTATTTACCGCAGTATTTCATTTTATTTCATAACTACTAGCATTTTATTTTATGTAGTACATTATTGTTTTTTGTATATTGTATGCAGTACTTGATTGTTTCTATATTTGCCATTTTACAGGTACTGATTCAACAGTATGATCAGTCTCTGAAGATGCAGTTTGTGGTGTAACAGAATTGTTTAGCATTATAGTGACATGGGTGTCCATTATTTTGTCCACCCTATTTATATTAATGAAAGAAGGCTGGAAAACAGAACAGCACTGTTCAGTGAATCAAAGTTCAACAGCACCACTGACTAAATCCTCCTCCATGATCGTACAGCCCTGTCAAAAACATACAGAATCCATTATTGCAGTGGGAGAAAAATCTACAGGCCGGATGACGTAAGGATGAGGGCACAGTGATAACTGATCTATGAGAGCTTATATCTCTCATGCTCTTTGTAAAGCGGTGCAGACTGTCTACAGAACAGACGCTCAACAAACCAAAACAGAGCCGACTATTTGTGTTAAACTTGTCGGGTGGCCTTCGATCAATCTATGATACCGTCTGCTATGCATTTTCTTTCCGTCCCTCAGTTGACCAGAGGTGAGAAGCTCCGCAGTAACTTTTCCATTCCTTGTTGTTAACCACGTATGGGAGGGATGCTTCCTGAGCTGTGGATATGATCTGAACGTTGGCGCAAGCAGACGTGCGGTTCTTTTTTATTCCTCCGTGATCATGTCAGCGCAAGTCATCGGTGGCTCTGTCTTCTTCATCTCACCTGAATGGTCAAGCGAGGTGAAATTCCAGAACAATCCCATTCAAATCAGTCTCCATTTGATACTGATTCATAAAATCGCAAGCACAATCTTGTGTCTTTTCCTGTGTCAGAATCTGAATTTAAGACCAACCAGGTGTCAAATGAGGGTAGGATTTTTTGTTGACTAAAAACTTGAATTTACTTCCTAATATGAAAATATTATATTATATTATATTATATTATATTATATTACTTTAGTTCTCAGAGAATTTTTTTTTTTATATAAGTAATACTGGTTACTGAATCATCCCTAACGGAATCAAATCAGGAAATCAGTGGCAACACCCAGCTCTACCACCAAATAAATATCTGAATGTTTTAGTATTTATCATAAAATGTATTCTGTCCTTCACGTTAATGCGGTTCCTCACCCTTGTTGGAAGAAGGAGAAGCTGACACTGATGGGCATGTGGTATATGCTCAGAGGAATGGGGTCCCTCTCCTCTGGACTGTACTAAAGGAGCACAAAAAAACACTAAATTACAAACCAACATAACATATAAAGGAAATGTGAAACTGTTCAGACTTGAATAAAAAATAGAAACACTGAATTACAACATGGGGTTGGAAAATATGAACCAAAAGTTCACATCACTCTAGTTTTGGTCTGTATTTCTCTCACTTTATGTATTGTTTGAAATATATCCATTATACAGTTATAAGTTGAGCAGGAAAGTTCCTTCATTATATACTCCAAGTGTCATCACAGAAACTCGCACAACAGAGCAGCCTGGTGCTCAGAGCATTTCCCAATAGATTCAATGAAGCAGAAAACACCACCTGCTGTCTGCTGCTGACTCACCACGGTGACTTCGTCTCCCTGGATGCCGACATCAGGCCGCCTGAAGTGGCACAGAGCGGTGATGGCAGCAATGCTGGCAGCATCCATCAGGTTCCCATCATGATTCAACATGTGTACGTCCACTCTGATCTGCCACACCTGAGCGCAGACACACACACACACACACACACACACACACACACACACACACACACACACATTCTGTCACCACGCTTTTTTCTTGTGTGTGTGTGTGTGTGTGTGTGTGTGTGTGTGTGTGTGTGTGTGTGTGTGTGTATGTTCTCTACCTTTTCTCCAGACACCACACACAGGGACTCGGTATCAATGCACTTGGAATTCCTCAAGCATCTCTCCAGCTGTCTGTTTAGCTTCACTGACAACTCAGACTGCCTGGAGAACAAGGAAACCCCACGGATGATTTACACTCACTGCACAGGCAGTTTGACTAAATGTAAGACATCTCAGACGCAGTCCTGCTCCAACACGTCCCCCAACAGCAATTCATGATGTGATGAGAAATGAACCAGAGGGAATACGCTGCACGTTATCTGTCGGATGTATTGGTACAGATGAACATAGAGTTCTCTCTCACCTGCCCTGTTCAAACGTTGGCGAGGCCATGGGTGACAGCTCGATGTTGAAGAACATGATTCCCTCGTTGGGTCGACTCTCTTTAGGAGCCACCAGCTCACACGACACCTGGGCCATGACCCTGTAGAGTGCAACACATTCATGTTTCATTATCACAAAAAAGCTTTTTACAAGATGTCTCATCTCTGTGCAGTTCACAGGTTTGACTCAGACTCTGCCCAACATCAGCGCCTTGTCTGCCCGGCTCTCCTGCTGTTGGCCTCCTCAGCCCCACTGACCCACCGAAAGGTCCGTCTTCACTAACTGCTGTGTGAAGACCATAACATTTCACTTTCCCAACATATTCAAAGATTGAAATATTGTCAGGCTAAATTCTAAGATAGATATGTGTGGAATGATGCACAAGACATCTTGAACTCATCAGACAGAATGGTGCACACATAAAACGACATCTTAGATCTGCATATTCAGATTAATCACCATATATGATCCCTCAGAGGGAAAAACATAAAGCTAAACGATGTCAATAAAGCATGACGATTCATATTAATGGGGTTATTAAGTATAAAAAAGCAACGATTTGACAGATATACGGGAATATATTTACCTGGTTTTCCCCAGCTCCACAAAGCAGCATCCGTAGTCAGTCCCAAACGTGATCTTCATCTTTCTGTAGTCATACGTCTGTCGGCCGTCCAGCCGCTGCAGGGGGACGACAGGTCAAACTCACAAGCACACCACAAAATATTTGTTTTTTTACATATAACTCATATCTTCGGGCATGGACAGCAAGGCACAAAACCATGGACCAAGTTTTTTAATCGTCCATTTACAATGACTGGAGCCCGCCAAGTGTTTTTGGAACAGTCCTTCTCCCGGTTACTGGATGAGAAATATCCTTTATTATGCAATATTTAGAATAAGTTAGCAGCAGCTGTCCATATACTAACACTTAAGTTTCCCTTTTAGTCGATACCTGTGGTTCGTTTAGCACAGAGGTTGGACACCATGCTCAGAAACCAGCTCACCTTTTTCTCTTCGATGGCTTTGAGCAAAAAGTCCCGCTCACAGTTCGCCAGCGGTGTGTCCTTCATTGTTCGGGCTTTGGAGTGGTTGCAGTTTGAAAGGTTTTAATACTTGTAATTCAGAATTGCGGCGCCACTACTCCAACAGGCATGTGGTCACCGTCAATATTTTCTGAACTCTACACCGGAAGTGTTAAAGATGAGTCTTTTTTTTTGTTTGTTTTTTTTTGTTATTGACTTATTTCAAGTTAATATAAACGAGTCATAATATTAATGTTATTAATCATTAATAGGTATATGTACCTATTATGAACAAAATCTTCATTTGCACTGTGCCAGTGGGCCATTTTTGTCACAGTTTATTTTAAAAAAGCTTTTATTTTGTAAGGGTGCGCTTCAGATGCATTAAGGTACTCCTCCTAAGATCGTACTTTTGGCATTTCCTATTAGTAAATAGTCACACCGAGTACCAGTATTTTGAGAGGATTCTGAATTACGAGTGCGCATGTTGTTTTTTTATGTTGTTGCTCTTGTTGGGACACTTACAAGATGCAGATCCTGTGGCTAAAATAATTTTGAGTGGATGTATTTTCGAAGTCATTTGGGAAACTGCCATTTTGTCTTGTGCGTCGTGCATATGTTTTTAAAACAGACACCATTTCACCACAACAAAATTATGCTCGATAACAAGTATAGAACTTACAGTTTTACTGGTGGGATACATGTTCAGGACATTTCAGTAGCAAAGGTTATTAATTTAAAACCTCGGGAATGTCTCAGAAAATCAACTTGGTTTTATTTCTTACGACTGTCACTGGCACGTGAATGCACCGATCATGCTCCCATCCACACGAAGTGCGCATGCCCGTTTCCAGTGACACGCTCTCGCTCATCACCCTAGCACCGTTATCCGGGCCAAGCTGTCATATACGTCCCGTCCTCTCCAGCCGACAACCGTGTTATTCCCAACCATACTCGGCGGGCCTCGGTACTATTCTCAGAGGGTGAAACGCACAAGACACTCCCTCTGTTTTTTTAACGTGGAGAAGCAGCTTTTATCGAGGATTTTTCTCCGCAAGCACAAGAAGGCTCAAGGTTTGTTTGTGCACTCATTCATTCTCTGCATCCCTCCCTGTGCGACATCACTGCTAATTTAGCATGCTAACCATTGCTATCCACTCATTTCTCAAGTCCGCAAGACATTTCAGGCAACCCTTAACTTAAAAAGAAAAAAAAAACTAAACTTTTGTGTGTTTTAACGACAGGGCATGTTTAGTAAATTGAGGGCATGTATAGATGAGTTTGTCTTGTGTTATGCTAACGTTTGCCGATGTGATGGCGCGCCGTCCAGATAGCTATCTAGCTAGCTAGCGGAGCAGGTGCTGCAGCCAGAGCCTTTCACTATAAAAGAGTTTGGACATTGCAGAGTTCGGTGGCAGCCATGTTAGCTCCACAACCCTTTCCTATGACCTTTTTATTTGTACTTCCGAGATCTGCTCAGTTAGAAGCGTGTGTTAGGATTAAAATAAGAGCTTCTTGGCAATGGTGACCGTCAACCAGAGGCTTGTCAGGGGTGTTACACCAGTAACAGTAGACTTCAGCTATAACTGTGTTACAAAGGAGGACTGCAGATTAATGTGAAATAGAATTATGTGATGGAGCTCACATCCAGACTGAATAGCGAGTCAATTTTGTTAGACAAGTTGGAGATTGGCCTGTCTAATCACACACTGTGGCTCATTTGTCTGCACTTGGCCGGTAATGGTGAGCTTGTGTTAATGGATGTGAGGTTAAAGCGACTTGTCACAGCCAGTGGCAACTGTTTACAGATACTGTACCCTGACCTCGGCCACAACCTAATTAACTCTCCAAAGGAGAGACGATATGTTACTGTTGAATCCACTGCAGGAAAGATGCTGTCAAGATGTCACTGCAATTCATTGTTTGCTAGATCTGAATGGCCACAGTTGAAATAAATATGGCAGAGAGCGAAACTGGATTTTGCTCAGGTTTATCTAAAATTGATGTACTAACCTTTTCCACTCCATCTCATACATAGAGCTCTATGGTTGACCTAGTTCACTAGTTCTCTGGTGTATGTTAAAGATGTGTCATGTCGGGCAGTAATGCTGTAGGGTATCATGCATTCAGCCAGTAAAAGGCTGTTCTCAAGCAGTTCATTTTACCCTCAAGATTACATGATGTGCACACTGCCAAAGCAATGGCCACTGCTGTTTTAGTAAAAGTCAAGGTAGATAGAAGACCTCTGTCATGTAAACACAGCTGAACATCCATCAAGTACTATGCCACCTGGTTTGGTATTTTATGGACAGAAATAAAAGGCACTACTATCAATTTGACAGTCTAATATCTTGATTGGATTCTGTGCAGCAAAAAGCAACAGCTCAAAGAAATTGAATTAAACAACTTAATCAGTCTTAGTTTTATTGGACATATACATGTTTTTATATTCTCAGATCAGAATAGATGTTTTGAGTCCTCTCTTTCTGCATAGGATAGGCCAGGGTTTCTTTCAAAGCTGCATTGTATTCAGCCTAAAGATGCAACTAAATGAGCAGCATCTTGAGATGAGATGGCTCTGAAGAGCGCCTCCCGTTCATCATCCCTCCCTCATGCTTATCAGAATCCTTTTGATCCTGCTGTGCTCTGATGTTAGCAAATAGAACAACAGCAGTATGGGAATCAAAGTTAATTAGGTATTAATGAAAGCGTGCCGCTGTGCTGTCTGCAGTGATGCTTTTCAATTCCTGCTGTTCGCAACGAGAGCGAGCAGGTGTGGCCTGATCAATAAGAGGTCAATGAAGCTATTGTTTGGTGTAACACATATCTGAATTGCATCATTAGTCAGCAGAGTATCACCAGAGATACAAACGTATTACGGGACACACACAAAGATTCTAATCTGGCACATTTGCTGTACCACCAAGTATCACCATTTTTTTTTGATAAACGAATAATCGTTTCAGTAATCATATCTACCAAGAAGGATATGTTTTCAACCATGTCCATCTATTTAATTTAAAGGTAATAATGTCTTGGAAACTTAGACGGAGGATGGGTGGAACTTGGATCTAGATGAGTAAATCAGTGTGGAAATAATTAAAGAATAATAAAGAAAGGGTCTTTGGGTTTTTGGAGTTTGTGATGAGCATTTCCTTCTTTTTTTCTCTTTTTTTACATTTTATAGACTAATCGATTAATCGTGAAATTCAATCAACAGAATAATCGATAATGAAAATGATTAGTTGCCATTATTGAGTTAGTTGCAACCCTAGTTTGCCGCTACAAATTTGGACCAGTAAGGAAGTTTTATATATATCATATTGTAAATCATGACATGATGTTCATGTTGTAAAACATAAAAGTTATCTGTATGTGACAGATTTAAAAGCACAGCTGACCTGAGGATTTATCTGGTGGGGATGTATTACAGCGGAGAAGGGACAGGTGAACATTTTTCTGAAAATAGTGCGAAAAACGCAATATAAGGATGCAATGTGAGGACACGGAACATTAATCAAGTATCAGTGTGTACTAATGTGACCTCAATCTCTTTTGTTTTTTCTGTAACTCAACCTCTCATCCCTCTTTCCTTTTACGTACTTGTGATTGCTATTTTTATCATTGATGCCCCCCCGCAATGACACACACACACACACACACACACACACACACACACCATTGCTCTCCATAAATAACTATCCATCCATCTCTCTCACACCTGCTGTCTCTTACCCTCCCCCATCCTCCCGTGCCACGCCTTCCTCACTGTGCTGCTCACACCAGGCTTATCTCTGCCACCCTTATCTCACACTCTCTCCCCCCCCCTGCTATCACCACACCCCCGTCCTCACTGTACCCTCTACAGATGAAGCTGGACAGGGGTTGGATGTGGCGCGTGCTGCTCCTGTCCTCCCTGGCTGTAGCGGCTGTGGCAGCCCAGGACAACCAGTTGGAGGTGGATCTTTCCAACATGGATGAGGATTTGGGCTTGGACGAGGAGGAATTAAAGGTGCTGATGGCAGAAGAGGAGGAGGAGGAAGAGGAGGAGGAGGAGGCAACGGTGATGGATGAAGACCACTCTGATGAGACAGACACAGCAAGTGGGAAGTCTGGAACAGATGCAGATGTCTCCTTCCAGGTCAGGAATAGGTCATAGGTTAAGTAAACGTTACATGAGAAACCGAGGCAGCAAAGCTAGTAAACTGTACTGTATCACTGTCTAATTTCTGCTTTTTGTCCCCCAGGTAACTTACAAGACTCCTGTCCCCACTGGAGACGTCCACTTTGCAGAGACGTTTGACGATGGGTCACTGGACAGGTATAGCCTGAAAAATTTACCACCAAGTGCTGCTGAAAAAAAGTGCAGCGTAAATGTTTGATGCATGTTTGGATACATGAGCCTGCAAGGGTACTGAATGACCGGGATAAACTGACACCATCAGTGGCTGTAGTGTGTGTTTGTGGATGTTCACCTTTCTGTGAGGATACTCAGTGTTTTGTGATGTTGATGTTCACAGATGGCAGCTATCAAAGACAGTGAAGGGGGATGCAGATGATGAAATCGCCAAATATGATGGTTTGTTGCATTATTTCTCTTTTTGCTAATCCTGACATACATATCATCGCAACAACTTGGCTGTTTAATTTTTTTCATTTATGACGCAAATAAGAAATGTATTACAAACATAGGTCGCATATTAATAGTGTTGGCCACCATTCATATTTATGATGTCATAACGCCTCAGCTCGAGACACTGAAACAGTGTTTGTGATGTTATGTTGACTACTCTAAAGCTGTGTTAAGCTCTGAGTCCCTGCACACACACAGGCACACTAACCCAAACTATTATCAAAAGTCATATCAGTGACCCTAAAAGAAAACCCAGGTTATTAAATGTGAGCGCCTCTCCTGTCTCTTGCCTTAGGTAAGTGGTCTGTGGAGCAGCTGAAGGAGAACAAAGTTCCAGGAGACCAGGGTCTGGTGCTCAAGTCCCGGGCCAAACACCATGCGATCGCAGCAATGATGGACAAACCCTTCATCTTCCAGGATGAACCTCTGGTCTTACAGTGAGTTCAAACTTGCACATTTACAATCTTGTTCCCGAGATAGTTAGTGGGTGTATAAGTTAAATCTGTTATTTGCGTAAAGTTAAAACCTTGTAAAATGAATGTGACAAAGACTTGTTTAATTGTTTTGGTGTGATCTGTTTGCAGGTATGAGGTGAATTTCCAGGAAGGCATCGACTGTGGTGGAGCATACGTCAAACTGCTTACAGACACTGAAGACGTCAATCTGGTTGGTTTGCATGTTGTCACTCCACATTACTCCACTTATAATATGTCTGTTTTCACAAGTATGTTACAGTACAATCAGTATCTTTGTTAGTATTGTGGACACAGAATCCAAAACCTCTTGAGTATTCCTCCGCTGTCTTGATTATGTGTGGTAGAACTGGGTAAACGTTGTCTGCCTTTAAACTAAACAGACTTACTCCAATGACTCTGCACCATAGGAGCAATTCCAGGATCGTACACCTTACACCATCATGTTTGGACCAGACAAGTGTGGTGAGGACTACAAGCTACACTTCATCTTCCGCCACCAGAATCCTCTCAACAAAGACCTGGAGGAGAAGCACGCCAAGAGGCCCGATGTTGATCTCAAGAAGTTCTACACTGACAAGAAGACTCACCTCTACACTTTGGGTACAGTCTTGGAAAAGAACAGATGTGTTTTTATGTGTATCTAAAATGTGTCCCACACACCGCACAGAAGCATAACTTCAGTTTTACATAACAGCATATGTCTGTTTTTTTCAAATGTACATTTGGCCTTGTTTTCAGTCCTAAACCCAGACAACAGCTACGAAATGTTGATAGACCAATCCAGCGTGAGCCGTGGCAATCTGCTTTACGATGTGGTTCCTCCAGTCAACCCACCCAAAGAGATAGATGATCCAAATGATTCCAAGCCGGACGACTGGGATGAGAGGGCCAAGATACCCGACCCCGAGGCTGTCAAGCCCGATGACTGGTGATTATAACATCCATACTAGATTTTGTCACCGATGGGACATATTTAAATGTGAGGGCCTCGGAGACCTCATCATCAATAACAAATGTGTGTGTGTGTGTGTGTGTGTGTGTGTGTGTCAGGGATGAAGATGCTCCAGCAAAAATTGAGGACCCTGACGCTCTGAAGCCAGAGGGCTGGCTGGACGACGAAGCAGAGTTTGTCCCTGACCCGAATGCTGAGAAACCAGAAGACTGGTAAATAAAACCATTCATCACTCAAACAAGCTGCATGTGACAATTACAGTATCTGCAGTGAGGAAATGATCAGCCTGACTGCTCTCCTCTGTGTGCAGGGATGAGGAGATGGATGGAGAGTGGGAAGCCCCACAGATTCCTAACCCAGCCTGTGAGACGGCTCCTGGCTGTGGGGAGTGGAAGCGTCCCAAGATCAACAACCCTCAGTACAAGGGCAAGTGGAAAGCCCCTCTGGTGGACAATCCCAACTATCAGGTAACTGTAACCAGGCTAAAAACATGCTACAAAATATTTACTTCACAACTCCCACATACTATCGCTACTCCATAATTATTGTATTAGTTTAGCAAGCACAACTTTCTGTAATGTTTTATGTTTCGTGGTTCAAGTGTTTAAGTTATTTGCTTAGTATTTTTTTAACTATGTAATTTTAATTATATTATTATAAGTAATTAGATTGTAATCTAATAATTATAATAACCAAATGTAATATAATCTTTATTATTTTTCTAATACATAATATAAACTGTCACACATTATTATTACTATAATATATTTTAATAATTTTTAGGTTTAGTATTTCATACTCTAGAAAAGTTTGATCACTTGATACATCGGTCAGAAAACTCCAACAGCGTTTGCTGTTGTTAGTCTGGAAACCGTCTTGTGACGTCTTCTTTCCAATTGTTTCTCCCAAGGGAGTCTGGAAGCCGCGTAAGATCAGCAACCCGGAGTATTTTGAGGACCTGCAGCCGTTCAGGATGGCACCTTTCAAGGCTGTGGGCTTGGAGTTGTGGTCCATGACCTCAGATATCTACTTTGACAACTTCATTATCACCTCCCACAAGGAGGTGGCTGACCGCTGGGCCTCTGACAGCTGGGGGCTCAAGAAACTGGTGGCCAGCGCTAACGAGGTCAGTGTGATGCTTTGTAAGGTCAATGGGAACATAGAGCAGCAACATAACAGGCACTTCCATTGTCACTACATGCATTTAATTGACCACAGGGCTGTCTGAGTCTGTGAGGGAAAGACTCACGAAAGCTCACTATTTGCTCTCTGGTCCCTTGCCTCACCAGCCAGGGATTTTCGCTCAGCTCATGTTGGCAGCAGAGGAACGACCGTGGCTCTGGGTGATCTACATACTGACAGTCGGCCTGCCTGTAGGACTGACTGTGCTCTTCTGCTGGCCGAAGGTACTTTGCACCTATTGAGTGTGTTTATTGTATGATTTCTGCAGAAGCAAAGCAGAAAACCTCCTAAACCTGACTGTGATCCCGTTTCCTGTTTGTGTCCTAGAAATCAGAGGACGACTACGTGTACAAGAAGGTGGATGTCCCCCGAGCTGATGTAGAAGAGGAGGAAGAGGAGGATGAAGAAGAAGAGGAGGAGGCAGCAGCAGATAAGGAAGACAAAGCAGCTGAGGAAACAGAGGGAGCAGCAGCTGCGGGTTAGAGGGTCAAACACAGGACATCACACACTGTTCTGATAATGCTGTATTGTACCTCACCTTTACTCTCCTTCTCTCAAAAGCCACAGAAGAAGCTGAGGAGGAAGAGGAGGAAGATGAGGAAGAAGAAGAGGAGGAGGAGGAGGAAGATGGAGGTGATGAGAGAGGTGACAATCTAGAAGGGGAAGAGGAGGAAGAGGAAGAAGAGGAAAGCAAGGCTCCTGAGAGAACAATAGAGGATGAGGTTGGTGTCTGTGACACACACAGCAGCATGAGCCCCTGTGCACACATCCACTGCACTGTTGCCAGATAGGAGATGTTAAACTATCATACCAGAGGCTTGAAATGATGGTATTTTGGGGAAAATGACTGCACACAATTCATATCCACGAGAACAAGCATCATGCATCATCACACATATTTTCATTAAATACAGAACAAGTCTTGAGAAAGTTCAAACTCCAAGTCGCTCTGAATGAGTGTTGAGCGGTGGAAGAGAGCATGACAGCTGTGATTCACATTGAGCATTATGGACCACAATAAGCATGATTGGCTGGAAAGAGGTTGTGTGAGACCTGTGAAACCATATTTTGGTGTCATGATCATGTCAGGAAGTGACTTGAAACAACACTGTGATATTTATGTATTTATATATTATGTGGACCATGACAGCAGTTAGAGCAGCTGTGATACGTCACACTGTCTGTGAGAGTCAGTCTGTAAGTTGTAAAACTGTGAAGTGGCAGCCATACTTGTTTTTACACACATGATAGCAAGTGTTTTTTTCCTCATGCTTACCTCTGGCTGCTTGTTTTCACCTGCAGTCACTTGACGATCATGTATTCCACTCCACATGATTTAAATGGAGTCTTTTTCTTGTTTGTAATTTCATGTCAATTCTGTCCTGCAGCTGAAGGAGGGAGGAGACGCCACTGAAGAGAGCCACAAACAAGCTGTGAGAAAGAGGAGGGTACGGAAAGACTGAGGAGGTGAACCCCCACGCCTGTTGTCTCCTTTCTCCCCCGATGGCGGAGGAGGTGGAAGGGCTGTCTCTGCTGCTGCTCCCCCCAACTCCGAGCAGAGCGGCATGTATTTCCTCCAGACCACCTGGTAGCCTGCAGTCACCCCGGCTGCCCCATCCGCGTCTCCTCCATGCCTCGGCTTCACCCATCACAGGTCCATAGTCTCCCAAACCACATCCTGTATCCCCTCCCCCTTTTCCTCGTCTCATCTCTCGCTCCTGTCTGCTCATTGAAATCAGTTGAATCCCCTGGAGATTTTGTGCATTTAGCTGTTTTTTTCCTCTGCCACCCTGAGCTTTCACTCTTCATCCTTGTTCTCTTCTCTAAGCCATCGCTGTCGAAATGTCTGTCAGCCTAAAAAAAGCAGCCACTTCCACCTCTGATCCTGTTCACCCCGTTTCTGCTGTCAGTCTCAATATATGCCATCATACTACTACAGTTTTAAAAGAAGTTGGGGTGCTGTGGTTCTTCTCACTCCGCGTGTTGCAGGTGTTAAACTCATGGTAACTATATAAATGACTACATTAAATATCTTCTCTTTGTACAGTATAGAACATAGGTTGAGAAGGATTGCAGTTTTTATATACACAGCGTCCCAAGTTTTTTTGAATTGAGTTTGTGGGTCCAGCAGTGTGTCTCCTCTGAGAGTGAAGGCAGCAGAGAGCATGTGCACTGCTGTCGACTCCAGATGTTCATTACAGCATATCACAGGGGCTGCATCTCCAGACTTGTTTTAGAGAACTTGTTCGAGGACACAGTTTGAAGTCCCTTCCTTGTTTGAAACAGGTCGGTTTTCATGAACAGGCCAGCAGGAGAGGACACCAGGCTGCGAGGACAGGCTGTTGGAGGTGTTCCTGTAGTGTCAGGACATTTCAGCTGATTAAGCCGCCTCAGCTTAGGTTTAAAAGTTTACCTCTTTAAAAAGATGGGATGGATGTTCAGTTTAGATTTTAGGTAGTTTGTAAGGAGCATCAGTTACTTCTGTGTGTTTTTTTACTAAGTTATAGTAGTTTAAGAATTAAGGATTAGCACTGAGAACCCCATTTATCAGTTTGTTTGGAATTTGTTTTATGCCAGTACGAATGAAAACTTAATGCAGTGTTTTGAGTGACTTGAGGCAGTTTTCTTCAATATATGTCAGTGATGTGCTTCTTCTGAGCCTAGGTAAAGTTAACTCTGATGAGCCTAGGTAAAGTTAACTCTGATGAGCCTAGGTAAAGTTAACTCTGACAGTGCTTTCAGCAAAAAATAGGTGATTTTAAATGCCTTGGCCACCAGTCGTCAGCGAGACAGTTTAAATATGTGGGTTTCTGCAGCTGGAATTAAATCTGTGAAGTGTCTCATGCAGTCAGTTCACAGCACTGCTTTCCCAGAATATATCTAGACTAGCTGGAGTTCACATCCAAGATTGTCGCCTGGGGAAGATGTTTAAGCTAATTTATTTGTTTTATATTATTGTTTCAAGCTTTTGTAGTTCATGCTCTTGCCAGATGCTGGCAGGTACCCCTGTTTACATTTGTTTGCTAATTGTAAATTGCTCTTGAAAGTCAAATTATTTAATAAAAAACACAAGTCTGATCAAATGCAGCACATTATTTCCTTCATTTTGATTCATTTCTCCTGCTGTCTGACAGATGTAAGGTTGTGCAGGTGACAGAAGACCCAGAGAGACAACAATCTTTATCTTTGATTTTTATTAAAACAAAAATGTTAAAAGGCAGAAGGTGCAGGATGTCCACACACTGACAGTTGGTACCAGGGTGTGTGTAGGTAGGGCATATTCAGCATGCCAGGAAAAAAATTAAATGACCTACTACTGTACAACTGTTAAAAATATCAAAATAACCTCAATAAATTACAGCATATACAGTGTTTATAGCCTCCCCTAATATAACCAATCCCTCCTTTTCAGACATCAATTACTGCTTTCCAGACTTTAAACTTTTACTTAAAGGGAATACAAATTTGTTCAGATTACTTGACTTTTTCATCTTCCACCCTCAATCCTTTTGTCTTGCACTGTTGGAGGACACCCCCTCCAGTCTGCTGAGGACATCAGCATGTTTTACGGTCAAACCCCTCCTCTAGCAGGCCTGGCTGAGTGAATCAATAGCACTCAAGGCCTCTTTACTGCATCTGGTCGTACAGTTAAAGGGGAAAGCATCTCTTTCTTCCTCCCTCACCCCCTCCTCGTGTCATTTGGCCCATTCAGTCCCCTGCCACTGTTGCAGGACACTGCAGGATAAGGACACATGTTGTAATAATGCAGGGTTTGTCTCTGAAGGAGCCCTGCTTCATTTACGACCCTGTCATTTCCATTGTTAAATCTCACCTTACAATTTGGGCCACAACACTCATTAATGACATGATGAATTGAAAGCGTTGGAAATACTACAGAAAGAATGCATTATGTCATTATGGAAAATGAACCACTTGCAATAAAAACATCACTGATGTTAGTTTAAACCTACACTTCTATGGAGTGCTGTGCTTTTACTTTAACTTGCCGAGTTCTCAATGTTACCTTAATGTATCCAATATCCACCTCCTGTTGTTACAGCTTTATACAGTCTGCAATCCACTGATTATTGGTTTCATAAGACATATTAAACTGTCAAAGAAAAAGAAACCCATTCTAGAGATGTATTTTCATACATGCGATTATTATTCTCAGTAATACTGTTCAGTTTACCATCTTTTAAACTGAGTACTGCCGTGCTTTACATATACATGATGACATCCAAGACCTGCCAAAAACTCAGATCCAGCTGACATAGAAAATACTTTACAAAAAATAAATAATGAAATAAAGCAGTGTTGAAAATGACGTTCATGGTCAAATCATATTTGTAATGCTCTCACCCACTAACAGGTCAGTTTGAGGCAGGAACACTGTGAGAAAGATGGGTAAAACCACGGAAAATCAGAGTGGTCTTCAAGCAGGCAAAACAGCTAAGAATTATTTTACAGATACTACTTTGACAGAGAGCATTAGGAAAGAAACTCAAGGTACAAATGACCCTTAACCACAAACTGATCCTAGTTCGGTTTTGGTGTCAGTGATTAAAGGGTGAAGTCTACCTCATCTGTAGTGTGAAGAGGAAGCCGCTGCAAAACAGACCTGGGTCAGACTGACATGAAATTGCCTCCTGCAGAACAGGGTCAGTTACTGTTTATTCATTAATAAATTGTTAGTTTGGACTCAGGTATGTGCGCTAAATGGTTACAAAAAAGCACCCAGGTCTGCTGAGAAACCAACCCCTCTCCAAGTTTCCATGGTGGGTTTCCTCTCCCAGCTTGTCTGGGACTTCAGCTCATCTCTCACTTCCGTTTGCTCTTGGTGTCAGTGGTCTGGAAGACGCTGGATGCTGACATGAGGTTCTCGATGTACTGGCCGAGGACCTGGTTCTCAGACTTCAGCTTCAGGTTCTCTTCCTTGACTGCATCGACCCGCGCAGACAAGTCTGGAACAAAAATGAAAAATGGGAAGCTAAAACAAAGAATTCAATAAATAAAATCCAGTTTGCCTTGTCTTTAAATGTTCCCTGCTGACTTGAGCACTATAGTGCTAATGAGCAATGTTCAACAATCATGTCCCTATTTTGTTTCTTCCTCATGCAAATGTAATGTCTTTGATGTTGAGACATTCAGCAACACACCAGAAAAGGTAATAAAAAAAAATGAAATGGCTGCCAGCAACCAAACAGAGGGCTGTCTATTATACAGCTTTTATTTGATTCATTACAATTTTTGTTTGTACACAAGAGTGAAAATGTCCACATTTTGAAAAATGAGTTAAGGTCATGTAGAAAAAAAGGCAACCTTTTGTCGACATGTAATGCAGACGATAGCTGGCTGCATTAGCTGTTCTGATTGCCACATGAACCGCAACCACTATCATAAAGGGACATACCAAAAATACACCACTTTCACACTGGACAAGAAGCCCACTAACTCACTAATATCTGGCTTTAGTCTTCAGTGTGAATGTGAACAATGAGCATTTACTCCTGGGTCAAATGACTCTGCAGTAGTCATTTACAGTAGCTCAGTGCCTGCAGCACTTGAAAATCATTCAGTCAGCACCAAATTTGAAAGTGAGACTGTAGTAAAAGTAACCACAGTTGAACACTGTCAGTAGCTTCCATGTCACTATAAGAGCCTCACCAGCAGCCCTAGCAATAAAAGTGTGTGGAACTCTCAACAGAAATGAGAAAGAGGCAAGATGACTCACTCCTTACTGCTTCTGTCATCAGCTCTGGAAAAAGTATATCTCCAATTCACTGTTATATTAAGACTTTATCAAATAAGTCTAACATCACCTGGATGTTTTGTAACAAGGTATATGTCTCTCTGCATCCTACTGTTTTCGATGACGAACATGACACACAAGAAAATATGAACAGAAAGGCCAACACATCTCATGTCCATGGAAAAAGAAGTAATTTGCCAATTTTAGTCAGTTTACCTGCGTTTAATAAACCTGCATACACACCATAACTTGGGTGTAAAGTGGTTTAATATGCACTTTCTGTTTGTGTCTGCTAACAAGGTATTACTATGAGAGGAGAGGCCATGGGACTCAAGGGATCAGTGTGCAACTGTATTCAGTCTGTCCATATCTGCTGGGGAGCTAATGCTGACTTACCAGCTGTCTGCAGGTCTGTGTCTAATGTCAAGGACTATAAACAGCAGGCACAGATGAATTGGTGTCAAGATTTTCCTGCCCTTTTTCTTTCTGACTGAACTGGATGTCTTTCAGGGATAACCTCAATAAAGTAAAAGGAGTATCAAGAATGTTTTATGTAACGTGCTGGAAAAGTATCTTCTATGCATTGGACAAAGCCACGTGCTTATGTGTTTCACAGTATTTCTGAATGTAGAAAAGAGATGTGGGGAGAGTGTAAGAGAGGTAGAGAGAGTGCATTAGCACAGGTCTATATCAAGGCAGCAGAGTGGCTGAGATGATGAACAACAGAGAGAGAAGAGCAGCAGCACGGAGAGCAAGTAAGCATCCACTGTCTTAAAACTGCATGCTCAGAGGAGCATGACAGACGCACTGTATGCTTTGGTGGCGAGGAATAAGAACAAGTACAGTGTTTGGGGTCTGATTTAATCTGGTTTGTATCAGACAGAAAGACAAAGGCTTAGACACAAGTGGGTAAATGTTTTGTTACAGTTTGGTGCAATTTTTATGCTTCATGAACAGGTTTCTGCAGGTCAAGTGAAACATTCTAATCTCAAAGGACTTTGAAAATAAACTAACACACAATTAACATTGGGAGTAATTTCTCACCCTGGCGTAGACACAGTAACCATAAACGTGTGTTTGAGCGATGTGTGTGTGAGGTGTTACCTTCCAGTGTGTGCTGAAGTTCCAAAACCTGATTTATTAACCTCGTCTTCTCCTCCATCTCCACCTGGTTCTCCATATCGCCTGAAACACAGAAACACGCACGCACAATTACAACACATTATTTCATAATTATTACATGTTGCAACCCTCAGGCAGTTACATGTACGCAGACGTACCATCTATGTCGCAGTTCATGATGAAAAGCTCGTTCTCCTGTTTAGAATACAGGGCTGCAGTTCCACTGTCCACTGTACAAGAAAAAGAAGAAGACAACAGACACTGAGCTCAGTAAGGCAGACATGCTAATGAGAACACAATGGTTACTGTTGTGCCTTTCTTAGATAGGATTGATGAAGATACGACAGGAAAGGGGAAGAGACAGGGGATGACATGCAGCAAAGGGAAATGATTTTTCCTAAGAATATTTTGTTTTATTTCTCAAAAGGTGTTTCCATTTTTTACATTGGGTAAGTTGGTCCCTGTGTACATACATGCGTAGGGTATAATGGAACTGGTGTAAAAAAAAAATATATTATTACTATAGCACATCAGTATTTATCGTGATCAGCTTCACAATATATTGCACATAATTCCTATGATTGCCCGCTGTGTCTGGAGGTGAACCTGACAGCTGTGTACAGAGTTCAGGTCTGATATCAGGCAGCCGGATGGGAGCAGACACCGCACCCAGGAGCATGGTGGGAAATGATGCTGCTTGCTGCCGACCTGCAAAAGTACCACTGAAAGGTCTGGTATGAGACAAACACTCCTTCATGGGTAGATTTTATTGTGTCTGTCTACTTTCCAACACTGTCGTGTATATTGACTGTACAAACACAAATACACAAGAGCCAACGCCAAAGTCCAGCGAGTCCAGCACACCTGATCTCTCATTCGGAGCCACACTGTTATTACTGGACAGCCAACCTGTTAGCGACTACTTCTAATCGTTTTAGGATTCTTTTTCATCCTGGCTCTTGCTTGCTCATCATTTCACCGTTGAGATGGAGATTTTCCGTCTCCATTGCGAATTATTGGTCCACTGTTAGCTTGGCTCCAGAACATATCCCCAAAACGTGTCCGCATCGCTACTAAAGCTGTAAATACGTCGTGGCATCTATTATGACACTATGGCTGATAAAGGTAGAGGCTGTCATTAACGTTTTATGGCAAAAAAATGTGCGGAGCAGGGGACGTGTCCGTTAATGGACGCGTGTGCATTAGCCGTGTAAGCTAACTACCCCTGTGGCTAACGTTAGCTGCAACGGAGCTGCAACACAACCGAATTTATTACGTTATTTCCGCAGAAAATGCAAGGTTACTGTCTCAACCACAACTCGACCGTGTAGTCAGTCTCACACAGAAGCGACACTGATAAATACATTAGCGTGAAGTACTGCTAACAGTTCCAAGCTAACTGCTGCTGCTAGCTAGCTTGAGCTTCAAACGGGGAACACAAAGCTGCTGTGATTTAGCTTCTCAAAAGGTGCAGTTACACGAACAGCTAGCGTTAGCTCACGTCGGCGATTAACTCACCTAAAGCAAGAAATGTCTTTCTTCTCTAACGGAGCTGCACTGTAAACAGACTACAGGCTGTGAGCTGCTGATGATGAGGAGGAGGAGGAGGATGATGGTAACAGGGACTTCACCCATCAACGTCGTCACCACCACGTCACTGAGTGTACGTGACCACACTGGCCGACAGGGGGAGCAACTACTGCACAGCCATCACATACACACTCTCTCTGGTACACACACGCTTGCTGCAGTGCTAACAGATGCTCAGGCCTTCAGTCATTCCCCCTGGTAACAGATCACATGCACATGCAGACAGTCAGAGCAGCAGTTGGCAGTGAAAACCTGACCAGCAGTGTCATCCCCACCAGACCTTAGTGTGTGTGTGTGTGTGTGCGTGCGTGTGTGTGTGTGCGTGCGAGCTCTCTTTTTGTCCATCTGTCTGCATGAGTGCATGGAGTGTTTGCCGGTCGGTGTGAACATTAATATATACATGTCTGTGTGTGGTTTCCTTGCAGCCTCTGCGCTGCGTCTTTCTTCGCTCTGAGGAGTCCATATGCTGCTGCTAGTTAGCCAAAGCAAACCCTGGGGACACTGCTGCTACAGCCAATAAGCCTTCCATGACCAGTCTACTCTCTCTCCATCTTGTTCTCACTCTCTCCTCTGCTCTCCGGCTCTGTGTGTGCGTGCCTGTGTGTGTTTCCCTAACCCCTGTGCGATATCACTGCTTGAAAGTGCCAAACCCGTCGTACCCCCGGCTACCATCATTTGTAAATATGCTCTTTCCATCTATTGCTCAGTGACTATTTTTTCAGTGACAAAGCTCTGGGTAAACACATAAGAAATCCAGGCTTTAATCAGTACACAAGTCATGATTTTAGGGTCTTTTCTAAACTCCCAGTCCTCAGTGTGGACTACACCTCTACAGCTCTGGTATTTAGGAAAGCAACCAATGAGATTTGTTTTAATCCCAGCTGCTGGAGGTCAGACCAGTCAGCTATGGAGTGTAGGTACAGGTAGGACATGCTGCTTGCAGTTTGACCAGATGAACTCAACCTAAGGTCAACTCACTCATTATCGATGAAATGAACAGACTGTGAGATATTGAGACATGTTTAAAAAATAGTTTTTAATAAGTATAGCCTAATGCAAGGCTATGCAAAGTGGGGCCCATGGGTAAAGGTCAACCTGCCATAATGTTAGATTTGTCCCATCAGATTAAATCCCTGCTTATGCAGTTTTTTGTAAGGTAATATGGTCTAGGATCTATTATCATTCATTATTGCTCATAATCTGAACACGACAGGCAGAGTGACACTTTGTGCAGGAAAACAGCCAGTCAAGAAAACCTGAGCTCCTTGCACCATCTTTGGTCTTGGGCCCCTTTGCTTCTAGCCCATAGTTGAATATGAAGTTTAGTCCTGGCCCTGCGAGGAGAAACGTTTGGCCGCTCCCGGTCAATTGCAAAGGTTGCTATTGCTGTGGTCTATGGCAAACTACACAACAGTATCTAAAGCACAGTGGCATAGTGGTTAGACCCTGCTGCCTCAGAACAAAGGGTTACATTCCAGGCCTGTCTGCATCTTTTCCCCGAGCTTGCGTGAGAGGAGATTAGTTTGCTGTTTGTGAGATGAAAACTGTTTTGTTCTTCAAAAAGAAGATGCTGTCTTAAAACTGTGAACTCACCAAAGCAACAAGGCATTTTAACTCGAAATCCAGTGGTAAGGTTGGTTAATTATCTTCAGTTAACATTAACTTTTTTTAATTCAGTTGTTTCTTTTTTGTCTGATTTAATGGAATTAATATTGGACATGGTTAATGGCTGGGCAGACTGACCTGCACTTGTTCTTCCTACAGCGGATGTGATACTGGTGTTGTTCGACTGATGTTGCAGTTGTGGATGTGGTGCAACATGGATGACTGTTACACGTGTGATTAATGGTATTGTGCGTTTTATGTTATATTCATATTGTTGCCTCTGTAGTTGCCTAAGTTTTGCCCTATTGATGCAACATTAAGCAATTTATTTCCCCTCCTCATTATCCTTGCCTGAGCCTTCAAGTCCCCACCACGTCTCAGCACAAGGTGATACCCTTTGTCCTGCTTTAAAGTGGCTATATTTCTATTTTAATGACAATGACAAAGGGAAAACAGTGTGAAAGGAGTCTCTTACAGTGATGAACCTGCAGAGGAGTATCAGCTGAATCTTCAGCTGTGCTCTACAGAGCTTTACAGTGAGATTCAGCTCATTGTTTAGCTGTCAGGCCAGCAACTTTACTCTTCTAGTTCACCCTCACTGCTCTCGTAGTTTTGTTTTCAGCTGTGGTAGGCAGCTGTCTTCGAATTTGACATTTGAAGGGTTCATTTGCAAAACACATATCTCAGTTTTATTCATTTTTCTAAATCATGTTTTGTGTGCACTCCAGGGTGTATCAATCAAACTGATGTTGGGCTGTTTGATAAAACATCTCAAAATATTTTGATTTTAATAAATCACCTTTTTGCCTGAACACTGCAGGGGATATCAATCAAACTGTTCTTGGTTTAAAGAACGGCATTAATCTGTTTTTGCAAATAAACTTTTCATTTTCATTTTTTAAAATCATTTATTTATATCTTAAGCAAAGCCCAGCGATGGCCTGATGAGTGGGCTGATATCTGGGGACAGACCTTTCAGTCACGTCTTACAGTGTTTACATGAGAGGATGTGACATGAGGCATCAACAGGACATTCTGGCTGCTAGGGCCAAAGTTGACTTTTTAACAGTGCTGGCCCAGGGCCCCAGATTCACTGTGTCAGTAGATTACATTTGGAAAATTCTAAATAGGTTAGGGAACAAGTGCAACTATGGCAAGTCCTGTAATGTTACTGAATCTTGTGGCCCTGTGTTGCACAGGCCCAAGTCTTTCACCTGCATCATCTTCTGTTTTCCAAATGTGGTGCAGAAATTCTTGTTACAGGCACCAAACACTGATTATGGTCAAGACTCCTGTCATTCCTAAATTCCTCTGTGACTAAATAGTTTGGTTGCAAAAGGGAAAGCTCACCCTAGAATCAAAAATAACTATTCATCCATCTGGATTGTTTTGGTGTTTTGGAGATATCAGTCATAGAGATGCCTGTCAGATATAATGGAACTTGATGTCACTCAGCCAAAAAAAGAAAAGAAAAAGAAAACAGTGAAAAACTCAACAGCAATGTCTCCTGACAGACCTCGCCGTGAGCAGTTTCATGTGGGAACTATTTTCTTTCTCCTTAACTGTATCAGCCAATTGTGTCGCAGAAGGAAGTGACATCTACTCCTTGATGATAGGCTTGTGCGTGTGAAAGGGCCGGATGTACATATTAATGGCGTCCTCCTTTGCTGAGCTGTACCATTAACTCACTTAGTGAGCTAGCCTCTCCTCCATGAGTAGATGCTCCTGGGCTGTGACGCCGAAATAAAATAGGTCCTATTTGAAACTGCCCACAACAAGGTCTGTGGATTACCTTGGCTAACTGGGTCATGATTTCTGTCAAGAGACATTGCCATAGAGTTTTTCAGGTGTATTTTTGTATTGGTCGCTTTGAGCACCACAAGCTGAGTGCCATCTAGTTCCATTCTATCCAGAGTGAGCAGACATGTCTATGGCTGTTATTTCCAGAGCTCTGCAACTCACACCAAAACTATCTAGATGGGTAAAAACCACTGCAGGTAACAGGTAACAGTGTTTTGGATGTTTGGGGATGAACAGTTCACCCCAGAGGTGTCGGCGAGTAACACATCTCAATATCAATAGTAGAGGAAAAGTGTCAATCAGATATGCATTGACAAGGCTTCTGTAGGAGCCACACCTCAGACCTGTCATGGCACAACAAACCAACACAACCACTCCCGCACTTTAACAGACTTTGTTTCTGCCTCATCGCCCTTTGTTCCACCACATTCTTTTAACAACTGTTTTAACTGTCTGTCATGTGTACTGTTGTTTACTACAGAATGAGGTACACTGTTTTGTGAGGAGTAAGGCCTTCTAGTGCCATTTTCTCCATGTAAACCCATAAAATAGAATTTGAATACATTTAAGAAGACAGGTAGAAGTTTAGAAACTCCTCATTGTGGTTTTGAGAGATCTTATCAAACTTTGAGAATGATTGGTTGCAGATAACAGAGAAATGTACCTGAAACAAAGGCCAGAAAAGGACTAACTTTGAAAAATAATAACTATAATAACTTCTGAATCGTCCCCTGAGGCTTACCTGTGTCGTCTGCCAGAGAGATGTTAGTGAACGTCCCGTCATCCTCATCCACCTCGGCCTCCATGACCTGACTCTCCTTCCCTTCCTCCAGCTTGGCTCCCTCTTTGTTTTTCAGCTCACAGAGTCATTCATTGGTGTCTGAGCCGTCCAGCAGTTGACACTTTCTCTCTTTCTCCCTTTAAACTTTGTTTCCCCTCTCGCTCTCTCTCTTCCTGTCTTTTGGCCCTGCCTCCACACACACCTGCTGCCTGAATCATTCACAGCTCGTCACGGCTACCTGCCCTACCTGACTGGATGCTCAGGTTTCAGCGCTATCATGCGAATGGGTCGCCATGGCGACCACTGGACACAAAACATGACACGGACCGACCCAGCAGGAAAACTATCAGGGTTCAATGTTTCAGTCCCAGACTGCTCACCTGACAGAAAGCTGTAAAGACAGTGCACACACACACACACACACACACACACACACACACACACACAAACACACAAACACACAGGACTGGAGGCACACTCGGTCACACATTAACCTGAAAAGAAAGAGTGTGCTGTTAATGGTTGTGTAAATACAGCCAGGTGTCCAATCCTTCTCTCTTATCTGCTGTTTGTCGTCCTGTTTTGCTGAAACGCCACAACACATTAAGTCTCCTATAAAATAATCACTTATTTGCCATAATTATTCATATTATTTTCGCTCAGTCACTGAGCCGAAATGACAATGGAGGACATGAATGGGAAACCAGTGCTAATAGATGTGTGGGAGCAGCCTGCACTCTGGTGGTTAATGCTGAACACTGCATCCCAGCGACGGGCCACAGAGACTCCATGTCCCCCCTGAGAGCAGCCTGCAGTGACGCTGCACTTTACACACACAGTGAATGTTCAGCAGTGAAGGTCCGGAGCTTGTTCAAGTGAAGCCACTGATATTAGACGGCATGATGGTAAAGATTTTTCCGCAAGTGAAAGAAATAGGTAAACCTGTGATCCTCAGCATATTATGCAGCAACTCTGGGCAAAAAATACAAACCTCTGGCTGTACCGTAAGGCATTGACAAAATGCAGAAGAAAAACTAAATGTGAGAGTTCAGTCTTGATTTTCAAAGAAGCTTTACAACAACAAAAAACTAACATCCAATCCAGTCCCACCAAACAGTGTGCTGTGTGCTGAACTAGGTTAGGTTTAGGAAAAGTTGACATTGCAGTACGTACATCCCCCGCAAACTTAAAACATCTACACCAGCCTCCTGTACTATGAAAGTACTGTGTGTGTGGTTGAAAAATGTAGTGATAACAATCATTTAAAAAACTGTCAATTTAAAGCAGAGTTAACTTTACTTGTTACTTAACACACTGCTGACACTATTGCTTTAAAATATTTATGAAGTAATTGGTTGTTGTAAAGTCACAACTGTTTATTATAGTTTGTAAGTGGTTAATAACTACTTTGTGTTTCATATTTAAACATTAATTGAAGGCCATTATAATGCTTTGTTAAGCATTTCATTGTTTTTTACAAGTGAAATAACAATTTAATAAAGTTAAAGCTGCTTTAAGTATTATATTTATTAATAAACCTAGTGGTAAATAGCTCTATATTCCAGTGTTTGGTCAGTAACCCATGTCTCTCCTCCCTATGCTCATGCAGTAAAAGAGTAAATACGTTTTTGTCCAAAGCGACTGACAGTAATTCACGGTGGCTGCCATGCAAGGTGCCGACCAGCACATCAGGAGCAGTTTGGGGTTCAGTATCTTGCCCAAGGACACTTTTCGGACCATGGGAATCAAACCAGCGACCCTCTGAAAACAAGACACTGGCTCCACACCTAAACCACAGCCGCCCCTGGCTATGTCCTGGGATTACAGCTGCATGATCATGTAGTGACGCTGAGCGGAGGGAGGGGACTGCTAAATGCAAACCAGACAGGAAGTTAAACAGTTAGCTAAAACGATGCTTACAGCAGATTTAATGAGCTATAGATCTACCATTTACTGATGATTGTCATGATGAAAAATGACTTTTTCACCTGCATTCTATTTGTAAAATGAAATTTTTTATTCGTGGGGTAAGTATGAAAGTTTGATGGAAAATATCAGTCTGTAAGGGTCAAAATGTCCTTTCCTGTAAGTGCTTTGTTACCATTGTGACAAAAGGCCCTTCACTGGATAACAGTGATGAATAGCAATGCTGACAGAAGTGCTGCTTAAAAATGTTGAGTTAATAATAGTGGAAAGGACTGGAGATACTGTGTAATACCTTTACTATAATAATACAAGCAAGATAAGGACACTGTGGCAGGCAAGTCAAATGGGGTGTTTAGCCAGCAGACAATAACTACTAAGATACTCTGCAGATAGCATGAATTACAGCTGCATGTGGTTTTGTTGTCTGAAAGACAATGTCTTTGCATCTGCATTTTTCAGTGTTTGTTATGTTTATTTCCATGCATTTGCATTTGTTTCGGTGCATACGTCCTCTTTTCTGTTTGCTTGATCATAATTGAGGGTCCTTACACGTCCTGTCGCGTGTGTTTACACAAGTCTGTCTGCAGAGGATTCACCCCGCACCATAAAAACAGACATTTATGGGACCAATTCCACAGAGGAGGGATAGATAGCCCTTAACATGCAACTGTTTGCTGATAATCCAAACCTTCCCTCCAGACTGCAGCCTGATCTGCTCCCTCTGAGCCCCGCTGCTGATCACACATCAGCTCGATCGCTCACTCAGCATAAGGACACTGCCAACTAAACTTGGCTTGTGACACTAAAGCGGTGGTTCCACCCAAAACACTCGATAACGTTCATAGGCGAGCAGAGAACAAAGGTTCAAAGTTTAAAGGCTGCTGGAGGATGATGTTTCATCGCTTAGAGGTTCTGAGTGAAGGAGATCAGTGTGTGTTACTGAGATGGTTAGAGGCCGGCGTTAGGTTCTAGCACCTGCAGAACTGTAGGCCCCGGAGACAGTCTGACCCCTACACAACCTGGACACACACATACACACACACACACACACACACACACACAAACAGACTTCTTCATCCTGTCTTCATTTCTGTTAGAATTCATCTGTGGTGTGTGGGTGTGTGCGTGTTTGTGTGTGTTCTTTCTGTTTGTATATTGAGTGCACAACTGTTTGTTGTTGAAATCTGCGACCCTGTTAATTCCTTTTCGTTGTGTGTGTGTGTGTGTGTGTGTGTGTGTGTGTGTGTGTGTGTGTGTGTGTGTGTGTGTGTGCGTGTGCGCACGTGTGTGTAGTTAATTATTAGTGTGCAGTGACATCCAAGAACCAGAGCAAGATCTGTAGCAGGATTAGCTGCATCCACAACTTTAGAGAGAGAGTAGAGGGTGTGTGTTGGTGTGACTCGCTCTCTCCCCTGTGATAGTCCACAGACCAGATGCCCACTTTGGCACCAGCACTCTGCCAGTGTTATGCTAGGCATGGGGCATACACATACAGGCACATGCACACACTCATACATGTGCACGCTCACACACACACACACACACACACACACACACACACACACACACACACACATGCAAACACACACGCGCACACACACACACACACACACACACACACAGGGCGGAGAGGAGGCTGTAAAAAGAGCACTCGTCCATCTGTCCATCTCAAAGCTACTCTGGTACTGAGCACATCAGCATGTTTGTGTCTCCCTACTGTGTCCTCAACGTTGTGTGTGTCTGTGTGTGTGTGCATGTCTATGAATGAGTCCGATAATGAATCTCTGCGGAGTGCAAGATTAATTCAACCCTGTGGTAAAAGAAAAAGAAATATTTTTCTCTGTTTTTTTTTGTTTTGTTTTGTTTTGTTTTTGCAGCGACCAGTAGCTCCACCGGTCAGCTGAGCACTGAGCCTCCACCTTCAGTTTGCCCAGTTTTCACCCTGAGAGAGGGACATCTGACATGTAGGTCAGGTGTGTGTGTGAAGGTGTGAGTTTTTGTTCATGCGTATTGACTAAAATGTGGTGTGGCGGTGGGAGTGGCCTATCAAAAGATGGCGCATAACACATACACAACATGACCCGACTTTGTAGGAAGACGTACATCAGCTTCTTCAATTTTAAAATTGATTTTCTACAAGTTCTAAAATCACGCTAATTTCAGAAGCACTACAACCTGCAGTTTACAGGAGCAGTATGTAAGAATTTAAAATATTCAATATTTAACTCAAATTATCAACAAAAAAATAAACACCTATGGCACTGTGTTAAAGATGTCTGTATTGTGTTTAAGAGATACCTACTGAGGATAGCATGCTAACCAGCTAGCCCCAGCCAGTCCAGTCTGCCCTCAGTGCTGGGGTTTGTCTGTCGACAGGTGGCCAAATTCTTACAAATTGCACCTTCAACCTTATGAATTGGTATCTTAAACAGAGACCCATACAGACACTCAAATATATACTGTGTTAATTAAACAACCTGTTGAAGTTTGAAATAAAGCATATTATTTGGGCACTTTCTAAACTGTTTCATATTTATTTTTCAATTTAGGTATTCTGTCTCACTTGGTCCTCTGATTTGACAGTAACCTGAGAGACCTGGATTATTGTCAGCAAAAATAAGGAGGCCAGTTGGAGGCAGTGCAAGTCATGGGGGACAGAGGAGAGGTCCCCAAGTCGAACCACATACTAGCACTAACACATGGTGTGGTGACTGAGTCCTATAATTTAGCTGCTACTGGCTGCTGATTGGGCCACATTGTTTATACGTGTACTCGTAAAAAACGTTACTTAGTCTTCAACTTAACTTTATACCACAATGCATTTATCTTCTTACTTGTGTCCAGACTTCATCGAGTCCGTCACTTCGAATACAGTTAAATCAAATAAGGCCGTGTGGTGTTGCCCGAGCACAATCAAAAACGGTTTGCCCCTTTCCCATGAGCAACACCTGTGATTACTGGCATAAACTTAAATGTCCTGTGGCCAGCCTTGGCCTTCACTGTACACCCTGCTAGCACAGAGGAAGAATAAAACATTTAACACAGATAGAATACATGGCTCCTACACATGGTATATGTCATACTCTCCATAACTTAACACCATAACATAACATTATGTACTGAACATGATGTGTACATACTGACATTTATCAAGCTGTGACTTTGCAGTCCAAAATCAGATAAATTTGGTATGCACACTGGCATGACAGTGACTGACAATGTTTTTACTGTTTTTACTGAGAAATTCCCTTTCTGTCTAAAATGAATGGGTCCTCATGTTCTCGTTTTCTTTTGCTGTATATGGTTTCTGTGTATGCATCTATGTATATCTCAGCATATGTATCTCACCAAAACCAGCCTGAGCTGCTTGTCCGTCCATTGTAAACAACAAATAAATCACCGTGGCTGAAGATAACCCCAGCCTCCCCTGCTCCTTCAATCCTTTACTATCAGGACATTCAAGACTTGCAGTTTAACACTTCGCTTGGCATGTTATCCACGAACACGCTGTGTAAAATAAGCCTCTGTGTGAAGAAGATTTAGGGGTTTTAATTGTGTATAATTTTAGAGTGCACAATCACAGCTCAAGTGAAAGTTGAGATCTGTGATTTGAAGTTCTGCTATTTTGGAGATGCACATACAGGCAACATGGTGGGAAAGCAGAAGGAGATGTAGAGGGTTGTCAGAGAATTGATGGAGAGAAATAAATGTGTACTTTGGATGTTGTTTGCAGTCTGTATATTTGTTGCTATGCACTATAAGTAGAATTTTTGTGAATAGGATCATCAATAATATGTATTTCTTTTCTTCTCTCTTTGTATTTATCTACTGATGTTTTTTTAGGATTACGAGCGAAAAATTAACCCGATCGCCAGAATAAATGTCGGCACTGAACATTTCTGCAAACCACAGATATGTTGAAACTTTTCATTTCTTTAGGTTTAGTTTGATATTTTATGTTGTGACAACGCTGCGCTTATGATCTGGTTAGGCTTTGCACAAAAACCACTCAGTTAGGGTTCGGAAAAGACATCGTCTTGGCTTAAGTGACCTGGTTTTGTCACCACAAAGCAGGTAAGCCATGTCACACCTTCTCAAAAAAAAGAAAAAGAAAGAAAAAAAAAAAGAAAGGAGGTAGACTGTGTAAAAGTTGCAAAGAAAAACAATTAGGTGTAACTGATCTGAACTGTTACACTGTATGTCTAGCCAGCTCCAACAGGTGATGGTGTGTGAATGTTATTGTCACACACGTACAATACCATCACACTGTTTGTCTTTAGACTGTCTTTTGTTCCAGAAAGGGTCGCCGGCCCCAAACTAATAGAACAATCCTCCTTGTCCATGTGCACACGTGTGTGTGAGTGCAAACCTTTATAGATGGCGGCCATTTGTGATGCTAAATGAGTGTGTTGGCCTGTGTGTGTTTGTCCCGCCTTGTAGCTTTATCCATTGACTAATTGAATTGCTTTAAAATATTCAGCAGCTCGCGGGCAAACAAGGCATTTGAATGAGGATCAACGTTTTGTGTCATCATCGCTCTCTCTCTGTTCCTCACTGCTCCTCTCATTCAAAGTGGGCAGTGAACCTACACTGTTACCTATCTATCTATCTATCTATCTATCTATCTATCTATCTATCTATCTATCTATCTATCTATCTATCTATCTATCTATCTATCTATCTATCTATCTATCAGTCATTCTGTCATTTTGTCTGTCTGTCTGTCTGTCTGTCTGTCCTGTTCCACTAAAGTCCACTCCAGGCTTTGCAGGCAGCCACAAAAGGCTACAGTGTTAGTTTATGATCTTCACCATGCATGCCCCCCCCCCCCTTCACCTCCCCTCTCCTCTCCCTCTTTCTCCCTCACTCTATTCTTCCTGCCTCAATCTCATCCCACTCACACACCCATACACACACACATGCACACACACACACACACACACTCCTGTAAGAATACTTGAGCGAGGAGAGAAGTTGCCTGCACTCTGAACTGCCATTTCTTCTGACTGTCTGTGTGCCAGAAACCACAGGACAGGACAGAGCTGTAGATTCATCAGCTGTGGAGGACGGGGAGAGTCACCAGCCTCACCTGCTCCACCCGCCAGCCAGAGTAACACACCGACACTCCATGGCATTTATGAAACTGTACCAACCGAGCAGCACAGCGTGTTTATATCACATGGAAAACACACAGAACAAAGACGTATAAGACTTAAACTGTGAAGCAGCTAAATTATTTACAGGAGCAGGCTGTGTTAATTCACGTTGGTAGTTAGCAGTATTGTATGGATCCATCATATCCCTTGTGGATACAATAACTCACGGCCACAGTGCATCTTCACTACAGTGTGTTTACATGTGGCAGATTGTAGTCATGATTTTCGAGACGGTTCCCTTATAATGAACAATGTCGGAGCTGTTTTGACCAACACGTCTGCAATATGACTTACCCTATGTATTTTTGAGTCATATGTCAAACTGTTGACTGCCAGTGTTTGTAAATGGGGCTGCATTTGGAGTTAATTAAAGGGCTTCTTCCATAGAGTTGAGAGAAAGAAAAAGCGGAGGAAAAAAAAAAATACAGTCCAGATGCATGTTACAGCAGCCTGGAGGTTCTGACTTTTATCAGGGAATCAGACTGGAAACAAGCCTACACTGAAACAGCACAGTGGGCCGTGTTGGCGAGGCTTGTCGCTTAAGGTACCGGCCCAACAGTGACATGTGATCCTGGAAGTCCAGTTTGAGTGATAACCGCCACACACAGACAGTAGGTAGAAAAGTTTAATCGACAAAACCACTGTTTCCCTACGGTTTCCTGACATTTCTAGGTTATTTTAAGTTGAAATACTATCAGCTTTTCAGCAACACCGACCACCAACGATTGCCCGGCTCTCCACAGTCTCACCACACTCTTCTAGCCAAAGCATGCACTTCCAGGGCATTTTTGCCACGGCCACGCCTGTGTGGTGATGAGTCTCTGTGTGATTGGGCCTTAAAGTTCACCCAAAAATGAAAATTCAATCATAACTCACCCTCATGTTCAGTGAAGGTCAGGGGAAGTTTTGCAGTCCACAACACATTTCAAGAGCTTCACAGAAAAAAAGAGTTGCAGCATTCTCCTCGACAAAAGAAGTACCTGTAAAACGTAACTTGGATTATGCCAGACAAGCTGTCTCGAACCATTTTGTGTTTTTGTTGTCCACGTCCACTTCAGTTGTTTTGGAGAATGCTGTCAATTGCTGTGAAGCTCCAGAACCGTTTTTCTGGAGCACAGAACTTCTCTTCCCTACTTTCGTCGGCATGACGGTGAGTTGATGATGATCAAATTTTCATTTTTCGGCAACCGTTCCTTTAATCTGTCTTGGATTATTTTCATATTAAACTCTGATGGAATTATGTGCAGGATCCTCCTTCACAAACCTATTTTTAATAACACTTTGGCGCACGGAACATCCTCAGATGCCAGGGTTAGACTTAATAAGACATGTTTGATGAGCTGAAAAACTGCTCTGAGTGTCTCATTACTTGAAAAGGTGGAATTTTGAAAGTGTATAAATTCACACAGCACAGAGAAGAAAACTGCATTGAGGGCCCCCGGGGCTTAATCCACCCACCACTATTAGCTGCCTGCTGTAAAGTGCCTTCAACCAGGTAACACTTTACGTCCTGGCATGACTGAACCAATACTGATCTGTATATCAACTTGTGTTTAAGTATTTTTAGGCAGTGTGCATCCTGCTCAACAAAATATGTGCTCAGAAAGATACTCACAAACATACATTCACACATGTCACAACACAAATGCACACAAACACCTGTCTGTACAGAAAGACACATGCACACTTCCTCTCTCTGTGACTGGTGTCATCAGAAACTGATATTGAGCTGCCTGTATGCTTACTGGTAAGATCAGGGTGATGCTGTTGTGTCTCCCACCTATGTAAGCAGAAATACACTATACAGGTTTGTGCAAAGAAACTCAAACATGGAGTCAAGTGTTGATCATCACTCGAAAACTCATCACCTGACATCACAAGTCCTGCTGTTAAAACAAAACTGGAAGTTCGCTTAATATTATTAATTACATAGCAAAAGTCAACAAACCCTAACACTGAATGATTAATGATTAAGATGTTGAAGCCAGATGAAATATTTTACAGTGGCTCACTCAAAGATTTTAAATGTCTGTGGCATGTTGAAGACCGTTAGAATCACATCATTATCCACTTACAGGCTTTAAACCTGCAATTATTTATTTTTGGGACTCTGGGGGGACACAAATATAAGCTCTGAACATAATATTGACATATCATTAACTTTAAAGTTAAATGACAAACTAGTTAGCAAGTGCCTTATTTACATATCCAGCAGACATGTAGCAACGTTAGCATCTTTTGGATTCATCCAATGAATTTACCAATATTCACTCTCCATTTAGCATCATTGTTGGTTTCCACCAGAGAAAAATCCGACTGACTTTAGCTGCTAAACGCTCACTCTGTTCTTTGGTTGACTGTCTAGTTGCAAACCCCGTCTCACTGCTCTACACAGGCTGTGTGGCTCTTTATGCTACTTGGACTGACTTCCTCCTTTGCAGCCGTAATAATTCCTGACTGGACAAAACCAAAACACTGAGCTGAAATCTTAGGAGAACTGCACAGTAATGTGCTCCTTCACACACATTCATGTGATCTATTGTTATTACAAGTATATCGATCATCGATCATAACTGCCCAACTACATTTTTAGCTGGCAGCAGGGGTTAGCAGTTTACTCCTTTAGCCACATTTTTATCAGTTTCTCCACACATCCACCCACTTATCTCACAGTGAAGCACGCCTGGGCTGTCTGAGACTTTGAGAAGCACAAAAAACATAAAACCAATCAATTCACAGGTACATGGCTCTAAGACAAAGAAGGGATACTTTGTGACAACCATTCCTAAATATTTTGCACACATTGCTGAGCTTTTAAATGCAATGTACAGCACTGTGAAAAGGGATATTTTAAATCAAAAGGTCTGGATGAAAAAAATTTCCATAAGTGATTGATTCTCACATCAGAGCTACAGAGTCCACACCACCTTGTTTTTCTGTTTCTGCGTAGACAAAACAGTCTCAGTTAATTGTTCTCCTCGCCTTGCGTCACCATGACATGGCAAGAAAGTGTCAAATAACAGTCATTAAAGGATATTCACTGAGGGTTCGATGACTAAGTGTGTGTGTGTGTGTGTGTGTGTGTGTGTGTGTGTGTGTGTGTGTGTGTGTGTGTGTGTGTGTGTGTGTGTGCGCGTGTGTGCATGCGTGTGTGGTGGAGTTATTGACATCAGTCTGTGGTGGTGCCAATTCACCGACCTGTGTGCACACGGAATGTCTCGATGGTGTCATGAAGTCATAAAGGCACCCATGAAGTCATCAACTCATATTGTGATCTAAATTTAGATGTCAGCCCATCACAGCGTTATGTGTCAGTGTGTTGAGAGAGAGAGAGAGAGAGAGAGAGTGTGTGTGTGTGTGTGCGTGTCTTAAAGTGTAGTTGTTCTGATGTTGGCATTAATTCTTATATTAAGACTTGGTTTGGTGAAGCAGTTATCATTCAGTTACATATGTTGTTGCTGTTGGTCTTGTAAGTCTAGTAACATGTGCTTCCTCGTAGGTTTATGAGACATGAGTGTGTGGGTGTGTGTATGTACTTGAGTGTTTGTCTGTGTGTGTTTGTTTTCCATAAAATCCAATGTCACCGTATTGTTTATGGCAGCCATGTAATCCCCGTCGTTTCCATGGGTCCATCAGGATATCAGTCTCATATTCAAATAGCGCCCCGTGTTTATATTTATGCGTGTGCATGTGTGGTTGTAAGCTTTTGCAAAGATGTAGGCATGTGTGTGTTTTCGTGGATGTATGCAGGGTTAAGTAACTATAAACAGAGGAGACGTGTCAGTCATGATGGTGTGTGCATGTGTGCGTGCCTTTGTGTGTGTGTGTGTGTGTGTGTGTGTGTGTGTGTGTGTGTGTGTGTCTCCTTAGCCGGTGCATGCTACTTAAGAAATTAACATATTTTGAAAGGGAAGAAGATGTCGTTCCTTAATGAGAGAGGGCATATGCATCTCACTATGGCGTCATTAACATAATTACCCAGCATTCTTTGTGATCATGACACGCACATGTGGGTGATCATATGTGTGTGTGTTTGTAAGGTTTTACTGGGGAGATTATTTTTCTGCCTTTTTATTGTCATTAGCAGTCCACCCCCACGTTCTCTGTGTCTTCCCCCTCTCACACTTGTGTTTTCTCCATTAATAACTCCTCTTTTTTCCCGTCACCTCCACCTGATAATTATGTGTCTGTGTAACTGTAAATTAAGAAAATATCTTTGTCCCTTACCTCTAAAATCAGCATTTTTTCACTGGAGGCCTGGTGTCAAGCTGTTTTTCAAATCCTTTCTTTTTAGCTTCTCGCTCTTCTGAAAGAGCTGATGAGGCAGAAAACAATATGATTCTCCTCTTCCAGCCTTCACGGCGAGTGTGGTCACCACTTCTTGTTTCCCTGCCAGAGGTTTCAGACCGTCGCGGCACCGTGCACTGGGAGTAAACACTGCGGTAATGTGTGTATGTGTGGGTAACAATAGCATTCCTGTATGAAAAGCAGCAGTTATTGCAGCACATCAGAGTCTAATGCCAGGCCGTGGACACACTGAGGAGAGTGCATGCAGTATGCGCTCTCTCTCACACACACACACACACACACACGCTCATTTAATGTTCACTGGCTCATCATATTTTCAAATAATATACTTTTTGGCTCAAGTTCATTTCTGAGGGATTTAGATTTCTTTCTCCACTAAATCTTCTCTCTATTTCCCATGAGATCATGAGCAGCATGAAGTGAGACATCAAACTTAAATGAGACCTGCTGGTGGTCTATAATGGTAAAGAAGAACAGAGTCTGAGTGATGGATTGTGCACATCTTCGGTTTCAACAGCTACTGTCCTGGGGAGGCTAAAGAGAGACACATTTGCAAACACAATATACCTGGCTTCGCACAGTAGCCTACATTCACTGACAATCTGCAGGATCGTGATATTCAAGTCCTAACTGCAGATTTTAGAGCTAATGTGTGAGTCCAATAACATGTTTATCAGCCCTGTTGGCGTTGTTGTTTTCTTTGTGAATTCCAGCTCAACTAAAAATGCTGATATATGAGTAATGTGTTTTCATGTGATGTGTATCCATTTTTGAATATCACTGCCTGCTTGTACAGCCTAGTTTTCGCGTTTGCTCTGGAAAGTACGTTTCTGTTTGAAAATGGTAAAACAGTAATTGTGAGGGTGAGTTGTGCGGAAGCTATTTCTGGGTTGCAATTTATTGTCTACTGTAGACCCAACATGCCTGGACATGCGTCCCATTAATTGGCAATGGTTTCACATCACAAATGACTTAAAAAAACAACAACACAGAAATGAGGATGTGGACAGTGACAGTTTATAGGTACAGGTTAGTAATACAGGCAACTCAGAGGCATCCTACAAAAGGTCAAGTAATTTTAGCACAATGGCTAGCCAGTGAGATAGCTACACTGTTTCATGTTATGCAACCAATTGATCATCATAACAATAGGACTGTTGCATTTCGACAAATCACAAACATGTTCATACATGAGGACTTCACAGGCCTTGGGGCTCTATCATAAGCTTGTCGCAAAGCAGCGCACAGAACAGCGTAAGTGTCATTGTTTGTTTCAGACTGGTGACACTGTCATTGTCACGCCCAGAGGCCACGTTTGTGTCAGTAGAAGATGCACCTGTGCCTACCTGTGTGCCCCCTCATCCAGTTGGTCTTAAATTGTGGTGTAGTCAGGCACACTGATGGCGGATTGCTATCTTCAAGCAGCAGAAAGTGACTGCGCCACAGACCATCAGTCTCTTTCCTGCTATTTAAAGAGCGCATTAGATGCACCTACACAGGTGGGTTCACACTATTCACACACTCTGATTATCCACCATTTAACCAGCAGAATGGATGTGGACATGCCCTAAATGCCCTTATTTTGTAAACCTTTATTATTTACCTATATTTGAGCAGAGAGCTAAGATTAAATGGTACACCATTTTCCTAATCAATTAAAATGTTTGTAATTACTTTGTTGAGCTCCTCGGCTTTTCATTAGTGCTATCCCAGGTGTAAACGAACTGTGAAGACACTGGTTCAAGGATAGCTGTTTTGAAACTCAAAGTTTGGCAGTATGGCTGCCACCATCTTGATTTTTTTGTAGCCAAAAGTGACACATTCGCACAAGAGGGTAGACAGAGGATACCGGGATTGGATTAGATCTCATTTCGCATAGCCAGACCTATCTCCACAGCGCTATGTCAGCGGAAGAAGGAAAAAAAGATCTGGCTTGTTTGTAATAATTTGTATTTCTAGATCCCTGCAAAAGAAGAGGTAAGAGCTGCTGGCTTGTTAAGGTTCTCACTGTCTCACTGCAACCAGATAAGGGTTAGAAATACTTGCCATATTCAGCGTGTAGGTTGCCAGCTCAAATCTCGTTGTTGTTCTTTCCTGTAGCGAAAGGATTTTGAAAATGGTAACGTGCTAATAGCGGTAGGAGGAGAATGAAAATGAAAAAACTGAAATAGTCTCCAAAGGGCAGGCTTTATTCTAACAGTGTACATACAGTGAGTCAGATGACTGGATCTGACTGAGAACCTGTGGACACATTAGAACAACTTAACATTTAGGTAGCCACACCTTCAAGCCGACCCTGCTTTATCATGTATCTTACTCTAAATGGGACCATGATTAAAAAAGTTACCAAGGAAGGGAACCTCATCAGGAAACTGTTGACTGAGATAATGAATCAAGTGAGCCGTAGGGTCACCCCCACGCTGGCCCAGAGAAAGTATGCAAGTTTCAGGCACTTCAGCAGTGGCCTCACTTTTCAAACTCCATTAATACTTTATACAATCAGTGGGCCATCCACAGGTGAAAATGGACCGACTTCTTGACTGACGGAACAAAGTGGAAACATAACACACTACAGTATTTCAAACTTTACCTGCATTTGAGTGTACATTTGGAACAGGATGGGAAAAACTGGGTGTGGACAGAGAACGAGCGACTGTGTCCACATCCTCACCAACTACTATCAGTGTGCCCTTGAGCAAGGTTGCCTCTCACATCCGTCTGTCCTCCCTCCTCCTTTTATTCCTCTATTTCCCACCCCTCCTCCTTCCTTCCACCCAATCCTCTGGCCTCCCTGTGGCTCATCAATATATCAACCACCCTGATTCTCTCTTTATCTCGCTCTCGGAGGCACTGCTGCGTACATTAAATATTTAGAGACAGACGGTCTAGTGCAACAGCCCGGCAACCTCTCCACTGTGTGTGTGTGAGAGAGAGAGAGAGAGAGAGAGAGAGAGAGAAAGAGAGAGGCAGTTTAAGCCTGCTCTCTTTCTCTTTCTCTCTGCCACTCCAGGGAGGGGAGTCTCCGGAAGAGCCCGACGGGTAGGAGAGCCCCACTCTTCCCGTGGGTATCACTGTGCGCGTGTCGGGGGTCATCACAGGGTGAACAGTGTGGTCTGAATGTCAAAACGCTGTGGAAGTCGATGTGGTGAGCGCAGAGGAAGACAGGAAAAGGCCACATGGAAAAATAAGAGGAGGAGGAGATGTGTGGTGTCAGTGTGGGAGGAAATCGTCAAATTAGGTTAAGCACATTTTTCTTTTTGTCTTTGTGGATGTTTGTGTTGGTCGGATTCTGTTTGATTGGTTTATGATGTAACAAAGAGAGCAACACGCAGCCAGGCAGATACACACAGCCTTGTTTGCCCTGTTGATTTTTTTTTTTTTTTTTACTCAATACTTCCTTCCAGCCCTCAGTGTGTTTCTACGTGTGTGTGTGTGTGTGTGTGTGTGTGTGTGGTTCCCTACCTTTGTGTAAACTCATTCTTTACCTCCCACACTTGAAGTCGTGAGCAGACAAACCGGCATGACAGTGAGAAAAGGAACGAAATGCGTCTCTGGCTTGTTGGAGAGCAAACAACAAATGAGCTTTTGTGTGAGTGCACTGCGCAGAGGCAGATCCAGTGAAAACAGCTATTAACATCTCTTAATAATCACTTTAACTCCTCAGAAACAACTCTCCTCTTTAATAAGGATCACTGGCTAACTGCA
This sequence comes from Acanthopagrus latus, assembly GCF_904848185.1. Taxonomy (NCBI): domain Eukaryota; kingdom Metazoa; phylum Chordata; class Actinopteri; order Spariformes; family Sparidae; genus Acanthopagrus; species Acanthopagrus latus. The sequence continues at coordinate 27,247,142 of NC_051039.1, read as the reverse complement.
AGTGTTAAATCCATCCGCGGCACCATTATACTGTCACGCAGTGTAGCATAGGCATACACTATCCCAAAACATCACGGAGAGCTCGGGCTGGAGCTTTTTTTATGGGGGGAAACCCGTAGTTTAACTTGTGACAATGTCTGTTTTAGAGTCAGAATACAATTGGACACTCCCCCGCTCCAAAATCTTACAAACATCCACAACCACCCACTCCCACAGTGTCAGTGCTGACAACTAAAATGGATGGAAAGTAAAACCATCTCACTTTGAGCAAAATCTGTCAGTATTATTGTAGCAGAGAAGGCGAAGAAACAGAGAGGACACATACTAGAGAAGCACATACTTGAGAATGTGGTTCATTTGTGTGTGTGTGTGTGTGTGTGCGCACGCGTGTGAGAGAGAGGGAGAGAGAGGGAGAGAGAGGGAGAGAGAGTGAGTAAAACAACATTCCAGTCATTCCTGAAGCACTAAACCAGCAGTACCAGAGAGCCCGTTACAGCCACACACACGGACACACATACACACACACGTCTATGGACACACAGCTGAGTCTCTTTATCACACTGTGCCTGCAGAGCGAGCTGGTGGATGTGACGCAAAGTGGTGGTCATAGTTTGTGGTGCTCAGGGGAGTAAAGAGGAAGTTACAGTGATAAATCAGACCAAAGGCGAATATTTGCAAAACATGATTCCATGTTTTTTCATCTTAAATCTGAACAGAATGCAAAGCAAATGAAGACAATCAAATGGTTGCTCTGATTAAAAGCACTTTTCAGTCGCTGTCCAACCCAATGGAAGATGACACACATTTTTGGTTTCCTTCCCATCACTGATTGTCATTTGGGGAGTTGCAGATCCCACTGATTAATAAGATTGGAAACTACTTTGTAAACATGTTTGTCACTGAAAAAGCTAAGCATATCTCTCATTAGGGAATTGCCCAAAGCTGATTTGATCACATGTAGAAATCAAAATAGTGCAGCATAAGCCATCCAATAAGAGCAAATCAATTATAAAACTGAAAAGCTAGCGATGTGGTTGTTGGATTATAATGTCCACTGGACATTCAGTCCTTCCAACAGTTTAGTCATGTCATCCGCTTTATCCCTTTTTCAAAGGGTCGCAGGGTTTGGGCTGGAGTCAATCCCAGCTGTCTCCGGGCGAAGGCAGGGTACACCGTGGACAAGTTACCATCATCGCAAGGTCCTCAGGAGCAACATGGGGTTCAGTATCTTGCTCAAGGACTTGCACCTCAGCTCAGAGGAGCCGAGCCATCCCTGTGTGCCTTGCTGTAGTTGGTTGCTGGAGTGCTGCCCAGTCCTGCTCGACCAACTACCACAGATCCGACCAGCATTCTGTGACACAGCCAAGATTCTCCTTACAGTACCCTCTACTTCCTTCAAGTCCTCACCTCAGTGCCTGCCTGGGAGACTTCTGGATCCTAGGACTGCCTGTATTGCCGCACCTCCCTCACTCTGGCAACCTTGAACTCCTCACTAAGGCTGTTAAAGGGGAGAGTCAGCTTGTTACTGTTGCCATAGAGGGCTGCCGCTCAGGCTTCTTGGTAATCTCAAACAATTTTGGAGGTGACAGCTTATCCTCCTCTCAAACCCTTCGACTGAAGACAGTGGGAATTCATACACCAGCAGTGACCACAATATCCTGGGTAGGATGCCATGCTGGTATATCTACGATTTGAATTTTCCCGGTAGTCCAGTTTCATCAACAGTTGTCAGCCCTCGCTTAACTTGTCGGTAAGTTGCCCGATGGAGGCTGCATCCATTCCGAGACAAGTTGTTTTAGTCTGAAACTGATGGGATTTGAGTACCTCCAAGAGAAAAGTGGAACTGGACAATAACCTTCCTTCTCTTCAGTTCTATGGACCTGGATTTTTAATAGTTTAAAGCACATTAAAGCCCAAATGACTAACCTACACAAGCCCTGAAGGATCCATCTGCTTCCTGGGACCTTCCTGGTTACTGTCAGGTCATCCACAAAAGCTCTGATGGGGGGCTGCCAGACATCAGACTTGGTTACTGGATCAAGGTCTAACTGTAGTGCTGCCAGGTCATCTTTTCCTTCTCTTGCCTCTCGGATTAGCTGTGTTACCCCTGGAATTCTGCCTTTCTGCACAGAGTTGTTGATGTTCTGGTTCTTGAGGAGGTCCTCTGTCAGGTGTTAGGAAACGATACTGAAAAATATCTTCCACTCGACACTGAGCAGGCAGATGGTCCTAAACTGCTCGACGTTGGCTGAGTTCTCCTCCGCTGGACCCACACATCTTATGCAAATCTCAATGACCTTACAAGTTCATAGCACCGAGTACAATTTCACAGAGTCACTAATGTGTTTGACAGCCAATATTTTCCTCAACACCATAGTTAACAGTGAGTGAACAGTCAACTGGGATTTCAGACACTTATCATTTTGCATCATTACTTACAGGTGTAGAGTCACACAACATTATATTTTACATCTATAAATTGTGGAGCTTTGCGTTGTCGAATTGCACAAATTATTGACACAATTCACATTTTCAATCAGTTAGGAAAATGTTTGAGGGCACTGTATAGTATATACATTTCAGACAAAAAAAGTGAATGTATTGTTTAGCAGCTGTTCTATTGCCTATGACATCTGTAATGTCAAAATTACAACTGACATGAATTTTCCAACTGATCATAACACAATCGGCTACCCTTTGAACTGTCACAAAATAGAACAAAATAAAGATGTTTCAAGAAAGTAGTTTGGAAGGAATAAACTAGTCTTTGCAAAGCTTCGTTTTAACAGAAGTTGGCAGAATCTTCCTTAAGAAGAAGAAGAAGTAGAAGAAGAAATATTTGTTATCCCCTCACTGGTCAACATGCGTGGCATGGGAATATCCAGAAAGATGGCGGTACCGGAAACAGCTTTTTCTGTCTTTTTTCTCTCAAAGCTGTTGGCTGTCTCAAAATGTTAGTAAGATACCTCTGGACTATTGGAAAAGGTGTTTCCATACACCATGAAGCTCATTCATTATTTTCCAAAAAAGGGGGAAAAGTGAATATAAACTTAGTTTGTTTTCTCAAAATGTTGGCATTTTGTCAACCTTTTCTAATGTGATACTTAAAAATGTGCATACAAATACAAAATGGCTACTGTTGCCTATGCATTTTGGTGTCTCTATTATTTAGCAAAAAATGGTTTTGTTAAGAAGTAAGCACCTGTCTCTATCATTTTTAAGATTATAAAGATTAAGAGTGGACTTTGTATTCTTTCAAGAATACCAACTGAGTGATGAATTTTCCCTGGATGTTCATCAAATTGATCACCTTATCATTTTCAGACAGCGAGATTCAGCAGTAAGTTCATTCGTAACCAAATGACTGACAGCTGATGGTTAATTAAAGTTAAATCAAAATTCTGTGATATCCTTTTAATCATTTTAACACTTTTTTAAGCTTAAACCTTAAACGCTCTGAATCTGGTGCTCAAGGCTGTGACTCACCCATCTGTCAGTCTGTGAAGCTAACGTTAGCTTTAGGTACTAATTACAGAGCTGTGAGGGGTTAGAAGCCACATATGAAAACTTGTCAGAACAAACTCACCAGCAGTTTGTCAGTATCATGAGTGGATAACTAAGTTGCAGTTAATAATTTGCAGAGCTACTACATCAACTTATCTGACAATCTATAGGTTAATAGACATAACATGTGTCCCTCTGCTTGTGGTCAAATAGCCCGGTGTTACAGTGTTTGTTTCAGACTCAATCATAAAACTCATTGGTAGAAGAATGAACTATTGAATTTCAATTCAAAATCTGTGATGCACTCTCTCAGCCAAAGATCACTCTCCACTAAGGTGTGGTGCACTATCAGCATGTAAAAAGAAGCAGCAGCAAGTTATTTGAGCCAGTATTTTGCCCAGGGCCAGTGGAGACATCTCCTTGCTCAACCCAGAACAACAACAAGTGAACCAAAGCCTTTTCTCCATCTACAAAGCAGAGAGAAAGCCAAGATGTTCTGAGAAAATCCTCATGGCTTCAGGTCAGGCAGAAAGGGGATGATGAAACAGTCAGAAACAGTGTTGTAAAATGTTGCTTCGGCCACTGTTATTCTGTCCATGCCATTGTCATGTCCCTGTTATGCATTCTTATATTTCTATGTTTGTGGTTTTAGCATTGGCCCGATCACAGTTGTGATGACACAGTGTCTTCAGTACAATGCTAATATTTTCTTGGATGTTTGATTAATCAAGTTTTCTTTTTTGTACAAAAAAGACCCCCTTCATTCCCCTTCGTTCAGCTATAACTACTGGTGACCTCTTAGTTCTTTCTCTGTTTACTTCAGAGTAACCACTGATGCTGTTCCCTTCCTGTACTCCACAAGATGTTTCCCTGGAAAGAGCTCCAGGGCTCAGTGAGAACATGGTGGAAACAAGAATGTAAAAGTTCACCAACAACACTGAATAACTTGAATCATCAAAAGATATCCACAAATGGGACGTTTACACAAATTACTGGAAGAGTTTTGTTCAGGTAACAGCTCGTTTAACACTCTACCTTAAAAATGCTCATAGCTTGATTGATTCAGCAGTGGTGTGACAAGTTACAGAACATCAGTTGTGGCGTGGTGTTTGTGTGATTCCATCCACCTGTTTTTCGTGCATTTTCAGTGTGCACATAGAAATGAAAAAATTACAAAAAAAGTTATTTGGTTTAGCTGAGGCTGAAAATTTAATGTATCAATGAAAGCTAAAACAAGCAAAGTGCAATGGAAACAGACTTAAATCATGTAAATCATGACGCACATGAAACACGTGGCTGAAGTGACCACTGAAGCAACTGCTCCACTGGAGAGATTAAAATGTAGGCCGACAAAAAATCAGATCTATGTGGAGTGATGAGGAAACTGCAACCTAACTCAAATGAGAACATACAAAAGGCATATTTCCCACTGCTTTTGCTCATTTGAGCTTTGACAGGTGCAGCTTTTATCAGGACTACATCCAAAAGTCCAGGCCTCACCACTCTGGCAGACTCACAGACTTTGTGTGCAGGTTCCTGCGACTGCTCAGGACTGTCTGGACTCACAGTTCATCCATTCCACAAGGGCCCTGAGGCCACTTTAAGTGACTACACTTGGAGCGCAGGTTGAACTGAACTATACTGATTTAATTGCCCTAATTAATTGCAATATGGTTGTGTTGTTTTAGTTGAAATGTGACTTAAAAAAACTAGGGAATTTGACCTTGCCAACCCAGCCAAGCATCAAGCAAGTGAAGCAAGACAAGACATTTACTTAGCAAGGCAGCTAATATTACTCTTCTATTGATGGTCCAAAGCTCCTGTAATAGCGGTGTAAACACATACATTAGGTGGCGGTGCTCCGAGCAGAGTCAGCTAGCAGAGCTAAGTTGAAGCGACACTCCACAACATTTACAGGTTGCCCTCAACTCCAGAAATTACAGAGAAATGATGCAGGACATCCGGAGGACATCAAAGTGAAAGCCAGAATTTTTTCTGGAACAAGTGACCAGGACAGAGTTGATGTGACCGAGAGTCCATTCACCCTAATACACGTCACTGTAACATTAAAATGATTTTGGAATTGTTATATAATGTTACTTTAAAAATGTCCCTAAACTTGGATGGAACCTTGGCTTGTGATGGTGGTTCCCAAACTGGGATCAGGAGATCTCGTGGGTCACATGAGATAATGGCCCGAGCAGGAAACAAGATAAAAGAGTTCTCCAAACTTTGTTCAACTCTCAAGAACTATACAGTTTATCCTTTCAGTCCTCTAGAATTGATTCAAATTTTAAAGATCTTACTAGTGGGAGTTCAGTGTTCACAACTTACAGACATGGAACCTATGACGAGGGGTTACAAGGAGGTTTTCCTTCATGGTAACAACCAAAAAAATTTTGAAACCACTGGTGTATGATATCAAAGTGAGAGCTTACAAACACTGGTTTTCACACAAGAATCACCTCATTAATCTTTTAATACTGAAACTGGGAACAGATCAGGAATAAAACCTAATGGAGTGGAGGAACAGACACATGCTGTCGATCTTTGAATTGCCATGTAGACTGTGTGACTGTGTGAGTGTGTGTACTGTATATGAGCAGGAGCGTGTGCGTGTGGGTGTGTGTGTGTGTGTTCAGGTCCATATCTCTGTTGGTCTAGTGTGTGAGGGGGGATGAATGGCTGCATGTGTGAGTACATGAGTGTGTGTTGGTGGGATGGTTCGAAAGAGACAAGGGAGCACATATGGCCTGAACAGTCGGGGATGGAACTCAGAACTCCCACATGACATGGCAGATAAAAATAAAATGGGAGAGACACACACACACACACACACACACACACACACACACACTGAGGGAGGGAGAGAGAGAGAGAGAGAGAGAGAGAGAGAGAGAGAGAAGTGACCTCACTGCCACATTACCTTGAATTAAACCACGTGTGTTTATGAGGATAAGATTAAGCGCGTTTGTGTGTGTGCATGCTTGTGATTATTTTTGGCATTGACTGGTGATTGGGAAGAGGAGTGTCATGCAATGTAGAAGTACCTGTGATTCACAACATTACTGTGTATTACAAAAAAAAAATCATCTGTCACATGTTTGCTGCGCTGAAGATCATATTTTCATTGGAAACTTAAATGTTTCATCCTGGTTAGGAGGCTGTGACTGATATGACTGTCGTAGAGACCAAGCAGGACTTTACAAGGGCTCGCATTTGAAATGAACAGAAAAACACAATATTTCTTATTTCCTTTTCTTTTTGTTGCACCTCACTGTGGCAGGAGTATTTTTTAACAGCTATTATTAACGCATAATGGTTCTGTACTTCTCTTTATTATTGAGCGCTTTAAATGGAACTGAAACCTATTCGACTGCTGAACCTTTTGTAGGTCGTGCACAAAACAAAAATCACCTAAATGCCTCAGTCTGTGTAACACTGCCCTAGTTTGTGTCTACATAGTCTGTTTTTTTTGTTGTTGTTTATTTTTTCTAAATAAAACTAAATTCTTCTTCACAAAAACAGACTTCTGCTGGAGTTTGAGCACCTGTTAACTCTTTATTTGGTCACCACTGTATTTTAGGCCTTAAACAACTGCAAAGGAACACAAGTAGTTTTGGATCTCATTTGAAGAATGTGCATTTTCAAATCCCTCATACAGCTAATGAAACAAACTAATCCATGTTGTGTTTTTCTCTGGTGGAAAATGTGTAAATGAACAAGAATCTTGAATATGTTTTAGGAAGCTATAGCCCTCGGCTGCTCACCCATGTGTTAAGAACTTACACACTAACATAAAACAGACTGTGTATTATTCACTGTTATGAACTCTACACACAGCGGCAGATGATGTATTATCATGAAACCATGCATTTCACCCAAACAACGCATCACATGAGCAGGCCAACCAATAACCTGAATCGAACATCGGTTATCGGCACATAATAAATTTGGTGTCATTATTATGAAATGGTCTAAGCTATGAGTCATCATGCACAAAGTATCACAGGACACATAAAGAATGCTCACATCCTTCCTCTATTTTGTCTTGTTTTTGTTCTTTCACAATTCTGATAATATGACAAGAAATACGAAGAAAGAAATGATCTCATTACATATGGACTGAGATGCTGATTTGTGCTTGTAGCTGTGCATGTCACTGAATGTATACTGACGCTTGATGAGTTGCACTGCATTTCATTACTTTTACATCAAGGTGCAGGTCTGAAAATGTAGTTTGGGACACTTCTACACACAACAGTAGTAACCTGTAAAGAAAGGTAGTTCAGGTTTGAGTTACAGTGTAACTCATGGGACCAGTCCGCTCCTCTCCGGGATGCACTGTGGACTCCACCCCTGGTTTTCTTTGTGTCCATCAGCGGGCTCCTCACAGCCTCTAGCTGGTTTTTACTCAACTCCTGTCCTGATATCACTCCGCTGGCATGGTGGAGAAGCGGACCTGATTATTGTGATGGTGGCAGGCGGCAGTCACTGACTACAGACTTCCGCCACAGCTTCCCATATCCGCGTTTTGCGCCGTATGGGCTACTCGAGTTGCCTCACAACCGGACTACCGAGGGCGCTTGTGCTCTTCCCCCCAACTAAACAACATCTTCACCGGGATTTCTTTCAAACCAAAAACATATGAGATGCAAGTTCACTGGGAAACTCCGGAGCCCGTTCGGTTCAGGCAGCAAAACTTTTTCTCAAAGGACAACACGGTGAGACGGCGAGTGGACTGTTGCTGCCGCTGCAGCTGCTGGCCCTCCGCGGGACGGGTTGTGTGTATATGACCGGAGAGTGCCTGCTAACGCTCAGACCTTCACCGTATTGTTGTTGTTTTTTTCCAGCCGAGTTGTTGTGAGCAGCGTGGCAGCGGCTTTATTGTTGAATTCAGTTAGGGGCTGGCTCCGCTCTCACTCGGGCTGGGTGTTATTTGTGTTGTCGGGAGCGGTTTGTTTGGAAACAGAGCCGAGGAGGGAAGAAGAGACGGTCACTCGCGAGCCCCTCGCCGCACGACTGCTCGGCTCACAGCCCTTTAAACCTCCCCGCTTTCCGCTCGCTTCGGCGGCTGCTCCCGGTCGTATCTTCCGCCCGCTGCCCGGCTGCTTGGGACCCTTCGCCGGGGAAGACAGAGCGGCAGAGGACACTAGGTGGTGGAGGTGGAGGTGGCCGGAGTAGGAGGAGGAGGTGGTGGTGGCGGTGGCGGCGAGCTTGACGGGGAGAAAAGTTCTTCCAAAATAGCAGCCACTCGGCCCAGTGATGGGGGACTTCGCCTCCCCCGCTGCCGGACCCAACGGCAGTATCTGCATCAACAACAGCATGAACCCGGCCGCCGGGAGCGTGGTGCCCGCCGGGGCGGTGGGCATAACTAAGCACAGCACGGTGGTGGAGAGGCTGAGGCAGCGGATAGAGGGCTGCCGGAGACACCACGTCAACTGCGAGAACAGGTACCAGCAAGCCCACGCCGAGCAGCTAGAGATAGAGCGGAGAGAGACGGTCAGCCTGTACCAGCGGAGTCTGGAGCAGAGGGCCAAGAAGTCGACCGGCGGCAGCAGCAGCAAGCAGCCGCAGAGCAAGCAGCCGGACCCGGACTCTGCCTCCTCCACGGAACAGAGGAATAACACGCTCATAGCGGTAAGGACGAGCTCTCAATCACGGCCAAGACTGCCCCGAGACGCCCGCTCACTCACACACGAAAACACCACACACTCAATATACAGTCCCTCTTTCGTTTCCCCCTCCATCTCTCTGTCCCCAAGAATCTTTGCCCCCCATCAAGCTGCAAGCTGCACTACTACTACTACTTGTTCACTACTGTGAAAACTTGTTGAAAACACGTTCGCTGAGCGCTGGCAATTGCTTTGCAAACACACACTTCACTTTTTCAAACCAGAGTGCCAACTAGTGCTTTTGTTTACAAAGAAACCCAGGCCCTCATGGAGAAAACAAGCTGCTAGGGCTTGAATGCTGCAGGATTTGGAAATGACAAGCCTGACAGCGAATATTTGATCTTTTTGCAAGATCAGTGCTGCTTTCTTCTCAAAGGAGGGTTGAAAGTGTGGAAGGCACAGCTAATTGTCAAGTTAAGATTTTCACCTCAGGAACTTTTAACCAACTTCTGGAGGATTGCTGCCTCTTTTCTTGTGCACGAAAAACAACTTCTCCTTTCTTGTTCTTTGTTTTTGTGTGCAGATTGTTCTGCAAGACAGGCAGCGCTCACATTGCAACATTGCTTCCTTGCTCTCAGCAGCAGCAGCAGCAGCTTGTGCTTCGGCCCCTTCTGTAACCTTTGTAACATAGTCACAAAATCAGCAGTCTCCATAATGTTGGAAACACCTAATGACAGCCGCCTCCTCGCAACATGTGTCTTGCCATCAGGCATGAAAGTTGTATCAGGCGGCTGCCACATAACATTTGTCTGTACTGTAGGTAACTTTTGGAGACTCATTCATAATTTACACAAAATACAGTGATCGCATGACACATCACAGAAGGAGGCTTTTCCCAGAAAACTGCATGTCTTTTTTGAAATAATGCAGTGGTGCTTGAGGAAATATAAACTCACAGCAGATTTTACAGGGAATGCTACAATGATTTCCTGTTGGTAGGGGGCAGTGGTATCATATGGAAGATCCTTGTGTTTCTTATAGCTGTCATGAGGATCTTTGTTTAGAGGTTTTATTGAAGAGCAGGTCAGATCATTAAATGATCACATTTGTAATTTGCAAAGAAAATGTTCAGATTTTTGCCCATTGTCGCTCGCATGTCTGAGATGGAGACAGACACGGTCGAACTGCATGTAGTGTCCCCTGTTCGCACCACATCTCTTGTGGGTAAGCTCTGCTTTTCTTCGGAAAGGACCAAAGGATACATGTCGGGAATGTCAACATTGTTATCCCCTTTTGTTGCTGCAATGAGCCCAGTTCCTCCCCTTTTGAAATGCAAAATCAGAACGTCCTTAATTTCTGAGACGGCCCGGTCGTTATTTAAGAGAGCCACACAAGCCTGACCAGCCACAGCTTTAGAGAGCAGCAGTGATTTTAATAGTGTAGGACCTCCCAGCGGCCCTTGTGGACATTAAACCGAACCGCCCATTAGATGGCCGGCAACAAATGCTCAGAGAATGGAGGGATTACTGCTTAAAGACACAGTGGCATCCCTCAGCTCCGTCCCTCTCTCTGCTCTTCTCCCAGTCAATGACGGTGACACCTCAGATGCATACACTCACTGCATTCAGTAGCTTAAGCTCAGGTTACCCTCTTTATGCTACGTTGTAAATTCTTGGGCAATAATAAAGGAGATAAGAGGAAAAGAGAGTGAAGTCTGCCGTCCCTCTCCTGGTTTTCCTCTGAAGAACAGAGCTGCAGCTAGATGGCTGTATGTAGTCACTGCAGAAGCAGGCATTCTTGGAAAGCCAAGTATGCTGTTAATATAGCTGCACACATCGCAGGCACACGCACATGCACAAATACCCAGAGGGTCTTAAATCTAGAGGGGTTATGTTATATACTGTTAAATATACTGTGTAGAAAAGGTGTATGTTAAAGGCAGTTTCACCTACACCTGAAAGATGAGCGCATGGGCAAACATGATTAAGTTGCATATGAGGCCTTCACAATGCAAGTCTAAAATGACGCAAATGATTCTGTGAAGTGTGTGTGCTGCTGGGCTGGTTGGTTTGCAGTGTCAATACCATAATTGTCAGTTTGAAGAATGTCAGGAATGTCTACAATGTACAAAAAGCAAATATGTGAAAATCAGTGCGTCTCAGAGAGATAAAAGCAGCAAGACAGTGTTCGACAAATTGAGAAGACATTTGTGTTCAAGTTATGACAGATTGTAGTTCTGAATGGAAATGATAGACTAGCAATTCAATGATCCATCCTGTCTTTGTGTGGTATTCTTGAGAATTTTGTATTGTCATGTGCATCCCAGTACACTGTGCTCTGGTCTAATGGTTCTCAGACACACCCACGTCGTGGCAGGGGGAGGCCTATAATTATGGAAAGTGTGTGTTTGTGTTTATAGGCTAACTATTAGTGAGAAAGGAAAAGAAGACACCGGGAGAACGTAGTGTCTTTCCCACCGTTTATTTGACAGGATTCAAAGAGGAAAGTGGCAAACTACAAAACATTAAAAGCTGATTGGATGTGATATTCATAGTGACACCTCATACAGCCTGAGAAGTAAGGTTGGAAAACAATCGTCGGTTAATGGATATTCACTTCCACAAGATGGACACCTCCAAACCTGTAACTGTCTGGTAATTAGAGGGTTGCTTGTGAAACAACAGGGCCTCTTTCTGCTTTCTGCCAACAGCCATGTATCAAATTGCACATTAATTTTCCTATAAAAACTGCTGCACTCGTGACACTTTACATACTCCGAATTAGTTGTCCACCCAATGCTGTAAGTTATGGCCGTGATAGACAGTGTCCAACTCACAAGCACAGCTGATAATTATAGTTTCTTTGGAGATATTGAAGGTGTGTTGTTATCTCACTGTCTATCGCACACACACACACACACACACCTCATACTTATAAAGTGGTCCTCAGTAGTGGCTTCCATGACTCTAAGATTCAGTTCTTTGTCATTTGTTATGATGAATCTAAAATATTCATGCCATTAAAAGTACATTACACTTAGAGGAACATGTGGGACATGTTGGACATGCAATATAAAAATGAAGGTGTTTTTACACTTATGCAGTCAGCGCATACGCTCCACACAGACTTTGCTTATACACAGAAACAGACATTAAGAACATTGTGGCTGTGGGCAGAAAACAAGACAGCACGCAGGCTTTCATGATCATGTGGACACATAGAACGGAGAGGGGGAATAAAGCTGGATTTATTGTGCATTTAGGGGTTTACAACATTATGCATGTAGCTGCTGTAGGCTACACCACAACTGACGTACTCCTGCTCAAACACGTCACTGTTTGTCATAGTTACAGTGATTATAGCAGTACAACTTGGGACTGGAAACCTGTGATTGGTCAGTTTGTGTTGTCTCCTGTAAATTTATGACATCGTTGGAGATCGTTGACACTGTTAGTGTTGAAGAAATACAAGGCCATAGTATTTATTCTACATGAAGCAAGTTGAAGAAATGCTTCAGCCTACTAGTAATTTTTTTGATACAGACCAAAATGCTTGGGATAATTAATGATTATTAAATTCACAGTTCAGTTTACTATTTCATGAACTGATGTCATGTTAGATGATTCATTTATTGGTCCTTTTACTGTAAAACATCCTGTCTCTGTTAAATATCTGTCACAAGTGTTTGAAAACCACATTTGAGGGATCATTGTGAAGAAATGTGCAAATTGGCTGATTTATCGAATTCTTTGCTTCATAATATCTGCGTCGGCCCCAAAACTCAAGTATCATTCAAACTCTACTTATAGGTATCTGCAGGACTCTTGATAACCCCTTCACATCAACACTTACCAGTCCAGTGATTTTAGGCGATGACCACCAGTGATTAGTTTAGGGGAGGTACATCACTTAGGTTTTCACAATATATTTATAAATGAATGCCATTTGTAAATTTGATTGATTAATGTTGCTGTTTTTAGTGAAAGATGTTGTGATATTAGATTTTGTTGTGCAGTCCAACTATTTATGTAGTGCTTGAGGAGATGTGTATTGTGATGCAGCCTAAAAATATTTCAGTATTATTTAAAGGTAATAAGTGCAGCCATAGAATGCATTATGGCATGAAAAGAAAGGTCAGTTTTTGTGCACTGATAGGTTTGTCGGGCCCTGTTTGCCCATATAGTCAACTTTTCCCTCCATTGAAAGTTTAACTGGTAGTTTTCTTTGAGCGAGAAAGCTGCACAGGAGCATCACAACAGTTCAGAGTTTCAATCTCAGCCTCAATTGTACGGGACCGCTCAGTCATTAGAACACCAAAACATCAGTTAGATATAATCAGTGTGTGATGGCTGTTGGATTAGAGGTCATTTGGTGCGCGCCCAATCTCCCAGGATAACTTGTGACAACCTGCAGGGAACAGTTGTGAGCTTATTCATTACTCGATGTGCTGTTAGAGACAGAAGTAGAGTGTGTATTCTTCTTGTTTCTTCTTTTATATAATTGTTGAACATCAGCACAAGACCAAATATTGCATGTTGATAGTGAGTGACACAAAAATCTGATATTTCTTAAAGTTTTCCATCGCTAAACAGAGGTCTGCTGTCAAATTTCATTTTGCCTGTGTTTGATATCTTAACATGATGTGACGTTTCCCACTTTTGGCTAGTTATCTGAGGGCAGAACAGCAACAGAACATGTTCATCAGGAGCTGTTATGTTTTCACTGTGTGTTTTGTATGCAGGCAGGTTTCTTTGTTGAGATCCTGATGGAAGCACTCAGGCTGCTGTGAGGCTCAGTCCTGTGACCTTTCAGTTACAGGCACGTGTCTCGAAGTCGATGGGCCACGATCTTGCTTAAAAACTGATTTGTGACCTGTACTTTTTCACTAAACATGCAGTCAGATCTGATTACCTAATCGCTAACAAGTTTGCAGCTGCAAGGCCGAGCTGCGCAGTGAGGGGCTCGTTAGTTCCACTGAAACACAGTAGCTCAGGACAGTCTGTCTTCAGCTCTGCTCACTCCTTGGCATCCACCTCGCCGAGGAATGTCTCTCTCTGACACACGCACACACGCACACACGCACACACACACACACACACACACACACACTGTTGTCCTGCTCAACTTTTGGCAGTAGAGGCCAGAGTGTGGGCGGCTGAGTTTTCATGAATCCGAGGCCTTCCCTCTCTCTCCCTTCCTCTTTCCCCTCCCTCCCTCCCTCTGTTCACTGCTTCTCTGGTTTCAGCGTTAGCACGGCGCTAATGTAGTGTAGATGGGTCTTGGTGGCTATAGCATTGTTAATGTCAGCTGGGACTGCTCTCCAAGAGCTATATTTAAACCACTGAGCTGGCATGGAGCTGACACACATCAGTACGTACTCGCACACACGCAGAGCGTGACGTCGACATCCACCCATGACATCACAGTCATGCTGCTTTCCACTCATTTAACTGACTCACTCTTGTCTTTTGTCATTCACTAGTAATAGTAAGTAATAGCCATCATTTTTCCTGCTCTTTTATGATTTAATTCAAATATTTTTTTGCTTCTTCTCACCCATGTCCCTCAGTCCCTGCACACACACACACGCTGATGTTTTTGATTTTGGGCGGCTGTGACCACATTCCCTTCCACCCACGCTTGTTCACATGTTCTACAGGAACACACACACGTTCGGCACAGACCCTTGGATAAGCGAGGGAGCAGTGTTCCCTGCATTTAGGCTGTTGGAGCAACACCAAACTCCTGCCTAGAGTCGAAAGTTTGTTACTTAAAAGTGAAAGTAAAGATCTTAGTGGAAATTATCATTTTTGCATCCCAGTTTTTCTTTTCTTTGAAAAACTATTAAAATCCTGATGATGATGTGAAATGTGGTGGTGTCTGTATCAAAAAAAGTTTTTTCTTACATCTTGAGAACAAGATTTGTATACTTCTGCAACACTAGTGCAGTTTTGTCACCTTTTTACCTTCACAATCTCACTGCTAATCACACTAGTAATAAAATAACTTTTAGCTACTCCTTTTCTGTCATGCACACATACTTAAAAGCTTTGTCCACTTGGTAAGAAGGTTGTACTTACATAATCAGTGATGGTTCCGCAGGGTATGGCAGACGGCCTTGTTCATGTTTCAGTCCTCAAATATTTACTCGGCTAGCTTCATGGGCTTCTTTTGTCCTCTCGTCCTGACAACTGCATCGTATTTTCCTGCTAAAACCTCAGTTGTTTAAGCTCTTCTCTGGGATTTTTAGTGAGGCTGCATCAGGTATTGTTTGGCTCTAACAATCAGCGTCTGTTTTGGTTCAACATGTGTCTCTCTGTGCTTCATAGTTATTCATTTACACACATTCACACTCTTCTGCTGCCCAGTAAAGCCACCTTTTTTCCACTTCTGTGCATAAAGCAGCCACAGTTTTACAGTGACGTGAGACATGCAGGATGGGAAGAGAGCGTGAGATGATATGTGACAAAGGATATTTTAACTCCTGCTAATGCAGTTACTTGTCAGGCAAATGTCATTCCCAGTCTCAGAAGGCAGTTTTGTGTTCTCCAAAGCATGTTGATACGGTGGCAGCCCATTCAGGTAAACCCAATTGTGGTTGCTGTTACTACTTTGATAGTCAGATAACAACAGAACGTGGCATTTGAAGATGTGGACTCTGGCATTTTTTCGCAATTTTGACAGTCCTAAGACCAATTAATTAATGATATTATTGTGTATACAGCCCAATATAAAATGCCTGAAATAAGGTCTGTGGCCAACACAGGCTTACAAAATTTACAATTTTTGTTCTATTAAATGAAATACATCAGTAAATAACCAAATTGTGAAGAGTTAACATGTCTTAAAAAATGGCTGTTGCTAACAAATGGCTAAATTTGATTACAGAAGTCAGGGACATTAAACATCATCACACAGAACAAGGAGAGCCATCTACTGTCTAATCACTCTATAGCAGGAAGCTTGGCGGTGTGACTTCAGTATAGTTGGTGTGTACCATCACATTAGCTTTTTAATTCAGGTAAATTGTGTTCACACTTCAAATATCATCAAAGTGATATTCATTTGTGAAAATTATCTTGCTGAACAACACATGTAAGTGATATAAGCTTGTGCTCGCCACAGAGCTTGTTTTCTGCACCAATCCAAAATCCAATTCAAAAATCCCATAGGCTTTTTGTCAAGGGAACCAGGGCGATACTTCTGAGTTAGGCAAGGAAAATCAGGCATCCCTGCAGCAGTCTTATTTCTTCAATACAAAGCTGCTGGCTCTCCAATAGACTTAAGTGCCTCAGAAATGCTCCAAAGTAAACAGACGGCCACTGGGAGGACTCCCCCAGTGCCTTCAGTGCTGTTGTCTTATCTCTGTTGGTTGTGTGCTGGTGCTGTCCCTTTGTGTGGATGTTGTCAGAAGGCTGCTAGCTTGCTCCTCTGCTTACAATAGGTGGCATAGCATTAAAGAAGCATCTGAACGGCAGTTTAGATTTTACATTATTGATAACTGAATGATGGGAACCCATCTTTGTTCCATTCACCCCCCATGTAGTCACACACACACAAACGGTAAAATGGTAAAATATAGATGAGGTTGTTATCAGAGATGCCTAAGTCCTGTGATCTACCACGTGTGTGTGTGTTTGTGTGTGTGTATGTGTGTGTGTGTGTGTGTGTGTGTGTGCGCATATGATGAACTATGTGAGTCGCATTACTCATAAATGTGAGAGCAGAGTGAACACGCATGTAGATATGAGTGGATGTGCAAGTGATGGCAAAGAGTTTAACTCCCACTGTCATGACTGGATGTTGTGAACAGTTTTCTGTTTTATCTTCTAACATGTAACATATGACATTAATTTCATTTGTACATAACACACACACACAGACACACACACACACACACACACACACACACACACACACACACAGAGCTGAATTAAATGTAGCAGTCTATTAATTTTGGCAGTGGCTCTTTTTTTCTTGACTTCCAGCACTTTGTGAGGTAAGTGACCACCAATTAGGAAACTATTCTACCCCCAAGTAGGCTTCATAAAATAACGTCCTTGGCCACCTGCTATCACTCACTACCTCTGTCTATATGACTACTACTAGTAGTAGCTTGTGTCGAGTACTTGTACAGTGTTAAGTAAGATGATTCAGAAAGACTACCAGAAAGGTTTCATGCCAACCACAAAACTCTCTTTCTTGGCAGGAATGTGCATGCCCCCTTTTCCACTGGTCAAAAATCCCACTTAAACACACTGAGAACTGGCTTTTGTAACTTGAATGAGGGTAAAATAATTTAATCATGCAGCTCTTCTAGACTTTGCAAATGTTATTGGACCAAATGGGTCAGGTTTGGGGATTTACATCGGGTTGACCCGCATTAAAAACGACCTGTGTAGACCTGCTAATTTAAGTGGAAAAGCGGTATTACATTTGTGAGGCAGCAAGTAGCTGTCAGCCAACAAGATCTCACATCACCATCTACTGTGGGGCATCAAAGGCTGCTGCAGGTCAGGTCTGGCACCTTCATGGTTTACATTCCTCTGGCCCAAAAAATAGCCGTCAACAGACAATTTTTTGTTTCAAAATGCAATTTAGACAAGGAAAGGAACCAATGTACTGGAAATTATAGGTAGCTCAGGGACCAGGGGAGTGTTGCTTGCTGATAGCTGTTTAGTATGCTAACTTCACTTGACATCTGTGTAACAAAATGCATGGACATTCAAAACTGCTATTTCTTCACACTCTGCTGATGATTTTAGGTAGTTTCCAACAAGAACAATGTACATATTGCACTTTTAAAAAGGCCTCCAGAATTTGAAGTGAGTTGAGACACCCTTTCAAATAAGGTGCTTTTTGGATCATGTTGATGGAAACTTGTTGTGTTCCTCTTTCATAGCAAATTAGTACAATATTAAAACTGAAGTCTTAATAACTTTTTCATGTTTTTTTTTCACCAAGTTTTGCCAATGTAGGTCTTTCCTTCCTTATTTATCTTCACTATTTCCCTTATCTGCTAGTTACCAGCAGTGAATGCTTCAACACTTAAATAAACCCAACACTTCTCTGCCTCATTTTACACTCTCCTGTGATTTGTTGCTGCACGACAGTTGCATCATTAGCAAACACATCTGGTTTGTGGTATTTCATCCATTACTGTTGACTTATGGCGGAAGTATTCATATCTTTTATTTTAATTGAGGTATGTTCTGGTGTGGTTTAATTAGGACTGTCATGATCTGTGTGACACATTTACTGATATATGACAAAGGCGATTTGTCATCCATACATGCTCATCAACATGATTTTTGGTCTCGGAGGTTTATTCACACATAGTAAAAGTACTTAGTCGATAGTGACAATTGAGGAAATATCACCTCCCCTTTGATTCTTCAGCTTCCTGTTGGTGCCAGGCAATTACCCAGTGACCTTCCTGTTTCCGGTTTGTCTGTTTACATTCAGAGTTAGTCAGTCAGTCAAAGTCCATTTGAAGACACTCCCCACAAAAAATCATTTTCTTGTACTAAATCCCCCTCCATCCTTTCCTTTATTTCTACCTCCACCCATCACACAGCGACCTCTGCTTGATCCTGGTCAGGATCCTTTTCTTGTCCTATTTCTCCTTACCCTTTCAATTCTACCTCCATTTGACCTTCCATTTCTCCTCTTTGTAATCTCCCCTCCTTCCTTCCCTATCCATCATTCACACCCACCTGTGCTTTTCTTTCTCTCTCTCTCTCCATCCCTCCCTCCATCTCTTTGCCCCTTGTCTCCAGTGATCCCTGGTTCAGTCTCAGCTAGCAGGCTTAGCGCTCTAAAGCTCTCTCAGCGCAGGTCGGTGACTGGGAGAAATCCTGCGCTAAGAGGGAATTACCTACCACACAGACTCCAGTGGCACATAAACACAGGCTGATACTGTATACCACAGACCTGTACGCACGTATACGCACGCACACACACACACACACACACAGATATCCGTTCAATCGCAGATAACAGGTCTAGTTGAACTTAACCTGATGTATCTTCACACGATTAGCATGCACACGTTTATTTGTGCTTGTGTGTGTCTATGTAGTTCTGTGTCACATTGCACAAAATGTCGGGACCTGAATCATCTGCCTCTTCCCTCCTTTGTTAAATGACATTTGTTGTTCTTTCTAGGGCTGGCCAGACCCCCCGCACCTTCCTATTGAGCCAGTGTCATGAATTTTTTATGAATGTTTGCGTGTGCAAGTGTGTGTGTGGGGCCCTCAGCTGCATCAATAGCCATTAGTGCAGCAGCCGGGGTAATTGTGCCACAGTGGCTGCAGTGCAGGAGAAGAAAAAAAGACCACATTATCTGATAATACTGCAGAGGGCAATATGGAGGGAAAGATGGAGCGAGGACATGGTGGGGCACAGCAGGACAGTGTGAGGGAGGATATTAACTGTGGTCACAGTTAGCTGCATGGTTGCTATGCTACTGTCTGATAACTGATTTACACCAGGTGATTTCAGACTGGAAGTCTTGTGGTGCTGCATCATTGGGACCTAAAAATACTGTGTGACACTGATTCTCTGATGACTCTTTATATTGCCAGAGTATACTTGAATACTACACATTTGGATGGAAAAAGGGCTCTGAGGTGGATGTTGTCAGTGTCAGCTGACCTCAGTTCATCCACTTGTGATCATTAAATTACTGTTTTGAAAACACTGTTGTTGATTGTTGAGCATGGCTGTTCTTTCTTGACCTTGCAACCAACAATTTGACAGAAAAAAAATCTCAATTCCAGGTCACTTACTTTTCCAAAGCTTGAGAGCTTGAGCTTGAGAAATGAGACCTTCAACTCCTCTGTGAGAAATGGAGATGTTGTTGAGATGCTAAAGTTGTGGATCTTTTTGTCAAACTGTAAGAATGATAACTGGAATGCTTTGAGTTGTGTTGTTGACACAAGACCATGCCCCCACATTATCACTGCACCACATGTTTATCAGCCTTCTTGAGCACAAAGAAGAATTCAGCAGTGCACTTCATTATGGAAAATATTAAGAACTGTGGTCCTGTGAAATAAACAAAATGTGTTAATGATGTTGCAAATTTCTTAATGTTCACATAAATGTATGTTCAGAGATATTTATTTTTGACATTGTTGACACAGTTGACATTGAACTGTTAGTGGACGTTAAGTCTATTTATTGTGCTGCTTTGTAAAGACTTGTTCAGAAATTAGTCTTGCCTTAAGCTAACTGGCTAGCCTAGTAACTGTCAAAACACAGTGTGATGTGTGAGTAGTGTGTTTCAGAGTGAAATTATAGGGATAGTGGTAACTGCAACAGTTAATGTTCAGTATTCACACAGTCACACAGAGAGTATGCCAGTGAAATGCCTTTGATGCTGGCTGTCAGTAACCGCTCACAGATATGCAGATATTTCATAGACATTTTTAAGAAATTGTGTACTGTACATTAGTCATACTACATGAGGTGTTATCATTTCTGCAAGTAGAGAGCTTAATTCTAACCCCTGAAGGTTCGTCAAGGGTTACAGCAGGTGAGGAACAGGAGTGCAATGTCTAATGGTTGAAATATGATGCATGGTGCTGTGAAACATATCAGATGTAATATTGTGGAACTTGATTTGTGAAGTTGTTGTGGGGCGAAAAAGGTTAACCCGGTTAAAATTTAAACCAGCAAGGATTCATAACTGAACCACTGAGGCAGGATAAAGTCCAGTACAGCTTGCATGTTCATACGACCTGTGGTAGGGTGCAAGTGCCGCACTACTCTAATTCATAAAAGTAAACATGAGAATATATAAAGTGGATCAAGTAGAGACGTAAAATGTCCAGCTCCCTCATGGCTTCTGTTCTCTGTGGGCACTGTCTCTGTGCTCCAGTTGTACTTGTTTGGGTTGGTGATGAGTTGAGCTGAATACTCCATCAGCAGCCTGTCTGTACATCACTTCCTGAATGGTTCCTAAAATAGCAGCAACAACGATCACAACCAAGGAAACACGCCAGCTGCTCTTTTCAAACCACGCTCACTTTCTGCCCTCTCTCCTTAGGCGTGGGTATTAGAAGGATTTTACCAATAGCTATACTAGTGTTAAGCACTTTCACTTGACATTTATTGGACCCCTGTACCTCAGCATTTTTTTGCTGAATTGCAGAATTTCTCCTGCTGAACGGAGAACATAAGTTAGTAATAGATAGGTGTAAGAGGATTTAGAAATGAGCACTCTCCAGGACCCGTTCTCTGCTAATCGTGACCCTTTCATGTTACACACGAACCACCTGTGGTCCCTGAAGCCAGTTTCTGTTTGTTTCTTGTCAGTGGCTCATTGTGTTTAGACCCGCTCTGGAAAAACTATAATGTGTCAGATTAATAAAAGCAAAAAGCACAGGTGGCTAAAAAGTCATCTTTATTAGTTAAAGGGCAGATTAACTTGTTAAGCTGAATATATTCTTTGCTAAACAAGAGTTGGACAAGATGATCATTAACACTCTAATGTCTGTATGGTAAATATGAAGCCAGCAGCTGGTTAGCTTAACATAGCATAAAGAAGCTGCTAGCCTGCCTCAATCCAGAGTGGACAAATCTTCTTGCCAGTGCTTTATGCTAAACTAAGCAATCCAAGTGCTGACTATAGCCAAATACTTAAAGCTTTGATTGGCTATATTAGAAGATTTTTTGTTATATTTGCAGAAAATATCTTAACATCCTAACAGCAATCAAATGTAGCTGTGGCAGGTCTGTAATAAACCCATCCTGTCAATTGATAATATGCAATAATTAGACAGGCCCCCATATGTTTACTCTGTACCTGCCTACCAGCACCACTGATATGACATATGACTGGAGTCTTTCACAAGGTTTGGCGGATATATTACTAAAGGTATTTTTGAACTAGTCGAACAAAAATGGAGGAATAAGTGTAGCCAAAATGTCCCAATGCTAATATGCTAGATTGACAGCGGTGAGTACAAACAAATGCCAATTTCATTGTTTACATTCATTACATTAATGCCAGGTGTTTTCTTACTTGAGAATGAGATATTAGGTAGTTGTATAAAATTTGCAGAGACAGCATTGTGCACAGTCCCAGAGCCTGTCGTTCAGTAGCTAACCCACAAGCACAAATGACACAGCGCTAGAGCCAAAGAGCAAGTGAGCTGCTCCAGTAGCAACAGATCTGTTTAGTAGGTAGCCTTGTAACATTAACTCAAAGCACACATCCATGCACTACGTGTCCTTTTGACTGAGGTATATCTGCTGCGGTTACTTTGCTTGTATTCACATATGACGTTAAACAGAGTTGCTAATGTATTAATTAATCTGACTAAAAAGGCAAGAGAGCTTGTTGAACGTCACAAACCGGCCGAAGTGTTTGCCAAACTAGCTGCTCACACAAATCTCCCCACTGGCCAGCAACATTTACAGGGCAGCCTGTGGTGGTGTAGTCAACAAGTGCGTGTTCAGGTGTTTTGGGGGAGTGTCTTTAGAGGGAGGTGAAATTTTTTTTCACCTGGATAGAAAAATTCTTCGCTTGTTGTGAGGAACAAATCAGAGAGTAGTCGTGATCTTATCATGAAACTTTCTGAAAGAAGCATATTAGCACATTTCTCAAATTTCAAACTATTCCTCTGTTGGATCGCACACAAAGGAAAGCTTGCTGTTGTTGCTTTCATAATCATATTTTCTATTTAATGTTAGTCACCTTTGTCTGTTCCATTTTCATGCCTTTTCAAGAATACCCTAAATGTAATGATTGCAAGTTGACTGTTGCATCATTATATTCCTGCTAGAAACAGCAAATATGCTGGACTATTGTGGAGATGCCAAATATTTTATTTTTTTGATATATATGATCCTGTTGTACTGTGGTTTATTCAGATCTTTTAATCTTTTTCTTTTTATATCAGTTCAGACCAATTAGGAATCAGTATGTGTCCCTGAACATTTTTTCTGTCTTGGTGTCACCCAGTCTGTCTCTTGTTATCTCTAAGGCTGTCTGTGCCCTGAGTCCATGTTCTTTCTTCTTGACACTCTGTGCATCTTCTTTTCCTGTTGTTTTTCACATTTCAGTCTCCTTTTTTCACCCCCTTTACTAAGCTCAGCCTGTCCGCCAGCCATTCTTTGCATATCCCAATATCTTCTCAGCCTCTGCTCTCTGTACCACTTTTCCTGTCTCTCTCTGCTCCGCTTGTCCTCTAGCGGAGACTTTGGACCCTACTGAGGAGACTAGATCGGCAGATGTTTTATCCAGCTCTCTGCTGTCACAAACTGTTCACTTCAGTGTATCACGCAAAGCACTTGAACTTGCAAGATGAGTGTGGAGTAACTAAAATAGCCAAAAACACTACATTTCCCTGAAGATTGTGAGCAGATTTGGGTCAGACCGTGGTATGATTTTTGTCAAGCGAGCTTTGTGGAGTTAGCAGCTTAAAGCTCAGCTGAGAGCCTTTAGTGATAATGCCCTGAAAGTCTTCCATCTGTGAAAAGTTGTAACAGTTTGAAAATGCCTAACTTCCACTCAATGCAGGGAAGAGCAGTGATTATGCTCTTTTCAAGCTTAGTAACTGTCACTTTTCCCTGTTCATGAGAACGCCAAGTGTGGCATTCTTATTTTATTTTTGGCTTGTTGACAGTTAAGGAGCCATTGAGTGTTTTAATGGATACTTAATGACTGCCGCACAAAACATAACAAAGAGAGCCCCTCGAGGATCCGAACTGTCAGCCAACGACGGTCCCTGGAGAGACAGAAAAGTCCTAATCTGTGTTATGAGCGTACACTAAATATTTTGGAACATTAACAGTGTATTTTCCACACCATTGCTTTTCCAGATCATTACACCTGTGTGCTAAGCAAACGGGTTTGAAAAAAAAACAACAACAACAGTATGGTCCTTGTAAAAGTAAGCTGCTCTCATATAGAAAAGAAATATTCATCTACTTTAAATGTCTTAAGCCGTGCTGGTGTCAGCCTCTGGTAATGGACCCTGGAGCTCAGATGACAGGCCTGTTCAACGCCTCACCTACCCAGTGATGGCCATTTCAGACTAAATGCAACATTTCTTTGTTTTCAGACATGGCAAAGACAAGGACTTGTAAGTGAAAAGCAGCATTCAGAAACAGAATAAATTTTAAGTTCTTAAGAGTGGGGCAAGTAGAGGTGAGAATCTCTCCACAGAAGTAAGGATTGGGCATTAAAATAACATATTGCCATTCTGTTTATACTGAGGTAGCCATCCATCTAAAATGATCATGTTAAATGGTAATGGTAAATGGACTTTTATGTATTTAGTAAGACTTTTTCATGCTGATTAGCCTGTTAGCATGCTTACGTGTCAAGTTTCTTCACAAGCGGAAGTTGAAAGTGACCTCTGGTTCGTTCTCATTTTGTTCCCTTGACATTAGCCAGCATTGTGATCAGATTTCAGGTTGGACCTAAATTATACATCAGTGTTGATGTGTTACTGAAGCTGATTTATAGTTCTGTCTAAGCTTTTACCTGTTGTCTGTCATAGCATCACTACACCTTACTTGTGTTTTACCTTCATTTGATTCATGAAGTAATTACATTTACATTCAGGAACAAAAATAAGGCTATAAAGAATGTAAGGGAGATTGTTAGAAAGGGGCAAACTAATAAATCTCACTACTGGAGTGTAGAATGTGATGCTAGAATAGAAGAAGAGTTAATTAAACATGTGTAGATGAATTTCTGACATCGGGCATGTAAATTAAACTACATTTAATGCACCTATTAGAAACACCAAAGCCCCTGTGGTGTAGTTGCTGTACCATATCTCTTCAACTTTAATGCAGGACTAAATGTGCCCTCTGATATTCAGTACATTTGAAAACATTTGAGTGGTCAGGACAGCCACAGTCTCATGTGCCTTTCCATTCTGCAGCATAATCTGCACTGATTACCATCAGACTTGAACTCCCGAATATCAAAATGACCCAGTTGAGATTTGCACTGCGGAAAAATTGTAAAAATGTGACATAATCTTTAGCCTCTAGTGTGTGTGTGTGTGTGTGTGTGTGTGTGTGCGCAGCAGGAACGTAGAGAGGCAGGCAGCATTTTGATGTCTTCGTTTTGGTGTGACCATGTTTATGTGCAACTCTCAGTTAGACAAGCCACAAAGAAAGGGAAATGCTCTGGAAAATGAAACGTGACTCCACTGTTTGCGAGAGTTTCTCTATCCTGAAGAGGGTAGGTAAAGGAAACGGACTTGGGGATCTGGCAAAGAAATGGCACGGAGCCCGAGCTGGCACAGCTGCACGTACACATGAGCTTCCCATTAGCCCCCTCTCTCTCTCCTTCCCTTTGTCTGTCTGTCTCTCTCTCTGTCTCCCCCCCCTCGCCTCCCGAGTGGC
Source organism: Acanthopagrus latus (assembly GCF_904848185.1). NCBI lineage: Eukaryota > Metazoa > Chordata > Actinopteri > Spariformes > Sparidae > Acanthopagrus > Acanthopagrus latus. Next base: position 27,221,649 of record NC_051039.1, on the reverse strand, counting down.
TGTTTTTGTGGATTGTTCTCCCGCCGTTGTCATAGCGACTGTGATGCAGACAGCCCGAACAGGCTGCCTGTCTGCTTGGATATGTCAAGTGTGTGTGTGTGTGTGTGTGTGTGTGTGTGTGTGTCTGATAAAACGCCAGAGTGCTCTCGGCTTAGAGAGGAAGTGTTTGGAGAATTATGTAATGTCCTTTTTTTTAAAGGGGGAAAAAGTTAAGAAAAAGAAGAAAAATCCTATCTGTCCATCTGTATGTCTCTCTGTCTGCTTTCTTCTCAGTACGCCAGGGGAGTGTAGTGTTTACAGATGCCACACAGTTTGAGGCATGATTATTTTAGTGTCTTACTGTAGATATCTATACTGTCTCTTTTTGTAAGAAGGACACAGTTTCTAAACACACTCTCTGTCAGGCTGTGGGGGGTTGACGCGAGGCTCTTTCCTGTGTGTAAAGTTTCCACTGAAGCTGTGGGCTCGGTGCCAGGAGCCACCCTGTATAGATGGGAGGGTGAGTGAGGTGAAGGGGGCAGAAAGGAGGGGGAGAACAGTGTGATGGGATAGGAGGAGAAAGCAAAAGGGCGGGGGGAGCAAGAGGGAGGGAGGCAGGGAGGGAGGTTGACTCGGTGCCAAATGGGAGGTGTGTGAATCCTTGTGACGCTGCCATTCTCCCATAGAGAGCCCTCTTATTGGACAACATAAGGGGGTCTATAAATAGGCCCCTAATCTGCGAAAGAGAGGGCTAAAAATAGAGGTAAAGAGACGCAAACAGACAGAGAGAGGGGGGATCAAGAGAGTTTGTGATGAACAGTCTGATGATATAGTGTTGCAAAGAGTTGGAAACCGATGCAAGAAAGTTTGAAAAAGTCTAGAAAAATGTAAGAACAATTGAGTGCTTCACCTCAGAGGCGCTGAGATAAGATCTCCATCAAGGGAATGACCTTAAAAGACAACAAGAGTAGTTCAGTCCTGATCCAGTTCAGGCTTACTGTCACTTAAAGAATTCAGACCAGTGGTTTTGTAAATTTAACCCACTTGCTCGAGAGTGAGCACTCACCCCAGAGGTTATCAAAATAAATGGGGGACCTTTGAGTTCACAAAGCAACAAACTCAACATGCTCTCCCACTGACGTCAAACCATCATGTGACTGTTTTGTGTCCTTTATTTTTGGATAAAGTTACGTTGCTATCATGCAGCGACGCTGTTGCAGACACTGTTTGAAAACTCTTGTGGTGCATTCAAGGACACTCTGTTATCCGGGAGTCAGCTGTTGAATAGAATTGTTTTCAGGTTGTTCAGGGAGTTATATATCCACTGGTGTATCATCATCATCCTTCATATTCTGTTGTGCTTTCTTTCTATTGGTTTGTGGGTTAAAATACTTTATTTCCTTTATTTGAAGCTTTATTTCCAATAATATTTTCTATGCAAACACATGCAATACTTTCCTAGTGAGCACGATTAAGTATTGATGTATTGTATAATTGTGTTGTGATGTACTGATGGTGGCTGGTGTCTCTTGCTCTTGAACATATCTCTAGTTTTGGGGCTGCACTGTCCTGCAGGGCTTCTCTAGTGTAAATGCGTTCATCTCTGCCTTTTGTCTTTTTCCTGTGCTTTTCAGTAGAGTGTGACCAATACTGGATTTTTGGGGCAGATGCAGATATTAATATTAGGGAGTACAAATATTCTGATATTGATATGTCTGCTGGTATTCTTATATTTGATGTCTGGTGTAGAATGATGTGAAAAATCTGTAAGTGTGAATAACACATCCACATACAGTAAAACTACCTGTAAATGTATCATAATTTCACAAATATTTATTTTTTTTAATAGAAACAGTTACATTTAAGTTTGACATATTAAACACGAAACGTCTCTAGAATAAATAAGATGACATATACTGTTAAAGCTAAAAACTGTATTTTGATAATGGAAAATTATTGCATTTTGTCTTTGCATTTTCTTTGATTATACAGTATGTATTGAGGACTATCATCTTTTTCTGCATTATTATAAAAAAAGAAGACAAAGTTTTTATATCAGGGCATATCAGGCATCACGACCATCAATATTGATGTATCTGTAATAGGTCAGTATCTGCCGATCTATCTGTAATCACACCACCGAGCCACGTTGCACTCCATTTCATACCATCAGCAGGAGGGTTTTCTTTCTGAGACATCTAATTTAGCATTTTCGACACTGGCCTGACACTGCGCTGGGAATACTCCCTTTGGCCAGTCTGGGCCTGGTTCATGTTTAGTAAAAGCTTCAACTCCAAAGAAGAAACTGCGGTCTAAAAGTGAAAACTGCTGGAAGTCGGTGTGAAGTTCCTCCCTGATCTCCAACTCTTAAGATAAACTTTTTCATGTCTGCTAATCTTCTCTCCTCCACCCCCTCCCCCTCCCCCTTCTCCCCACTCATTCATAGCTTTCTCAAGTCTCTAATTATGTTCACTCTCTGACTGAGTTTGGAGGGTGGGAGTGTGTGTGTGTGTGTGTGTGTGCGTGCGTGCATGCGTGTGTGTGTGTGTGTGTGTGTGCGTGCGTGCGCGCACACTACAGTTGCCCACATGTTTAAGCCTGTAATTAGTGCTCTTTAAGATGACAAAAATTCTGAGAAAATGTTAAAAGGAGCAGGCCTAGGCGTGTGCATGAACGTGCACATAGGGCCAGCAGAGAGAAGCGAAAAAAAGTGTGGGTTTGGGGCAGGGTGGGGGGCGGGGGTTTCTACGTTCCTCTTTAAAAATAATCCTTTTTTCTTTACTCTCTGAGCTTTGGCACAAAGGTCATGGAAATGTTGCTGTGGAGAAAAAGGTAATAATTTGTCATGAATTAGCGTATGTCTCTGTGTTGGTCAGGACTTTAAAAGAGATGGCTGGCTGGTTACAGAGAGAGCTGTGGACTTGCTGTGAATTTGAGTATAATGAGTCTATATTTAAAGTTGTGTGTGCAAACTTGTGCCTGTGTGTTTTAGAAAGTGACTCATCATTTGTATTTGTGCACATACAGTAACCCAACACCTAACCCAACCCAGTGAAGGACCAGAGCAACACTTATTGCCTCTGCCTCTCTCTGGCCCTGCCATTTTCATTCTTGCCAATGAAAGTTCATTTCTCGTATTTTGTGTCTGTCGTCTTGTTTTCTTTCAGTTTCATTCCATTCTTTCCTTTTGTTCGCAAGCTTTCTGCATCATGTCTCGTCTAAAAATGTCTTGCATACATCCTTGATGTTTCCTGTAGCTGCTCTCTGTGAAGCCTCTGTTGAAGTCAAGTGTCACATGCTCCAAGAGGATTGTGTCTGTTTCGTCACGGGCAGAGAGAAACCACTGCGTCACTTCCCCATGAGCTCCAGGTTATGTGAGGTCGGCCCAGCCTCCATTGTGGCTCCACTACTGTGATCAGTTGCACTCAATGCAAGGTTGCAGTCCACACACTGCCTGCAACTGGCTTCTGTGGGAAGTCAGTTAACTTGTGGTTTTAACTTTGACACACTGTGAACAGGTGGAGTTGATCACTCTAAAGTAAGGGTTTTTGTCAGCGCTTCACTGTTCATTACAGCACACCGAACTGACTTTGAGTGCTGAATACAAAACGAGTTAAGAAAGAAAACTATTTTTAGACTAAACTTAAAATGCTTTGCTGTAATTGAAATACAACTCTGTTAATGCTGAGAAAACAGTACAATGAGAACATTCAATGACACTCATAACTGTCCAACCTTGAGATATTGTAGAGGATCCCAATTTGCAGCAGTGTCAGTAAGTACAATGTGCACTCAGTCACCAAGTCCTGGGCTCTGTCCTGATCACATATTTGTAATACCATTGAAACAGTAATTAATTGACAGATGTGTGGGCATGCGTATTTCTTCTCTGTGTGTTAGGGTCAGTATGTCGGTGCTAGCCAGACTCCCAGTATGTAGGTGCCAAGCAAATTTCCGCGCAGCCGTTGTTCATCCTAGATTTGGAAGCAGGATGCCATGCTGTATTGATCATCGGGATCATTTTCCAGGGAGCGACAGGACTAAATAGTCTCAGAAGACTCCTAAGTGAAAAGTGTAAGCAGCAAAACAAATCTGAAGCCCAAGTGTCATGTACAGCAGAGAACATGTGATTATTTTGATCCATACTAATATCTAAGTGGTGATTTCTGGGACAGTTCTCCCAACAGGAAAAAAACAAAAAAGATAGGAGCTAAGAAAGTATCTGTCTGTCACCCCATCAATTCCATGCCTGGGTCAGGATCCATGTTACGTTTTGTCTTTGTGTTCGTGCATCTGTAAATGCAAGTGTGTGAAGATGATTAACTCATTTTCACGCTCATGTGACATTCAGGGCAACATGATGGTTTTGAGTTTGGGGCCACAGCATCCCTTGTTCAAGTCCAGTTAGGACTTTAGTTGAATGTCATTTCCCATCTCTCTCTGCTTACTTCCTGTCACCCCTAGGTGCTCCATCTATTTAATAAACAAGCATAAAACACTGTAAACCTGTAAGTGTAATACATACATGTTATATTTTGAGGGCACAGATACAGATAATCAGAAAACATTCTATTCGGCCCTGATTATCAAGGCTTAGAATATAGTGTTATGTATTGTTATGATGGTATTTGAACAAAGATATTAACAGATAGAGGTAGAACTGTGATCAAATCTCAGTTCTTCTTTGGTCCCAATCTAAATGCGTCCATAATCATTAAAATTTGTAAAGCACTAAAATATGGCATCAAATGTCTGGTCAGATTTGTTATTATCTTCATTTTGATTATGTAGTTCCTTATTTACAAAAAACAAAAAACAAAAAAACTTAGAAAACCATGCTTATATTTATCAATATTAACACTGCAGTGTTTGGCATTTCTTGATTATACCCATTCATAATCTGAGAAGATCAGGTTGATTTGTGTTGTATAAGCTATCAGAAAGGTGATAATAGGTAAAGACAAGGTTGTGCCAACACGGCCAATCACGCTTTTTATTTATTCAACCCGGCAAGGCGACGTGTGAACCTTTTTGTCACGGTCAGTCTCCCCCTCCGTCCCTCTGGCTGCCTCTTTCTCCTGCTCTTCCGCTGACTCTCTCTGTCTCTACCTCGCCCTCTCTGCTTTCCCTCTCTGACTGTCATTCCACATTTATGACCGGCCTGTGATGTGTACCCAAGACAGATGGGGCACGGCAAGATGGCCGCTGTTGCCCTGGCAACAGAATGGAGAGCGGGAGGAGAGAGTGAAAGATTGTTTTTTTTTCTTTCTTTCTTTTTGGTTGGATGTTCAGGTTATCGAGGAGATACCGAGAATATGTGAAGAGGGCAGCAGGGATGTGCGCGCGCACACACACACACACACACACACACAATGTCAGTTTGCATGCAGCTTCACTCTGGACTTCAACACTAAAACTAAAAGCTCATTCAAAGTGGAGTTTATAATCAGTATCTTTATTTAAGGTGTGGTTGTCATTTAAACCTTTTCCAAGTGAAAACAGTTTGTTTATCAGTGAAATTTAACATCCAGTGACATCTCGTGTGTGTATGTGTGTGTGTGTGTGTGTGTGTGTGTGTGTGTGTGTGTGTGTGTGTGAAGGGAGCATGGGTTGTGGTCTTTTGCTGTCTGTCTTGATGCGGTGCTGGATTAGAGGGGTTACATAATGCGCTCTGAGCTTCAAGCAGCATACGCTAAGAGGATTACCACAAGTCTACTAAAGACACTGGTCCACAGACACACTTCCACACACACTTCCACACACAAACCTACACATGGGCTACAGTTTGTACTTCTGCGCTAAAATATATTCCCTTGTCCCCTTACATATACAGTATATGCACAAGCACACACACAACCTGAGTGATTTGTTTGATTGTACACAAACCATACAGTGACACACACACACACACACAGAATATGTCTGACTCCTGTTATGCAATGGGCTTCTCATCTCATCTCATCTCATCTCATCTCATCTCATCTCATCTCATCTTCAGAGGGCAACTTTGGTTTTGTGCACCAACCATAGCGACCAATGATTTTCAGAAAACACAAGAAACTAGGACCCGTAATTTTAACATCTTCTTCTGAGATAGTTTGCAGTAAACGAGGGACGGCAAAGTAATGTGCGGTTACCCAAAAAAGAAGCACAGTCTTGCAAAACACAAACTAACGCAGCCACACGTAAAGCTGACCTCATGTGGCTAGTGCTACATAAGTTGCTTTGTGTGGTTTTCATTGCAGACACACGTTGGTATTTACAGACATTATTCCTCCTTAACCTCACTTTGCATACCCTTAAAGACTCAGAACAACGTTTACAAACACCTTTTTTTAAAACATGACATGAACATGCAGTCTTTTTCCTCTGATATTGGCAATTTATGATACAGCTATCACCCACTGCAGTCAGCAGAAAACCATGTGAGCACGTGGTCAATGCATTTCTCTACAGCATCACCAGTGATCGATTACTTCCCCAAAAAATTCTAAAACTGTTGTCTCTGCCTCTCCTCTCTGTCTGTATTGCCCTTCTCTAATTGCCCTTGCCTCCACAAGCACGTGCGCGCGCGCACACACACACACACACACACACACACACACACAACCCCCACATTGTTTTGTGTCTCTGAGATCCTTTGTGTCGTGTAGTTGTGTATGCTAATATGATCAGATACGTTGCTTCTTTGCACACATTGACATTTACACATGTTGGTACATTTACATTCACATTCCCATGTATTTAGACAATCTACTCTAAAGCAGTAAGTCTCGCCCTCGTCTTTGGCAGGTTGAGGCCTTTTAAAGGAAGGGTGTGTGTGTGTGTGTGTGTGTGTGTGTGTGTGTGTGTGTGTGTGTGTGTGTGTGTGTGTGTGTGTTTTTAAATAGGCAAATAGCAACTTTACCAACAAGGCTGGTGTCTAATCTTGTTGTCAGTAGATGTGTGTGTGTTTGTTGGCATCCACTTGCCTTTTAACTAACCATAATTTTGCTAGAAATCTACTCAACATGAGCTCTCTTTCGGCTTTTTAATGAAAATATTAAAGGAATAGATTAGAAAATGTGCGTATTACCTTCAGTGCCCTCGATCCCCTGTTAAGTTTGGATGTTAAAGATAAAACTATCCCTTGCAGTTTAACTCATCAAAATAAGTGAGAGCAGGGAAACGGCTTCTTAAACGCTCGATAAAATGTCCACGTTATACGTTGTTTGTTTAATCCTTACAAAATAACAATATGTTGTTTTATGGGTTGGTTATGTGTGGGACTATTTCTTTGTCAGATGCAGGGACATACTGGAATCTCCACTTGTTACAAGCTGAAGGTATACTCTGTAAGAAATCCTTGTTAGAAGGTCAGATCTTCCCAGTGTCGAGTGGGTGGGGAGTGTCCAAAAATTTCTTGTAATTTTCCTAAACTGATGATCTATTGGTCAGCTGTGTGGAGGGGAGAAAGTAAGCCGGGTTTGAAATTCTCTCTCTAGCTGTGACACAACTATTTTTCGTGTGATCAACTGTGAAATACTAAAAATGTCATCCAGGGGAACTATCTCAAAATGTTTGTGGTTATTCCCACATTAAAAAAATACCACACCAGCCTATGACTGCTAGTTTTTTTTATTGTTAATGAAGTGTTGCTGTTTGGAACAACTATTAACTCTTTTGATCTGTGATCAGACAGCACAAACTAGTTCTAATCATTCGTTGTGGATTTCAGACTTGTTCCTAGTCTCTGTGCTAAGATAAGCTAACTAGCAACAAGATTTCGCCTCATATTTACTGTAAAGGCTTGAGAATAGTATAGATTTTCATGACTACCTAGGCAAGAAAGTGATATTTTCCCCAAAATGTTTAACTGTTGCTTGAAGTCACGTAAATTGACTAGGTTATTGGGAATATCCCGAGTCTCTTCAGTTGTGTCCATGTCTCCCTTTCTTTCATTTCCTTGTATTTCGGTGGCAGGGCCAAGGATGAAAGAAAGGGAAACAAGGAAATGTGTTTTAAGCTTAACAAGACGTCCTTTCCTCTGAACTGACGTCCATTTCTCCGCCATCTTGTTCAAATATTCCAGATGTAGGGGCACAGTATTTACACGTCATAGAGTTCAGATGAAAGACATCTTGGAAGGCTGCTCATGAGTTTCCTCACCTGTGGTTCCTCAGAGATCCCTCCTCACTCCTCACTCCTCGTTCCTCGCAGCTATAAGAGCCTTGGGACGGCCTGCAAGATGTTTTACGAGAACACCTTCCGGTTTGCGGAGCCAGAAAATATCAATAAGAGACGTGGGATTTACCCATTGATTCTGTGTATTTCCATTCTAAAGCTGATATGAACTGTTTTCTCCATGATTATCATCTCCCCACTCCAGCAGTCCCAATTATTAAAGTGTTTGAATAAGGACATTGATTTACAGCAATAAGGAGTTCCATTTACAGCTTATTAACTACTTGCTGAATGGATCAGTTTGTGGATGTGAATTTGTCCAGCTATTGTGTGTGCAGTACTTGGTGACTGGGTCAGAGGATAGGAGGAGTATGTGAACAACACCAACAACAGGCTGAGTTGAGAAGGTTGACAGAGAAGTAGCGGGGGGGGGGGGGTCCTTGGAGCAGCTCAGGCGTTTTATAGATGCGTAAAAAAAAGAGACCCTGAAGGAAGGAAGTAATGACGGGCCAAAACCTCCCCCACCTGTGTGCACGCACGCACACACGCACACACGCACACACACACACACACACACACTCACTCACATGCACACACCCGCTCTCCATTTCCTGCAGTAATTGACCCATCCCTTTTCTGTCCTTTATACCCTCAATTAGACTATCTTTACTCACTTGCATGCCCACACACAGACTCACACACATACAGCTGATGACCATTGTTTGACTTGTCTCAGCAGATGTGAACAAGAGAAAAAAAACAAAGGAATGTAAAGGGGAATGGGTAGAGATTTGAGGGAGGGCAGAGGACTTGAGAATGAGTGGTATGTTTAGGGACGGAGCAGTGACACCTGAGGTGAGTGAGCAGGCGGAGACATTCACATTGTCCATTCAGGGACGTGTGTCCACACTGTCAATAAAAACGACCGACTTGAAGCAGTCTTCACAGGAAACAGAGTTTGTACCTTTCACTTTGAACTTTTTTCATGTGTTCACTACGTCCACAGTTAAGACGCATGGTATACACATCAAAGCAGGTCTAAGACATGGCGGCCATGTTCCCCTGTCACACTCGAAAACTGGGATGATGTGCTGCTGTGTTCTCAATTGGAAGTCATATACACATAGGGAACTGGACAAATAGTTGTCATTTCACCACTTGGATTGATAGGCAACTGTAAAGATGATGGATAGGTTGAGATTTGCATATTGGGTCTCATTTCATGGTAAAACAACATATTTGATAGCCCATTAGCTAACATTAGCATTCATCTAATTCTTAGCTGACATTACTGTTTCCAAGCTTAAATAAAAGTGTCCAAGGTGAGCTTTTTTAGAATTTGATTTATGCCTTTCCTATCACATTGTGTACAACTTTTAAAAACAACAATGTTTGCTAGGTGTTGTGTAATATTAGCAATTGGGTTATCAAAGATGTTGATTCACCTTGAAATATGGACTGATGTCCCTCCAGATTTTCCCCTTACAGTTTCTTTTTCAGTTGCTGATCACTAAGGAACCAGTAAAATGATAGGAATTTGTCAGAATCCCCTCATAACAACATTTAACTGGGAACATAGCAGTGCAACATTTGAGCTTCCCACCCCACATCATGATGTCAGAGGAAAATGTCCGCCATGTGAATGTGGTCTATGATCAAGCTAATGTGAAATTTGAGAGCACTGTTTATGTGTTGAAAGTATTCTGTAGTTTATTCCAATTCTTTACACGCTAGTGTTAAGGGATAGTGTTGTAAGTGTTTTATAAGTGCTGCAATGGTTCAGTACTTGGTTGTCAACTATTAAATTAATCGTCCAGCTATTCAGATAAAATAAACCATTATTTTTAAGTCAAAATTCTTAAGTGTGAATATTTCCTGGAGTCTTTGCCTCTCTGTAACAGTAAACTGACTATCTTTGGGTTGTGGACAAATCAAGATAATTGAGGACATCATCGTGGGCTTTGCAAACACTGATCAACATTTTTTACCATTTTCATTTTGTAGAGCAATAAACTAATCGATTGATAGAAAAAATAATCAACAGATTTATCTACAGTTAAATAATTATTTGTTGTAAGAGGATGCATTTTCTAACACAAATGGATGAATAATAGATGGAAAGTGTTCTTTTGCATTGCACCAATTTGCTAAGTGTCTGATATGACATTCTCTCCTTCTTGTATTATCATAGATTGATGTTTTTTATACATCTGATCACACACTTTCCACTTCAGGTGTTGTCATTGACATTGTTGTCAGATACCCATTTTTGTAAATATACATATACAAACCTCTTTATTATTGTCCTATCACCTGTCATGAAACACATTTATTTGTGAAAGGTTTATTACATAACAATCATACTATACATTACTTGATCTTTCCATCTGAACTGAAGAGGAGTACTGTAAAACAGTCTTTGGTGAAAGCTCTGAGACAGCTGCAGCTCTGTTTGGGCACTGACACTCCAGGCTGTCTGATCAAAGCTTCCACTCACCTCACTTCTTCTGTTCAAAGCACACAGTTTCCTCTGCAATGAAGGATTATTATCAGCTCTCTCAGTGCGCTAACTTTTATTTATCACCAAACACTGGTGTAGATAATCTGGCTAATAACATATCTGTTTGTCAATCACATTTATTTCACTCAGACTTCCAATTACCTTGGTAACCAATTACTAGAAATGAAAAATTGTAAACTTAAGACCCAAATCGAAATAAACCACAATTCTTCATTGCTTTGGGAAAACAGTCAGACAGTTCCCACTGACTGTCTTTTGAGATCAGTTTAACACACTGAATCAACTAAACTGTCTCTTAAAAAGGTCAACTAAATCCAACACTTTGGGACACTCTGTTGGATCAGTCGAGAGCTAGTTTACAAAGACTTTTGAAATAGGAAGTTTTAATGTTTTTTGTTTGGAAGGTTTGGAAATAGCACATTCTCACTGATGAAGAAAATAAATACCATTAGGTTCACATTTAAATAATAACTACCACATCCAACCTACACATATCTAAAAACAGCAAGCAAATGCTGTATCTGTTATACATATGTTTAGAGCCAATACAGTCCTGTATAGCATTAGTCTGAGAGAAATACTTCCTGTTGAGATGGAAAGCACTGAAACTGTAGAACCTTCTATAGGCAGGAAACTCCTCTCTGACAAGGTTTAACAAACAGCGTCATATATGTAGACCTTATACAGATCCATTGTCATATTACTTTCTAATGTTAATGCTCACAACTTGTCCATAGTAGACGTGCCTTCCACATTTTGATACACAGAACTAAAAAAGAAGAAAACAAGCTCCAATTTCTTCTTCTCCTAATTGGCCGTGTTGACAGAATTCATAAATCTTTCCTCTCTGGGTTTCCATTACTTCTTATGGTATCGCTTTCTTCAGTCTCCACTCTGTGGACTGAGTCTGTTCAGTGCTCAAATATAAGTTTTTCTCTCACACACACTCACATCTGCTCTTGGTTGCTTGTTGCTTATATCATAAATTAATTTCAGTGACCTTAAATGTGACAAAACTCTCTCCTCTCCTCTCCTCTCTCATGGTTTTCTGTTTTCTTTCCATTTCTTGGCTCAGGCTTCTAGAAGTGAGAGGACAAAAAAATAAGAGAAAGAGGGTGGGTTGGAGGGTTGAACTTTTGTAGCAGGTAACATTTGTCATTTCGTAAACTTTTGCTGTGCGTCCTCTCTCTCGAGCACATTTCCTCTCTCAGTTTCTCTGTGTATGTTGCAAGCTGTTCCTTTTCTTTCTTTGCCTTTTAATTTCCTCTAGTGGATCTTTGTCTTTCTGCTATTTTCACAAATCACCTACAAGTTTCTCTCTGCTTCTTAGTCTGTGCTGGTCTCACCCTCAGTATCTCTCTCTCTCTCTCTCGCCTGCTCTCTCTCTCGCCTGCTCTCTCTCTCTCTCTCTCTCTCTCTCTCTCTCTCTCTCTCTCTCTCTCTCTCTCTCTCTCGCCTGCTCTCTCTCTCTCTCTCTCTCTCTCTCTCTCTCGCCTGCTCTCTCTCTCTCTCTCTCTCTCTCTCTCTCTCTCTCTCTCTCTCTCTCTCTCAGTATCTCTCTGTGTCTCTCTCCCGCTTTGCGCCCAGCCAGCCACAGGAATGTATCTCGAGGAACGCCTGGCGAGACGAACTGGATCAAACGAGTTCAGAGCAGTGCTGGAGCCCGGCTGTCTCTTGCTCTTTCCCAGCTTCAATCTCTTCACCCGCTCTCTCCTCGCCTTCCTCTGCGCTCCCCCTCCTATTCCTCTGTCTCTTGTTCCGTGTTTTCTCTCTGTCTTCCCCCCCTCCTCCTTCAGGTCTCCCTCTTTCCTCCTTGCTTTTCCTTCAAACCCTCTTCCCTTTCGCTGCTCTTTTTCTCCTCTTTGCTGTCTCTTTTCTCCTTCACTCTGCTTCTCCCCTTCTCTCGTCTTTCTCGTCTGTTTCTCTGGCATGATAGAGAGACAAAGAGATCTTTTGAATGCCTTCGCGTGTAGGAGGTGGACCTCATGGGAGGGGATCGTGTGGATGTTTGCCGTGTGTGTGTGTTAGCCTGTTTATGTGCACATATTAGAGCCTTTTAGCCCAGAGCTTTAGTTATGAGAGAGGGCAATGCAATTTGATACAAAGACACACACACACACACCTTCACATCAGACAGCCCGCCGTATCGCGCTCTCCACCCTGTCTGTCAGTCACTCAGGCGGCACTCCTAATTGGCTTATAATGCCCTTGTTACCATAGAGGGACCCCTTTGCCCCACCCCCCACTTCTGTCTGCTAGCCCGTTTGTTACTCTTCAAAATAGGCCGTCAAGCACGGGGGTGGGTTAATATCCGTGTGTGTGTGTGTGTGTGTGTGTGTGTGTGTGTGTGTGTGTGTGTGTGTGTGTGCGTGCACATTCATGTGGGGGTTAAGGGGTGGGTGCAGAATCAGGTCTCCCCCAGGGGCACTTGCAAAGGGATGCACTGCCTTCTTTGTCTGGGGGACAGTAGAAAGCTGTGTGTGTGTGTGTGTGTGTGTGTGTGTGTTCATAGACATCTAACAGTCATCATTTTAATCTCTGTCTGTGTGCTTAAGCTTGTGTGTGTTTACAAATGTGTGTGTATGCATGTGTGCACACAGATAATTAGTGTCTAATTTGTGTATGAGACTGGTGATACCTAACAGATTCCAAGGTCAAATATCTTCCTGTCTTGACTTGAGTCCTGCTTACTGCTTACTGCCTATTACACAGTAGCTTGTCTGGTTGCGCTAGTGGCTAACTCTACCTGTCTACCTGCTACAGAGGGAAGTGTTGATGTGACTAAACTTAAACAGTACAGTAAAGAATGACTTAAAATAAGCCAAACTGCCCTGTAAAACTGAGTAGAACTACAGAGTCAGACGATCCTCTGTGTGTTTGTGCCATATAATTTTTAAAAATAAATGCAAAACTTAGTAGAGTTACATGACACTAGTATTAAACTGACTCTGGATCATTTGGTTTTCTGCTTTATATATGATGACATGAAAAAACACAGGAGTTTTCACCCATTAACTTTGAAAGCTCAGTAAAGGCTTTACGCATGATGTCACAGTAGGCAGAATTTACAACCATTGAGTGGCATAATGATAATAATAATGATAATAATAATAATAAAATAATAATAAAAAGAAGAAGAATGGGATGATATCAGTAAATTGCTCAACCCTAATTTGATGTGATTGCCATCATTGTGTTGACTGTACTGTCAGTCATAACTGAAAAAGAATACAAATATCAACAAATGTAGGGTAGTGAAAATATGCTTGACATTTCAACAATAGATCAGTTCAAGAGTACTTGAAGGTTGCTGCTAATATGTTGTAAAAGGATTATAGCATCTACCCATGAATTGCAGTTTACTATAGATTCAATGTAGTAACCTGTGTTCCCCTTTTTAGAGTTATACGTGAGCTTAGCCATGGTCATAAGCAGGGTTGCAGATTCAGGATGTATGAGCCCACACTGTCCTAATCATAGAAACAGCAAACAAGATTTTGCTGCTAATTGCTTTGTAGTGAAAACCGTTTCTTTAAACTGGGAATTCCTCTTTCTTTGTGTCTGTCTCCCTCCGTCGCTCTATGTCTGTCTGTTTTCCTCACTCTGTGTGCAATTGTACAGTGCCTCTTTAAACCACATGCTGTTTGAAACAAGGAAGTGGCTGGCCAGCCTGTCATTGGCTGCTTTAGCAGGCTGTGGGCGGGTTATAGTCATTGCAACAGAGCAGGGGATAAAAGCCGAGGCGGCTCCCGGGCTGAGGCGGGCTGCGAGTTTCCAGATGATCCCCCAACGACACACACACGAAAAACAGTTTGACAGTTCAACAGGGATGAGTGAGCTGTGTCTGTGTGGGTGAAGAGGAGGAAAGACATCAGAGATTAAGTAAATGTAGAATAGAGACGGAGGGAGGGGCAGGATGGCTCGAGGTAGGATGACGATCATGGGAGAGGAGAAGGTGAAAAGGATAAGAGAACAAGACAGGAGACAGGGAAATTGGTGATGTGGTAAGCACAGCGGAGATGAGAAATGAAAGTGAAAAGGTTGAGATGGAGGACATGCGGTGCTGGAGGAAAGCATGGAAGAAAAACACCAAGAAAATGAGGGAGGGTATGAGGAAAGATGTGCATGTCACAGCCGGAATGAACGAGAGGGAGGACGGAGAGAGTGAAGGGAGGAGGGGGCCGAGGAGGAGAGGAAAGGTACATGTGACAGGGAGAGAGGGATGGGGGGGAGGAGGAGAAGAGCGGCGTATGTCAGCTAGAGAACAATAAGAGGCGTTCATGACACGTCTCCAGGGGTATCGGCTTGACGTGTTCCTCCTAATAGAAGCTAAAATAATTAATAACTTCCTCTGTCGCTTCTTTTCTCTGCCTTTATTTCTCTTTCTCTGTGTTGCTCACACACACACAGTCTCACATACAGGGATCCTGCACATATGCACACACTGTGGCGAGTAAACGGCAAATTGTCTGGTTTTGTGACTGGTTCTGCCGTTTTCAATGAATTTAAGCTAAATTCCCACCACACACACACGCACTACAACATAACCTGTGTAATCGTGCACCACTAACAAACCCCCTCCTCTGAAACACACACACACACACACACACACACACACACACACACACACACACACACACACACAGTAGTGAGATGGAGAGACAGATACAGAGAGGGAGAGTCCTGTTCTAATGTTCACTCACATGAATAAGTGATGGTGTTAAGAAGCGACAGTCTGGGTGGGAGAGGGCGGTCGGGCAGTGGGGGGTTAAAGGAGTGTGTGTGTGTATGTGTGTGCAGACACACACATATTTTTTGCATGAACGGTTCCTCAGGACCCAAGAACCAGCGCTGTGGAACAAAGCCTACCGCTGGTGTTCCTCAGTGTTGGTGGTGTGTGTGTGTGTGTGCGTGTGTTCATTGTGTTTCATGGCATGTGTGTGACATGCGGATGTTTATGGCCCGGGGGCATGAGGGGAGAGAGAGCGAGTAGGAGGAGAAAAAGGCAGAACTACAGATGGGGAGGGAGGGGAGGACCAGTGAGGAGAACAGGGTGAAAAAGAGAGAGAGAGAGAGAGAAAGAGAGAGAGGAGTGTATGTAGTCATTGAGATGTTGAAAGCGAGCCGCAGGCAGTCTGTGTGCTCTCTCTCTTTATCCCCCCCCACACCCCTCTTTCTCTCTCTCTCGCTCCTCTTTGTGAGCCTGGAGAGCAGATAAAAGCCGTCCCAGTCTTGCGGACAATAACGGCCATCACAGCTTTGCTGCAGTCAGCGTCGCCTACCTGCCTCCTCTTGTCTTTGTAGCATGAGAAAGTGTCTCCAGCGCCAGCTTTATGTTAGCGCCCGCTATACACAGCCTGTGACCGCCTGTATAGGTGCTTCTATGTGAGCTTAGTCTTCTGTCACACCAAACCCTTCTCCTCCTTTGTGTTTGTCCCGTAAGCTCCTCTCACACATGCAGCTGCAACTCTGCTGAGCACTGTATCTGGGAAGGGTAGCTCTTTTCTTTGTTCACATACTGTAATATCTTCTTTAAGGGGAGAAATTCTGTGTTGAGCCTGTTCGCCCATCATAGTACAGTTCTGGACAGACCAGCCTGTTTTTTTGTTTTTTTTTTTCATTCACCATGGGGGGCAGCACAGCTGGAAAACAGCAGCAAGCTGGAAAAATAAGGAGAACACAGAAGAAGAGGCTTAATTCACATGTGCTGTTCAAATAATTCAAAAGTTCAATGGTGTCTCAAGTCTAACCCTTGATACTGTTAGGGTGGTTAGAGCAATTTAGCTAGGGATTAGTTAAATGTCAAGAAATGTTTCCACATTGTTTTTGTTTCTTCTTTGAATGAAGTCAGTATTTCTGTTGAGCATGTAGATTCAGAATTAGAAATGAATAACGAACATTATCCAATCCACTCGGGCTTGGCAATATATTGATATTGGATTGTTATCCTAATGTAAGACTCTATATGTTCTTTAACTTTGGAAATCTTTATATTGTAACATTCAGAACTTCTCAGACTTTTCTACTTGTTCTAACACTTACTTTTAACCTTATATTCCTCATATCTGCCTTACAGTTTTCCTTAATCCAAAATCTCATTTTGTTAGTGTTTATGGAATTACCAATACTCATCCCTGCAATAGTGCCAATATACCAATATTGAGGTTTTTGGCAAAAAATATAGTGATTTTTTTTTTTTGTCAACTATTCCGGACATGAAGTGTTTGCAAAGAGATTTCAAAAATATTGAGACGTATATGATAAATTGTGATATAGTCTAGCAATATTGAGATATTATTTTAAGGCCATGTTGCCAAGTCCCATGATCTACAAATAAAAACTATCTATCAAAGTCAAAGTGTTACCCAAAAATAAAACAAAATCTACCACCTTGTCAGAAAGAATCCTGCAGGGTAAAATATCATCAGCCAAGGAGCTCCTATCTTGGATCAGATATGTTGAACACCATTTGTATTCCTATGTTTGTCTGACTACCTTGCTTCTGATCCTGAGGATGGGTCTAATTGCTGATGTTTGAGACTGTAGGTGCACTCAGTGTCCATTATTGAATGGGAATGCTTCGGATAGTAATATTGTTTGTGGCATTTCTAGTCCACATTAGGTCAAGCATTTAGCAGAGTTAACAATATACATCAACAGTCTGACTTTAAAGGTACCCTGTGGAATTTTTGACCACTAGTAGAGCTATAGAGCCATGTTTTTGTGAGTGAACCTCTTTTGTTTGTGGTGTACACTAGATGTGGACAATATACATTCGTGCAGCCATTCCATTGATCAAAATTTGTTATACTGTAGTAGTGTGCCAGCAAAGGAAAGGAAGAAAAAGCCTGCAAGTACTAAGCATGGATGAAAACAATGCACAGTTGAGAATATTCCAAAAATCAAAATCATTAGCATATCTTTTTTTGAGAAAGAAAAAAACTATTTGTCACTTGCTCCAAGGTTTGAGCCGTCACGACATTCACATAGCGACTGGCAACTTGGAGAATGTATAGGAGAATGAAAGAAAATAAAAGCAATAACTAGCTTTCTTGTTACAATATACACAACAGAGAAAAACAGAACAAACAACAAATATTATAACAAGCAGCAGCACTGTGGCATTTCACTGGTAGTGGCTACTGGTAGAAAATATAGGCCTTGTGTGCTATTTTGAGCAACTCAAAGGTGTGAATGTGTTTACGATAAATATATGACTGTGAAGCAGATCAGCGCTGTTAAAGAGCACATTTTTTCACATAAATAAAGGTTTCTACACATGAGTAAGCATTAGAGCAATCGTTTTTATTCAAAGTAGCCATGACGTTTATGTGTTCTGGTGTGTAAATCTTCTAGAGCCGTGTGTGTGTGTGTGTGCGTGCGTATGTGTGTGCGTGCGCGCATGCGTGTATGGTGATGTGTGAAGTTGAGGCTGAGTTTTTGTGTTGAGTGTGCACACAATATGAAAGTCGGCTGCACTAAAACGTGCATGTAACCCATATCACATTTGTGTGTGTGTGTGTGTAGCTACATTAGCAGATGTGTTTGGCTGGAAGTCATTTATATGGTAATGATGTCATTTACCTCTGAAATGCATCTTCCTCAACACTGCCAAATAGGGCTTATCCATACTGGCAAAGCTGGTTGTGTGTCTGTGTGTGTGTGCCCGTGTGTGTGCGCGCATGCATGCGTGTGAATATGGATTTGCTTTTGGGAGGATAGTGTGGGGGTGCAGCACCTGTATCCTGTAATATATCAAGACGGATCGTGTCTGCATATGTGTGTGTTTGTGTGTTCATGATGGTGTGTGTGTGTGTCTGTGGGCACAGTGGTTAGGTTACCTTGTGTTGATAGGAATGTGAAATTGCCATGTTTTGGGGAAATGCAGAAGTCATTTGTCCAGAGCGAGTCAAAGCCCGCAGCTGCACAGCATCACTTCCCTTTTCCTGATGGGCAGAAGCGTTCACACACGCACATACTAGACACACACACACACACACACACACACACACACACACACACACACAACATTTATTGATGTCTATGTCAGTGCAAGAAGAAAATAAGATGATCTAAACCAGGCAAGATGCAATCCCAGACACTCCTGCAGGTGTTAGGTGTGATAGTTTCATAAGCACAGTTGGCAGATGACGTCACCTTTCTTAAATATGGTACCTGTTTGTATACATAAACACAGGTGCACCCACTTAACTGCAGCAACCCTGAAGAGATAATGATAACTTGTTTGAGCTATGAACTTTAATTTTTATGACGGACAGACAGCAGGAAGCGATCCTCACTAGAAATTTGACCCAACGAGCTCCAGAGCAGCAGTCGCCCTCATTAGAACACCAGCATGCCTTCATCCGCCCTCCTTCCTATAAGTATGTGTGTGTTTGTTTGTATGTGTGTGTTCAGGCTGCCAGCCTCTCCTGGTCGAGAATAACTGCACAGAGCTTGTTGCTTTGGTGATAACTATCATTAACACACTGATTACAGGTCTGAGCATCTTAAAATAACACATACACACTGGGGCAGTGGATCAATACTTGCATGCTGGGGTAATGATGGGTCTGCCTGCTCTGCACAGATGAGAGAGATGATGCATAACACAGGGCAGGATGGATGGAGGGACATTGTGAGTGTAGAGAGAAACAGAGAGGAGGGGATGGTGCAGAAGAGCAGTTGAGGTGGAGGGTAAAAGTCTGTTGGATTAGGTAGAAAAAGTGCAGTTTACATGAGGGAAGTGAGAGTGACCACACGCATGTTAACAACAAATGCATGCAGCAGAAACAAAGACCACAGCCACACAGATCCATGTTGTTGTTGTTGCTGCATTAAATGAAGATCGCTCTGCCATGAGATGAGATCAATGGGATGAACGAGTGAGTGAGGAGGAGAGGCAGAGATAGATAGGGAGGTGTATTGTAGAGGTCTTGATGGATTAGGCTTTCTGTCGGCTGGCGCCCCTCATGATTTCTGCCCAGAGGCACAGTGCTGAACAAACACACTCAGGCACACGCCAGCCACGGACACATAGATCCATTCATAGTTTAAACCAGCAGAACAATTAGTCAAACCCTTTGCTTGCTAAAAGCAGCAACATCAAAATAGAAAAATAGCTCAAGGGGAAAGTGCTATGTCGAAAAATATTTCTTTGACTTAACTGAATTTTAGTTCAAGAATGTGTAACATGTGTAAGAATGATTTTAGCAGAAACATGTACTACATCATCCAAAGTAGAAGTACTCATTCCTCCAGAGGTGTTCTCAGTAATTCTTTTTGATTGGAAAATATGTTCGGGATGAACAGAGATCTTCCCCTGAACGCCTCGTCAATGAAAGGGAATTAATTGAATGTATGGAAGTGTTTTGATTACTTTAGATGCTAACGCTTTTAACTAACAACTTAAGATAACCGACAACTTAACTTTGACGAAAATGACAAAGTTATCAACCGAAAAAACAATATGTCGGTTTTGGGACATTTACATTTAGATTTCTGCAGTTTGTGCTATATATCCCTATAGCGCACTACATTTACCCTATTTCAGTGTAACCATTAGTTTGTGCTGAGTAGCATCAGTATCATCTACACAGTGCAAAGTGTCCTTTGCACAGGCTGAGGTAAGTGACTGAATGAGGGAGTTATTTGGAACTATAGAGACTACTTGTAGGGTTAGTTAGCAAGCTGCTTTGAGGTAGCTCATCAGCAACGTGCAAATACACGCCAGCCACAATAGCTTGATTGCTAACTGTCGGTTAGATTGCTTGCAGTTAACCTGTTATAAGTTAACAAAGATAACTGCAAAAAACTGCACTTGTCAAACTTAAAAGGCTAAGGAGAAGCTTTGCACTCACAGCTGATTCAGCTAGCTTGTGTGTGCTGCACTTCCATTGACATGAATACAGTTCTTTCCAAAATACAGTTGTCATTAATATTGGTCTAATCAGGTCGTGATAAAAGTGAACATTGTCCCATTCCAGCTGGTGACACAAAGTAACAGGGTCGTCACGGAACTGCCAGTGGGGTTCAGTCTCTACACACACACACGTCTGATCAGGCTAAATAAGTGAAAAAAGCTTTAAAGGCTTTAAAATATTGATGCATTTACCTGTAAGGAAATTCTGTTGTGTGTGGTGAGACTGCTCTGACTACTCACAAGTATAGTGTGTCCCTCTGAAATGTAATGCAAATTCTCTGACACATTGTTAACACTTGAAATTTGCAGTCAAGTTCAGTACATAGAGAACATAACAACCTATATGCATATGTGAGCACAGTCTCAAACACACACACACAGACATATACACACTGTGTACTACCTCTCCCAAATCCCAACCCATTATAAAGGGCATAAATGTGTGATAGTGTGTGTTTGTGTACACACACTTGGATCTTGCATTTGTTTCCTGAATGTGCGCATACTGGGTTGGACTTTGTTCTTTCCAGTTCTAGTTGAAATGTGTGTTTAGGCTGTGTAAACATACACGCACACACAAACAAGCATTCAAAAAATTGCACAGTGTCGAGGCAACAGCAGTCTATTACTGCATGACCTAGTTATACACTCTGAAAAATTAGAGAGAGGAAAGAGTGAGGGCAGCCAAGAAAAGAGAATAATAGTATTTTATTCCGACAACATCAGCTGATTTATCATGTTTGAAGTGATAAGGCTAGTTGATCAGCTGATGGGTCAGTCCACAGAAAAGTGAAACCCTCTCCAGTAGAAGAAAAAGAAGTGGATGAGTCCTCAGGGCTGGGTAGACAAGACACAGAATGAGGAGTCGGTTGTCGTGACTCAAGTTAGTGGGATGTGCTCTCGTGTGGCCATCGATCTGCACGACTAAGGACATCTGGAGCACAGAACACACACACACACACACACACACACACACACACACACACACACACAAAGCTCAGTGGGTTCATTCCCCCCGGAAAGGCTCACACACACGTCCACACACTTCCCCATTCAGCATGTCTTCTGGTCAACACACACACACTTAACACACACTCATTCACACTGACGCGTGTGTGCAGCCAGTGAGATTGTGGCGCTGCTGCCAAATAGCCATCAGGGCCCCTCCACTCGCTGCCACAGTGATCTGTTACCATAGCAGCCTCTCTCCCTCTCTTCCCCCTCAGCTCAGAGGCAACAGTGTAGAGAGGGAAAACTGGTGAAAAAGAAGGGGGGAAAAAAACAGTCGTTCCTGCTACTGAGCATCCATAAATCTGTGTGCGTGTCTGTGTGTGTATGTGCACCAGTCTGCCCTCACGACAGGCTCTGGCGAAGGCAGAAACCGACTGGGTTTCAACGCAGCCAATTGCACACTCGCCTTCTGTGGCACATTGCCCGACCGACCCAATCAGAGGAGCCCCGCTGAAAGGCACACAGATATACACATACAGTAGACTCTTACTCATTTATTACATTCAAACATACTTTGTTTTTGGCTGCAGATGTCATCCTCTACATGTGTGATAACAGAATTGGCTCCATATGGAGGAACAAAGGTGAAAATCCACCCCCTCATTTTCCACCTGTCCCTCTCATCTTTTCAGTCTTTCTCTTGTACATCGCTCCCCGTTGCTGTCTTTCGTTTGCTCTGTCGCTTTCTCTCTTTCACGCAGCTCCTTTCTCACTGTCTCGCTCACCTTCTTTCTGTCTCCTGCTCTGTGTGTGTTTGATGTTGCCCATGTTGAGTTTAGCTGGCCTTTCATGCTTTCTCTTTTGTTGTTGTGTCCAGGGAGGACAGGTGTTGGACACAATCTGTCTCTCTCTCTCTGTCTCTCTCTCTCTGTCTCTCTCTCTCTCTCTCTCTCTCGTACACACACTTGCATAGGAACCCTCACACACACACACACACACACACACACACACACACACACACACACACACACACACACACACACACATGCACACACACACGTACACAGCTGTCAGGCCCCTCCTGGTGACCATCTGGCCATGAAGCTGGGAGCCCCCCTTCACCCTTTTCTCTTTTCTTTTTCCCTCTTGTTGTACTGTTCTTTTTCCATATTTACAGTCCTGACCAAAACCTTTTATTTGGCTCCAGTAGCTAATAAATGACATATCGTCACTGCTATAGCATGTCATTGGCAATATGATAGGCCTTCCAAACAATGACTGGCCACTTCAAAAAGTGACCAACAGATTCAGACTCACGGGCAAACCAGTAGTATGTGCTGATGCAGATTTTTGGCCCCGTCCCAAACAGAGTCATTTAATACAGGTCATCTGTTGATATGGGGTTCTAACCCAGTTTCAGTGTTTTGAATATGATATATCGGTTGGTAAATATTATCAGACGTTATAGACTTATCACAGAAATAAAAATAATAGTGGTGTATATATTGTCAAATATTGGCTGAAATAAAACTTTTGGGTTTTACAGAAAATCATCCAGAAATAAAGTGCTGTTTCTTGTAAATCTTTAAATATTTTGCCTCAATTAAAAGTATTTGTCAGCAGTGTTTGACAGTGTTGGGCATGTTACTTTTAAAAAGTAATTAGTTATAGTTACAAGTTACTTCTTCCAAAAAGTAACTGAGTTAGTAACGGAATTACTTCACAATAACAGTAACTAGCTACCAGGGAAAATAACTATTGTGTTACTTTTAATTATCCCCCCTTTTGAGCTCGGCATTCATTTTAGTGTACTCGACATCTATGTAAAACGTCTTCCTTGTATGGCGGACCAGCACCTGCTCTCCCCGGAATTTTACCAATGAGGGCTCTGAAGGAGTCTGAGTCAGCTGTTGATAACAGGAGTATGTTCTCAACAACATACCTGCCTATCACAGAGATGCTTCATTAGATTAGAGTTGCTTACAATGGACGTACACAAAAGAGATTAAAGACATGTCTGTACTTCCACTTTGAAAACATCAACTTTTGCTACAGCTCACCTCTGCTAGCATGTGTGTGCGAGGCTACTGTATGCGTGTGTTGTTTGTGTGTAAACTGAACACTGACTCTGATTGGCTTACGAACTCTCATTCTTCCCTAGAGAGCCAATCAACATCACTAATGCGGTTGTCCCGCCCCTCCCTCCTCCCTTTGCAGCTCCGGTGGCTGAGAGCTGAGTCGGATGACAACAGCTTCAGTTTGTAACGCGCCACATTTAATAGTCGGTAACGCTAACGGAGTTGTAACGATGGAAACAGTAATTAGTTAGATTACCCGTTACTGACAGAAAGTAACGCCGTTAGTAATGCTGTTTATTGTAACGCCATTATTTCCAGCACTGCTGTTTCATAACCAAATTTGAGGTGTTTATATCAGAATGTTTGCACTGTCTAACCCCTAATTTCCACTGGATACGTCTCCGCTGCGTTCCGTCTCCGCCACGCTAGCGGATCTGATAGGTTTCACTTTAGTCTATGAGTCAATTTCCACGAGGTCCGCTGCACTGCAGATCTGCTCCGTCCCAGCTCTGACAGTCTGGAGCCCTCCAGTACAGATAAGCAGGACTTCTATTTCTGGCTGATGCTTGAGCACGATGCTGCAATTCAGCTGAATTTAGCACGGAGCAGACAGGAAGTCAAGTGCAGAAATAACAATATAACACCTGGTTACCTTTCAAAATAAAACACTCCGTGTTGACACCAGTACACAAATCTCAAAAAAAGAGACAAACACAAGCTCTTCTGCTGATCCATTGGTCTGGAACATTTCGTGTTGTTGTTTTTAATAACACAGACCTATAACTGCGGTTGTGAGTGATCATGTGATTATCGCGGGAACTCCTCTGCCTCGCAACGGCATCTGTCTACTGCACTGCGCCGGGGCGGACTCAAACCGCAACCGGTGGGGATTGCCGGAATGCAGCAGACATGTATCCAGTGGATATATGGTGTAAGATCAGTCTCGGCCCCAAAAATCTTGTATTGGTCATGATGCAGCAACACTTTGCACATTTCCTCTGGAATGTGCTCGGGTACCTGAATATTATCAGGTGTTAATATCGCTGATAGTAGGACAATAAATACCTTGATCTCTATGGGTTACCTGATGTAGCTTGTGGATGCCTTATAGATGGATCATGATTGAAAACCATCACATCACCCAACCCTAGTGTGCCACAGTTCTCAACTTTCTAATCATTCACATTGGGGAAAGCTAGGCAGAAAGTAGCAGCACATGGGTTTTCCCATGAATCGGGCCAACTCAAGTATTTTCTAAATACAGTTGCTCTTCTGTATGCTGTAGTATAAACAATACACAATTTATAAGGTCCTTTTTTCTTTGCTCTGGATCTCATCAATGCTAAATTGACAGTTGACCCAAATGGATCGTAGACTTTTTCACTTCCATCATTCACCTGTCACTTGGAGGGTATAACTCCTACAAGGCTTACGCTCACCCACCTGGATCCTAACCCCATCCGGGCTGGTGCCACAGCCAAACGGTAGGCTCACTAGTGCTGCAACAAGGACATGATCCCCCACTGGCTTCCCACAAATCAACAATGGCATTTTTTTGACAACGTATCTGTAACTGCAGGTCCATGTGTGAGCTTCTGCCAGAGCTTTGAACTGCATTTTTATGGCCCTTATCAGGAGACAGAGTTTTCTCAGTTGTAATGGAGTTTGCTCAGTTGTTATACATTTTAGTTTATTGGGACACACCAGTCCACCTGAAAGAACAGGAAAACCTCCTGTTATTGCAGTTATGGAGGTTTATGGTTTTCTCAGTATTCCAAGATTATTCCAATAAAAAGCATGCTATGCAAATAATTAGCCCAGTACTCTCTCAAAGCCCCTCCCTCACAAGCAGTATAGGATGTGAGTGGCTCTATGGGTTGTAAGGATTGCCAGTCCCACAGACCTTATCAATAAGTCTCGCTCATTCAGTGTGATTGTTTTATTTTTTTCTGCAAAGTGATTACCAGAGGCCCAAACCTAGAATCCCAGTTGGTCTTGTCGACAATAAAGGGTTTTTAATCATATAGATACTGCCTGATTTTATAAAGCTAATAGGTCAACAGTTGAGGCTTTGCTCTGTTTTTCCTGTCAGCAATAGTATCTTAACAGTTTCGATTTTAAATCATCAGCGCTCTGTTGTGCAACAGAACTCTGTAATTTCACCATCAAATGCAAAAAATATCCCACTAATCATCCTTTAGCACTGTTTAGTTTAGTCCGCCTCTTTCCCCCTGTTTCTCCTTCTCCCTCTCTGGTGTGTAGTTCTTTCGTAGCTGCTGGCTGAGCCCATGTTGTTGAGTAAGAGAGGGAGGGGGTGGAAGAAGGGATGGGGTGGGAGGGGGAGAAGAGGGAGAGAGGGAATGATAGAGAGAGAGGGAGAGAGAGGAAAAAGAGAGGGGGTGGATCTGTTGATTTACTAAAGACTCAAACACGACCAGTCTCCCCTCCCACACACCCACTCACACTTCCTCCCTCTCCTCATCTCTCCCTATCCCTCCCTCCCTCTCTCTTCTCTCTGTGTGTGTGTCTCTCTCTCTCTCTCTCTCTCTCTCTCTCTCTCTCTCTCTCTGTCTCTCCCTCTTCTCTCACCCCCCCACCCCACCCCCTCTTGGCGTGATGGTACAGCTCCAGAAACAGGAAGGAGCCGCAGCTCTATAAATAGAGAGGAGCTGCTCAGCCAGGAACCACACACAAACACACACACACACACACACACACACACACACACACACACACACACACAATTTCCCCTCTCTTGTCCCCTCATTCTCTCTCTCTCTCCCTCTCTCTCTCTCTTTCTGCCCTCCTTCTTACTTACACGTTGAGTACAAATTGTAAACACACACATGCAGTGATGCACATTCAACATGCACAAACTCCAGCACATTCATATCCACAGTGACTTGGACAATATGAAGTTGAGCGCTGCAAGCTAATGGCTAAAACACACTGCTCCATAGCCCATTCTCTTTTTCTGCCTTTCTCTGTCTCTCTCTCTCACACACTCACACACACACACACACACACACACAGACATTAAGGTATCTGTTATTGAGTTGGGGGGTCGGGATAGATGGGGGTGGATAGAGAAGAAGAAGTGATGGTTTTCTGTGGCCGCTAGGGTTTTATGTCAGGTCAGCAGGTTTGAAACTGCTGATGACACACGTACATGGAACACACGCTCTTTCTTTTCTTACCACACACACACACACACAAATCATGTAGCTGTGATAAACCACCCTGCAATGAGTTTATTCTGTGTGTGTGTCAGCGTTGTATCTGTCTCTGTAGGGTGGTGCTACGCTTATCTGCTACACAGATATCCAGCTATTTAAAATACATTCATCATTTTAGTTTTTCTTGTAAATGTGGATGGATTCTTTTTTAACAAGTAGAACTTCTAAAATTGGCAAAAGTGCCACTGTATTGTTGAGTTTGTTGGACAGAACATGCAGCCTTAAAGAACTAAATTGTGTTAATATCCCCGCTCAGATCCATCTCATAAGAGTACCCATGTGGGGTTTAATAAGGTTTTTATTTTGGCTGAAGGATAAAGACACAATACGTAAATCTGCCAGCGCTCCAACTGCAAAATAAAACTGCATTCAGCTGCAGAATTTGGAAAAGGTAATATTTAAAGCGTTATTGTTTAGAAGATTAGGAGTGTGTGTGTATTCAAATCAGGGGTGTATAGGCCCCCTGTGTACAGGAGGCAGACTGGCAGGCGCTTTCTTACAGACACACACACACACACACACACACACACCCTTCTCCTGGATGGCGGCCAAATGGTTCTTTTGTTTGTACCTTCCTCTTGTCACTTGGAGTTTTCTGTCCTTCACTCCCACAGACTCTTTGTTTTTGTGTTCTGTCCATCTATTGCCCAATGTGGAGGGATCTGGTCAGGAAAACTAAACACTGTGCGTCTCTAATGTTTGGCATTCAGGAAGAAAATACTTCAATCTTACAACAGTCAAAATAATGTGAAATTCGTCAGAGTGGAGTGCTGCACAGGCGAGGAAATTGGTCTCTAGTAAGAAGCTCAAAGCCAATGTTTTACACTTCAATCTGACTTACCTCTTAGCTTTCATGTGACAAGAAGACAGAAATATGAGCAACTGTTTTCTTGCTTCTGGTCTGTATGCTCAGCTAAGCTAACTGGCTGCTGGTTTCAGCTGCATGTTTACAGCACAAACATTAACCTCATCTTGGCAAGAAAGCAGGGAAGCATACCCTTCCTTCAAGGTCTGAAACTTCGGTCTGCTCCCCAACGTTGCCGAGAACCCAGTCCTGATCTCTTTCACTTTTCAACTCTGACCAAATGGCAGACCATTTATGTCAGGGTTGTTCAGAGATGCTCTTCGGTCGAGTTTCAGTGTCTTGCTCACGGACACTTCAGCAGGATGGATGCTTGCTGACGTGTGCTTAAACCAGTGTCCTTGAGATGAACGACAGACTTTCTGACATCCTGCCTGTTTTCCGCCTTGATTTGCCTTAAATTCTTTGTAAATCTTACACTGAAACGACTTACATTGTAATTAAATTTAAAAAATGTATATCATAAAAGTTAGACACAGATTTTAGCAAGCCATTGAAGTCATGTCATTACAGTTTCACTTTTCTGTGGATGAAATGATGTTCATGGGGCATGTAGTCATACCGCAGCTTGTTTGGATACTACATCCAACAAGCAAGTGAACAAAGCTGAAGAAAACGGTCTGAGCTTTTTCCTCTCAGTCTCTCTTACCCGTTTTCTTTTCATTATTTCAATCCCTAAAAATAAATTAATTCATTTAGGTTACCAAAGAAGTTTCCAATAAGTCTCCACAGTTTTTGCAGTTATTTCCAGAGCACAGCTTTAGAGTGTTGTCGGTTACTAAGGTCCAATCTTGGGGGCCTGGACACACCAAACCGACATCAAAGAGCTAGAGGTGACAGAGGCTGGCTGCCTCACATTTTGGCCAAAATGTAACACTTGAACACACCGTAAAGACTACAGCTGATGGCCAACCAACTTGTTAATTCTGCATCTGTGTGAAAGAAAATACCTCTCATAACCACCAGGTAAATATAGTCTGTAATTATCATTCAGAAAGCAGGAAGACATTGGACTGTTGTTATGATAAGGCAGTGTTTTTTGACACAATAGTGCTACTATAGCCACTTCTCATCAAGATTGTGTCTGATAAAAAGTTTCAGATGGCACTAGCGAAGGGGTTGAGGTGAAAAAGAAACCTCACAGAACGGGTAAAATCATAGATAAAACAGTGTCAGACAGAAGGGGTTTTCCCTTTCTTTGTTTGTTTCTCTGCTCGTGCACTGATTCCTTAGCTGAACAGCCATTCAGAGTGATATCCATCGCCCACTAACCCTGCCGCCTCTACTTGCTCAGTTGGCCATAAAGCCACTGACGAGGCTTAGCTACTGCAACCACATGGGTCACACTGCAACAACAAGAGCCACGGACACACACCAACAGTGCCGACATAGGCTGACCATAGGCTTGATGCATCAGGGCCCTTAAAGTCACATGTTCGAGACCCTACAATTAAACAGCACCTTTTACTGGCAGGGAAGGTGGATGCGTGCCAGAGCATTTTGCAACAACCCATCAACACCACTCACACACAGCCACACACACACATTTACTTATTAAAGACCTGTTTGATTTAATTGGCTCATTTCACAGTCTAGTGGGCCAGACCAGGAACAAGTGCACACACACATTCACGAGCATGGTACTACATGAAGGAAACCAAATTGAATTTGGACAGTTCTGGCCGATATCTGTGTGTTCGTGCTACCTGTATCTGATGATCTGACTGTAGTCACTGTGCCACCAGTTTAGTGCACCATCACCTGATTGCTCAGTTTGTGATAATGGGATCAGGATTTATGTGTTAAATAGTTCTGCTGCGCTGGACTTGTAACAACTTTGTGAGTTGTTGAGTTAAGAGAGGTCTTATAAACTTTGTGAAAGGCTGTCTATGAAAAACTGCAATTATTTGGGCCTTATTGTTAATTCAGCAAATGTTGTACATGAATATATTTCTTCATTTGTGTGAAGAAACATTTCCATACGCACCAGTGATATACATCTTTATATGCTTATAAAATGGGGGAAAAGTGAAGTGAGATACGATCACAGGAGGTAACTTGAGACACGTGGAGCGGCATGTTACTGCAAGATGTGAAATGATGGACTTAGATCGGATCACTCAGGACGGATGTTAATACCGGGTCTGAATTCCGTATGTGTCACATGGCCACTGACTGTCCCCTGCAGTCAGTAACGAGAAACAAGTGAGGAGATAATGTTGCATCAATGGAAAATGGATGGATAGAATCGAGGATGGTGAGGAAAAAGGGCTGCATGGCATGGACTTATTATAATGCAAAGAGGATGTGGTTGGGATGTGACTTTTGATCGGGTTTAAGACACCTTCTGGGATAAATCTCAGGAGGGATACATTATGTTCTGTGATCCTATGGACAGAAGGTTTCTGTATTTGAGAGGCTTGTCTGCAAGACAACTTCACATTTAATTTGTAGCATGAGAAAAAATCCCCATGACTGTCTTGACATGGACATGTTCTTATAATATCGAGACTCTTGTGTTGAATTCGATATGATGCTCAACCTTTAAAGAGAGGGAGTAAGTGAGCGAGAGGAGGAGGAGGAGGAAGGAGGAGGATGCAGCGCACAAAGCACCAGAGCAGCAGGTTGCTATAACAACAGCACCTTAGTGGTTCCATCTCTCCTCTCCCTCCCTCTCCCTCTCTGATCACCCTCTCATCGTTTGCTCCCCGCTGTCATTTGGCGCGCTATGCCTCTCCATCAAGCCACCTCCCTCCCTTGCCCAGCCTCCCTCTTCTCTCGCTCACCGTCTCTCCTCCTCTTCATCTTCATGTCCTGGTAGCTCCTCACACTCAGAGGAAAAAGACCTTCTGCCTGACAAATAAATCCCTTCTTCCTCCCTGTGTGTGTGCGTGTGCGTGTGTGTGTGTGTGTGTGTGCGTGTGCGTGTGTGTGTGCAGGTGTGTGTGTGTGTGTGTGTGTCTCCTACTTTTGTCTCTCTGTATCTTTGTCATTGTCTCTCTCTCTCTGTCTGTTGTGGGAGCCGACAGAGGAGCAGTCAGCAGGTGTTTATGTCAAAGAATACAGAGAAAGACGCAGGAGGGGGAAACAAGCACCGCTCTCTTCCCTTTTCTCTCTCCTGTCTTTGCTCTTTTACATCCTCTCGTCCTTTTTTTTTTTTTTTTTTTTAACACCGATGCTCTTTTCCCTCTGCTCTCACTAAGCACTCCAGCTTGATTAAACTACTTCAAAATTCTTTGTCTCTGACTCTCCATATCTCCTTCTCTTCGCTCGGTTCTGATTCTTTCTCCGACACATGCAAACACTCTCTATTCAGGTGTGTTTTATTGCCGTGATTGCTGAATGAATGAAAATATTGTCGGTTCCCCATGCATGCCAGGTACATTACTGTAATTCAGTGGAGTAATTAGGTTGCTAATTGTGCTCAAATAAAACAAATGATTAATTAACTGCAGTTAATATGAAGTATTTTGTTCTGGCTCACAGTTTTGTCATTCATCCTGTCAACGCTCCCTCAGGCTGCGCCGTGCTGACTCATACAGTACTGAGCAGACAGAACCACAGTCCGTCTTTCTCTTTCTGTCTGGATGTAGTTTTCTTTTTCATTGTTTCTGCTTCTACATTCAGGATTTTATCAATAAGGATTAAGTGGTTATGTGTGTGTGTGTGTTTGTCTGTGGGAGGGTGCTACAGTTCACACCACCTGGATAATTATGGGAGTTTTTATAGGTGGGCTTTGAAAGGCGAGTCTGTTATTATCAACGTGAGTCACTGGCATTTAGGGAAAGCCTGTCACACATACACACACATATGCATGCACAAACACACAAACACCCAGACTCACACAAAAACCAACCCGCGTGCAGGAGACCTGAATTATTTAAACCCATTGATTGCAGGACCACACACGCAAACACCCCGACTTGATGAAGCCGTGTCGTGACAGTGGAGATGTGTGTTTTCCAGTGTTTTTCTCAGTTGTTCCTCTAATGGCTACACCAGCAGAAGAGTTCAAGTCATAAAAACACACACACACACACACACACACACACACACACACACTGTAGTTTTGGCTGTCAATACTAATAGTGTTTATCATGCCATAAAGATAATTAGGCTGACTGTCAATCATCGTGGAGAACAGAGGGGGAAGCCAACCTGACAGCCCCACCCCACACAGACACACACGTACGCATACACATTCACACATCAGTAGACCAAGAAAGTCAAAAAAGGATGATTTGTGTGTTCTGTGTTGTGGTGTGTGTGTTTTTTGTGGTGTGTGTGTGTGTGTGTGTGTGTGTGTGTGTGCGCGTGCGTGCACGTCTGGCAGCTTGAGTGGGTCCACCTCAGGGTCAGAATACAATCTGAATATATTTTGTCTCTTGTTCCATCTGAATAACAAAGACCTAAGCGTGCATTCGCACACATACATGTATC
Source organism: Acanthopagrus latus (assembly GCF_904848185.1). Lineage (NCBI taxonomy): Eukaryota > Metazoa > Chordata > Actinopteri > Spariformes > Sparidae > Acanthopagrus > Acanthopagrus latus. The sequence continues at coordinate 27,189,497 of NC_051039.1, read as the reverse complement.
AATGGTTGTTCCTTTGTGTGTGAGCGTGTGTGTGTGTTTGACTCTTTCACATGTGACAGTTGAGAGTGTGGATTGTACAAAATATTTCACTGCGTCTCGGCTCCTTTCTTCACAGAAGACTGTTTGAAATGTAGATCTGCAGAATGCTCGTACTGTATGTAACCTGCAAAGTGCTCCAATCAGTGTGTGGGGCTATACATTTGCATGGGTGTGTGTGTGTAGTGACTGAGAAGAATGAATTTCCAGCGTAAGAAGGATTCAGTCAGATAGTACCAATACAGTGTATTTTTTCAGAAGGTCATTCCATGTATTTCTTTTCACTTTTTTTCACGTAAATTTACATTATACATTTTCTTTTAGAGAGCATTACATCCACCTTTTTTCAAGTATCCTTGAGTTTTGCCTATGGAGCTTTTAATCAGATGTCCTTTAGTAACTCAGCTGCTTTTGAAATATTTAAAGCTGGATTTCTTTCAGAAATATTATTAATTAAACAGCATCAATTAAGCATTAAATTAACAGCCTAATCTGCTTTCAAATGCTCTTCTTTGATAGCCCCTTAAGAATAGTCTCTCACTTGATCTGGGTTTAATGTAGAAAAAAAGCAAAGACACAGTAGTACTGTAGTATACTTTAAGTATAACATCCATTCTCACAAACCTTAAATGCTATCCTATACCACTCATTTAAACACTACAATCATCTTTTTGTAGGATTCCCAAATTCCACTCAGATTTGGGTCGGAGCGCACAATCTTCACCCTGGGAACCTTTTATAAATGAGGTCCCTGCCTCCCATCCGTCATTTTAATAGCATCTACCATTCCTCTGCCAACTTCATTAAGGTCTGAAATTAACAGGAGTTAGGAGTAAAATTGAGATTGAGAGTATATTAAATTGCTCACTCAATATACAACTAAGCATTTGTGATCCGTCGCACCAACATTTTACTGATGCACCGAGTCTCTGAAGTGCTGCTACTGCTGCTCAAAACTCCATTTAAGGGCTTGTAGAGATGTAGTCAGGATCCTGTCCAAACCCTCTTAACACCACAGATTCTAAATGACATATTTTTTGGTACATTTCTTTGCCAACTTAGCTGTAAATACTTCATAGTTCCAGCCAAGCGTTGGTTCAAGTATAGGCCATGTATCATCAGTTGAACAGAATTGTTAACTTACTGTGAGGCCAGCCCTCTGCTGACAATTATATATGAGTTTTCTAAATTCTCTGTTGTCATGTCGGCACTACAATGTGAGATATCTGTATTTAGTGTCCATTTATGAGTGTTATTGAAAACCACATTTTTGGTGAAAGAAAACACCTGCTCAGTGCAGAGATAAGGCCAAACTGGAGAGAATTTAAATCTCTCATTATGGAATGGTCTTTCTGTGCTCTTGGTCTCTTGTGTCTACGTCTCAGTTTTTGTTAGCTGTCCCCTCATACCTCCTCTCCTCTCCAGTCCAGGTCTATGATAGTGATTACCTTAACCGCCAGCCAGCATTCGTTAGCACCCTGTCGTTATCTCGTCTGTGCCATGACAGAGGCAGTAACGCTGTTAAGTTAAGCGGACTGTGCAGACGCTGTCAATAGTAAGGCTAAGAATGGGGTGTAGATTTAGATGGGGCAGCTCATCCACCCATTGGCTGATGCTTACAATGGGTAGAATAGAACAAGCGGTTCTTTTGATCTTTCCTTCCTGAACAAAACCTTGAGTCCAGCCTGCTGGGCTGCGAGTCTTCTCATTGCTCTGCTCCATGTTTACAACTTCAAGCACTTCTGCACACGTGCATGTTTTATCTATGTCAGAGCTCATAATATGATCATCATTTCAGTCACATTGAATCTGTTCTGAAAGTACAATTGATTTGTCTTGGTGATTTTCAGCTCACCTCCAGCATTCTTAGGATATTGTTTGGATTTGCGTAGAGAGGAAGCAGCCATATTGATTTGGTCTCATTTTGTTTCCATTTTTAGCACCCTGGATACCACAGAAAAGTTTTCATATTGCTAACAAGTCCTGTCTCTGGTGCTCCTCCAGACCTAATCAAATTTCTTTTTCCTGTTTGTTACAGCTCCAGGAGACTGTGAAGAGGAAACTGGACAGTGCACGATCGCCACTCAATGGAGAACAGAACGGCATCTGTGATGGAGGCAGCTACTCACCAACCACCAAACGGGTACGGAAGGATGGCTCAGGTGGTCTGGATTCGCTAACTGGTCTCCCTAACAACAACAATAACAACAATGTTCCACCCATCTCTCCACTGCATCACCAAATGGACATTAAGCCCATACTTGGTGGGCCCAACACTTCCACAGGAAACAACACTACAAACAGTAATGGCAACCATGTAGGCCAGGCATCAGATGAGCTGGGGAAGAACGGTGGCAGCCATCTATCGGACATGAAGCTGAACGGTGCCCTGCCGGACCTGGAGGACAGCTTCAGCCTGCTCAAAGACCTGAAACAGGAGCCACTTGATGACGGAGGCGGGATGGAGTCCTCTGATCCCCAGTCTCTGTCCAATCAGAACAAACTGTTCTCGGACATCAACCTCAATGACCAGGAGTGGCAGGAGCTGATCGATGAGCTGGCCAACACTGTGCCAGAGGACGATATGCATGACCTCTTCAATGAGGACTTTGAGGACAAGAAAGAGGCAGAGTTTGGCAGGCCAGCAAACAATCAGACACCGGGCCCACAGGAAGCAGGGGGGAATACGACGGCACCTGGAGGGGGGGCGGCACCTGTGGCAGCCCTGCCTCCTCCTCCTCAGCCTCCACAGGGAGGCCCACAGGTTCCCATGGGTTCACCACAGGTCAGTACTGAGAGGGTTAACATAACATGGCAGGGGTATTTAACCCTCACCTGTTGTGACCAGCCTAGGTGATTGAGTGACATATTGATACTTGTCTGATGTTTCCTCTGAAGGCAGAATTACAGCACATCTGTAGTGTGTAACTTTAAATGGAGCACAAATTGAAATTGCTTTCAGTTGTAACAGACACCACTCACATGTCATAAAACTGTATAATCTGCATTCACAGTGCCGTGTTTGACACTTTTCAGTGCAAGGATTCAATACAATGAGTAGAAACTGCTTTTGAAAAGTTTTTCAACATTTGTAATTTCTTGTTTAGAAATTACATTTTAAAATCATTAATTATATGAATTAATACATTTACATGGTCATTCAGAAAAAAAAATTGCAGGCTGTTTCAGGGTTATAATACAGTTTTATAAGCCATCTGTGAGGTGTTGTGGTCAGAGACAGATGGCTTACAGCCAGACTACAACAGTGCTTTTATTTTTGAACTTTGACTTTTTTATGACTTTTATGGACATTGTAATGGCTTTATTTTGTGATCCAATATTACTCACCAATTCCAGAGATTGAACTCAGGGGCAGACTGGTAACCCGGCTCTCTCCAAGGCTCACAGATACACCCATCAACTAATCCAAAGCTGTATGATTAACAAAATGTAGCTCATTTGTTTAATGTGTATCAAAAAATTTATAAAAGGGGAACAAGTTGAGAGTTAAGGGAGAGTCACATGTTGTGATCATTTCTTAATGACATACAGTTATCATCCATCCAGTGCTCCTGTGCAGAGTCACTGGCTGTGTTGCCAGACACAGGTAACGTGATGAGCAGAGGTTTTGGTAAAGGTCTCTCTACAGAATGAAGGCTACCAAACCTTCTTTGAAGTAACTCTCTCTAAAACCACAAACTGTCATTTTTACTTTGCTGTTTATGTACCGACTAAACAAACAAAAGACAAAGTGTAAATTGGAAAGTTTTAGAGGTCTTAACATGCATTGAACTTCCAGGCTAGCTGTTTACCATGTTTCCAGACTTTCTTTTGAGCTAAGTTCTCTCCTCTCCTCTTGATTTTTGTGTTAAACTATTTATTCAAGAGTGGGATTGTTTTTGTGTTTGGACTCTTCTCAGGTCCGACCATCATCGTCAGGCCCTCAGTTTGCCACCACTGCCAATGGAACGCCTCCACAGCAACCTTTGCAGCAGTCTCCAGCCGTTGCCATGGCATCAGGTTCCCCATTGCACAACTGTGTGGCTCGCTCCCCTCAGACCCCAACCCAGGCTCAGACGCAAGCAGTCTCTAGGCCTGGGAATGGATACATGATGAACCCAGGCCCAGGGGTCAGTCAGGCGGGCACAGGACCCGGAGCGGCTGGGGTTCCCCCTGGAGGTCAGCCTGTTGGGCCAGTGACGCCTGAACTCTCTCCAGCAGAGCAGCTAAAAGCAATGGCTCAGCAACGTGCTAAACTGCTTCAGCAGAAGCAGCAGCAGCAACAAGCAGCTAACTGGTCTCCTGCAGGTGCTCCAACTAGTCCCTACAACTCTGGTCCCTTTAACCAAGACAAACCCAACAGCCCCATGATGTACCCACCACAAGCCTTTAACACACCACAGGGCCCTCTAGTGGCTGGGATGGCCCCTAACAATGGGCCTAAAGCCCCCATGAACAACTACCTCCCTCACAACCACATGGGCATGATGGGCCAGCAGCAGCCAAACAGCATCAACCAGAACGCCCTGTCCAAACAACAGCAGCAACAGCAGCAACAAACAGCAGCCATGTTGTCCTACAACAACACCAAACCGCTGAGTCACTTTAGCGGCAGTGGGGTTGATCACATAGGCCAGAGGATGACTCCACCCATGGGAGGGAACAATCAGGTGAAGAACCCCATGATGCCTCCTTACATGGGTGGTGGTGGAGGCGGCGGCCAGGGCGCAGGGCCAGGGCAGACCCAGGGGCCAATCCCAGGACAGACAGCCCACCTGAGTGAGGAGCAGAAGAGGATGTTGCTGATGAAGCAGAAGGTGTTGAATCAGAACATGCCCTACAGCACCATGCAGCCTCATGGACAGGTAAGAGAACTGTCTGATGCTCCCAAGTAATAATTTTGGCAACATTGTGTTGCATTGAATTGGCGCAGTTCATGTGTAGTCAAGGGCGATGCCTTTTCAGGTGGTCTAGGAGGGAGGTTTCCTTCAACTGCAGTTGGTCTGGAGTTTGAGTCTTTCTTCATGGGTCATGAGTCGCTCTTCAGATGAAAACAAAGTGTAGAGATGAGTGTAGATGAGTGCCATTTTTTAGGCTGGTGGTGTTATAGAACACTCAACCCATGACCTTGGGAGGAGAGTGAAACGCCCTCCAATTTTATCTTGTCAATCCATGAGTAGCTTTATGAAAGCTGGCTGTCCACTTGAGGTTTCCGATAAAATATTCTTGGTACTCCATCTTGCACAGAGAATGGCCAATACCATTCAGAAATAAAAATACAACCTTATTTAAACAGTTGCCCGGAACGGATTACATAAAACAGATTTCTGTTTTTAAAACCTTCCAGAGGTGCAGCCAGGGAAGGTAAAATGGCGGTAGTTGCCCCAGCAACAAGCCAGGGCTGGGAATAGGCATAGGAAAATGGCCTGTCGAGAGTGTATTGATGCCTCTGCAACACTAGCAGCACTGATAGCCTCCCCCACTCCTCCTTCCCCAGACACACAAGAGCATGCACTCACACACCACGCCAAACACCAAAGCTAAACGGCTCCTTAGCTCATATCCCCAATCTGTCACAGCTGACTGATGGCTGAGATTGGACCACTAAGCCAAGCTAGCTGCTGTCATTACCGAAAGCCCACCTCGGGCAGTTTGTTTCCCGAGCACAGGGACCAGCACAACCCACTCTGAACGCTCCAGTGGTTTAGCCAGGTGTCAGGTGTCCTTAATAATCCACCGTACGGAGGACATTAAGGAAGTGTGGGTGAACTATACTTTAACAAATAAACACCTACACAAGTGAAAGCTCACACTTCTCATGGTGTTGCTCATTATCCCAGGGCCTTTGTATTGTTGTCAATAGAAAGAGTGTGTGCTGGTATGTGCATGCTTGTTGATGATGCACTTGTCGATGCTGTCTCCCTCTACCTTTATCTCTCTGTCTCTCTCACTCTGCCTCCCTTGTGTTCACGATATGGCTACAGTCAGTCACCTCCTCCTCCTCCTCCTCCCCTCTGGTGATCTCTGCGTCTTCTGTCCTGCTCCTCCTCCTCCTCCTCCTCCTCCTTCCTCCCCCAATCCTCCCTCTCTCTTTCTCCCTCTGCCAGAGACACTCAGCACCAATAAAGGAGCAGATTTATTAATATGGGGCCTTTGTGGCTGCTGCCTGGAGGGCTGTGTGTTTGTGTGTGTAAGAGAGTGAGTGCGAGTCCGTGCACATGTATGTTTGTGTGTGTTTCATAGATTTGGGGGGGTGGGGGGGAGGGGGAGGAGAGATTTATTTGACTGAGCAGAGGAGAATTGGAGACAGGGAAGAGAGAGAAGAGGGATGTGCAGAGAAGAAAAAGAACGACTTAAAGGAGAAAGGCAAATGCAGAAAGAGGGAGATTTATTGTAGAGTGAGGATGGAGCATATTAAAAAGAAAGTCAAGGGCCTGAAATGGGAGAAAAAAGTGAGCAATGCAGACTGGAATGTCTGAAATGCAAACTACTCACTGTTCTACATGCATCTAGCCCTATTGTACTGACTCTCTAATTAGCTTATTTTTAGTGAATAGCCACACAGGTCTCAAAAAACATTGGCAAATAAACTATAATAAATAAGTATTTGTCCGTAAGCCTCTTTCACATAAGTAGTTGAACGTTCAGGAACATTTCCTACATGGGATCATGTATGAACAGGAGCAGGAATCGATATTCAGGGAAATCTGTATTGTAAATTTCCCCCAAGACTGTGTAATAAATCAGAACAAATGGCTTTTTGGTGAAGGAAAGCAGCAACATTGTAGGGACAAGCTTGTAAAGGGTTATGTCCCTCTGACAAAAGACCAAGCATCCAAACCCAACACTCCACTGCTGACATATTTGAATCCACTTTCTTTCTAAATCTTTCTAATTGTGAATCCAATGTTATCACTGATTCCAGTAATCATTAAAAAAATTATAACTTGACTCACAAACCTTCTGACTGCTAAATACAATACAAGAACACTGCTACTGGACAAAAACATCTCCTTGGCTGCTTTGCTCCTGAAGAAGTCTTCTGCCATGTATACGTACATCCGGTGTGCCTTGTCTTCTTCTGTTGAGTTATACTGTGGTTGGCATCCATGAGTGTTGTATTACTGCCATCTGCTGGACTGTCCCATGCTCCATATATTCTGGCATTGCCATGGCATGTTTGCAAATTCAAAAGACAGAAATGTTCTTAAATATAGCTGCTGGGAATGTCAGCAGTTTACCTCCAAGAAAATTATTTACCTGTTATGCATGTTGGTCTATAGAATAATTTGCATGTATACACACACAGTCTGCTAATAGCTTTGCTAGCTAGCAGTCTGAGATTGAAAAAAAATCACCATGTTTGTGTCAAATGATTGAGTCCGGTATGCTTCTTATCAGCTTGGTAGTGGCCAAGACCTAGCCTAAATGTGGTATGCCATGATAGCTTGACTGACCCAGCACTTTGAGGGATTAGCTAAAAGTCAAGTAACCCAGGGTAGACAAGCTAACCTTCTTACAAACAAAGGCTACATCACAGCTACCTTACCTGTACTTCATCAGTGCTAACTGGGATTTGAAGTCCAGTGTGCTCCTCACTCAGAAACCTCTCTGTCCGGCACATGTCAGACAACCTCACCAAGAAGCTAGTGCAGTTGAGACATGGGGCCTCAGTGGCAAAGATTTGGATTTGGTATACAAGACAATGCCATAAAACACTGTTCCAGCTAATGCCGTTTTCCCTTTACATCTGCATTTCCATCACAACTGGGCTACCTGCTTGAAGGCTTGTCCAATCCAATTAACAATCTAAACAATGAAGATAAGTAGCACTTATGTAAGGTTAAGATTGAAAGGGGAAGTCTGTCAGTTTAACACACAAAAACTTGTTTACGTACTCGAAAACACTTAAAGACACTACAGTGGCACTGGAAGATCTTTGTCAAGTCAAAGAAATTAAGCCAGATGATGTCATAATGATGTCGTCAGGGTTCTCTGGACTTGGATACGACTCCCTTTTTAAACTGGGAGTGTGAAGTTTGAAAGATAATATAAGATAAAAACATGCTATCAAATAGATTCATTGGTAGTGTTTTTGGAACTTGATCCACACTGGGGACCAACAATCGAGATATCTCACTTTCTGCCATATTAATATTGACAATACATTTTTAAATCCATCTCTCATAAATCACCTAACTTTATTGAAGTGCAATACAAATTCTCTGGAGCAATCTTTTAATGGGAAAGGATTTTAACGCTGAAGTAACTTAATTAAAAGCACCGTCACAGAGGTGGGTCATATGAGATGTAATGCTATTGGCAATATTTGTCAGTCTGAAAGGAGGTCTTGGCAATCAGCTCCTTAATATGAAGAGTTTTCAGACCATCTGTGCCCAAATTGTAGGCGCATTAAAAAAAAAAAAAGGATAAAAAGCTGTAAAATCGGTCAGTATGTCAAGGTGAGAAATCTTATAAATGATGACAGCATATGCCAAATGCTGCAAACAAGGCAATGCTGCATTTACAAGCTAAAATGAACCAACAGGAAAACAGTAAAGCTAATTTTCCCCACATTAGATCTTTAATTGCTTGGTCTGGATGTGGTATTAGACAGACACTCCTTGAAATAAAAAAAAACAATTAAAAATTAAGTAAGCAGGCTTGGTTATGATTATTGCCTTTATATGAATTCAACAGTGTTGAATGCTGCAAAGCTAGCATTTGGCTAAGCAAACACTTGCAGTATTAGCAACAGCTAGCACACAGAGATCTAATGATTCAATAACATTTCCTACCTCAGCCAACCATATACTGGTTACTGTGTTTACAGAACACATTTAATCATGTCAGACTCTTTGTTGTTCAGTTCATAGGCAGAGCCTTGGCTGGACTATTCAGGCAAACCGATGTCTGCTAAATCTGTTGAATGGCAGTCAAAGCTCGGCTGGATAACCAAAGATTTATGTTTGTGTTTGTATGTATATTCCTTGTCAGTAATTTGTGCTGATGTTGTTATCCCCTGAGACTCTCTTGGTAATGGTGTTTGTGTTCGGGTGAAGTGATACTAGCTGTGTTTGGATTCTATTTTCTTTGTCTGCATTAGCGCATGTGTACATTAGCCTTTGGCTTTGTGTGTGTGTGTGTCGTCTCACAGGTGGTGCTTATACGTCGCCGTCTCTGGGCTCCGTCCTGTGTGTGTGTGTGTGTGTGTGTGTGTGTGTGTGTGTGTGTGTGTGTGTGTGTGTGTGTGTGTGTGTGTGTGTGTGTGTGTGTGTCTAGGCTAATCCAGTTAGCAGCTGCTCGGGGAAACTTCAGCCTCGCTCCTCAAAAGCTCGTTAGTCAAGCTTTAATTGTTGCTCCCTCGCTTTGCATATCGCCATGACGCTAATTTATGCCCGTTGTCGCGGTTACCGTCGCCACGGTGGTGGATGTCTCAGTGGAAGCAGCAAGTGGGGGAGCAAAGGCGCGTGCGTGAGTCTGCCGAAGATGTTTGTGTGATTTGTCTGCGTGTGACGGATGATTTGGTCGCCTCGCTCTGTGTGTGTGTGTGTGTGTGAGAGAGAGAGAGAGTGTGAGACGGATGTGGCTTGTTGCACAAGCGCGCGTGCAGCTGTATGAAGCTAACAGCGCGGGGGCGGGTCTCCGGGGTTATCTGAGTGATGATTGGATGAGAATGGATTGACAGGTGTTGGCCTCAGAGGAGGGTTTTTGGTGCCATCCTGATAAATTGGGGCGGGAGGTTTGACTGTGCCTGTGTGTGGATGAGACCCGTGTGCATGGAAGGCAGCACGTGTGTGCTCGTGCATGCAGGTGATCATGGTGTCACACACCAACTGCAGTGCACCAAGGAGCAGATCCCAGTGCTAATAGCCCTGTGAGTCACGACACCAGCCCCCTCACACATGTACGTGCACACACACACACACACACACACCAAATAAATAGGCTTTGAAAAACACCCACAGGCCCCTCCTGTTTTCTACCTTCTCCGCCCCTCTCTCTCTCTCTCTCTCTCTCTCTCTCTCTCTCTCTCTCTCCAGAGGTAAAGCCCCTCTCATCATCCTCCCTGCTCTGTCTCATCCTTTTCTCCATACTCTCCCACTAAGAACCCTGACCTCCACAAGGTCTCAGAGGTGGCAGATTCCACTGACACACACATACAGAGCCAGTTTCCCACTGGGGGTCTCAAACGTGCTGAACCAGAACCTGACCAATCCACTGCACTGATATTTTTGTCTGATGTTTGCTTGTATACGATGGAGTTTGGAGCACGTGGGAAAATGTTTTCCAAAAGTTGGTATCAGTAAGTGACCGGGGCGTCTCATATCAAACATGGAAATCAAGCAATCTAATGATTTATGTGAATTCAAAACTCAGTCTAGCATTACAGTAGCATGTGCTTTGTGCTTCACATGGGACGGCTGTAAAACACCATGATTTTATAGTCATTAATAAATGACATGGTTATATAGATGTTAATTTTTTTTTTTTTATAATTATTATAATCTGTCTCAGCTTTACAATAACTAGCTGCTTTATGAATGGTTTATAAAGCATTCCATTGGTTTGTTAACAGTGAAATAAGTGTAAAATTAAGTTTGATTACCGTCCAGTATCAGCCAAGAGTTAATAAGGTTCTATATTTTTTGAGCTTTTGCTTTTGAGGATAGAAAAATTATGATAATTCATATATGTCACATAGCCTATTTTACAACAGTGTTACTTGCCTTGTTATTTTGTTGGGAATTATTCTCATAACAGGTATTAGTGGGGTCATTCATAGCTGAAAATAATGCATACCTATGTGTCACATTGCACCCTCAGTTGTTAAGGGAATCTGTAAGTGAGCCAATTGTTGCTGTAAGATGTATGAAACTGGTGAGATTTTCTGAACACATGATATTACACCAAACTTTGGAAGTAACATGAGGAAGTATTTTGAATTTGACAATATAGAGGGAGAATTTTGGAAAAAATATAGGTTGCTTGCTGCCTTTTGAAAATATGTTCAATATTTTATTTAAATTCAGATAATTGTTATTATTTGTTTTACAAGCTGCATCTCGTTTTTCCTCATAGAGATCAAAACTTCAATATGTTTGTGTTGTCATTTTGTCTGTTATAGTTGTTTCTGATACTGATTTAATTTCCACTTAGGCTTACCGAATGTAATGAATTTAGAAAATTAAGAGATTAATCTTACCCATTTATGTGATTTTTATAAATAATCAGTAATCGGTTTTCAAACAGAAATATTGACATCTGTATCAGCCACAACATTTTCTTTCTAGCTCTATTATGAATCACATAGTGAAGGATGGAGGGAAGGGGCAACAAGGGGAGTGAGAGAAAGAAAAAGAGAGAACCTGGGGACAGCACATCCTCAGAGCAAGTCATTTCTTTCTCTTTCCTCCATCTGTCCCCATGAGCAGGAGATATTACCTTCCCTCTCTTGCTCACGTACACACATTTTCTCTTCTGCTCACTCTGTCACCCCTCTCTCTCTCTCTTGCTCTCTCTCTCACTCAGTCACACACACACAAGTGAATACTGCTCACTCTCTCACTCTCCCATCTCTCTCTCTCTCCCAGGCACACATGTCAGGGCTTGAGCTGAGCTGCTCTCAGATCCTGTAGAGAGGCTCTGAAGATGGGGGGGGCAGGTTGTAAAGGGGTGTTTGGGTGGAGCGGAGAGGTGGAGGGGGCTGTTCTCTGGTGTGTATTTGCTCTCTCGCTGTCCCTCCTGAGATGCTTCCTGTTAAGACAAACACAAGACAAACAGCTCTCTCTTTGCTCCCACTGTCCATTTTTCATATCTATTCTCTTCACTCACTCTCCTAACCTCTACTCCTCGCCTTTCTTTTCCTTTCCTCCCATTTCTTTCCTTCTGTTCCTCTCCTTTCCTTGTGCCTTCTTTTATTTCCTATTTGTCTCCAAACATTTCCTTTCCTCTCCTTTCTTTCCTTTTGTTTCCCTTCTTATCCTGTTCCTTTCTTCTCCACCTCTCTCCTGCCCTCACATTCCCTTTTTCCCCCCTTCCCTTTTCTTTCCTAACATTTTCTCTCCTAACGTTCCTTCCCTTCCCTCCACACTCATCTTCCCTATCACAGCCACCTCCTTGCCTCCTTAACCACTCTTCCTCTCCTGTGCTTAGAGGGAGCTGTTAGTGCTAAGCTCCACTCCTCCTGATCAATAATATGTGTGTTTGTCTGTGTGTGTATGTATGTTTCTTGCTTGTGTATGTACTTAATATATAGAAATGTATGTATTTATATCTGGTTTCATGCTGGATACGTAGGGCTGAGCAGTGTATTGATATTATATCATTATTGTGATATGAGACTATATATCATCTTAGACCTTTGATATCATTATGTCTTTTCCTGGCTTTGGCTGGTGCATTACACTAAACTTGTATAATTCCTGAGCTCCTTGCTGCTTGTTCTACTTGTCCTAATACTTGATTTAACCCTCTTAGTTATTGTATTTTCTTTACTAATTATATTTTTCTAAAATGTTATTGTGTTAATATTTTGTGAAAGTAGCAATTGTCATCCCTACACAATGTATGCAGTGTCGACATAAAGGTATTTGGCATTTTAAAGGGGATTTCACAATATTAAGATATAATTCATATCTCAATATAGCCTTACACTGTGTGATTACTTTTAAGGTCATATCGTTCCAGCTCCTCTGTGCATGTGTCTGATACAACAGTGTGTTTATACATATGAATGTATGATTCAAGAGTTTAAGTTATGTAAGATTGTATATGTGTGCCAGCTTGCATGATAGTGAGTGTATTATTCAAATGTGTCCAGATAAGAGTGGGCACATAAGTGTGTGTGTCTGTATTATAGAGGCATCGGCAGCAGCAGGAGGGAACACAATTCCCAGGGTCTCCTGACTCCCCACCCCACAACACACACACTCACACACCAACAAAGCTGTTTGGTTCGCTCCGACAGCGCCAGAGCAAACACACTGAGACAGACCATCTCCACCCATTCGACACGCCCTGGGGGTGTGAATACAGGGTTGGAGAGGAAATATCAATACTCACCTCCACCAACAGGCTGCTTTTTCAGAGGAATGTCACTAGATGGTGGAGTGTTTATTACCTGTGTGTGTGTGTGAGAGAGAGAGAGAGAAAGAGAGAGAGAGAGAGCAAGTCTTCTCTGATATTAACCTCATCTGCAATATTGACCCATAGGCCTCAGTGTGTGGGAGACCAGTCATGACATAGTGTGTCTGCAGGCACATGGTGTGTATTTGACTTTAAGTATGTGCATATGTAGAGGAGCAACTATAGCCAAGCATGAGTGTGTGTTCATGTGAGTTTGCGTATTTGCATGGGTGTGAGGGGGGGTAGATCATTCTTATGCTGTGTCTGTGGGCCAAAGGGAGGGAGGAAGGGAGATGCAGTCAGAAGGCTGCATACTAAACAGACTGCTGTCACCCCGCCAGCACCTCGCACACACACGCACACGCACACACACACACACACACACACACACACACACAAGCACACAGAAACATAAATGCATGCTTGGTTGCTCTACCTCTTATATACACACTCACAAACAGTCCACCACACACACACAGAGAGACACACGCACACTCTCCTCATGCCAGCTCAAACTTTGGCTGCCTTGCTCGGCTGCCGGTTGCCATGGCAACCATTGCCCACAGCACCTTGCAGCCCAAATCAATGGCAGCTCCAAGACGAGGGTAGGCAGGGGTTGTGTGTGTGTGTGTGTGTGTGCGCGCACACGTGTATGTGTGTGTGTGTGTGTGTGTGCGCACGTGCGACAGTCTGTCTCTGTCCAAATGTTCCAGGCTATAAGCAGGTTGTACTCGTGTAGAGTTTAGTGATAAATATGGCATAAGGCTCGGCTGCAGATTGCATTAGCAGCGCACTATCAATGTTGTACAAATTGGATATGAGCCTGGAATCAACAGAATCCAATTTTTTGGGACATGTTGAGAGAGATGGAAGGGAAAACAGTTGGCTATTAGAAAGATTGTGAGGTCAGTCCATTAATTTCGAGCAATAATGTGTTTGTCCCAACTTGCTAATCACCTTGTTTGTGTTGAGGACTCTAAATGTGGCCGCCGTGCCAAGTGACACACAAAGACAAACGCGAGGGACGACACAGATGTGACCCCGCCCTTGTCCCCAAAATGCACCCCATCCTCCCCATCTGCTCAGTCAGATGCTAAAACACCAACACACACACACACAAAAACATTGCCACTTACCATGAACACCACTCAACACTGTTTAGTGACATGCTCCAGCAGGTATACACACACACACGTGAACACACCCAACAAAAGCAACCAGTCTTGTTAAGTCATATGGTTCACCTACGTGTTTCTGTCTGACTGTCTGCATTCACATGCCATGCCAGCCCTTCCTCTCAACCCCCACCCCACCTCACCCATCCCACATGTCTGTCTCTCTTCCACTCCTCATCACTCCTCTGTGTGGGCTGAAAGATGGAGGGAGAGAACGGAGGAGGGGAAAAGCAGAACAGAGGAGGCAGACAGAGGGGGTGCAGGACAGAGGGAGGCGCGGTAAGGCTCTTTGAGGATTAGGTTGAGAATTTTGACTCTGTCTTACAGAGGAGAAAGGATGTGGGGGTGGTGGTGGTTGTGGTGGAGGGGGTAGATTGACTCCTTGGAGCAATTTACCTCAAACGGCTCCGACACAGCTAATCCGCTCTTAAAGGAGCCTAATCCAACAGTCTTGTACCTGATACTGAGAAAAAAGAGAAAGGAGAGTGGCAGAAGGAAGACAGGAAAACGGAGAGAAAAATTGGAAGGGGGGGGGGGGGGGTTATGTGTGTGTGTTTTATGTGTGTTAAACTGTGTGTATACTCCAAACATGTGGTCATTTCTTTCAATGAAAAAGCAATTGTCTATAGATTTCTGACATTGCACCAGGTTTTCAGGCATACTCATCCTTCTCCCCACAGTACTTGTCTACAATTCAACAGTGTCAGTCAGCGGCTGTCCTTAGGTGTGCTAATTTCTAGTTTACTTGCAAGTCATATTTGTGGCCGAACGTAACTTGGAAGGTTTGTTTGCCACAAAAATCAACAAGTCTTAAGCTGGCAATGAATATACTGGCATTTTCCCACAGCAGTGCTGCTAAAAAATTAATTGTCATGATGTCTGAGTTGAGAGCATGTGTAGTTTTGATCCAAAATGGAGCAATACCAGGGCAGTTGCTCATAATACCATTACTTTTCACTGATAACATCGTCCACATTAACAGTTTAAAAAAACAATAAAGTTGCTATTATGCTGTAGTGTAGTGTTACTTTGTTTACACAGTTTTGTACATTAATAGAAATACAACTCGATAGTATGAATGCCCTCCATCAAATCAAATCATATCAATTTTATTTATATATAGCCCAAAATCACAATCACATTGCCTCAATGGGCCATGAACGACTTCCTCTGTCCTTAGACCCTCGATTCAAGTGAGGAAAAACTTGCCATGTTGATGGGGAAAAAAAAAAAAAACTTTTCACAGGGTAAAGAAAAAACAATTTAAGTAATCAAATTGTCTAAATTGGTGAGTCACCAGTTTCGACTGTATAGTCAACTCTTGTTTCCCTGCATTTTATTTTGGGATGTGCCCCAACTGTAACCCTGAGAGATGTTATTATTACTGATGGTCTAAGTCAAGTGTAGATACAAAGAAGCTTCCCCACCAGTAACTCCCATATTAGCTTATTTGTCAAGTCTCACGTTTTACCTTTAAGGTTCATGTTTTATTGCCTCTGATTAGCTGATGTTGACATACAACCTTGTTAGCCTAATTGCTAATGGGAACATAGGTTCATTTTTTGGTTTATTTCAGAGATATATGAAATTTGTGCCATTGACTCCTGAGAAAGAGTTTTTTTCTTCTTTTCTTGTGGAGGAGATTGTACTGCTGTGGCAAAGGGGGTTAAATATAAGTTAATGGAGCAACACAGCTAATGAGCTACAAACACTCCCACCATTTTTGATGTAACAGCTCTCTGTTCACTCAAAAATGAATGTGTCAAAGTTAACCAAAGTTTAAGGGGAAGTAAAAAATTCACAGATTTATCTGTCGATACTTTGTATACATTGATACAGTTTAAAATGTTGTCCAATGAAGTGATGTTTGAATCAGCCTCTTGCATAAGGACAGATCGATGTCCCCCCCCCCCCAAAAAAATCATTTTGCAGTTATTGTGACAGATTTGGAGATACGAGTCACAGTTTTATGTGGAATAGTCGTTTTTGCATTTCATTTTCACTGACAAAAAATATGAAAATGATGACTGTATGATTTCTGTCAGTTAAACAAAACTCCACATAATATAATGCAATGGGTATAAACCGTGCAGTTAAATTTGGTTTGAGACCTTTAACACACCGAGATGGAGAGATAGAGACGAGGAAAGAGAGAAGAAGAGAGAGAGCTGGATGATTAAACGGTAGACCAGAAGGACCAAATGGGCTGAATGACATGGAGGAATGGTGAGTCATATGTTAGTGGGGCAATATGGCATGAAGAAGTGGGCTGCACTGGAAAAAGAGCTCTGTATGAGAACATGGGGGAAGACAGGCTCACGGACTGTGTGCTGTTGTAGGGCAGGGAAGAGGTGCAGGGTGGAGAGAGATGGAAAGTGATCACAGCATGAGAAAAATCACATGATGCTTGTACGAGAGAGAGAGGGAAAAGAGCAACACTGAGACAGAGAAAGTGAGAGTAACCTACATACAATTGTCCAAATAGTTATGAAGAGCGACAGCAGCGCAGGCGGAGAGCAGGAGGGATGGAGTAGTGATTGAAGAGATGGAGACGGAGGGAGCTCTGGTCTCTCATTAGGGCTCTGAGGCAGGCTGTGGATTCAGAGGCACACACACACTCAGAGAAAACACACATCAATGTGTGCACTCGCCTTATGTCTCCCCTTTTCCTCTCTTTTTAGAGATTTGTTTCATGGTGTGAGGAAGGATTGTCTGTTTCTAGTGTCTTTTTTTCCTGACTACTCCTTTTTCACCCAGGTAGTTTTCCCCTGCAGTATCTTGCTCTCCACCTCCTTTCCCCTCTTTTTTCTCTCTCCTCATGCTGTTTTCTCCCTCTGTCTTCCTCACTTTCTCCCCATCCCCCAGCTCCTCTCCTGTGTGCTGTGTATTTCAAAAAAAAAAAAATGAAGCCAAATAAACTTGAACCCCAAGAAGGTGATTGATGGTTGCGCAAAGCTCCTTCTCTCCATCTCTTTTCTTTTTCCCTCCATCTTTATTCCCACACTCCCTACCTTCCCTCTCCCTCTGGCACTGTGGCACTCATACATTCACACACACACACACACACACACACAAAAGGACAAACACACTGTTTGTATAGTTTGATTAATTATTTGGGTCTACTGGATGCAGCAGTGCTCATGTAAGTCATTTTTATACGTTGAAGTGTTTGTGATTAAGATGCACAATGACTTCAAATGTTTCTTATAATAAAAATCATGCTTGGTTGGTTAATGGTAACATTTACACATAAATACATTTGTTTTGCTAGTGTCTTTCACCCTTTGACTGTATGTAGTGTATAATGAAATTTGCAGAGCATAAATATAGCTCAACTGATTAAACAAAAACACACTGATCTCCAAATAAGAATATGCTTTTCAATGGCGGTGTAGGGCAGAAATGTTATTTTATTTATGTCTTCAGATATTATGGACAGATCTGTATGGCTTAAGTACAGGATTTACCCTCCCAGTTGTAAGCTGAAAATAAAAATGTGCTTCCTCTCTCTATTTGCAACCTTTACCACTAATGTACTGTAACATCTCCAGCTTCAAGATCAGATTCACCTGCTCCCAGCATGACCTCTGCCTTCTTATCAGAATAGTTCAGATCTGATAAGATGAACTTAAATGGATCTCTGAAGGGAAATAAGACTACTACAACAAACAGCACTGTAGTTTTTGAGGTTTAAGTTGGAAATCTGTTTAATGGTTTGTAGATAGTAAGATTTTTTATAAGGTAGATATACACAAGGTCTTTCTGTGCCTGATCACAATGCTTCTGGCAAATGTACACATTTCCCAAATAAATTCAGCTTGGCCTTAAAGCTGCATGTATTCTTTATCATTTCAATCTCACAGTAAAAGTTGCTAACTGTCACGTATACGTGTGACACTGTACTGTTCCATTTAGCAGCCGGCATGGCAGCTACGGTGGAGGGAGGCAGTGTTTTCAGGCTTTTCATGGGACACCTATCAGGGGTCCTGTTGTCTCATCTGTGATTATAAGACACAAAGAGGAATATGCAAGAAAGGGAATGCTGTCACTGGCATATTGTGTTACATTGAAGCAGGGCTCCAGACTAACTTTTTACTCTAGTTGCAGTGGTGCGCCTTTTTATTTATTTATTTATTTATTTATTTATTTACATTTAATTTCTTAGCAACTATGATTGCAAACAAGAATACATTTGTTCAGAGGTAACTGTCTACACACCCAGTTAGTGTTTGTCAAAAATATTTGTATATGCCAATTCTCTCAATTCCGGCATGCACACCAGTGCAACCAATGAAAATGTTGGTCGCACATGACAGAATTTTTGAGTGCATGTGCAACCACTGGTTTGACACCAACACAGAACACTCCCAAAAGAGCATGCTTTCTTTTCTTTTTTCTTCTAAAGCAGCCGTCGAATACAAAACAACAATTATATTTCTGAAGTAATAGTGACAGTGTGACCATTTACTCAATATATTCACAGACTCCTCTAAGAGAAACACACGTGAATGTGTGTGTGTGTGTGTGTGTGTGTGTGTGTGTGTGTGTGTGTGTGTGTGTGTGTTTGTTTTAGATCCCCCCCATCTGTTGTTTCAGTCTTCTGTCATTATTTCTCAAGCTTCCCAACAACCCATCCAATTGCACAAATAAACACACACACACACCCTTACCAGGAAAGATGCGCTGTCACACTAATTCCGGGACACATTCATACACACCCACACATTATAACTTTACACACACACACACACACACACAGCATTGAGGCAGCCCCAGCCAGCCAAAGATAATTCACTTTAGACACAGAGTTTCAATTTGGCGACACTGAGCGTCAGTCTCACATGCTTCATGTCACTCCGTGCGGCTCTTTGCAGCAGCAAAATCCAATTGCCTGGAATGTTATGTGTGTGTGTGTGTGTGTGTGTGTGTGTGTGTGTGTGTGTGTGTGTGTGTGTGTGTGTGTGTGTGTGTGTGTGTGTGTGTGATAGTGTGATAAATGTGGTTGAAGATGCTATTTTTATCTTGTTCTTTGCATATTTCAATGTGCTTGTTCCAAGTTTGTGTCTGACTATATGCACTCTTTGGAACTGTACTATAGATGTCAGGCTGCAGTAGCTGTGGGGTAATGGGTGGATGGCTGCAGCCTTATTAGCAGCTCCTGTTTAGTAGCTCTGGTTTCCTGGTTTATTTCATACACATCTATAAACAATAACACATGGTCACTGTGACATTTGGGTGCAGCAGTTTCACAACATTTGGTTTCAGTGACCCATGAAACCACATCTGACTGGACAAAAGTGACAACAGGAAGCCTCGTCCTGTGCACAGTGTCAGTTTCGTGTCTGGAATCCACTATTAGAAAACTACCATCTTCTCAACAACTTAACACTAACGTCAAGTAGGACTGCAATTAATGATTATTTTCACTTTCAATTAGTCTTCTCATCACTTTCTCAGTTAATTGATTAAATGTTTTAGAAATGTAGACATGTCAGTCTGCTCAGATATCTCCATTTTAAAGATAACTTTGGTCGACATTTAAACTAATGTGTGGGGAAATATTTGAGACATTCACAATTAGCTGTATTTTAACAGAAAAATAAAAACCCATATCCAAACTGCCTCTCACAATCCTTCTCTGAACCAGGCATTGCATTGAAGGAAATGTTTCCTTTTTCACTTGCACCACATTACTATGAATAGTTTTGTCTGTGGTTTGTGCGCATGTTTAAGGTAGAAGCCGTGAAGCTTTGACTTGATGCAGGTAAACAGTCACATGATTTCACTCCACCTGAGAGTAGCATTTACTCTGAACTGCTGCTATCCTCAAGACAACAACACCGTGATCTCACCTTCCCCATATATCCTCTGACCTTCTTCCCTCATCTACCAGCATTTTGTTGAAGGTAAGCACTAAAACACATTGTCATTCTTCTTATCCCTCCCTTTCACTGTACACCGCCCCCCCACCCCCAACACTTCTCCCCCTGACATCCCTCCCACTCTCCCTTATTGTAGTTTTTGCGCAAGAAGGCAGAAAATCTGCTTACCCTACACACAGGGATGTTTGCCAGTCTCACACAAAGTTCAAACTGCTGGGAAAGCACAGCTTTACCTGCGCCATCAACAGCAAACCTGTGTGTGTGTGTGTGTGTATGTGTGTGTGTATTAGTGCACGCACGATGGTGTATATTCTGTTTGTGCATGCATATTCTCTCCTGTGACTGTGTGTGTGTGTACAGTAAACAATGCCTGTACATGTTTGTGTATGTGTGTGGCTCTGCCTCTGTGTTTACAAGGACAGGTTTCTTCTGCCTTGAGGGCAAACACCTTCATGTGGGAACAAGACGATAGACTATTAACACCTTTTACTGAAGATCACATTTGTTAATTGACAGTTCAGCACAGTTAATTTCCTTTTGGAGCACAGCATGCCATTACATAAAGTCGTGCTAAGTCATCTCACGTGCTTCTTTTATTTTACATTGTTGAGTGCAATTGAGAACAAATCATGCTGGGTTGTAATGCAAAATAATAATTACCTCAAACACAGTATGAATGGAAATTGAGTGCACTTAGTGTGTGCATTTTTCTAAAGTTAAAATCTCCTTTTCAGAGAAGTGTTCTTTGTTTCAGTTTGCTTTGCATCTGTGTCTTCCATCAGGCAGTTTAAATCAGTACAGGTCTGGGATGGCACCAAAGCCTCATATCGCCTGAGAGACGATCAAGAGAAATAGAAAATACAAGAGTGCTATCCAGAAAAGTGACAAAATTGACCAACGACACCAGAATTTAGTGCCAAGCTTCCCAAAAATAACATCATTGTGTACTTGAGCAAATCCTCTCAGTATTGGTGATACTCTGTCAGTGTTAGCAGTGGGAATCATGCCCGCCAGCACATCGACGATGGCGAGCACCCCGGACAGCTCCCACATCCCTGGTGGTCCCGGTATCAGCACCTCGGACAGTGGCTGTGACAGACACCATGTTATAGATGACCCACCTGAGCTGAGGAAGAGCAGGGGGGTGATAAAGACCACAGGCTGATTTATTGATAGTAAACCTTCGTCACAGCTGAACATCCAGTTATCTTGGATCAGTAATGTGTTTGGTTCAGGGGTTGACTAATATAATTTTTGGGGGACTGATAAGGACACTGAATATCATTCATCTAATAGACTGACAACCTATATTTGGAAGAGATACAAATTTGCAGTATAAATAAAAATCTCAATGTCAAAATTTACTGATGTAATGTAACAAAGTACAACTTACTTATGTTGATGATTGATGCGATATAAGCATGAAATGGACACCTTCACCTTTATATTTTAAAAAATAATAGCATATAACCAGCCAGTACAGTATTTAGCTCTGCTTTTAAATAGTGAGGATTTCTGATGAGGATCAAAATCCTAGAGGAAGCAAAACACGTGCTGCCCCTCTGGTTGTCGGCAGAGACGCCAGGGTAGCTCTAAATCCAGAAAAGCTAAATACCTGCATTACATCCTTTAATACATGTCCGGTTATGTAGGCTAATCCACAGCAGCACCATCCGCTGTTATGGAGCCTGCTTCTGCTCAGCAGTATCCAGCTGGACGATAATAGACTACAGATCATGCTGACAGTATCATTCAGACGGCTATTTCTAGGCTTCAGAGGTTATATGTTTCTGTTTTGAGAGAGACAATACACACACACACAAACACACGCACACTCAGAGGAAAAAAAGTGTGCCACCATCAGTCTTCAGTAACTGTTTTGACACCTTGGCTCTTGGCTGACTGCTATTTTGCATCACACACAAGGGCATTTGGGTCTCTTTTGGCCCGTTTTGGACACCGTCACGTCACAGAATTACACACACACACACACACACACCCTTCCATGCATGTATCACAATGTCATCCTTAAAGACCTGAAATAGAAATGTTGCAGTAGCAGCTGCTGTCCAGGTGTCACATGGTTAGAGAACACACAAGCAAAGACAGGTAGATGCCAGATATGCTTTAACATCATTAAGCTTCATTTCCCACAGTATGTACAGACCAGTAACCAGAATATATTGCAAAACTAAGAAACCTTATCCGTGTTTCCAACCACAGCCCCTGAGGATGAGCCTTTCCTCTGTGGCCATTAATCAACACACCAGGAGCATTAGCTTGTTTCATGTGGGGGGTTTCAAAGGAGCAGATGAGGTGACATACCTGACTGCCACAGTGGTTTAAATGAGCTTTTTGTCCACTGCAGGGATTTCACTTGTTTTTCAAGAATTAAGGAACTGTTGTTGTCCACAACCCTAACCCCTAAATAGTCTGTGAGACAGTGTTAATAGTTTTTGATTGGTCGCAACCGGTGAGGAGAGGAGAGTGGTGTTGTTGGTTGTACTGAGCAGCAAAGCATTCAAAGAAAGTCATTTTCAGAGATTTGACATCCCTAGGTCAGGTATGATCTGCACACCTCTATATCTTTATTGTCCTGCTGATTGCTGGATGTAGATGGAAAAAATAAATCATTCAAGTGTGTGTGCTTGTGTGTGTGTGTGTGTGTGTCTGACAGTTATTCCAGAGTCGCTGCTCACCAGACCAGTGGTTTGCCACTAACACATCTATTTGTTTTCCTACTCCATTTCACCTTGACATGGACGGCAGGCATAGGTTTATGACTCTGTGTGTGTGTGTGTGTGTGTGTGTGTGTGTGTGTGTGTGTGTGTGTGTGTGTGTGTGTGTGTGTGTGTGTGCGTGTGTGCGCGCGTGCATGCGTGTGTGTCTTTCAAGAGGCAGGCTGGTATATGTTTCTCCCCTCTCTTGTGGAAACCAATCTCCCAGGTTGAGCTCATAAATCAAGGTGGGGGATGGAAATGGGGATGAAGAGGGTGTGTGTATGTATGTGTATGTATGTATGTATGTGTGTGTCTGTGTGTGTGTGTGTGTGTGTGTGTGTGTGTGTGTGTGTGTGTGTGTGTGTGTGTGTGTGTGTGCACATGCAAGTATGTGACTGTTTCACCAAGCTCATACCTGTCGTTAGCGGCTGCGTTTGCATCTCCTTAGATGTTGTATTTGCTTTACCTGACGTCAACATGGTGTCAGCCACTGTGTCGATGACGTGACTGATCGGCCTCATTCCCTCCTGTATGGCCTCCCATTTCCTCCTCACAGTGGGATTAGACCACAGGGCGCCCCATTGAAAATGAATAGCGTTTTAGGAAACTAATGAGCTGTAATGGACAATGTGCCCTCAGAGCACTGGTAATGCATTCACTCATAAGGCAACCTCCTCCCACTCCCCTCCGAAGTGTAAGATGAGAGAAACCTGTGGTGTGTGTGTGTGTGTGCGTGTGTGTGCGCGTGTGTGTGCGTGTGTGTGTGTGAGAGAGAGAGAGAAAGAGAGTGATGTCTGCTATGCTGATGACAGGCTCAATGAGGTGACCTGCCAGCATCATCGGTCCTCTCTCTCTGTCTCAGTCCACCTCTTGTCCCGTTGCCTTTGTATTTCAGATATCATTGACATTCTAAGATGAGCAGACTCAGTGATGTGACTAGATTAAACTATACCAGATAAAACATGACTATAATATCAGGTGATATCAGGACAGATGCCATTCCCTTTGTTAACAAAGGGACCAAAAGGCACCCTCCTTGCTAACAGGCCTGTAAGTGCATGTAGTTGGTCACTCAGTAACACATTGACTTTGATCGCCCCACTAGGCTACCTAATTAACAACGAGCTCCCTCCACACACACCTGGTGTTGTCAGAACAGAACCACAGCGTTTTTGGGCAACTTAATAAAACATACTGCTGATAAACAAAGTCAACAGACACATATTGGAAGAGAGAAACAGAAAGGTTAGGCAAGACAATGTGTGTTCTGGTGGCCAATTAAAGCGACATTATCTAAACTTTTTTACGCAATGAATGGTCATTCTGGCAACATGCCGGATTTGTATCAAACTATAATTCTAAGCTAAATGCTATCATCATTTGAGTGTGTGTTAACTTGGATACTATTTTCCACAATGCAATGCCAAAAAGGAAATAGAGAAGCTGGTCACAATTGGTGGTTTAACAGTTACATATTAACCAAAAATCGGTCTTATCTTAAAAGTGCAATCAGGAAGAATTTGTCACCTTGAATTCATCCCAAGTAATCGGAGCAGCATATCCCCAGAGTTCCTGCTAACTGCTGCTAACTCATGGCTTTAGCTACTGTTAGCCATGCTTCTTGCCAGACCACAAGGTGAGTGGTGGTATTAAACCAGCTAGCTAGCTAGATATTTAATACAACAGCATATTACTATTATTTATTACTCAGACCTGATTTGACCAAGGTTTGGATGTGCTGTAGGCTAGCTAGCAAGCAAGTTAGTTTGCATGTTCTTGGGTAAAGCTAGTAGCTAGAGAGTGACAGTAATATGTAACAATATGTAACAGACCCACACAAAAAGTGCATGTGAACATCTACTGTACATCAGGTCAAGAAACATGAACATCTATCCTGCATCTCACTTCTGTTCTGTGTTCAGTCATTCACATGTAGACTATCTGTCACTGACTTCTTTCTCTCTGACACAAATGCACACACACTCTGTCTTGTATTCCTTTATCCCTTTCATTTGTCGTATTCCTGTCAGTTACCTTAAATCACGTGGCGACAAACCCCTTTGTTGCAGGATTTCAATGGAAAGTTGTGACCTCACCTGGCTTGATTTAATGGTAACCACACTCGTGTTTTGTCAGCATGTAGCTCTGTTGGGTTTTCTCCTCTCTGTGCTGGTGCGCTCTTCAGACAGCAGGTTCGCTGCAGCGCTTAGCTTGAAGGATGCTTGTGTATGGTTTGTCTGGTTTAATACAATGTAAGCTCTCCTGTCTCACCATTGTCAAGGAGTCTTAGGAGTGCTTCTTATCCAAATGCTACACCACTGAGCTGATTAGGGAGGATGTCTGTATGTGAACGTGTGTGTCTGTCTGTGTGTGTGCGAGTGTGTGTTTGTATGTTTGCGTGTGGTTCGTGTGAATATGTGTTTGTCTATCTGCTTTAACATCATGTTGGCTTTGCGTGCATGTGTATGCGTTTGTGTGTGAAAAGCCTCATTCCTGCAACAACTGCAAGCCCTGTGCCTCATTGAGCGTGTGTGTAAGAGTGTGTGTCTTTTGAGGCTCCTCAAAAGCTGCCTTTTTCTCTCTCATGTGGCTTCTCTGGTATGTTTGGTATTTCACAAAGCCTCAGATCCTCCTCTCCTCAAAGGGGGGAGGTGTGTGTGTGTGTGTGTGTGTGTGTGTGTGTCTGTGTGTCTGTGTGTGTGTGTGAGAGAGAGAGAGAGAGGGAGCAAAAGGGAGATGCTGGCTAACACATGCACACAGACACTCGTGGATCTTTTCTCTGCCTCGTATTCTTGTGTCGAGGGGGGTGGGGTTGTAAGGGAGTGTGCATGACACTGTGATTAACACACACATACGCACACACATGCTGTGGATCTGTCGCTCCAAGTTCCTTTCCTTGTTAGCGTGCATGGTAGGGATTTCTTGGTTGGCTGGAGAGACAATGATTGTGTGTTTATATGCACATATGCTGTGTGTGTGCGTGTGAGAGGGTGTGAGTGTGTGTCTAAGGAGACCAGGATGTAATTAGACACAATGGCAGTAGCTAATGGAACAGCTGCCTCTTTGTAAATGTTGCTTGCTGCTGCCATGTGGACGCAGCAACACACACACGCACACACACTTTCTGTGACCCACCAGTCGCTCAGGGCACCTCATCGTGTGTTGTCCCTCTTTCTCACTTTCTTTCTTTTCTTTCTTTCTTTCTTTCCTTTCTTTCTTTCTTTCTTTCTTTCTTTCTTTCTGCTTCTCTCTCTTTCTCTCTTTCTTTCTCCGTCCTGTTGTCTTCTCACCTCTCCATCACCTCTCCACTCTTCTTTTCCTCCTGCTTGTTTTTGAACTTTTTCGCCATGCCTTTGCGCTCTCTGATCTCACACACAAAGGGCTCTCTCTTTTCAAGCTCCCTGCCTTTTTTCCTCTTTTTTTCACTTTCTACTTCTCCCTCTTTCCCCCTGCCCTCTTTTTTCCTTTCTTTGTGTATGCTCTGTTCCTTTGTGTGGCACTATGTCTCTATCTCTGCTCTCTCTGCCTCACTTTTCCTTTTCCTCCCTCCCTGCCTCCCTGCCTCCCTCCCTGCCCTTTTCTTGGCTATCAGACCATTTTTCCAGCAAAGAGACTCATCACCCCTCCCCCTTTCTGTCCTCTCCCTCTGTCCCCTCCCTCCTCCTCCTCCTCCCCATCCTCTTCCTCCTCTTGTGGCAGAGCTCCTATCAGAGAAATGATAACACTACGTCACTCTGTAATCTGGCAGAGGAGGGCTGCAGCACACACACACACACACACACACACACACACACACACTGAGCTCTCTACTTTCTCCATTGCTGCCGTAGCAAAGACCAAATCTGTCTTGTTTTCCATCCATCACTCTCTCCCTCCTTTATTGTCTCCTGTCCACCCTCCTGCCTCTCTTTCACTCTCTGTACTTGAGACCTTGATGTGCGCGTCTGTGTCCGATAGTCACAACAGTCGCCGTCGACGTCATGCTGCCGTACAATCTCCATAGTAACGTGACCTTGCCCGTCGCAGCCCTCCATCTCATCCATCTTTCCATCTTTCATCTCTCCTTCTCTCTGTCTCCCTTTCCTTTGACAGGCAGCTGTCTGCTCCAATTGATAAGGAAGTAAATCTCTGTTTGACCTCGTCGTGGGCGGGCCCTGCGCATCGCCCTACCCCTGAGAGAAAGCGAGGGAGAGAGGGAGATAGAAGGGGTGGGGTTGTTTGTCTGCATGTAACAAGGGGTCACGAATACACACACTCACACACATTGTCCCATCGTACCCTCGCCGAAGCCGCAATCGTCTCTTTATCCGTGTCATTTAAGAGTAACTGCCAGGAACGCTCCCCAAGCGTGCTGAGAAATGACTTTGATCGTGATGTTCTGGTGCCGCTGATTGTTTGTTAATGCGCGCCACTGCCATGACACCCCAGTCTGGAACGGTACAAACAGTTCCTGCTGAAATTGCACAAACTTGCCCTCCCCCCTCCTTGTACTCTGGCTCAATCTCTCCCTCTCTTACTGTCACTCTCTCTTTCCTCCCTTGACTTTTTCACACAGTAGTACTTTGCACTGTAATTGAGTTAATACTAGTCTGCCTCGTCTTTCTGTCACACTTCTACTCCAGCTCACTGAGGGTGTTTTAAAAAAGAAAGGATCATTTCAGTTTAAGGATCTAACCCTAACCCTACTTGGGTCATATTTTCTTGTACGTCGGGGCCATTGATTGGAAATTCTAACATGGAACTTAAGAAAGAAATCTGACGATCACAAAGGTTTTAAAGTTCACCCAAAAACTGGAAATTTGGTCAATGTCTACCCGTCCCCATGACGACGGATAAAAGTTTTCCAAGCTCTACAATAAAACAGTGTTGCAGCATTCTACTAGATAACTGAAGTAGGTCTGGGCTTCTTTAAAAATGTGTAATCATTTCTTTTTTTTTTTAAACATGAAATGGCTTCATGCAGTTCAACCAGTGTAATTCATGTCTCGAGAAGCCCAGAGATAACACATTTATTTCAGAAAGGTGCTTTTTATACCCTTTTTAAAACTCATATCTTCAGTGTGGCTGTTAAGCTTAAAGCGTTGGCGCTTTCAATTTGGGCTTTCAAATCAATTTGGAATCTTGAGACTTCTAGAGACTTGGACAAGCTTTATGAATCCATTTTATGTTTTGATTTTTTCTACGTTGTTTTGGCTCATTTTAAAACAAGTTCCCATCTGCTTCAGTTTTTCAGGATACTGCAACACTGTCTTGCTGTGAAGCTCCTAAAATGTGTAGTGGATGAAACTTCACTCGACTCTACACCATCATGTGGACAAGAAGACAATGACTGGTTTTAAACATTTTGAGTGAACTTATTCTTTAAAGGAATAGTTCAAATGTTGAACTATTCCTTAGGAGATGCACTTATTTGTTTGGAATGGAAAATTACCAGCTGAACTGTTGGTCTCCTTTTACAGAACATTTCCCACTTTGACGTTGCCGTGGTTGTGTGAATACACAGTTTTCTTGTCCAAGGATGGATTGTTACTGACATTTTGGGTGTTTACTTTCAGTTCTACCTACAAAAGAATTGGTCTAGGGAATTTGATGGATCTGTGGACTCGTTTATCCCCTGTCTGATGGTCGGACTGCTCATTTTCCTGTCCCGTTGGACTTTGTTGTAACAGTGTTGCTGTGTTGCCAGTTCTCAGCGATCACTCTGATGAGTACAGTGCTGTGATAACTGATGTAAAAGTTGGGCAAAGCCACAACAATCAGTGTTTATGTGTGTATTTGTGTTTGTTGACATCAGATAATTTCAGTGTTTAATGTTTCAGTTCTCAGAGTGGAAGTAGTTTGCATGTTGTAAATCTGTTTAAGTGATTATTTGATGAAAACTTCATTTTGGGAAGTTATCAAATAATCACATACAGAGTTTGCAAGCTCTGTGTTCCCACTTGTCACCACTTGTGGGGGGAAACAAACACTCTCTCACACACGCGTTGGCACACAAGTACATAAACATGCACACTTAGTCACAGTAACACATTGACAAATAAAGGTCATGTGTAACATTCCTCACCACAACTACAGCAGCTGTTCTGATACGAACACACCGTTACCTGGTGGGTGACGCACCCCAAGCTGTGTGTGTGGTCATGTGAGACATGAGTCCGAGGCGCACATATGCCCATACAGTACTTACAGCACAAAGCAACAAAGGAGAACAACACCGGTATTTTCTTGTGGGTGTTTGCACCCATGTGTGCTTCCAATAGCAAGTGGGGGGATGTTTTCATTCCTGTTACCTTGCATTTTTTTCATCCTTCTCCTCTACTCCCTCCCTCTCATGTTCCCTTCTCTTTCTACGCCTCTTTACTTTCCATACTTGCACTCCCTCGCTTTTTCAACATTCCTCCTCCCCTCTTCTGCTTCCTCCCCTCACTAACCTCTCATCTGTGTCCCTCTCTCCCTCCCCCCCTCTGCAGAAGGTCAGAGATGTGAGGATGAGCACAGAATCACATGATAGTTTTCTCTGACTACTCGGGCCCTGTAAACTTTCACATTCGCTAGAGCATCAATGAGTGGAAACTTTTCATACCACAGCATTGTTCCCTTGTAACCACAGAAACATTGTAAAACTCTCATTGGTGGCTTTTTGTCTCCTGTTGAGTCCTTTCTGCATGTGTGCTAAGGTCCATACAGTGTATGGGATCATCACCACAACTCTCTGTCTTCCTCCAGCAGCAGCAGCAGCAGCAGGGGGAAACAGTATTATTCTTCTCTGGAATGTCGCATCAGGCTAAATTTAGAGCCTCAGTTTCCGTTCTTCCTTCTCCTACCCTCCCGCTCCTCCTCTCCTGCTCCTCCTTTTCTCCCTCCTTGCAGATGAGACTGAAATAGCCGGCGTTGTGTCTTGAGCCTCACCTGGGAATACAGGCCCTAAACGCTCCCATCGTTTTCCACCTCCCTCCAACCTGCCAACCTTCTGTACCAGAACATGGGGCATAAATACTGACCTTGCAGTGTGGTCATGTTCATGTGACACTAGTCTCTTAGTACCTGAGTGCATGTTTTCCCAAACTAAATCAAGTGTGGTTTTAGCTCAATATTTAGTGTTCATTTAGTGAAGAAAGTCCTAGTTTTAAGGTAGTTACTGTGTTGCTTGAACAGGCTTGCTAGTATGTGCATTGTACACCCATGGGAACAGTGTGAAGTGGTTAACAAAGTGTACACAGTTATCAGATTGGCATCCAAGCTATGTATCCAATAGATATTGGTACTGATTGCTTCATTCACTGTCAGCATGTTGGGTTAGAGATAAGGGTGATCTTTCATGTGATCTGAAACGAAATTGTCATTTTGCAACATGAAACGCCCCCTAAACTGACATGTTGTCCTTTTTACATTTATGTTCATGTACAGGTTAAACAACATGGTGTAAATAAGACTGTCGTAGAGGTGTTGGTTGGTGCATTGCTGTTTTTTGGTTTGTTTGTTTTATACTTTTAAGTCAGTAGCTTTTTCCTCCAGCGTTCAGACTTTATGCTAAGCTAGGCTAATCATCTTCAGTCTTGACCTTGGAAATAGAAGATGTAAGAATTATCCTCCCATGGTCCATTTAGTAGTTGTTTGGGCTTTCGGTGATTTTCCCCGCTCTTCAATGGCTATTACAGTTTTCCTCTTGTCACTGAATTGTAGATGTGTAGATTTCCCTTTTCTGAACGGCATCTTATGTGATTGAAATCCATCAATTTATCTTCTAAATCAGGGCTGTCAAACATGGGGCCCACGTAATTGTTTATAAAGTCATAATTACCACTAATCGTAAATCATAGTAAAAAATATCACAATCGCAATATGAATGTTTCAGAGGCCCCAAAAATTTGCATATTTTCCAAAATGATTTCATCTCACAGTTAATATGTGTAATTGGTGGTTGCAAGGGATGTTTGAATTGCAGGAGCAAGACTAATATCTGGCACACCCTCATCCTTTCCTTCTGTAACTGATTTACAGTTACTGCTGTGTAAGCAAAGGTAAAGATGCTGTTCATACTGTGTGAAAAATGTCAACCATTCTAACAAGGACAATATGTTGGCATAATAAAGATGCCAGTCATACAGCCAAAACAGCTGAAACTGGTCCAACTTTCTCCTCTGCACAATATGACATTCTGGAGATGCACTGTTTGGGCCAGCCAAAATTTACAATTATTATAACTCTGTACTTGTACTGCATACCTCATGATCTACAACCATATATTACTTAACTTTCCACAGCAATGAAATTCAATTATACGATACAACTATTGTACATTTGTCATCTGGAACGCTTCAAACCTGTTGATCTCCTACTCAAAGGTTTTTAAGATTAAAGAGAATGGGTTAACATGAAACTGTCCTTAGTGCCTGCACCCTGATTGGTCCTGATCATAAATGGCTCAGTGGCAGAGCGTGACATGCCTTTGTCTCCTCCATAATGGTATATGCACAACCCTTTGACACCTTCCCGATTCTGTAGATGTGTGGTTTTAATTATATCTCGCTCCATGCTATGTTGTGTGTATTAGTATGTGTGTGCATGTGTACGTGTCTGTATATGTGTAACCATTTATCAATACAACCCCTCTCTTGTAGCCATTACCACTGATTCATGCCTCACTCCTAATGGTCAAATCATTAACATTATTTACACCACAGGCTGTTTGTGGATGTGAGTTTCTTTCCCTCTATGTTTGCCCATAGTGGAGTATGTATATATTAATTATAATATAATATAATAAAATATAATATAGTGTATGTGTGTGTGTGTGTGTGTGTGTGTGTGTGTGTGTGTGTGTGTGTGTGTGTGTTTCTCTCATTGTCCTCGGGCCGCTCTAAGTATTGATCTCCATATGGTCAATGAGCAAGGCTAACGATGCTACAATATGCCGCTCTCGCCCACCCTCAATCAATCTCAGCAGCCACGGCACAAATGGCCCTCTCCAGTCTCTGAGAGGACCTGACGCATTAGCCCACCTCGGCCGCCATTAGGCAGTGTTAATGAACACCTCCAGGCTGGAAACGCATTGTAACTAGCTAGTGAGGATTAGCAGGGAGGTAATTTATTGCTATAGCCATCAAACATCTTGTTATCCGTCAGCATTGCAGCTATGAAGAGGTTGTGCAAATTTCCACTAACAAGATCACATAAACATTCATAAACTTGCGTGCACGCAATGTGCACACCGACGCACACACTTGTGCTGCTAACCACCCCATCATTGGTTTTCTAAGGTAGAGGGGTTGTGTTGTCATTGATTTCTCTGCAGCAAGAACTCAAGGCATAGCATTAGTCTCCCAGGACAAACACACACTCGCTCACATGCACATGGAGAAATGTGGAACATATCAATACACTGGGTCAATAATCTGGGATATCTCATCTGTTTAAAGAAGCATCTGTTTTTTGCCACAGGATGGAAGGAAGGATAGAAAGTCAGAGGCAGGGAGAAGAGGAATGAGATGCAGGGATATCCCTCCTTCCTTCCATAGCGTGTTCTTCTCTTCCTTCCTCTCCTGAGGCTCTCAGAAAAGCAGAAGTAGAGAGGGAAATCAAAAGAAAGAGACGTTACTGGCGCACTGGTGGCATTACCTTCACCGTTGGTCCCTGCAGATTTCCCTATCACTCACTAACACCAGTACGGCACAGTTAAACACTTACACGCTCAGTGAGTCATTCACCGCACTCCTTTACTCCCCCCCGCCCCCCCCTTTCTCTCGCTCGCTTTCTCTCTTTTCCTCTAACTGTTTGAGGTCTAAATCCCTCCATACTCAGCGACTTAACCCCTCTCTTTCATTTCGCCCCCTTCTCTCGTGCTCGGATCTGCCAGTAACCATTAGCTGCAGCGTCTGTGTGTGTGGATATGTGTGTGTGTGATCAGTAAACTAATGCTTTGTCGAGTACCACGTTCCCGGCACGTGGCGCACCTCACTGCCAGAGTTAAACGCAAGAACTGCAAATGAGCCCTCAGCAAAGGCAGAAAAACACACATGGTCGCTTAACCATTTGTCTTACCCTGTCGCTCTCACACGCATGTAAAAACAAAGCCATGTGTATGTTATATGAACCCATCAGCAGACACATACATAAGTATAGTTGTGCACAAGAAGGAATGACTTTCACTCCAGACCTGCAAAGTCCCAGAGGGTTATGACCATGTGTGTTCATGCACTGAAGACTATCACATGTACTGAAACAAACACGCTTCTCATAATTCCTCATAAACATTAACATGCAACCACCATAGCTAATTACTGCCATCGTGGTAATATGACAAGGGTTTTTTTTTCCAATGTCTTTTCATGTTAAAGTAGCAAACAGTGATTCCTAAATGTTTTTAGAAGAAGTTTGAACGAAGCAGAGCACAAAACCCTTAAACAAATGCAGGTCATTCAATTAGATGTGTAGGTCATCATCTTCAAATCAAAAGTCCCGGTGTTGTCAATGATGGCACTAATATCAGAGCTGTAGAGATAAACTGGAGAGAGGTTGCATTGACGGCTACTTAAGAGAAGTTTGCCCAAGACTGATGCCTTGCCAATCTCAACGGTTTGTCCTCATTCTGAGAAGTCAACAGTGACTCTAAAACAGTCCACTCTTACATTATTTCTACGCTGAGTTATCATCATATTATGAGAATATCGAATGCATATGTTGGCTTGCTTTGTCAGCTAACATTAGCGAGCTGGAAAAATGGAATAGTCAGCTGAGACAGAGTTTTAGTAAGATGGTAGTTAGCTGACATGTATTAGCCATAGCGGTCAGCTTGACAGGTGGAGCAACAATCATATGTTAGGGTCTGTTGTTACCCTTAAAAATATCACCACATTACCTAACCCTTCACTACAGGGAAGACCTGAGCCAGACATGATGAACCAACTTCAGGGAGAAATTAAGACATGATGTCTAGGTTGAGGTCGGGTTCAGTCACGTGGGCTGGGCTAGCCTTCTTGACATGGTGCCTCCACTTTCTAATGAAAATATTAAGTAAAGATAAACAAAAATGGTGGACCTAAGTAACAATTGCGTGACATAGTGGTAACAAAAATACTGTGTTCTAGTTTACGGTAACTGCCTCAGGCTCAGATCAGGTTTGGACAAAAGACAAAGCCTTTTGAGGTCAGTTACCGCTCCGTTGGACTTGGGTCAGTTTCGGACAGAAATACTTAAACATACACGCATGTTCTTTCTTTTGTGAGTAGTAGTTATTTAAAAAGATCAGTGTCTATAGATGACTCCCCCTCATTGATATGCCAGTGTGTGCATTATCTGCAGTGGTGAGAGCCTAAATGAGGCTTTTTAATTGTTAGTTTATGTAAAAGCTGCTCAATGCATGGGTAAACAGACGTCACGAGTTTATCCCTGGGGGTTTGCTCTCTCTTTTCCTCCCTCTCTCCTTCTTTCACTTGATGGAGTGGTTTCACATAACTTGAGACCCACATCTCTGCCACCTCCTCTCCCCTTCCGTCCGCCACCATTCGTGCATCCGTCCGCGCTCCCCCCTCCCAGCCCTACCTTCATCGTTCCACCTCCCTTTTCTTTCCCGCCTCGCCTTCCCTCTATTTTTCTCCCCCCCCTCTCTCTCCTCTGGTCCCTCCCACCCGGGCCATCAGGGTAGTGTGAATCCTTTGGTAAACGTCTGTTGCCTTGCAGAGCTTGTCAGTAAAGCCAGAGCTAATTAGCAGAATCACAGAATAATTAGTTTTTCTTCTTGTCGTTTAATTCCCCCGTCACCCCACCCCTCTCCTCCCACCTTGTTGAAGTTTTTCAGCTGTCAACAGTCAACACCATCACTGAGCTATAAGAAGTTTCTACATTTCTTTACCTTCTGCACCATCTAAATCTCTCACCGTCTCTTGATTTCTCTCTCTGAATGTCTCGATACGTCTCTTCTCTTCTCCCCTCTCTGCCTCTTTCTACATCTCACAGTGCCTGTTTCCCTTCTACATCTGTCTCCTCTCTCCCCGTGGAGTGTTTTCCCGCCCACACCTTTTTCTCTATTGAGGTTTCTCTTGCCGTTGTTGACTTAAACACATGGTCGAGCTTGTTTTCTCACTCTGTGCCTTCCTCCCACTCTGCTTCTATCTTCCCCTCCCTCTTCTCTCTCCATCTCCTGTTTGTCCCTATAGCCAGTGTTTGTTTACACATCTATCTCTCCCTCTGGTTCGGCCGACGGTCCACTCCTTCAAAAATGAGTTCCCCTATATATCCCCTCCTCCCTCCCTCTCTCTTCATCTCCTCGGGGTGACTGTCTGCTCCCTTCCTTTATCAACAGCTTTCCCTCCATCCCTCCTTGTGTCATTCCTCCACCCGCCCTTCACTCGGTTTTCTCCCTCCCTCTCAACCACTCCTCGATTGGTCTTGTTTTGTAGAAATGATAAGGCGGCGGGAGGAAGGGTCTGTGGTCACAGCCAAGGTAATTGGCTCTTTACAGCTCAGTTTTGTGTGGAGAGCTCTGCGGTTTATTCTGGCTTAGCTGCCTCACTACCACAGCCCCACCACGTTGTATCAGCCAGCGAGGGTCTGCCATTACCTACACAGGTAGACTTTCAAAGTGTAAAATGTTAGTGTAAATGAACAGATAATTAGATCCGATCCAAAATCTTGTAAACCTTGTAAATCAGAAATCTTGTAAACCGGATGCTCTTTGGTGAGCAATGCTACGTATACAGTCATACTTCGTGAATTACTCATGCTGTGCACTGTATAGTGCATTTTGTACTAGTATTATAAAAGTCAAAGCTGCAGTAATCAATATCAACATTAGATGAAGTGTTTGTGTGATATAAACTGGGTTTGTAAGTAGTGACAAACCCACAGACAATATCACCAGACTCTTCAGTTCCTCTCACTCATGGAGCCTTTAGCCTCTTTTGGCACATTGTTTTGGTTCTGCAGCCCACAAAATGTGCCGTTTTGGCAGCAGAAAGAGCTCTGACTTACCAAATGTAAACCCATCTTGGAGCCCATAGGCTATAATCTGATGACGAATTAGCCTCTGAAGGCAACAGTCAATGTGTCAGGGCTTCCAGTTTGGATATCTCAGCTGTCATTGCTGACAGTTTAATAGCAACCTGTGATGTGAGAATCGAGTTGGACTTGAGACACGACATCTACGACTGGATTGTTTCTCAAGTAGAATGCAGATTGATAAAAAATAAAAGATAACAGTCTGCTAAATTCTTGTCAGACAATAGCATGCAGGTAACAAGACTGTATTTTGGTCAATGTGTTCTGCCTGTTTGTTCTCCAAATGGATTCAAACGTGATTGATCAGTGCTTCTCAGAGCTTCTCTGAATACAAACCGACTACAAGCAGAAACAAGAACATTACCAGTACCAAAATCTCATCCCTTGTTCCACGGTTCTGCATTTATTATACGGGTATCTGTTGATGAGGATTATACACTACCTGCTCCGCCCCATACAAAATTGGCTATAGCATGGACCTCTTGTCTGGGTTTACAAGATTTTGGATCGGATCTAATTATCCTTGGGGCCATCCAGTACTGCGTATGGCTGTCCAGTACTTTGAGATCAAGCCTATTTTATTTATTTTTTATCCGTACAGGCTTGGTTAGATTTTTCTGTGCATCTGTCCTTATTTTCCACTCCTACTCTGGAATAAAATGCAGTAGAAGATAATGAATAGTAAATCAATAAGTTGTCCGGTGGTTGAAATGATGTTTGAACTACAATAAATAGGGTCATAGAGTTAGATGGAAGACTGCTATTTATTTGAACTATGTTTTCATTACCAGACTCTGAGGAAAATCTCCAGCCTCAGTAGGTGTGCTTGCGTGCTGTTTGGCGGCACCCCGTCACACTGGTGAATAACGGGGGAGCACGATGGATCCCAGCTTTAGAGATTATTGAAACAATATATTAGCTCTCCTCTCAGCATCTTCAGTCTGCATACACTGCATGCATCGGCACACACGATCACATAGTGCTTTTGTTCAGTCTGCCACTGTACACCTCTCTCTCTCCCTCTGTCTGTCTTTCTCCCTCGCTTTCTGTCCATCTGTTCTGCTGAGTCGTGAGATCAGGAGAGGGTCCATACATCACCTCTCCACCTCCCTTGGGACAGCGCAGTGGAGGAGGGGAGGTAAGGAGTGGGGAGAGATCTGCCTGGTGCTCTCTCTCTCTCTCTCTCTCTCTCTCTCTCTCTCTCTCTCTCTCTCTCTCTCTCTCTCTCTCTCTCTCTCTCTCTCCCCCCCTCTCTCACGCACACACACAAACCCCCTCACCACCAGCAGCAGCTGTTAGCAATGACGGCAAATTGTTTTTCCTACGCCTATTTGTGGTACACTACTGATTGGAAGGTCCTTTCTGTCTCGTGCTTGTGTGCACAGTCACGTGTGTGTGTCTGTGTCTGTGTGCATGAGTTGGATTAGCGCTTTAGCTACATTAGGAAGAGACTGAGACCAACACTTAGTTTAATGGAATTTCCATTCTCTACTTTTTGAGAACATGGTGTTATCTGACGACGAATCGACACACACTCATCGAGAGTCACAGAGACAGGGAGAGGGAGCGATAAAGAGACAGAAAGAGAAAGTGAGAGACAAGGAAAGCAATGGATGGGAACAGAGTGTGTGATTGATGAAGGGAGGGGTATCACCAAACAAGCAGAGAGAAAGAGACAAACAGAGCGAAATAGAGAGAATTTAGAGAAAGACACAGTAATGCGCCGAAGGTGGGAGGGAGGGAGGCAGACAGAGAGAGAGATGAGTAGAATGCAATAATGTGATAAAGCAGCTGAGGAATGGAGGTTTTTCTACACTCCGACGCTTTTAGTCCCATTTCTACTTTTTACGGCAGATTTCATCATATTACCAAAGGCCATTTTGGCTCTATTGTGGATAATAGGCTGCTGTGGAATTATTGCAGATGCTGGCTTAGATAATGGTCATTCTCTCTCTTTCTCTGTCTCCATATCTCTCCCCCTCGCTCTGTCTCCCCTGCGCAATAGAGGGAGGGGTAAGGCAGAGGAGGTAAAGGAGGAGAGAGATTAATGGCATACAAAGATGGGCTGAGTTGGGGGCGATGGAGATAGCTGAAGGTGCGGCGCATAGAAAGGCATCTGAATGTGTAAGACAAAGGAAGAAGGGAAAGGTTGTGTACTCTAGATAGCGCTTGTGTGCATGCTCAGACTGATTTGTGAATGTTTGTTTCTAGTGTAATACAATAAGTGGATAAGTAAATTGGATTTGTTCATCATTATATCTCTACTCCAGAGCCAATAAACCCGGCAGAATCTTGCAGTAGATGTATTCTGAAGACCGGCAATATGTTTAAAAGAACAACCACAGGTCACTGGTGAAATGTCAGCTTCTTTGCTGATTTTATTCTATACCACTTCTATGACTTGGAAAAGAAGAGTAGAGCCAGTCAGTTGATTAGTCCATCAAAAGAAAATTATTTGGGAACTGATTAATCTTTTAAGTGATTTCTGCAACAAAAATACCAAACACTGGACGCCCTCAAATGTTGATGTGTCAAAATGTGTCAAAACATTGCTTTCCCTGGTCTTATATTAAAGGAGATTTTTGCTTTAGTGCTGTCTTTTGAAGCGCTCTGTTTTAGCTCCTGTCTCTTTAAGGCCCTCCCTCCTGAATACCCAGTCTGCCCTCATTGGTCAAATCACACGCGCATGACCCAGGAAACAACATAGGTGTGTTAAATCAGTTCTTATGTGCCAAACTAGACATAATGCAAAAATGTGGCTCTGTGACTTGGTGTGATGCCACAAAGTCACGGACTGAGGGCCGAACTACTGATCAGCCGATTTAGGAGCAGTTTATTCTGTGGGAGAGAGGAGCATAAAAAAAGCATAATGTGTCTCCTTTAATATTTCTGAAAGTTTAATTCTTCGTCAGACAAAACATGTAATTTAAAGATGTCACC
This sequence comes from Acanthopagrus latus, assembly GCF_904848185.1. NCBI lineage: Eukaryota > Metazoa > Chordata > Actinopteri > Spariformes > Sparidae > Acanthopagrus > Acanthopagrus latus. The sequence continues at coordinate 27,150,620 of NC_051039.1, read as the reverse complement.
TTTGGCTTCAGGAAATTGTGATTTTCATAGTTTTTAAGAAGTTTTATACATCAAATGATTGATCAATAATGGAGAGCACTAATTGTGAGCAGTGGGTGACTGGTTCAAACCAACAAATTAGCTATGAAAGCCACTGCATAGCTGGTACGACAAGCTGATTCATCCATCAGTCAATCAATGGACAAATCTTCATAATTGACCGTCTCATTGTTGCCATTGTCCACACAAAAATTCAGTGGCTCCTGCTTCTCAAATGCAAATATATTATGGTTTTCTCAGTCTTTTATGATACTGAAGATATTTTGATTTTGTCGCTGTTGTCCATGTCGATAGATGAGAGAATACTTTGTCGTTGAATTAGGAGAACTTGTTGCGCTCACTTTTTCAACAGTATAAAGACAACGTGGCTAATCAATTAAGTGAGAAAATAACTAATTAATCATTATAATAATCATTAGTTGGAGCCCTGATCAATACCTTGATCCTTGAATCTTTGTGTAGTTAGTCAAATATGAAGCAGTTGGTGCTGAAGATGGGAATATGTTGAGACGGGAGGCGACAGTATGATTATAATGAGCCCTCTCTAGGAGTGTAATAGAACCGTTGACAGTATAGTGTGTGTGTCTATATATACAGTATATAGAGTAACCACTCAGCTCCATGAGACCGTCTCACTGGAATATGGTCTGATAGAGGGGAAAGGTGGGGGGTGGTTGGAAGGGTGGAGAAATCAAGATGGAGGTAGGGCAAAGAGGAGATGATGTGAAGAAAAGAGAGGAGGGGGGAGGGAAAAGGAGGAGAGAAACACCGCCTGAAGAAACACAGGAAGAGAGAGAGATGGAAAGACTGAGGAGGAATGGCAGAGGGATGGAGGGAAGGGGGAGCCTACTGCCCTGAGACTACGGCAGAGAGAGAGAGAGAAAAAGAGTGAGGAGAGAGGGAGGGAGCAAAAGAGTGATAGCCTTACAGCAGCACCTAATGGCTTCTCTGGGGAGAGGGAGGGAGGGAGTGGAGAGGAGGAGAGGGCATAATGAGGGGCTATGACAGAGGCAGAGATAGATTCAGAGAGGTAGATGGAGGGAGAGACAAAGAGAGGTGGAGGTTATACGACCATTTGGTAAAGATGGAGTCAAAGAAAACGGGAGGAGAGAGTGAAAAAGAGGAAAATGGTAAATTGTGGAGGGGAAGCGGCGCAGGATGATTCCAATTCAGACCTTAAACGAGCAGCAGCGAGAATAAAGATGAACGAGGGTGGATGCAGAGAAACAAATGTGAAACAGGTAGAAACCAAATAAAAGCAGGGGGTGAAGTCAGACGGAGGAGGAGGTGGAGAGAGGAGCTCTCGAATGAAAGAGTCAGGCGAGAGGAGGAAGGATCAGCCCTCGGGTGAACAAAGAAGGAAGGAATAAGCGGAAGATGGATGGAGCGGGAAGGGTGGACGGCAAACTGGGGAGGAAGAGCGGCTCGATGGAGGGATGTGAAAAGAGATAGAAAATAAGGGAGGGATTTGAAGAACATAGAGATGAATGAGAGAACAGTGGAGGAGGAAAGGGACTGAATGAGACGAGGAGGGAAGGAGGGATAGATTGAGTGAGGGAGTGAAAAGAAGGAACCTGTGGTGAGACGGTGAAGGAGGAAATTGAAGAGGAGGCTGTTCAGAGAGATGGAGGGTGGCTGGGTGGATTAAAAGGCAGTTGACTGTCATAACTGGAGAAAGAACGGAAGAGAGGGAGGATGGACAGATGAGTGGGATGTATCCTAACCCCCGTTAACAGCCGTGTTATAGCACTGATCGCAGCTGTGAATAATTCAAACCCTCTAGTTGGGAATTCTCTCCGGGAAGAGCCCGAATATGATAACCTCTCACACACACACTCATCACGCTGTTTGATTTCCTCTCTCTCTCTCTCTGTTTATTGCTACTTCAAGCTACAGGCTTTGTATATTACCCACCATACGCATACAGTATATCTGTGCACGTACGCACAGTAGTAATAAAGAGAGACGGAGAGAGAGAAAGAGAGGAGAAAGAGCAGTCCACCTGCTGTGGCTCCTGGTTGTCACTCAGACGTATACCATTCTCAGCCGCCATGATTAGATTACAGTCTCCCTCCCTCTCCGTCTCTCTCTCTACTACACACTCACACTATTCTCCCTTATTTTAAAATACACACATTTCAATCACTCACTCACACGCTCTCCCAGACGTGGCCTCCTGTGTGCGCACGTGTGTCTTTAAGGTCTCCATGACGACCGTTTCCAGGGTGATTTACTATAGCACCTGGTCCCTCTCAGGGTGGTACACTCGTCTGCTCGCCACCATCACTCCCCGGCCACCAGTGATCTCATCCCTTTGCTCCGCTCACACTCCCGCCTCCTCCTCCTCGCCTGTCGTCATGAACATGATTTACTCCTGTCTTCTGTCCTCTTGCTGCTCATCATATTCCACTGTCTGTGACCGTTTATCCACCGTAGTAATAACGTTCATAAGAGGGAACTTGTGTGGAACCTAAGACCAAAGCAGACTCCTCAGGATAGCTGACAAACTACAGTCAGAAGTGGGGTTGGAACAATTTGTCCATTAATGACTGAAATAGAATTAATTCAGAATTTAGATATTTGATTGCTTGTTAGTAAGTCTTTAAGTAATTAAATCGGGCAAAATGTCAAACATTTGCTTACCAGTTCTATATTATAGTACATTAAATATTGGGGAGAGACCAATTATCTGGCCTGGCCGATTATCAGGGCTGATGCTTAGTGTTGAGTGTTAGCATGCTAACACAGCTAATTAGCGCTAAACCTTTGTGGAAATTGGTCTTTGGCATCACCAGTTTATCACTTCATGCACTCAAAACTACAAATGACAACCTCATAGTGGTGTCCAAATATTATGCCACTCCATCTGTTTCAATATGCATTGAAGTTCTGGAACGACCGATATGCACTGCCATTCGCTTAGTCACAGTGTTAACGTGGCCAAAACATGAACGCAGGTCTGTGAAATTACCTGTAGATTTCTGAGGTTGTTACCACATGCTGCCATCTTGAGTGTTATAGAATCTGTTAAATATTTTCGTGAAATGGAGGAGCCGAGGTGGAGCTGTGGTAAAGTCAGAATGGAGAAACCAACACTTTGAGTGTAGGCTTAGAAACCTACCAGTCAAGACAGTCATAAGATATAATACTTTAATAATGGAACAGTGAATTGCAGTAAAGACAGGTTATCTGTGATATCTATGCTCAAGCCAATATTCCTGCTTGCACAAAGAAGTAAAAGTCATTATGGGACTACTAAAGGACAAACATTGCAGATGTTTTGGCTGTAAATGTTATGATCTACACTATTATTCCTTAGAGTAAATATTAAATATAAACAGTTTTATGAACTAGACAGAAAAACATAACTAAAGTTTTCATTGGGTAAATCTTAATTTGAAGAATGTCAAGCCTCATGATTGCAAACAAGCGTGAAGTGATATACCCGGCTCTGTGCTGTCTGTGGGTGGCATCCTGTGTATGCAGAGAAATCCCTTGGTTAAGCACAGTGTCTCCAAACAGCATTCATGCTCCAGGGATTCATTTACTTAAATTGATCCACTCCTGCATGCCTACATGCATTTCACAGCATCCCTGCACAGCATCATGTTGGTTCAGTTCTGGTTAAAAGATGATCCCCAGAAAACCTGTTAACCCAGTCTGTTGTTTTAGGGGGTTGGGGGGGCGGTTGTACATATACATATACTTATACATATATGTGTGTGTGTTTGTCCGTGTGTGTGTGTGTGTGTGTGTGTGTGTGTGTGTGTGTGTGTGTGTGTGTGTGTGTGTGTGTGTGCATGCATGTGTGTGTGTGTGTGTGTGTGTGTGTGTGTGTGTGTGTGTGTGTAGATTCAGAAGATTCAGAAATAGGCCAGTTAGGGTTTAGAGCAGAGAGATGTTAAGAGATTAAACAGACCTCTGTGGGGAGCAAGACTCCTCTCCAGCAGTTTAAATATAACTCTCTTCGGGGAGAAATAGAGTAAGTGTGTGCGTGTGTGTGAGAGAGAGAGTGTGTTTGAGGGGGTGGGGTTAGGGTAGGTGGGTGGATGTGTTTTACACAAGTGGTGGCTAAGAAACAAATCGTTGGCTTCATACTTCCACCTGCCCTGTTACTTTTTCATCTTTCTGTGTGTGCGTGCATGCTTGCGTGTGTGTGCACGTGTGTGTAAAAGTGATGTCTTCTTTACCTTTGGCGCATTGGGGCTACTTAAATACGGAGAGGTCTGTCTCCGCCATCTGCTCGGGGTTAACGTGCATGTCTGTTTTGTAAGAGCACGCATGCTTATGGTTGTGTCACTGCTGCATAATATTTATGTTTAAACCATGCACTCTAGTACACGACACATGGATGTTTTTTTCTTCATCACAAATACTATATTTCTCAACTTCCCATCTACCATGCTAAGCAGAATGTGATTTAAAGCATGTAGTGACATAAGCTTGTCATCCCATAGATGAGAACAGACAAGAAGAATCCTATCAAGGTGTGAAGACTTTTGAATGCTGTGTTTCTGTCACTACATCATAATGTTAATATTTGTGCAGAATCCAACTGGCAAATTTGAAAGTGCATTGTGATATGAGACCAAGTTGGGAGTCAAGAGCATCATAATGCCTGAGAATTTAGTCACTGTGGGTAAAATCATAGATCAAATCTAATTCTAATTCTAATTTTACACCATGAACTTTCCCGGGTTTAGTCCTGTTAGTTACAAAACTTCAATGCTCGGCCATTAGTTATACAAAAACATTTGGTGTCAATTGTATGCATACCAGGACTCACCTGGCCTTAAAATAGTTTGGTTAGTTAGCTCTGATAGTACCGTAAAGCTCTGAAGCGAGGTAACACACAGGGACAGGTTAATTCCAGCACTCAGTTATTATCTACCCACCCCCGTGTGGATGGAAAATTGGCTTCAGTTTCATTGTCCACAAAACATTCACAGCAAAATAGCGTTGCAGTATTCTCCTAATTAACTGGAGTAGATGGGGACAAAACAGAAAAAAAAACAAAAAAAATGGCTGTATACAGCTCATCTGACATAATCCAAGTCTCCAAAATCCCTGAGATCCCAAATTAACAGGAAAATGCGTAATTTACACCCTTTTTAAAGCCAAATTCTCCACTGTAGCTGCTAAGCTAAAAGCATTAGCACACAACCAATCTGAAGTGGCTGCACGAGCTTGACTGCACATTGAGGGTGTAAATTATGGGTTTTTTTAATTACTGCATTGGACAAACTGCATGGAGCCATTTTGTGTTAATTTATTTATTTTTTGTTTTTTTGTTTTTTTGCTGGCTCTCAATCCATGCTATGAAGAAGTTCACATTTGTCATCCATCTTCATGTTGTTGTGCATTCTAGATACTGAACATAGCTTTGCAAGGATAATATCTTAAGCCTATTGCTAACAAAGCTTTAACTGTGAATATAGTAAAAGTCTATTAGAAGTCATATATACTCTGAAATGAAGATATTGTATGCTTTTTACATGAATATACAGTGTCATTTGTCTTATAAAAGCTTAGAGTCATTCTCAATAATGTCATAACGGTTCATTAACACTATGTTGTTAAGTTACTGTACTGAACTGTGTACGGTGCCTTTTTTTATGAACTGTGTGCATTCATAAATGCCTTTATATTCATCTTTCTCATTATCCTTCATAATGCTTCATACATAAATACTTTTCAACCTTATTCAGCCTGCAGCCCTTGAGTAGGCACATTATAGAACTCCCCTCTAGCAGCCAAACACTTTCCACGAGGCATCCACTCACATTACTACAAGTGTCTTTTACAACTTATTTGCATTTTCCTACGTATCTAAGTAATCACCAGCAGGGTCAGAGCACAAGGTCAACCAGTGTGAAGCTCAAGGACATTCAGACATTGATGAGCGCTAGCTGTGAATGAGGTCAAACCTGTGACCTTCAAGCCAGCCATGCTCTTCAGAGACGCAGCCTTAACACGCTGGCCAAACCATCAACTGCTGCAGCATCCACCATTGCTCCAGCTGTGCTGCTCAGATGTACTTCCTGTTCCCTTTCTCGGTCCGATTGCGACGTAGTCTGCGTGCGAGTCTAATGAGGCATCTCCCTATTCCATCTAGCCCTCACTCTCTGTTCCCTCTCTTCCACTGCTCCTGCTCTCCTCTTCTTCGCACTCCCTCCCTTACTTCTCTCACACAAGTGGGTGACAGATGTGAGCCACTCTAGAGAGCACACAGACACCCAGCTCTCTGCTGCCAGGCGCCACTCCTCCGTGTGTTTGTGTGTGTGAGTGTGTGTGTGAATGTTTGCACGTCTGCGTGTCTGAGTGTGTTTACGCATGGTGTGCAGTTGTGTGTCACTTAATGCCTTTGTGCATGAACTGTAAGGCATCATGTAGTGCTGTAGTCTCTCTGTATGTGTTTCTCCCAGGGTGTTGAATATGGTTGAATGTAGTGTTGTTTTTCAGTATTTGTCGGATCTCACAAATGAGAGATTTACTCACGGTGTGGTGTCCGACAACTTTGTGGGAACCAAAATGCCGGACCCCGAATTTTAAGATTTTAGGGTGAAGAGTTAAGTAAGTAAAATGTGTATGTGTGTGTATGTGTGTGCGCATGCTCCTAGTTGACTGCAGCCTTTAATCTCAATGCTGTGTGGTCACCACAGGAGCAGGTGGTTTTATCCCAACTGGAGTGTGTATGACCATACCAGTATATGCGGATACACCTTTAAGCACACACACAGATAATAGACACGCACAGTATTTCTGCTCCATAGACATAGGAATGAAAAGGACAGTCTCTCTCCCACCCTCTCACTTGCAAACATGCACACACACACACATTTCCGCTCTCTTCACATGTAATGCAATCACCTGGGCTCACCGTGCTTCCTAACTCAATAAAGCTGACAACCTCCACCACACACACACACACACACACACACACACACACACACACACACACACACACACACACACACACACTCACACACTCACACTCACACTCACACTCACACACACACACACACACACACACACACACACACACACACACACACACACACACACACACACACACACACACACACACAAACAAACACACACATCCTGCAGAACGACCTGTGATACATTCACCTCTACTTTCATTTCGACCTCCGTTCCTTTTTCCCTGTTTGGTCTATCTGCATCTTACAGGAGCTCTTGCCGCTTCAAACTCCAGCTTCTCTCAGTCTAACCATAGAGTCTCATTAGCCGCTCGCAGAGTTTAAGGACTGACTCGAGCCAGTCCAAGGTGCCGTTCAGCGTCTGGGGAGCAGACACAGAAACAGAGGCTCAGACACAGAGAGTTGGATCGACGTGGCTAAAACAGAAAATAGACAGACAGACTGTGGATGCTCTTTGTTACATTATTCAACAATATGCATGAGTTAGGACAGAGAGAATGGAAGATGGACTGATGACAAGTGAAAGAAGAGGTTGAAGAAAGCCTGTAGGGTGACTGTGAGTGTGTGTACTGTATGTGTGACTGGGGTCTGCCTAGTGTTGTGGAGGGTGACCAGGCATGGCGGCCATAACCGCTCCTTCGAGCGCCATCTGCTCCTCATCGCAGCAACTGTTGCCAGGGTACCTGCTCTCCTCTCTTCCCCTGTATCCCACCTTTTACTCCTCCTCTTTTTGCTCCTTACGTCCCATCTTTTCCTCCTGTTTCCTTCCTGATCTGCTCTGCTTTTCCTCTCGTTTTCATTCTACCATCATACCTTTCTTCTTCCCTCACACATGTTCTTTTCTCTTCCTGTCAGTGTATTTCATTTCCTTTTCCATTCTAAAGAGGATACCTGCTCTCTATTCAATAAGCTTTATTGGCGTAACATTCAATTCGTTGTACATTAGCAACACTTCACTTTAGTATTAGTGACACTGAAATACTACCGATACTACTGCTACTTCATTAGTTCTCTTTTTAATCCTTTCCCTCATGTGTCTTCTGTTCTCTTTGACTACACACAGTGTATATAAACTCATTCTGTCAGTTCTTCAGCTAACTGCTATACACACACCAGCTCCGCCGAAGTCTTGAATTCTCAGAGACTTTTCCTCTCCTCCTTCCTTTGAAATCCATCTTTCTTCCATTCCTTCCTGGCGATTGTGTGGACATGACTCAGGGCCCCCTGTCTACAGAGAGAGAGAGAGTGAGAGAGAGTGAGAGAAGCAGAGAACAAGTGGAGAAAGGAGTTTGATGGCGCGGTGTTTAGAGAGAAGGGAAGAAAAGAGGTAGAGTGAGTGGGGGAGAGGGAGAGATCGTAGATCAGAACCGTCATGATTGAGCCATCTGCTGAGAGGAGGCCAGTGAGACTCAAACACACATACATACACACACGCATGCTTAAAGATCACCACTGCCACCCGTTGGTCATTTTCTGACACTACGCCTCTGCTCCTTTCTTCCATCGTCTGACTGCCCTGCTGCCTGCCATCCGGTAAGAACATGCCAGGCAGAGATGAGACACGTAGCTCTGAACATCGATCAGTCTGGTCTGGCTGTCTGGTGAGCCAGTCTTAAGCAGCCGATTCGGTTTGCTCCATGGGGTTTTTTTGTGCTCTAATATATGAGGTTTATCTCCACCAAACTCCTTTCTAAGAAGAGCAGAGCCTCCGTACGGATTATGAGGCTTTGGCTCTTTCAAAACATATTGAGTATGGCGATGTGTTACAGACTCTTGCCAATGTTACGATGCACTACTGTAATCCTGCTATTGCCGTTTCATTCTTGCCCTGCAGTTAAATGTGATTTGTTGTACACTGTCTGTTCCTCAGTGCGGCTGTGGGTGGCTGTGTGTTGTTGAATTTTTATGTGTGCGAACACACTTTTTACCGGCCTAAATTGTTCTTTCCTGTCCTCTCAGGCCTTTCCACTCTCTTACTGTCAGCCGGCCTAAACGATGTCCACTCTAATTCAGCTGTCTAACCTTTAATAGATTTATAAACGCTCCCCACCCATTGGCCAGAGCAGGCCATTTCATCCTATTAGAGATTAGCATACGGCTGAGTGGAGGAGGAAGTGCTCTTTATATGCTAATGAGGAGATAATGTAGGCAGCTAGGACCAACCAATGCCCCCTTTAGGAGGACTTGGGTTGGTCTGACGAGCTGAATCTTGAAGCAGTCCTGTCTTTATCTTGTTTTTCACTCGCGTTCACACACACCAGGACTGCGTCTCTGTGGGCTATTATACAACACAGTGGCTGACTATAGTATTATGTCTAAAACACACTGATCAAAGGTGTCACTGTAGATGCCAATAACGCTGGGGATGTACTGAGTGCGCATTTTTTTCTGCCCCTGTCCTATTTGTGATAAGAGTACTAACAATGATGTCGAGGTTTCTGTGGTTTCAAATTATTTCGTGAAATGCAGAGCAGAAAAGCTAATTGAGCCCTTTTGTCCAGATTTTCCCTTTAAATATGCTCTATGTAAGAAATGAGCACCTGTCAAATTCATACATAAAATAAATGGAGCAGCATATCACCAGAGTAAGCGCTTACTGTAGCTGCCATTAGCTGGTTAGCTCAATTAGCCGTGCATATAATGGTCCAAACTGGGAGCTCAGCGTACCAGTGTAGTATTGGTGTTTACAACCCTAGCACAGGAGCTTTGGACAAGAATGGACCAGGGCTAGCTGGTCAGCATGTCGTTATTTCAACACAATTCATGGACATCATAATGACAAAACTAACATTACATTGTTAATTTGAATTTCTGAAAAAGTGGTCCATCATTTGGGGGAAATAAACTTATTAGCTCTGTGGCCAAGACTCAAATGAGAAAATCAATGGCACTTTCATATCTGTATGGTAAATCAGAAGCTGCTAATGTTTGGTTAGATTAGTTTAGCACAATGATTGGAAACAGGGAAATGGCAGGCCTGGCTTGGTATGAAGATAATAGAATTTGCCTAGCACATTTCAGGTGAATGTGTTATCTCTTTTGTTTAATCTATTCAAAAATCAAAGTGTTAAGTAAAGGTTTGTCGGACTGTTTCTCAACTGGGACCAGTTGCCAGGCAGCCAGTGGAGACTTCAGGAAGTTGTAGATATAATAAGATATAATTTGCAAGCTCTAGAGGTGCTGGTAAGTGGATTTTGTAACCTTTGGACAGAACCAGGCTAACTGCTTTGCCCTATTTCCTTTATGCAAAGCTTAACCAGCCTGCTGCTGGCTATAACGTTATACTAACAGACAGATGTAAGAGTTGTATCAATCCTCTCTGTGACAAGAAAGCAAATAGGAATATTTTCGAAAATGCCAAAGTTGCGTATGGATATATGATTGACTTGCTGCTCAACAGTCCATCTGACCAGGTGCTCCCTTCCTGTCTGTCTTCACAGGAGCAAGGTGTGGTGGGAATGTCACGGCCACCAGGCGCCATCCCGCCTCCTCACCCTGCTGGTGGCGTGGCCTCAGGGGTGGGACCTAACCAGGGGTCAGGTCCACCTCCAGGATACGTGGGCAACCAGCAGCAGGCAGCCATGATGAAACAGATGATGGCGTTGGAGCAAGAGAAGAGGGTGCAAATGCACATGATGGAGCAGCAGAAGCAGCAGCTCTTCAGAGAGCAGAGACAACAGCAGCAGCAGCAGCTACTGGCCGAACAGGTGAGTCACTGTGTTCATAGCACAAGATTGTGTGATGATGTGGTGAAAAAAACGGCTGTATGATTCATCCATCATGCATTATATTATAATCTGTGTGTGTGTTTCTGTGTGTGTATTGTTTGTTCATACATTACTGTGTAATTGTCTGTGTCTGCAGCTCTAACAAGAGCGGCTCATCCTCTCCTCTTCCTTACTGCTGTCTGGTTGCATGTATAATTACCCTCAACCAGCCCCCTCTTCACTACTTCCTTTTCATCTCTGCATTGTGTGTGTGTGTGTGTGTGCATGTGTATGTGTGTGTTTTTGCCATATGCCGCCTGCTGTGATAATGTGGTGTTTTCTTTTTACTTCTCTCTCTGTGAGGGAATCAAGTGTTAAAGAGTTCTGAACTCTGAAGTCACCACCCACTATGTTGGCTTTAATTGGATCTGCAAAAACATACACAGACACACAAATATAGGTGTCTGAAAGGGAGCACGTCCTGTTGGGGTTTAGTGTATGTTGTTAACTGAATATCTTACCTCCATTTAAATGAGCAACACCTCTGCCGCTTTCAAGCGCATGTTCAGAAGCCACTTTTCATGCTGCAAGGACTCCGACTTGCTGCAAGTTAAGTTTTTCCACCTAATCTTTTTAGAGTATAAGGGCTGCCTTTGATTTTCTGTTTAAACGCTCATCAGTTATGGTGTTAATTGTGTTGGAGAGCACCACGCAGGCAATGTACAACAATACAATCCTGAAAGAACACATCTGCCTCACTTCTGCTAAACCAAACAGCCTTTTGTTCTGTACCAAACGTCTGTCTCACATCGAATATACCAAACATGTCTCATGTACCAAACATCTGTCTCGTCTGCACCAAACATCTGTTTCCCATCAACTGTATCAAACATTTGCCTCCACTGTACTGAACACCTGCCTGATGTCTGCTCTGCTATACCAAACATCTGTCTTTCCACTATTATTGTAAAAATATATCTCCATTGCAACTAAAGTCTGCCTGACATACACACACTGTACCAAAAGTGTATTCTTTACCAAGCAACTGTCTTTTCTGTATCTCACTCCTGCTGCACCAAAACATTTGTCTCACTTGTACTATGGCATTTGTAAAGTGAAAGAAATTATTAATTTCAACAACTATCAAAATGGGAATAGACGTACTCAGAATGTCAGCAATGTTGTGACTTTGACAATGTACTGTATGGAAGTTTACCACACTCACAACACCATGTTAAAGGTGCAAGAATGTGCCAGTAATATCATATAGAGGGAAAAAAGGCTTTATACCGTTGTGTCCAATGCAAGTATTTAATGATACAGAGGTGTTCCCCTATGAAGGTGCAGTGACTAGCTTTGGAGTGAAGACTTCATTGTTGATTTTGTAATTGAATTGAATTATGTTAATACAAATCAGACCCTTTTTCTCGCCTGTATCCCATAATTATAATACCAATTAATTTAAAAAGACATGAAACACATTGACAACCTACATTCTTACAAATTTGTTTGTGTGTGTGTGTGTCTGCGTGCGTGCAGCTCCAACAGCAGCAGCATCTCCCCAGACAGATGGGTCAGGGCCAGAGGAATCCATACCCCCAAGTCAATCAGTACCAAGGTGAGACGCACAAACGCATGTGTTCATGTCATACGTGACACAGTACACATAAAATGAGCAGACACATAAGAATGGCAGCATCCCAATAGACTTACTAATAGACTAGGCAGGACCTGACCTAGATTCTTCTGCATTTTATTGATGACCACATTAGTAAATAGACATTTTTGGTAAACTGCATCTAGTTTTTTGCAGATCATCCAGATGGTTACACAAATAAGACTCACATTCCCACATGCATGTTTGATCTGCAACAAGTATGCTATACATGGTAGCGTGCCAAGACATTTAGCCATTTAACAGATTTTACAGTTTACTGTTGGCCATATTCAGCGACAGATAGACACACAAACACATAAAAACATGTATGCAAACAGCAGCGCTGACTGAACATCACCCTGAAACCAAACCTCATCCTCTCTGTCTGTCTCTGTCAGATACATCAGTTGGCGCTCAGATGCTCTTCAGCCTCTCTCTCTCTCTCTCTCTCTCTCTCTCTCTCTCTCTCTCTCTCTCTCTCTCTCTCTCTCTCTCTCTCTCTCTCTCTGTAAAAAAAAAATATAGAATATTCCTGCTCTGCCTGTTACCACGGCAACTTGTCTGTCCTGGATCCCCCAGAGTTCCGGTGAAGTCAGAGAGATGGATGAGAGGAGGGAAATGGGAGAGGGGGAGAGAGGGTGGAGGCTGGTAACAAGAAGAATAGGTAGATGGTCTGTTCAGTAGAGGGAGAGTTTGGGAAGAGAAAGAGAGAGAGCAAGAGATGAGTGGGTGAGAGGATGATGGAAAGATGAAGAAATACATCGAGAGGGAGGAGGAGAGTCAAGTCGAAAGCCATTTATAGCCATCACAGAGTCTGTCTGCAAGTCTAGGAGATAATGTGGTGAGGAAGAGGGGGCTTCATCATGAAATTCTGGCCTAGAAATATACCTGTTAGTTCAGGTATCCCACAGCGTTTCAGTGATTTGAAAGCAACCAGTGCAACTGCAATCAGAACACAATCACCCACTCTCTACTCGTTTAAATTTACAAGAAGTGATGTGTTGAATAGATGTGGCTTTTTCTTCATGTTACATTACCTCCAACTCTGCTCGCTTCCTACTTACTGACAAGTCTGGAGTGTGTGATCCTCTTCGTTCTGACTCCTCTGTTACAGTTGCAGTCTGATCTGTGAGGTGAGGGATTAGTGGAATGATGTCAGAAGTGGGTGTATTAGAGGATTTAGAGCCATTTCCACGCTAGCAGACCTCCTCAGCTCTGCCACTACCAAGTCTCTAATAGGAAAAAGTGGGGAATTCAAGTGTTAGTGCTTTACAATGTTTAGTTTTATTTTAGTGTGGTATTTGAAGGAAATTGGGAGGGAAGCATTAGTTTCCAGAGTAAACAAGTTGTCACAGAACATAAGTCTTTGCTGCAGAACTGACTTATTAGATTGGTCTTATGTGCCATTTAGTGATTTAAGTAGATTTCGTACACAGGCTCCAAAGCTCTTTACAACAGTCCAGCTCCTTTGTGTTTTCTCTCTCCATATGCCATGTAATTGTTTCCCAACTTCATTACTTCTGTTGTCTGATGTTAACTTCTCTGATTCTTGTCTCCTAGGTCCCCCTCAAGATCTGGCATCCAGGAGCCAGGCTCTCCAGAGCATTCGGGCTGCACGTCTCTTACAACAGCAGCAGCAGAACCAGCAACAGATGGTCCAGATGAGTTCTGTTCAGGGCCAGGGAGGCTCAGTGGGTCCCCAGACTGACATGGGCTTACCCTATGGCAACCAGGGTTCCAGCCAGGGTGCCCTGTATGGGCTCAACCCCTCCATGAGCCAAATGATCCACCAGCAGCAGCACCAGAGCCAAAGTGTCCAAGCCTCGATGGGTCTTCCACCTCAGCACAACCCTGCCGGAGGGCCGCCCCGGCAAGCAGGTGCAGGTCCTGGGGTTGGAGGTATGCCCGGAGGCCCCGGAGGCGGTGGAGCTGGAGGGTATGGAGGACAGGGGATGTTAATGAACTCCATGACCCAGCAACCCCTCAAAGGCCCTCCCAATGCCAAAGCCCAAGCACAGAGACTGCAAAGCATGCTGGGAGCAGGAGGAGGAGGTGGAGGAATGGCAGCGGGTGGCTGGCCGCAGCAGCAAGGACAGAGTCTGCAGGCCATGGGGGGAGGAGTCGGAAGGACTACAGGGGGAGGGGGAGGAGAAATGGTGGGTTTCAGCTCCGCCCAGGGTTATGGGATGCAGCCCGGTCAACCCCCCCGCATGGCCAAGCAACACTTTCAGGGCCCAGGCCAGGGGATGAGCCAGGGAATGGACCCTAGAGTGGGCAACCCAGCGGCTGGTATGGGTGGCCCAATGATGGGCCCTCACATGGGCGGTCAGCCAAGGACCAACCAGCCCCGGCCCATGGTCATGAACCAGGGGATGAACCAGGGGGTGATGGGTCAGGGGATGACTGGGATGGCAGGTTTTGGGCCAGGCCCTGGGGGGCCTGGTATAGGGGCAGGGGGAGGAGGAAGTGGACCCTACGGACCAGGGGGAGTCGGGGTTGGAGGTCAGCCACCGGGCTACCAGAGGACAGCCAATCAGGACATGTCATCCTATGGTTATGGGGGCGGGCCCTCAGGGGGAGGAGCTTTCGGATTGGCCGATGGCTCAGGGGCAGAGCTGGACTCAAGCGATGGTTGGATGGAGGAGTTTTTCCCAAGCCAATAGCCACCGGGGAAACTGGAGAAGAGTTTTTACTGGATGAACTAAACATAAAAGCGGGACAAAATTTAAAACCTGAGAAAGTAAAATAAAAAGGATGACATGATGTGGACTGGCATGTTTTTGTTTTGTAAAACATGAGCAAGATTATAAATGAGTTCTTGTGTTATGTTTTGTGTGTGCAAGTGTATGTGTGTGAGTATGTGAGATGAAGAGCGCGATCATTATGTCTTGTGCATATTAATGAAAAACCAATATAGAGATTAAGAGGTGTGTTTCATTAGTTTCCCTTTTTTTCTCCACGGTTGAATTTTTCTCATGTTCCAGTGTTTGAAAGTGAGCCCCGTTTACACAGCAGCGCTTTGAGCCCAAGCTTCAGCTGGGGCTGATTGAACACCGCAGACTGATGAAGGGGAAGGAAGACTTGTTCTCAAGACAGCAATTTATTTGTGTTTGTGTGTTTGTGCCACCCAGCTCAGTGCTTCACATCTCTCAACTATGTGTGGAGCTGAAGGGAGTAGAAAGCACTCTCAGCGCTCCCATTTCCTCTCTTAGATTTGTCCCCCCCCGTACACACACAAACATGCACACACACAAATCTGTCTCCCTCCTGCTCTCTCACTTTGTTCCTCTCACTTGATCTCTCTCCCTCTCTCCTCCCGTCTTTCCCACCCCCTCTCAAGAGAATCGTTCCTCGCTCTCAACACTCCTCTCTCTGTTTAAATTGTGAACATCAGAACAGAACAAATGATGTTCTTCTATTGTGCCACACAAGCACACTCTGCCCTCTAGTGCTTTTGCTAAGTAATCGACCTGGGTGGCGTTTTGGGGGGTGTTCGTTTCCTGTGCATGGCTGTGGATGACGGGTATGCATGTAGAGGAAGACAGAGAGAGTGAAAAGCAGAGAAAGAGGGACAGAATAGGCAGCTAAAGCAAGCGCTAAAACTCAAAAGCTAATGCACACACACACGTATACAAACCAACAAACAGACAAACAAACATCAGCCCGGGAGGATGAGCGGATGTGTGAGAGGCAGCTAACGGAGCTAATGTTGCAGTAAATTTTCTGCCTGTGTGACACAAACCACATCACATACATCAGGCTAACACAAAGCAAAACGATCGCTGGGCACTGAATGTATTCAAGCACCACAAGTGACTTCTTTTTAAGGAAAAAAAAAAGCTCATTAGAAGCCCACCCACATGGTTTTGTTTGTTGCTGTGTTTTATCTCTAACAATGATGCTGGTTGTGTCTTTGTCGATTAAAAGGAAAGGAAAAAAAGTTCAAATTAGCCTTCTTTTAGTTTGTGTTGTCTTTTGAAAATCTGTTTGTCCTCCAGTCGCAGCACAGCCTCCCCTCCCATTGTGACACAGCTAGTTGTCAATCACCGTGGCCCTGCTTTACATTGTGGCTTTTCTTGTACCGCAGCTATAAAACGCCCTCGCTCCAAACTAGAACGTAACTGTGCTATACTGTAACACTACTGTGAAGAAATACGAGTTGTCCCCTTCCAGCGCTTTACTAGGAAAATGAACCACTGCTAAGCCTTGAGTTTATTTCATAGACAGTAGAGAAACTTCAGACGTCTGGCTTAAAGGGTGACGCCAGTTAGCGCCAGTTAGCATCAAAACAATCAGTGCTTCCACTGAAGTCAGTGTCTCCCCTTCTCTGAGCTTACTAGCATACTGTAGGCTTTCCTCCAGGGCCTTATGGCTTTAATCCATTATCAACAAGCTGTCCACTCTTTTGCCCTAATGGTTGAGTAATAAATATGTGTCAAATAGGTTTTAATACAGTAGTTGTTGGTAACACCTTACTTCTCTAACTGTTTTGTAATCTTGGTTAAAAGATGAATGAAAGCGTGTTTGTATGTGCATTACTTTGTATTTAGCTCATCAGAGTGAAAGGTTGGAGGATGATGCTGTAATCAACAAACCAAAAAGCCTTCTTCTCTGTAAACTTAACTCCTTGCCATCAATGCATTTGTTCTTATGGTTGTTGATGTTGTATAATCCAACCCTTTAAAGCAAACTTTAACCACCCATCATCCTGTAAGCGTTGCTGCATTTGGTAGCACCCACAAATGAGGTTCTGTACTTTGATTTTGTCATGTTTGGGGGGGCAGGGGTTAGAAGTCCTTCCACCTCACTGTTTGGAGTCTGAAAGTCAATGGCAGACAGGTGTTCGGGGTTGTTTTATCCGGGGGGAGATGGTCAAATAAATGAAAAACGCTCTCTGATTGTTTGAGCCTTCCTTGTGCAGGAAATGCAGTGGAGCAGTCACCGCTTCAATGGCTCCACTGCTCATGCTTCCAAAACTTAAATGTCGCTCCAGCACTCCAGGCAGGCTCAAATCACAGCTCAGAGTACTTGACCAGTGAAATGGAGGCGGTGTGTAGGAAAACACCTGATGACTACCACTCCAAACTGGAGATGGGAAGGTAAAGAAACACTTCTGGGTCAGTGTTAAGGTCACAGCCTTTGTGATCTTTTAGTCTTCTTCAAAGTAAAGGGTTCATGATTTGGTTTGAAATCCCTTCTGGAAGAGAAAGGAAGCTTCCTCCAAATATCATTATGTACCGGGACCAAGTCTGTAGACAACATTTTAACAAAAATGGTTGTTGTTGATGTTCTTTGTTTTATTTTATTTGTTTTTTTTACTGGTGCTGACATATATGTGATTATGAGAAAAAGTATATAAAAGATAATGGCTATTTGTAAATATGTTTTTACAGGTTTAAATACATCAGATAATACAGTCTCTACTCTGTAAAGAATTTACTGTTTGTTGGAAAATAGAGAAGTATTTTTATTTTGAAGTTTTTTGGTTTCACGTTTAACCCATCTGAGCTATGCCATTGCACTTCAGACAATGTCTTACTACTAATTTGTATTGTAAACCTCCTCTCTTTTTTGGAATTTTTTTCATTTGTTTTTTTTCTAGTTTGAGATTTGACTCTGTTCTTAAGCAGTGCTTATTTCTTTTTATCCTGTACAGAATTCTGAAATGTTAACAAAAGAGAATTACAAAAGACTTTTTTTTTGTTTGTTTTTCAAAAAGATACAATAAAGAGAGAATGTTCTCGCTGATCATATTAAATGAAAGGTTGTTGTTCATTGGGTTTATTTGTCTATAGCGCAAAACTGACAGAAAGTGGTAGAAGGTTAACAGATGCTAGCTGGCTAAGATACAATCACTCTGAAGGTATTAGATTGGTTAACATATGTAGAACTTGTTAAATAATTTAATCTACAACATGTCAAGGATGATACAATAGCACCAAGTTATAAATATTTCCATTGTGAAAACAACACACCAGCGCTTAAATATGAAGATAACGTGATGAAGTAAGCTGTCTACCAAGTATGACTAGCTAGCTTACTTTAGCCTGCTGACTAAAACAATTAAGCTACTGTTACGTTGAGTTTATACAGCGTAACTACAGCAGTAGCCTACAGCACAGTGTATGGCTGATTAACAGAACATCCACTGATGACAGCTTGAATGTGTTGCTAGCTGAAAATGCTGGTGCTCAGTGTGTTGAGTCCAAACACTTTCCAGTGAAAATAGATTACACTGCTCCAAATGTTGCCAAATGACAGCATGCCACCATTTGCATATTGATTACATCATTTTACCATTGATTGCCTAAAGCTTAGTGTCGCTTGCAGTGAGGTATACATTACTGGTCGGTGTCTTCCTGCCACAATGGCCACACGCACACCCATAACCCAACACATGTCAACTCCTTCATCAATGCTTTCTCTGAACAGCATACATGAGAATGAATTACAGCGTCCTGATTTTTTTCTTAAATACCTCATGTGTAGCTCTTTCGTAATTAAATTTGCTAAGAGGGTGTGAAAAGTCACCAAAATAGCAACAGTGATGGAACTGTAGTTCCTCCAATGGCCACTTGAGGCCCTAACCCTAACCCTCAATATCTGCAAGACCTCACCTTGCCTCACTTGAGTAACTTAGGGCTAAAAGTTACTCATAACTAAGTGTGCATATGCTTTTGAGAGACAGCTAGCCACTAGGTGTCTAGCTAGCTGTCAGCTACCAGGCTTCATTCATCCTACCTCGGCTCCACCATGCTCCACCTCTGTGCCAATATTTATATTGGCAGCGGGGGAGAGTAAGCAGAGTCGGGTATCACAAAGACGGCGACAGCGGGAGCGACCATGCTGAGCTTCATAACGGTTCTTCAGAAAGCAATGGGTGACGTCACAGAGACTATGTCCGTGTTCTTCCAATGTGTGGTCAAGCCACCAGTGTTGTTACTTCAGTTAGCTAGCTGCACATAACCTCACCAGTGTCCTTCGATATTACACAAACATTCCCACAAATTGGACATGCTTGGACATGCCCATATTATTAACATAGGCCTATATACAGGCAATGTTGTGATGGAAAGGAAATGTGGGAGAAAAGTTTGAAGTTTTCCTTGATTTTATGAATTAGGGAGTGGGTACTGTCACTGTGTGCGCTCAGTAAACAGCGACGCTGCGTCTGCGAACACACAACAACATAAATACTCACCCGTTTAGCTGACAACCAGTAATCTCATTTCGTTTCAGGGTCACAAGACTGACTGAGACAAATGTACACACATTCATGTAGCGCCTAGAAACCAGACTGACTAACTGCTGCAGTAATGTTTTGTCTAACAGACCTGATTTGCATAATTAGACTTGCATATGCTAAAGAGCAGAGCCTTAATTCTGTCTGGCAGTAACAGTGACGATGAATCATGGGCTCCCTGTTGGTGTCAGCAGACAGACAGACAGACAGACCACATGCAGGGACGGGACCTTTTTGTGATAATTTGTCTTTTCGTCAATCGGCTTCTTTCAACCTCACTCCTCCTCATCCTCTGGAAGCCACGCCCCCTTTCTTCATCACTCCTCTTCGACCACCTTCCTCTACCTCTTCAGCTTGTATTCCAGCTACATCTTTCCTTTTCCACTCTCCCTGGCTGCCGTGTTTCTCTCCGACTCTCTACCCCCCACTAACCAGCACCACACACACACACGCACAAACACACACTCATCCACCACACTCCTGCTTCCCAGCTGACAGTGATAAATGGAGACTAACAGAGATGACAACATCATTACTCATGTTCAGTAGCGACACCACCTAGGACAGAGAAAAATGAGAGGAAGAGGGAGGATGAAGGACAGGACAGGAGGAAGATGGGGAGTGAATGGTGGGGGGGGCTGCAGTTGGAGGTGTTTGCTACGATCCACCCTCAAGCACGCACCTGAACATCTCCCGAGAGCACGATGTTGAGGTGTTCATTACTGCTGTGAAAAAAGTAGAGCAACTGTTGATAGTACGGCCAGCCCGGATTTAAACTGATCGGTTTCCTACGCAAATCCAATCAGACAGGAGTCGCCGCAGGGCTGTGAGATACACCAGTTTCTCTTTATCACTGAATCTGCCGCTTCATTTCATTAATCACTTATTGTAGAACATGTCAAAAATAATGATAAATGCTTATCGCACATGTCCAGGTTTTCAAGGAATATTTCTCCCAACACACAAAAACACATACATTACATTTTGTTAGATGTATTTATGAATTATGTGTGAATTTACTTATCATATATTAATTAATTATCATATATTTATGATGAAAATGTGACTCCACTTCACCTTTGGGAGGCTACAAGCAGCATGTGTTCTGTGTTTTCTACTTGATTAATCACTAAAATGATTCAGTCTGATAATTAGAATTCGTATGTCAGGCAAGAGCAGCAAGGTGAATATTAAAGGTCCGGCGTGTAGGATTTATTGGCACAACTGCAAAACAGTGTTCAGCAGCTTCGCACAGCCATCGAAGAACAGTGGACCACCCAGACACCATCGCAGTGACGCTCCCTGATGGCAGTGCACCCGTCAGCAGGTCAGTTCACCCTGCCACACCACAACACTCACTCTGGAATGGCTCTAGAACCTGGCCTTCAAATTCCCCACACCCAGATCCGATCGAGAATCCACTATTGAATGTCCTAGTATACTGTTGAGCAGTTACTACAATATCAGCTTACGGTTCAACACTAATAGGACATGATGCAATACATGTGATGTGTATTTAGTATTCATGCCTCCTGGTCTTGCTTCCTTTACTCTCTCACTTCCAATACGAACACATTTACACTCAAAAACCTGCTTAGCGGCTGTAATGTATGGATTTGGGGCACACTGTTAATCTAGAATGTGTCAAAACATGCTAACATTTGATAATTAGCACAAATTCCATCTGACGTTCATGGAAATGTCATGGCTTTTGTTGGTATTTTGGTCATAATCAGCACCTGGTGGACTGAAATGTTTACCTGAGGATGCCAAGATAAGGGATCACCAAAGCGATGACACTTCATCATGAACCAAATATTAAACGCAGTCCAATCCAGTCATTTTCATCGTGGAGCTAGAGGATCGCCAAAGTCCTCATCCTCTAACATGAATGTCAGTAGCATATTTCTCAGCGATCCATCCAGTAAACATTGACATGTTTTAGTCTGGACCGAGGAACTGAGCCAGCCAACCGACGTTCACCAGGGTGGCTACAAGGCTACAAGATAAATCACACATTTGCAGCGCAAAAGTGACGCTGTGGACGTCTGCAGCAAAAACACATAACTTCACTCTTTTCCTCATGGCACAGGGGCTGGTGGTAGGTAGAAAGCTTTGTGAACACACACACGCACACACATACACACAACTGTCTTTCTTGCTCCTCAGTGCTCAGGAGATTGTCAGCAGCGCCGACATGGAGCCAGCCACAAGTCCAAGTTAATGACAGCCAGTTTCCTTCCCGTCGCCAAACACTTACTTACACACACGCACACACCAGCAGCCTTACACACACTCCGGAGGAACCGTTATGGGCTCTAATCAGAGCGACAAATGGTGTGTCACAAAGAGTGGGAGATGAGTTAGAAGAATCATTCACTCTCTCTCCCTCTCAGAGAGCAATAATGTGAAGAAATGTAGCTGCAGAAATGTGGAGGGGAAAGACATATAGAGGGAGAGGGAGAGAGAGAGAGAGAGCAGGGGATGGGATAGTGTGGAGTGAGATGGAGGGCAGTGTGTGTGTGTGTGTGTGTGTGTGGTGTCAAGTTGATGAATGTGGTAGCAGGAGCCATTGTGGTGGTGGAGGAGTAGGAGGCCACCAGATAACAGCAGAGCAAGGCCTAAGCTGTCTTGCACCATGAATAAAACACCATGAAAATCTCTCTGTCTCTCTCTCACACACGCACACACACACACACACACACACACACATATTTCTAATTACCTTTGGATGACTCTATCATTCTGTTTCATTGAGTTATTTAAATGGTAAATATCAGGCTGTGGGAGAAGTGCTCTGTATTCTGCCCCCAGCCTGTTTAAGATAACCTGCGTATGTATGTTACACACTCACACACACACACACACACACACACACACACACACACACACACACACACACACTTAGTGAAGTGTCCTAAAGTAGTGCAAAGTTTGCTTGTTGGCAAATTACAAGCAACAAATTGTTTGGTTGTGAGCAGTGATGAGGTTTCGCTGCTTTTCTTTCTATATGGCGCCCTCTGGTGGACGCTGACGGGAGCTGGCGCTTCGTCCTGCTCACTCCACTGCTACATTTTTTTTTTTTTTTTATCAGTGGCATTTAGCAATCACTTTTGTCCAAAGTGACTTACAGTAATTACATTCATATGCTGATAGCGGTGGCTGCCATGCAAGGTGCCGAACAGCACATCAGGATCAATTTGGGGTTCGGTATCTTGCCCGAGGACACTTCAGCATGCAAGCCATGCGTATCGAACCAGTGACCTTCCAACAACGAGACACAGACTCTACCCCGAGCCACAGCTGCCACTCCAGACCCACCTTATAGTCTAGCAGCAGAGTTTAGTGTGGGGCGATGAAGCTGTAGATACAAATGTTAGACCACGCCTCAACATGAAGTCTTTAGATGTCACATTGTACAGTTTACCCTGCGCAGTTAATCAGTACTTTAGCTCATCACAAGAAATTTCAAAAAAACGGATTGAAATTTTCCCAATAATGATCAACTGACAAACTTGTGTCTCCTTCCTAATGTGTGGTAAACCATTTTACTAGTTTACTCGTCACAGTGAGTGCTTCTCAGCCTGAACACAGATGGATAATCCCTGTATCCCTGGACGAGATCACCAAAATCTGAGTAATTACACCATATTCACACTGCACCCATTTACCTCTGATGTCACACCCAAGGATGAAAGCTCAAATGCTGGGAAAATGTTATTCTGCGGTTCCATGTTTTAAGCTGTTTAAACTCAGAGAATTGGAAATACTCTTAGCATTTAGCAATTTATCGGTAATTCAAGGGATGATGAATAGTGTCTTCTCAGTTGCTGATCAGTCAGGCTGCAGTGGAATGACAATGAAATGACGTTAGAGCTCTCCACCCTGAGCGTGGCGTCTGGGGTAAATGGCCACTGTGTGAAAATTGTCGCTGACCCTGTTGCTGTTATAGTGACGTCATCAGGGTTATTTCCGCATGGCCTGGAGACTAGGTGCTCTGACCCACCAGGCCGAGAGCGTGTGTGGTCTAAGCTGCACCACTGGCACTCGTCGTTTGTTGTCAGTGGCTTTTGGTCACCAACAAGCGAGTGCCATCTTGTCCCACTTTATTCAAAAGAAGGTGAACATCTCTCCAGCTGATAGCTCCAAAACTCAGTGACTTACTCCAAAACAATCTAGATGGATAAATAGAACACAAGGTAAATGTTCTTGATTTTAGGATGAACTGTCCCTTTGACAGGGTGGTCTGATTCTCAGAGTGCTGAAACTCTCAGTAACACACTCAATACATTTTGAGCTGTCTTATATACAACTGAGCTGTCAGCCACTGAGTAGATGTCGAGCTGACTGCTGTGCAGATGTCGTGGCAGTCCTTACGGTGGACTCCAGGATATTCTGTGAACAAGACGTCACTGATCTCAGCCTTTTTCACCGCAGTACTGTGTAATTTTTCGTTCTTTAAGACAATCTCTGATTCCTCAGTCCAGCCTTTTCTTTGCATTTAGGACTATGTAATAAAGGAGCTCTCAGATCACTCTTCACTCTTCATTTGGCCTCCATTTGCTTTGTGCACTGTTTTTGTAGGTGGAGGTCATTATTATCGTCATTAGCAGTGGCTCCAACACGGCCCTCTGTATGTGGACACCTGTGCATTACACCAATACGCCAATACTGAGCTTGTGATTGAAAAACCATCTACAAGGTCTGTCTGCAGGACAGCTGAGTTCTTTCACACCAAAAGGAAAAAAACATTTCTTAAAGGACCTGACTCGGACATGTTGAAACAGAAGAGGGCCTCGCCCCAATGACTGCCACATTTTTGGTAGAACAGTGTTTTCTCAAATGTAACCATGTACTGTAGCATCACAATTTAAGAAGGAAGATTTTAAACTAAACACAGCCCTGGATATACCCTTTTGGCCGATAGAGAGGGGAAACGTGGAAGATTTTCTGGCATGGTGATTCAGAGGAGTTACAATTAGCACAGTTTTAATCCAATAATCCAGATGATTGAAACGTTGTTCTCAACCCTCACACTGTCAAAGATTTTCAAGCAGACATCACTGTGGCAAAAGCTGCAACTTATTTTTCTATTTCTTTATCATACTGATGTGTTAACTTATGTGCTTGATATCTAAAATACCTTATATATTTAGATTAAGAATAAAGAGACTGTAATGTCTCATATGTCACTCCAAAACAAGTACTTTAATACTTCCTCTCCCATTGTATACTATGATATTATAAATATATATCTATATTCACAAGGCAAAGACAGGCAGACAACATTTACATCGACAAGTTCACACTATTCAGTACATGCAACAAGGGATGGGTGAGGGCTGGAGGCTTTGTTTTGGGGTGAAAAGCGAGGGATGGTGCTGGAGGATGGGTAGGGGAAAGGAGAGGGGGTTTCACATCTGGCCACTGATTCACATGTAAGGCAAGGTATGTGCGTCATATGACCATGATTTTGCCAACACGGACAAGTTTGCAGGCAGCAGAATGAAATGTTTAATACAAAAGGAGAGCAAACCACTGGACAAATGGAAGAAGGCTCAAAGCAACAAAGTTATAGCTTTGTTATATGCCAAAGGCGTGTGTAAACTGACAGGCTTATAATATGAATGTGTTACTTATTTGTGTTCTTATGGCTTGTGTATAAAAGTTTTAGTCTAATTCTTTCAGCAACAACCTCGACCGACTGACGAGCCAGCATTCCCATCTTTAGAGCCAGGCTGTTACCACGGGCCGACTTCAAAAGTAAAAGCTGTAAATCTTCAGTTATTACTGTAGTTCTCTGTATTACTGTCAGGTCATTTAGTTTTCAATGTGAGAGATCAAAGTTAAAGCCTGGATTTTGCTTTTGTGCGTCAGAGATATGCAAGAAGTGAGAACAGATGTAATCAGTTCAGCTGATCTGTATCATTATATTAATAATCTTATCATATCAACAATTTACAATAGCTATAAGATAGGATGGGTGGGGGAAAGTGTTTGGGGGGGTTTGTGTCGAGGAGTGGGTAAGTTTAGAGTGGTGATGTGGCAGTTAGGTTAGGAGCGGGTGGGGGTAGAGGGCAGTGGCAGACTCAAGATGTTGTTCAGATCAAGTGTTTATAGGCTACATAACACAAAAATGATTAAGATCAACTTTGACTGAATAGGTGTTGAAGCTAATTTTAATCTCTGCAAGTTGATCAAATAATCTAGAACCGTACAATGTGTTTTGTGAAACAGTCAACTGAAAGGTGAAAAGTATGACATTTGTAAACTGGTTGTACCCATTTTTATCTAAGCCTATTGTTACTTAGCTTGATGATGCAGCCCATATGCTGAGTCTCAGAAACTCAGAAGACGGGAAAATTTGAGATGCTTTTGTGACATCACAAATGGTTTGGTCATGGGGTTTTCATAATTGATTTACTTCATGCAAAAAGCATCATTCTGCCCGTATTGTTCAGTTAATGAAAATTATTCATAGGCATTTTAGAAATTTAAAAGGCATTTTTAATATATATACATATTCACACACACGTATATATGTATATATATTTTCATTTATTTATTTTATATATTAAAAGACTGTTAAATGTTTTTCTTTACATCTGAAGGCCCAAATTGAACATTATGAGGAGCAAACTTTATCCTATGCAGTCTTACTTTGTGCAGCACTACAGTCTGTATATCATTATATCTGTAATGTCTGTGGCAGCACTGAGTTTAACTTTTCAAGTGAAGATAATATTTGCATATTCCGAGTGTTTGGTGTTTCCAATTAAGGAGAGGAACATAACACACATAATACACATTTTTCATTATGTGTGTATATTTTTATTACCATGCCTGGAGGCGACCGTTGCCTTTTTTGTCTACCAGGCACTGTTGTTTAAAAGCCAGCCGCCGCCATTTTGAAAGGTGTCGGAGCTTCCGTCACCACGTGAGGAGGAAGCGAGCGAGGAGAGGAGACGGAGCAATCGAGCGGAGCGGCTGAAGCAGGCGAGCCAGGGCCATCACTCCGCTCTACTCGTCTTGACTACCTGGGCTAACTTTAGCTACATGTGCTGAGGTCGAGGGGGAAGCTGATCTCAACTGCAACAATGCCGACAGTTACTTTACCGCCGAAGGAGAATGCTCTCTTCAAGAGGATTTTGGTGAGTTAACTGTTAAAGAGAGGTGTAACGATAGCAGTTGTTAGCACGCACAGCTGGCGATTTTAAAGATTCATCGCAGCGGCACTCTGTGTGCCAGTGTAGCTCTCCGGTAGTTAGCGTTAGCTTCGGTTTGTTAGCAAGATGGCATCATTGAATGGGTCAGCTAGTCCGGCCTGACGTGCGCTGTCACTGTAGCGTGAGGCCAAAATGGTTGTTCGTGACTTTGTTGTCATTCTGACAGACTTGTCCGTGTGCATTAAAATGCCGCACTCGTAAAAACACTCCGGTGAAAGTTTGCATAGCCAGACAGGGTCAGTTAGTAGCGAGAGGCCTCACCGCTTGTCAAATAACAGCTATAGAAACCAGTAGCTTAACTGTAACGCTAGCTAGTGTCCACGATGTCTCACTCGCTAGTCACTGTAACGGTCATGTGTGCGGTTAAGTTGGCGTCTCAGGCTTCTTCTATAAATGTTTTGACAGCTTTTTGTTGTTAGCTATGTGTATAGCATCTTTCCCAACCAGCATATAACTATACGATTAAGTTATGTCAGACGTGGGCCATGCTAAACTGCTATGTGAGCACAGCCCACTGGCTGGCCACTTGACGCTAGCTAATCAGCTAACGCTAGCCAGCTCGCGATAGATATTATGCTTTAGCAGACTTTAAATGATTGTCAGTCTTAATCTGTCTGTGTGGGACTTCGGCATGCACACATTATCATCATCGGTCTAGGTTAGATTAGGTCAAACTGGCAATGCCTTTGAGTAAACGAAAGGATGTCGGGGTAGCACCGGTGTGACTATGTCAGCAAATCTGTAGCTGCTTCGGGCCTGCTGTCTTTGGCTGCTAGCTGCCCACCCATATCCATCCATCCATCCATCCATCCCTCCACCTCTGTCTTCTATGTTTTAGTCCTTGTGTCACCTCGCTGTTTGTTTGTTTCGAGCACGCAGATTTATGTAGGTCAGGAGAATGGTTGAACAGGTGTGGATGAAGTCTAAATTTACATTGACAGGATGTGACAGCAACTGAGCTGTCTGTGAACTCTGTGTAGGTTGCTGCATGTTTAACAAGTTCTCTGCCGTGCTCAGTGGTTGTCAGCATGTGTTGTTAAACATCTCTGCATGCACACCCAGCCTCATCCTCTCCAGGAACAGTGTTGAGTACGTGGGAATACGTGGTACTACTTTAACATCACTATCAGCTTTAGATAAACACCATTGTTTAGAAAGGCAGGGGCTCTGCTGGGAGTTAGTGGATGTTTATCAGCACATTGGCAGACGGCTGGCATTCAGTCGCTCTACCTCTGGCAGGAAAAACGGGACTGTGACCTGCACCTGATCTTGAAAACTTGGAGCCTGTATTTGCTGCATATCTCAGAGGGGATATTGTTTATCCTTGAAATGTTTGTGGGCTGCACCATCAGAATGGAAAGATTTCTGATCTCATGCTTGATAATTGTGGAATTTACCCATAAAAAAGCTTATGTTTTTATGGTAATGTTTGTGGAAAACGTTGTGGTATTTGCTAAAAAAAAAATTGCAGTTAAATTACTTGAAGTTAAGGTCGCTGAAATTGAGATATTGTTTAACTTGAGCACATCACTGCTTCTTTTTTAAGTTTGTTACTGCATGTTCAAACGGCTTCTGCTGGTCTTGATTTCTGCAGGTTCATCTACAACAGGCAGATGGAGTTTAATGCTAAACTTGTCTAACATAAAGTGAAGTGACCTTTAGGTCTTATTCCTATTTCAGGAGTCCGAAAGCATTTAGTCTTGCTGAATTTGTTGTTGTGTGAACTAGGAAACCCAGAATAAAATTACTGTCATTAACTTTTCTGCACTGCTGATATGAGATTTGGCATGGTTTTCTCTGGTTGTAGTCAGGAATGGACCACACCCCTCTTTATTTTTGCTTTCCCAGACTGAGTGCCCAAATGCATTATTAGAAACTGGCAGGTTTCCAACTTGTGCATGGCACTGGAGTTGGATGGGGGTCAACACCTTTCCTTGCCGCTGGTCTTCTGTAGATTTGGGCCATGTGCTGTTAATCTCACTAAAATTGCAGTTTTCATCAATAATGCATTGCAGTCTTGTTCTTGCAAGAAAAATTCTCTGCTGTATTTGAATTTGCAGGCCAGTAAATTACAACCAGGTGTGCCTGTTGTTTCACAAAGTTGCTCTAACAAATGATAAAACAGTTACAGACAGCAGAGTAAAAACATGTGTTCACTTCACATTGAGACATAACAGAAAACTATTGCACCTGTAATAACTTTTCACAATTGTAAAATCCCTGCACAAAAAAAACTGCTTTGTGTGGAGTCTTGGCATGTGATCAGTCTTCAGAGTAATGGATGTAATTCTTTGAACTGAACTTTCAGGTATTTCATTAAATTTCATTCATACCTGTAGCAGCATGCCTACACAGAAGGGGAGCCAGCATGTTGCAGGACAGGTTCGGTTCAGTGAAAGTGAGTCTTGTATGAAGGGATTCATCCAGAACTGTCTTCATGTTTTCTGAATAACATTTGAAGTTGGAGCAACATAGGTGCCAGGACACACAACTATTGTTGAGTTGATTGCAAACGGTCCATTTTCTGAATGTCCTATCTTAGCTGAAACCTGACTCCAATTTAATGGAATGACCTTCTAAGGTAATAAAGTAGGTTTATATCAATGAAGTGACAAGGTGTGGTGCAATCTTGCACCCTTGACATGTTCAGTTGCTGTTCAGTTGCCGTTTACTAATGTGAACGCTTGTGAGTTGTAACCACAAGCATCTTCCTTGCTACGACCTTCCTTCCAACATGAGGAGAGTGTGGCTTTAAACTGTTTTCTCTAAATCTAGCGTTTGTACTCCTCGCAGTGATCCCTGCAGCTCACAGATTCTCTGTGTAACTCAGGGGGCTAAGTTATTTTGGGTGAGGAAGAAAACGTGCTGCATAAGCACAGCTGGTGGTGTTAATGTTGCTAAATTTACATTAAAATGTACAGTTTGTTTGCTAGCTTCTGTATACTTGCATAATGCATGTGTGGCATTTTGAGCTGAAACTTGTCGTAGGTTTCACTGACAGGAATGTCTGTTGTTGCCTTGTCAAATTGTGTCAAAAGTAAATTTTACCACAGAAACATATTCATCTGCCTAATTTAAAATGATTTGCATGTGACCATCGACTACATATTACCAGTATCAAATATTTTGTGTGGCCCTTTTCTGACGATGAATTTGAATTAATTTTTCAATCGAGAATATTGTTCAGTTACTCCCGTGCCACCAAATTTCTGTTGAGGCTATTCTGGTGTGGACTCGACAGGTGAACTTGTGTTGAGAACAGTGACTTTCTAACAGATGATTTACACAGTTCAAGCGATTTAAGTCATTCTGTTGACTCATGTTACATGACATCTTTTGTCTATAGAGTGTTCAGTGAAGAAGAAACATACTGTAACTTACAATCTAGTTGAACTTAAGGGCAACTTCGAGCTTTTGTGCATTCGTGCACAAAGCAAGAGCGCAGTTTTATGTTTAGTAGTAGGACAGAGAGGTATAGTTAAAGACCCAATGCAAAGCTGAGGCACTATGCCTGGCTATCATTATGTTATGGAATGAATGAAAGATAGCAGTGGAGTAGTCAGCCGGACCAAACAGAGCTAGTTCCAGTTAATCTCTTAATGTATGTCCTCTTACTCTCCATTAGCCCCTTAAACCCCCACGAGCAGATGGTGTTTTTTTGTTTTGTTTGTTTTTCACACATGTGCAACTGTTTGCACAATTTTGTGTCACACTGTCTTTTATAAAGTTCAGTACAGTATCTAGATAAGGCAGCATCATCCACCAACTGACATGTCATGAGCCTTTTATTTTTGTCGTCTAGCCCCATGTATCTTCAAATGGTGCGAACCTCCATCGAGTTCAACAGTGAATTACTTATAATTTCATTACTGACCTTGGCACCCATATGTGAAGTTGACGTCATCTTTTTTTTTTTTCACCATTAGTGTAGTTGGCGGTGGGACAACGAAATGCCATCTGCCGGCTTGACTCTTCCTATCTCTCTCTTTCACTCACTCACACACACACACACACACACACACAAACACACACACACTACTATCCCCTCTGACACTCAGTGATCAGCTTAAAAAGAGAAGTAGTGTTATTTGTGCGACTGCATACCTAACTACAACATTGGGGCAAAAAGCTGGGTATTCCTTTAAGGTGGTTTATTACTGTGTGCGTGTCAGAAGAAATTCTGTTTAAGCATTTAAGCTCAGCTTTGTACAGAAGGCTGATAAATGTTAATCTGGAGTGTGGGGGGAATAACCCGGGAGCACATTGTCTGATACTGCTTTTCTGGCGTTAATAATGTTATTGCTGGTGAACTTGGAGTGCTGACTTGCCACAGCATAATTGTGCCTGGTTGTTTAAGGTCTTTAGAGTGATTTGTACACTGTTGTAACAACTTGTATTGAACATGCGTGTTCAGAGGAGGATGACATCTGGCTTCCAGTTTACCACTTTATAGTATATTATTACAGTTCAGGTTGTTTGGAAAAGACTATGACTTTCAAGCTTATGTCACACTGTCATATCACTCTTGTTCTTTTGCCCTAATGTGATTTCTCTCTCCTTCCTCTGACAGCGATGTTACGAACACAAGCAGTACAGAAACGGGCTCAAGTTCTGCAAACAAATCCTGTCCAACCCCAAGTTTGCCGAGCATGGAGGTAAGCATCAGATTTGTGGATGTAGGGATGGACAGATGAATGGAAACGTTCTCCTTTTGTCACCATGCACTGTACCTCTGACTGTCTGCTTTACCGTTATCCCCTTCCAGAGACCCTGGCGATGAAGGGCTTGACCCTGAACTGTCTGGGGAAGAAGGAGGAGGCTTACGACCTGGTGAGAAGAGGCCTGCGCAACGACCTCCGGAGCCATGTCTGTATCTTTACTAATGCCATGGCACACATCATATAGTGAAGGAGATGTGTTCTGGGTTAAGTGTCATTTAAGACCTTCGGATGGTGTGAGTTCTGTATGATGGGTCAATGTGTGTCTGACTCTTGGAATCTCTCTCTGTGACTCCCAGGCCACAGTGAAATCCGTTCACATTTCCAGCAGATAAGTGCTATCTCAGCCTAAGCCCTAAAGTTAACACACTGTATCACTGAGCAGACAACACCCTGCTATCTGTTCTAGCTTCACCAGTCACTTATCTTGAGAGTCTGTGGCAAAAACCTGTCTTGTTTATGTTGTGTGCACTTGTATAACAGCATACATCTCTAAAAGTGTTTGAAAGAGCAACGGCTTGACATGAAAGCAACATTACTATAAGATTATGTCAAAGATTAGATATGTGAACAAATTAGCTATTTTTTCTGTGTGGATGTAATTTACACCCTGCTCTTTCCTCATCTTGTCTGCATTTGTCTTCCTCTGTCTGAGTGCATGTTCTACACTGATGGATAAGATGGTTTATTCAAAACCAGAGCTAAAACAATGAGTTAGTTTATCAATTAGTTATCTGCCTGTTAATCATTTTAGTCAAGTATCAAAGATAAACAGTCTAGCCTTGCTACTTTTCCAGATTTGGGGATTCACTGCTTTTTTTTGTTATATTACTGTCAGTGGAATGTTTTGGCCTTTGGCTGTTTGTCGGACTAGACATCTGAAGACCTCAGCTAGGCCTCTGAAGAAGTGTGATAGAAAATTATAAAAATGACATTTATAAATACAAATAATTAATGGTTGTTATTGATATATTGCAACCATATTTAAAATAATGACTTGTCTTCAACACGTAATTAGATGACAGCCACCATCTTAGGTGTGTGTGCTGCTAATTTCAGCCCATTCTATTTTGCTGTTGTTTTGTTTTATTAATGTTTTTCTTCTCATTTTGAAACTGGTAGCAAATTATGGCTTCTTCATAAGTTTCACTTTACCTGTAAGAAACATTTTTAAGGCGGAATCATTAAGTAATGGAAAAATTATGGATCAGTCGAAGCTTTTGCTCTAACCACGAGTAGCTAATTTGGCCACAGTAATCTCACCATCTTAGTGCATTTCTTCATGAATCAGGAATTGGTTTTCGATATGATTATGTGAAGGAGATTATTCTTATGTTCCTTAACTCTGCGTGCAACCCAGGCTGGCACGTATACGGCTTACTGCAGCGCTCAGACAAGAAGTATGATGAGGCCATCAAGTGTTACCGCAATGCTCTGAAGTGGGACAAGGACAATCTGCAGATCCTCCGAGACCTGTCTCTGCTGCAGATCCAGATGAGAGACCTGGAGGGCTACAGGGTGAGGACCATCAGGGGAACTATGACTGGATGGTTTCTATCTCGTTAAATAATTATCCTAAGACACCCTTTGATTTATCATAATGGGAAACAATTTTCTGCCATCATGCCCCACTGGGGGGGGGGTCAGGACACAGTGTCAGCTGTAGAACAGCACGCCCTAGTGTCCACACCCAGATGTAAGAAATGTGGTATTTTTTCTTTTTAATGCGATAATAAAACAGACTGAAATAGTTGTGGGGGAAAGAATGTTCAGGAATACACACTCCAATCTGTTGCCGTGTCTTGTCCAGGGCACAGGGTGGCACAATGTTTTGGAGATGACAAAGAGTATCAGCAGGCAAATACCAGGTTGCAGTCAGTCCTCACAATGTAGAACAGCTCTCCTGGGACACAGCCGGGGATTTAGATGCTTATTTGGTGAGAGGTATGAAATGGCAAGATGAAAGTCTAGTTGAGAGGATTAAAAATATGGATGAGAGAGGGAAAGGGAGGGACTGTGTATTAGGGTTCCTTTTTAGTTCTCTGAGCAACAACCTGGTGTCAAAACCATGAATCAGCAAAATTTCTCCTCTCCACTTTGTGCTGTCAGCCATACAGAGGACATGGTGGTTCTAAACCATCCTTTGTTTGTATGTTCTTTTCTACAGGAGACACGGTACCAGCTGCTGCAGCTGCGTCCAGCACAGCGGGCCTCCTGGATCGGCTATGCCATCGCCTATCACCTCCTGGAAGATTACGAGATGGCTGCAAAGATCATCGAGGAGTTCAGGAAAACACAACAGGTTAGATCCAGTTATAGTTTGATTGGATCCCAACTGAGAAACTGATTTAACAAGGAATGGATGTGAAGTATTTTGGATATAGCAGCTGTTCAGCAATCCATCACATTTAGACGAGTAATATGATGACTCAGATGTGTTGTCATGTAGCATGTGCCCGACTAACTGATTGATGCATGTGAGTTAAAGTGCATGTTATGTGGCCTCAGCAGATTTTTAAATATGGGTTTGGTCTCTGTCCTCAAAGCTACAACAGAGCCCACTTTCTCTCTGGCTTGCTCCTGATAAGACCCGTCTGTTTCCTGTCTTTGTGCCATCTATGTAATACACCAAGCTGGTGTGACTAGGCAACTGCACATATGCACCAGGAATGATGCAGTTTCCCGAACTGCATGGATACAGAAGGTCCACCCAGCAGCTCCTGTTGTTTTCCATTGTTTCTTAGAGAAAACGTTGATTTCAGTAACGACTCTTTGTTTGTCCAGACGTCTCCAGACAAAGTGGACTATGAATACAGCGAGCTGCTGCTGTACCAGAACCAGGTGCTGAGGGAAGCAGGCCTGCACAAGGAGGCCCTGGAGCATCTGTCCAACTATGAGAAGCAGATCTGCGACAAGCTGGCTGTGGAGGAGACACGAGGTGAGTCATTGTGCTTCAAACGTACTCTGCTAGTGTAACACTGAATCCCAAACCATAGAAATCCCTGGTTAGCCATTCATCTTGTGTGGCTTTGTGTTACTTTTATGATAGGTTGGAAATAACTTGGATCAATTGTTTTCATAACGTGACGAAAACCCAAATCTCTCACCACTGAAAAGGGCTGTAAGTCTTTAGCAACGGTGATTCTTTTTCTTGTGATTTGTGTTTTCCTGAACTGGTAGGAAAGATTTGTTATCAGAGAGAGGCGGCCGTTTCACTGATGGCGTTATGTTGCTCGTGTTTGAAATAATTTGACACGCGACAGTTCTGCCTACTGTTTCTGTTCCCTCATTGTTGTATTCAACATTCCCACACCAAAGAGTTGAAAGAAGACAATGTTTCCCCAAACCTTTACCTCTCCTCCCCGCTCGCCATGCTGTCTGCCATGTTCACTGTGATGCTATCCCACTCTAGCGTAATTTCGTTGTTTGCATACTAACAGGGATTGTCCATTTACTTGCGGGGAGTTTTTGTAGTCAATTTTCACTGCTGTTGGAAGTAGTGGCGCAAAATTGAAATGCAAAACCAAAAATCTGCGAGACAAAAGTGCATATATCGGATCGCGGATAGTGTATTGTATGGTTCAATATTTTGTTGACATTTGTGGCACCCCTTTTAAGAACTGTAGTCTGCTCAGTTGATCATCTGAAACATTATTGTTAAATTTAATCTGTTGTACTTTTAAAAATGTACAGTGTAAGCATATTTACACATGTGGATGAACTTAATTTCAGACTGTTAAATTTTACATCTGGCCCAGAATCCGTGTTGACAAAATCAGAAAGTGATGTTTGGTCTAGTTCCTCTGTACCTGCTGCATTTTACAAGGAATGGTTCAATTTAAATTGATTTATGATATAATTCATTTTGTTGTCCATGAACCCTGACACCCAAACCCTTCACTCATCTTTCTGCAGGAGAATTACTGTTGAATTTGGAGCGCCTGGATGAGGCAACAGAAGTCTACCGTCGCCTGCAGGAGAGGAACCCGGAAAACTGGTCCTATTACCACGGCCTGGAAAAAGCCTTAAAACCAAGTATGACACATTATATATATTATAAACACAAGCATCACTGACACTGACCTCTGAAAGATAAAATATCCACTTTCTTACAACAAGCTGCAACTGTCAAATCTTACGTATTTTTATCTTCTTAAGGCAGTGTAGAGGAGAGGCACAAGATCTATGAAGATGCCTGGGAGAAGTTTCCTAAAGGACTGGTTCCTCGCAGACTGCCCCTCACCTTCCTCTCAGGTGTGGCCAATAATAAGTCTCCTTTCAACTAAAACAGTCACCTCAGTCAACATTTCTATGTGTAACTGAGGATTAAATTAATTTGCTAGCATCTGTATTAAGCTTTACTTGTTTCCTTGTATTCCTTCTTTCAGGATTCCCAGTTCTTGTTTTTTACTCCACTTTTGTATTTTGTAGTCGTTTTTTAAACATAAAGTGAACTGTGTGGTAGAAGTGGATTTAAAGTGTCTGGTCTTTTCCCACTCACCATATTTCTCCATAGGTGACAAATTCAGAGAGTGTCTGGACAGGTATCTGAGGATGAACTTCAGCAAAGGCTGTCCGCCTGTCTTCACCACCCTCAAATCACTGTACAAAGACAAAGAAAAGGTGACAGCACTGCTGCTAGACATGTCAGATGACTGATTGGACTCTAAAGCACAATGACATTTAGTCCTCTTTACTTTAAACCAGCCTGCATCATTCACTGAAAGAAGAGAGGTCAATCTAAGGGATAGTTTCTACTGTCCTAGATTAAAATGTCCTGAGATATTTACCCACAGATGTATAACTCACACTGCAGCTGAGGTAATAAACTCTTTCCTCTTTCTCTTTGCAGGTGGCAATAATAGAGGAGCTGGTGGTTGGCTATGAAACCACATTAAAAAGCTGTAGAATGTTCAACCAGAACGGTGAGAAGAAAATATCTACATCAGGGGGATGATAATGAATTAATGAATTTGATGTCTTTATCATCACATTTGTTAAATGTGCAACGTCGAGGAATGGGGAGTTTTTAAAGTTGTGATCCTTCATCCTTGTAATCCTTCAGCCCTGGCTGGTTTGTTAATACCTACCTCGGTTTAATATTACAGCAAACAGCCTTTGACAGGGTTTCCGGCTTACATTCCATTTAGTTAGGTCTTAGATATGTTTGTTTACCACTTCTGTCGTTGCCTTTTTTGTTTTGGGAAACGTGTTTGTGAGATTCACATTTAGCTCTGTGTGTTGTGCTTCTTCCTGAATTAGCCAGGAACGTAAGTGGCATTTTGCCAACAGCCTAGTCGGAATTTATCGCTGTACACTTCGCCAGTTCTGGGAAGAATTCTGGGACTGCATGTTTCCTTACTTTTTCGTACTTGGTGTAGG
The DNA here is from genome assembly GCF_904848185.1 of Acanthopagrus latus. Classification (NCBI taxonomy): domain Eukaryota; kingdom Metazoa; phylum Chordata; class Actinopteri; order Spariformes; family Sparidae; genus Acanthopagrus; species Acanthopagrus latus. Next base: position 27,113,707 of record NC_051039.1, on the reverse strand, counting down.
TCTTAAATTTAGTTCAAAAAGGTCTTTAAAATGTCTTTAAAATTTGACTTGTTGAAACATGTGGAAACCCTGCTTTGAGCTGCTACTTTCTCAGAAATACATTTGAAGCAACTGATAGACCTGTTTACAGTGCAGCCTCTAAAAGTTAAGATGTCAGGTAAAAATAATGGCTTTTATTATTTGATTTCATTCTGCACATGGTGTAAGTAAACAGCAGAGCACAGTGACATCGGTTACCTCGCTGAGGAGTGTGTGTGTAGTGTGCGGTATTAAGCAGCTCTTCATCTAGCAGCTTGCTGTTGGGGCTTTTCCATCAACAAGGACTTATTCCCTTCCAGTTCACCCTCCTAATTTTGAAGTGTACAGAGTACTTGGACCAAAATAAAATTTCTTTTGGAACCCAAAAAGTTGCTTCCCAGCTGGAATGAAAGAAAAAAACAAGTTTTCCCCTATATGAAGTGCAAACCAAATGGGTCGTGTCATATTGTGCATGTCATTGTGCACTTTGCAACAGCCTCCATTGATGATGCATTCTTTTTCACAATGATTGTGCTTAAAACTGTTGGAAATGCAGCCGAGATGGCACCAAAGTTAGAGTGGAAAAAGAGTGTATGGCTGCCTCTGACTGTCCCATTACTACCTGCAATATTCAAAACTAGTTGTGTTAAAGACACCAGACCTCATGGTTCGCTGTCATAAGGATTTATAGTCCACAATACGATATCACAATATTTTAGAAAAGAAAAAGATTTAGTTAATGTCCTATCAAATCTGTACAGCATTTATTAGATAGATAGGTGGGTCACACCTCCCACCTATCTCCCTCCCTCCGTCCCTCTGAAAATCTCCGTCAAAACCCTCATCTTCAGTGGTTATCTGTATGTGTTAATGGGTTGACATATTTTTCTCACAGTTGGCTTGTAAAAACCAACAGCCAGCAGCGGAGCTGATACGGGGACATTACCGAAGCTTGTCTGAGCTAGCAGGCTGGACACACTGGATGCATGTGCAGCACTGCGTGGCATTACCTCTCACTTTTCATTTGGGAGTTGAGGTTAACAGGTTAGACCAGGCACAGTGGATGCATGACTCGCAATTTTCACACGTGCGTCAAGCATGGCTGCTACATTGCTTCATCTTGAGATTACGTGTCTCGCCCACTGTTACAGTACCGCACTCTTGGTTCTCGGCAAAAATAGACCTTAAAAAGACCTTTAGCCCGTCATATTGACATCATGCCAGAGTTTCACTACAGTTTTAATGTTTGTATCTGTAGAATATGTCACAGGCCTCTTTCCCCTTCCTACTTTCTCCATGTAAACAGATAGGGCAGACAGGAACCATGCTGCAGCAGCAGGAACGCAGCCTGTAGGAACACAAACACACGCGAGTGAGCAGCAGCTCAGCGAGGCAGGCGCCTGACACTAAACAAGCATCCTGTGTGGCCAGCCTGTAACAGTTTGAGTGAAGCATTGAGAACTAAACCAACGAAGCCAAGCAATCAGTGGTGGAGTAGGGAGGATCATGAATAATGTTTATACAGAACAATGACAGGAAACAGTCGTAGAATGCATTATACTGGTTTTCCCTTGTTCGATCCGTGAACCTTATGAGCAAAATAGGCACATGATTGATAGGGGTGTGAATCTTCACTGGTCTCATGATTCGGTTACAATTGTCATGTCAGCGATTTGATTCACGATTATTGCACATGGCTATGTTTTCATCAAAGGATAGTCAGATATACATAAATCTAGAAAGTTTACATAGTGCTGTTTACTTGTTAACTGTATGTTAACTGACATGAAATATGTTACACTAGCCCTTTTTAGATAGAAAAGGCGGCACATTTGCTCCAAGGTAAGAGCGACAATGTGCCTTAGCGGGCGGCTTTTAATATGAAAGTACCGACCGTTCTAGCTTGCTGCTACAACAACAAGCAGACAACGAAGACAGCTACAGAGACCGAGGAGACGCAAACATCTCCTGGATCTCAGCGGCTGTCCAGTTGTTCATCTTAATGTCCGCAGATGAAGTGATGGACTGACTGCTGTGATCAGCTGTTCTCTGGTTTTAAAACTCCCCGGCTGTGGGTCGAACAGTGCAGGTCATTGACACCTCCACCCATCTCACGCAGGGGCCGGCACATTGACGCCTCGGATTTAGATAGCAGGTGAGGAGGAAATAAGTGTACCCTCCAAGGCGGCAAATCGGCGGACCAAAACAGACCCCAATTTGCCGCCCTCTGTCTAAAACCGCGGACCGAGCCGCCAAGAGGACCGGCAAATTGGTGGCTTGCTGCCCAGTCTAAAAACGGCTACTGATTCAAATTTATGAACAGAAATAACTGAGATAGGCAGACCCTACCTGTTGTGTGAATAAATCTTAAACAAACAAAACATTCTGCCGTTCTGGAATACAGTATAAAAGCCATAACAAATGTGAAAGTAACCACTTAGTAAAGCTACTCAACTAGCTTGGGTCATTGTGAAATTACCTGGGCTTTGGTTTCGTGGTAAACCACAGGTGTAACCTTTTCTACGAAGTGGCTGCATGATGGAAGCTTATGTAGCGGCTCCAGTGTCTTCAACAGGTGAGGAAACCTGGTGTTGTCAACAACAGAATAATGCCGTAGATCCTTACCCATAAAAACTGCCACAGACTGGGTTATTCTATTGCCTTTCTCTGAGTTGTTTGGCATCAATTCTTGGCTGGACTGGTTCTTCTGTTTCTTTGGCAGTTGCTAACATTGACAGTAACCTCTCCGCATGAAAACGACTAATGCAGTTTCTCAAGTTAGTGGTATTCCATAGGTATTTGATTTTTGTGTGATACACTTTACACACCGCATGTCTTGTCCAGTTCAATGCATAATCGTTCACGTCCCTTTCGCAATGCATTGTAAAAACAATTTATTTCAACACCCCAAATGATAGATGTCAACACAGTCTCACTGTATGAATCGAGCACAGCAGCACAGTGAACACAAGCAAACAGTGGAATTCTGAAGTAATAGTTTGCATTTCCTGTTAGTAATTGACAAGAAAATCCTGCCCTTTTTTCAGCACTACTGCACTGGCAGTAACTGAATACAGATCTGATACAGCTGTGGGAGGGTGAACAGTAAATAGGCTGATACCAATAAGATAAAATCAGAACATGCTTCATTTCCTGTGAGAATGGTATGTCCCACTACTAGCGTTGTAAGCTAATAATTAGAGAGTAATGCCCACTTTATAAAGTTTCACAACAGGCTTTGATTTCATTCAAATCTTCCAGATGATAACTTTAAAAAGAAAGATGTTGCACATAGATATATAACTATTGGAAACTTCTTCTTCGTTTACAAAATGTAAATTTACACAATCTCCATGCACTGTTTCAGATGACGGTAAGGAGGAACCACCAACCACGTTGCTTTGGGTTCAGTACTTTCTGGCACAGCACTACGACATGATTGGCCAACAGACACTGTCTCTAGAATACATCAACGCAGCCATTGAGAGCACGCCTACACTCATTGAACTCTTCCTCATCAAAGCCAAGATTTACAAGGTAAAAACATATGCCACACATTTGTTCATGTGTCGACTGTTATAACTGAGGAGCATAGTGTTGTGGTGCTCTATTCATGACTGGTGTATTGACCTTCATCGTCCTGCAGCATGCTGGGAACATCAAAGAGGCTGCTCAGTGGATGGACGAGGCCCAGGCTCTGGACACCGCTGACAGATTCATCAACTCCAAGTGTGCCAAGTACATGCTGAAGGCTGGCATGATCAAAGAGGCTGAGGAAATGTGCTCCAAGTTCACACGGGTGAGAAAAACTGTGCGTGGGTGTGCACACAAGTACACAGTGGCAGCTGACAAGCTGAGGGAAAATGTCAGAACAAAATCATCGTATTTCCTGTTGAGTCAATTTGTGAAGAACAGGAACAACGTGGAGATGTCATGACCCTCATGTTTGACTAGCCTGTAATTCTAAAAACCTGAGGAGGGATTTCTTTCTTTACAAATACTCACTGATGTTGAACAGGAGTCAAGCTCAAGATGACTTATTTATAAGAGAACATATTTTTAATACATTTATGATGTAATGATGTTGATAACAAGAGGGTCCCAAATCTTCAGTGTTTCAGGACACAAAGACACAAAACAAAATATTTTTGATCCATCCCTTGATTATTTTAACAATTTATTGATTAGATGTGCAGAAAATGGAGTTAAATGTTGATGATGGTCCTAGAAAGCCACAACCCATCAGAGAGGAGCAAACAAACCAGTGAAAAAAAATGACAATATTAGATATTGTTCTGCTCTAGCCCATGGTCTTATCAACATATTTTCTTTATGTGTTGTTTATGTAGCAGTTCAAACCAAAGATGTGGAGATGCTTTGAAAAATAAAACTTCATGGCTTGCTCCTATAAGTCTAATTATGACAGTAATCTCTTGGTGCCTTTTAATGAAGCAAGCAGCCATATCTGCAAATGAGTTCACACATGGGGTGAACTGAAACGAGCCTGGTCATGAGTGACAAGATAATTCTAGAAATTAATCTTAATAGATCCGCAATAACACAAAATAATTAGTCTCCAAATTAGTATGCAGCCGTTGACAAGATAATTAAGCACTTTGCCTGCTTTGTCGTTTAACTGTGCTCATGCACGTCTCTTCGTTTGTATCCATCCAGGAGGGAGCGTCAGCAGTGGAGAACCTCAACGAGATGCAGTGTATGTGGTTCCAGACGGAGTGTGCACTCGCATACAAGAGCATGAACAAGTTTGGGGAGGCCCTCAAGAAGTGCCATGAAATTGAAAGGGTGAGGGCTCATTATCAGAGGTCATACTTGGTGTATGATAACAGGCCATGTTTGAATAATTGTGTTTATGATTAATGTATTGGTTAAATTGCCTCTTCCTTGCCCTCCTCATCAGCATTTTGTGGAGATCACAGACGACCAATTTGACTTCCACACCTACTGCATGAGGAAGATGACGCTCCGCTCCTATGTGGACCTACTGAAGCTGGAGGATGTGCTCCGGATGCATCCCTTCTACTACAAGGCTGCTGTCACTGCCATCCAGATCTACCTTAGCCTCCATGACAATCCCCTGACTGATGACAGCAAGGAGCTGCAGGCTGATACTGGTGAGGGCCAGATCCAATCCAGTTTGCACCACTGAGTTTTCTATGTGAATTGCTTGTCTGAACAAAGAAAAAGAGAAACTCCGTACATTTTGACCACAATTAATAGCCCACTCTTTTGGTGCTCTCTTTTCTAGCTAACCTCTCGGACAAAGAGCTGAAGAAGCTTAGGAACAAGCAGCGGAGAGCCCAGAAGAAGGCTCAACTGGAAGAGGAGAAGAAGAATGCAGAGAAGGAGAAGCAGCTCAAGAACCAGAAGAAGAAGAAGGAGGATGACGACGAGGAGATCGGCGGGCCCAAGGAGGAGCTAATTCCTGACAAACTAGTCAAGGTTGGAGAGAAATGTGAAGAATCCAAATCATAGAAACACTGTCCGTCACAAGGCGCTGGAAAAATGAGTTTGACTGAATCAGTTAAGTTCATGTTGACTGTTTTGACTTCTGTCTTCCCCCCACTTCCTGTTGACAGGTAGAAAATCCACTGGAAGAAGCCGTCAAGTTCTTGATGCCGCTCAAACACCTGGTCAAGGACAAAATAGACACACACCTGATGGCCTTTGAGATCTACTTCAGGAAAGGTTGGCAAGCTCACTTATTTAAATAACCTCTTAATTTGTTTTTACTGACATAATACTTTATCTGTCATTTCTGCTTCACTCAGATTTACAATCTGTCCTGTCTTTTCAGAGAAATACCTGTTGATGCTTCAGTCTGTGAAGAGAGCACTGGCCATTGACCCAGATGACCCATGGTTACACCAGTGTCTAGTACGCTTCTTTAAAGGAGGTACGAGAGAGTTCCTCATTAACACCAACATCTTCCAACACACTTGTTCCTGTGTTGATACATCCTTTCTTTCTAACTTCGTACCTATCCCCCTATCATTCACTTCCTAATACTTCTTCATCTGCTTTGTTTTCCACATCCATCTTATCATTGCTCACATCTCTCCTTCATCTTGTTTCAGTCTCAGAGAGCAAGGAGCTGCCAGAGACGGTCAGGACCGTGCTGAAGCAGGAGATCACCCGGCTGTTTGGAGACAGTAATGCTAAGAGCTTCAACCAGGCCTACCTCACCAAGCACTCAAACTCCATACCGCATCGACTGGCTGGTAGGCCTTTCACACACTCATACACACAATAGGATTAAAACGTGGCAGGCCACAATCAGCAGTTAACTCACATTACCAGTGGATGAGTTTGCCTTTTGCTTTTTTCTAATTCCTGAGACATCTCAATTCTTTCTCATCTGTTTTGAAAGTAGCACATGGTCAATGGCAGACTGGCCCTTGACTAGGCTCAGACCCCAAGGAAGCTTCTGACAGCTGTTGCTTTATCCATTGAAAGTCTGTTTCAAACTCAGTGGCGACTGAACAATGTTCAAGCGCAGGTTGACAGAGATGGATAGAAAGATATTAACAAACCAGCTGCCTTAACCTCAACGCACGACAGCATGGCATCTAAAAAGAAGAGTATAATTAGACGTTTCACCCAAGTCGAAACGGAGGTGATGAATACTACTGCAGGGTCAGGGCCAGGAGTAAATCTCTATTGTAGACATTCACATGGCACACAAAAGCCAGATCGTAGTGATTTTTTTTTCCCAGTGTGAAAGGGGTATAACCTGTCCAAGTCATTTGTCAAAGCTCTGTCATGAAAACACACCTCAGACTCTGACATTTTTCTCCATCCTGTAGCTGCTAAGATGATGGTGTATCTGGACTCATCGACGGAATCAAAGGCAGCAGAGCTGGCCACTGCACTAGACGAGTCACTCGAGAACAGAACCATACAGGTATGCAGTCATTGAATTATGTAATGTAACTGTTAAAAGGTCGCAATACATAATAGTAAAAAAGACTCACTTACTCATCAATGTAGTCTTTAATTGGTGCAAACATGAGTGGCAGTCAGAGGATAGCCAATATTTTAACTCTTACTCACTGTAGATTGTTGACTTACTTCCCATTTTCCTTTGTCTTCCCTCATCAGATCTGCACAGAGACCCTGGAGTGTCTTCGGAGTGGCATCTTTGGCGACTCAAAGGAGCGTGTAGAGTCGTATCGCGCCGAGTGTCACAAGCTTTACCCCTACACGTTAGCTTTCACGCCACCCGGATACGAGGAGAACACCAAGATCGCCAACGGAGATGTTTCCACAGAAACGGAGGAGCTAGCCAATGAGATGTGAGCGCAACAGAACAACAGCGGATTAGAAAAGGAAGTGGGCCGAGCACGGAGCCTTGTGGTACGCCTGGCAGCCATTTTGTAGAGCCAGACACGGGAAGCGAAAATGTGGTTGTTTCGTTACTTTGGCTCAGCTTAATCGGGTCTGACCTGGCATGGCTTGGCTCGCTCCCACGTGGTGAAAATCAGGACTGTGTGTGTGTTTGTGTGCGTGCGTGTGTGTTGAGGGCGTGTGTGCGGTTGTGTATATTTGTGGGAAGGGGGAGGGGGGGAGGAAGATAACAGAATGGCCATTTTACTTTTTTAATAAAGCTGACAAACATGCTGAATATGAAAAATAAACAATAGTTACTGGCAAACTGTCGGGAGAAACTGTGACGGACTGACACAGACTGTCGGTTTCCTCGGAAATTATCAATAACGGAGACGGCAACCACTCGAGTGACTCAGTGCTGCTCCGACACACGCCTATCGCATACTGTGTTCCCCGTATTTTAAAAAGCTAATTTAAATAAAAATAGGATACAACTGTCACTGGGGGACGGGAGGCTGAGCTGAGTGGATCTGATCTGTGACGGATCTGTAGGAAGCTGAGCAGGAAGAGTTACTGAGGACCCGTAGGAGACACTGAGAACATCCAGCAACCACAAGTGTATCTGTGTCTGCTGAAACGCTCCAATAAACCGCTGATGTGCACATGGCAGTACAGTGGAGTGTGTGAGGGAAGCCCGATCTGTGCGGGGGCACAGCCCGAAGAAAGCGGCCTCACTTGTGAACAGTGTTTTTGTTTTTTTTGTTGTTTTTTTGGTCAAACTGTGCTTCCCTCACCGTTCCTGGTTAAACATGGGAATATGTAATCCTGTCTGTTATTATGGAGCACTTTGTAGCACAGATTAAAAACTGTAAAGGTTGTGTGTCTTGCTCCATTTCAATACACTGCTTCTCTTACCGTTTTTACATAGCTCTGGGCGAGTTGGATAGATTTAAGCAATACCATAGACACCTTGCTGTCCATAATGGATCAAAGAAACTCTTATTACTGATGATAATGATTTCTAGATCCGGTTGAAGTGGTTACACTGAGCCTCCTGGCAGAGTCACGTGTGTTGTTGCTGTTGTCACTGTTGGATACGGTTTTATCTGCATGTACACAGGGACTCAGGAACAGTCACATCCTCCTTCAGAGACTCTTCTCTGCTAATGAAAACAGCTCTTCTAACGGTCAGAGTTCAGCATCCGGCCCGTTGCCCGAGGTGATAGAAGTGAAAACATCTGGGCACCTCGAATTTGTTTGGCTTTTTCTGTTTCCCCTTTTTTTTCTCCCAATAATCTCTTTTCTTCCCCTTTTTCCTCTAATTTGGGTTCTAATGTGAAAGATGAAATCTGAGATGACGATGTAAGATATCTCTGGATTTTTGTATTAAAACCAAACGGATAAAAAACTGTTTTTCTTTGTATTTGTGTGTTACCAGTGTTACTGTAGCTGAACTGTTGAAGTGTTCCTACTCACTGTTTCAGGGTCAGACGGGCAGAGCTGGTATGGATCAGGTAGGACTGATGTCAGACTTTTGGTCAGCTGCTATATGTTGCAATTATTTATGCCTATTTTCCTTATACAGAAATAACTACCAACTTATTTTTCTTAATGTAGTAACCCAAGGTTTAAATGATTTAAAATGTGTTTTTTCTCCCTTCTGTTGAATGAATGGATCACTTTTCTGACATCAGCAATTTAAAAAGTGGCAATGAGTATTAACCATTGATGCAAGCATCTCCTCACAAGTTTTCTCCTCTTCATAATCCACACTTTGGGCTCCATTTTTAAATGTTTTTTTTTAATTATTTTTTTTTTTTTAAAATGTATTTTATTTACCACATTAATTCTGTCACCTCAGATTATCCAGACAGTCATCTTTATAAATCAGGTAAATTTATTCTTGCTTTATGCTGCATCTTTTAACATCTTGAATCTTTTACAGTAAAAATGATTAAGCCAACCTGTCATAGAATTGCTGCAACAAAAGACAGAGGGTGCATAGTATGTAACTCGAGAATTCCTTTCATGCATTTTTTCTGCTTAAAAACATGTGCGTAGTTACATCAGGAGGCTCCACTCTACAACAAGAATTTTATTTTAAGTAGCATCAGTTACACCAGTTGGTTATGTTAAAATGTTGAATGTGTTGGGAGGAACCATGCCAAAAACTAGAAGTTAGACTTAATTATCCCAAAGAAAAAATCTATTTCACAGCAGCGTATCGGTAAGTTAGTTTAGTCTTTTTGTTATGCCACTTTGTGTGTGTGTGTGTGTGCGTGCGTGTGTGTGCGCGCGCGTGTGCATGTCATGGCTTGAAGTGGAAGTGATGGAACCAACTGAACCTGAAGTTGAACAAAAAAAGAGGCCGCAGCAGACAAACTTGGAGTTTGTGCATCCACCTGATCTGTTTGTCCTTGCAAATTTACATCAGAGCCATTATAAGAAGTCCATGTTTAAGGTTGATTGTTTTGGCAAAGTTTTGTGAGTAAGATGAGTTTGAAGATAAGCATTGTCATCACTGGAGTGTGTTTTGAAATGGTATAAGCACACATCCTTGAGTGCCAGCTGTGAGCAGATGTTCTCATTATTTTTCTTGAAATATACTATTAATTTGGAAAAAGGAGCACAAAATACAAGATGCAATTTTGAAAAAAAAAAAAAAAGGCTCTTGCAGAAAGTAATTGATGACAGGAATGGCTGTTTTGTTTTTTTGTTATTTTCCCAAGTCAGTCAGAACAAAGCACATTTTAATGCTGTTTAAATTGGCCTAAATGAATATCTAACTGAACTCTGGTTAAAAAAGCACAAAAGAGGCTCTTCCTTCTAGTCGACTTATAGAGGAGCAATAGGGTTAAAACTGCTCAGAGCATCACTGGTACCATCTGCTGAGCACTAGTCAGATCGGTGAAGAGAGATGTCGGCGCAAACAGTATAAAAAAATCAAATGACTGTAACTATGCTCACTTTATCTTGCTCTGTACACCAGTAAATTTTATAATGGTGTTTTGATACAGAACGATCTAATCCTGACTGAGGCCATCGCATCACATGCTTCTGCTCATTGGTGTGGACGATCCTGTAACACACGAGGGGCACGGCAGCTGAGTGTGTGTGTACATGCAGGCATCATGTTGATGCAACATTCAACAACAGAGTGATGAAGAGACAACTGTGGGAGAGAAGAGGAGAGAAAGTCCAGCAGCAGCTCTCTTGCCATAACACATTTTTTAAAAATAAAATGCAATGTACTGAATAACTGGGGACATTTGATACAAGCGCAGGGTATGTAGGAAACAAAGTTCTGTTTTTTTGACAGCTTTTTTCCCTAAGCTTATATTTGGACATCTGACAATACAGATGTGTAACAGATCTGTAACAGATGTGATTTCCACTGTAGTGTCTTCCAGTACTTCAGAGATAGGCTACTTAAAGAGGCATTCCAACAATTCTACACATCAAGATGAAGTTACTTATCAAGGAAACACGTGGCTCAGTGTGGGAAGAGAGGGTGTGTGTGTGTGTGTGAAGCAGCTCCAGGTGATGTCATCAGAGTCTCTACAGTCTGGGCGTCACAGCCTTTGAACAGAGAGCCTTACTTTACCAGACTTACTAACTGGGTGCCTGGACTACACATGTAATTATGTTAATTTCTCTCATGTTTGATCACGATGAATCCTGTACGTGCAGCCTTTGACTCAATCAGCTGTGGCCTGATTGCCTAAATGAAGGTACTGTTGCCCACCTGGACGTCATCAGCAGATCCTGACCTTTGGCCTCTGAGCCCTTTGTCATGAGAACAGACATGCAAGATTCTAACTGCGAGCAGCCACCTCAACCTGAGGAGGAGGGCCGAGCCGAGCAGAAAGACAGAGAACACCTTCCATCAGGTGCACACTACAACCTGACATTTGTCTTGTGGCTGAGCCTTAAAGCACTGAGTCTGAGTGGAGTTACAAAATTGCCACAACAGAGTTTACCAGACAGGACGGCTCTACTGAAAAGGCACTTGGAGTTGCATTATGGGAAATGTGGCCTCCAGTGTGTGTGTAGTAAAGAGTTTCCTATCTAACTGTATCTACTCTGCTGACTGGCCTTGAACTGTATAGTAATGTTTTATCTTTTTATTTTATATGTGTGTAATGTTTTTTTTTCTGTGAATGTGAATTTATGTCATTTCATGTACATCAATGCAAACAGTGTTCATCGTGTACGTGTGTCGTATGTCAGGTGTGGGCCGCAGGAGGATTAGATGATCGACGTGGCATCAGCTGCTGGGGATCCTTTAAATGACCGAATAAACAAAGCTCAGGACTGAGCCTGAGCCCCTCAGCATCCGCTGACTCACTTCAAAGTCAGACTATGTCACTTTTGAAGGAATTCAAAAAGTCTCCAGCTCACAAATTAAAGTTGAATTAATAATTAATATAAACTCCCTTGTGAATGAACATTACTGAGTAAGCTGACTTAATTCCTTATTTTATTTGTGCTTCTGTTAGCCTATATTATGTTTGGCATTAGCATTATTCTGTGACTGTGGTCTTTACTTTGGAAAATGTGAACATGCAAACCAGCTGCAGAACTTTATCCACTGGAGGGCGACAAAGACGCGCTCTGTATTTGCAGCAGGGTGTCTCTGTGATCCTCTCGCTCTCTTGTGAACACATATTGGTTCTTGTCACATTGATCATGACAGTGAAACTACTCTGTAGAGTGTATAGGCTCTGATTTGATATAGAATAGAGCATTTATAGTATAATGTTTAGTGAATATTATTATTATTGGAGTGCTACTTTGGCACTGTGGACAGGCTCCTGATACTTCAGAGTAAAAGTTGGGGCCATTGATTGTAACATGCACACACATCTGTCAGATCGAGGATCAGTGAGTCGGACTAAACTCTGCTACCACGGGATGAGGAGAAAGGACTGCAGGTTAACAAATGTACAATGGGATTTGGTCATTTTGCTGACAAACCGCTCTGATCCCCACACAAACTGCCTTCTGCCTGATTCAGCTGAAGACGTGCAGCATTTCTAAAGGTCACGCATGATGTTTTACACACAAAGAGACAATTTCACTCAGAGCAGTCCGAGCCGAGCGTGATGCAGGCCCACAATAGCTCCGGGACAGTGTGTATGTTACGTAACCACGGTCCACTGTGTCTTTCCATGCAACCACATGGGTCTGTAATCCACTTGAAACCAGCGTGAGAGATGTGAGATCCTCTGCACATAAACAGCACAGTCAACATGACTGCAGGTCGTTTTAGGAGGAACTTCATCCAGCGGGCTGAGCAGCGTGTCACTTTCCAAAAAAAAAACTGCAAAACCTTCCCCAGAATAAATGTCAGATCAGGTCGTATAAAAATGATGTCACCAAAGATCCATAACATAGCAGGACTGAGGAGTTATGCTAAAGTTACCACCAAACAAAACACTGTCTGTAGAGATCTTTACAGCCCCACGTTATTCTGACGCTTCGCCTGTAGGGGGCGCGCCGGTGATCCGATCTCTCCCTGAAAGTGGGTGTCCTCTTTGCAATCAGCAATCGACAGCAGCTGAGCGCTCCTCCTCTGTCATTTTTAAAAAGCTGCTGCAAACTCCCGGACACACAGTCGCTGACCTGCTGCTGAAAACCGAGCGAACATGTTCTGCAGACGGGCGCTGATGAGAGTCGGGCCGCTGGCACGGAGGGCTTTCAACCCCACATCCAGAAATGGTGAGTCAGGTTTTCAATTAATCACTTTTTCTTTGGACTGGTCGTCAGATTAAGTAGTAAGTTAAGTAATTAAGGGTAATTACAACAGACTAAAGATTACCGCGTCGTGCTTCTACCCGCAGGAGTGAGTTCAAATTAAAGGGTAATTTTAAAGTATTTCTGAATGAGTGTCCCGTAAAGCTGTCCAAAGTGTCATCCAACACACGCAATGACTTTAAAAGTTAATCTTGTGCACAATTTCTGCTCATCCTTGGTTTTAATTTTTTATGTTTTAGTTTATTTCACTTCTATGGTCTAAGGTACATCACCTCAAAGTCACAGATTGGTGTGCTTTCCATTGTGCATGCGTTCAGTGAGGAGGAGGAGGTGTGTCCTGCTTTGGGAACATGCAGTTCTTGCACACAGGTTATGAAAGAGCGCATCACTCCCCTCTGTCTCTGCCCCTGGTTTTTAGGTTTATAATCACTTTGCATCAGGCGCGCTAGATTCTGAATGCAAATACGTAACTCTGTAGCTCGTTGTGCGGTTTTATATGATAACGGTTTAACAAGCGATTCTTGGTGGTCTACGTGGGTACACTTTGTCCTAGAACGTCTCATTGTGAGCTGGACCAGCTATGCCCTGCAGGAATATAACCCCTCATGAGGATAATAATAATAATAATAATAATAATAATAATAATAATAATAATAATAATAATAATAATAATAATAATAATAATAATAATAATAATAATAATGCCCAACCAAGTCATTTTCTCTTAACATGCGTCCTGGCCTGGATCATCCTCTACTCTGGCTCTGAGAAGTGTGAAGCTGTGACTGATGGTGCAGATGAAATCCAGTCTACCTGCAGGACCACAGCTGCTCTTCAGTGCCCTGGTTGTGCTGCAGCTCTACATATTGTGGCTGTCTGGACTGCTCTGTCTCTCAGAGAGCACATGGCAGCTGACAGCCTGCAGCACCACAGACATGCTCGTCTGCACACATGTGTCGCTTCCAGCAGAGCGGCCATCTTGTCTGCTGTTGCCTGACATGCGTGTCCATTTTTACAGTCTTGCGCCTCACTGTTGGGATTAACTGCTTACCTGTATAAATAACCTGTACTTGGCCTTGTCCCTGCATAGTGCTGCTGTGTCATGGGTATTAGAAGAGATTAATGCAACACTGGCATCCACAACAGGGCTGTTTACAGCTCTGTTTTGGTTTGGCACACATGGTTACATTAATTAATCACCTGTAGTATGGCGTTTTGACTATAAAACCAGAGCCAGCAGCCATGTAGCTTAGCATAAACGCTGAAAACGGGGTAAAAGTTACAAATGTATGCTATTGCAGTAAGAAGTTGTGTTTGTATTCATATTTGTTTCATCAAGACAAAATTGTCACATGAAAAGTTTTGTGGCACATTGCAGGTTTATAGGAGTTATGCATTTCTTGGTGGGCTGCAGTTGCAAAACAAACAGCGGAGAAGCCACGACTGGCTGCTTTGGCCCAAAAACTAGCTTGAGACGACTTCCTGTAAAACCAGTGTATCTTTTTTTGCTGTTTGTTTTGAAGTACAAATCAAACAAGCGAAATGTAAGACATTAATTGTCGGACGTCAGCGGTGCTGTTGGGATGATTCCTGTCTGGCTAGCTTACCCTCAGGCTCTGTCTTTAAGTCAAGCAAATTGCCCCTCCGAGTGTTTCACTGGTTTCAATGGTTGTTCCACTCCTACCTGGGTACAGTGACCAGGGAAACTGATGCCTCCTCCTGCTTTGGTTGCACAGTGGCAGATTCAAGCCCTTTGTGCTGTAATTTGACGGGAAAAATCCATCCTGTGACAGGGTTAGCTTACTGGGACCAGATCTATATGTGGTTATACAGTTTAGATGAATATTAAAAGAACAGTTTTCCCACAGAACACTGGCAAACTTGCTAGCAAACAATTGCTTATACTGCATCAATTAGAGTAAGAGCAACGTTAGCATTCCATTGTCGTTGTGATTTTGGACAGCTGGTGAGTGTAGGTACTGGACTATAATCAGTCCTGGTTGTTGAGATTTAATGTTGGAAGTGTAAAATGGCTGAACAAAAGCCGTGTTTCTGATAAGATGCTCATAATGTCTGACAAAGAAATGGTGAGTGTCGTTCTGTTGGCCTTCCATTGAACTGCACCTGGAAAATAAAAAATGATAAAAGAATACTGCATCCAGTAATCATCAGGTTTGTGGTATTTGTGACAGCTATAGTTGCAAACCAAAACACCAAAATGCCTTTGCACAGGCCCTCAGAAGCTCTCACCCTACCGTGCATTGAAATTCAATAACAATATCCAGCAACAACATATTGACAGGTGCTGTTGCCTGTTTTCATCATTGACAATCTTACACAGAGTAACATCCATGCATTTGCATTGCTGCAGTCGCACTTAAAGATGGTCACAGAACATCAGCAATGAGTTGAAACTCTCGAAGGCGCTTCAGCTAATCCAGGTTCATCTGTACGAGCGACTCCTCACAACTTTACACACTGAATTAGGAAATGGTGGCAAAAATCTATTAATTGAACCAACCTAAATATCCTGTGACCGGTTATACATGTTGTGAATGCAACAGGTGGACAATCATGTCTTCATATAGATCCCAGTTGTCATTGTATAAGTCAAAGGGTGACATATGATTTGCCTGCACACATGAAACATGGGAAGGACAAAAAGGGTGTATGTGCTGTACATTGTGTTCCCTCACTGCTTCACAGAGCCTTCTCAGTTTGCTGAGTGAACCACATGCACGTGCATGTGCACACGTGGAGGAGCGTAAATCATGCTAAAGGTGTTGCATGTACAGTGACTTTGTACATGCACTCACTCTTTGGTGTGTGTGTGTGGTCTAGGTAGGAAGAGATTAGGCTGACGCAGTGTTTTGGATGCAGGCTTGTTTTATTTACGGCCTCCTTCGCATGCACCACTGGCAATCCTTTTAAACACCAGCAAATCTGTTCACATGGCATACACGCCGAGCCAGCCACACCTCCACAGCAACAGAGTGTTAAGAAGCACCTGACAGATCCTTGAATAGGTCCTGATATGTGTTGAGGGACTATTTTGTATGAACTGAAACCCACAAGATAATTGTTCAAGTCGTCGATGCAAATCAAAGCTCGAGCAGGAAGTGTTTGTTTGTTTGCTGGGGATTTAATTTAAGGGGACAATTTGGTGTTTAGCTTGGCTGCTGTGAAATCTTTCCATCTCCTCTGCTACAAATGACCAGGGCCGTATTGTGTAACTGGATTAAGGGATGAAGACATGTTGACGCTGTCACAGAATGCGCTGGTCTTTGTGCTGTGTTGTTCTGCCGGGACACTGAACTAAATGTCCACAAATGATCAAATATGTAGTGCACTCTCTCATATTCACTAATTTAGGCTTGTTTTGGATTCCATGATATAAATGTTCAGTTGGTGGTTGATTTTTAAAGGAATGCAAATAACAATTCAACCGGTTCCACAATTAAAATCCATTGCAGTAAATTCAAACCTCTTGGCTAAAGGTCGGCCTCCTCTCAAATCTCCAGACTCACGCTGTAACTCTACCTTCCTGTTTCTCAGCGGTTCCAGTGCGACACATGGCCTTTGGGGTCCCTGGTGGCTCCTCCAACATGGCGTACTTTGTTCTGTGTGGAGGAGGCCTCACTGCTGCAGTCGTCTATGTGAGTATTTGAATGTGAAGCTGGAATAGAGAAACCTCAGTTTTGTAAGAGATGCAAGTCTATGTTATTACTCTCTCTGCAGTGATTTCATATCCAATTTTCATATTTCATCATATTTTTTTTTCTTGTCAGCTAAAGGTAAAATACAGTTAAATACAATGATAATCAATTAAAAGTGTCTTGCCATCTACAGGACATTTATAGGTTACGATAAAAAAAAAAAAAAAATCCTGGCAAAGAATCTTTTGTGTACCTGTCCAAGCAAAGATTGACCTCTACTTCTGATTCTAAACCACACCGCCGTAAAAGGCAGTACTCGTGATCATCCTCCTGTACTTCTACACTGGGTTGTCTTGGTTGGCAGGGAGCCAGTCAACATGCAGTCTGCGGACACACTGAGCTATGGCCATGTCTGTTGTTACACACACAGTCCCGACAGTGGCAGGGACATAGAAAGTTCTCTGTGCTCTCTACACAAAGCTATTGTCTGGGCAGACTTGTTTCTGTTCACTGTTGGGCTCCAGGCAAAAGCACAAGTGCACTGTATCAGCTGTGTTAGTTCACGGTGGACAAAATGTCAGAGTTGGGTTGTGGTTGGTAAGATTGTTACTGTATTTTTATGTTATCATTTGATGTGTGCTGGAATGTAATGTGCACATATCTGCCTTCTTTCTCTCAGGCCTACAAGACAGTCAATGGTGATACTGAGCGACATGAGGACAGACTGGCCAGCATGGCCTCCACAGCAAAGGGTAAGTTTCTGCCACACAGCACATAGGATACACAATCAACCTCCTGAGTATAAGTTGATGCACAGGCCTTCAACACAAGAAACTACAAATGGTGTGGTTGTTGCCAAATATTGTCCAAAAGTCAATGAACATATATTGTCAGACATCATGCCAGCAACAAAATGAATAGAGAGGTGGCACATTTCAGAATGCAATGCCTCATGACCTCGATCTTGTAGTTTGAATGGTCTATGTTCATGCTAGCCTGCATGCTAACTCCCAAATATTTCCTAACTGGCACTAAATGGTATGTTAGTTTTACAGGTGTTTGGTCATAAAACAAAGTATTAATAAAACTGATGCCCTGGTTGAAAAGTTAAGGGATCACAAACTCTGGTTGTCATGAGTGTCCATACAAAATTTCATCATTGTTATATATATTTAGTTATTGGATTTTTGACAAAAGCTTGCTCATTAACGATGTGAAACGACACTGAACAACCATTTTGGTCACTTTTCCCCAGATCACATAGTTCATTCTTTTTTTCTTTAACACTTCTTTATAATCGATCAAGCTCAACAGATGGTCATCTTTTTTTAAAGGCTAACTGTATTCATGGAGAATTGACACTGATTTTGTTTCTTAATTTAGCTTCAGTGTACGTAATGTATGCAGTGATGAAATGAGTACTAAACCAAAATGGTTCTGAGAGACGGAAAGCAGAAGGACTTGCTGTAGTTCAGAGTTGGCTTCACAACCCAAATATCTAACATGGTGGAATGATCACTCTCAATAGCTTGATCTTGCCTGTCTGTTTTGATTTCTGTCTGCAAATTATGTGTCTATTCAGCCAGTTTGAGCCTGGAGACATCATGGCTCTGCGCCCAGAGCAGCAACTAGTCTGTAAATGGGATGAGCAGCGGCTGCCACTGGTTCAGTGTACATTCAGCCGGGAAGTGTTGTTCTGATTCCAAATGGAGCATAAAACCCTGCTTCCTACAGCGCAGGACACTGTCCTGCTTTGACTCTAAATGGTTAAAGATCATTTTGTGCATCAAGACATGTCTGTGACCATGTCCTGTAAATTTTTGCTTGATTACTTGAAGTTAGTGTGATAAAGGGCTTGCGTTCGCGAATCATACTGTCTGATGAGGCTAAAGAAAACAAGTTATCATAATAGACCAAAATGACTATAAGCTGATCAGCAGTGAAGACAACATTAAAAGTCGAGGCATTTTACTGGATATAGGACGGTGGTAATGACTTAAAACTTCTCATATGTTTTGAGCTTAATAGTTTTGAAGCCACAGATTCCAGTTATATTTATTTTATATTTAAAGCCTGGTATAATTAAGCTTACTGTCACTTTTCAATTTTCCATCCAGACGTTTTTTCTTACATTTGATGGCTCTCCTCCAGCACAAATGATTGGGTAAAATATTTCCCTGCTGGAAAATTGGCCCTAGGAAGACAAATATATTTTTTTTAAATTGGTGCATTTGCATAAACTACTGACACTGTAGTGATGCAAGTCCCCCACCAAAAAATGATACCAACTTCTGTGTTGGTAATGTGAATGCAAGAAGACAAGATCATGACGGTACCAAAGTACTGGTACCATCATCCTGCAGTCATCTCATTATGAATTCCTTTTTAAAACAAACGAAAAAAAAAAAACGTAAAGTATCAGCCTACTTGATTTACCATGTTTGTCAAGTTATGGCACATTTAAACTAAAATGAGATGATCTGTGATGTCACATTTTGGCCTGGCGTTTAGCCTGAATTTTCTGCCTTAGCTTTTAAAGTTTGTCAAAAAAAAGCTCCAGAGTGCTCACTTATCATTCTGATTACGCTGCAGTTTTTTCATACTGTCAGTGACTGTTGAATGGCTTTCTGTGTTTTCTTTGGGGCACTGATTATTAGACAGTTGCCATCTATTACCTTTTTGTATCTACGAGCTGAATGTCTTGAAGGTATTGAGAAACTGCTTCGGTGAGCTCAGCAGTTGTATTTCTGTCCTGAGGATGACATGATGGGATTAGGCTTATCTGTCACTTTAGTCATATTATGCTGCTTCACCTTTTTGACCCTTTTGAAGACGCAAGTTCTTGACCTTCAACCCTTCATTTCCTGTCAGGAGTTAGACAATGGTTAAGAACTTTGCTGTGCTGCAAATTGTGACCATATCTTTACCCACTGATCCACAGATTATTAAAAGATCTAAACAGCCAAAATCTGAGATATATTGCACATCTGTTTCTTCAAATTATTTTTAGAATTTTCTTCTGGTGCAATAACGATGAACTTTTAAGAGAAGTCAAGAAAGGTTTGTTCATGTCATTCCCAATTTCTGTTTCTGCAGCACCAGAGGCAGCGGCACCAGAAGTGGCAGCTGAACCAGAGGCAGCAGCCCCGACAGCTGAACCAGAAGCGGCAGCTCCTGCAGCTGAACCAGAGGCAGCAGCTCCCGTAACTGAACCAGAAGCGGCAGCTCCCGCAGCTGAGCTCGCCCCTGTGGAGGAAGCCGCACCAGCCACTGTCGCCGAGCCTGTCCCTGCTCCTGCAGAACCAGTAGCGGAGACCGCTGCTGAACCTGTCGCAGAGGCCGTAGCCGAGGAAGCAGCCCCCGCAGTCGCTGAGGTGGTCGCGGCTGAGGTTGCAGCTGAGCCAGCAGCCGCAGAAGAAGCTGCGGCACCTGTAGCCGTAGAGGCAGTTCCTGAAGCTGCTCCCGTTGCGGTGGAAGTGGCTGCCACGGTGGAGACGCCGGCAGAGGCCCCCGCAGCAGAGAGCGCTGGTACGGCAGCAGTAGAAGAAGCCCCTCCTGCTCCCCCTGCTGAGGCAGAGACTGTCTCTGCAGCCCCTGAGGCTGAGGCTGCCCCTGCTGCAGAGGTGGCTGCATAAAGCGGGAATGCTTCAGTAGTTCACCCAGATAGGAGGGCTGGGAGTTAGTCCCGGCTCTCTGGGCCAAGGAAAAGAGGACTCATGAGCCCCAATTTTAAATAATGCAGGGGGGTGGTGTGGGGGGCACTTGCAGTTGGTTAACGAATACAGTTGGGGGTTCATGAGTCCAGTTTCCTCCCTTCCCTTACCTCATCCCAACCTTAAGCTCCAAACCCGAACATTTGCATTAGGCTGTCTGTTTAGGTTCAGTTTGGAAAATTCAGTTTCATAGGAATGCAACCAGAGCAATTCAATAGTTAGGGTTTGGAGTGTTGAACTAGGTGATAGAAGCGACAGAGCCGAGTTTGTGTCTAATGTTCTCCGTAAAAATGATGTTCTGAAGTGCCCTTAAAACAGCAGCACTGCATTTCTCTTGTGTAAAATGTCAGCATGGTGAATGAATGCAGCCCAGTTGATTGTTGAAGTTATTCAGTCTCATCCTCGTTTGCACTTCTTCCGCTCAGCAAACGCTTACTTCCAACTACATCGCATCACTCTTTGCTTAAATTTGGATTAGAATGCAGTAGAGAGATGGAACATAAAGTGCGTGCTTCACTCAGTTTCAGCAGTCTCAGTGTGAAGTTTGACCAAAAACCAGTGAGCTCTTCTTTTCCTGTCTGCACCTCTTGAATCCTGTAACATCTTTTGCACATTTTCTCTTCTCTTTTTACTCATAAAGGAGTAAAACTGTTTCTTTACTCTTTTAATGTGAAACTTTAATCTTTCAGGGAACACTACAGTAAAAGATAATTCATCTGTTTCTGAGTTGTCATTATGATTAAAACTGTTCAAAGAATAAAATCTCGCTGGATTGTATCATGTTTCTTTTTTTGTATGATATTGCATTTTTAAAAGCACTCAGCAAAGTTTTGTTTTGTGAATTTATGCTACATACAATTTTAATTTGAAAAATTGCATTCAGATTCCTCAGGTTGTAAACTAACAGTATTGGTCTGCCTGAAGCTACTTCGTGGCCTAGAGTTTATTCAGTGACTGTGGCCAGCTTGTTGCTTTGAATATAGACACTGACGTACAGTAAATATGTGATGTAGGTGTAGAAACACCCACTTCCAGTAGAAACGCTCCCATTCCTGAAGAATCCCTGTCATGTTCATGCTCCTGTGCCTTCAAGGGGAAGATTGAAATAATGTTTGAAGAATGTTTTCAACTTAACTGCTCTGTTCTCCAGGATATTGATTTTGTTCCTTTTTGTAAAGAGCACCTGACCCCCTCTAATATACACATGGTGAACTCTAATCCATAAGCAGTCACAGAATGTCTGTCTGTGTGGAACAAGACAAAATGCAGTGTGGCAGGATGTGGAATGTCCTGCTCAACAAGTTGAAGAAAAAAATCTGCAAGCACTCTTTATGGATGCACTTTTTTTCCCCCAGTCTTTCTTCACCCCAGGGTTAATTATTAAATCAGATTTGTATGAGCTTTTTATTTGGAGTCCTGGGACAGGTGCAGTTTAAAGCAGACTCAGACCTGTTAAGACTAATCCTAGATTACAGTGCTTGTTTTAGGGAGCCTGTAGCCTGCCGGGATGGGGTGACGGGCTCATGGCACAATGTGTGTTTTACCATCTGAAAATACAAAGGTCATGTAACAATTATTGAGCAGCACGTGGGAAATGTCTCTGTAAATTTAGGATTCATCCATATCTGTGACTTGAGGGGTAACTCCACCACGTTCACACATTAAAGTGTGTTCACAATTCTGCATGTGTGAAAATTTGTGGCTCCAGAGGAAGCTGCATATAATCTGAAAACGTACCTCCACTGATGTCAAAGTTGCTCAGTTGCCTTGTGGGCAATGTAGGCACAAGGGTTAGAAAAGGAAGGAAGAATGTGTGGAATGAAAAGGGTGATATCTCTGGTTCTTGTGTTTTGATTTTGATAATTTGTTTTTAAACTGTCTATAAGTCCAACAGTGTTGTAGGAGGGCATACACCACATGCATTACCCATAATTCAACATAGCCGCTTGGTAACATCACTAGGTTTTTTTTTTCATATATGCAGTAGTACTCCCCAAGACCTCTAAACACACTTTAATTTGCAAAGTTGGTGGAGTTATCCTTTAATTATCATGTTTTCGGCATGTATAAACCCTAGATGAAGCTTTCTGGAGATTATTCTCATGTGATGCTCAGTTACATAGTGTGTGTGTATGTTACCACATACATGTTACCTGCTTTCACAAGTGCCATGTTTCACACTTTGACAAATGTTACACCAGCAGGAGCATGAACTGGGCAGGTAGTCTCCTGTAGAGTATTTCCTGAACCTGTGGTGACTGTAGACCTCCCAGTGATAGAAACCCACTCACGGTAAGTGCAATTTATACAAAACGGCAGAGTAAACCACTGTGTACAGGATATATCAGAGATAATCCTGGCATTCCTGGCCATTTTAAAATAAGGAACAGACGAGGGCTGCGACACATTATAATTACTGGATAATCTTGCAATCATGTTCTTTTTCAAAAAAAAAAAATGTAATTCAAATGTTCTGTTTAGACAAGCAGTTAACAATGACGTAAGAGCAAAGCAGGAACAAGTATATGTTTGGCATTTTGTGTTTTATTATCCTATTTAAACTGAACAAGCAATTATCAGAATTGTTGTAGATTAGATTGATATAAAAGCATGAAGCTAATATACACTGCTATTGAAGTGTATGAACTTATTGTGTATTCTACACTATTACTATTTCAAATCTCTCTCAGTCAGTACTTTCTGCTCTCCTTCTGTCCTTTCAGAGAGTTTACCTGATCTGCTCACAGCTGTAAAGATCTTGGCCGGCTCCACAGTTGAGATTGCAGCAGCCTCTGTGGGTGAGTCGAGTCTGGTGGATGCTGTCCGGCAAGCAGAGGAGGAAGACAAAGTTTTGGAGTCTAAATTGGAGGTGGTAGAGCCAGAAGTCCTGGAAGCAAGTGCAGAGGTGGTAACTGAGGAAGCAGCTGTGAAGGAGGAGGAAGTGAAATCTGCAGAGGCTGCAGAAGATGAAGATGCTCCAGCTGCTGAGGAGGAGACATCTGCTCCTGTAGCAGCAGCAGCAGAGGAGGAGGAGGCAGCTGCATCTCCTCCTGAGGAACCAACTAATTCAGCCCCGACAGTGGAGGAGGTGGGTGAGGTTGAGGCAGAAGATCAAACACCTGTCCCTGAAGCTGCTCCAGAGGAAGCTGTCTCCTCTACAGGGGCCTCGCCTGAAGATGCTGCTCCTGCTGAGGAAGCAGCATTAGCTGAGGAGGTCGTGTCAGCTGAGGAAACCACACTGGCTGACGAGGCTACACCGGCAGAGGAGGTCACACCAGCTGAGGATGCTCCCATCACTGCTGAAACAACACATGCTCCCGAGGTGTCATTGGAGGAGGAGGCAGCAGCCGAAGCTTCAGCAGAGGAGATGGTGGAAGCTGCAGCAGTTGTGAACACGACTCAGCTGGCAGCAGCATCCTCAGGGTTGGACCTGGAGGTCCTTCCAGCGGCAGAGCCAGGACCTACATCTGAAGCTCCAGTACATGAGGCCAAACACTGCCACTCCTGCCACTCTGCTCCATCAGCAGCAGAGGAGGCGGCGCCACCTGCTGCTTTGGCAGCACAGCTGACCAGTGAGGGAACTGTGGATATAACACATGAGGCCAGGGAGGAAGAGTCACTGGTGGAAGGACAAAGTAAGAACATGCTGAGACATATCTGAACACCCCAAACCTACTTTTCATAATCAATAAAACTACACAATAGCTACACGTGTTGTATTGTTGTAAATAAAATAATAACAACAGTATTGGATAAAAGCTTTATGTTTTACCTTTTAAAAATAAAAAACTACAACTTTAAGTGAGTTACGACTAAACATTTTTATAGAGTATGTTGATGAAAGGTTGTCCTCCTGTCTTAAAGATATCATGAAACTTTCAGACACTAGATGGCAGCACAAATATGATTTGTCACAGCAGACTTAGTGGGGTGTGCCAGTGTCAGGGCCCTGGTGGCTCACAGACATGGCCTGATGAAGATACCGGAATGACACCGAGCCATCGTTAACGTTACTGGTTCCACATGTAATTTTCCACAACTGAGACAATGGTGGACATGGATAAATGCAATCCTGTTCTTAGGGTCTCCCTGCCCTGTATGTTTGAGATATTTCCCTGCTCCAACACAGCTGATTCAAATGATCAGCTCATCATCAGCTGAAGTCTGTCCAATTCATCGAAATCAGGTGTGCTGTAGCATGGAAACATTTAAAACCAGCGAGCAAGAACAAAGGATCGTCATGCCACTGAGTCTTGCTTTTGTGGTGACAGCTCTATTGAAGTCTATAGGAGATGCAGAGAAAAGCATATTAAAACCCAGCATATCCATATCATATGATTTCTGTTGAAGAGTTGCCTTCAGGAGATGAAAGACCATACTTCAGGGAGTAGGTCAACATAGGATTTTATAGACACACTGTCCATCCCTTGGCTTCATTAGAGAAAGGCTCCTGTTCAACGTGTAATGGCAGTCTCATCAGCGATATTTGGTTGTACCTGCCCTGTCTGGCATGATACGATCAGCCCTGTCAATCTATTGGAGCAAAAAAATCAGTGGTTGACCAACTTTTTCTTTTTTCCTCTTTCATTTTCTGTTGGCATTTCTTCATAAGTAGTCTTTTGATGTAGTTGTTTTAGAATGTTTCGCCATGCATCATCTATTGACTTCAGTACAGCTGTCAGTCACAGCCCTTCTTCTTTTTTAG
Source organism: Acanthopagrus latus (assembly GCF_904848185.1). Taxonomy (NCBI): domain Eukaryota; kingdom Metazoa; phylum Chordata; class Actinopteri; order Spariformes; family Sparidae; genus Acanthopagrus; species Acanthopagrus latus. The sequence goes on along the minus strand of NC_051039.1, from coordinate 27,088,511 downwards.
GCTCCTTGGGGGCAACCAGGAACATGCTTTAACAACACTGGGTTGACAAATGAAATATCAAACACTATACTCAGGACAATATATCAGAGGGATGATACTAAAGAGGATTCCTGTAAGATACTCAATAAGTATCCACAAACATGGAAAAATAGTGCAACTCTAGTACATACACACAGCAGTATATATCATAGAGGAAGGGAAGGGATAAGAAAGACACAGTGGTATCCTTAACCACCATAATCTGTCATCAGGCACCAAAACATTCCAAAGAGGCATCTCTATTTGTCCTGGACATGGTGCACTATTTGTAGTCAGAGTTCATGGATGAAAACTAGTAGCCTGCACAGAAGAAAGTGGCACACAGAGAATTAAACATTTTCATCACAGAGGCCCTTGGGTGACATGGTGGTTAGAGTGTAGATGCAGAACAGTTCACACTTCAATTTGAAACACTGTCAGAAATGCCGCCAGCACACAGAGGTACAATTTCAAGGGGTCTTTGTCGATGAGAGCAGCTAGATTCCCATGTTCAATAAGTCCTAATCATTGAGCATTGGAAGCATACAATGTAGCTTGATTGGTTCCCACTTGTCTGCTTTTCAATTTTGGCATTGAAAAAAAAAACAATGTGATGTTCACTGTATTTGGCTCTGACCAGATGTATTTCTGCCTGTATCCACAGAGCCAAAGATGTCTATCTGGACTGTAAAAAGCTGCTCAGTGATGTAATAGTACAGTTAAGAAGGTAAACAAGCAGCAGCACAGCTTTAAATACATTAAACTGGATGGATTCAGGATAAGCATCATTCTCAGAAATGCTCAGAGTTACTGAGGGCAATGTGACTCATGTATATTACTCCACTTTTCTTTGCACTTTCTTTAATTTAGATCCCACTTCCTGTGTCCATTCTTTTTTATTTAAACTAAACATACTGGAACATAACATAGTCATGTAAACTCGTGTGTGCTTGTTTGTTTCAGCTACAGAGACAATGGTGGTGGTGACAGCCCAGTCATGACATGACAGACAGTGTGCCTTCCACAACCAAGCCAGGACGACGGCAAAAACAGCATGAGGGGAACTAGCTGCAGGTTTAACTAGCTAATGTGTCCTTTTTTGAAATGTTATTATTGAGTTTTTATTTTTTAAGTGTCCCCCTTCTGGTTCTGGTAAATCTTCATCAGCAGTTGTGGAATGATTCCCCTTGTGTCTTTTGTCCTCTACTGTAGGTGCCACACTTGCAAAGCGTTTCATGACCAGTTGAACTGAACATAAGTTTGGCTTGTTGTTACTGTTATGTTGTGATAGACTGCTTTCCATACCAACATGCAAACTTTACCCAGATTTTTAAGTGGGGACACACCTATGTTCCCTGTAAGCTGATAACAGACCATGTGATTTTCCCACTCGCATCGGTTGGTATAATGGCACAAAGACATGCATTTTTCCTGACTATCTTAAAATATTTACATGTTTTAAGACCATTAAATATTTCTTATGTTGCTAATTTAATAGTGATATGTGTTATCATAAGAAACCACAACAACAATAATAAAAAAATAAAATATTGCACCAGTGGTAATATTTGCTTTTTGAAGCTGATATCCATAGTATAGCCATAATTTGGTGCATATCTATTCTCTATTTTTTTTTAGTATTATTGTTGTCTATATTTTACCTTCAACGGCAAAAGACTGATACATCATTTATAAGTTCAAATTATTATTTTTGTTATTATTATTATTTTCACCCTTTTACTTAGATGATTCTATTCAACAGTAACATTTCCTCTAAACTCTCTAAAAGTCTATGCTTTGTTTAAATGTTTGTTGGTGCACCGCATAAATGATCATATATTAACTATGTATTGTACAAATATATTAGATAGTTAATATACCGCATTCAGTGTTGTTAACTACAATGTCTGTGTTGTCATGATAATGTGCTCACATAGACGAATTAAATAAAGGGATGTACAAACATTTATCTCAATGTGCATGACTATTTAATAATCAGTGTTATTAATCAGCGTGGCCATGCACTGCGATGCAGGGATGTCGGTGCATTGACCACTTGGTGGAGACAGAAGACTGTGGTTTGATCATTTTGTATGAACTTATGGATATTGGCTTTTTAGGGGCTTTTGGGATCATTTGTGACCATCAGGACATCATCTTAGATGAGAGGAGAAGCAAGAGAATACAGTCTTATTATAATGACTTGTTGTTTACCCCCTGGTTATGGCTGGAGGGACGGTAATGGATCTTTTCAAACACAGATAAATAAACTTGACGATAACGAAATCAAGCTGAAAAGGTTTAGTTTGTTCTGGCGAGCTCTGGTTGTTTATGTGCGGCGTGACGTCACGTGTGTAATTTGCCCGAACGAGCGGAGTAAACTGACAACCGAGTCCGTCTCCATTAGCAGAGCAGCAGCCCGTCCTGACCGAGCGGCTGCGTCCTCACTCAGTGACTGTCGCGCATGCAACACCAAGGGCACCGAGCTCTGTTGATGCCCATCTGTCTGGAGGCTCACCGTGAACACAAACAGCTAACGCTAATGTTGAGTTAGCTCGCGTTCCCGTTAGCAGCGGGACCCTTCAGACCGTCAGTTCGTCCGGGGAGGAGGAGAGGTTACTGGATGTCACACAGACACGCACTCACACAGCAAACTCTCATTAGCCAGCGAGCTAACGCCAAGTTCCTGCCTGTCAACTAAGTTGGTCCCCAGCAAGTAGCCAGAAAAATAATTTCACGGTAAGTGAGCTGACCAGACATTAGCCAGAATTAGCCACATGGTTTGTTTGTGTTTGTCTTCTGTCAGCTTGTTTTTGTCACAGCGCTAACGGAGCTAGCTAACGTTAGCTAAGTTAATGGCAATGTTCAGTTTCTGTTTCTTTTCAGCTTCTTTTGTGCGACGTTTGCTCAAAAATGACGGCTCTTGTAACTCATTCGATACCAGCTTCGGCATACTCGTAACTATGTGTAAATGATGCAGGAGCTGGCTAATAATTCATTGATAAGGTTAGCTGCTCTGAAGAGCAAAGGTATCATTGCAACAGTGAATTCCCCCTGTGACTCACTGTACATGCCTGACATAGTCTGACAGTAAGCATTGCGAACAAGCGGCCAGACAACTGTGCGATGTACTTTGAAATATTGGATCCAGCCTCACTGCTTTGTAAGTCCTATTACCACGATCTAAAACCAGTTGCATCGACACATTTAACTATATAGGATTTGTAAGGCAGCAAGAAATATTATATGCATATGCATATTATGATGATGTGATGTCAGGTGTTGATAGGCAGGCCACTGATGCTGGTGGCACTTTGTCTGCATGGGAGGACTTTGTCAGGAGCTGTTTCCATTTTCTCATTACTTGTTGAAAAATCCAAATAGATGATAAATTATTTCAGCCGACTTCCCGTATATTCAAAATTTAAATTTCAAAATCAGCTAAACTGTATGAAGGTCAGTGACATAACCATCGATTATTTGTCTTGTTGATGTTTTACTCCTAAGTATTTAGTGCACAAGCATTCCAAAAGAGTGATTCGAATGTCCATTGGAGTTAGAATTCAAAGTGTAAATTGTGTTGATATGTTTTGCCGACTGGAAAATGAGAGATCATTTAATGATAAACTGTTTCATGTAGTACATTTTTGCATTTAAAATGAATACAACTTTCAGCTTCATTTTGATGGATCAAAAAAGAAATGGTGTGCAAAATGGATTTTATATGTGCTTTTTTCTTTTATATAACATTAATTTCCCATAAACAGATCATTGCTGACACCAGTAAGGTTACCAATAATTTCACTCTCCTGTATTTTTGATAAAAGGTCCTAACCTGTAGTTTATGCAGACCCCGAGGGAAGAAAGACTAAGAGAGAAAAGGTTTAGTACTCAATGTATTTAAGAAGATTTGTTGTGTTAAAATCTGTAGACTTTTCCCCTCTACTCCGAACCTTGTCAGGACATCTGTTCAAATTTGAATTGTATTGTTTTCCTCTGAATCTATAAAAATGTCAGCAGTTTAACGTCATGAGCACAACGGGCTGCACTCTTGCTGTTGTTGGTTATCACAAACAAACTTTCAAGGTGCAAACAGCCACCTACTGTATCATTATCTTCAGTCAGTGAAGGTAATTTGACTTTATCTTATTGGCTATAATTTCACCAATATCAGTAAATTCCTGATAACATAAATTTCCCAATATTGGGCGGATGATTTGTCTGTCAGTTTATATAGTGAATCCCTAGTCCGAGTAATCAGGGCAGGGCATTTTCTGATTATCAGTATCAATGATTTTTTAAAATTGCTGATAAAATAACCTAATTTAATCCTTATCCTCTCACAAAGTGTCTTGCCCACAAAAATATCTGATCGGTAACATGTCACAATTAATAGCCTATAAACACTGAATGATCTGAATATGTGAAGTAACTAGTAAATGAATGTATCAAGTCAATGTAGTGGTAGTGAAATTTAAAGTAGCAGATAATGTAAACTATTCAAGTAAATTACCTCAAAATTGTACTGAAGAACAGTACTTCAGTGAATTTGATTTAGGTTTTTTCCATCAAATGTTGTTTTTGACACACAGACTTTAATTTTTGCTGCAAATGGACACTGGTCCGAAATACTGGTTTTTAGTCTCCTTGATTTCAAAAATTGGTATCAGCATCAGCCCTGAAGAAGCCACATCAGTTGACTATGTATGACTAGCTATCTATGAATAAACTGTATATTAACACCATTTAATTTACTGGTGTAGTGCAGTATTCTTTTTAAGTCACTGGTCACAGTTTAGTGGCTTCTGCTATATACATTTTCAATTATGTGTGTTAAACTAGTGTTGGTTAGTCAACAGAGGCCAGAGGCCTGGATCTGCTGTCTCCAGAGTGAGCTGTAGTGAAGAGTCAGTGGTTTGTGCTGGTAAATGATTGACCAGCCTGCCTTTGGCTCAGCTGCTATATCCTGCAGTCTGAGCTAACAGTTGAACTGTTGTCTGAAGGTTTCCACTGGGTGTGCCTGAATGTCCTGTATGAAGCTAAATCATGAGAGGCTTGTCTAGAAATATATAGATCCAGACGCTTAGGACAGGGATGGATTGGTGATGGGTGGGTGCAGCTATCAGTAAACTGCACTGGGAAGATGATCGTCGCTTGCAGACTACACATCATTACTGTGTTATTGTCACTTTCTGAAAAGCTTTAGAGCTCATTTGGACATTTTCATGTTTCATCATATTCTTAGGTGAAAATAACAAGTTAAGCTCCATAGTTATCACATTGTTTTAGCTATTTTAAGCCTTATATTGACAAAAGGTCATCTCACAACATATCTTGTGGACTTTTGGGAGCTTTGAAGGACATATACACTTAATATAAATGATTTTGCCAAATACACCACCATGGCAATGCTATAGGTTTCATATGGGAAAACAAAGGAACTTCCCAGCTTGTTAGTGCATTTGCCTTGCATGAAGCTATTTTACACCAAGACTGTGACAATATTAGTTTTTTATTTAAAAAATCAACATGCAGGCAAATATTCTTTCCAACGACCTAATTAGGGTTGAAAGGAACAATTATTTTGATTGTCAATTTATTGATAAATTTACCACAGTCAGATTTTCAAATGGCTTGTTTTGTCTGACCAACAGCCTAAGACACAAAAATGTTCAGTATGTAATGACATAAAACGGACAATGAGAAAAAAACCCACATTTGAGAGGCTGGATCCTGCTTTTGCATTTTTATTAAATAAGTGACTTAATGGATGAATTGATAATCAAAGTTTGTAGGAAATGGGATTGTTAAAGCTATAATATTAAATTTAGTTTGTGATAACAGAATGCTTTATCACAGAATTTGCAGCCTAATAGGAATGACTATCGTTGCATCTTAGAACAAACTCTTGAAAGTTTTAGGCATATTTTCACACCAGATGCTAATTAACCAGTACTCTGACCCAAAAGTGCCAACCCACCCAAGGCCTATTTTTTAAATCACTAAGTGACAGGAGATTAAATGTGACACTGGAACACCACAGGGAATTAATAACACAACTTCATGCATATATAATTTTAGCAGCTGAGTTATAGTGGAATTTGCCAGGGTGTGTATGTGTTTGTGTGGATGGGTGGGTGTATGTCAAGTCAGTCCTGAGGTCATTCTTGCCATGTATTCGCTTGTTGTGTCATCACTGTGTGTATGTGTGTGTGTGTGTGTGTGTGTGTGTGTGTGTGTGTGTGTGTCTAGAGGGCAGGACACAAGGCAGGGCGTTGTATCTTTACCAACAGCCCCAGTTACTTGGAACAAAAGCTCAGTTGTTGAAAGATCATGTGACTGTGGTGTGTGTGTGTGTGTGTGTGTGTGTGTGTGTGTGTGTGTGTGTGTTCCACCCTTGTCATGTGATCTGAGCTCAGGGCAGGGTCTGAGAAGTGCTGAGTCGCTCTGAGAGGTTCCTTCCACTCAGGCAGCAGGCAGACAGCAAGCATGCAGGCAGAGAGAGGAGATGGAAGACCACATGGATGGATGGATGGATGGATGTCGGACAGAGAGGCATGTGGGAGAGAGCCAGAGGCAGGCAAAAGGAGACAAAGATGCAGAAAATGTCCTGTTGGTTTTCTCCTGTCATGGCAGGACAGCAGCAGTTTCACTCTCTCATTCTCCTCCTCGTTTCTGTGGATTTTTAAGCAGCAGACAAGTAAAAATGCAAGCCAGGATTTTGAATCGCACCAGCTTTTCTGTGGGAAGGCAAGTTTGGACTTTGGCCCTTTTTAGTTTGGATGTTTTCTTTGAGATCTTGTGGTGGGAAAGTTGGCCTGTCAGGATGACTCTGCTGTATCGAATGAAGTCTCGAGACTGCTACTGACTACACCATGAACAAGGGCAACAATTGTAAACGAATCAGTGTTCATCTTTACAGTGAAACATGTAGCTCTAGCTGTTGTCCAGAATGACTTTCATTGCAACAGAAATATTTTCAATTCTTGAAATACCAGTGTGACTAGTAGCTCACTGTAAGGAGTGGTAAGGTCACTCTGTCTGCTGCTAACCTTTAGAATAATTTGTTCCTTTGCTTGTAATGTAACAGGTATGTACTGATAGTTTCTGATTGAAGTAGTTTGTTGAAATGGTAATGATGCAGCCAGTCATCATGATTCATTTTGTTAGAGCCGAGAAGTGAAGAGGCAGCCACGTGTTCACTGTCATCCAACAGGTCCTGTAATACTTGTTTTAGTCAATGAAGCCTGATGAGAAACTCCTAACAGATCATTTGTGTGTTGCTTGGTGTGTTTGTCTATGTGTGCATGTGTGTATGTCAGACTATCCCATTTTAGAAATCTGCCTGCAGCACGAATGTTTCATATTTTGGAGCCATGTATGTCCACTTAGACAAATGGTTTCAGCATCATAGCAGGTGAAAATAAAGACAGAGCAGAAAGGAAATGAAAAGAGAAAAAAGAGAAGGAATAGCATTAAAGAGCGAAAGACAAACCTAGTTATGTTATTGCCCAGGCTGATCCATACTGACGTGTGCTGTCATTTTAGTGCAATGTCATTCTGTTGACTGAGTGAAATCATACAGGCACCACTTGCAGTACTCTGCACTTTGAGCCTCCCTTTAGCTCAATATCTTTCTGATTGACTTTCTAATGAAAGGAGTTAGCTGGGCTCATTAGATTACAAAAGCCCAGTGTCACAATCTCCAGCTCCTCTGTGAACTTGCATAATAACCTTTGACAGTTAAACAGAAACATAACGGCATAGTGCAACGCATGTACACACTTTTCTTGGGTCAGGCTGTTTAGATTGGATGTATGAGAGGAAGTAGAGTTTGGAGGGAACTGATCCACTTCAACATCAGAAAATTATGCAGGTAAGAAATAGTGAAGACCCAATCTGTCCTGAATTCTTGGGACTCAGGAGCAGCACATGTCAGTTGGAGCTGTCTCTGAGACCTGTGCATGTGTCACAGGTGGGTAGGAATCTCTAGACACCTTAGGATTTGATTCCAATTTGGAAAACTATGATGTTATTATGAAATGATTATCAAGGTTGAGCCATCAATGTTGAGCCATCGTCATCAAAACTCAAGAAGTAGCCTAATTTAGCACAGAAACATAACTCATATTTCTAGTCTTTAGACTTCTCAGGTGTGTAGTTGAGAATCAAAATGAAGGACTAATTCAAACACAGGTATGGTCCCATGTAATAATGCATTAATGATGATTGAATAGTCAGTGGAAGAAAGAGAACAGGTTGATGGGTGTTGCAGCTGGTGTGAACCCATTACAGAATAATATTGATATTAGTATTAACTACATGCATATACCTGTCTACAATTAAATACTAATGTTTTTCACAGCTGTATGGACAGCACTGTCCGTCCGTCTATGGTAAGACAGTGTCTTATCCCTCAGAGTTTTTATGTTTTCCTTTGTGGTGTCAACCTGTTTGCACTAAGTGCATTGAAACTGTGGTGGCTCCAGTTCCACCATGAGATCCTGAGCAGCATACGCATGCATGTAAATCTTGTTATCCTATCACTGTTGGCATTTTTACAAGCTTATGGCAAGGGCTCTGCTGAAGCTGAGTGTAGCATCAAATATTGTTGTAGACTTGGCGATGCCAGACTTGTCTGTGGTGCCACTGCTGCCTCACTTGGATGGCAAGCTTCCAGGTGAGTCTGCAGATTTGTTGTCATTGTAAAGTAACAGCCTTTTTCAACAAAGTCAACAGACAGCTTTTTTTTTTTGTTTGACAACAGTTTTGTAGCGACTAAAATACTTCCTCACACTGCTTCTCAGATGCTTTGTTGTTGTGATTGTCCTCTTAGGAGGGCTTTGCTCCCTGGTATACTCCATCTTTTTAGTGAACAACATTAAAAGCTTAGTTTACTGATCAATGTCTGCCAATAGAACATTCAGTAAGTCAAACCAGAGTTAACATCAGACTCTTTTTTATTTTTTGATGGCCAATTTGACCATTAATGTTACAGAATTCCTGCTATATAGAACTCTGACCAGACATATTTTTTAAAGGACATTATTGAGTCTACATTTAAACAGCATTAAAACACAAAACATATAAATGCAATGATCAACTACTTCTCTTATCTTCCCTCTCACAAATGGTGCTGAACATTTTGTCTGTTTTGTCCATGATGTACTGTACCAAAACAACGATTATGCTGGCAAATGTTTCTTACATACCATTACCATGTTAGTGGCTAGTTAGTTAAATTCCAGATTGTATTCATTTCATTCCCAGTTTGGGACTGTTGCATGTTTTTAAAATGTTGGACCCTTCATAGGGCCCATGTCCCTGTCCCAGACATTACTGGAGCATGCTCAGATGAAGAGCCTATGGAATGACTAAACACTTTATGAATCTCTTATTGTTTTAACATGTGCTGGCTAACCTAAACACACCCTCAGATGGATCACAAGGCAAACTACTCTGTTGAGCTTATAGACTGTAAGTCTGATACATTTTGGTCTTGAACAGGCTATCATAGTTCGAATAGTTCCCTCCACGTTTCAGTGTTTGAATTTCAAATAAAAGTGACAGCACAACTGTAGATGAGCCTCAGCTTTATGCTGTTGAATAATTGAACAGAGGATTTCTCCATCCAAGCTGATATCATGTGGTCTCAGCAGAGGAGTGAGCACAAGCTCATCATGGTTCATCCATTATACAACGGTTAGAGTAACTGAGCCTGTCCTTATACACACCCTGTATGAAGATGTGTGATATAAGGTTCTAAATCCCTAGTTAATGCATGAAAAGTTACGCTATTTTTCAGCTGTTTTGAAATGTTGTTATTACATTTTTCAATTAAAATGTGGGAAACGTCAAAGTGTCAGTGAGAGAGTTATTTCTAATCTCTGTCCTTGTGTGTAGAGAAGAATTTGAAGAATTTTGCACAGGATTATCTTTATGCAGAGGGTGGGCCCTCTTGGCTGTATAAGTGGGGGGGATGTGCTGTGATTGGTGAGGAGCAGAGAGTTGTCCTGCCTGGAACATGGTGTATGTTATCACATCTAAAGGCATTATTGTTTATAGCTGTTTTGAAAAGGCACAATTGAAGCTTAGTTGATGAGCTTGCTGGCATAAAGCTAGCAGAGACATGAGGAATTAAATAATTACTAAACACTCACAATTTCAGTACCTCTTATTCATGGTATTGCATTTGTTTTTCCATGTGAAAAATTAGGAAACGAAAGCTTCCAGTGAGATTTTCAGACTCGGTATACTCATGGGGTCCAATCATGGTGTGAAGTGCATTCAGGACCACTTTCCTTCTTACTGATGCAAAATCTGTATGTGCAAGGTGTGAGCAGAAACTTAAACAGAGTTCTTTGCAGCTAACCCTAACCCTTGAACCATTGAACATTTTCATGTATTCAGACAGATGTAGAAAAGAGCATATTTCTTATTCCTTACTATCATGTATTGAATTTGCTTGCTGTTGTGATCAGGTTTATCAGCTCCAGCGAGCCAACTAATCATAGTAATGTTAGCTCCATAAGTGGATAAAAACCTCTGTCTGGGACCAACTTTTTAATGATTCCAGCTTTCTGAGAACCTTGATGAGGATCTTAAATATATAAAGAAACTGGCTAAAGCTACATGTCTAATGCAGATTTGGTCACATTTTCAGTAGACCTACAAACAACTAATTGGAATTGAAATAATTCATTACTGAATCAATTTATGAATGTTTTTGTGACAAAATAGTCTGTGTTCCACTCATTTTATCACAGAAAGAATGAGAGTTGTAGAAATCATTGGAATTCAAGACTGCCATGACATACTGTACATGTTCTTAACAAGTGCATGTAAACATTTGACCATGACTGCACTTAGCTCACCCCTGGTGGCCTACTAGGACAAATCCCAGTTGGTCAGTGTTCAAGTCAAACCTTTGAAAATATTAATAAAGCAAGAGCAGGTGGAGCATTGGTTTAAACAACATCATGCAGTTTGTGTATTTGTGCCTCTACATGCTTCTGCCTACTTCTTCTTGTCCTGTGGAGCAGTACAAAACAGGAACCGAGGGTCCTGTGGTGCTCCAGTCTGCCCCGCCTAAATCTTTTGCTGGACACTGTGTTTGTGTTTGAGGGACTGACTTTGCTTCCTGTCAGTGCATTTGTTCCTGTAATAGCTGACAGGCACTTCCTGCAGACCAGAGTTGGAAATAAAGAGATGGGAGAAAGCTCTGCCTTTGATGAGGTCTCGATCTACAGTTAGGACAGACTCTGGACGTGGTAGTTGTGTTTTAGCCAGGTGATTTTTTTCAGTTAAGTCTCTAAACTTCATGATCCTTTTTTTTGACAGTTTGGTAAATGTCAAGAAAGAAAAATATGCTAATTTTCTTGTTCAACACACAGGGTCATCAGGTCAATAAAAACAACTCTGGAGGTGGCAGGGATTCATTGATTGTTTTGTCTCAAGGGCACCGTACACGGCTGACAGAGGGCAAAAAGGCAGACGTCTTTCATCAAACACACTTTTGCAAAATATGTACTAAATCATGTACTTTTGCAGTGTCACAGACTTTGTTGTTTTAAACAAAGTGTCTTCTCTCTTCAGGGGTCTTTCTTCATCAAACTGGTGGAGGTCACCAGACAGAGACACTGTGGCACATCATTGGCTGTGACTGCTGATCCCCGAGGAGCATGAGTCATGACCTCAGTGGTGCTGGTCGACGCTGGTGGGACAGTGGTGGAGTATGTCACAGCCGAGGAGTACCCCCAGCAGGTGGGTTGGATGCAGGCACAAGCAAGATTAACACTACCACTGCAGCAAAATCCAGCTTTCGCTATCTTATTCTCTCACTAAAAACTTTTTTTTGACTGTCCTTGACTGTTTTTTGACTTGTTCTCTTTCCCTCCCCCAATACCTTTGCCCTGCAGGGGGAAGAGTGTGAGGTGGACATGGAGTATGAAGGAGAGGTAGAAGGCGAGTGTGAAGCTGAGGAGGCCTGTGAAGATGTACAGGACAGAGAGGAGGCCGAGGACTACCCAGCAGTCATAGTGGAGGAGGTGCCTGGTGCTAACCTTGCTGAGGAGCAGGGTTATTCAGCCCAGGTGGTGGTGTATGAGGATGAGGCCTACCTGATGCAGGAAGTGGGCGATGAGCAGGAGGTGGAGACAGAAGGAGAGGCAGGTGAGACATTAATATTGCTGTATTTATCAGAAATTTGATTAAATGTTTCCTCATAATCTAACTTTTTTGCACTGTAGGATTGCGAACCAGATGGCTGTTAATTTTTGTCAGCGCCATAGTTCACCAAATAAAAACCACTAATTTGACAGGGAGCCTTGACAGGGATCTAACATTACAACAGGTATGTACTTTACATTAGCTTTATTTTATAAGTCAGCTCTGTGGACATCAGCTACAGTTGGGGGGGTCAGTGTATGTATTTGATAGAACTGGCAGTTCAAAACTTAATAGGCCGAATGAACCAACTATCAAAGCATTTGTTTTGTTCAAAGTGAGTTGAAGACCTTAAGATCTATTGTTAAAGATCAAAGTATGCGCTCATTTTATGTCACCAACAAACATCTTCTCTTGTACGGTGTCCTATATAATTGGTACCACCGGGGTTGTCAGATGTCTGTTAGCTGTTGGAAAATTGTCCTCACTGTGACATTCCTAATGACTGTCATACAGGTGCAGGACATAACACATATATGTCACTAATCAGAATGCCCAGAGCAAACCTATGTTGATAAGCAACCTTGTAGCCCTTTTACTGAGGTTAGGGTTAGGGAAATTTGACTTGTGTTTCTTTTCTCTGTCCTGTTACCATTGCAAATGCACAGTTTCAATTTCCTCTGTACCACTGAGGTTTTAAATTATTAGAAAAAGAGAGACATTTTACCTTCTGTGAAAGTGTTCACAGGTACAGGCTGCATGTTCCAGAAACTAGTTGATGGTTTTTTGAAACTCATGGGACTTTTTTTTTTTTTACTCTACTTTTGCTTTAATGAAGAGGCTTATCATTTGAGTGTATCATGATGAGCCATGTCATGGTTCACATTGACACAGTTATAAAGATTTTCACATATTTTCAGTTGACACTGTGAGAGCTCTGTCAGAGTGGCACATCAGCAAAATATGGCAGTTGATTTCGTGAAGCATTGCCTTTGTGATGTGTTTATAAAAAATGTTTAAGTATTGATAATCTGATATTCTGGCTCTGTTCACCTCCTGTTTTTCATTGGAATATTTTTGCTGTTTCTGTCTTCTCTTTTTATGTGTCATGGACTGTTGGTAAAGTAGGCTGAGAGAAGTGCAGGCCTCTGTGCTCACACACTGCCACCTTGTGGATATTTTTTTTGGACCATAACTATTTGATGAACAGGGAAGATATACAGCAAAATTTCTCTAATCATCCATTAATCCCTTATTAATGATGTCTAGTGTCTGATCCATGTACAGTGTTCATAAGTATGAAACACACTGAAAGATTTGATATTAGTTAATATAATTTGGAATTTATGAAATATTTTTTCATCGACAGTTTGCATGTCATACATTTTAAACATACGTACTTAGCAAGCTGCATGTGCTGAACATTAGAAGGAAGAATCCTTAACATTTGTCAACCAAAATGTTTATCAATGAGTTTGGGTCGTGTTCTATGATTCATTATGTTAATCAGCTGACCACAGGCCTTAAATTATGTTCAACTCAATTTATTGTCTATTTTGTTGTACTCCCATACATTAAAAAAACTAAATGCTGTTTCTCCCATCCCATGGCAATGTGATAGAAGAAAAAGACACTAATAGATCAGTTAAACCAGTTAAAAGTACATAATGAATGCTGTGAAGCATTGTATGTATGTACTGTATTATGTATGGTCATTCTAATCCATAGTTTAAACAACAACAAAAGTCAGTCTTTACAAAACAAGGGTTGTTCATTGTTTTGATCTTAAGTTGGCTAGATAAACTGTCTTGCAAATTTGTTCTGAGATTATTCGATGTTTGTCCAGTGAGTTTATTGTAAAAGCTGTTATCACAGTACAGCTTTATTTGACGTAGTCACTACGCAATGGAGGGGAGGGCGAACGAAGGATTTCCTGTGTCGGCGGCGGACGGATACTTTTCTGCCGCCGTAATGTGTCTGGTTGAATTTGAGGAGCTCTCCCTTTAGTGGCGGAGTGATATGAGCTTGTAGCTTCCTATACAATTCAGTGAGAAGTCAATGTGAATCTGCAGCAAGGGGAAAACATGGCGACTTCACAGCATGAGGGGCACGCAAACCAGCTCGATTTACTCATCAGAGCCGGTAATGTATCTCGGTGTACCTGTTACTTCGACCCGGGCGCTGATTCTAATACAGGGTTGTGTTTTTAACCTCGACCGCTGTGCCTCAGTACGCTAAGTAGTGTAGTGAAGTAATGGAGGGCAATCAGGAAGTGATCACCTTGGTAGCAACCTGCATGGCGTTGCTACAAGGTTTATCAAACCCGGTTTAAGACGTGAAAAACTTTAGCGGCGCTTTGCTGTTTGCACAAATAGATGGTTGTCTGCACGAGGTGTGTTTTGCATGTTGGAGCAGATTTTTCTCACCGCAGTGTGATTGAGAATAACGGTTTGCAGATCGGCTCTGCACAACCAGGAAGTGTAAAGATGTTGTCTTTCCTACGTCTTTGCCACGCTGTCTGAGTCGGAAGGACATGTGGGTTTATTTTTACTAGCATAAATCCGGCACATGTGAACAGATATCACCTCTGTTATTGTTATGAATTATGGATGTAGTAATATTTGATCCCAACTGGCTTCAGTTTATTTTGTTTATGGGAAGAATATTAAGTAACAGTACTCAGTGTCCATACGTAACAGCCTATTAAACCTGAAAATTAACCGTCGTATTCTTGTATTTTTGTTACATTTAGGTGTGGTGATCACATTTTACACATTTCCAGTGTCAAAGATTTTCATAATTTTGTTTCATGGTTTCCGTTATCGTGTTGTGCAGCTTCGGATTGAAGCGTGGGATGGCCTGGCTCAGTCGCTTTCTGCCCTGTAGTTGTTTCAAGTGCGGCTTCAGCCTTCGACCACACTGACCTGTAAATACACAATTTGTATGATTTCACTTGCTTGTTAACGGTGTCTGTTAATGAACAAGGTGTTTTGAAAACATAACTCCGTCCCCACTTACGTTTAATCGCAATTTTGAAAGTATTTTTGTCCCACATCGATGGCGGAAGCATTGTGTATGTAAGAGGGCGGGGTCAGTTGTTGATCGACTTCCTCGTTAGTCCAATAGCATGCGCGCTGTTTCACAACGTCAGTAGACATCCAATCAGGTTTCACCGGGGGCGGGTTATTAATGGAAGAATTAGCCAATAGGAAGCGAGGCGGGTGTTGAGTGACAAGAGGATTTGTGGGCTTCTTCGAAGAGAACTGGAGGGAAAGGATGAGGACTGTAAACACGGAAGTTATCAGGGGCAGCACTACTTTTTGTCGGACTCGCTGCTTCTCTTGGCGCCGTTACATTGTACTGAAGGTTCATTAAAGGCATTTTGCTCACATTTGAAATTTTGTAATACTCTAATTATATGTCACCCACGTAAAACATAATTCTTGGGAAATGTCACTGTTTGTAATTTTCTATTATTTAATAAGTAAGCATGAAAAACAAAAATCCTACTATTCTGCACAGACTACAAATGGCCAAAGTATCTATATGTGGTTATGTCGGTCCAGCCAAGCTGCAGTTTTCTGACTTGATGCCTTTCGGTGGTCTCATTACAAGGGCAGCACTGAGGGCTATAGGGTCTCTGCTGTGAGGACTCCCAGCATGTCCTGTTTGTTTATTAGGGGGACTGAATGAGCAGACAATCTAAAGATAGCCCATTTCTCTCCCCTATGCGGTGCCTGTTGCCTCAGTAAGATAGCCAAACATGGACAGAGCAGGGTGTGATGGCATCTCGTGTTTCCCACCATTGATTGACACCAACAGCAGGTGCCCTGGGTTCCTTCTCAGGGCTCTAGATGGGGCCACCTACCATTTCCTTCACAACAGGCAGAATCCCATTTTTTTAATTTAAACAACACCGTGCGTTTATGTGCCGTGTATTGCCATATTCACAATTATATTGGATTGGAGGAGAGCCATAGGGTTAGTCATAAGGTTGGAAGTCATAATTAGTTTTCACTCCTCAGTACAGTAGAAACATTCTTGGTGTTTTGTGGAAACACTCAGGATACCTAGTTCAAGTGATACAATGAGGCAGATGATGAAAACTATTTCTATGGTAAAGGAGCTACTTTACTCATACCTGGATCAGATTGGTTGTGCTGCCTTTTAAGATTTTCATCAGTCTTCTAAAAAAAGGTTTCTTCACTAGGGGGCGCCATACAGTTTTTTGTATGCAGCATATGCACTGTGCTAATAATTTGTTGTTATTGTAATTGTGTTGTTGTAATTTGTTTTGAAAACAAAGACACAGGTTTTTCCTGTGGGGATTAATATTGTCAAACTTGTATATTTAGGAAACACAGGCTTCACTGGGCCCAACCAGTTATTTTATTTTTTCTGAACTTTTTTCTAAATGATCCTGTGTGTGTGTTTCAGTGGAAGCGTCTGTCCATGGCACCAGCATCCACTGCTCTGACAAGACCTTTGAGGCTGCAGAGGCTCTGCTACGCATGGATTCACCATCCAGCCTCAGAGAAGATCGCAGCCCAGGTAACACACACAAATTAACACACAAAAACAAAGGTGTCAACACAGCATGGAAATGGTTCAACTTGAAAGTGATACTTTCATTGTTTCTTTTAATGTGACATAATTGCATTCATTTGTAAGGTGTATGGTGTGGAGTGTGGTTGGTCAGTGAGATTCCCACTGCTCTCTTAAATGTGCTGTAGTTTGAATATGCAGGAAGTAATTCTTTTGATCTTAAATATGTCTTTAATGTGCTAAATGTCATTTTTAGGCAGTTAAGAGAAAATCTAGAATTGAATGACTTGCTTTATTCACCTCTAGTACTATTCCAACAAGACTTGGGTAATCAAGAATATTTTTATTGTTGGTGTAAACCTGGCGTTAACGACCAAAATTATGAAAATAAACATTTTAAAAGTTCACAAGGGGCTTAAATCCACAAATGCTGTGAAAATGTCAACATGAAGCTGTTATTTAAACCTCATAATGCTACTTTAAAATATAATTCAAACTCTTCTTAATTCCTCCCTCCAGAAGCTTTTGTCCCACCTTGTGTAGCGACACCTGACTTCCTTCACGCTGCCATGCGTCCTGACATGATCACGGAGACTGAGGTGGAGATATCAACAGAGGAGTGCTGTGAGGAGGAAGATGAGGAGATTGGCACCCTGCTGGAGGAGCCAGAACCAGAGCCCGGCCACGAACCTGTCAGGAAGAGGAGAGGTAGGCAGAAAAAGCTTGTTTTGTTTGTCATCAGTTATAAATAAGGAAAGTGAACCTCTAGTAGCCCAACACTGAGGAAAAGCATCTAGAAATGTTTAAACTTTATTTCATACAGTTGTTGACCCACTATCAGCACTGGGTTGTGAAGTATGGGAAATTTTAAGTTCTAAAAAAAGTTTAGTAAAACTATGTTTTGAGTGTTTTTAGACACAGTTTTAAATGGAAAACATCTGGCAGCTCTGTAATTAAACTTACCTCATAAGCCAGACTGCAAACCAAAACCTCAAATTATAGTTGTTTTGTTTATTCAAGAGCACCATCTAGTGGTATAATCGCACTGTTGGGTCTAACTGCAACCTCACAAGTCAGTGATCTGAATGAAATTCTTCTTTTTTTACAGCAGGACGGAAGCCAAAGACACATCAGTCTTCCATCTCCAATGGCTCACCAGACCTCGGCATCAAGAAGAAACCCAGAGAGGGGAAAGGTACCTAACAGTAGTAATGTTACTGGCTATGATAAACATAGTTGTATACATAGATTTGTTGCCACTTCAAATGTTTTAGCACAAATAAAGATGTTTTACAATCAAGCAATGCATTAACTTGACTCGATTTCCAGCAGGGAGCACAACCTACCTGTGGGAGTTCTTGTTGGACCTCCTCCAGGACAAGAACACCTGTCCTAGGTACATCAAGTGGACCCAGAGAGAGAAAGGCATCTTCAAACTGGTTGACTCAAAGGCTGTGTCCAAACTTTGGGGCAAACACAAGAACAAGCCTGACATGAACTATGAGACCATGGGACGGGCACTCAGGTGAGGAGTGTGTGTGGATTTATGTATCTGTGTGAGGAGAATGTTTTTCATACTTTTGTTTCAGGTAAACATCACCAAATCTCTTGCTCATCCTTTACCCTCAGATATTACTACCAGCGAGGGATCCTCGCCAAGGTAGAGGGCCAGCGCCTAGTTTACCAGTTCAAAGAGATGCCCAAAAACATAGTCATAATCGACGATGACAAGGCTGACATGCCCTCCCCTGATGATCTGATTGGCTCAGAGACTTCATCCTATGAGCGCGTGCTGCCCTCGCCAGATGTACTGCTGCAGGCGAGCGATCTGTCATCCTCTAAGAAGCCCAACATCCTGCGGGGTAACAGGGCAAACGTGGTCCATGCTCCTGTTCCCACAGGCAACAAGACATTGGCAGGAGGTGTTGCAGCGGCTGCAGGGATATCGAGGATAGTGGCAGTTTCAGCAGCATCAGATGGGAGTCAGGCCCAGCAGTCTCATGCAGCTATCATCTCTAACGCCAGTGGGCCAAGGTGAGACTCCTGCAGAGAGACGAGGATCTTCAGATTGAGATGAAAGGGTCTTCCTGTGCAGGATGGCTGATGCAAATGTTGGCGTCTTTCCCCACCAGTAAGTACTGACTTTTGACACTCTCTTGCTTTTCATCAATAGGACGGTGCGAGTGGCTATGCAGGTGCCTGTGGTCATGACAACATCGCTGGGTCAGAAGATTTCCACTGTTGCCGTGCAGCAGCAGGCAGGAACGACAGGAGCAGGCAGTCACACCACCCTCCTCACCAACACTTCGGCCATTGGTGGTACTGGGAACACCAACTCACAACAGAAGGTGTGTACACCTGTAATATCATTCTTTGATGATCATTTATGCATATTATAACAGAGTATCTGCACCACAGTTCACAATGTAACTTCATTATCCAGCTCACAGGGCAAACACTCAACACAAACTGCAGACTTTCGATTATCAGCACCCAAATCCCCTCAGCTCTGAGAGTTGGCACAGAACCAAAAGCTCTCCAGCTGTCGCATGATTGCGTTGTAGGCTGTGGATTCCCAACACCTGTGCTAACATCCTTGCTAGTAGGCTGGCCAGCTAGCTATAGTTTGACCTGTACTCTGCCCCAGTCCTCTCTGAAAACACGGGGCATATGTGAAAAACATTTTTAGGTAATGTGACCAAAAGAATAATGTGAATTTAAGATATTTAAATTTAGACTTTTTTTAAGGACCCACAGCCACCCTGTTAACTTCTGAATGAATATTTTTTGATTATCGGGTCCACGTTGGATTAATTTAATTGATTTTAGTATTATTTTTTTATTGTTATACTGCTAGTTAATAAGGAAAAAAATGTGTAATAATGAAAAATAATTTTGGCCTCATTGTCCGCTTGATTTTCCGTGACATACTCACTCATACTTGGGCAGGTATGATCGTGTAAGAGGCATTTAATTGCACTCTATGTAGTATTAAAATGGTCTGAAAAGTAATCTTGGAAATTTGGTGAACCCCACTATATAAGTTATTTACATGTTAATGTATGTGTGGTTTTCTCTGGACAGGTTATGATCCAGACCATCCCCACCATGGTCCCAGCCACAGCAGAGAACGGGGACAAGATCACTGTCCAGCTGGCCAAGATCATCACCATCCCCGCCCACCAGTTAGCTCAGTGTCAGCTCCAGGCCTCCACAGGCACAAACAAGTCTGGTGTCGGGGCCTCACCGACAGGCATCAGCCTCCTTGGGAGTCCCCTGACAGTCCGGGCCCTGGCACCCGTCAATGTCGCCCCAGGAACGCAAGTGATGAGACTCACCGTACCAACGCAGGCACAACAGACTCTGGTGGTGTCACAGTCGGGCAGTGGGGCGGGGGTTGTAACTGTATCAACAGCCAATCAGACGTTGACGGCACAGCCTCGGCTCATAAGCGGCGTCATTAACGGTTCTGAGCTGGTCATAGGAGCACCAGCGGGTGGGGCACTAGAGAAGCTGAAGGCTGCAGGAGTCCAGGTCCAAGCTGTGCAGGTGCCAGTGACAGTCCAACAGAATGTCCAGTCAGAGGCCATGGACACTGAAGTGGTAATCAAACTAGAAACGCCTGACGTGATGATGAAGTCGGAAGAGCCTGAGTGTTGAAATCCACCAATATCTTTTCCATCTCATCCAGAGAGGATTAGTTTGTATATGTGCGGCATCATTTTTACTCTTGTAATAACCAGCAACAGTCTGTGAGACTTAAAAGACTCCTGAAGGCCTATTTTTAGTCCTGAACCTGTCCTTACATCTTCCCCGTTGCTGCTGAGAACTTCACTGAACTAAACTGGTCTCTGTCAGAACCACAATGAAACCTCTCACAGCTTCAGACTATATTCTGCAAGAAAAGGAATCCACAGACTTTAAAGGAACTTGTTGGGAAGGGAAGGGTAAAGGGACCAACCCGGATCACTACAATTTTTGCCTTTTTTAAAGGACAGCTGTCAATGTCTCAAAGTTTGAAAAAGGGAAAGAACCTTGGAAGTACAAAAAAACCTGAAACACTACAAAATGAGGCAAATAATTTAGACTAACCAAAATGTAAACTATGGAATAAAAGAATAGACATAGTGGGGGGGGGTGTAATGAAGCTTTTGTAGAGACCATTTGTTTATAATTTTGCCTCAAGATGCTAAAACCAGCAACCTTTCTTTTCTTTTTTTTTTTTTACTTATATCACTGTGCAGACGTGTGGGTGGTGCTACGTGAGTCATAAAAGAGGGAGTGAGGGAAAGAGAAAAGTGGAGCTGCGAGAAGCTCCAACAAGGAATGATATCAGACGGAAAATGGTCAAGTATGTACATATATACAGTATATATATATATTATCTACTCTACAGTTTACAGAGCTAAAGTTAACAGAACAGCCTTAGATTTTGATTTTGACTTTCTTTTTCATGTATTGTCTGAACAGTAGGCTGAACATTTTTTTTGTTTGTGTGTTTTGATACCTTGTACCAAGCACAGTATTACTGAAACTAGGGGAACTAATATTTGTATTATTATTATTATTATTATTATTATTATTATTTTTATTATTAGTTCCTCTGTCTCTATTGGGCTGTTAAACACTTAGATTGAATCTCAAAGAAGTAACAGTAACAGTTGTACATCAGAGGTCAGGTTTCTTGCAGTGTGTCATCCAGCATCCAGGAACATTTCTAGGCGTGAATTTCAGACATGTTAAACAAAAGGTCTTGATTCCCCTAAATATTACTCAATCATTTTATTTTCTGATAAATGTTTGCTCATTTGACAATGCTTCAGTCTGGCTGCATGTAAATGTGACCGAGCTGATGCCTGAGGTCTTAGCTGTGCCATGTCTTGAAAAAAAGAATCCAAATAGAAAAAAACAAATGTATGTAAAGTCAGAAATCAAGAATGAAACCAAGCAGTTATTTCAAAGAGGCATCAAAAATCGCAAGTTTATGCAAGAAATCCCAAAACCACTGTGGATCCCATGTCACTTAAATTCTGGGTTAAAACAAAGTCAAATTGCCAGCAGAATTATTTTTTATCCAACTCTTTTGGCCCTTTCCCTGTACATCACTATTACTTTTTTTTTTATCCAAGAGGAGGTAAGATGGAGAGAAAGGCGTTTGTGTTCAGACTGAACTGTTTGTATATTCAACATTTGAAGTATATTCTATTTTGCTGTACTCTTGTTTCAAAGTGTATTAGATTTTACTGAAATATAAAAAGACATTTGAAACCTGACAGTTGTTGTTCTCTTTATATTATTTATTTTTTAAACTTTTTACATTGAAGCTTGGAGGTTACTCACAACACCAATCTGATTGGCAGTAACATGTTTTTATGTAGTGAGGACATTTATTCTTCTAGTCGAATGGAAGCACTTTGAGTACAGACCGTTTCTGTGGTTACTCTGCACATTATATTGATCAGGTAGACAAAAATTAAAAAAATCTGTCATATTTGGTCATGCTTTAGCTGAAAATCATGTTGTCTCTCATGTTAAAGTGTCTACAAAATTAGTATTTGACCATCTAGTATGTTGGACATTTAAAAACTACCATCTGTTGGGACAGTATGTGCGGTTCAATGTTCCCATGACAATCTTACAGTTAATAATCAGTAACATTGACAAAAAATATTGCACACCTCGGCTGTAGCTCCGTCGGTCATGCCAGATGATTTTGGTACCACTGATTCTGGTGATCAGACAGCAGTGGATTACATCTAGCACTGCAACAAATATTTGAGCCATCAGTGTGATAGTCATCCATCAGAGCCTGGCAGATGTTAATCTGTTGTTGTGTATCCAGAACAAGTGAACTTGTTGACCTTTATAAAAGGACCAGTTGACCCAACTTACATTTCCTGGTATGTAGACATACTGGGAGTTTCAGTTTTCTCTGCCGGGGTTGGTAGATATCTACCTCCACCACAGTGAAATGCAAGCGAATGGAATTTAGTTTGTGTTGCTGATAGAATTTGGAAAGTTCAACAGCAGGTGTCATTACAGGAACAATGCCTCTGCTAATCTGGATAAAGCACAGACCATTTTGTCGGCAGTGTTTTAGGAACCATTTCTTCCAGTAACCAGAACAATGTGTCTTTATTGACACACTGCAGTACAGTTTTTAGATATAACTCGTCAATACTGCGAGCACCCCAAACAAAATGGCTTTGACCTCTCCTAGCTCGGGGTGGATGCAGTCGGGAGACGAGTAAAAACAGCCACCTGCAAAAACTACCTGCAATGACACTACTACCATAATACAATTGATCATTTTAGGCGAACCTTTAATTCCAAAACCAAGAGAGTAACCACAGAGCATCATCAGGGGGAGTAAATGTAAATACTTAACTGCAACAATCATCAAATATTAAAACTCAAACGTACAGCAAAATCACTTTATTCTCAGTCACTCTGTAGGTCATTGGCAGTGTGAACTCTGGGTGTTCGGCGTCCTGTCTGTCCTTTCACTCAGTTGTGGCGTCTCCTTGGCACGCCATCTTGTTGAGAAAAGTCGATCAGGAGCCAGTCTCGACTGTCTCTTCACAGCGGGGTCTCTTCCTGCGTCCTGGTCCATCTTGTCCTTCTCACTCTTTCTCCTTAAAGCTGAAGTCACACACCAGAGAAAGATGGTCAGACGGATAGCTGAAGGATGGAAGCCTGTTTGGCCCAATCTGCTCCTCCGTGGGCATGTCCAAAACTGCGTCCACTCTCAGTGAGTCCTGCGTGTACCAGATGTAGTCCAGAGTGGTGCAGCATTCCCCAGTAGGTCGAATCTTCCATGTTGTGTATTCTGGCTCAGTCAAACCGTCCTGGCTGAGTTTCTTATAGGCCGAGTCCAAACCAAGAGGCGATGCTGTGAAACGTCGGTACACCTCCTCAGTGGGGACTGCGTTGAAATCTCCACATATGACCAGAGGAATGTCAGGGGTAGGGGCACCTGTTTGGCTGCCGGCTTGTCTCTGGACCAGATTCTGCAGGTGTCGGAGAAGGTCGGAGCCCTGGGCGCTGCGGAGCCACTCCCAGCCAGAACGAGCCTTCAGGTGGGTCACTGCAATGCAAAAGCATCGACCTGTGCTGCGACAACGTAGCATTGTCACCACAGCAACCTGTGGCAAGAGAGAAATGTGTTAGAGATACTGACAAGTAGCTTTATATATCCTCAAGTGTGGCTTTAAACATATTCTACCCACCTGATTGGTTGGTATCCTCATGGCAGAGAGCCGTAGGTTCACGCTATCCAGGAACTCAAATCGTGACTGATCGAAGAACAGTGCGCAGCCATCGGGGCCGTTGTTGCCCTCGACATCCAGGCACGGCGACCATGGTTTAGGGCAGAAGTTACCGCTGTAACCAAGACCTGACAGGACTGGCTGGAGGGTGTCATAGTAGTGGTCAACTTCCTGCAAACACAGGATATGAGGTCGGTAGGTGAGGATCTCTTCTAAGATGAGGAACTTCCTGTGGGACCAGCTGAGGGCCTCCAGGGGACACTGGACAAAACTGTCGAGTCCCTCGCCCAGAGCTGAAGGACAGGAGAAAGAGGGAGATCTGACTTCAGTAAAGATATACATCAGTAGTTAAACATTTCATAGTTAATGTTAATGCAAATGTTCCATCAGGATATTTCCCTGTAAATGTTCATGCTTACAAAAGTTTACCCTTACAGTTATCAACTGCCAAACTGTAGTTTACATTTCACATCATTTTACTACATTATGACATTTTTTTACATTACAAACCTTAAAGTGTAATATGTAAGAATTAGAGTTGAAAACATTAAAAACGCGCTGAAAATTATCAACATTTATGACAGGATGACTTCTATACATTGTGTGTTGAAGCATATTTAGCATGCTAACCAGCTAGCCCCATCCCAGTCCCAAACTCCTGGGCTGCAGTGCTTCACGCAGCCAGCCTGGACTGCTAGCTGCACTGCTAACTGAGCTAACTGAGCTAACTTGCTAACAGCCCCTACAGTTAATAGCAGTCTGAGGTTTTTGTGATGATGTACTGCTCCCTATTTATTCTGATTATGACTTCAACATTTCTTACAGTTCTTACATATTGCACCGTTAGAACAGTTAGTGGGTTAAATGATTTATTTTACGAGGACGGTTTCCCTGCAAAGAGCAACATCAAACTTCCTGTTGTTGACTGGCTATTATCTGTTAATAAATGTGTTAAGACTTTTTTCTAAAGCGGTACAAATGGCGCTTAATAGCCAATTAAAGGTACGATATCCTATCAACCTGAGTGTCGATATGGTTAACATGTTAGCAAACAGTTGCTTATTTACACATCTAGACGAAACAAAGCAATACTGGCATTCATTTGGAGTGTTTAAGATTTGTAGCCTTTGAGTTGCTAGTCAGTCAATTTATGATAGCATTGCTAATCGCTAACTTTGTCTGCTAGTTGGTTCTCAGCAAGTAGTGCACAGTGGAGATTTTTCCATGAAATAAGCTGCCTGCTTAGTGGAAGTGGGTCAATAGGACAAGCAAAGTGAATCAAAAGAGAAAAGTTGCAGAACCAATGAGCTGAAAGAGGCTAAAACGCTTTTGATGTGATTAATATAAAAACATTGGTAGGTGCCATTTTAACAAAAATGTATGGAAGTAAATGAGACCTGAAATCTACAACTTGATCATGGAAAGGATTAGTACACAACTTGCAAGCCACTTGTTTCACCATATTACTGCATCTAACACATCAAAAATCAACTTTTATTTGAAAATTGTTTTTGAACTTAAAATTTGTATTGGAGGCCAGAATCTTTTGTGGGACTAAATGCAGTCTACCTTGTGCCAATATGTTCCACTGCATCACCCTGATGGGGCTGCTGGGGGCGCTGCCTCCATCACCGACATGAGTGAACTTCCTGTGGAAGCGAGGCGGGCTGTCTCTGAGGGCCTCCTCACACTGTCGAAGCAGCTCCACTGGATCGGACACCCTCTGCCCCTGCAAGACAGACATGACACTTAGCATCTCTTCACCGCAGGAGGCCGATTACTATACACATTTCCTGTACTGTGAGCAGAGAAGATGGAGTCACCTGACAGAAAGCTGGATCCAGGTTTATGTCTGCAGGAGGGAGGGGGTCCAGATGGGATGGAGGGAGGGGGAGAGGAGAGCTGCTGAGGGTCTGAGTCAGGGCGCTGTACAGCCTGGTGGCACCTCCACCCATTGGACACACTGTTTAGAGGAAAAAGACGGAGACAGAAGACAAAATAAAACATTGTGTATATAAGCAGCAAGCAGGTGGTGCCGTTTCACAGATGATAATCTATCCACTGAGACGAGGGAGTGGCCACCACTCCCCGGCTCGACTGTCTCAGCTGCAGAATCCTCCGCAGCAGCCTGCTCGTGACAGAAATATCTGCTTTTTAAATTCAGACGATGAGGAATGTGTTTCTTCACGTCACAGTGTCGCTGTATGGGTTCAGCTCAGCTTGCCCTTGTTTCTCCTGTCCACTCACATGTGATCTGAATCATTAAAGCAACCTAAAAATAACTCTGTTTTCCAGTGACTGTCACACACTGACACCGAATATTAATAGTTTGAGGAAATGAGTTGAAAATAAACCTCATCGGCCACATCACACTGTCTGCTCATCCTTGATGCGCGGCATCTTTTTTGGCCAGTGCAAACAGAACTCTGACACTAACCTTATGGACTTGCCTGGGTTGATGTGTAAGCTGACATTTGCGTGTCAACATGTGTCAGCACACACTAGCAGACATGGAGCAACATTAGCATTATTTAGAATTGTGTTTCTGTTGACCTAATTAATGCAAGTCTAGTATTCACTCTACTTTTAGCTCTATTTCTGGTCTTCATCTGATCCTGAGGTATTGAACTGTTTATCAACTACCAACAACACAGGACAAAATATAAGTTTATCTATTTGTTAAGTTTATAATGGAGACATAGAATCAGCTAGAAATACAGCCAGGCCTATGGTCTTTGTTGTATTAGCATGTACTTCATAACTGTAAATTCAATCTCTGAAGTTTCTGACTCTGCCTGTTTGCCATTTTGTGCCGGGTTTTAGACTTGTTTTCTTTGAAAGCAGCAGCCACCTGTGTCTCAAATGACAGCTGTAAGATTCAACTAAAACATTCAAGCTAAAGGCTGTAAAGCCGAAACACTGGGCCTAAAGAGGCTAAAGGGTCTCCCTGCTGCTGATGGAAGCTGCAGTCTGATAGTAACCCTCTGTGGGTCTGTCGCCACAAACGTCCTCTTCCACATTAAACGTGGTCATTTGATCCGTAGCTGATCGAAAAATATTCATCACAGCCGCTCTGCTTTATATGAATCAACTCCCAGTCTGGCAACTTTCAATTTTCAAAATTGTAGGTCAAATTTGCTAAGGTCACAGCCTGCTGATGATGGAGCAGTGCTGCGTGTGCACGTGTAGACACACACATGCTTGCACAATCTGTTCCTCTGGAGTTTGCCTCCACGAATATTTAACGTTTCGGCTGTTTGTTAAGGAGAACTTTAAACTGACACAGGTCAAACCAAAGTGGGTCAAATTGAGGCCTCAGGCTTGTAGACAACAAGCAATGATACTGACGATAACTGAGCTGGGGCGCTGTTTAGCTCAGTTGCTAGCGCACCATCTGTCCCATGAGACTTGCCCTCGCAGCAGTGGCCCCGGGTTCAAGTCCCTTTCATCTGCATGTTTGCAGCCAATAAGGTTGTCTGATTATAACAGGACAATAAAAACACTGACCTACACACAAAAAAACAAAGCAGAAAATGTGTTTAAACATCAACCACTTTGATTGAATATCATGGATATTGATAATGCATTAAACATCAACAGTTAAAAAGTAACTAATACTCTCAGTAGTGTATAAAGTATTATTTTGATACTAGTAGTTTTCCTTGTATTCCAGTGATATTTCAGCGATGTAACTGTATTCATACGTTCATAGTACTGATTTTCAGTACCCTTTCCACCACTGTTTACATGTATGTGTACACTGTATACTATGGGTGGACTGATTACCTGCCTGGTTGATTCGGATCTAACATTTTTCTCATAAGCAGAATGAGTGATTTCTTTTATAATCTGACTGGCGGTAAATAACATGAATTCAAAAATATGCTTCTTTCTGCAAAGTAACTATGTAACTAAAGTCATCAAATACATGTAGTGGAGTAAAAAGTATAGTATTTGCTGGAGTGGAAGTATGAAGTAGCAGAAACTTGAACTATTCAGGTAAAGCACCAGTGCCTCAAAATTGCTCATAGATACTGCACTTGAGTATATACACTGACACAATGTACTTCAACCAATTCAATTCCAGCTTTCTTTGCAGGGTTTTTTCACAGAGTAATGCATGCTTCACAGTAATTGTATTTTATTCAACAATGAAGTATCTGAATACCTGAGTGCATGTTAATATGACCAGCTCTGAAACTGACCTGTGCTCTGTCAAGCAGATTCTGATCCACTTCTCCTCGGCTCCAATGAACCAGACTGATATGACTATAAAAGGAGAGCCCTGACACGGTTTGACCACTGATGTCCGGTTCTATGCGTTAGTGAGCGAGAACGGGATCTCAGCGAGAGAGCCAGCTGCCACTCCTGTCTACATATGAAACAAACCCTGGTCTAGATAAACATAAACAGACTCTTTCATATGAGGGACCATGTTTATCCATATACATCCCAGCACCAGATACACTCAGTGTGGTCAAATCAGCGCTTTCTGTTCCCTAGCATCACCGACACCATAACGCCTTCCACCTCTCATCTTTGTAGATTCAAAATCACACCTGTCAGTCATAACAGTAGATACTATACATCCAAACATTGCATCATGAACAGCAAAATTGAGAACAGTTGCCTCTTACCCAAAGTCTCCATCAGAGTCCACAGCTATGTCCACTGTGCACTTGAATAAGTTATCCTTTTTGCCTCCCTTTAACACTGCTGTCACGGGTACTGTATGTTACTTTCAGCTGATTTAAGCTTCCTGCCTAAGTCGAAAGTGCAAAAGGAGATGATGACAGATGTGTTGGTCTCTGTGTGAATGTGGAAAGCTGCCTGCTCTCTGCTCATATAAAGCCTCAGGGAGGTGGAGAGAGGCAGAGAGAGAGAGAGAGAGAGAGTGTGAGAGAGAGAGAGAGAGAGAGAGAGAGGCAGAGAGAGAGAGAGAGAGAGAGAGAGATTAGGAAGTATAGACGTCATCAGGCCATATGGAGTATTACAAGTCATGTGCTGGTAAGAGAGAGAAGGACACACTGCGCAATCCAAACAGTCACACACAGTCCGACTGTGTAACAGTTGTGTTATTGGTAGATGGGTTGTACTGTCTTATCTGGAGAGTTGTCACACCCTCAACTGAACATTTCGTAAAACACAAAAACACACGCCACAAAAAAACAAACAAAAAAAAAGTCACGCTGTCAAATACACACAAAAAATGTCAGGACCAGCAAAGAGAGTGAACAAATTTCAATGGTTCACAATTTGTTAAAGCTTTTGGATATAAACTACGCCACAGTAACAATGACTGCATGAATGTACATAGGCTGTATGTGTGCGTGTGTGTTGGCATGTATTGCAATAATAACTTCCTCAGTGTTGAAACAGCACCCAGGTCACTGATCACAGCTGAACGTCAGAAATGATTAGTCACTGGTCTCTGTATTCTCCCATGTAGAATACTGTACTTTTCCAAACTGTAGTTAATACATCTTCTTTTGGGATGGAATCATATTTGTTCATGCAGATGGAATAATTTCAGTATGAAGTACTATGGAAGTAATGTGGTTAAAGAGCTTGCTAAGGGACCTCAGCATTTATGTTGATGGTTATGGGATTAAAGAAAATACATTATTGCAACACATAAATATATACTTTTTCTTTTTTAATCTTTTTTGTAAAATATTGAAGAGGTCTATAACATTAATTATACATTATTATTATTGTTGTTGTTGTTGTTGTTGTTGTTGTTGTTGTTGTTGTTGTTGTTGTTGTTGTTGTTGTTATTATTATTATTATTATGATAACTGGATCTGACATTCAGCGTTTTTCAGACCTTTAATCTGATAGCTGACAAAATTAATCAATATAAAAATATGCCACTCCGGCTCTGATGCAGCAATTTGCAAAGTCACTAGTAACTAGTAAGTAATCAAATACATGCATTGGATTAAAAAGTTCAACATATGCCCTTCAAGAAGAACTGCAGTGGAAGAATAAAATAGCAGAAAATAGTACCTCCAAATTGTACTTAAAGGGGAATTCAGGTTTTTTTTTAAACCTGGGACTTATATTAACATGTTGTGGTGTGTAAATGATTCATTTTTGCCACAGACAGACTGAGGTTGTTAATCAGAATGTCTCACATCTTTACAGGAGCAGTTCCTAGGAAAACAGACCTTTTTTGTCAAATAATAAGATCCGTTTTGTAGCCAGAACCACAAGTCACCCTGAAGGAGAAGTCTTGCTCTAAAATTTTGTGATAATGGTATGTGAAGCGCTGGTGTGATGGGTTACATGAAGTACAGTCTGCATACATTTATCTTAACAGGTTATTGTCTGTGAACTCTGATGTTTTTAAATGGCAGCTATCAGACTGTAGCACAAGTAATGTATAGATGTTTGGTTTTTTTCCCGATATCAACACGAAGCTACAACAGGATCAGACACATCAGCAACTGACATTTGTGTGTATGCCTGTTGAAACATTATGTGAAACCAGCAGCAGACAGGGTTTGAGTTTAAATAAGCATTCCACAGAAACCTTTGTAAAACATCCACCTATTCCTCTACCAATATAAAGGAGACACAATCCTGCACTTGAGTGTTTCTCCGTGATCACAATAACTCTGATGCTTTATATGCACAACATATCACTCCTCTCTGTCTGGATCCCTTAACCCAACGGTATGGAGCCAAGGAGGCACCGTCTTCATTTTCCACTGCTTTTTGCGTCAGAGTGTCAGCGCACAGGTGAGCAGACTTATGAGGAATGACTCACGTCTGCAGACGCAAGACTCGGTCTGTGCAGATCTGCTACACATTTGGTACAACAAGTCAGGACACATCACGACGGGTGCCAGTGTGTTACTGAAGCATATTATTTCTACAGCTTTTTAAACAGCAGGGAAACAGGAAATCATCTTCCACAAGCTACAGGGGGAATGCTCCTTCAGTTATAACATACATCTGCACAAGCGTGATGTATGTGGCTGTGCAGGCGGTGTGACTCATATCCTGTAGACAACCTCTTGCGTCCAGGCACAATAATTAACTTGAGTGAAGTGATTGGGTGCATGAGGTAAGAGCAAGAGAGAGAGTGAGGTTCTGTGTGTGTGTGTGTGTGTGTGAGAGAGTGAGTGTTCAAGTGAGAGTGTGTGTCACTGTATCCCGAAAGTGGCATATTGACATTTCCACATTGAAGGGCAGCTGCCTCGTTAAATTACAATATGTGGGTGGGTGGGTTTGTGTGTGTGTGCGTGCATGCGTGCGTGCGTATACACATGTCCGTGTGTTTTGTCACAGCAGCTGACACAATTTCACAGTAATGGTCTGAATCAACTGACAGATCATCCAATTCTGGTGCAACTGTATACAAGAGGTCTAACATTGTTTGTTCTTTCGGTTCACAAACATGTAACCCTGTCTTCTGGCCTCTTGTTGTATTGTTAATGTTATGTAATGCAGTTATAGAGCTATACGGTATGGTATTGTGTTGTTTGGATGCAAAATGGCACTAGGACCCTAAGTTTGTTTAACTGACTGACTTCCTGTGCACCTTGTCACTCAGATTATGAAAAACAACAAAAGTACCATCAGTGCTGTCTGTACCCAATCACATGGTGTATATGGGTGTCTATTTTCTGTATGTTGCTCACATGTACACTTTTATGTCATCTCATCTCTTCTCTTGGTCTCTCATTGTCTCATTATGCTGGGTCATGTGATTGCTTCCTATTGGCTGTTGCTATTATGCAGGTGGGGCCTCATCATGTTGTTTGGTGTTTGGAGCCCTGAAAAAGAACAGGTGGTTGAAACATGTTGACTTTTTAAATGACTGTCCTTTTAATGGTTTAGTTACTATAGTGAAACTGTATTCTACATTTCCGTCCTTGTTTGATATATTTTATACGAATATTACTGCGTTTCATCTTGAGGAGGGGTATCTGCATTTCATGACAATCCATCCAATTATTGTTTTAACAGCTCCTTTTTTTATATTTTGTCAAGCAAAGAGCGACTTTAAAAAGTTTAAGTTTTTCATACACTGTAAGACTGAAACCTTAACCATAAACTGAATTATTATTACCCATCTACTTAAATCCATCTGCCTGTTTGTTTTTCTCAAAATTATGATATTTAAATATTTTCTCTGATCTTGGTCTCAGGAGCTATATGTGCAGCGCTACATGTCCTTACATTTGTGTGTGGTATCTTGCGGACCTTACAGTCTGCCTCATACAGTAAAAATTATCTAGTTAGTAGTATTGAATTGCTTCTTTACTCTCTGACCTTTAGACAGTCAAGGCTGGGTTAACACAAACTACAACATAAAAGTGACATATGCACATTGTATAGGTAACTACTTGATCACATAATGTTCAGTACATGTCAAGGTCCTTCTTACACTGCCACATGCTGAAAATCAAAACACAAGATGGGAATCAGATATCACCACCAAAGTGATATAGTGTTGAAGCTTATTTTTATTACAAGCTTTTCGACTGTATCACAAGCAAAGAGTGCCAGTGTCTTTCATGACTTTGCTGATTCCCAAATATGTAGAAGTCACACCTTTGACTTGCAAATATCAATACCATCAGTACTGTCTGTACCCAACCACTTTCAGAGCTCTCTGCAGGATAGGAGTTAGCATTTAGTACTCCACAAAACACAGAGTTGGAAGGCCTGAGTATGAAAAGGTCAAGGGAATTTGAGAAAAGTGACTAAGGAACTAAGTGGTATAAAGTTCTCTAATGCGTAGAAGCGAAATTTGAGAACTTTCTTTGATAGTAAAGCCTGATTGCACCACACTGCCACAGACTCTAGATGTCAGATAACATTGCACAAAGGAACTCAGAGCAAAGTTTACTTCATGTTTTTCTCATGACCTACCTTCTTTACAGGAGTAAACTGCTGATTTCCCTTCAGCTCCACTTGTTCAGCTGCTGCCCTGTCGACAACTTTCTCCCTCTGCCTTTATGAGGTCCTAGCAGTGATCGACACTGATACAGGGATTGTGCTTCTCTGTGCACGTGCCTGCGTGTTTTTGTTCAGAGCGAAGTGGGTGGCTGCTTGACCCTCTAGCTGCAGGGGGAAGGTCACAGTGGAGAGAAGCCCGGTTCCTTCTGCCATCTGCTGGTAGGAGCTGCACAGGGACCAACTGTCAAACTTCATACAGGAAGTCTGAGAAGACACAAAAGTTGATTGACTCCATATTTTGATCCTTTTATTTTCTTTAATCTTGCCAATTACGTTGTTTCTTTTCTTTTTTCACTTCCAATTTTCCATTTCATTTTGAAAAGATAATTTGATTTTGGTTTCCTACACTCAAAAATCATAGCATTATCATAAACAAAGGAGGGGGGGGAGCAGTGGGTGACAGCTGATTAGCCCAGTTCACGGAAATTTGGCAAATTTCTGTGAGTTCACCGATAGAAAGATGTGGCAAATAAACAAGTAAGTTGGCAAGTAAATATATACACAAATAGCATAAAGGAACAACAGTGTGTGTTTGCTTTGACTAACTGAGCATCACAATGGCAGCCGAGGAAAGTTTGAAACCAACAATATAACAGTGGTGGGGTTATAACCTTGCTATTACATTTACAGACTTGGGACAAAATGGTGAATCCTTAAAAAAAGGAGAATGTCTAGAGAGAGACTTCGGTCTTTTGTTTAGTTTTCTCATTCCAGTACATGATGATGCCGACAGTGAATCAAAAATGAAGGGTAGCAAGGTTTGGGTTTATTTTGTCAGGTTGACAACAGATTGGTAAAGTGCAGTAGTTTCCAAAAATAGTTGTTACAACATAAATTGAAGAACAAAATGCGTCTTATAGCTCTGTGTTAGACAGCTTTTGATACTTCAAATAATGATTTCAATAGAGGCTACCCACTGGATGTTAGCTGCTTTTCCTCCATGTTGGAAGATAACAACAGTTGCTGTACAAACTGAACACTGTGTGTACAAGAAATATACAGTAGCTGCAAAAAAGTACTGAATTTGTTACAGGACTTTAACTAATTTCTCAAATCCACTCTGTCTTTGGAGAAACTGCTTTAAAGTTTTTACACCTTTAACCTTATTTGACTTATAGAGGTACATTAAATTATTTGATAGGTATATAAGATTATACAAAATAGTATCAAGGACTGTTTGACCGCTGAATGCACCTGTCCTACTACAGAATCCTGGTAAAAAAACAACAACAAAAAAACCCGACTTTAAAATACGGGTTCATTGCCTAGATGTAATTTGCTGATTGTTTTAAGTCAAGCGCTTGTTTCTTTTATGTAATTCTCTTTTGATAATATATACCATGAAGATGCTTGTCTGAAGCTAACATGTTAATAAAAAAAATATGGTACAAATTTGTTTGTTTTGAGTGGTTGCATGTTCCTTTATGTGAAACCTCTTATACTGCTGTTTAGGCCAGAACTCCCTTGTAAAAGAGATTGTGAATCTCAACGAGAATATTCCTGGTAAAATAAAGTTTAAATAAAAATAATATTTAATAATTAAAAGAAAAATCTCTTTTGTGTTTCGGGGATATTTTACTTTGAAAGGGGTTAGCAACTCTTGCAGGTTGTGGCTGTGGCTACTCTGGCAGTCACAACACCAGGAGCCTGAAACTGAGGCAGCTAAATGGAATTCAGCCATCATTACTAGCATTTTGTACACACAAGCTTTTTAGTACAGTGAAATGTCAAATGGTCTTCTGTGAAAAAAAGCTTACTGAGAGGAGGAACTAGATATGATGAAGTCATAAATCATGAAGCACAACTGAAATTAAACTGTCACAACTTTTGATAATTTTGCATACTAAAGATGTGTTCTAAAACTATGCATCTATACACTGTACTTCATCATTACTACTGTACGTTGTAAGGGTGCACAATTGAGAGAGAAAATTATGTCATTAGCTAATTAATCACAATCAGTGCTCTAAAGTTTAGAAACAAATCTCTGATTTGCTGTGTAAACTTTAGTTAGATTTAAAATAGCCTGTAAAAGTTTTTATTATGAATTGATACCAAGTCTGAGTATGGAGTTTTTTTTTCCCTAAGTATTTTTTGGGCCTTTTTCTGGGTTTATTTATAGTACAGCTGAAGAGAGTGACAGGAAACAGGGTAAGAGACAAGGAGTGACACGCAGCAGGGGGACCCAGGCCGGGAGTTGAACCCAGGTCCGCTGCAGAGCCTCGGTACATGGGTCACGCGCGCTACCAACTGAGCTAAGCGGCGCCCCATGCATGCAGTCTAACTGAATACGCATTAGACACTGCAGGTCAGCGGACATTTTACTCTTAGCAACACAGAATTAAAGACACTTATCAGCTCGATTCTGCTAATCTACAGTTGTTTTATCTCCCAGTCGTTTGCTGAAGTCTAACATTTGGTGGTGCAGGAGTGCGCTGAAATTCCCTAACTCCTCTCTCCTGGTCTTCAGAAAGTTTATTACAGTGCTCATTGACTCCAACAGAGCCCCATCGCTGCTCTGACAGTCCTGAGTTAGCAGCATGTCCTCTCTCCATGCTTCCTGTAAACTCTCAAACAAGGCCAATATGTCCTGCCTGAACTGCTGGAGCTCCTGCCAGTATCGCTCTTTGTCCTCCCTCGCCCTGCTGACATCCTCTGTCATCTGTCTGATATGAAGATGTAGCCTGCTGTTCTCCATGCTGACCTCCTGCAGATTCATGCTATTGTTATAGATGCTTATCTCCACAGCTCTCAGCTCTGACGCCTGTTTCTTGAGCCAGTCCATGTGACTTCCTCGCATTTCCCCCAGCTCAGTCTTCATTTTCTCTTTGGGCTGTAGCAGAGAGCTGGTTTTCTCCTTCAGCTCCTGAATCGATGCCTCCAGATTGTCCCTCTTTCTCATCAGCTCACATGTCAGCATTTTCAGTCTCTGGTACCTGGACACCTCTGCGTCCCACGTTGCTTCCACCTCCTTCAGCATCTCCTCTTTCTCCTCCACTTCCCTCTGCTTCTCCTCGTTGCTCCTCACAATGCTCTCAGTCGCCGCAGTGCACTGCTCCATTTCTTGATGGTGTCTGGTCTCCTCTTGTCTGTACTCCACCTCACACTCGGCCATGTAACTCATCAGCAAGCCGGCATCTGAACTCTTGGGCTGCCGCTGCAGGAGTGCATCCTCCTCTTGTTGAAGCTCCTGGTACCTCCTCCTGGTGCTGCCAATATCAGAGGTCATTTTCGCCACGTGCTCCTCCTGCTTCCTCTTCGCCTTCTCCAAGAGCCTTGTCAGCCGCCCCTTCTCTTCCTCAAAATGGCTGACGTTCTTCTTCTCTGTGTCCATGTCGCCATACATCTCCTCCTGATTCCTCTCAAATATGCGCTTGTTGATCGTGTTGGCTTCCAGGAGTTCTGCGATCTGCCTGTCCATGTCTTTGGTCTCCTTGCTGAGTTTGACTATGGAGGCAATGCGCTCCTCCAGCTGCAGCTTGGACTGCTCCAGCTGCTGCGAGACATGGGAATACTCTGCCTTCACTTCATTCTCTTCATCACATTGGTGTTTGAATATCTCATAGATATGAGCCAGGGAGTCTTGAAAGAGCAATCGCGATGCTCGACTTTCTTCTATTTTACCTTCCACTGTGGCAATTTGCTCTTTCAGATGCTGGACGACAACGCTGTGGGTTTCACGTAACTCACACAGCTCTTTCTTTAGAGTTTGTCTCTGTTGCCTCAAATCCTGATGTTTTTGGGTCTCCCCCTCCAGCTGTTTCTCGCACTCGCACACAGATGCCGTCAGTCTCTGTACCTCGCTCTCCAGCTTGGCCATGTGAAGTGTGAGCTCGTCCAGATGCTCATTGGTTTCATGTTTCTTGTTGTCAACTGTCTCCAGCTCTCTCCTGCTCCTCCTGATCTCTTGCTTCTGCTGCTTAATTTTCCCCTCGACCTGGTCCACCTCTCTGGACAGGTTGTCTCGTTTCGCAGTGAATGCTTCTCGTTCCAGTGCCATGTTTTGCGGCAGTGTTATTTTGTCCCGTTCGACCACGACAATGGTGGACTTAAGCTCCTCCACCTGCTCCAGAGTCCGATCCAGGTGCAACTGCAAGCCATATTTCAAGGTGATTTGATCATTCAGAGTGGCGACAACCTTGTCGTGTTCAGCCTTCACATTCTCTCGCTCGGGGTATAGCGCTTCATTTTGGCTCAGGAGGGCTTCCTGTCTTTCTACAATGGACTCCTTCAGCTGAGAAACTGCGACGAGCTCTTTTTGCAGCTGCTCTATCTCCTCAGCATTTGATGCCCGGGCTGCTGCTACATCAGCCGTGATCTCCTGGCTCATTCGTTCCCTTATGATGTTAGATTGATGTCTCAGCTTGCTGTTTTCTATGGTCTCAACCTCTAAATGTTCATGAGCAGCACGCCGGTCCACCTCCAGCTGAGTGACAGCAGACGTTATTTCTGTCAGGTGAAGGCTTGCCTCAGGTGAGAATGGTATCCCGTCCTCTTTCAGCTGCTTGTCCAGTTCCTTTAAATGCTCGAGGGCGATCATGACGGCCGGGAAGTCGGGGACAAGGCAAGTAGCCATGTTCAACATCTGTATCTCTATAACTATATTTGTGTTTTTTTGTTTTCCGTTTGTTCTTGTCTTTCTAAAGTTCAGTTAGCTTCCACCCTCGACATCCTGCTGTGAGTGGAGTAGCCATGGCAACAGGTGCCCCACCACGAAGAGACAGCACTCTGCTACGGCAAACCAGCGAGACCAAAATGGCTTTAGCTTTGGCTAAAGCTAACACAAGCTAAAGCTACTACGTGAAACTAAGCAATTGCTGACACTGAGGTTGTGACTAACCGTAAGAATAGAAGCCAGAGTTAGGTTTCGATACACAGACAAGCCGGGTGACCTTCGCGTTTGAAAAACGAAAGTTACATTACGTGTTTTTTGACGCATGAGCCTCTGGCGACTTATGTCCTGAAAAATATAACGTAATAGTAGACACTGAAAGAACTCATGAATCAACAGCGGCTTTAGTGCTTACCTGAAAAAAACACCCGAGCAAACAGTGGGGTCGAGCCTGGGCTCCCCGAGATGTGTGTATGGGCTGGAAACACAAGTCAGGCTCACATGACAGATAACGGTGGGTGGCACAATCTCTGCCGTTGCCAGATTTGAGGATTTCACGTAAATCAGTGATAGAGGTCAGCGCATGTGGGTGATGAGGGCAGATGTGGGTCCCTGACGTCACGGAGGGGTTGCGTCGCGCGTTATTTTTATTTTTTTTTTATTCTATTTTTTAAAAAATATTTTTTATACTCTATATTTATCTTTAGATGAAGAGTTTAAGTTGTCTAAGTTGATTCTGATTCTGATCGTGAATCACTTTGTGGTAATAACAATGTTATGTCTTGAAAACGTGTATCTTGTAGGTATGTAACACCGTGATACAACCCTCTCACTTAAGTTACATAGTGCAGAAACAAGTGATGGGGAGCAGAGTGGCGGAGACTATTTACCCTCATAGAATACACTGTATCATCAACACCACTGTTATGTTTAATCATAGAAAATATCTGAAATAAAAGTGGAGTCAACTAAAAGATGGACAGCATCCAGGTTAGTAGAGCAGAATATCAGAATATTCAACTTGAAGTTGTAATTGTGATCTGTTCGAAAGTAAAACACACGGAATTGACTCACTTCTTGCTTTTCAAACTGATTTCAGACATTAAAGTTGCCGTTAGCAAGATGTTTGGACTTCAAAGTTTGAATATGGCTATTGACAGCGAGACCTGGCAACCCTGACGCGTCGCGGTTTGTTGTCGGTGGTCCCCAGATAAAGACGTAGCCAGCATAGAAACAGAGCAGGTAGAAAGTGCACCTGTAATTCAGTGGCTGACATCCAAAGTGTTTTTTTTAATAACATAATTATTTTATGAAAGCCACTGAGAGTGTTTTGATTGTTAATGTTAGAATCAGCACATGTAAAAAAAAAAAAAAAAAAAAAAGATAACAAGTGTACATTATTTTACAGTTTACAGTTTACAATTTCAAATGACAAGTTCTCATCATCATTAACCTGAAGGGAACATGCACTTTAGTATACGAATAAGTGTGATCTGTGGGGCGTATGAGACACAGAGAGATGATGAAGAATCTTCATCAATTAACCGGTCCACTCTCCAGAGCAGAAGGTGGCAGTAATGTACCGATGAGCTGAATGCCAACTGCCGTAAAACATGAGGAAGAGGAGGCAGCGGAGGAAGAAGAAGAGGGTCGGTGTAATTTTCCATGGGGTGTCTTTTCTAGGCAGAAAAGAGGAGAAACATGGATCTTATCAGTAAACCGAGGGGCAAGTCCATCGTGTGGCTGTACTTCGGCCTGAAGGCAGATGACAAGGGGCAGCCTCTGAACTCTGGCGAGGCCGTCTGCCGGCTGTGCCGAAAGATAGTGCTTGCAAAAGGTGGCAACACAACGAATTTAAGAAGTCATCTGAGACGTCGACATCGTGCAGATTTTCTTGAGACCACCTCTGCCGCGACCTCTGGAGCTCTGTTTGAGGTTCAAGGTGATTAACCACCAATTCAGCACTTTCACTGCAGGAATTGTGAATCTAAAGCATGCGTCCACTTTGAGTCATATTGCACTGCTGCATTCATCCCCCTCACACCCCCCCCGCAAAGAGGGAAGTGCAGTTGCAGCTGGGCACTGCTGTTGTGGGTTTCACGTGGTTGCGTTGCAGTGGGGAGCAGTCAAAGATGAGGAAAAAGAAGTCCTTGATCCTAATGCTGTATTTGTATATGCACACTCTGTCATTTCACAACACAACCACGTGGTATGGTATACTTTGTTTTTTTTTCTTTGCAGAACATCTGTTGTTGCAGGAGTAAGAGTGATGCGAGTGTATTTAGGGTGCCACATCTGTGAATGCAACGCTTAATTCCCACCATGCATCGGGATTTTGTATGACACGTTCAAAGAACATGTGTATATATATTACTTGATGTAAATATATTACTTGAGCGATTTGTATACATAAAATCAAGCGTCGCTCAAGTAATAACACCATCCAGCAAGTTTATTTTTTGTGGGATCATCTAATGTATATTTGTTGTATACCTGATGACATTTCCATGTCACAGCTGGGGGCACTGATGGGTTGTACACAGTGCAGCACAGAGCGCTTAATGCTGACAAACAACAGTGGTATTTCTGTTAAAACTCACCATTGATAAAGATAACTCTACGCATGCGCAGAGAGGAGACGGCTAGACGTCTGTTGTCCGGCCCTCTTTCGCCCTCGTTGTTGCCATGGTATCACCCAAACAGTCACCCGCACACAGTCCTCCGTGAGGAGCGGAAGCATTTGCCAATAATTTTTTTTTATTTAAAACATAATTTCACCAGCTATGTCCCGCTGGTGTGATACAGTTATGTGGTTGGTGCAGTAACTGGTCAGCAAGAGCCGCCATCTTCAGCTTTTTAAAACCCCCTCAATTAAAATCGACTGACCCGTCTGCTCACTCCGAGCTGATAATGACTGTGCTATAATCGCCGTAACGCACCGGAACCAGACTGGGACGACGCATCGCTCCGCTTTGCTCACCACGCTCAGTCCTAACATCTCTGCCAGCTCCATTTTTACAGTTATTACAAAGCACAGCTGACCGAGCTGACAACTGACGAAATGAATGCACACCTGAGAGATTCTGGTGAAAATGTGGACTTGTCTGAACCCGACATGAAGACTAAAGATGCTGCTGACATTTCCAGACATGCAACCCTGTCAGACTTTGACCTGGATGAACTTGAAGACAGCAGGACAGAAATAAATTTGGTTACAAAGAAGCAGACGATGTGGGCTGTGAATTGCTTCACTGGCTGGCTGGAGTCCCAGGGGCTGCAGGTGGAGCTGACAACAGTGGAGAAGACGGAGTTGAACGGGCTGCTGAGACATTTTTATGGATCTGTCCGGAATGGCAAAGGAGAGCTGTATGGGGTTGCTAGTTACATTGCGCTGAGGGCAGGACTGAATCGGTACTTGAAGGAGCCACCTGTCAGCCGGCCTGTGTGCTTAATGAGAGATGCTGAGTTCACCTCAGCCAACAAGGTGTTCTTGGGATTGCTCAAGAGAATAAGGAAGTCCGGTCGAGACTTGACTTCACACCACCAGGCACTGTCCCCTCATGATATTCACCTCCTCAGACACTCGCGTGTGATGGACACCTGCACTCCAAAGGGACTTCTGAACAAAGTCTGGTTCGATATCCAGGTACATTTTGGGCGCAGAGGGAAACAAGCCAACAGGAACCTTAAACCGGATTCATTTGTGATCAGAAAAGACGAGAGGGGACTGAGATACTGTACTTTATCGTTTGGCGTTGAGGCAAAAATCCACAGTGAGTCGGACAGAGGCTCAATGTTTGAGAAGCCAGGAAGTGAATTCTGTCCCATTATTTCTCTTTTAAAATACCTCAGCAAGCTCCCATCCAAGGCAACTGCACTTTACCTGCAGCCGAAGAAGGAGCTAACAGATGGAATGTGGTACAGTCACATCCCCCTGGGAGTCAATTACCTGGGTTCAATGCTGTCCCGCATGTGTAAAGAAGCCCACACATCAGTCATCTACACCAATCACTGCATCAGAAGTACACCCTTTCACCAACTGTGTGACGAGGGACTGGAGAGGAGAGAAATTGTTCCTGTTAGTGTGCACAGGTAGGACGTGCTTGTTTGTTTGTTTTTTCCACCTGTTGCCA
Source organism: Acanthopagrus latus (assembly GCF_904848185.1). Classification (NCBI taxonomy): domain Eukaryota; kingdom Metazoa; phylum Chordata; class Actinopteri; order Spariformes; family Sparidae; genus Acanthopagrus; species Acanthopagrus latus. The sequence continues at coordinate 27,046,797 of NC_051039.1, read as the reverse complement.
TTCTTATCAATATGTCTCCCATTATTCCTGCAGAAATTATCTACTTATCATACAACATCTTACGACAGGTCTGGAAGCTCCCTCCAGAGTCGGCACACACCATCCATCTGGAGGCTTAAGCAGCGGGGCGATATTTTGCCGCAAAGTGATTCAGCTGGCCCAGCAGGTCTGCCGCCAGACAAGAGGGCACCCCAAACAGAAGTTGACTCCAGCACACACATTCTGCACCAATTCTGCATTGGATTCATTCTATTAGTAATCACAGCCTGGGTTAAACGTTCATATAAGTGTATAAAGAAAGTCACATGTGATACTGGATCCAAAATGTGAATGAAATATATTTTTTTCTTTGTGGGGGAACAAAATAAAATGAATCAAAAGAAAATTTGCTTCCATCTTCGCTATAAGTAATGTGTTAAATGTTGTGTGTTCCTGTAATGTCACATTATGTTGTATAGTGACAGTCACATTCATTGCAGTAATGTGAAACAAACAAAAACAACGATGAATGTGCCTCTACCATTTGATTTTTAATAGCAGGCTTAGAATTTATTATTTATATATAACATTTGATATGTCTTGTTTTTTTGCCTCTCCAGGTTTGGATTTAAACCATGATGAACTATTCGAGGACGTTTCATTTCTTCAGGCTACTTCAAACCAGAACTATGTCCCAGACGCTGTGCTGCCACCTGGCGAGCCTTGGCTCCACGGCGGCCCCTCCCGAGCACAGCTGTCCATCCCTTCCTGCCTGTGCCTGTGCAGCGATGACGGGTCTGAGATGTCTGTTCCTGGATCTTCTGGCGAGGGGCAGATGGGAGAGATGAAGGTGTACGCCAAGTGTCACCTTCAGCAGGGAGTCATGTTTGGGCCATATCTAGGGGAGGTGTGCAGAGGACAAATGCCGACTAACCTCAAATACGCCTGGGCTGTAAGTAGGCTGGTTTGTTCAGATGTAAAGAGCCAGTTTTGAATTAAGCTGTGACAAAAAAAAAAAACTTGTGCCAAAATCACGTTCAAAAGCTGCTGTGTTTGTGAATTGTGCTGATAACTTGAGGGAATTCCATAAAGAATTGGTTTTAAAAATATTGAACATACACATTGCTCTCATCTCCAGATCAGGGATGATGCTGCTTTTGTCTACGTTGATGCCTCTGATGAAAACAGATCTAACTGGATGCGGTGGGCATTTTTTTGTTGTTGTTACTTGTTGATTACAGTATTTATCTGACAGATAATCTCTCTATCTCAGTTACATACTATACTTGTTTGCTCTGTGTATCAGGTATGTAACGTATACCAGCAGTGAGGAGGAACACAACCTGGTTGTCTTCCAGTTTTACCGTCGCATCTACTACAGGGTTTCCCAGCCCATCACAGAGGGAACCGAGCTCAGGGTCTGGATTGGCAAGGATTATGCCACCTTACTGGGCCTGGGGATGGGTGAGATCCCTCGCTAGTGCATGGACAACATAATGCAGATTATTTTCAGTTTTTCACACGTTATTTTTCAGCAGTCAGTAGACGTAAATTTAAGTTGGCCGACATCCTCTGCATTTGTTTTTCTGGTGGTGCAATACAGGTGACAATGTGAAATGTGAAGTTGGAGACAAGGAGACAGTTCTACGCCTCCTGCAGGACATCCAGCTGGTCACTCTACCAGAGCCAAGCAGCTCTTCTCTTTGGTCAGATCACAGCCAGTCACAGAGCCCCATGCCTATGATCAGTGATGTGACGACAATGTCAAACCCAGACACAGCGAGTGATTCAGGCATGATTTCCTCCCTGATCTCCTTCCCGTCCCCTATCTCTCAAGCATATGATTTTATGCCTGGAACTGAGAAACTACTGAGTAACCCAACCGCCCCACAGAACAGCCCGTGGTACTTTTTTGGGTTTGAGCCCGACCCAACAGGTCGGCCTTTGGACCGGAGCACTGTGGTGTGTAAGGTGTGCTTAGAACATGTGAGCTGTGGAGGAGGAGCAACAGATCTTCAAAACCATTTGAGCAACAAGCACCACATCAGACCCCATCAGAGCAGCTACAAGGACCGGAGTCTTCCCCTAACGATGGGTACGATAGGTAACTATTACTGACTACTGTATGCTTGCATCGCGCAGTTAATAACAGTATACCAAAGTTGCAGTGAAAGTGAACAGAAAGGGACAGTTTTTCTTCAACCTTATTTTCGTAGATGACACCTCTGTGATAAAGTCCAATAGACCAAAAAGTGAGCAGTCTGACAGGCTGTAAGCAAACCAGTATAATTTAGACAAATTATTCATATCATATTTTTTGGAGGTAAAGCTAAAAGTGACCAAATTTAAATATTTTCTGGAAAATTCGTCACAAGCAATTATGCCAAATGTGGAAAGTTAAACCACAAGTGTCTGATGTATGTTTACAAAGATGTTAATGAATTTTTGCAGTTCATCTTTGATTTGTGTTTGGTTAAACTGGTTAGATAGTTCACAACCTCTCACTTCATCTTCCTTTAGTCTACAAGTAGTTCTACTTATTTTTCATGAGCTCTCGTTGGAGAACACATTATGTACTCAACCTGAAGGTGTTTTGCTAATGTTAGGAGGCTCTGGTCAAAATTGGAGTTAGAAAGTCGTTTTTCAAACCAAAATTTACAGGTTTATCCAGCAAACTGGTGTCTAGTATATCAAATCGATCTACAACTCAAATAGGATTTATATTTGATAATTGAAAATCTGTTCTTTTTCACAAAAGGTCAACAGCGCTCCCAGTTGGTGATGGCAAACAGTGGGCTGGTGAGCACATTTCCAATTGTATCGTCACAGACGATACCGGGGGTTGTGACCAATGCCATCGCCAACTTTCTCATCATGGATCTCCAGCCACCAGCTTTGGTAGAAGGGGAAGGCTTCAAAAAGCTGATCCATGCCCTCCTGCCTTCCTATAAGGAGCTGCCTTCACCAGGTCAGCTTGAGAAACTCCTGAAAGAACACCATGCCAAAGGCAAGACAAGCCTGGCACAGCTGCTGAGGAGCAAAATTGACATTGGAGAAAATGAGGAGATATCTGACCACACTGCTCCCATCGAGTTTGAGCCCAGGAGACGATGGCGAAGTCCTAGCCATTGTAGGGAAGTTCCCCACTTTGTCACTTTAAGTGTAGATGTTTGGTTTTACAACTGGCAGGGCAACACTGACAGGTACCTCACCCTCTGGGCACATTACATAGACTGTAATTTTCGCTTTCAGAACCTGGCTCTGGCAACCCAAAGACTGACAGAGAGTGGGGTCAAAGACTACAGCCTTCGAGCAGTGGAGGCCCAAGTGAAGGTGATGGCCCAGGAGTGGAGAATCTCACAACCTAATATTGTTTTGCTCGGAGGAGAAGGAATGAACAAGATGAGGCTGGGCCCGATGAAAAGCACCAGAGGTGGAGAGGCTCCGGGAAGTGTTCCTCACCCGAACTCAACAACATTTCTTGAGAGGGAAGACTCCGTGTCACCTGAGGAACCACATGGCTCGGAGCACGGCCACTCTAGTGAAGGACTACCATCTGTGCCGTGTTTCTTCAGCGCTGTCCAAGGCTGCATTGAGGAAGTAATGTCACATCCTGTCATCTCAAAGACCCTCAGCCACTTCCAGGGTATACTCTCGACCTTGTTCCTGCCACATGCTAATAACAAAGGCTTGCATCAGCACCAAACCCATACCCAGAATCTATTGCAGACTTTGACGAGACAAGAACGGGCAGAGCTAAAGTCATGGGCTCACAGCCGACCAATGTGGAATAAACTGTACTCTCTACTAAGCATGCTCATCAAATATAAAAGCCTTTTCTGTGACATGATAAAAGAGACAAAAGGTGATGGTTTGTCTAAAGAAGATACTTCTTCAGAGTCTGGCAGCTGCCATGCGAACTCCACCTCGAACACATCCTCAACAAGCATTACGACTTTGCGGTCAGATTGGAAGGTTCTGGAGGAACTATGTCTGGTCCTCAAACCTCTGGACGTGGCATGTCGAACTCTCGCCAAGGAGGCATTCCCTCGTCTGTCCCTCGTCAAACCCATTCTCACCGGCCTGCTCTCTCGCCACCTTGTGTCAAGATCAGGAGATTCATCATCTATCCTGAAGGAAGTGAAGAGGATGATGAGGAGAAACCTGGCAAGCTGTTATGACAGCCCTGTTGTCAACAGGGTTCTGTGTGTGGCATGTTCCCTTGATCCCCAGTTTCATGGGATGGGTTTCATGGAAGAGAAGGTGAGTCATAGAGTTAAAATGCAGGGAGCTGACTTTGCTAAACCCAGCCCCCTTAGTAACTGTTGTTATGCCTGCTGAGGTTACTGTTTTTGCACAACAGTTTAGAAATGTAAGAACACTGGCTGAGTTACCACTGCAATGCTTAGTAATATTTGATATAATGGGTAAAGCACGCTTCTCATTTCCTGCTGTAGATGCTGATTTTGTCATCTGAAATTACTATTTACTGACTTACCCTAGTCTTCCTGCGTTCTCTACGTGACTAAAACTGTTAACTGCTTGCATTGCATGGTTGTCTGTTTTTCCTGTGGTTCTGATCTGTTGGTTTACGAGCTGTAGTTTCCCCAGTAAACACACAATGACGTCCTCAGCCCCTTGAGAGAACCGACACTCGGCTGTAGGCACCAGTCCCACTTATCCCCCTTTCTCTTGACATCCATCCATCCATCCATCCATCTTCTTCCGCTTTATTTCCCATCAAAAGACATTTTGTGCTAATTTGAGCACCACCTTTCCCACTGAAAAACTTGTTAGATTTACTAAACATGGAGAACCAAAACCAAAAAACTTTTGAGGATTTCAAAAAGCACTATAAACTAGACTATGAATCTAAATAGGCATTAGATGCCAGCTGTCAGCTCTGGACAGTTTGAGAATTGAGGTTTAATATCCCACCCACATGCGTGCAAGTCTGACCTTGAATATTTTAAGTAAAGCTTGTATGTCTTGGGGGTTTCAATTTTGTTTTGGAATACATGATGCCTTCACCCAAAAAGGAAAATTCAGTCATTAGCTATTCCCCATGTCGGTCTAGTCAGGTTAGGGTTATAAGTCAGGTTCAAAAAACAACATAAAAGGGCTCCTTACAGCTTTCCTGGTGTAATCCAAGTCTCTGAAAGCCCTGAGGTCCAAAATTAATTTGGAAAATATATATAATATATAATAATGTCTTGTCAAATCAATTTGGGGCTTAAGAGCTTCTTGAATTTTGGATCAGGCTGGAAAAGCTAAATGGATGTTATTTTATTGGGGGGTTTTTTGTTTGTTTTGTTGACATTTACTTGCCGTAAAATTGTCCAACTGTGACGCTCCAGAAATGTTTTGTGGACAGCAAACCGTCACCCAACTTTCCATTGGCATGGAGGTGAATATATAATGAATACATTTAGATTTTTAGGTGAACTTGTCCTTTTAATAATTAATATGTAGTAAGACATATCTGTTCTCCATCTAATGTCCACTTCTGATGCTAATGCTTGAATGTCACTAGCCAAGAGTCGGAACTACATTAAGTTTCGAGGCTGCCTTCTTGCTCCTCTATGTAACTCAATGATCCCTTGACTAACTCAACCAACTAACAAACCAATCATAATTGAAATAATAATGTGTGAAGCACAGACTACCCAGGAACCCAAATTAAATCTTTTTGTTGTGATTGTTTATAAGGAGCAGACAGCCACTTTTGACTGGCTGAAGAAAGAGGCCGTCAGGATTGTGAAGGAGGACAGGAAGAGAAGCCAAGCTAAGAATCAAAGCCAGTGCAAGAGAAGCCCCTCACCTGGTTCACCTGAGTCAGAGAGTGACTTCCTGAGGAGGAGCAAGCGCCTCAAAGAATCCCGCCCAATCAACTTCAGAGAGATTGACGATTATGAAGAGAGTGATGCAGGAGAGGATGATGACAGCGAGTGGGCAGATCCTGGCTCTCAGGCTGGGCTCTCTGGTATGGAGTTCCTCCTGGGAGACCTGTTCTCCTCTGCACCCCGGAGCAGGCAGAGTTCTGTGGAGGAGTCTATAGACATGGAGATGTCTGTATTCCGAGCCGACAAGGGGACTTCTCTGGGGGTGGAGCCCCTGCAGTGGTGGAGGACGAAGGCGGTGCAGTTTCCACTGTTGGCCACAGTGGCACGGGCCTACCTGGCCGCCCCGGCAGTGGCAGGAAATGCTGCACAGGACTTTGTGCATGAAGGGGCTGGAGCCACATGCAGAAAGAGAGCCAATATTCCTCCAGAAAGTTTGGACTCTATCTTGTTTCTTCACCACAACCACTTGCCCACCGTTGAGAGTGGGCACACAGCAGGACGAAATGATGACCCGAAGAGTGGGATGGACAAGGTCCCATGAACACTCAAAATTATATCAATTTGTTGGCTCTGACTTCAACTGAGCTGCATTTGTAGCAATTAACCCTCAACCAAATTCAAACCTGATTCAAACCAAAGTCCTGAAACATAGTTGGTGGAAAGGGAGAAACATTTTTTTGACAAAGGAAGTCTGGGACTAAGAAAGAGAAAACCAGTTTTGTTCAGTGTATTGTTCAGACTGTTATACTTCTGATTTGCATTTAACTCAGCTGTGTGTATTAACCTTGTAGCGCCTTGTGCCTTACTTCTTTTAGATACAATCATACAGTAGATTGTTAAGCGTTCCTAATTGTTATTTTCTACCCTTTCTAACAAATGTATGTAACTGTGACTACAAGTGTTCATGTCTGTGAAAAGATATGGTAGATGAAAGTCCTCCATGGTAGCATACTGTGAAACTACCATGTGCCTTTTGCATTAATACGTTTTTGTGTTATGAAACACTGGTTAAGAGATTACCTGATGTTTATTTTGACAGTAAATCGATCACCTGAACCTAAATTATGGTTCAGGTGATCACGTGACAAGTGACACTTTTTTCAGCACTACATTGTACACTGTTAACGGAATGGATGAAGCTTATTAGCACAAAGTCTGTATTGTCTTAGACTGTGATTTCTCATTCATGTTTACTGGAAAATAAAAGTCCACATGCTGAACAATGCTTTAAAGTTTAATACTAATATTTACGTATGGTTAGTGTTCCATTAGGTTTTTCTGCTGTGTTGCACATACTCATGTACATGCAAATAAATGTTTTTTTTCCAACGTCTTATTGTAATGTAAATCTACCAATCAACATACTTTTCAAAAATAAAATATATTAACATTTGAGCAGGGTCATGAATAATACACTGTATATTAACACAGCACATTACGCAGCACAGTAGTATTATCTCTGCTGTTAACTGTGTAGTAAGTTTGCTGATGTAATATATATATACACAGTAGTATAGCGTGCAGCATGTTACAGCTAAAAGTTGTTTTGTTTTGTTTTTAAATTTGCAGATCCATAAGTAAATTGACTTGACTATTGTGTTGCATATATAGCTACTGAAGTTAGCATCTTAATTCACTTGCCCCGGGCCACCAAGTCCAAAGCTCTTGTGCTAGTGGTGAAAAATCCAACACTGGCCCCCAAGAACCCAGCCAAAACCACTGGCTGCACGGCTAACTGAGCTAAGTTGGTAACAGCAGCTAAAGTTTTTAGCAGTAAGCAATTGAAATTGACAGGTGGCCAAAGTTCTTACAGATTGCATCTTAAAGTAATCCAAAAAAATGTATCCAAGACAATTTAAAAGTTTTTCAAAAATGTTTTTTTATTTATTATTATTTTTGATAATACAAAAAAAAATATAAAATGCAAACAGATTAAAAAAAGTCATACAAAATGCTGTAATCTATCTTCTAGTTAAAAAAATAAATCAGGAACTGAAAGTTAGTAGAAAAAAAAATGTTTTTTTAATGAAAATGTAAAATACTATTTATACTTGTGCTAAATACACGTTTATCCCTTTAACCTGTTATCTGTAGATCTATAACTTGGCTTCAGCCATTTTGGTGCCAGTCTGGGCGCTTTCCTCTCTTTGGTGGGCTAGTTTCCTGCAGTGGATGAAGACGTAGACCGGATGTATGAACACCAGCAGAGTGAGGAGAGTCAGAGCAATGTCCACCTGTAACAGATCAAAACACATTTTACCTGTTGGCATGCTGAACATTTTGAAATGGATCCATCGACTGCTACAGCAGGACAGACTGCTCTCTCCCTTAAACTCTCTTGAGCACCTACGTAAAAGGGGTCTCCTCCCAGAGCTCCTTTGACGAGTGCAAAGCAGGGGTACTGCAGCAGAGAGAAGACAGCAGATATGGACATCACCATGCCGTACAGCTTCCCAAAGTGACAGGCTGGAAAACTGAAGGAGAGGGAGAGACATGTCATTTCACAGGTATGTCTATGACTTGGTATCCATCTGTTATGTAACCAAAAACAATTACAGAGTTGCAAATGTTCAAAAAGTCTCTAGTCTCTTGTCACAAATGCACAAAAGTAGATTTGAATGCAATTTACTGAAGGCGCTTCCAATAATAGTCAAATGTGAACAACATAAACCAACAAGGCAATCTGAGAGGGCGACCGTGACCACTACAGGAGAACAAGCTGCAGCTTCACCCACTCATCCCAGACCTCTCTTATGCAGCACAGAGAGAATTTAGGGTTCTGTCATCTGCTGCATGTTTACAGTTTGAACTCTGATCTGAATAGCAAGCCACATATGCAGCGGACCCTGGTTCAGATCCCAGCCAGATGACCTTTACTGCATGCCACACCCTCTCTCTCTCTCCCATTTCCTGTCTATCTACTATCAAATAAAGGTGTCTGTGCCTGGAGAAAAAAAAAATCTTAAAAAGAAAAATGACCTGAAGACAATCTTTGTACCCAAGTGGTGTTCAACTTCCATGGAAATATGAATAAAGGCAATATTTCCCTTTTTCTAATGGCTTTAGGGAAAGTCACAGGATTTAAACATTTAAGGCATTTTCTCTGATGTTTATACACAGTTTTGGGTGATTTTTGACCCACAAAAAGATTAAAATCGGCGTGTTTGTTTTGTTGACAATTTTCCCCTACCACTTTAAATCATTTTGCTGTGTTTGCAAAAGTTAAATAAAAAGTAAAATTTTTTTTCTTTCTTTAAAAAACGAAGAATGGCCACTGTCAAATTGTGGAATGCATCTGGGGTCCATCACAGACATTTTGGGCCCCCCATTGCAACTTTCCATAGTACACACTTCTGTTGACTTTACCTGAGGGAATTACCCACAGTTCATAGTCCTCTGACCTTAAACACAGTGTTACCAGGAGGAGCCTTTAAATGTCTGATGATGACACATACAACTTTGAGGAATTGTGGAACTTTTTCACCTGAAGCCTCTGACTGAATATGTTCATATTTGTATATATTTTACGTTTATATATATGAAAGTCTCAAACTACTATTAATGCCATTTTGATTGCTTGCAGCCTCTCACAGACAAACACTTGCGGTCAAGTAAGTGTGTGACAGCTCAGGGGGTGTGGCTTTAGGTGAGGCCTTTTAGCTCAGATTTTGAGTCATGATCCAAAAACCCGGGATCCTACAATTACCATAATGCCACGCAGTAGAAAAAATATTCAACCTGGTATATAGGCAGGCATAATAGACTAGGGATCCAAAGTATGTGACTGTGCCAACCCCAATCCAAAATGACTCTGACGACATCATAGTGAGCTTTCCACAAAGGTCTAGTTGTTTTTAGACATTTTAATGCAGAACTACTACCTAGTTCATATTAAATGATATCAAACATAGAAAATCTACATGGTCAGAGGGGAACATAAGTTCATAAGTCACCTCAAATAGTTACAAATCTGTGTATTTATGTGTAACAACTCAGTAAACGTTACAGAACTAAAACATCAGGTCACATCCGTCACAGTTCCTGTTTCTTTTATTTTGCCCAGTCCATGTGTGTGTGCGCATGTGACATCTACTCACGCGATGTTAATGAACGCTGCGTTTCCCCCATAGAGGAAGGAGCGATTGAGGACTTGAAGAACAAAGGTGAGGTACTGCAGCGGGAGGAGAGGAACGGAGGCGCACACGGAGAACAGCAGGCACTGCAGGGAGGTGAGGAACAGAGAGAGAGAGGAGGAGCGCAGGTCCGCCTCCCGCTCAGTCTCTCCTGCAGGAGGGAAAATGGTCAATAAGTAATGAATAAAGATGCTATTATACAAACACACACACATCTGCAGTTAAAACACCAATCATTGATTCACCAGGAGCCAGAGGCTTTCCCTTGTGTCTGTCCATAATGAGCCCGTTCCAGGGAGCACACAGCACTCCACACAGCTGCGTCATGGCAAAAGCATTGATGTACTGACTCACTGCAGGAGATGAGGTGGAGTGAGAGAAGAAGAGGAGGAGAAAAAAGTAAACAGTAGTTGGTGTGAGATAATGAGTAAAAGGAACGGAAACGCTTCATTTCACAGCCAGCTGATAAGTGTGTGCGATAAAACGAGTGATTCTGATGCTTACCCAGGCTGGAGTCATTGTCGGCCAGTCGGTTGAGCATGGGGTTGAGCGTGCCGATGAAGAGGTAGTGTCTCAGCTGCATTACAGACAGCCACACCAGGTGCCACAGGAAGAACCAAGACAGCACACAGCTCCGGAAACTCGCCACTAAACACGTGGAAATTCACAGGGATTCTGACATTAAGTTGATGGGGAAACGATGAGGTCTCTCAATCAAACGGAGACAAAAGTGTGGGATCATCATTGCAAGTCAAAATCCATTTACCCAACTCAGGCAGAAATGTTCATAGATTAGGCAATTCTGTAGCTCTGTACTTAAAGCTCTATTCACATTACATTTAGTGACGTTCCTGGGAGTTTTAGTGACAGGCAGTCAAATGAAACCAGTGCTGATTACATTAATGAAAACTATCATAAATGTTTGGCAGTGACCTTTTTGTCTTGACTAAGATGGGACAATGACGCACTCAAAATAGATCTTTAAAAATGAAAACTATGACGAAACATATGTTTTCTTTTTGTTGACGAAATGAGAAGGGACTGAAGTGTTAGTGCCGGGCTATTGGACATTGAAATAATTGTGCGACTGTCTGTCAAAATATAACCAATTCATCCCTGTCAGTGATTGACTTGTGCAGATCTCTTCGATGCTGTCTCAAGTTAGACAGCGACAACAACCTGATGGTCGGCAAAAAGAATACATTTATGGACACACTTTATTTATGATTTGGCAGAAAAGGAAAACAGTGCAGTAGAGAACACAGCCCAAGTGGGAAGAAATCAGACAAGCTGAAGAGACAGCTGAGGGCACCAAATGTGTTGTGTATGATTTCTGAGCTCTACAGACAGCTGGGAACATTAATCTGCTAATTGTTTAAGCGTCAGTGTGATTTTAATGGTATTATTTACGAGTCATTCGCTACAGCCTGATCAAACTGTCTGATATGTTTGAAAAACATGAAGCTGCTGATCATACAGACACTAGTTAAATGAGTTTAAAGAGAGAGATTGTGACGAAATCAAATCAACACAAGACAAAACTATGAGGATAAAAATGTCTAAAATGTGACTAAAACTAACATGCACTTTCACCAAAAGACTAATCACTAAAACTGTTAAAATTTAAACTGAATGGCACACACCATTCCCTTCAACAAATTACAAATTTCTCTTGGTTTGAGTTAACGTAAGAACCCAACTGAACAAAGCATATCACAAAGGTTTGGTTATTTCTAGATCATTTAATGCAGACATGTTGCATAGTATATCTTTAACTTCATGCCATGCTTCCTTGTTGTTCTTTTCATAGTCACACTAATGAAGTTGGAATTTATTAATATTATTCAGGTTTCTGTACGTTTTTTGTCTCACTTCTCCTACACATTTTGAGCGACAATATTCAGCTTTGTCAACAACATTTTTCCCATTCATTCTTGTGGGCAATTTTTCAAATTTCGTTCTGCTACTACTTCAGTATACATTCTGCTAGACATTTTTCTAGTTGATAATTGACCATTCAATTCAGTGACTTCTCAGCAAAAAGCCCTTATGTGCCCTGGTTTTGCTTCTGGAAATTGAAGATCTTTGCCCTGACAGAAGATTATATTTAGATTTTGGGCAGTTGGCTGGACAAAACACACACATTTTAATATTTTTTAGTTTAAATATTTAAGTATTTGTGTTCTGTTTAATTGATCAACCATGTTATCCACACCTGACGATATGTATGTGGAGGCAACAATGAGGATAAGTACCTTTTCCTGAGTCTTGGGCCTCTGTCCCATCCTCTGGTGCTAATGGAATGCTGTCCCTCCCACTGGACTCCTGTGAAGCTGCCATGGCACCTTCCCTAATCCTCTCAAACTGCTCCACGTTGTAAGTGTTGCCCTGTCCACAACTCGGTCTGTCCATCAGGAAAATAAATGTCATGTCTCATCCGTGAAGATGATCTATATGAAGAACTGCTTCAAAGACAAGCTGATGTTCTCACCCATAGGTGTAGTATTGTGGCAAAGGGTAGGGGATGTGGGTTCTGGGCATCAGCAGGAAGGTCCTCAACAGGTGTATGATGCTACAGAAGGACAAAACAAGGAAGGAGGTGCGGAGAGAGATCCCCTGTTCATACAGAAGCTGGAAAGCAGAGGAAATGGGCTTGGTTAGACTTAAAGAATATGGAGTTGATGAACATGTACATGCAAAAAAATCAGAGAAAACAAATGTATTTCTGAGAAACACAGAGCAGCATGACTTCAAATGATGAATTTCGACTGCATTACCAGCCACAAGTTTTGATGCCATTATCTTCAGCCATGCCTGAACTCAGTCACTACGTTGTCCAGCACATTGCGACAGCCATTTTGAAGCGAGTGTAAGCCACCATCCTACAATGCAATTGCCCTGAATAGGATCTGATATTGTATATTAACTACCCATCTAGTAAATAATTTCAGTTACTGGTAGAACAGCAGTATAAAGGAGACACAGTTTCGTCAATCCTCCGCCTTTGTTCACACAGAACCAAGCAGCTCTGACAAAGTTACTTTTTTTGCAAAAAAATTACCTAATTACATAATCGCCATCAGTAAACAGGATGCTGTCTAACTCTCTCATTTACAGGGAAGGACTGTCCCCCGCACTCAAAGGGCAATGTGAATGGAACCAGTGTTAATGCTGGCTCAGGTGTGAGCTGGTTTTCAGGATGGGGGCCTTAAAGAGACAGGAGCTAAAACAGAGGTTTTCTAACAGAGGCTGAACCCAGAGCTGCAGCAGTATGAGAAAACTGATGCGTTCTTTGAGCATTAAAGTGTTTACACTTATTCTAGTTGTGACCCAAAGTAAAATTATGAACCTGAAAATTTGCAAAATACATTTCCTTTAATGAATCTGCTGACATGGCTGCACTCCTTTACCTTGAAGATGAGAAACACCGTAGAAGAAGAGTCAAAGGCACCATTGTAGAGGGTGATGATGGTGGAGCGATGAGCAGCGAACAGGTTTCCCACCTGCCCGACACACAGAGACACAATTTAGCTGTACAAAATTAATTACCCGAGATTTCAAAGTGGGCTTGAAATCTAATTTAGTTTGGACAGACTTTCATATAGAAAAAAAAAATCAGAATTTACCTGCATGTTGGTAAGAAGGAGCAGGATTCCTCCCACAGCGATGCATGACAGCGCAGGAAACAGCAACTCTGAAAATGCTAGGAGGCAGTGGAAGACAAACACCAACACCTTTATAGGCCTGTTAACATTGATTATGTGCTCATAACATGACTGTAAACCCATCTGCTCGACATACAGTGATGGATTCCAGGGTCACATTGTAGTGAGAGACGCAGAGAAGGTGAAACAGCTGAATCACAAGCAGTAATGTGCATGTGTTTGGTCTGGTCGCAGTAATGATGATGGGTTGGCTACTGCATGAAAATACATTTTCAAGACAAACTTAGGAGTTAAGTGAGGGTTTTATATTATTAAAGCACGCATTACACTGTATTGTAGTAACTTGCATGGTCTTTCCTGTGCTAAACAAGTAGCCTTAGCCCCAGTTGGTGCACTAAAAACAAGCATTGCTAAATACTGACACATCAATATAGAGTCATCTTTGCTATACAGCTAACTAGCTAATGAACAAGCTAACTTATGCACCAACTTTATTAAGCCACATGGTTGTTAAGTACATCTTAAAAGCCAAATGTCCACCTGCACAACTGGTATGTGTTTACAATATCAACCAACAAACACAACAATGTAATGAACAAGTTAGCCTCGGCTGGATGGCTAGATGGAACATTTTGTCAGCCTGCTTTGAGGAAATTTAAGTTAGCACAATGTTACACGGTTAGAACATGAATACCAGATATATCCTATTTTGATATGATAGGATGAGGAAATGTATGTTTTCTTTTTGTTGATGGGCACTAAAATCATAACTTTCACCCCACGTCATGATACACGTTTCCATTTGTTATTTTTCTCGTCATAGTATAGACAAAGTTTAATGAAGTGTTTGAAATGGTCAGTTAATTACTTGACGTATGTTGTGAATGCTTGCGTGTACACCTACCTTCACTGGAAAAGGCCACAAGAAGGGTTCCAGTTGTGTACAAACCTCTGGAGAGAGAAATATGCATCAGTGGCTCGCTGATTTCGCTGAGTCAGACACACTAGAGGGCTGAGAGGTATTTCCACCATCACACATTATATGTACAATGGTAAATATTACACTATGAATGCTGGTGGATCTGAATGGCATCAGATGAAATAACTATTTTGCTTAACCTTGTTATGTTTATCTAAAACATATTCCCTGTCTGAGTGTTTTTCACTGGTAGGCTCTTTAGCCTGATAACCTGTATGACATTATCTGAAGCTATGCCTTCCCATGGACTGTGAGCAATCAATAAGTAACCTAAATTGTCATTGTATAACGCAATAGCTTTAAAAATCAACATTCCTCACTGACCTGGGAAAAAGAGAATAGGCAATTCAATATTGGGATATTGGTGTCAGCGATTCTGTGTTCTTCAGCGTTCTGTTTTTCAAAAACAGTAACCCTATCTATCCTGTGAACAAATAGGACATTTACCCACAGTTTTATTTCAGAATGATGATGCCAATGCTGAAAATACAAGGGTCAGATAGGGTCTGGGGTCAAATGAGGTGGCCTCTGCTGGACTGTAATCTCTCTGCCTCAGTGATACACTCCCTACTTTATCTCTGTCATCCTTACAGACCCCCTTTGACCTAACTGTGAACTACAGCAATAACTGAGCTGCAAACTGAATTATGAACTCTTTTGCAACTTTTTACACCCACTGCAGTTTTGAAGCCTTTGCTTCATTATGTTTTCTGGGGTCAGACTACTGATTAAACTGATGCTAATGTGGGTTTTCAACTGCAGCCTTGAAGAGAAAAATAAGATGAACTCACATTCCCAGCAGCCTGGTCACCGTGGTGCCAAATCGATCAAACAGGTAGCCATTGACTAGATTCAGAAAGTTGTTAAGGAACGAAGCGATGGTGAAGACCAGAGAGAACTGCTCATCCTGTTTACTACAGTCTGTATGAAAGAGAAGCAGAGGTAGGGTGTTGAGCAAACTGGACCATGTCATCTGTTACCCAAGAATAGACCTGTCATGAAAACTACTTTATATTGCTGAATATTCTCATGGTAATACACATATCTTCATAAGTCAATAAGGAAGGTACTGTTCGTTAAGTCAGTAACGTAATTATCATGACAGGCCGTCCCATGTCCTTTTCCATGAAGCCATGGCACAGTGAAGTGAAACCTCATAGGTGCAGTTTTCCCTGAGGTAACCGGTGGCAGTCCGCTACAACATCAACATTGGCCACCAAATATTGATTTTCTATTTTTGGAACTGCAAGTCCTGTTCTTATTCACTCAAGACAGCACACCCATCAGTGAATAGCATGATCCGATACAGTGGATGGTGGTGTGGCTTTTAATTGTCAAACTTCAAAAGCTCACTTTCACCCCTTTGAAAACATGATATTCTGCAATGCTATTTTTAAACATGTTGCTTATGGTGTAGCTTATTTTAATGCTGCTTGCATCAATATTTATTATCATAACAACGAATCAAGTGATGTCTGTAGCGTGTGTGGTGTTTTGGAGTTCTTCTGCCCCCAGTGGTAAAAAAAATTATCAACACAGCTTTAATATTGCCCCTCCACTGAGTGAAGTGATTCATCTGGGATTGTCATGAAACATTGTTTTCTGGTTTGTTTTTTTGTCCTAAAAAGTATACCATCCAAGAAGTGTAGTGGGGGGGGGGGGGGGGGGGGGTGGCCAAAATGCTCAGAGAGCGAAACTATTGCCATCGTTTTTGTCAATCTGTTGTCAAGCTGTGTGACAGAACCAAGGAGGGGTGACGACAATGAAGGAGTCCGATATTGTAAAATTTTACCTTGTTCTCTTTTACTCTAAGACCGCAGCAAAACCAGTATGTTGCCATGGCTTTGCATTAGTGCAGATACTTTGTTCTGAAGTGGTGCTTGAGGAAAATAGAGTCCTCCATCACAAGTGGAACAGTGGAAGCAATGACAGACTGAAGATGGACATGGTAAAATCTTTTTGTTAGCTGCTAGCTGTTTTCATCTAACCCACACATTTCTCTGGGAAATCTACTCTATTTACCTCCATGCTGATATAGTAAAGAGAGCTCCTACTAGAGCTGCTCACCTGTGCCTGTGTCGTTGGTACCTGGGACAGTGGTACACAGCTCACTGAAGTAGCCGTCCTCCTTCAGCACAAACATCAGAGAGGCGAAACCAAACACCACACCGGCAAAGCACAGACACTCCAGCATCCCCGAGGCCAGAGTCAGCCTGTAGCGCAGCCTGGTACCGACCTCGTGCCCCTGCATGCTTCACTGTCCTTCTCCAGGTCGCCAAACGGTTTATTTCCAGTATGACTTTGGTCGCCACAAAGAGTTGTTTTTGTTGTCTCTCTTTGTCTTTTCTGTTTGGCTGATTTCTCTCAGATCAACAAGTGCAGGGTAGTAAAGGTCTCTGTTGGGTTAAGATACAGAACAAAAGCAGGTGTTAAACAGCTTTTCATCCGTCAGTTACAGCCCAGACGGTGTGATATGACAGTATATTTTTCCACGCCCATGTAACAGATGATCCATGACTGAGCAGCATTAGTGAAGCAGTGAAGCAGTGAAGCAGTTTCTTTATAAAACAAGGTCAAATTGTGACATATATGTCACAATCTGACCTTGTTTTATAAAGAAGGACCAGTGGTTAATAGCATACTCAGTGTGGTGGTGTTGAGGAGCAGTTTTATGAGTTTAAGTTGTGAAGATGATCGCAAACAAGTCTGAGAAATCTTGAAGGGAGATAAGAACGAAACAGTGTATGATAAGCTGAGTTACTTTGTCCTCTGCTGCCCCGTTAGAGAATAAGGTGTCCAGTTTATGTGACCAGTCTGGTAAGAGAAGGTTCATTGACTCTGCTCATGCTGGTTATATCCCAGAGTCCATTCTAAGAACGTCATTCTGGCTCAGGTTTACATTACTGTCAGAGAACTCCTAGAGCTGCTCAAACAGTGCATAGATATTGTAACAGCCACTGGGGCACTAGCTATGAGAGCGCCCCACTCAAATTATACAGGGACATGAGAACACACACGTGCCTTTAAACAAAGTCAAATTAATTGTCTTTTGTCTGCTATCTCAAACAGAAGCAGAAAATCAATTATTTGACTCTTAAAAGTGTCACCTGGTAATATCAGTCTTAGTAATTTCTTCTTGATTTCTAGAGCCACTTGTTGCAGTGGTGGAAAATCATAATTATAATCATAGGTACATTTATAAGAACAACATTATTATATGCTCCAAACACAATAATAATGATAATGCTGTAATATATTACTATATATATTACATTGAATATTAAAAACAACTATAACAACTCTGTCAGGGACCATTCTGAAAAGTATATGTTTATTTTTTATACTATCTTTCTTTCACAATTATTTTTTATTGACAAATTGACAAAAAATATATACTTTCACCAGATTAATTAAGTACATTTTTTCAAGTACTCTGAAGGAAATATTGTATTTCTTACACTAGGCTATCTATCAGGTTTAACTAAAGGGGTGGGTCATTTAATGGGTCATTCATTCACTGATGAGGAGCGAATGGACTTTGCTTTCCAGAGTCATGGTCAGGTCTATCGATTCTAGCTTTCACAAGCCTCTGTCACATGCGGGACCAATTTGTCAGACTAGACTGACATGCCTCCTGTTCTCTCTCTGCTGCCAGGAAATGGAGAAGGGGAATGGCAGTTAAATATGGAATAATATGAATTACATAGGTCAGAATTGAATGTTAAATATGATCTTCAACACATCCAAAAAGTTACACACACAGTCCAGGTTCATAAAATAGAATCTGAGTTTATGATCGTATGCCTGTCAACTGTGCATTCGTGCACTATCACATAGTCAGGGATCAGATTGGAACCTGAATGAATGGCCAGTTGTTTACCTTCTGTTTTCTTGCCATTCTGTTAATAAAGTTTTTGTTATTTTTTAAAATACTATTTAAAAAAAAAAATAGAATGTTGATGATGATAGAATATGATGTCACACCAATAAAGTAAGGCAACGGAATGTGTTGACATCACCAGGTGGCTTTGATGTTTATTTACAGGTGCTTGTTCCACTGCATGATAGTATCACTCAGGAGAGAACACAACTGCCTTGACACAGTAATTTCTGTACTGAAGGAGACAACAGGTTAAACAATGCAGTCAGAGTACCAGGACAAATTCACAGTCTCAGCACTGACTAATTTTTACCTACCGAAAGGGACAAGAAATGGTCTGACCAACAAACAGATGGAAGATCCACCGCAGCCCCCACAGCCCCTTGTGCAGCCCAGACTAAAAGGGCAGACCACAAACACTTTGACCCACAGGATCCCAAAAATGACCACTGAGTATCAGGAGGAGTTCCTTCCTCCAATCAACAAGTCTATTGTCACAGTCCCACCAGTACCAGATTGTCACGAACTAAAAGGGACTGGAAACTTTCCAACTGACATACAGATGGAAAATTCACTTTGGGCCCTGAAGCCACCTTTGCAGCCCATAAATAGCACCTATAGCGATCTGTCACACGTTGCAGGGGAGCAGGTGGTATCCATGGTGGACAGTAAAGGATTGGTTGTAACCAACAGTGACTCCAAGCCAGATCGCTTACAGGAAAGACTGAAACCTCTCACAAGCTACAGATCTGATTACTGCAACCATCCAGTACAGCCCTGGTGGCTTGAGACTTCCAAAGAAGAACATACTAGAATAATGGAAAGTGATTTCAGCCTGGTACCTCAAGACAATGCTCTCTGTCAGCAGATGAAACCCATAGAGGTCCCATTTGGGCCCTCCTGCCTCCCACCAATTTCCAAAACCAACTTTGTGTTAAAGGATGCGACCACACAGGAGGAACAAGCCATAATGGCTCTGATGGAGATGACAGATGACAAGAGGAAGGCAATGCTTGAGGATATCTCTGTAGATGATTTCAGTTTCTGTCGACTGTATGTGATGAAGGAGAGAGAGCTGAAGGAAAAGGGTCATAGCATAGCAGACGAACTCTGGGCTAAACTGGAATCTGACAAATTATTCTGGGAAGAGGTCAAATTAAAGGCTCAGAAGAAAATACAAGAACATATCACAATGCTGGATGACAAAGTCAACCTGGCTGCTCTTAAGTCCTCCAAACTCCCGCCCATTTCCAAAACCACCTTCTTGGCAAAGGATGCACCCATGAAGCTTGAGACATCCAAACAATTTGTTTTGGACAACCAGGACGCAATAATGGGTCTGATGGAGATGACGGATGAGGAAAGGAGGGGGGCAATGCTTGAGTCTATTTCTGTAGACTGTTTCTGCATCTATACTCTGTATGTGATGCGGGAGAAAGAGCTGGCGGAAATGGCAACGTGTCAGAGCAAAGCAGACAAACCTTGGGCTAACCTGGAGATGGCAGATAGGGAGAGGAGGACTCCAATACTTGATCCTACTATTGCTCATCGACTGCATACGATGCGGGAGAAAGAGCTGAAGGAAGAGGCAGAGCGTCGGAGCAAAGCGGCCATGCTCAAGGATGACATGGAAGCGGACAAATCATTCTGGGAAGAGGGAGAACTACAGCTTCAGAAGGAAAGAGAAGAAAGTACCAAAATACAGAAGTTCAATTTGAACACAGTGGCTCAACAACATGCTCGCCATCAGCAGATGACAGCCTGTGAGGTCCCTATTAAGCTCTTCGACCTCCCATCTGTTTCCAAAACCACCGTAGCGACAAAGGAAACATTCAAGATGGAGGCCAACAAGCGGCTAAGCAACTCACCGAAGGCCCCGCAGCATCCCAGATACGGCACTTGGAACGTACCCGCTTGTTGGCCCAGGAAGACTAGATCTCCGATCACTAAACTGCTGAATGCTCGCAACAACGTCGAGCTCATGCAGAGAACATCGCCATCTTCACACAGTTTCAGCTTCACTGAGCTGAGATATGTGTGAACGCAAACAGAGCTGGCGTCTTGTGGCATCCATGAAAACAGTTCACTAGCATGTTACTATGGGTCCCACTCCCCTGCGACCTCTCTCCCGCTCTTCTGCTGCTCCTGTCACTCCATAGGTTGAGTGGTTAGCAGCGGTGCCTCACAGTCAGGTCCTGGTTAAGGTCAGGCCTTCCTGGTAGGAGCTTATATGTTCTCAAGTGTTTGGGTTTTCTCTGGGTGCTCCAGTTCCCCCATGATGATAGTTAAAAAAAATTAGGATAGATAAGGTTAGAATTGCCACCTGTCTTTAGCGGTTAAAACAATAATAATACAAAAATAATGTAATAAATGTAATAATTTCTTACCTGCCATATATTTTAAATCACTTTTGGGTTTTGTCCATTCAATGAAAGATTAATTACCTGGATACTTAGTGGACAACAGGGTAATATTGTACAGCCATTCAGCAGGGAATATTACACTGTTTTCTACTTTGTACAAATGAAATGAAGGCCCTCTTCCCTTAAAATATTATTGATATGTTTATATTATTTAGAAAATTCAAAAACACAAGTCAATGCTTTTTAAAATGTCTTTGAATTTTCTGTTTTAAAGCAACACAATGTAGAAATTGACATTTTGGGCAGTGACAATTAATTAAAGTCAATAGTGATCACTTAAATACACCAACTTTTTAATTAGAATATAAGTTTAATATAAAACTGTAAATAAATTGTATCATGACAATTTTCTCTAGATTGTTAGTGTAGATTGTACACACAAAAAAATGCTTAAAATGTTATGGTTAAAAATGTTCATGTTTCACTTGTGACTTGTAGGCTCCTAAGTGGACCATAAGGTTAAAAACCAAAACAAACTTAAGAAAATTAAAAAAAAAATTAAAACCCAAGTAACTCTGCCAGAGTGTGTAAAATGTTCCCAATCATTAATACATTGAAATGGCCCCCCTACCTTATTTGTAAGAAAGTGGGTGCAAAGGGGGGAAGGGGGATCTGGGGGTCCTCCCCCACAAAATTCTGAATTTGGTAGATGTGATTTCCTGTACTCTGGTGCCTTTTGGGGATGGCCAGCTGGACAAGGGCAATACTTAAATTCAAAGATTCAAAGATTCATAACCTTTTGCTTTCTGACTTTTTGAGGGAGTGACTTCACACAACTACTTGGGCTTCAGGGCCCCGTGACCTCTTGGGTGATTCGGGCTCATTCAATAATCCATCCCTGCTTTGTCTGTGCGCACAAAGTCTCTCATTTATGTGCATGACTCAAATGCTGGCAGACACGGCAGCTGTAGGCAGGTATAGCTATCATGAAATCAGAATCGTCTAGCCTTGAATTATTCATTCATTCATTCATTCATTTATGTCACTTGTTTAATGTATTTAATATGTAAAAAAATAAAAAAATAAATAAACAATTAATGCCTCGGGCGGCTCTGGTTCATTCTCACCCAGTTGTTGGGAACTTTCATCGTCTTCGGATGAGACTTCAAATAAGCAGCCCTACATTATGTCAAAGTTTTCATATGTTCTGGACATTCTTCAAAGTTTTCAAAAGCAGCGATGTGCACTTGGCGTCAGCTTCTCAACAGGGAGCACTCACAGTCGCCAGTTCCTCAGACCTTGCCTTCTCTAGTTTGACAGATGCATTTCCTAGACAGTAGACTGTGAATACAACTAGATGCATCCTGTTATGAAATATAACTCAGTTCCTACACATGCAGCCACCCACACTGACCAACGTTAATGTCAAGATGCTGCTAACATAGTATCAAAGAATGATGATAAAATACCTGTGAGAACAATTCTCAAATGTCAGTTGTTATTTTGATGTATTGTGTTCACATATGAAACTTAACAATAGATACAACATTATCCTCAAAGGTACAGTCAAATCTTATTGTTGTGCTTCCAACCTGTGTTCTGTCTTGTGGTAGCTATGTGGATGGTTGCAGAGTGTGAAGGGATGTGTTCATGTATGGTATGTGGGATAATGTGCCGCGAAAATTAACATAAAGGAACTTAGGAAAGGAGTTCATCCTGAAGGGGGTTATTGAATAAGTATGTATAAGTGTTTTGACCTTATAGGTTGATGGATGACACACAACAATGGTTGATGTGTACAAGAAGTGTATGTGTATCATGAGATGGAGGTGGAGATGATTGGAATAGTGTAAGAGATCATATCTATTCTTGTAACTGTTACAAACTGAATGTATTGTTCCTAAATATCATGAAAGCTGAGGAGATACTGCCTCTACTCAGTCATCACCTGTGCTCTGCTGGTGTGTGAATATGTCTTTAAAAATAAAAGCTAATAAAAGCTTGGTGTTTGACCATCTCTCATCTGCAGCACCACATACTATATATTTTACACTGAAATATCAAAAACTGCTTTAAAAGCTCTGTTCGGGACACTCTGAACTGAAAGTAACACGTTTTTGTTTTTCTTGTTTGTTTGTTTTAATTTTGTTTTTGGATACTTTCACTAAATGTTGCTGACATGTCTGTACTTTTACTTCAGTCAGGTGTTTTTCAGTTGTGATACCTGAATAAACGTCTCCCACCACTGTGTTAATGACTACTGTTGCCTGGATTTATGAAATATGAATTTCCAAATAAAATTCACCGGAATCTAAAAAATAAAATAAGAAAAGATGTCCCTTTTTCCTTTTTCTGAGTCTAGTGTCCCACGCACATGGCGACATGAGGACAGTTATCGCCAGGCGGCTCTGACCATAATCCAGATTAGGTCACTTAATCTGTGAGCACTGGCACATGGCGCGACGTGGACACAAGACATTAGACCATTATAACGTCTGCGGTCATTCATCCTCGAACACAACACGAGTGGACTTTTCGATGTAATTATGAGAGGACAGTGATGTCCATAGACGGTCTATTTCTCTGTGCGGAGGACGCTGAATCCACTCACCCAGCTCCTGGGACAAAACCCGCATCAGTGCTCCGACACCTGCAGTATCAGTCTACATGAAAGGATCCTCACCTCGTCTTTTTCCAGCTCATTCAAACATCCTCCTGTGCGGGGACTCTTCAGCCTCCTTCCAGCCGCAGCGCGTCTGACGGCTCCTCTGTCTCTCTCTCTGCGTCCCGGTCCGCCCCGGTGTCAGCAGGTGGACACATTAACATAAGGCTCTCCCTCAACAGATTACTCGTGAATTACAGGCTAATCTGAGGGATTTTCAGTTACTCAGCCGACATGATGGGGACATTTTAACGTAAGCCCCTGAATCACACACAGTGAATAACTATAAATGCAATGCAAACTCACTAATGAGACCAAAATACACGTGTTGGCTCCTGCTGGGATGTTGTGATTTTTCTTTTATTTTGAAAACACGCTGTTTTTATGATGGTGGCATCATTATGAACTGCTGTCTTTAGACATTTTGGATTTTCTTTTCTTTTCTTTTTTTTTTGTTCCTTTTTTGATCACACTTGCTATCGCTACTGCACACACATACATGACTATCGACCAATTATCCTGAGCGCTTGTTCCCGGTTCCAGTGCTCCTGCGGTCCATGTGGAGCTCTCTACTGCCCTCTGCAGGTCCCCGCCTAGCTTACCTCATTTCTAATTTTAAACTGAGCAAACTCATTGAAAGGCAGACACAATATAACATTGATAGTAAAAAACTGAGTGACAGTGTGATCTTTTGCTGCGAGTCATTATGAGGAGTTTCTGCCCTGCTGGATCAAACTCACGGAACGGGGCAAGTAAGTAATGAAGCATGTTTAAGTTACTAATTGTTACATATAATCTGATGCATCACTCACCACAGTGCTCCAAATTACTGGAAGCAACATCAGCACACAAACGGTGTGTTGTGAGATTAATGATGAAACTTGACTCTGCCACAGTGGAAAGGTGTATTTTTGTAAGATGAATCCTTCTATGCAGTGTGGCAGTCTGATGCAAGAATCCGTGTGGCAGTTGCCAGGAAAATGCAAATAGAACACATAGTACCTACGGTAAAGTTTGGAGGAAGAAGGACTACGAACTGTTCTCCAGGGTTTACACTCCTTTAGATGGGATCAGCTCACCTGAAAAATGAAAATTCTGTCATTATCTACACCATAAAGTCAGGGGAAGTTTTGCAGCCTGCAAAACATCTGCATGGAGCTACTAGTCCAATTTTTAAAATCTACTTCAGTTGTTGAGGAGAATGCTAAATGATAAAGACTGAATTTCTATTTCTTTGGGGTGAACTTCTCCTTTAATGCTACAGAATACAAAGACAGTTTAGTCACAATGACAATTTGAATTTCAACAGTTTGTTGAAGAGCCAAATGTTCCAACATGACCGTACCCCTGTGCCGTAAGAAAGCCCATAAAGACATGTTGCGAGGAACTCAAGTGGTCTGCATAGACCCCTGATCTCAACCCCACTGAACATTGGGATGAATGAGAACCTTGACTACAGGGCTGGCTCGAGGCATAAGCGAACTAAGCATGTGCTTGCCTCTCTTTTTACATATTAAATAAATTGACATAGTGTGACATAAATAAATGAATGAATGAATAATTCAAGACAAGATGATTTTGATTTCATGGTCTTTATGCATCTGTGCCCAGGGGGACAGTAGTTCATAATCCATCACTGTATTAATACAATTTATAATGTAATATTATAGTGTGACATTTGTGTCAATAATTGTCAAGCACAGGTGATTCCATGGTGATGGGAGTGGGGGCCCAAATCGAATTCTGCTTAGGGCCCCCAAAAGGCTTGGGCTGGTACTCCTTGACTACAAATCAGGCCTACTTGTCCAACACCAGTGCCTGACCCATCAAATGCTGTTCTGGTGTCTAACCCATATATATATATATATATATATATGTCATCACCAGTCCTGACATCTTCCCAAAATTAGACATCGGGAAGCTGAGGGAGCGATAGAGAGGGAGAGAGGAGACAATGAAGAAGGTGGAGTAGTAGCAAATTCCGAAGGCTCAAAAAGATACTGCTGACGGAATGTACTGTTTGCTCTGAAGTGTGGTGGAATTAAGAAGGAAGTGTGTACGTAAACGATGCTGGCGAAGGCATGGCGGCCTCCGTGAAAGAAGCTGCTGTTGAGTACCTGCAGGAAAAATGTGACGTACTGCAGGTGGAGGATAGGACAGGTGAAACACACACAGAGGAGGAAACACTGCAGGGAGGTCAGGAAGAGGGCGAGAGAGGACACATGGAGGTCGGCTTGCCACATGGTCTTTCCTGAGAAAGATAAAAGATGATGCTGGGTAAACTGTGGAGTCTTTATAGGAACTGCCAATATAGAAAATACCTAAAGGACAACTCAGACAAGTATAGAAAATGAAGTTCAACCCTTTTATTTTGGAAAACCCTTAAAAGGATTCTTTTGGGAGTGTATAATCTAGGAAGTACTCAAAAGCTCAGCATTTACTTTGACTCACTGTTAGCCATCACACGAGTTCTGTGTTTCGGTTAAGATCTTTAATTCAAAGGAGAACAAAATGGGTTTGTTCGTTGGGGTTGTGCCGCTCTATAACAAAATTAGCCATTTTGTTTAGAGCTAAGAGCGACATATAGCCCAACATTCAGTCAAATAGAAAGCTTTATTCCACACTTTGATTTGAAGAAAGCTAGCCAGCTAACCTGGATCCAGAGGCTTGTGCTTGTGTCTGTCCATGATGAGGCCGTTCAAGGGAGCCACGAGCACTCCGCACAGCTGGGTCAGGGCATAGGCACTGGTGTAGTGACTCACTTGAAAGGAAGGTTAGACAGAAAGGGCAAGTTTAGTCTGGGGGAGGATACTAGCGGTAAATAATAAGAACGGCAAAAAATGTATCAAAACCTATACCATAGAAATGTTACCCACACCAAGGAGTGTAATAAGGTGCGGATCACTGGAAGAAGGCAAGGCAAGTTTATTTGTATGGCACAATTCAGACACAAGACAACTCGAAGTGCTTTACAGGAGCAGACAAATACATTAATTACATTAATTGACATTAAAAACTGCATTCAGAAACAAGTAAGAAGACATAAAAAAACAAACATTTAAACAAGTAGGCTAAAATAGAAAACGTTTAAAAAAGACAAGATTGTAGAATAAGTCACAGTGCAGCTCAAAGACTTGAAATTGCCTCAGTTAAAAGCAGTGGCAAACAGAAATGGTTTTAGTCTTGGTTTAAAAGAAGTGAGAGTTGGGGCGGGGGGTTCAGGGGGTTTGTTCCAGATATGTGGCGCATAGTAACTGAATGCTGCTGCTCCATGTTTAGTTCTGACTCTGGGGACTGAAAGCAGACCGGTACCTGATGATCTCAGAGGTCTGGATGGCTCATAACGTGGCAGCAGATCAGAAATGTATTTTGGCCCGAAACCATTTAGGGCTTTATAAACCAACAGCAGGATATTGAAATCTATTCTTTGATAGAGGAAGTCAGTGTAAAGTTCTAAGAACCGGAGTGACGTGATCTACTTTTTTGGTTCTTGTTTGGACTCGAGTAGCAGCGCTCTGAATCAGCCGCAACTGTCTGATGGAGTTTTTAGAGAGTCCTGTAAAGACACCATCACATTAGTCAAGTCTGCTAAATATAAATGCTGGACAAGTTTCTCCAAATCTTGCCAAGACATAAGTCCTCTCATCCTGGATATATTCTTAAGGTGATAGTAGGCTGACTTTGTAAATGTCTTAGTGTGGCTGCTGAAATTCAGGTCTGAGTCCATGATTACACCAAGGTTTCTGGCTTGGTCTGTAGTTTCCAACATTACAGACTGAAGCTGAGCAGAGGCTTTTAGTTGTTCTTCCTTGGATCCAAACAGTTATTTCAGTCTTATCTTTGTTTAATTGAAGAAAACTCTGACACATCCAATCATTGATTTGTTCAGCGCATCTACTCAGCGTTTGTATGGGAATATAGTCCCCTGGTGATATGGTTATATAAATGTATGTGTCATCTGCACAACTATGGTAGCAAATTTCATTGTTTTCCATTATTTGAATTAGAGCTTGAGGGATCATGTAAATGTAGAATAGTAGAGGCCCCAGAATGGAGCCCTGGGGTACTCCCTTGTGATTTTCATCCGTTCAGATGTGTAATTACCAATAGATACAAAGTCAAGTTAAAAGTTAAACCAATTTAGTGTTGTACCAGAGAGTCCAACCAAGTTTTCCAGTCGGTCCAGTAGTATATAATAGTCGACCATGTCAAACACAGCACTGAGATCCAGTAATACTAAGACTAAAATTTTTCCACTGTCTGTGTTTAAATGAATATCATTGAGGACCTTGACAAGAGCTGTCGCAGTGCTGTGATGTGGTTGAAATGCTGATTGGAAGACATCAAAACAGCCATTTATTATTAAGTAATTGTTCAGCTATTGAAAAACAGCCTTTTCAATTATTTTATGTAAAATAAAAGAGATGTATCTAGATTTCTCTTCTTCAGGAGTGGTTTAATGACTGCAGTTTTCATGGCTTGGGGGAAGACATCTGAGAGAACAGACATGTTGACAATCTGCAGCAGATCTGGAGTCATGCTGTCCGAAACTATTTTTGAAGAACCCTGCTGGTGAAATGTCAAGGCAGCAGGAGGAAGATTTCAAATGCTGTATGATGTCTTGCAGATTTTTATCATTGATTGGATCAAATTGTGTCATGGTATTAGAGTTGACAAGAAAACATGAACAAGTGTGGCACACTCTGGTTCCATATGCATTTTTTCTTTGTTGTGTTGATGTTGATGTGGACCACTCTGTATATCTATCTTCCCTGTGTTTCCTACTTCCATCTGAGGTGGCGATATCATTTATGAGTATCACTCTTGAGGCACAAGAGACTGCAGCCGTGTTCCAGTACTCGTTCTATCATATGCGTAGGTATGCCAGAAACCGATTTACTATCTACCAATATGTAGTATGTCCCAATTCTGTAAGATAAACAAATATGTGGATCCATATTCACAAACATTTGGAGAATCCTCTCAGAGTGCTTATGACTTCTAGCCGAGGAGTCCGAGCTTAACCGTGATTTAGGAATCTTCTTGGACCGCCTCTGATCATGGAAGAAACAGGAGCTTTTATCTTAGGTGGTGCGGTTGAGCCTGTTTCTAGGTGTGACACATTGTTTTTACTCTTGGTAATAAGGAGCAAAGTAAGTACGGTGAAATCGACCATAATCCAATCCTACATATGGAATTTAGTCTCCAAATGTTGGAAAACACAGACCTACTTGTGTAGTAGCCGACTGACATGCTGTTTGAAACTGAAATGCAGTTCAAAAAGATTAGCCACCACTTTGCATGTTTTGGATTTTCCTTTCAAGTAAATAATGACAGCTTTGCAATCCAAATGAGTCCCATTGGAGTTGGAGACCAAAACTGTGCTCGTAATACACATTCAGAAAAGAAACGGAAATGAACCAACCTTCCTCCTTTTTGGGCTCAGGCAGTGGCTGTTTGAGCAGATGCAAGGCGGACATCTCATCCTCTGCTCTCTTGTCCTTTTGATCATTCTTCGCATTTGCTTCCTGTCTTTCCTCCTCTTTGGTCTCCTCCTCCTCTCCTCTTCCTCTCCTTCGGACTGGGCAGCCTATCCTGTTGGAGCAGAGGCGGTGAGGGAGAAGTCATCTGCCACATACTTCAGCTGATCAGCATTGTGGAGTTTGTTCTGACCCATAAGTGAAGGTTTCTGGCAGTGGGTAGGGGATATGTCCCCTGGGCATGAGGAAGATGGTACGTAGGAGGTGGATTATGTTGCACAAGGTGAGGAAGAGAAAAGACGACTGAAGAGATACTCCTCTTTCACTCATCAACTTTTGAAAGGAAGACAAAAGGGGAAGGTGTGTACTTAACTTTTGAGGCAGATCGAAGCGCACTGGGGTCTTTATTGCATCAAATATCGATTACCTTTATGATGAGAAGGACAACAGCAGAGGAGTCATAGGCCCTAGTGTAGAAGGTGATGATGGTGGAGCAATAGGAGTCAAATAGGTTCCCCACCTTAACAGAGAAGTGACCTCCTATAAACTAACATACTTATTTTGTCCCCATCCTAAGCTTTCATTCAACCACATCAGTTTTTCAGCCAGGTCACCACAAACCTGAGAATTGGTGATGAAGAGGATCACTCCAGCGATAAGGATGCATGACAGTGCAGGGTAGAGCAACAACGACGTCTCTGCGTGTGAAAGGCACAGACAACAGTGTTGACACCAGATAAAGGATCTACCCTATATGTGCTGTACATAATCAACATACCTGTGTTTGACAACGTGATCAACAATGTGCCAGCGGTGTACAAAGATCTGCAAAAAGATGATAAACCATGAGACTGAACCGGGTCAGAACTACTTCCTGGTCAAAATGTCATTATACTTGTAAAGTCACGACAGTGTAGTGTTTATCACGTTGCCCTGCATGTTTCAGACATTATCTCTGCAAGCTCTGTTGTAGCCTGTCAACAACCCATTCATTTGAATCAGGTGTGTCAGGTGTGTATTGTCTCTTTTACATCATTGTATTATTGATGTCCATCTGTGACTTTCCCAGCAAAATGTTTCCCAGCAGCTCCAGTCCCTGCCTTTTTTTTCTTTTTTTTTTAAATCTATACATATAATTTCAACAAAATATTTTAAATTTAATATTTCTTGTGAAAACATGTCTCGTCTCATCTTATCTCTGGTCCTCCTCTCTGGTGATGTTGACACAGTATTCAGCAAAGTATCCATCAGCTTTCAGCACAAACACCAGAGAAACCCACCGGATGACGATCCCAGCGAAGAATAAATTCTCTACCAGTCCAGACAGCAGTGTCAGCCAGTATATATATATATATATATATATATATATATACTGTTGATATATTGAATATCAACAGTAGTGTTACACTTAAAAACTGTTAGGGGCGCCAAATTACCCAAAATAGCAATTCCTACATAATGTTGCTTTAAAGCAGATTAAATATCATGTTTAAAAACAATTTCTACAACTATATGGTTTAGTGGAAGAGAAGGTGAGACTGATTTTGCCAGATGACCTTTAAAAACTGTCAATAAAGTGTCAATAAATGAGACGGAAATACATAAACCTATATTTACTGCTGTAAATGAACTAATGCGAGGTACAGGTGAAGGTGAGAGTGTTGCTGTCAGAGAACATTTCGAGAAGCCTCAAAGCGTATTATTGAGCACGCACACAGATAGCAAAGTGACACTTGGAATGGTACCAAAAAACAACTAGAAGCCCAAAGCAAAAAACAAACAAAAAAAACGATAAAAAACGAAAGGAGTGGTGGTATAGTTTTCAGAATGTGTCCATTGTTTGCTGATTCCAGTGTAACTTTCCCCCAGATTATATCCACTGAAAACAAGTAATAACTCCAGCCAAGACTGGGCACTTGTTGGGTCAGAGGTCAAAAGAACAGGTGCACAAGCTCCCTCTGGGGTCTATGTATATGTCTGTGTGAACATAACTACATTGTTAATATGTGTGAGTCAATATGTGTATTAAGCTCTGTCAGACTGTAGACAGTAAAGGATGGGAGGGAGAAGGTATCCCTCCCTCCCTTCTCCCTCACCTGCTCCTTGCCCTCTAGGTGTCTGTATCTGCCAGTCATCTACCCAGAGAAAAAAAACCCCATCATAAGAAAAAGTTTGTATACAGCACTTTAAACCACAACCAAATATGACATCCACAAACACCTGAAACTTTTCCACTAATTTTAATCAGATTATTTAGAGACGTATCCTACATTGTCCCTTCTCTTATTAAAGTGGTCTAGTTTTGTTATTGCTCTCCCGTGTTCAGCTCTGACAGCCAGTCAGTGGAGTTTAATGCTTACCAAGAACACATGCGGTGTTGACGGGTAAAGGGGAATCCACATCCATGTGAGCCGGTCTCCCACTCGTCCTCTGCAGAGTTACTGACTCGGAGTTTGTCTGAGCCTCACCTCACTGCACTGCACTTCTCAGGTCGCATCGACGCTGCCTGATGGGCGGAGATGCTGACTTGTATGACAAGAATTTCCTGGCAGCAGGAATGTGACAAGAACAAGAATTACAAAGGAAACAAACGTTATTTGTTGTCATGACTGAATAAACTCAATAAACAAAGTGATCTGGCACTGAAAAAAACCTTGCTTTGAATTTACTTAATTTTTATATGTCAAGTGCTTGCGCGAAATAATTAACTGAGTGCAACTCTGACACAGAGTACTATCAGTCTGAAGTGAGGGAAATATTAGCAAAAAAGCCACATTTGACAGGGCTTTAATTTTGAAAATCCACATCAGATCTGCCTTGAATTTAGTGAGTGCAACTCTGACAATGGGTAGTATCAGTCTGAAGTGAAATTGGTCCGTGGAAACAGGGCGTTTATCTGCAATTGCAATCTGAATTTGAGGGAAATGTTGAAAATACCTGGAATTTTAGAGAGCTTTAATTTTGAAAATCTACATCGGATCCGCCTGGAATTATCTAAGTGCAACCCCTGACACTGAGTGCAATCGGTCTTAAGTGAAATGAGTCTGTGGAAATAGGTAGTTTTCTTTGAAAGTAAATCTGAAATCAAAGGGAAATATTAGCAAAAATGTCACATTTTAGAGGGCTTTAATTTTGAAAATCCACATCAGAACTTCCTGGAATTACATGAGTGACACTCTGAGGTTGAGTTCTATCAGTCTGAAGTGAGGGAAATATTAGCAAAAAAGCTACATTTGACAGGGCTTTAATTTTGAAAATCCTCATCAAACGCCTCCTTATGTGTTTTACACAAACACTCAACTTTGATTTTGCTTGGTCCGTTGCTTCGAATAACAAGGCCAACACAGAGCAGACATCACTATCCTTACACAGACTTTACATTCAGGGCATTTAGCAGACGCTTTTTGTCCACTTACAGTAATTCATACATATGCTGATAGGATTAGCTGCCGACCAGCACATCAGTTTGGGGTTCAGTATCTTGCCCAAGGACACTTTGGCATGCAGACCAGGGGAATCGAACAAGCGACCTTCCGATAACTTATGACTCTACCCCTGAGCCACAGCTGGCCCACATTTTAAAGTCTTTACAGGATACATATGACCTCCTAACGTATGGAGAAAGAATGTCCTGGGACAATCCTAGTTTTCTCCTACAAAGTGCATGAACGTTGATGTTTGATGTGATGCGGCTCTTGCATGTCTTCGTTGGAGGCCTGCTATCTGTCTCTTCAGTACCTCATGAAAGGCAAGCTGGTGATTGCAGTGCTTACATTTAAACACTGAGGCGCCACTACAGTCAGCACCGAAGAATCGCACTTAAACTCGATGAGAGGGTCTTTTTGGATTATGTGCCGTATTTGCTTGTCTGTTACTTGTTTGGAAGGATGAGTGCAACAGAAGTCGTGAGTGTAATGGAACTACAGTGGTCGTGACATTTGATCAGATCAAAGTGAATATCCTTTACCATAGAAGTGTTTGTGACAAAATGGACATTAAAAAAAGTAACACACTAACACACAGGATTTGTAATGTACGAAAACTTATCCTTTCAACTGTTTTGATGGATTGCTGTGATATATTCCAACAAAGTCTGGGAAGTTACACACACACACACACACACACACACACACACACACACACACACACACACACACACACACACACACACAAATCATTTTTTACATACATTTTACATACGTAAAATATATTTTAAAAAAGAAAATCGTTTCTTTTATTTGGACAGTAAATTCATGACAAAATTCAACATCAATATTCCAGTGGGTGTTTTTATTTTCAAGTTACGGCTGTAACTTTTCTTGTAAATTTACTAGTAAAACTTAAGACCATTTATTTTTCGCTTTACTTTGTTTAAAATATAGGTGTATACTCACTGTTAATACTGACTTTAATCAAAAGCATTAAATGATGAAAGTAAACTATCTTATACTGCCAAAGACTCAGCCTCTGTACACGGGTTGTATGCTACCAGGATGCCCCCTAATCTTGTTCTTAATATTCTCTCTTGTGCTTTTTTTTTTTTTCTTTTTTTTTTTACTATGAAAGTGCTTTATAAACAAAAGATAATGCTACAATCTTCTGGTATGTAGCTCCTCAATGTATTGATGATGAAATATAATGTTAGAAGTCAGTCATTCTTTCACAGATCCAATGATGTTGTCTGGTGCAATAGTCATCATTCCAGCTTCTCTCCTCGCTGTACCAGTAGTTATCAACACACTTCGCCCCGCCTCCATGCTGCCCATTGGGCCTCCCTTTTCTCCAAAACCTGTTTAAACACGAACAGTCAAGTGATTGGCTGGGGTTATTGCATAAATGGATGCACAATGTGCTGATAATCATCAAACTGGCTGCCACATCACCAGAGATAGAAAATGTCATACACTGTGCTGTTCAGAGCTGAACCATCTACCCATCTCCATGTTCCCTCTTCTTCTCTGTCAGTCAGTCCAATCCAGACAACAAGGTTTGCAGAATTGATGAACATCTGCAGCATAACATACCAGAAGTCACCAGAACAATCGAAATGTGGGCTCATGCAAAGCTTCAACTAAATTAAACACCCTGCTCCACCCAACTTGTTTTTATTTTACCTGCTCTTCCTTGCTGTTTACAATGACCAGATCCGCCCCTCTGCCTCTGCAGTCCTCTCTGCTGTCATCCCAGCTCTTCTTTCCCGAAGAAATGTAGTAAAAACTGTAGTTGAACGATGTGCATCCATCCCTACAGAAGTCACCTGCAAAGTGTCAAAAGTCCACTTAAACACCAAGAAACTCTCAGTGAGATTCACACAAACTGGGGCAGAGTGACATGGTCTTGACACAAAGTCCAGATACACACACACAAACACACAATCCAAAAAGACTGTAATATGTATATATATATATATATATATATATATATATATATATATATATATATATATATATATATATGTATATATATATATATATATATAATGTGAATGAATATATTGCCCACTCACTGAGTTCAACCAAAGTCTGTTGTCTCTCTCTGGCCCAGCTCTCGCTGTGGGTCTGCAGTCTGATTCTGCCTGCATGGGACATTAGATACACACAGTGAGACTCTTCTGACCCAGTGTTCATTGAGCTGCACAGAAAATGGACAAACAACTGATGACTTGAGTTGGTGAGATCTTTCATAAAAGAGAAAATGAATGTAGAGTATTTACAGTGGAGTCCTGTTCCTATAATGCCGGCCAGGAGGAGAACACACAGCAGCAGTAGGCACAGCGTTTGAGCCCTGACAGAAGTCCTGCCTGGGTGGAAGATGGCGCAGGGACACATTAGAAATAGTCATTTAGAGCAAAAGGCAGATTTGTGTGTGTGTGTGTGTGTGTGTGTGTGTGTGTGTGTGTGTGTGTGTGTGTTACTCACCTGGATTCACTGCTCTCTGTGTAGCAGCTTTGTGACCCTCGTAATAGTCTGAGTCTTCATAAATAACCACTGCCCTCTCTTCTGCCTCATCACCCTCCCCAGGCGCACTCAAGGCTGTTTCTTCCATTTGCTTTGGTTCAGCTGGATCATTGTCATAAATGTACTCATGCATCTCCATTTCTCTATTTGAACAGGACATTTTAGGAGGTTTGTCCCGACAGACAGCCACTTGCGTTTCTTCCCCACTGTTTAGTGCCACACTTCCTTGAATGCTGCGACACAGTTTCCTCTCATTTCTGTGTCACTGTACTTTCTTATTTACTCACCCTGTACTTTGGCTGACCCACACATCAAGCTGACAGGATGTTACATCAGTTTCTGTGATTCTGTGGTAAAGTGCACATATTTATAACCACATCAGCTTCAACCAGCATCTTTCACCTCAGTCAGACGTCACTGGCATTTCCTAAATATATGATCAGCAATGAAGAAAAAATAAAAAAAAAACACGCTGGAGAGAAAGACGGGGTTGCCTTTACATTTACACAATAAAGTGAGGCATCAAACAATGCTTATGAATATGATGTTTTTGAACACAGCACTAAAAAATAACCAGGCTATTTAAACCTGCTGTGTATCACACAGGATGGTTCAGGGAAGTGAGAACAGTCGGTTTCGATGGATGTAGGCCCAAAGATGTGAATCAACTCATGACAAAAGAACTGAATCAGTTCATACTCTGTGCTGTTTGCTGTTGGAGCCTCATCTGCTCACATGCTGCTGTGGAATAGGATGTGAAAGTACATACAAACATGACAGGTGGTGGACCTGTGTTGACAGCATTAGAAGAACCCTGCACCTCATTGGTTACAGTGTGGTGCCACTTACTACTCATTTGTGGGCCTACAAAATCATTCCTCCAAGTAATACATTGCCATTTTAATGTGATTTGCCTGTTTTGGCTGTCTGTGGATCAGCTACATTGACATTGTTTGTGGGAGTGGCGATAAATGTGCACTGTACTGTCAGAAATATTCTGCTCGGTAAATGTTGTTGGAGATTCCAGGTAAAAGTCAGAATTTCAAGTTTTCTGTCAAGAGGAACTCTTCACGAAAGTATTGTGTTTTCCATTGTATACATAATCATGTAGATTCTTGTGGGCATGTTATGTGCTGCAAGTAATGTTATATATTATGCTTTCTGTTCAGAGTTAGCGTGTACAGTTTGTGTCTGCTCGGATTTGAAAGATCTGTAAAGCTTAATTCTTATAAACACTATAACCACGAATGGGTCAATGTACCAAAAGCACTCATTGTGAAAAATGACCTCTTTAAGAATGTTACATTAATGTATATTATTATGTTGTTGGCATGTTATTACTGATTCTTACTGTCCACAGAGCATCAGTGATGTCAGTGAAGCAAGGAGTCTGCACTGAGCCCAGAGGATACAAGAAGACGACACCCAGCCCAGCCACAGTCCGTTCACCCTGCTGCCGTCTGGCAGAGATACAGAAGTACACGCTGCCTTACCAGTGGATTACAGAGCAGCTGCCTTCCTCAGGCTGTGAGACTGATCAATTCATTTTCAACATCCTGTTGTATAAAATATTTTTTCTTTTTTCTCTGTTTTGTAGCATCAAGGGACTAATCTTTCATTTTAAAACCTGATGTTGTAAAATGCCAGTAGAAGAACCTTTACCTTCTGACAGTTGGTCTGACAGAATGAGTAATTCAAAGACTTCCCTTTGGCCTGTGTGAAAATGTGATGACCATTCTTCATTATAGCCTATGAATTTTTGTTTTTAGAGAAAGACAATTTGATTGTAATAATACCTGCTAGATCAGGGGTTCTCAACCTGTTGCGAGCTGGCCCCCCCCAAAGCTGCAAACCACACTCCTATCTGTAATTGCATTTTAGATAGCCGTAATAGCATTTCTCCACGTCAAAATTGTATTCTCACTAGTCAGAATGGTAATTAAAGATGTTTGCAATAACATTCTTACTAGTAGAAATGTTAGTTCAAGATATCTACAACTTTGATTGTACTTGTCAAAACTAAATATAAGATATTGCGGATATCTTTAATTACCATTCTGACTGGTGAGAATACAATTTTGACTATCTAAAATGTAATTACAGATAAGAGTGTGGTTCGATTAAATGTTAAAACGGCTTGCCATAGCCGGGCGTTTATTTGTTTCAATCACTTAACAGACCAGGCGGCAATTTGGGACCAGGCGTTTAATTCCTTCCTCACAAAAATCCCAGATGAAAATGTCACAAACTTCGCCAGCGTGAATTCTCTGGCATCCTTCTGGGCAATATTTGTCTTCTGCAAGTGAAGTTGTTGCGGCGGAGGAAACGATTAATCCAACCAGCGCTCACAGCAAACTCCTCATCTCTGCTGTCATGGTGGCGTACATTTGTTTCTCCATCGCCCTGATCATTTTGCGGGACACTCTCTCGTGGCGTGCCCGTTTGCTGATCACCCATCCCTGCATGTTTATCTCAGGCTCCTCACTAGCCTTCTTCCTCCCTCCACCTGGGAGCCTGGCCCTGTTGCTGTCCTCCTCGGACAGACGCTGAAGCTCAGTTTGAGTTTTCATCAATCTCTCACTCTAGCAGCTGCTTCTCCCGAGTTTTCCTCTTTGGAACCGGCGGTAATTTATCGAAATATACACCTGCACCCAGCGTTTAAAGGTGACCCTGCGGTTAACTGAAATCCTGCTATTATTTGGTAATATACGATACATTTACACCCCGCTCTGTAAGCCAGGGCAGGAACGGCGGCGGCCATGTGCATCCGCGATTCATTTGCAGCCTGGATGCGGAGTGGGGGAGACTGACAGACTGACTGCCTGTGAGTGCTCTTTAGTGGATCTGATAAGTTCATGTTTTTCACTAGCATACTTCACTTACTGATACAATTATGAAATTTGGTACCTTTTCCATAGCCTAACTAAAAGAAAATCGTGGGTGTCCCCTCAAAATTTCAAAATTGCGGCTGTTTTTTCAAGATGGCCACCAGTAAAGGTTTTAGCGAAGGGTGTTTTTGCCTTTGGTAATCATTTGATCACATTTTTTTGTTTAACATACCTTAACCTTAACCCATTTTGGCCGCATTTCTACCATTAAAGCCGGGAGCGCTGTTGTGTAACTCTACCACTGAGGCAGGGAAAGCTTGTACGTCTATTTTCGACTACAAGGGTTTTTTTGCACCAATTATCGCCTCTGGACCAATGAAATGCATCAGAATAGAGTCGTGGTAGTGTTGTCATGTTCCACGTGTCATTGTTTTGAATTTCTTCGCGCAAGCATGGCGGACATTTGTAGTAGCAAAGAGGTTTCGGAAGGAGATTTTGATTTTTGATTTTGAGGAGTTTCTAGGATTCGATGACAGCGACGTTAGTGGCTTTCTTGACTTTGAAAGGGCTGAACCAATCGAACTCAGGATTTACGGTTAAGACATATGTTTGAAGACAATGATGTAGACGATAGCGATGATGAGTTTGAAGGTTTTGAAAGTGACTGGAAGACTGGAAGAATTACCACCGTAATTGATGGCGTGTTTTCAACCACACGCCAGGATTTACCTGCAGATGCCACACCACTGCAGGCATTTAGTCATATTTTCACGGATGAACTTTGAGAACATCTTGTCACTGAGACAAATAGGTACAGTGACCAGGTTCACACACACCCATCTAGAGCAAAAACCGCGAGGCGGTCCCAGGTTACTGAAGCTGAGATGAAGACATTTATTGGATTGAGCATGGGCATGGGACTTCTGGTGCTGCCAGTGAGAAGGGATTACTGGCGGCTGAATAAAAAACTCTTCACAAAGCAGTTCCCCAAAAACATGTCTCGGGACAGATTTATGGCCATCTGGAGGTAAGGACAATAATAATAGGCTACTTATTGATTGTGATGATCCTCTTATAAAGAATTACGACAGTTTATGACAGTTTACTTTTCATTGAATTCATAAGCTGGAAGGCTAATTTACATCACAGACAGATGTATAGTATTATGCACAATACTTTCATTCAGTAATCATCACATACAAGTGAATGTAATTTAAAACACAGACAGTTTTTATTCATAGTATTTTTATTCAATCATCACATACAAGTATAAATAGTAGCTTACAGTCCAATGTCATTTACAATATAGACAGAATATTATGTCACTATAATATTTTATATTATGCTGTCATCCAAGGTAACTTACCTGTGTCTGTGTCTGCATTTCCAGGTATCTACACCTCCAGAACAATGAGGCAGCAGATATCAACCGGGATGACAAGCTATGGAAAATGCGCTGGTTTTTGAATTACCTCCTTGACCGATTCCAGGCACTATATGAGGTAGATGGCAACGTCACCGTGGATGAGAGCATGATCAAATTCAAAGATTGTCTCTCCTTCAGGCAGTACCTGCCCATGAAGCCAACAAAATGGGGTGTCAAGGTATGGGTAATGGCAGAGAGCTGCACAGGATACGTGATCAACTTCCAGGTCTATGCTGGTCGTGAAGGGTCAATAGAGAAGGGTCTCGCACACCATGTGGTCATGGATTTAGCCAGACTATATTACGGCTCTCACCTGTCCATCTACATGGACAGTTTTTACATGGGGGTAAATCTCTTGGAGGAGATGAAGACCCATGGCCTGAATGCTTGCGGCACCGTTCGTGCCAACCGGACGGGACTCCCAAAGAATGAGAGGCATAGAAAAAACACCGCCATGGAAAAACACAAGTTCAGGGTAGCTCAGAAGGGCGAACTCACATTCTGTATTTGGCAGGACACAAAAACTGTCATGGTGCTTTCCAATCATCACGATCCAACTCAGACGGGGACAGTGAATCGAAGAAAAGACGGAGCCAACCACGCCCAGTGGTAGTGCCAGCTTCTCTCGCAGACTACCAGAAGTACATGAAAGGCTTGTTTGACTTTTGTTGGTCTTTTGAGTGCAAATGTGTCACTGCAAAGGTGTGAGTGTCATGTGTGTCAACTGAGTGTCGTGCGTGTTCCAGGAGTTGATCTGCTTGATCAAATGGTTGGCTATTATGGATTCCAGCATCGATCAAAGAAGTGGTAAAGGAGGTTTTTCTTTTTCTTGGCTGTGTCTTGCCACAATGCCTGCATTGCTGCGAGGTCTCTTGGAGGAACAGTCTTCAGAAACAAGTACAGAGGCTACAAAAACTGGCTGGAGGACCTGGCAGAGCAGCTCATCACACCACACAGAACAAGGACTATTCCTCTTTCTCCTCCTCCTCCTCTTCCTTCTCTATCTTTTCTTCCTTCCTCTCCATCTCCTTCTCTTCCTTCCTCTCCATCTGCTGGACCATCAGGAAGAAGATTCATGCCTCCTCCATCACCTCCTCCTTCTCCATCTCCATCTGCAGGAAGCAGAGGAGACACACCTACTCCACAGCATGACTGTGGAAAAGTCTTTGACAAGCGTGAACAGTGCAGGGAGTGTCAGCTTGGCCCTGACAATGAAAAAGTAGGTGGACCAACTGTGTATGGCTGTAAACAGTGCAACCTACCACTGCACATTGAGTGCTTTGGCAAGCACTATCACCGTTACATGTGAGACTGCAGACTGTTACAGTCATTACATGCTGTTGTTGTTCTTGTGTAATTGAAAATATGTGCTGTTCCTGCATTGACACTTTTCTTTACATTTTTTTATTTTTATGTATCTCAATAAACTCAATTCCACACGAAAGCCACAGGTGTAAGCTATACAAATACTTTTTGAATTTTGTTCCTATCTGCTACAGAGGCTGAGAAATCAATAATTTAGTAAGCATTGTCACAATTGCTGAATTTCCAGAAAAACTTCAGGTTTTAGGGGGGTTTTCTGAAATCACCCATAGGTTTTACAGGCATTTTTTCCAAGCATTTTAGGCCTAAATGGGTTAAGTAGAGTACATATATGCACAAGTATGATGTATTTCTGTTAAAGAGGTCATATGGCATGTAAAAACAAAGATGGCGTCCAATATGGCAGCCAAAATCATGAAATTATTGTCCAAAAATATGTTCAGCATAGAAAATGCTCTTTTATCACACCACACCATCACTACAAATATTTTCACTATAAATCTGCATGTCTAAGTTCAGTTTTGCATGTCTAAGTTCAATTTAGGTGGTGGTGCTTTAGTTACGGTAGTTTTAATTTAAAAGTGTGAATGTCAGCGCACAACCAGGGCATACTGGTGACTTCACTGCTGTGTAACTCAGCATGGGGTTCAGTGTCAGCTAATCTTGTTTTACTAATGCTGTACCTAGCTTTACTAACCCCAAAATGGTAGGCTAGTAGTAGTTGTAGTGTAGTTTAGTTTAGTTTAGTGTCCAAAATGCTGTCTAATAGCCCCATATCAATTAGCTCTTAGGAAGTAATTGGTAGATTTGTTAGACAGCTGCACCTGAATTGACAGGGTGTGCCAGCACGGGAGAGCCGAGCCAAGGGTAAGTGGGGCTATACATGGCTTTTTCGTGTACTTACCTGGATGGTCTACAGATCACATGGAACTTAAATGGCACTGGATGAATGATCGGGCTAGCTGTAGGATGACCGAACCTAGTTGTATCCCATACATCAATGTGCGTATCAGACTAAGGTGGTAAAAGGATAGCCCCTTGGCCTTATTTAAGAACTCATAATGGCAAGTACAGTCACAAGCAGAGGGAAGACTGACTGGAGCAAATGTTGTCTTTGCCAGGAAGACAAGAAAAACGAAGGTCTAACTTCTCCCTCAGCCTCAGTACATCAAAATCCAGAACATGATGGGTACGTAATGATTGCAGTCAATGTGCAATTGTTCAAGGAAATTGGTGAAACACTACAACACTACGTCAAAACATGGCAAAATACCACAAGAGCTGTAGAGTCATTTTTAACAATGCAAAACTTGATCGTGCAAGGAAGCGAAGACCTAAAGTTAAAGGTAGTGAACCACAAGAAATGAAAGCCAAGCCACGTCGCATGAACCATGACAATGAGGGTTGCATTTTTTGTGAAAAAGTAACACCTGCATCAGATCTTTGATAGTAATGACCATGAATCTCAATAGGAGACTACATGAGTGTGCTCAAACACTCAATGATGGTAACCTTTTGGCAAAACTAGGTGCAGGTGATGCAATTGCACAAGAGCTGAAATACCATTTGGATGCCTCGCTAGCCTATATAACAGGGAGAGGTCCCATCTTAGAAATCTTGAGAAAGTACATTCTCACAGTGAAGAAACAGATGTATATCCACTGGTTCTTTCAGAGCTGGTGAACTACATAGTTGAAACCAGTTTGGGTTCAGATGGTCCTGCCATATTTCCACTTGCAGACCTATCTCAGTTATACCAGCAGCCCCTGGAACAATTGGGCATCGTGTCACCCACTGTAAATGCAACAAGGTGGAAAGAAAAGCTGTTAGCAGAAATCCCTGAATTAGAAGCACACAAGAAAGGAAAAAGTGTTCTACTTGCCCTCCAGAGAGATGTGGCACAAGCCCTATCTCAAGCATCTGACTACTCAGATGCACTTGTCATTGCTAAAGCAGCAAAGATACTGAGGAGGAAAATTCTAGAATATCAGTCCAAGTTTGATGGCACCTTTGGTGAAGGATGCATCAAAGATGCAATACCTCAGAAAAGAAAAACAGATTTTGAGGTAAGTATCACTTCTCAGGTGCCACTTCTCAGGGACCAGGCTCACTCTGTAGCTACAGTGAAGCATTCAATGCAGAAAGTGAGTGATGCTGTTGCACACTTAAACCTAGGCCAAGTACCGAATATTACGGCAGACCAGCCGATCTATGCCTTGGCAAAACAGGTGCAGTGGCAGTGACCAGATGAATATGGAGAGGATAAATATGTTGTCATGTTTGGGGGTCTTCATATTGAAATGGCTGGTGGCTGGACTGGTGCCCAAGGTGAAACAGGCACTGCTTCTTCTGGCACAGCAGATTCCTTCATCTCTGTCTCAAGTGTCACTAGGACATGACAAATGCACCAGGTCACTGCATGCAGTCTTTTCATGATGTTGAAGACTGCCTACAACAGTTACTGCACAGAGCAAGAAGAAGTCAATGAACACTCATTGGGCTTTGAGGAATGGTGTCAGAACAAGAGCCAAAGAAGTCCACAATTTCAGTTCTGGTATTTGGTGCTGTCAATGGAGCTGACTGTGTTTATGCTGATAAGATCGTTCCGTGAGGCCAACTTCAGCCTCTACTGCTAGGCATTAAAGGAGCTGATGCCATACTTCTTTGCCAATAACAACACCAATTATGTCCGCTGGTTGCCTGTTCACCTGAGGGACATGCTGACTCTGGAAAGTAGGCACCCAGAAGTGGCTCATGAGTTCATGAAGGGCAACTTTGTGGTGCATAAGACCAAACATGAATTCTCAGCACTTGCTCTTGATCAAGCACATGAGCAGGCCAATGCTTTAATCAAGGGTGATGGTGGAGCCATTAGGCTCACTGAAAATCCATCAGCCCTGAGGAGATGGATGGTCCCTGGTCCTGAGGTGAGTCACTAGTGTCCGTCTATGAAAGTGAGGCACAGATGAAAGAGGCCAATGATCACTCACTTCACCATGAGAAGACTCTACATGCTCAGCAGACATTTTTTGACAGGGTCCAGAAACTCTCTCAGGTCCTGCAAGACTTGGGAAACCCTTTCCAGGAGGACAGCACAGAGCTGTTCACGATAGACTCCAAAGATGTTGCTCATCCCAGCTCTGCTGACCTTGTTCACACTCACATGGATAAAGGCCAAAAAAAGTACCAAGAATTGGTGAAAGGCTTGGCAGAAAATCCAACCTCATTCTATGTGCCCATCAAGAAGAACAGGCTTGACTCCTTCTCATAAGATAAGCCTACTACAGTGTCATCAAAACAGAAGCAGCTGAAAGAAAAACGTCAGCTGTTCTCCAAACTATTCATTTCTTGTCAGAGCAGGGAATGTGACCTGCAGGAATTCTTTCAGCACGAAAATCAGTCCCAAAAGAGGACAAGGTGGAAGATGCAAGGTGACAGAAAATAACTCCATTCCTTCAAACTGGCACAACTTCCTCCGACACAACAGCAACAAGTCAGGGCTGTTTGACTTCCTGGCAGACAAGATTACTGAGATGTCTGTGCCAAACTTGGTTATTGTGACCAAAGGAACCAAAGCGCTCAGCAATCACAACGTGAGTCTGCTTGAACTAAACAACTGTTCTCACGAGGAGGCAGACGGCCGCATCTTTGTCCATGCCAGATATGCTGCATCACAGGGGAGCAAATCTATCATGGTAAAAGCCAATGACACAGATGTCCTTGTAATTAGCCTAAGGCCCCATCTACATGCGAGAAAACATTCTTTTTTTTTTCTCCGTCTTCCTCGTCATCATTTTAAGAATATTTGCGTCCACATGGATCCACAGAAAACAACTGAAAACGCTGTAGTTCATATTCCAGGCCTGTAGGTGCTGCTTGACATTCACCAAAAACAAAGAAGAAGACACAGAGCATGCGCATTATTAAGATTGCGTGCTGTAAACAAACAGACAGTAGACGGAGAAACCTAACACAACAAGAAGATGAAAATGTGTAGTGCAAGGAAACCAGAATCTTTTGTGTGGACCAGTAATGAGGTCGAACTGCTGCTGCGATTCACACTCAACTACAAGGCATGTAAGTTGCAAGAAAGGCTCAATATCTTCTGCGGCACGAACACGAGCATGTAGTCCGCCATTGTTGTTGTTGTTGTTATGAGAGGTCGTGGGGTTCAGAGGTCAGAGGATGGCGTCATTGTTTTGGAAAGTATGCAGATTCGCCG
Source organism: Acanthopagrus latus (assembly GCF_904848185.1). Taxonomy (NCBI): domain Eukaryota; kingdom Metazoa; phylum Chordata; class Actinopteri; order Spariformes; family Sparidae; genus Acanthopagrus; species Acanthopagrus latus. The sequence goes on along the minus strand of NC_051039.1, from coordinate 27,002,057 downwards.
TCCACATGAAAACGGGAGGGCTGCATTTTCGGATTTCTCCACCCTGAGACCCGGTTTCAAAAACATGCGTTTTCAGGCCCTGCTTTTCCGGATCCGTGTGGACGGTTGGCCAAAATGATGCAATACGTGTGTGTTTTCGCAAAAGAGCATTTTCGTGTGGACGGCCCCTCAGTATCAAAGTCAACTTTATTGTCAATTCTGCAGCATGTACAGGACAAGCAGAGAATCGAAATTTCGTTACTCTCAACCTCTAGTGACTTAACATAACATATAGAAAAGAATAAACATGTATAAATATATAGAAAAATAGAAAAGTAAATAGACAACTGTACAATTTGACATTATAAATGACATAAATTATAAATGACATAAATAGACAAGGCAAGTAACAGTAGTGCGATGTAAACGTGAATGTAAACAGTAGTGCAAAAAGAGAGAATAGGTTTTTTTATATATATATATATATATATATATATATATATATATATATATATATATATATATATAAGGAGAGCTTATTTATCTGGTAGTGATAAAGTGTCTGAAGGTCTGATTGTTGTTTTCCAGGGGCGGGGTGTGTGTGTGTGTGTGTGCACAGCAGGGGGGGGGCATTCAGAGTCCGTGTGTGTGTGTGTATGTGTGTGTGGATTGGGGGGAGGGGGGCAGCAGGTGGAGAGTCAGAGTCCAGGGAGGGTGTGTGTGTGGAAGGGGGGCAGAGCAGGGAGAGAGTTCAGCATCCTGACAGCCTGGTGGATAAAGCTGTCCCTCAGTCTGCTGGTCCTGGCCTGCAGGCTCCGCAGCCTCCTCCCTGATGGCAGCAGGGTGAAGAGACTGTGTGACGGGTGGGTGGGGTCTCTCGCAATGCAGAGAGCTTTGCGGGTGAATGTGTTTCCTATGTTTCCAATTCTGAAAGGCATAGGTCTGGAGAAGCTGTGGCTGGCATTTGGCCAAGGTCAGAGCCTTCGGTGGATAGGTATTCACAACCTGTACAACAGTGCTGGTGCAAAGATGGCTAAAGGCATGCTATTCTTCCATGCATTTACAGGTTGTGATGTTGTCTCAGCCTTCAGAAACGAAGGAAAGAAAACAGCCTGGCAAACATGGAACATATTTCCTGAAGCCACCTCAGTCTTTTCTAAACTGAGCAAGTACCCAGCAACCATCGAGGATGCTGACATGAAGATTCTGGAGAGGTTTGTGGCACTCATGTGCGACAGGTCAAGCACTCTAGACAGTGTAGATGAGGCCACACTTGACCTATTTGCCAGAAAACAGAGGACTTACGAAGCCATCCCTCCAACCAGAGCAGCTCTGCTCCAGCACACAAAACGCTTAACATATCAGGCAGGTGTATGTGCCCAGGCAATTCTGCACCAGCCAGAAGCAGAGAGTCCTGCTGACTGGGGTTGGGAAAAGGTTGGTTAGGAATGGAAAGTCTTCTGGACAGCCATCTCTCCCATTGCAAAGAGTTGTGAACAACTCGCTAAATGTGGCTGCAAGTCTGCCTGCCATGGCAGATGCAAATGCTACAGGCTTGGGCTGGTGTGTACAGCTTTATGCAGCTGCAAATGTGAGGTGTAAGTAGACTCTGGAATGGCTGCTATTTATTTTATTATTTATTTATTTTTTTATTTTATATTTTTTAATGTCAGTGTCAACATCATGACATATCATAAAAAACTGGGCCCTGAAAGAGTCTAAAATGGTATAAAAAATGGTGGCCATCTTGAAATTTTGTGTGGATACCCAAACCTTTCAAAAGAGTGGGTTATAGTGAGCACTTGTGCCAATTTTCATGTTTGTAACACAGACAGAAGTATTTTTTTACTCAACTACTTGCATTTCAACATGATCTTTTTTTTTTTTTTCTCTCAGATTTTCTCTTTTCTCTATTTTCCTACTCGCACCCCCCTGGAGAGTGTCCGCGCCCCCCCCCCCCCCCCACCAGTTGAGAATCACTGTTCTAGTCGAGGAGACGTGGGTGCTGTTCCGGAGCAGTTTGCTGTATCAGGAGGAGATGCTACAGACCTGTCCTCCCGTCTGTCATCATGGGGAATGTGAGATCTCTCCACAATAAGAAGGACGAGCTAACAGTGCTGTCCCGGCATCAGAGGGATTACCGCATCATGGTGCTCACTGAGACGTGGCTAACGGAGCTGAGCCCTGACATGGATGCTAACCTGGATGGTTTTCAACGGGCAGACAGGATGGCAGAGAGCGGTTAGAGGAAAGGGGGAGGGCTGGTGGTTTTTGTTAATGACAGACAGATGGTGTAACTCTGGGCACATCACTGTTACAGACCAGGTCTGCAGTAAGGACACTGAACTTTCAGCTGTTAGTATGAGGCCGTGCTACCTCCCGAGGGAGTTCACACAGGTGATTGTGTTCACTGTGCACATGCCCCCCTCTGCTAATGCTGCTGCACCTTGTGATGTTCTTCACTCAGTCACAAGCTCAGTGAAGACACAGCACCCACAGGTCCTCTTCCTCATCTCTGGGGACTTCAATCACGCTTCTCCGTCCTCCACCCTGTCCACATTCACACAGTATGTCACCTGCCACACCAGGGAAAATAAAACACTGAACTTATTGTATGCCAAGAGAGATTGAGCGGTACCAGCTCGAGATAGTCGGGCTCACTTCCACGCACAGTCTGGGCTCTGGAGCCCAACTCCTTTAGAGAGGCTGGACTCTCTTCTACTCTGGAGTTGCCCGTGGCGAGAGGCGGCGAGCTGGTGTGGGCTTGCTTATAGCTCCCCAGCTCAGCTGCCATGTGTTGGAGTTCACCCCGGTGAACAAGAGGGTCTCCTCCCTGCGCCTTTGGGTCAGGGATAGGCCTCTCTCTAGTGTTTTGGCTTATGGGTCGAACAGCAGTGCAGAGAACAGCATGCTTTAACTGTGCAGTTTCCACTGGTTGCCAGTTAACAAGGGGCTTGTAAACAGGCAGGAGATGCACCAGTGACCACTGACATTAAGAAATACAAGAAGACAAGCTAACCTGAGGCCCAACGTCAGCCTGCAGCACCTGCTGAACAAATATGATGACGTGAAATGTTCAAACAGCTTCCAGCAGTTGGTGTGTTGACTGAGAAACATTACAATTCTTAACATATGTCCACAGCTCCATGTAAATACACGTGAGACCAGTTAAAACACGACAAGTAGCATAACAGGACGTTGGTCCTGATCACAATGCTGTGTTTGTTTCAGTCCTGTCATGTGTCACCTTTGTAGGAGATGAGATGTTTCCAATTAAACAGAGTTCAGTGGCTTCAAACCAACTGGAACTTGTATAAAGAAAATCCTTCTGCTCTCTCCCTCTGTAATATTCAGGGAGATGAAGGTGCTCTGATGTGTTTCTTCATTACACTTCAGCTCACATCGCTCACACAGTAGAAACATCTCTTCCCTTGGTTTGTCGTGTATGCAGGCTGTACATGCACACTGTGTGGCTCGAGGTGGCTTCTCTGTGCCACAGTTTATAAACCAGGACGATGAGATGTTGGACGGGAGTTTTAGAATACGACAGGCTGACGGAGGTCACTACAGGTAACCGTAAGACAGTGATATCGTCTGTTGCAATGTTTTGCCGTGACAGTATCGTCATATGAAATGTGAACATTGCCCTGCTCGAGGCAGACCAGTTATCGGGGGTGATGTTCAGATTTTCTGAAGAACTTTATTTTGTACTTTGTGATTCTGTCAGAACGGATAAAATAAACGTCTTGCTACTTTGGCTCTGATGCAACATCCTGTCACACAATGTCCCTCCCACAGCGCTGTCTGATTGATTACATGTCACAGTTCATACCCTCTAAACACTGAGTAATCTAAATCTGCAGAGTAACTTGAAACTAAATGATTTAGATGAATTTAAGGCAGTGGAAATATAAAGTAGCAGAACACTTAAGTACTCAAGTAAAGTTCCTCCAGTTGGACTTCAGAACAGAACTTCAGTGAATTGTAATTTGGCTCATTTCGTCGCTGCTTGTTGATATTTTGGAACAACGGGTTTCATCAATAGTGCAAATGATCATCAGTTTTTGCTGGGTTTCTAATAATGGGTTATGGGCCCAGAAGAAGCCGCATGGGTCCGGCCCTGTGGCCCACACCTGGTACTGCTGCTCTTTAACTTCAGGACTTGTTCTGAATGACTCGCCTGGTCTAAATGACGGACAGATCCAAAGATCACTGGCTGTTTTTTATCTGTCACAAAGATTCACTTCTCCTTTGAGACCTTGTATATGAGCAGTCGTGTAGAAGGAGTGAGAAAACCTTCAGAAGCAGAACATGTTGTACACCGGTGCCTCCCTTGGATAACAGCTTCTGCCCTGCAGCTCTAAAGAGGATTTGCATGTTAGTCACTGACCAGGCTCTGTTTGCCCTCGCCGGCGGTGGACAGGTGTCAACAGGTGTGCTGCGGGGAGAGAAGCATAAATAGCTGCCGTAGAGACGCTCTCAGCATCAGACGGTCTTCAGGTGAACACAGAAGAGAAGCTGAGAGAAGCCAACATGGTCCGACTGAGCCTCATCGTCCTCTGCTGTGAGTATCCTCTCAGATGTAGTGGAGTACATTTATACAGTCCAGTATTCACTGACTGACTGAGTAAATGTACTTAGTTACTCTCCATGACTCCAGTGTTGTGTTACAGTGTTGTGTTACTGTGTTGTGTTACAGTGCTGGCTGCAGCTTGGTGTTTCACTGGAGCTGCTGGTGAGTTTTTATTCTGCTTGATCATCATCATTATTTACTGTTCTGATGCTTTTGCAGCTTTTTATTAAATAATTAGTTTATGAGTGTTGATACAAAATATATTGATATAAATGTACCGCTGGTGTTGATGTTCTGTTATAATAAATATGTCTACATGATACATGTATGAGGTTCAATGTGGCGAGGGCTGAGCTTGTTAGCATGCTATACAATATATACATATGTATATAACATAGACATACATATATAATATGTTAGACTAAATACAAAATAAAGACAAAAAAGGTGGATAAGGCTCAAGAAAATGAATAAAGGCTGATGATGATGATGTCACTGTGTTTTCACAGAGGGAAAGGAAATCATGAAATGTCGTGGTGACTTCATTACGATGTTTTGTGGTAAGACAACACACACTCATCTTTCTGTCCTTGTGTAACAGACTCATCAACTGCGTTCAGTCTGTTTGTCTCTTTGACTTCACCGTCATTGTAACTTTAACCTGGAAACAAAAGTGTATTCACTTTCAGACACAGTCCCTGAGTTTGGACTCACACATTGCTCTCCAACCTTTGTAAGACTTCACTGAGTTGTTATTTATTTGTATTCAGGTTATTTCTCTGTGACAGTGAGTGTTAATTAACATTTCTGTAAATAGGCCACAATTAGCAATTAGAGGCTTGTTTTCATCTGTTGTCCAACCTAAAATCAAGAAACAAGTTTAAAACAACAATCATGATGTCAGTCACAATTGCTGAGCTCCAGAGCAAAGACACACAACTGAACAATGAAACCATGTCTTCATTGTGTGACACTTCACACTCCTCTCTTCTCCAGGTGGTGGCAAGAAAGTAAAGGTTACAGAGTTTGGCTTCTTCGTCGGGGATAAGACATGTTTGAAGGGAAAACCCTACAGAAACTCAGATAACACCAACTGCTACAACCCCTTTGCAGCATTTGTTGGGAAGAAACTGTAAGAAAACATCCTCATCTTTGTGCTTTAAAAAAAATATGTTTTGTCTTGTCTTGAGGGCAACAACAATATGGTTATTATGGGACAAATATAGAGATGAGCAGTGAAACCAGAACTACAGCAGACATTCAGATGTGCGGTCCACCTCTGGTTCTGATCACATCTCCTTTCTGTTCCCAGCTGTGACGGCAAGTCCTACTGTGCGTTCATCTTAGATAAGAAGACATTCAAGAATGTGCGGCCTTGCGGCCATGATAAGAGAACGAACTGGACCGTGAAGTTCAAGTACACCTGTGTCTAATAGACCTGACTGTATGTACACACACACACACACACACACACACACACACACACACACACACACACTTCTACTTTTATACTCATGTACTTTTATAAATATGTTTTGAATTAAAGAAACAAATGTCTGTTATTATTGTTAATTTAAAGGAGCAGTGTTTGGTTCAGTTCTGGAGAAGAAATCCAAATCGAGAATACTGATGTTTACAATATTCATAAGTAATAGTACAAACATTGTTCCATAAATGAAGCTGTTCTCAGAGGAAAATAAGGTCCCAGAACACTGTCTGAAGCTAGACAGGTGGCAGGGTCCGCCACATACAAAGTAAAACGGTATAAATTGTTTTGCCCTTTAAGGTCAATTTGTTTATACAGTTTAATTATCATGAAAACAAATAGAGTTTGTTTATTTAGTTTGTTATGGACTGCTCCTTTAATCTACAGACTGAACCTTTAACCTACAGACTGCTCCTTTAATCTACAGATTGCTCCTTTAATCTACAGACTGAGCCTTTAACCTACAGACTGCTCCTTTAATCTACATACCGAACCTTTAATCTGCAGACTGCTCCTTTAATCTGCAGACTAAACCTTTAACCTACAGACTGCTCCTTTAATCTACAGACGAGAGCATGTGACCGGAGCTGAGCGGCAAGAATTTCCGCTCCCTGTTTACATGGGTATTCGCTCCTTCGCTCCATCACTCAAAGTTATACCAGACAGCTCCGCTCAAAGACCGTTCTCCGCTCACCTAAAATTTCATTCAGCTCCGGTGAAATCTCTCCACGCTCGCTCAAATTTAAAAGAGGGAGCAATTCCTGATGTTTTCTACCGAATCAGCCTGGGACACACTGCCCGATGTGGCCTAAACTGACGTGCAGCGGCTTTGTTGCTGGAGAGAGCCTGTCGATTGAAACCCTTTTCAGTTTGTAAAGAACAGTTGATTGTTTTGGGCTGTCACCTCGTCCTCTTTCTGTGTTCTGTTTGTTTGAGCCAGTGGATGGCCTTGAACTGCCAGCGCTATCAGGGCGGAACTGGAGCGAAATGGAACCATCGCTCTGGCCTTTGGATTAAAACCCGCTCTGCGCTCCGACTATATTTCGCACAATCCACTCCCCGCTCGCTCCGTGCTCCGCTCCGCTCAAATGCCCTGCTACAGACTGAACCTTTAATCTATAGACTGCACCTTTAACCTACAGACTGCTCCTTTAACCTACAGACTGCTCCTTTAATCTACAGACTGAACCTTTAAACTACAGACTGAACCTTTAACCTACAGACTGCTCCTTTAATCTACAGTCTGCCCCTTTAATGTACAGACTGCTCCTTCAATCTACAGACTGAACCTTTAATCTACAGACTGAACCTTTAATCTACAGACTGAACTTTTAATCTACAGACTGCTCCTTTAATCTACAGACTGAACCTTTGATCTACAGACTGAACCTTTAATCTACAGACAGAACCTTTAATCTACAGACTGCTCTTTTAATCTACAGACTGAACCTTTAATCTACAGACTAAACCGTTAATCTACAGACTGCTCCTTTAATCTACAGACTGAACCTTTAATCTACAGACTGAACTTTTAATCTACAGACTGCTCCTTTAATCTACAGACTGAACCTTTGATCTACAGACTGAACCTTTAATCTACAGACAGAACCTTTAATCTACCGACCGCTCCTTTAATCTACAGACTGAACCTTTAATCTACAGGCTGAACCTTTAATCTACGGACTGCTCCCTTAATCTACAGACTGAACCTTTAATCTAGCACATTTTTAAAAACTTTCATGAAACTCTTCACATAACAAACCTGGTGGTTGTTGAACACAGCTGATAATAATCCTCAGCAGCTGGTTAACACGCACACAAAGAGAATTCCGTACAAAGTGAATGAACTTTATCAATGAGGGTCGATCAATAACAACTTTTAAAGATTCTAAAAGCTTCAAGTCATTTTGAAACTTTGGCTGCTTGAATAATTGTTGTTAATGTGACGACACAAATCACTGATGTGTTTGTGTTCATGTTGTGTTTGTTTCTTCTGCTGTTTCTCATCACTGCTCATGTTTTTCTGCAGCTGAGGACCAATCAGCTGAGGCCTTTCAAACTCTGCTGTTAACAGCTGTGGACAGAATGCGTTGAAGGCCCATCAGACTGATCAGAGGTCAGATCAGAGCTGAAACTGGAAATCCTTGTCCTCTGTCTGAAGTTGTGTATTGAAATGATTCAAACATGTTCAAAGTGAAGGTTTTGAAGTGAATAAAATCCAAGTTTTCCTCTGACAGCATTTATTTTGTGTTGACTTTTATTTGTCCCTGTGCAGCTTCAGTCTTGAGTTGTGCTTTTATGACATTATTTATTATTTCATTTCACATAATGTTGGTTCGGGGCTCGCTGGCAGACGAGCCGCTCACTCAGTTTCATACCATCCATCCATCCATCCATCCATCCATCCATCCATCCATTTTCATCCGCTTCATACCAGGATGTTTCATAAATGACTTACACCAGTGTCTGACTCAATCCTCCGTTCTGATTGGCTGGAGGGGGTCAGCTCACTTTCCAGCAGTCCTGAAACTGTTAGCATGTTAGCACTTCCTGTCCCCTCGTCTCAAAGTCTGACAGTGTGTTCAATGTGTTTTCAGTTGAATTTGTATAAAAAGCTGTGTGTCAGGACAGGCTGAACATATTCACACATTTTGTTCTCCAACATAAATCGTCATCAAATGTGCCACAGTTTAATTGTGAAGCTCTTCGTGTTAAAAACAGTTAGCGGTTGCTAACAAGTGTCTGAATGAGACTACAGAGGTTGTCGGGGACATTAAATGTCCTCACAGCGAACACGGAGAGTCATCTACTCACTAGTCCCTCTTTACAGGCCCACTTTAGTTACACACTACTCTAACCCTGACTTTACAACTTGTACATTGATCAGTTTATAGAAAACCTGGATAGTAATTGTGCAGTGAGACTCTAAGTGGTGGTGACGTTTGAGTCATGTGACCATGGTGTCGTCTGTTTGTAGCCTACCATTAGCTTCTTACTGCTACACATTTAATTTAGCTTCAAACATCACAGAGTGGTTCATCTGTGGAGCTTATCTGGATCAACAGAACCTGGACAGATCAGAACTTAGAACAATAATCCCACAGAGGGAACCAGGGAGATGCTAATGTCAGTTAGCTACAGACGTGTGATGTCATCGTCACAGCGCTCACTATATGGCAGGAAATACATCAATTTCAGGCTCATTTGAGAACTAAGTGCATCAGCAGAGAATCATAAAAACTCATTGCTTTATGTTTGTAATGAACTGGTTGTAAAGGCAGCTCTGTGTTTTCTTTTGGTGTGCTGGTTTGTATTGAGGTGTCTGGACGGCAACACATTCTGGCCTTTAATTCAAAATTTAACCTATTCCTCCTTGTGTGAGTTAGGGAATGCAGACAATACGGGGCGCACAGCTCCAAGAGACCTTGGAGTCAGCATTCAGCTGTGTGGGTCAAAGGTTAGCAGGGGACAAGGCCACTATAGGAACTGAATTGGAGCCTGACTACTGTGTCAGATGGAGGATGATATCTAAATACATACATCTCCAGAAAAGGATAGTGGGCTCATCTAGGTAATTTTGGAGGACAAGCCTGAAGGAGTGACAGTAACAGATTTGGTCATTTATGGGAGATGAACCTTCAACCCACCGCAGTGACCAATTAGGAGTAAGCAGGTACTGCCCAAAGGACTTTAAGAAGGGTCCCACGAGTAGAGACGAGGGGTGGCACTTGGTAGAATTCCTAAGAGCGAAGGCATAGGAGTTCCGATAGGGCAAGAAGGGTAGAAACGTTTGGCATTATTCTGCCCTAGATTGGAGAACATCAGATGTGGGGCCACACTCTGCTCGGACGCTAGGCTCAAGTCTGTTTTAATAAAGATTGCTCTACCATTCCACCCAGCCTTGCCTCCGCAGAATTTTTATCAACCTACTGCACGCCGACATTTTTGAAGAAGACAGCCCAGAAACTACAGTATGCTAGAATACTAATGAAGTGACTAATAAATGATCACGCCTCGGCCTCTTAGACTTGGACATCAGGAAGGATCTAGCAAATATACAAGCAGGAGCGGGTGTTTTCCCGGACAATGAGAAGACATCTGACTCCCTGTGGAAGGGTTAGGGTTAGGGCTAAAATCACAGATGCGATGGTTCTGGTGTTTACTGGAAAAGCAGGGTTCAGTTCTTATGAAGCACACATCTGGAACAAACTCCAAGAGGGCTGCAGGTCTGCTCCGACTCACCTGGTCTGGTCTTTTTTAAACATTTTCTATTTTAGCCTGTTTTCCTGTTTCTTCTGTTAATGTTTTGTTTCTTAATTAGATTAGATTGATTAGAAGTCTTTATCTATCCCACAACGGGGAAATTTACTGTTATAGCTTTTACAACAGCTCAAGATGCAACAAGTCCAGGAAAAATAATCTCTTGATGTCTTCCTGCTCGTTTTTTAATTTATTTTAAATGCAATTCTTGATGTATTTTATGTCTATGAGATGCTTTGGGTTGCCTTGTGTCTTAATTGTGCCATATAAAAAAAAAAAAACTTGCCTTGCATGTAAAGGAAAACCGTTGCAATGCTGCATGTCTGTGGGGCAGCAGTGGAAAGTGAGGAAAATTACAGTTTTTCAGATTTTTTCCATAAAGTGGAATAAAGAATTAGGATGCAGGTGCCCGAGTTACTGTAGCTAGCAAACATCTGAAGCACAGCCTGCAGTGACGTCACCCAAAGAAGACGAACTCTGGGCCACGCAAACAAAAATGGTGCAGTATAATCTGTGTGCAAGAAACATGGCTGAGTGCAATGGGATTTCATAATACAAGGATACACGGCTATAAGGAATGACAGGAAGATGGGGAAAGGTGGTGGGGTGTCCACATTTGTTAGAAATGGAACATAGTTCAGTTCTGTTCAAGTAGGAAGAGAATGTGAGTCCATAACAATAAAGATTTGGACAGGCAAATATGAGCTAGCAATAATAAACTACTACAATCCAAGCAACAAATTAAGAGATAATATAGTGATAGGGGAAGTGTATGGGAAAGTGGTGTGGTGCAGAGATTTTAATGCACATAGCACTCTATGGGGGAGTGAGAGAACTGATGCAAATGGCTTAATAGTAGAAGAATTTATAGAAAATAAAGGATTAGTATGTATGAATGACTGGGGGAACGAGGTATGACTATGTACAAAAATAAGGTGTGTGTGATTGTGAGTGTGACTGATTTAACGATGACATCAAATGAAGTAGCAGGCATCACTTTTTGGGAGGTGCTAAACGAGACATTAATGGGCAGTGACCACTATCCAACCAATATTAAGATTGGGGTAGAGTTGCAACGGGAGGAAGACATGAGATTGCCAAGATGGAAAATTGATACAGCTAATTGGGAACTCTGTCAAGAACTGAGTAAGAAAAGGTATGAACAAATACATAAAGAGGAATATGGGCAGATGTGGATGAGTTGAATAAGGTAGTAGTCACAGCCATAATAAAATCAGCAAATGAGTCGATACCAAAACATCAGGATGCAGAAACAAAAAGAATATGCCGTGGTGGGATGAAAATCGCAGACAAACAATTAAAGAATGGAACAGGGCATTTAGGCTGTTAAAGAAACATCATTCTATGGAGTCACTAGTTCAGTATAAAAAGTCACAAGCAGTGGTTAGAAGGACATCCCCAGCACCCGGCAGTCAGCGCCAGGGAAAGATGACATCTCCTACTCTATGTTAGATAACATAGAGTAGGACATCTCAATTAGGGAAAACTATGGAAAGGATGGTAACAGAGAGATTGATGTATGTCATAGAAAATAGAGATTTATTTTCTTCATGTCAGAGCTTGGGCTTGGGCTTCCTGTTTGGGAGGACGATAGAGGTCAGAGTAGGGAAAGAGTACTCACCGGTATATATGGTTGAAATTGAAAATTGGGTGTGCTGTTTGATGAAAAGCTTACCTGGAGGCACATTGAGAGGACAAAAGACAAGTGTAAAAATGTTAATAACCTCTTGAGATGCTTATCAGGTCGTGATTGGGGTGCATCCCGGTAGTCGCTATTAAATATACTAGTGCAGTACCTGTAGGAAGCATGTATTCCTATAGAAAAGTGGGAGGTTAAGTAGCTTTTTCATGGATGGCCAAATGAGGTTGTGTTTGAAGGTATCAGGACATCAGGGATATAATTGGCTGTTTTTGACTACTTTTGATTATACCAGGGGTTCTCGGGAGCGTACCTATGTTCCCTGGGTCCTATGTTCCCCGAACCCTAACCCTAACCCTCAACCTAACCCCACTAACCCATTCCCCAGTTTGTTCATCGACCGGCAACAGTGGGGAACATATGACCCTTTTTCTAAAAGATGGCCCCATGTTTCAGGGTCACATACAAAGCGGGGAACATAGGACCTGGGGAACATAGGCATGACCCCGGGTTGGTTGTCAACCTTTTACAAGGCTCCTCGCTAGCCTTCTTCCTCTCTCCACCAGGCAGCCTGGCTCTGTTGCTGTCCTCCTCGGACAGACGCTGAAGCTCAGTTTGAGTTTTCATCAATCTCTCACTCTCTGGTCGACAGAGAAACATCTAGCAGCTGCTTCTCCCAAGTTTTCCTCTGCATATCTTATGACAGAAAGTTTGATTTTCAAGTCGTACTTTTTATTTTTTGCAGAGTGGTGTGTGTCTCCTCTCTGCTCTGACTACAGGCTGGGACTGCTGTGAGAGACTACTGACAGACTGACCGCCTGTGAGTGCTTTTGGACGGCAGCACCCGCTGCTCGTTGAGCACAGTAACTGCAAAGTGATACGAGCTTTCAAGTCAGAGTCTCCAAACACCACAAAAGTCTCCAATAACACCAGTAAAAGTTGCTAGATTTGTCACTAGTCGCTTTGGACAAAAAAGTCGTCAGGAGGATGATTTGTTTGTGTGTTATAATAGTCCAACGACTTGCATGTTGACATGGGGGGAATTCTCGTGATTTTTTCTTTCAGATTTTTTTTCCCTCCCATCCTGGATATTAAACTTTTTATTCATTTAAAAGAACAAGAGAAGAAAAACAAAACAAAAATACATGTTGCACTTTTGTATACCTGACAAACAGAAAGAAGAGAAAGGCATATATACATTTTTACTTAAAAGTCATTATAATGGCAACAATTAGGCCACACGACAGAAAGACACCTCAGCTTTAAGATATTTTAAATAATGATATATAAGTAAGGTAACAAAGGTATCAATCTACAGACATATTAATTATAATGTCAGTACACATTTTGTGCAAGAATGAAAAGGCATGAAGAAAAAAACCATAAGAAAAGAAAACAAATACCGAAAAACAAACAAAAACACAAAAACAACTGTGAGTGGAGTCCGAGATTTATTTATTTTTTATTTTTACCCATTATTTTCCAAGTGATCCTTAATGTAGTTTGTCCAGGTTTTCCATAGACTCTCAAACTTGTCTTTTTCAAGTCTAAGAATGAATGTTAGCTTCTCCATGTCAAAAATATCTTGGACCACCTTGATCCCTCCCATCCTGTAGCCTACTCGCGACCCCTGGAGAGTGTTCGCGCTCCCCCAGGGGGGCGGGCCCCACCGGTTGAGAACCACTGTTCTAGATGTACAGAACAAATCATCTTAGAAGCTAGTCATGTGTTTTTAATGTAAACTTGTGAAGCACTGTATATAGTTTACAGGTGTTATGTCCAATGTTTTCCTCTGAAGTGAGGTGCACAAGAAGCGTGAAGTAGCGTAAAATTGAGATAATCAAGTGATTACAGGACACCAGGGCGTCACACTGGCTGTATCTCCAGAACCAGACGACGCTTTTTAAAAATTCTAACTGTTGGATGCGCCATTTACTGTTCTGAAGTAATTTTGCTCATTTCACCTGGTACTTGTTACTGTAAACTGAGGTGAGAACAACTTACAGCCATAAGTTTCAACTATTAAAGTAAAAAAAAAGAGAGAGAGAGAGAGAACTGCACTATTTATGTAATAAAACACTGATAAATATGCTAAATTACATTATTTTCAACAGAATGGGGGAGAGAAAAAGCGAGCTTGTGTTTGAGCCCGAAATGGTCACGCATCACTCAGGTTGTCTTGATGCTTTCAAATCGTCACGTGTCAAAATATGCATCCTGGGATCAAAGTTCATTTGTGTCAACACCGTGACTCTGCCAGTGAGCCTGTGTTTGTGACGACATGTTACCAGCTCAATGTATTGAGCCAGTCAGTTTGAATTGGATCTGAAAAAGTCACAGTTCAGGATTTGTTGTTTTGTACAATATGTTGTTCATTTACACTTGTTTTTACCAGTGACAGTGTATTTGGTCATATTTGTTAATTTATTCTCTTTCACGGGTTCCTGTTTTTTTCATATAGATAGATAGATGGGAAATTAGGTCATCATAACAGCTGGTGCATTCAAGTACAAATACAATTCAATTATAAGGGCAAATATAGAAACAATAAGAAACAATAAGAAAGTACTATGTACTTTATGTACAATAAAATTCTTATGAACAGTTATGAAATAAGGGGGGTAAGTGGAACATAAGGGTCAAGAGAGTAAGGTGCAGTTTTATCAGTTTTATAGTTAAAGAAAATATAATGCGACAATTTGCTCCACACACAGTGACAAGTAGTGTGACCCTGTGATTGGGCAACTTGTCACAAATGCACTGCCTGTATTTAACTATTTATTTACTGTAAACTCTATACCATTTTAACTTCACATTAAAGTAAAAAATAAAAAAGTTATTGACTGTACATTTAATATCCAGTTTAATGTGGACAATGAGGTACAGCAAACCAGGTCAGTTTATGATTTTTTTTTTTTTTTTTTAAATGAAACAAAATAATGTCCTTAAAGTTGTGCTACATCTATGTTATGGAATGTTGAGCTTCAGGATTGAAGCTTCTCTGTAGTCTGGCGGTACGGCAGCTGATAACTCTGTTTCTTTTGAACGGACTGTGGCTGGGGTGGGTGCCGTGTTTAGGTGTCCTGTGGGGCTCTGCGCAGACATCTGACTGACTGTGATGTGAGAGCGAGAAAATTGAATGAAAGCAAGAAGAGTGACAAGTTGACCCGGGTCTCCCCCCTGAGTGCCTCCAAATCCCTCATTAATTTCCTTTCTACCGCTTTTCCTTTATCTATAAATTGGAATATATAAAACAAGCATTACACATTTACAGACTGAGGTATTGAAAAAAAAAGGATAGGAAAAAAAAACATAAAAAGAAACAAGTCAAATTAAAGCCAGAGTTTAAGAGTTACTAAATCAAGATAGTTACAGTTTGTTTTAGTTTTCCAGGGCACATTTAGTGTTTTGTTGGCTTATTCATGGTGATTTGAAACGACATTGTGTGGGTTAGGGTTGGGGTTAGGGACATGTGTGACATTAACAAATCTACCTCTGTGGATGAATTGTTTGGCCGTAATGATCAGGTTATTGTACATAATTTCTCCTTTTTTAATCCTCCATTAGAACTTCAAATGTAATACTATCGTGAAGCTGGTGTATTGCTTTGCAATAGCACCTCTATGAGCACATGGGGGCAGTATTAGCTCTCTTTAATGTTAGTGGATATTTCCAATGTTTCCAATTCCGAAAAAAAGTCAAGTATTTTGTTGAAGAGCTAAAGGACAATCATCTTTATCTTTCGGCTCTTAAACACTATGTGGGCGAATAGGCTAAATTAATTATTGTGCAAACCCCGAAAACTGGATTAAGGTACATTAATTCAGCTATTCATTGATTTAACAATAATAATAATAATAATAATAATAATTGTGATTTCGTTACATGTTGATGAGTGAAAAAGTAGTCAGTCATATTGCCTGTATGCATACCTTTCTCTTAAAAACGCCCCCCGCTCTCTCCCATTCCGCTGCCTCCTGTGCTGCTCGCCCCCACCTCTTCCCCCCAGCGGAGAGGAAGAGCAGAGACAAGTGAACAACAAGCCGAGGCGAGGAAGATAGGAAACTAACTGCAGAGGTGGGTGTTTTCTTCGTCTCCATCGTGAGTGTTCTCGCCCCGCGGTGGACGCCTGACTTGTTCGGCTTGTAAGGCGTTTTGCTCGACCACGCTCGACGTGTTTTTGTTGTCTCCCCTCAACTCACTTCTTCTCCTCCGAGCCTGCGGGTCGAGGCTTGGATCGTGTCGGCGCAGCGGCAGCAGCAGCACTCGGCTAGGCTAGGCCTGAATCCACCTCCCTGACACTTATGGACTTTGACAAACAAGCCTAACAGTCTCCACAGTCGGTAATAGCCTGTTGTCTTGTTGTTCTGTGCTCGGTACAGCTGGTTGGGGTTTGTTCTACGCTGAGAGGGCTGTGAGCTTTAATGGGGTGAACTTGGTTGTTGTAAACGCAGTGTTAGCAGGCTAGCTACCGTTGCACAAGCTAATTTAGGCTAGCATTGGTGTATTCCCATCGTTAGCTTGATGAATAACTCATCTGGAGTGAGACTTGGGAAAAGTTTGACAAAGCTTCAGCATGCAGTTAACACTGGTTGATATCAAGATGGTTGAGGATATTATTTTTTAAACTAACATGGTGTCATCTAGCTACTATAGCAGCTTATTACATGAATGGTCTGGTTTGTGGCTGGCGGGGGGGTGTAACGTTATAACGTGATAACACAACACGTTGTGTCTCCTCTGTTTGCTGCCTCTAAACACCGGAGTAGCAGCGTTTTGCCAGACTTGTCCGCCACTTTGCCCCGAGCTGGGAGGGGGGTATTCAGGTGAGAGTACACGGAAGTGACCGGCCAGGCAGCCGCGTCACGCACAGACCACAAGTCAGGAGTCAAAGTCCAGTCACGGCTTACTTATCAATTTCCTTTTATGTATTGTACCTGAGAGACCCACTCCCTGCGGACACTGGCTGCATGAGGTGAATAGGCTCGTATGGTGAGTGTGCCTTTTTTTTGTAGATCGATCATCTTCGGTGTTGAAAGCCTACACTGAAAATACGCTGTTTAATGTTTCAGCAGCAGCTGTCTTTTGATGTGGTCTGCCAGGTAGAGGAGGGAGACTTGTGGTGGTGGTGGAGCAGCCAGGGACAAAAGCAAGAACCTGTTGTGTGGGTCTAGATGTGTGGGGTGTGGTAATGTGGCAGGCGTGTTTGTTGCTTCATTATTCAGTCTTCTCCTGTGTGGAGGTTTCTCAGCTCGGACACCTTCTCGGCTTACAGTCCCACACCTGTGAATGGATGCGGGGTCACCCAGGGACCTAGCTAAATGTGCTGTAGTGGCTCACACTTGGAGTAAGCTTACCACTTTGTAGTTGTAATCTTATTTTTAGTTTGATTTTTAAAACCAGTGCTTAACAGCACAGTTTGGACCAACCTGAGACATGTTTGACAGCTTGTCTTAAGTAACTGGATTATTGACTTGAGTTGGTACAGTCAGCTGACTGGGGAGTTCAGTGAAGCATGGATGGACATGCCTGTCATATTCCTCTTAAATGCCTTGCGGGTATGTCTGCTTTGACCTGCTGGAACCAGATGGAAAAGATTGTAAGCAAGTTTGGACATGCTGCTCGTAAATGCCCCCTCTGTAAGATGAGAAAAGGAAGGGTAAAAAGGCACAAGTTGGAGGTTTCTTTTGCTGCCTAGAGTTTGTTCTTAGCCGTGTTGCCTCTGAGGGCTAAAATCTTGCTGCTCAGCCAGTTGTTTTAAGCAGGGCTATCATTTGTGAGCCTCAGTAATGACGGGCTTTCAGAACACACCATGGGTGTGTCCCTGTGACACACAGAAGCCGGGGTTTTCTTATATTTGCTCCTCCTCTCTGTCTGCCTTCTCTCTCTCCATTTATCTCTCGCCCTCCCTCTACTCCCAACGGTTTCACCTGCAGTCTGTTTTTATTTGAACGGGGAGGACATGTGAGATGTGTGATAGTCAGTACAAATCGAGTGAAATCAAAGTGCACAGATTTCTGAGGCTGTGAAGCAAAACTGTTGCACAGCCATGCCCTCCCCCTGTGCTGGTGGTTAACTTCATGGAAAGGTTGAGTGTCAGTTTACACTTTTATGGTTCTCACTGCAGCAATTTATCCAGCTTCCTTGTTAAGTGGTGGTCACACTGTGACTGCAAGTCACCAGTGGTAAAGCGTTTCCGGCTGCTGAACTATAGTTTTCAATTTGCTTGTCTGTTTTTCGTATTGCACTTACCTAGGAATGCTGTTATGTCAATGTCAGTGTTTTACCATTTAAAAAAAGTAAAATCTCTGCAATTCTTTGAGTTTGACTTGTGATAACATTTTATTATTGACTGATTATGAAGTTCCTGAATGGACGTAGAGTTTCACTATATTTACTAAATCCAGTAAGACAATATATCACAGCTGAGTTACGATATAGTGTTGCCATTTGAGATCTTTGAGTGCATTCTGTTGCTAAAGTGAATAATTACGAGCCAAAGCTACTTATACACCAAGAAAATGAAATTTTTAACATTTTAAGGGCTGCACCATCATTTTCATCTTTTAATTGGTTGATACATTTTTAATGAATCACTTACTTGTTTGATCTATAAAATGGAAAACGTGTTAATTACTGTTTCTCAAAGCTCTAGATGAGGTCCTTGATGTCTTGTTTTGTCCACAACCCAACAATGTATAGTATATCGTCATAGAGAAATAAAGAAACAAGAACATTTTCAGATTTAAAATGAGAGGAATCCCTTTGTTACTGAGGTCAGGTTCATTATTAATGGGGTAAATTGGCCAAGCAGGTAGTGGCACTCAATTTTTAATTTTTACACAGCAAAATAAGAACAGAAAAGTAATGAACAACAATTTACTCTTGCTATTGTAAGATATTTGAATCAAGATTTAAGTCTTTAAAAAATCTATGTTTGCTACCTCTAGCTTTTAAATATGACTTGAATATTTAAAAAAATTGTAAATTCAGTATCTTATACCTTTGGTTGCAATGTTGTCAAAGTACTGCACTAATGTATAGAGATTTCAATATTTGAAACAATACTAGTTGTTGGTTGACAATTTGAAGATTTCACCTTGGATTGTGGGAAATCGTGAGCAGTATTTCACTTATTTCTTTGATATCTGATTGGCAAATACCTCAGAAACAAACTACGTATTAATCTATAATAAGAATAATTATTGTTTGCAGCCTTTATTTGTTACAGTATTTACCTAAACTAGAGGTGGATGATCTGTATGGGGGAGAAACTAACTTGTAATGTTAATGTAACAGTCAAGAAGTTACTGTTCATTTCACTCAGATGAAACATAAATGTTATTGCTTTCACTGTAATGCTCCATTGAAGGCTTAAGACACTGAAACTTTACCGTGACATTACAATGGCCAGTAACCCAGATGACATTAAGCTTTAGATCTGTATTATGTACAGACAGTTTTCTTGAACTGATTGGGCCATTTATTGGCTCTTGTTGCCCTCTGAGTTACAGTTGCCTGCTCGCTTCCTTCCTCACCGAGAATAGTAAGTCGGCGTCCTGTAGATTAGACAGCTGGCCTTACTGAGGTCCCTGAAAAGTTGGTGTGGAGTGTGAGCGGGTGCGGGTGGGCGTGTGTGCATGTGCACTCTCTGTGCAGCTACCACACTGTGCCCACACTGTCGGCCACATGGGAGTAGAGGGAGAGAGGGGCGGGGGGTGGTCGTGGTTTCAAGTGAGGATGGCAAAGGCGGTAGTATTTGGATGTGGGCCAAGGCTAACACACAAAACACACAACACACACAGGCCAAATCTCTGTGTGACCATTCAAATGAGGCTGAGTCAGCAGAGCACTTGGCCAAGCCGCAGCAGCATTTTACCATAGCTTCGCTTCAGCGGTGTGTGTGTGTGTGTGGGTGTGCGTGTGCATGTATGTGCATCTGTGTGTGTGTGTGCACAGGCTGGAACAGAATGTGTGTCAGCCAGCCACAACCAGCAGTGACAAAGTTTCTGAAATAGCAATGATAGCATACGAAAATGAGAGAATTGCCCTGCAGTCACAAAATTCAGTGGGCACTGGGTGATGGAACAGCCTACTGGCTGTGAGTGTGTACTTCACAGAGTAGTAGTGGACACCAGTAGTGCATGTACATCTGTGTTGTGTGTTGGCTCAGAATGGTAAGTGGCTTAGCAGTGTAATTCCAGGGCTATCCCATTAACAGATACGGTTTAGTGTTGCTGCTAATGGCCTTACAATAGATTAATGACTAATGCCCGGGCTGTAAGTGGCCAAAGCCATTTACAACTCTCTCGCAAGGAACTGCTCCCTGCCACAAGAATGTTATTGGTGCCGCTGGCATAGCTGTAGAGGTTGTGTGGGTCTGTGCGTCTGCTGTTGCACTGAGGCTCAAGGGACCGCCTTCCACTGTGCTCTCAAAAAAGTGTTGACGTTTTGACAGAGCCACAAAGAACGACTCAGACTGTGGTATGAAGTCTTATCTGATGTATGGTGTCAGTGCTGCATTGCCGAGTTTAAATCCTGGTCCCTCATGTATAACTTGACAGCTGCTGTAGGCAGCCTTCATGACACAACAAACATTTATTGGTAGCTTGCTGCCACATTTAGTGACCTGTCATCTTTTTGTGTTTGGGATCTCAGCAAAGATGCGTCATTCTTGAGCGGGGCTGTACCGAATGTCTTTTTCTTTCGGTTTGCTTACATTTGAATCCTCTATTAAGATTATAGAAAAGAAGCTGTGAATGTCTGTTATATTTGATGTCATTGCCCCTTAAAAAGAGGAAAAGAAGTCCTCATGGAAATCTTTTGAATGAGGTGGTTCATTCATCTTTTCAGTCCCATGTATCCCAAGGATGAGGGCTGTTACTGGCATAACATTGTAACAAAATAACCTGCTGTAGCTTAAAAAATGAGAATTTTCAGCCTGATTTAGAAAGAAGACAAGCAATTAACACCACATTAGACATTATATATCTAACACAATTCTTTTGTACTAAACCAGCTGGCAGAGGCAGATTGACTCACTCAGTCTGCCTATACAGCACAACACAACAGCTGAAAAATAGTAGTCTGCCTGCAAAGACCACCGCCTCTCTTGCAAGCCAGAGATCAACAGAAAATCTGTTTCTATTGCAAAGCACCAGTTTGAAATCTGCTTAAAGATGTCTCTTAACAAACAGATACAGAGGCAAGGAATGCAGATAAACCACCTCTTAATATAGGTGCATGTTTTTACCTCAGTGTAAATATGTTTTTTGGAATGCTAAACACCAACATATATGGATACATAAATAAAAGTGAATTTTTGAAGCAGTTCATTTTGCCTTTTGGACTTTGTGACATTCTGCAGTTGGACATGTTTTGAAACAACACTGAAACATATTTCTAAAAATAGTGTAATACCAATAATATTATTGTGGCCTGATCCGTATTTGAGCTTGTGTAGAAATACAGGGTTAAAACAAGATAAATACACATGCAACAAAACGCAGTGCAGCAGACTCTGAATGTCAACACTAGTGGTAGAGCCTCATTGTTGAGTAAAGTCAAGTTTTCAGTTGAAGTTTTAATGCGTTCTAAGCATTAGGCCAGGGCTCTATACACCCACTTGAGATCATTTGAAGCCATCTTTCAATTTGTGAACATTACCCACAAAGAAGCACTTTGTTGGGTCGTGGTCGGACATCCTGATAGGTCATAGAAAGTAATGGCACATGCTCTCTCTTTCCAGGGCTGAAGTGTTTGGCTGAGAAGTCAAAGTGTTGATGTGAGAGACGGATGAGAGCAGCACAATGAAAGAGTGAAGGGCTCCCTTATTAGGACAGCTTCCAACAGCTGAGACAGGATATGACATGCTAAATCTCCTAGTGGAATGTGTGACAATGGTGGTGCGTGTGTGTTTTTGTGAGGCGCGTGTGTGTTTCAAACAACTGAATATCGTTACCCCCCTTCACTAATGGAAAGATTCGAGGCAGCATCAACTCCACCAAAACTTACCGAAGCTCTGTTTCAGTGCTCAAGGATATGACCAACGTCAGAGACACACACACACACCAACACCTGCCACCTTTATTTAGTCGCTGACCCACATACACAATCACAGATGTGTGCACGCGCTCTGGCTGGCATGGCACTCAGACTTAATACTGGAGTCTTTGTTCACTCAGCTGGTCCTGTGTGCATGACACAGAGAGCAGATTTGATCTCTGTGAGTCAGTGAACTTTGAAGTAGAAAATGTCTTTTGCCCTGGTCTGGAGATGAGCCGCGCTCATGTCATCCAGTGATTAGACAGACAGTGTTGAAGTAATCCTCTCCAGATTCCTCATGCCCCCCTCACCAGCGTCCCTGCTGAGGAAGTCTGATAAAAAGCACTTTGTCATTGTCTTAATTTGGGCCGAGTGACGTTCACTCATTATCATGCTTCTGTAATTTAGGCTTAGGTCATCTGTGCCATGTGTTTTAGGCTGCATTATCTTCGAATGGTCTGGATTTAAAATTATAAAAACAAACTTTCCTGCTTCTTTTCTGTGTTTTCTATACTAATTCTCTAAAAGCAGTTTTCTTCATTGTTGCACAGTTGCTGGTATCTGTCTTGATTCGTTGCTTCCATAATTAACGGTTATGTAATGGAACAAATTATTTTGAAATGCATGTTCGAGTGTGTTGGGTCCCCATGAGACTTCTGGTGTCAAACACTCCCTTTGCATTTGAATACGGTAATCATTAAACTCCCAAGTTAGGAAAGTAAAAGTTCAGAGGAAGGAGCAGATACATTCTATTGACTTAAAAATGTTTTGAGTGAAAGGATTTCCTCTGAATTTATTGTTTGAATTCGAATTTAAATTAAGGGTTGACATATGTTTTTTGGGAGGCAGACACTGATACTGTTCATTTGTAATCAAGAACACTAATAACCTGATACTTGGTTACATGGTCTTTTCCTTTTAAAACAAATTTATTGCTTTCAGTTTGTAGAATTAATAGTTGCCAGGCTATAAAGAATGCTCAAATTTAATCCCCCTTCACAATAAATTGTCATTAATGGCCTGCAAATAAAATGCCTCGTGTATTATAATTTGCGTAGTATAATAAGTATAGAAGAAAGCAAGGAAACAAGGCCAGCCATCTCTTACCCTGTAAGAGAGTGCACATCCCAATTTAAAACACCTCTGGCTTTTCACATTTGGCGTGTGCTGGCGATGTGATACTGTCTTGTGATAACTCCTCTGAGTGCTCTCACATGTACCCCTTTCTTTTTCCCTTCCTCATTTTATCTGCAACCTTGGGAGGAAGGAGTGCTAACAAGCTCCTCACACTGCAGCTGAAAACATGCTGTAATTGTCTCTTGTCATGTATCTCACTTTGCTCCTATTTTTAACCCTGCATAGCAGAAGGTGAAGAATCTCACTGAAAAAGTGACAGTATTTCGCTAACATGCCTGCTCTGCTGATGCTGGTCCCACCTTGAATTTGAACTGAATAATCACTTTCAGAGATAAATTGTCAAGTCGTGAGCTCATTCTTTATGCCTGCTGTGTTTCTTGCTCTCCTACTTTACATGTTTTATCTCCACAGTTCTCTCTCTCGCCCTCATTTATCTTCCCTTGCTTTGCTTTCCTGCGTCAGCTCCTGCTGCTTTGTAACCTCTGAATATCAACTTCATTAGCACTTCGTTGTGTGAGGGCCCCTCTGTCTTTATATCTGTGTACGTTGGTGATTCAGCCTCGCTGTGTGTCTGTCCTTTAATTAAATCCCGGTGTTGGTTGAATCTGTCCTATCTGGTGTTGACCCTGCCCTGTCCTGTCCTGTCCTGTCCTGTGCTCTGCTCTCAGCGTGTGAATGGAGCAGTGTGCGAGTACGGCCTCCCTGCTGGCCTCGGTGCGGGAGCAGGAGAGGCAGTTTGAGATGCTGAGCCGAGCTCTGGAGGAGGAGCGGAGGTCGTGTGCCGGCACCCTGCCCCGCCCCCTCCCCAACATGCAGGTAACGCGGAAAACAACCCCATCCTGCCTCATCTGCCATTTTCACTCACCTGCTCTCCATCTTGGATTCATCCAGTGTCATCTCCATCCCATCTGTGTGGACCGACTGAATGGCCAAACTGGGGGGAAAAAATACCTCCTCGGTGGCCACTTGAATTTAGCTCTAAGTTTGGATGTTAAAGGTTTTGTTGAATTAAGCGACCGAAGCGTCTTCAAATAAAGCCTTCCTGAGGAGGTAGTTTATACCCTCTGTTGCTCCTCACTGCTTTTATTCATGCATTTTAGTCCTATCCTCCATTGGTTCCTGAGTAACCATCCATGTCTCATTCAAAACAAGTCTTCCCGTCATCATCGTCATCATCATAATATCCCTCCATCAGTCAAGATTAACAACCAAGTGTTCATCCATAATGTTTGTCTCGACTTGTCCATAGGAGTTTGCATGGGGATCGATGTCTTGCTTGATCATGTGTCTCGTGATATTTGTCTTTTCCTTGAACAGTTTAGGTTTGTAGCTACAGTTTCTCAGCCTGCTGGTGTATTGGGTGATTGGGGGGGTATAATGAAGACGTCTCACAGCCGTTTTTCTTAACTGGGACAAGGTCTGTTCACCAGACAATGATCCAGTCCTTTATCATCAGCTGTGAATTCTTGGTAAAAGTCTTGAATAGTGAATCTGCTTCATGGTTAGTGTGTTCTGCTACTTGCTTACACACCCTCTTTATCATGTGTGAGTCATTAACCTGGTTAAGAGACTGCAGACTGACTTCATGCTCGGAGTTTACCTCACAGACACACACCCACGTTCGCTCATTCTTTTGCTTCCTTATTGGCACGCTCCGTCTTAACATACATGAATAAACTGCATAAATACACACACACAGACACTCTTTGGCCCTGAGGCAACCTTTGAAACACACTCATAAACAACTAGGCTCTGCTGCTTTCTTTCATTCTTTTGTTTCACAGTAGGCTGTCATTTAGTGACGGGACACGTCCCAGGTAATTCTAGGGACTGATAAGAAGCAGGAATAGGTGGAGTGTGTGTTACAGTGAGAGCGGGACAGAAGTGAAGCCTGTGCTGGTTCTTATCTCTCTTGTGTGTGTTTACATAGCCCAGAGGCTTCAGCATGCCTCTGCCACTCTCCCAGGCAGTGCAACACAACCTCAGTTTTCACTGACAGGTTCTCACATGCTCACATCTGCCAGGCACTTTCTACTATTCCCCCTGACTAAGTCTTTATCTCAACGAAAGAGTGCGTTCTGTCTGTATCTTGTTAATTTAATCGGGCAGAGTTGCTCTTTAAATGATTGTCATCGCTCCTCCCACAAGTAATATTTTCTGCTTTCAGAAAATTATTTCTTTTTTTAAATATAAAAACACAACATTTTTTGGAGTCTGAAACAACTCGATTCTATCTCTGAATCAGTATTGAGCAATTCCTCTCCCCTGGCTGTGCCCCTTCACCTCCATATTAGTGGAGATGAAGAAGCAGAGATGGCCGTAGCAATACATAAAGTGCCTCCTGTGGCTGGAATGAGAAATGCACCACACCCATCACCACCCCTAGACAGGCAGTGCTGGAAAGATTGGTGTAGATTTCTTTCTCTATAGGTGTCACTATTAATTCCATCATTCACTTCATTCCATCATCTCAGTGAATGCTTTTGTTGGATGATTATGCTACATCTAGCTACCATATTGTACTAACAGGTGAAGAATGCATACATGAACTCATTTTCAGTGTTCATATTCGTGATGTTTACAAACCTGTTGGAGTTCATGTTGTATCATCAGTCCATGCAGATTTCCTTTGGCTGAGAGACAAAGTGCTCAACTGTCACTGACTTCTACTTTCAATTTCTAAAAACAGCACGCTTGTTTGGTTTGCAGTGGGCCTGTTATTGGCTAGTTGTATCACTGCAACTCAGTGTTTCTTAAACTGGGGGCGGTCCCCCTCGGGGGGTGATAGAGCTGCTTCAGAGAGGGCGTGGATGACCAGGAGAAAAATATGTTAATTCTGTGTGAATATGATTTATGAATGTGATTTATGTAGCAAAAATAAACAAGAGTTTGCTGAGGATATCATGATGATCTTTATTTCCCTATATGCAGCCTGAGTTTCACATGATAAAGCTGGGTGCCATTAAAGTTACATTAAAATTGTTGACAGTTGATGCATTCATTTTTGTTTGCTACTTAATTCGGCTAATACAGTTTATGTGTAGTTTGCAACTCTTGATTTCTGGAAAAGTTCCAGTGTTCAGTCGTGGTATTGTGTGTGTGTGTGTGTGTGTGTGTGTGTGTGTGTGTGTGTGTGTGTGTGTGTGTGTGTGTGTGTGTGTGTGTGTGTGTGCGCGTGTATGTATGTGTGTCCATGAATGCACATTCATCCTTTTTTATTCTGAGCTGTGTGTGTTTGTGTGTGTGTGTTGCATCCCGTCACGTGTGTTTCTTCCTCACTACAGAACGGCCGCCTTCCTTGTGATGCGGACATAGAAAGGCTGACACTGAACGAGGGTTACATCAACGGGTCACATCACGTAAGCATCTTCGAAGCTGCCTCGTTGTTTCAGCTGCTGAATTCATAACAAGTGTTGAGGATATTTGTTGAGTTACATACTCAGTGTGTGAGTGTATGTGTGTTTGCAGTTCAGGATGGAGCCTGGTCAGGTGTTGCAGGAGTCATACACGGTGGAGGAAGACCCCCAGGAGTCGCCACCTGTTGTCTCCTTAGAGACCAGTGACGATGGGACCACGCGGCGCACAGAAACCACGGTAACATGAGTCGATGGAAACTGTGTTTGCACAGTGACCTATGGAAGTTTTGAATATTAACTGTCATTTCATGCCTCCCTTTTTTGGCTCTTTAAGGTAAAGAAAGTTGTAAAGACGACCACCACTCGCACAGTTATCCCCTCCGTGTCAGACACACTTTCCCTTGATGGTGGGGGTTCAGTGACAGGTATGGGAGGCTACCCTGCACCCATGGTCTACAGGCAGGCACCCCCAGGTGGCATGCCAATGGACTACCCTACTCACACTGTGCCCCGCAACTACCACTACGGACCACCAGGGGCCTACGACGACTACCGCCCTGGACCCCCATCGGAGACATACGCAAGCCTTAACAGGGGAGCTCGCATGGATGATCGCTATAGGTACCATGTTTGTTGAAATTAATCTTTGAAGTTAGTCCCATCAAGGCCTCTTTTTCTGTTCTCATTCTCCCTGCCTGTCCTGTCTCTAGACCGGTCCATCCAGATGGTTACAGAACTCTCGATCCAAGCTACAGAGCCCACAGCAGGAACCAGCTGGACCCCTATGCTGCTCAACCACAGGTATGTTCAACAATCACTGAATCATTTGGTTTGATGCAGGAATTTAACTTGGTCTTGTTCAAGATTCACTTAATGAATTAGGTTTTACATGTTAAGAATGCAATGTTAATAGGAGAGAAGTCCTAGAGCAGAGCCCACAGATCTTCAAGCTATATCATAAGTTTGCAACAGCATTCGTCTTGTAGCTTGTATTATTTTGGAGCTTGTCTCTGTAGGTTGTGCGTATGGGAAGTGCCTTGGAGCTATCGGCCATCCCGAGGTTTGTCGCAGAGCCGTATGGTCTGGAGGATGATCAGCGCAGCATGGGCTATGATGAGCCCGACTATGGATTGGGACACCCAATGCACTACAGCACTGTGCCCCGCAACCTCCATGCATTTCCTCATGGTCCCCCACGCAGGGCTGGGTAAGTTTATGTATTGACTCATGCAGTATTTCAGCGTTCTGTCTGTGTGCAGTGTACACAGTGGCAACTTTGAGATCGATGTGTGTCAGAAGTGCACATAATAATTTTCCTTCAACATTCTTTTAGAAGGGGAACTATTATTGTTTCATCTGCTATGTCTCTGTTGGTGGATGTCAGTGTGTCCTCAAAAACTATGTTAACATTCACACCTGTCCTTCTCCCCCCTCTCCAGGAGCTACGAAGGCACCTTGGATGGCGATATGAGTGGTCCAGGGGACATGTACTATTGGGGGGGAGGGGCACCGCTGGCCCAGGGTGAAAGAGGCAGCATGGCCTCGTTGGACAGCACTCTGAGGAAAGGTCCCGGCCCCAGCGGCTGGCGTCAACCAGAGCTGCCAGAGGTCATTGCCATGCTCAACTACAGGCTGGACCCCGTCAGGAGCAATGCAGCTGCTTACCTGCAGCATCTCACCTATAAGAATGATAAAGTAAGAGGTGCACGCATGCAAGCCTATATTTGTATGTTTGAAAGCCTTATTTTCATTGTGCATAAGAATAGACTAGACTTTGATATAATTTATTTGAGGAGTGAGGTCAAAGTGACATCTCTCAGGACTGAAGTTGATTAGTCGTACATGTTTTTTACATGATAGAAGATACTGCCAGACAGAAAATTATTATTCTAGCAGAGTGGGAGTAAGATAAGGAGTACTTGGATGAGTGGAAGTAAAGTTGGATTTTGGCTATAGAACAGTTTTTTAATTGGTACAGGCTCCAAATGTAAAACTGTGAGTATGAAGACGCTCTTTGATTTTGCTCATTGATCACTGAATTCAACCCGATAGTAGCAAATTTGGACAAGCGCCACGGTTAGATTGCTGGTTGGGAATGAACGTGTTGTTTTTAAAACAACATGAGCCACACAAGGCACTTAAAAGTATATGGGTGCTTTACAGCAAACAGGGTTGTGCGGTGAGGAAGTCTGTCTAAAGCTTGGCAGACAGACATTGTGTGTTTATTGATCTAGTATGTTGTGTTAACTCAAACTGCATGTTTAATCTGGCTTTCTGCACGGCCATCACCTGTGACTTTAATGTTCACGCTGAAGTCGGAATGGCAATTCCAGTGAGGTTTATTCAAACAAAACAAATGCGGCTATGAACAGAAGGAAGGAGAAAAAAATATGGAGCCGCAGCTGACTGGAATATAAAGAAAATCCAGTATTTATTCTGCCTTCAGTTTTTTATCACAGCAGTCTCTGTCAGGACTACAGTTTTAGCCACAGCATGTACAATACTACGACAATGATATTGTTGTTACATGAGGTACTGATGTATTGGAAATAATGTTACATAACATTATCTGCTGTTGTCTGCAGTTTTACATGTCTCTAGTTGTGGACATAGCAACATTCAACTTGTGAAAATTTAGATTAGTGTTAATTTGACCTTTTAAGAAAAAGTACCAAAAAGTGATCTTACTGGTGCAGTTTAAGGATTTCCCAGGTTATTTCTTCCCAGGTTATGGCTTCCAACATGCTTTCATGTGTCCTGTGCTTTCATTTTCTCTGTTGGCGTTCTGATTTGATTTATTTGTGGATCATTGCAACATTTGCTTTTTAAATTGATTTTATGCCCACCTATTTGATTTGCTGGGCTCTATTAAAAACATCAAAACTGGACTTTACTTGACCTCCCTCTATCCACGTCCCTTTGTTTTCCAGGTGAAGTCTGATGTGCGTCGTCTGAAAGGCATCCCAGCGCTGGTCTCTATGCTTGACATCCCAAACAAAGAGGTCCGTTTTTGCTTATTTTCTCCACATCTCTCTGTTCATTCTTTGCTAGATGTGTGTTATTATAGGTGGGGTGAACTAGGTGGGGTAAAAGAGAGGCTTAAGGGATGTAGTGTATTTCTTACGTAATATCAAAACGGATCACTGGCCTGAGATGAGATGAACTTGAGACTTATGACTAATACCAACTGAAAGGGAAATGGAAATAAGCATTACGTATTTCAGTTCTCCTCAAATCCTGTAGGTCAACATTTGTGCTAAATATGGCTTTGGCCAAAACATTCTGAGGTTTTTCTGCGATTCCCTTTCATTTAGTGCAATCTGTGGCAAAGTTTTTTGCTGATGTTTGTATGGGCATTACCAGACCAACCACATCACGCATTCCACTCTCGAGGCAAAAGAAGCAACTTAATTTCACATTTCATGCTCTGCGGCCAGTGACGAGTTTGAAGTCTGGTGTGTGTCGGATGACTTGCTGGCTGGAAATATGGGTCAAAAGCGACTGCGCCCTCTTTACACTTTTAAGTGGTTCCAAAACACCCGCACATTTAGTCTGCGTATATGTGTGAGTGTGGGCAGTATGAAAGATTGAGATATAAAATAAAACAAAGAGTTTATTGTGTAAATATTTTCAACAATTTAAACAAATAAGTGTGTGATATTGAGTATAGAATGTTCATGAACTTGTGCTGATATTAACCCTGCTTTATAGAGCAAATATGTGAGAAATATGGACACCTGATGTCCTATTAATAATACACAATTACATGCATGAGTAGCAATTCCAAGACCCATGTAACTGTGTAGTGTAGTCCAACAATTACAAGAGCATGACACTGTTCTACTACTACAATAAATCTATGCAAGTGTGTAATCGGTGCTCTCTTAAGTGATGCTCCATCAAGACTAACAGCTCAATAAGCTGTTATTGGGTCTCTGTTCTAGGTTCACTACGCAGCCTGTGGAGCACTAAAGAACATCTCATTTGGCAAAGATCCAGACAACAAGATCGCTATCAAGAACTGTGATGGAGTGCCTGCTTTGGTCCGGCTGCTGAGGAAGACCAGGGACCAGGACCTCACTGACACTATCACAGGTCAGAGACACATTGCAAACACACAAACTGTGTAAAAATGGTTTGGACTGTTAACAAACCAGCTGAAGGAATTTCTGGTCGGACTGGTTGAACTTGTGGAAGTCAGCTTTTTAACTGAATATGGCATTTCTGCATTGTTTTCCCCCAGGGACACTGTGGAACCTGTCATCCCACGACTCTGTGAAAATGGAGATTGTGGACCATGCGCTGCATGCCCTCTCTGATGAGGTGATGGTGCCCCATTCAGGCTGGGAGCGAGGGAGCAACGGAGCAGGAGGAGGGGAGGAGAACTGCAAGCCCAGACATCTTGAGTGGGAGACTGCGCTCACCAACACAGCAGGCTGCCTGAGGTATGGAAGGATGGAGATTTGATGATATGGAAGGTGATGGATGGAGGCAGGGTTCATGTAGACAAGACAGAAATGGAAAAATGCCAGCTCAACTGACTGACAAAGCAGTGGGATGTATGAGGGAGGAAGGGAGCAATGACGAATTAACAGAGCAGAAGAAAAGGGAAAAACATCATGGGGTGATGAAGAGTAAAGAAAGAAGCTACAGTGTGTTCATGTGAAGCCATCATTAATGAGAATGATGGCACAGTCAGAAAACAATGCCTAGTGTGTCCTTGTCAGTAATAATAAATTTGGTCCATTTTACACAAAAGTTAATTGCACTCAACAAACCTTTTCTAACCAGTTTTTATCAGATAGAATATGCTGTAAATGCTGCTTCTGAATATCTTCTAGTTTTGAATAATATTTTCCAGTAAAAACAAAAAAACAAACCAATAAGCTCTCTATGCAGGTCTGCTATATTCAAAACTGATGCATGCAATTTATGATGCTTGCAGTGTTCCCATGCATCCTGGAAAACCTGGAAAATATTTTTTTCCAGTCATGGAAAACACATGGAAAATGAGAGGAAAAGCAAATGCCCAAAAAATTGATGACCTTGTCATCCGAAAGGGCTTAGTTCCTAACTTAGTTAAGTTAAGGAACATATTAACGTTCAAACGGTAACAGGGACCGGGGTTAAAATTATGAATAGCAGCTCAAATGTATGCAAGCCAGACCCTGGCCAAATATAGTCTGTTCAATAACAGTGCTGCTCTATAATGGTAAATGGACCGTAACATGATATATTTAATAACTGTAGCTGCGTCTCATAGTGGATGGGTCGGTGCACTTAATATAACTAGTAATGGAGTTGAAGTATGTTTTGATAACTGATAACAGTCAGCAACAGTTATACTCTGAGCAACCTCTACTCGAACTTTGGAGTCCAACTTAAGTTTTTTAACCATTATATAGTGAAATACAGTTCCACTCTGTGTTTTACTCTGAAGTGACACAGAGCGACTGATTTAAAAACCAATGTTCTCGTCTTCATTGATTGGAATCATGTAGGTTGTGACTCTGGGCATTTTCAGTGGTTTACCTGGGCGTCCACCACAGATCTCACTAAGTGCTGTGGGTGCGACATCGATGGAGAACACAGAGTGTATGGAATATAATCACCACTTCTATGTATTATAGTGTACAATACAGTATAGTTTAAGAAGTATAGTAAGTAAGTATAACAAAACCATAAATATTTCTTTAAAGGAAACCAGTTCGTAGTTGATTCTAATTGTTTATTTTAATCTTTTAAATCAGACTTCCAAAGAGGGAAACCCATCAGTATATGGGTGTGAGTCCTGTCTTTCTAGCTAGATGGTCACTGAAAATGTACTGGAAAAGTCCTTGAAAATCATCCATTGGAAAAGAGAGGGAACCCTGGCTTGTCGGAAGCTTTTACTTCAACTACGAGCAGGAATAAACAGGATATCTCATTCTATTTTGTATGTTGCTCATTAAAACATTTTAGGGTTAAATGTCAGTTATTTATGACTGAAGTCCAGGCTCACAGTAACTCTGTGAGATCAGGAGAGGCCAGTGAAGAGAATGTCAGGGCTGACAGGGAGGGGGCGAGCAGAGAACAGTGGGGCATTGACACATACAGTGTAAACAGTTTGTTCTAGTCTGCCGGCCTGTTATCTATGCATTCCCTCTGACCACACGGTTAATTACAGTGTTCAGCTGCAGGTTTTAGGGAATCATGTGTGAATAACTTTGTAATCTTGAATGCTTAAAGTTTGGCACTTTCAGAAATGGTCTGGACAGTATCCTCTCAGTTCCTCAAATGACTATACAGTGGAGTAGATGATCTGCACAGTCATTTAAACTACAGTGTACTGGAGGGGTTCAAGCTCAGTGGTCCGGAATGATTGGCATTAACAAATTAACATTGAATCAATTAATCCCTTTCATATCTCTCACGTCTCAGCATCTGTGGATTCTCCTGACAAAAAGTTATTTAAAGAATTTTGATATTCCAAACAATACTCAATTTATTAAATAACAAATTCCTGTACATTCTGCTCAAAACACAAAGTGTTGCATATCTCCACATTGGTCTGTCCGAATGACATGAAACCCAGGTGACTACTTCCCCATGAGCCACTAAGGCTCTGTGAAAAAATGATAAACTTACTTTTTCAAACTCCTCCTAGGCCATTTGACCAATTTGCAACAAACTTTGCAAGTAGCATCTGTGGACAAAACTTCTCAAAAGCTTTCACCTACGTCACACCTGGTGGTGCTGTCCATTTTGATGCTTTGCCATAAAACCATCAACTCATTATAACTTCCACATACAATTTCCCATCTACTCCAAATTGCTCAAACATGTAGAGGGTCTTGCCCTGAATACATTTACGCGGTATGCCCCCGACACGCGTGGACTGCCCGTTCATTGCTGCTTGCAGCTTTAATTTTTAAAATCTGCCTATGTAGAAATGAATGTGACATTATTTTAACATAAACATTAACATAATTATACAAATAGAAGAAAGAAGAAATAAATAACACATGCAGGCCTATGTATTTCATGACAGGAAGATGCTTTAGAAAATAACAAACTTTTCCTGTTTAACAACCTTTGAAAGCATTGGTGTATAATGTATAGTTTTGGGGTTATGAGGTGCACTTGAATGGCAACCCTGTTGGTTCCATTGCGTTTTGCTGCACAAAGCAATGTAGATTTCAGAGTTTATGACGTACACAAGTCTCATCTGTAAGTGACAGCAAGACATTGCCTAGACATGTGGTGCATGGCGAAGTCTGTCTCTAACTCAAGACAATCTTATAACTACATTTACACTAGTTGTAGAAACAGTGTACATAGTATGAGTGAATGAATGAAGCAATGAATGAAAGATTGTCTGTCCCAACCTGAAACTACAGAAGGCCAGTGAATCCATCTTCCTCTGACTGAAGTGTACATTTTCTGTTAAAAGTGTGTTTGTGTTTACTGCCAGTGACCTCACCCGACACCAGAATCTTCTCCTGTTTTTCTAGAAGTAGGGCTGTCTTCTGCACCACAGTCCTTATTTGATTTAGTCTGCATTTTACATTGCTAATGTTTGCCTACTGCAGTATATAAATAAACTTCCTGCACTATCCAGTGGAGTGAAATCAGTGCCCCCTGCTGTGGAAGGCAATGTGTCCTGGTATTGTGTGAGAGGGTGTGTCTGTCACTAGGAAAAACAAATCAGCACAATAGGCTGAATATCATTCCACAGAGATTTTCTCCCCCATGTTCCTTTCTTTACATGTCTTCTACATCCATGAATGACAAACTGGGTTTCCAGTGTCCATGCTTCCAACCAATCTGACCCTGTTAGATGTCTAAGTAGGACTGAGTCAGAGAGCAGCTGAATAAATTGGTCCAGAGCTGAAACATGATCTCACCAAACTGTACTCTCTTTGTAAACCAGCAGATTTAACAGGAGTTTCATTCAAACAACTCTTGGGGGTGTGTTTTAAGCATTGTATGCTGGAATCCTTTTGTAGTCACTAAAATTGACTCTTTCCTTTCCCCTTTCACCTCTTTAACTGCCTCTTTTATTTCCCCAGCCATTCAGACTGCTAATCCTTGTTTCGTTTCACATTCTTGTTTCTGCTCTTCTCCACTTTCCTCCTGTCTAAAGAAATGTGAGTTCAGAACGAAGTGAGGCGAGGAGGAAGCTGAGGGAGTGCACAGGACTGGTCGATTCACTTATGTACATCGTCCAGTCCCAGATCGACTGTAAAGATGTCGACAATAAGGTGAGTGTAACTGCTAAATGATTAAAGAGCAACTACGTCAATTTAACACTCCAAACTATGTTAACAGGCCTTTGGGACTTCAACTACATATGTGAAAAAAAGCTTTGTCCAATTAAGCTGTCAGCAATTGTTGTTTGCATTGTTGGTAATAAAGGTGCAAGTTTTGAAAAAGAAGACAAGGTATAAAGGTAATATGTCTGGTTGTGCTGCAGTGATGTTAGTCCCTTTCTTTCAAAAGCTCTCCATCATGAGCCTAACAATTTTTTAGTACTGCAATGATAATCTTGCAGTTTCTTTTCATTAGACCAAATGTAATGAAATAATTGAAACAAGAGGGTGTATGATGCATTGTGGTTAGGTGACGTGATATATTTGCAATGAGAGAGACTTGGCAGGTTGGCTTCACTTCTCTTCTCCTCTCTTTCCTCCTCACCACCGTTTTCCCTCCACCGCTGCAGTTGATAGAGAACAGCGTGTGTCTGCTGAGGAACTTGTCCTATCAGGTGCATCGCGAAATCCCCGGCTGTGAGCGCTACCAGGAGGCCCCGCCCATCAACCAGGGCCCTGCCCCCTCCAGCCAGAAGGGTGGCTGCTTCAGCTCCCGCAAGAGCAAAGGTCTGTGTCATAGAGAGAGAGAGACATGTACTATACATCTGTTCAGACAGGAGGAGGGACATTTGCTGTGATGTCACTGTTGACGGCAGTGTGTAACGAGACTGATACTGAATGAACACGCACGCACGCACGCACGCACACTCTTGTACAAACAAAACGAGTTTTCACACAGGAATGTTAACAATTCTCCAACTGGGGTAATGCTCATCCTCCTGCAGCTCACTGTTTGTGTTTCACTGAGAGTATTGATTTGTTTTGTCTCAACTACAAACTCAGTTACTACTGTTTAATCTCTTCGTCTGTGTTATTACAGAATCATTTTGCTGTGACAGTGAATCTGTCAACATTCATATGAAAAAGTCAGACACTGCGTACCCTTCCTGATACTTTTCTTTTTGCAAACAAATATATCACAGCAACACATACTCAAACTGATGCTGTACAAAGCAGTTATGATGTCTGAGCTTCTGTATCCTTTGATTAGCTTTATTTAGCATTCATACTTGGCATGTCTCATTGCTGGTTTGTGTGTGGTTGGTGGCAGCAGTGCTGTTAGGATGTAAGCAGGTGTTAACTGGGTGCCTCAGTTATGGCTGCTTTCCTTTTACTTACTGTAAATGCTCTCTCTTCCTCCTGTTCTGTCATTCTCTCCTCTCCCTCCTCTGGTCTTTTCTCTGCTTTTTCGAGCTGGGCTACAGATGAGTGGTTTTCCAAAGGTAAGCTCTTCACCTCTGTATGACTGCACTTTTCTTCTGCTGCCTGTTGTTATATTCTTAGTGGTATTGGTGATAGAGTAGCTAACAGGTCGCTGTAACTATCCAAGTACTAACATGCACACCTTCCTCTCACTGTGAAAGAGTTTTAGTAAAATACCTAACATGCATCTCAGCTTTTGGTCGTAGCACATGTCTAACCACACAAGGACAAATATATTAACAGTAGAAGTAATTGTCTATACTAAATCTTTTTGTTTTTAAAATTGTGTGTTTGTAAGGCTGTAATGTTGATTTCAGGTAGGAAAGATGAGGATCCAGCTGCAGACATGATAGACATTCCAAAGAGGACCACACCTGCTAAAGGTAAAGGCCGAAGTTTGAATATGCTGTATATATCATACTGCAGTGAGAAACTGTAAAAGAAATATGCATTTGTCCATAACATTCTGGTTTCTTCTGCATTTACTCCTGCTGTCTTTACCTTCTCCTCATCACTTTCGCTCCTTGTCCTGCCATCTCTCTCGGTCTTGTTCCTGTAGGTTACGAGCTTTTGTACCAGCCAGAGGTGGTCCGCATCTACACCTCTCTGCTGAAGGAGTCCAAGAACCCCACCGTGTTAGAAGCCTCAGCTGGAGCCGTTCAGAACCTGTGTGCTGGACGCTGGACTGTAAGAACCGCTATCCATTATTCTCCTATTCCATTTCACAGCACAGCACAGATGCTACAGGACCAAACACAGCTTGAGTCATTGGTTAATCCTTATTGGGACAGTAGAACACACTCTTCTGAAGTACTCACTCAGACAGTCATCTTATGACTTTCTGCCCATGACCTTACTTAGAGCTACTACTCATCTTTTCCTAACCTTGACAATCCTGTTATTACAGCAGAAGAAGAAATTACATCTTCTGTTAGAGGAGGCATGTTAAGTCTTGAATGACAATTTCTAAGTACTGTGGCTAAGGAGTTACCACAGGTGAGATCAAATGGGAGATTGAAAACTAGTTGGCATGTTTCCTTGGGAAAGATGCCTAATACCACACTGACCTACCTCCAGTATGCATGTAGTGTAATAATGAAGGCTTCTCTGCACGCCTTCAGCAGGACCGACTGTCATGTGTTTACATGATTGTGGCACTTTGCGATTTTAATAGAGTTGTTTTTGTATGTACTAGAAAAATAAGAAAGCTTGTTGAGTCTGGTGAACTTTCTGCTTACACCAGCTAGCCAGCAACAGCTAATAGGAAGTCTGTTGGTGTAGTCAGGCAGTGTGCATTCATGAGCTTTGGAGGAGTAGCTCCGAAGGGAGGGGGTCAGCTGTTTTTATTTTTTTTGTTGGATAAAAGTTTGGCACAATTTGCTTGGTTTCTACAATCTTACAACCCCCTGCTTTTAATATAAAAAACCCCAAAACATCTCTCTGTTTTAGTATGGGCGTTACATCCGTGCCTTGCTGCGTCAGGAGAAGGGTCTACCCATGATGACCGAGCTGCTAGCACACGGTAACGACCGCGTTGTCCGCGCCATGTCTGGGGCCCTCCGCAACTTGGCCATCGATGCACGCAACAAAGATTTACTAGGTGAGATTTGGAGAGCTTCTTGTTCTGTCCGCCAGGGTTTAAAATACAGTTTGTAGTGTCTATTTATCCAAGAGGATGGCATCAGTAGTGAATTCGAATTGTCATGGCTTGTGTCATCAGGTAAACATGCGGTGCCTCACCTGGTGGCCAACCTGCCTGGCGGTGGTCAGAGTCAGCCGGTGCGAGCGCTATCAGAAGAGACGGTGGTGTCAGTTTTGAGCACACTCCATGAGGTGCTGGGCTCTAGCCTGGATGCAGCCAAGACCCTCAGGGCCTCGCAGGGAATCGAAAGACTGGTGCTCATTAACAAGGACGGGTGAGATTTTGAGAATGAGAGTTTTGTAGCATGTTGAATGTGCAGTTTTGAAGAACTTGCCTTCATGATCCCTTAAATGTTCCATCTTGTTTTACTTTTCCCGATCACCAGTAACCGTTCTGAGCGGGAGGTGCGTGGGGCCGGCCTGGTGTTGCAGACAGTGTGGGGTTACAAGGAGCTGCGGCGCCTTCTGGAGAAGGATGGCTGGAAGAAGACGGACTTCATGGTCAACCTGAACCCTCCCAGCACCAGCACCAGGGCCAACGGAGGATATGAGGACAGCAGCACCCTGCCACTCATAGACAAAGGTCAGGAAACTATGTAGGAAATAATACTGCTCTGCAAGGCTACATCTCTCTGGTTTAATTAGTGACAAACACAATACCAAAAAGACTTTTTTTTGGGGGGGGGTAAAGTTTGAACCATTAGGGGTCAGATTTATATCTTTAACTTGAATTCTGTTTGCTCTAAAGACTGATTACTTAAAATATGGTGTGTTCTCTGCTTTTTATGTTTGGGCATGCAAAAGTTAAATTCCAAAGTATTTTATTTCGCTTCAGCTCCACTAAGCACTGCTTCAAATTGTACAGACTTGGCTGTCGCAGTGTAGCAGAGGATCTGAGGATCAGAACTCCTCCCTGTCTCCCCTTATGTTTGTACTAGAGTTGATAAGTTGAAGGCTGTTTGCAGGCTGAGTAGAAATTAAAGTTGCAATGAATTCTTACTCATTTGTCTCAACCTTGATGGATTTTACATTTTCCAGCCTCCATCCATCACACACTGAAGTGTATATTTGCAAATACTAGCTGGCTCATGTCTGACACTCGAAACACTTATAAAACACTCACACACCTACACACTGTTCTATCTTTGGCAGGAGCGGGTATGGCTGTTAACTCTGCAGTAACATTTAACACTTCACATTGATGCTCATTGTGTTTTTTGTCTTTAATACACAGGAGGCAAAGGGGACCGGGAAATGATTCCAATGAATGACTTGGGACCAGGCAAGTGTGACAAAACACACACACACACACAAAAACCATGCACACCTCTCTCTGGTTTAACATACGTTTGTCCTCTTCAGATGCCTACTCCACACTGGACCAGAGAGGGAGGAGGAACACTCTCGATAACACACTCGAACCTGCTGACAGAGATGCAGTGCAGGTAAACACTTGTCTAATGCGTGCGCACACACACACACCTTTCCCACATATTACCCTGCATGACTGCACCAATGAGAATTACTTAACTCCCTACCATAATCTCTGCCATATACTTCCTATGTTGGTTTACTTACCTCAGTATAATGTAAGAGACACAATTCTAAGTGTTTTAACACAGAGGTCATCTTCTTGTTGAGCCGTTCTTCACAGGGTGTCACTTCCTGTTATCGTGTCATGTGTTAATGCTGTGGAAAACCTCTACATCATATTTGTTAAATCTTTCAGGAGACATCAGTGCAGAGTCTGCGCTGTCACAAATCTGTATGATGTTTTTTCAGAGTGAATATTGTTTGCACATTATCACCCGGCTAAAAAGATGCAAACTGTTGTAAAAAATAAAGCTGTTATAATGTCCAACACATACACCTCTTTCTGAGATTCTAGATTTCAGGTTGATATGGACTAATATCCTGTCTTGCAGCTAAAAACGTGAGCGTGTGAACTGACGCGCTCTCACACACACCCACAGACAGCATGTTGATGCATGTCTTTTCGCAGCACTGTGGTTGATCTGTGTCTTGCACATAATCTCACTGGTGTTCTTTTCCCCCCCGAAATATGACCTAACATTACACTAACCTTTTTTAACCCGTCTTTGTTTTTCTCATGTGGTGCCTTTATTTCCCTCCACTTTTTTTCCTCTTTCTCTCTCCTCTGTTTTTGTCTCCTCACACATAACCCTCTTATTTCTTTATTTACCCCGTCCTCGCTGCGTATCTCTTTATCTATCCCACTCCTACGCTCTCCTTCTTTTTGTCTTTCTCTCTCTCAGGGAGGGATGTATGGGGAGAGGCAGGCCTCTTTGCCTCTAATGGATTCTTACGATGGTTAGGCTGCACCTACTGTCACACTGCATGTCAGCGCATGGTATGTGTGTCCCAAAGGCTGCTCCTCTCAACTCACTGCATGGCCTAATATTGTAGTTGTGTTTTAAGAACTGTGACTTTGTGTGTTTGACTGTGACCGGTGTTGTCAGTGAGCTCCCATTGTACTGTATTTGGACTGTTTTTGCTCCCCCTGCTGGTGAAAAATAGATGTGAAGTGTAATTTTATTTTTCTCTCTGCACACTTTGTATAATTTTTGTCTAACGTGTGATAATGTTTGTCAGCAGCCAGTTTTGTGTACTGTATTTCTTTTAATGCCACAGCTGTGAATCTCAATTTTAAACGTGTGATTCCTTCTGCCTAATGTGAAGCATGAACGGCTCACATTAGCTGCCCCACATGAGATCAATTCCCACACTTGTGCCTCTTTTCTTGCAGAAAAACTGATTGTGTGCATCACAAGACGACAACCTCCTCCCACTTACTGCCCTTGCTGAACTGACAATGGGGGACCACAACACTACCGATGGGACTAAACTCCATCCTTAACTCTCAACTCGTCTGTCTCTCTTCACTCTCTCGCAGCTTCTTTCTTTTCTCTCTTTGTTACATTCCTCCATTTGCAGCTGAAAAACAGAAAACCACACAGTAAAACTGACGTGGATCTACGCTCCCCGTGGACAAACCGGACGAGACACTATGACCACTTTGTGCTCCTCGAGTCCCTGAACTCCAATACACAAACCACTCGATCAGATACCGTGGCCACAGCACTACATCTCCACGCAACAACACTATGACGCGTCTGGACAACACTAATTCTGTGGCTTCATCTGAACTTA
This sequence comes from Acanthopagrus latus, assembly GCF_904848185.1. Taxonomy (NCBI): domain Eukaryota; kingdom Metazoa; phylum Chordata; class Actinopteri; order Spariformes; family Sparidae; genus Acanthopagrus; species Acanthopagrus latus. Next base: position 26,961,196 of record NC_051039.1, on the reverse strand, counting down.
TCTCTTACTTGGAGGTCGGAGTGTAGACTTAGACTAGTTAAACTGATTTAGAAAGAACTATGGTATCAGAAGGGGACACTTTTTGGTGAAATTTTACAGAAATGGCTATTACACTACATTTCGAAGAAATCGAAAGAATGTTTCCCATTGTTTTTCTCTCTCTTACAAGAAAAACAAACAATTTCCTACCACTGAGAATCAATGTTTAATGATCTTATCAGATAATGTGTAAAGCTTCTGTTTTGGTAGTGGTTATTCCTGTTCTTGCTTTGCTCTGTACCACAGTAATGCACATGTGCCAAACGACACTGCTAATGCTGCGACTGCCAATATAGAATGCAAGAACTTCACACACTCAGACTTTTTACAGCAGCTACACTGAAATCAGTCTTCAGCTTTAGTTTTGTGCACAGTACGTTTCAATGACAGTCCATCGCCAACATGCATGAGGATGCTGCATTTCCTGTATTTGATTGTAATCCATAGACATGGATCAGACAAATAATGTTCCATCTCGTTGGAATAGACACATGTTCCTAAAGTGAAGTTTCTGTTAAATGTAAGCCCCTTTGTTTTTGTAATTATTGGGAGCTATCGCAGGATTCAGTGGGTGCATTTCTAATCCTATGAATGTGTACATACAAGACTGTCTCTAGGAGCATCTGTGTGGGCTTAACTGGAGTGCCTCACTCATTCAGAATAGGTCTGATGGGTTTGTCTGAACTGACAGGGGTAACCAATCTCAAGGTGTCTTTTTCTCAGCAGGTAACAAGTTGGGAATAATGTATATGGAACTCAGCAGTTTTCTATTCTGCAAGATAATGGACTATGTGAAGTTGTTTGTATGTAAGAGTTGATTCTTGTCATTTGGAATTGTGTTTTTTTTTATATATATATAAGATATAAAACTCTTGAGTTCTGTATGATTTACTGCTAACTATAGCCTACTTGGCTTTAACTACAGAACAGTACATGGGAGAAGACACAGTATTGTCTGTTTTTGCCTGCATTTCTTAAGTACTCGCCTGTTCTGTAGAAGAATGCATATACTTAGTGCCGAGTGAGATGTAGATACTTACTGAGTGGATGATTAAAGAAGCACTAGGGGGGGTACAATGTGTGTTTTTCTTCTTTTCCGCCTTTTTTACCTTTCCTTTTTGTTTTCCATGCCATTGAAACACGACAGAGGGTGCCTCGTTTTCTCAAAGTAACAAGTTGCCTTCAAGAGTGAACTAAAAGAGGAGAATAGAGGAGAGCAAGGGTTTGTGTTAGAAAAATCTTTGTGTAAGGAGGCATAGACCAGAATCTACCAGTAAAGTGGAGAAAAAATAAAAGCACATTTAAACTATATATACAAGAGAATATTTGTTAATTTTAATGGTTTTATGTATTTCTTTTTTTATACTGATTTGGGTTTAATTGTTTTGGGTGCTCTGGGTGAACGCATATGCAATCAGTTTTTGTGTTTTGATTGAAAAACATGCAGTTAATGTCTTAATTCAGTGCAAACCAAGTTAATAAAATCCTCCATCACCTTCATCAGATACTGGAACACTAATGGAAAAAAAAATCTGATTTTGGACTACACCATTAATCTCTTTGCCTTGGCTCTCAAAGTTGCACATTCTCATTTATGAATGAATTATGTAACTAGCAATACTGTTTTTAATAAAAAAGAAAATGATTTCTCAGAGCCTGTCTTCCTGTCCCTCTTGTTGATGATACTTTATTACACTATCCTCTATATTACAGTTCATTATAGAGAAGGTCACTCAGCTTGGCCCCTACAAAGTAGAGCAAACCTTTGTTTTTCTGTCAGGGTAGATCACCTTATCACTTAACACATCGGCCTGTAGGTGCCGCTATTAGCTAGCTTCTTTCTAATGCCTTAACACTGGGAAAATGTGTCAGGCATTTAATGATTCTGTGACATTAATGCTCTTGTCATTGGTTGGATTACAGTTTCAGTGTCCGAATTACCTCCACTGGTGCAACAGTAAACCATTGGTAAGTATTCTTTCATGCTAATGTTGCGTTACCACGCTTTAGCTTTCGTGTGTGGACTTCCCGGTAGATCGCCTTAGCTAACCATCTGGACTTGATGCGCTCACGTGGAGTTGTGCTGCCCCTGAAAGCAATTAAACATTAATGTATGTGGTTACAGTTCTAAACGATGTTTCTGATGGAGGTAGGTACAGCATATTTTATCTGAATCGCTTTTTTATTCACTACTACTACTTCTGCTAACACTGTCGCTAGATTAGCAGAAATGAAAACAACACCCAGCAACACTTAAATCCACATGGAAGTCACGGAAGAATTGTTTTTGCGCAATTGTACACTGGCTAAAATAACGTGGCTATGGTTAACATACTTAGAATAAATATAAACAGGTTACCCTGGTAAAGGTAAAACATCAGACATTTAAGATGAAGTCAACTTCAGCCAGCGCAGTTCTGCACGTCCACGCGCAGCGTGACATGGCGCCCATCTGCTGGAGTCCAGTGAAGTTAGCATGAAGCCGAGCCATGCTATGCTAATGCTAGGCTATGTTTATTTTTTTTGAACACCACTAAAACGGGCTCTTTGGTGTTTGCATTCCGAGGGAAATTTGATTTAAATTTAAAAAAAAAAACCCGTAGCTGTAAAGGTCTTGTAAAAATAGTGACAATTCAGAATGATTCACATATTGTTAAGAGAGGAAATCCAGCAGGATAAAATCCTGTAGCACATTGAAACATTAACACAAGATGAGTAAATGGCGAGTTGTTAAAAGCAGGAATAATTTCAAGATTTTAGTGATTCTACCACTGGTTCCAACGGCAGTTGGTGTCTTTGGGTGCATCTTTCTACAATAACCATATCCTTTTGTCTGTTATCTTGGACCCTTATGTCCTTCCTTGCTCTCAGTGCTCATGAGGACATGCAGAGGTACTGGTGGCCTGGTTATGAGATCCAACTTCTTGCAGAGCTGCAGAAACAACAAAACAGCGCCCAGTTCTGTGATACCCTGCTGCAAACTGAGGGTGAGATGTGCACCTGACTGCACTGCTGAGATGAAACAGGAAGAGCAGTATACAATAACCTTCTCTGTTTCCTACTATATGTCAAGGTATCTCCGTGCCAATCCACAGCTGCATTGTTGCAGCTCTCAGTCCTCACCTGTCTCAGAAGCTGTCAGCGTCCCTGTCTCCTCCACTGGGCCAGAAGCGCCACCTGCAGCTCCGAGCTGTGAAGGCCCAGACCTTGCTGAAGCTTGTTGGTCTCATGTACTCTGGAGAGGTGGAGGTAAAAGGAAGCGTAGAGCAGAATGACGTGCTGTCTGCAGCCCGCCAGTTTGGGATTACAGACCTTGTTGCAGGACAGAGAGATGTGTGGATGAAGGGTAGTTGTGGGAGTTGCAGAAAGAGCCATGAAAACAGGAAAATGCAGGATGCATATGTTCAAGCAGAGACGACTGGATGGAGAGATTCTCTTGCTGGTAAGAGAAGTTGTGTCTCCACAGGCACACAGACTGTTGAAGCTGATGAAAAGACAGATGATTCTTTTTCCCAAGATCCTCAAGGCTCGGGGTTCTTTTTCACATCACAACCCAAAAATGTTACTCTCGATAACCATTTTTACTCCACTGGTCTTCAGTCTACTCCTAGAGTCCCCAGCGGGCCACCAAGCGATGGAGAATTTTCATTAGATCGATCGTCTAGCAGTCTCACAAACCCCACGTCGACCTCAGCTTGGCCCAGTGAGATGTTGCCCCTCCTGATATCCCCTGATGATGACTCAAACTCCTCGACACCTCAGAAAGACCGCTCCTCTCAGCAGTCATCTAAGTCTGGGGACTCCACACAGGGTTTGGCTGAGGAAAGGATGGACTCAGAAGATGGAGACTCAAATGGCAAGACGGCTGACAATAGAGAAAAAGCAGAAGAGCCAAACAGCGCCGACAGAGATGACATCTTAGGAGAGAAGCATGCTTGTGCAAATGTAGGGAGCAAGTGCCTGATGAAACAGGTGAATCAGAGGGTGGAGACCACACAGATTTCCTTCAAGGTAAGGACAAGTCAGTTTCATAGCTCATAGCTCCATGTGGACACAAACTGTAACGGTATTCAAAGTGATAGTGAACCATAGCAGAGTCAAATATCCACTGCCATGTGAAGGAGGGCGAAGTTTATCAGGCCAAAATGCAAAATGACTCTGTGATAGACGGGAGTGTCCCCGCACAGGCTCAGGTAGACAGACTTCTCACTCTCAGAGGAAGTGACAAATTGTCAACTATTATTAGTTGTCAACTATTAGATTAAGCGCCAACTATTTTGATAATGGCTCAATCGAGTTGAGTCAGTTTTTAAGAAAAAGGTAATCATTCTAAAACTGATTCGAGCCTCTTAAAATGTGAGTATTTTCTGATTTCTTTACTCTGTGACAATAAACTGAATATCTTTGGGTTGAGGACAAAATGACAAAAAAAAAAGGATGAGGATGTTATCTTGGGCTTTGAGAAAAGTTAATTGACTTACTTATTTAGTCTGTAGAATTTCAATACATATCATGATTTCCAATTCCAAGTTGATGTAGTCAAATCGCCTCTTTTGTCCAACTAACAGTCCAAAACCCAAAGACTTAGTGTACTCTCATAAATTACAATGATAAGCAGCAATGTCTTATATTTAAGAAGCTGGAAGCAGTAAATGTCAGACCTGTTTGCTTGAAACTGCATTGCAGTTGTCTTTCAATCAGCTAATTGTTCCAGTTCCAATTCTGTCACGTCTCTCCCTCTCATTTCCTTTTATCTCTCTTCTGTTTATACGAAGGCTTGAAAATGCTTAGCAAATACAGTACGGTAAGTGAAAGGCTGCAACAGGTCTCCAACTACCATTAGGATAGCAGTCACAGACAGGATTTAGCTTCATGACAGGATTGTCTCACGTCTCAGCCGTGATGTGTTCATAAAGTCTTCAGACTGTCAAATGTGTGGGAGGCCAGCTTATTTTTATCCCTTATGTTGTCATCACGGCCGATTTCTTCCCTCTGTGCAGGTTAAGCTGAGGAGGAGGACCAAAGGAGAACTGTGGGAAGTTGTGAGCATGCATGACACAGATGAGACGTTGTCAGTTCGTACATCCCTGAAACAGGTAGATAAGGATAACTGTAGCCCTTTTCACACAGAGACGCCACATTATTAACACAAAGAAGGCTTGCCATTAAGCCGCTTGTTTGTTCACACTGAACCAGCAGCACCCCTGTTGTAGAAGCAGAAGAGGCATGACAGTGCATATCATAACACTGACATCTGTGGTTGTTTTTTTTCATGTTTCCACCTGTTAATCTAAACATGTATCTGCTGTCTGTTTATAATCATAGGGACGCAGTTATAGTTTGCTGTGATTGAGATCCTGACCCATCATGCATCATGGAAGTAGACAAAGTTATGTTTTTGCTCTAAATAATCACCATCAATAAATAGCAGACCTTGTCTGGCTCTCACTTGCGAGGAGGGATCCTGTTTTCTGGGAGAAAGTTCACTGAAGTCTCAGTTGGGAGGGCTAACGGTCACAGTGATTTTTTATTTAGTACAAGAGCCAGAGACAGTAACTACAACAACACATTAGTGGAAGACAAAGACATGTAAGTTTACAGTTTTTTGCTCTGAATCACATCACATAATCACCGGCATCAACTGTGGGAGCCATCTGGTTCTGCTGCCGGGGGCAGATGATGTTTTTCGGGCAGAAACACGTCTGTAGGGCAGACAGGATGTCAGAGGCTTTTTCACGTATAAATTTGGTATTTTCCTCCTTGTGTAAGATGCTGGAGACACGACCCACTGTCTCATTACTGTTGTTTGGTCCTGTAACGCTGCTTTGTGGGTTGAAGTGTGGGACATTTCTCTTTTTATTTGATGAGCGAGGGATCTGTTCAGCTGTCAGACTGTGAACACCATCAGACCGACACACCCTTGTCCCGCGCTGCTGGCTCTTCCATTCACACAGGCCGCGTTGGCAGACTGAAACTCTACCCTCCCTTTCTCTGTAACTTTCACACAGACAGGCAGATGCAGGATATCTGTGCATGATTTCCTCCTTGAAAGTGCAGTGTGAATGGGGCTTGTGTCTCTGTATACAGACACACTTGTCGTCCAATTTGCTCGGATATGATTGGATTTTTTTCAATTTTTAAAAAAAAATTAATATATATCAATTAGAATCACTTAATCTGCTAAGTGCAATAAATACTCTGTCTTTGTGGTGTTTGGCATTGCAGAGATTTGCTTTAATTTCACAGTATTGATCAAGAAATGATACAGCAAAAGCAAGACCTCAACTAAAGGCACATTAGGACATTTACATGCACTGCATATACAGGGGGTAACATATTCATGATAAAGAACTTTTCTTTACTGACAGTATTTAGCTATAAATCTGGGTCATAGCCATTAGCAGTACTATGTTTGTATACACTAATAATTTTAGCAGGGTGTTGTGCATCTGCAGTTTGGGTACAGTTAATATGGTCTCTTTGGACCTTTGACCTCACATATTGTCAGTTGCCAAACCTTTATTTTCACGGATTTCTACCAAATTAAATGATTTTCCTACTGTATTAGGAGCCACTGCTTTTGATATTAAATCTAAAGAATAAGTTTGCCCGAAAATGAAAATACATTCAATATTTCCTCATCCCCATGCTGATGCAAAGTTTGCTTTAACACCTAGAAAGAAAAAAGAAAACATCCGACTTGTCCAGCAAGTCTTGGAAGCCTTGTGATACAAAACTGATTTGAAAAGATGTTATTTATACCCTCTTAAGCGGAATTCTTCACAATCGCTGCAAAGCTAAAAGTGGTAAAATGGGTACACAAGTGCGAATGCGTATGGAGGATGTAATTTAACGTCTTTTTAAATCAATTTGGCAAACGAGCTGTACGTAGCCATTTTATATTTCCTTTCAGGTTGCCTTTTTACATTTTAAAATGAGTCCCAGTCTACTTTGGTTGTTGAGGACAATGCTGCAACACTGTTTAGCTGTAAATCTCCAGAAATGTTTTGTGGATTTTGAACCTTCAAGTGAGTTTCCATCAGTATAGTTGTTAGTGGATAATGATTACATTTTAATTTTCGGGTGAATTTATCCTCTACGTTAAATATTAGAAGCAGTGACTTCTATTAAGGTGAATTTCATGAAAATTCCAGGCACTCAATACTAAGAAACAATGAACTGTAGTCTGAAAGAGTCTGGAAGAGCATTATTACAATACAAATATAAACTCGAGTACTAGAAATAGAATGAATGTCTCTAACTGTCATGGGCCATGTCGCCTCACTTTGCGTGGGAAAGCAATGAAAATAATGAAGGAAATGTCAAAAGAAAGATTAATGCCATTGGGGAAACTTGTCATGCAACTAAACAACCAGACGTTTGTCTGTGGATAGCAGCTTTATTTCATCATCTGCTCCCAGACTTCACCTGATGTCAGCAGCCCCACAGCCATGCTGATACCTGTCAGGAAAGTTTAACATTATAAATGTCAGTGTGCCTTTAGTAGCACTGGTATGAAATGAATCTTATCAAACCAAACTTGATAAAGACATGCAACTTCTTTATCTTTCACAGACGGACCTCACAAACCATCAGGCGTCCTCTGTCCAGACAGGCCCAATTCATAAACCAGAGACCCCGATTGTTCAACCTGCTCCCGACTTCTCCTCCGGACCACCAGCTCACCCCAACACCATGTCTGACTCCCAGCCTTTCTGTAATGACAGCCTCCCTCCAAACCAAAACATTGCCCTTGAATCAGTTACACTGAACCCACCTCCAGGCCCTATGGAGGAGTCTGATGAGCAGATAGAGAAACTGTTGGAGGACATCATGATGGGTCTGAATATCCTGCCAAACCTGGACGGGGACTGCAAGATGTCTCATCATGTCCAGTCGAGCCATGACGTAGCACCGGCCATTGGCCAAGTCCAAATACAAGAGAATGACCGGGCACAGAGTCAGGTGCATAGTGCAGCAGGATGTGTGTGTTTCCAGGATTTGGGGACACACATTGGTCATTCTTCAACAGATACAGGTATATACAAATTTGTTTTCATTATTTTTCACCCTAACAAAATGTGTAGGCTGCCGTCTTTTATGATGACCTTATTCATAAGCTCTCTACTTCTGAGGCTGTGCTGATCGGTGATTACAGTAGATAATGTCTAGAGATCCACTATTGATATGTACTTTATATGACCCCACTTCAAAAAACACGAACTATCCCTTTAATGGTTTCACGATCTCTATAGCTGCAATACGGACGTGATGTTGTAGTTTTTTGATGGACTTTAATATTTGATTTATTAAAATGTTACTCGAATCGTGTTACTAGAAATAATATTCTCAAACGTCATGATACAGAAATAGAAGTACAGAGATATAGGCTATAGAGGTAATCAAATGCATTTTATTACTGTAGTATTTAGGCTTGTCGTTCAGAGGCCTTGCAGTCTCAAGCCCTTGCAGACTTGACGTGATGATAGTGAATGCGTAAGAGTATGCCTGATGTCCGACAGGCCTCACTCTGGTGGTCCGGAAGGTGGACATTTGGATTCTGCCTAAATTTACAGAAGGAGCCAGTCATTGTCCACACAGTCTGCCATGTTGCATAGCCATGTTTCTACAGTAGCCTAGAAAAGACAAACCAAACGCTGTCTGTAGAGAGAGAGGGCCTTTTTGCGCATTTTCAGCAGCCACAGTAGGGGAGGATAAGACAAGAGGTATTCCATTGGTTGTGTCATGCATCCTTACCACTAGATGTCCCCAAATCTTGCAAAACTGGAGCTTTAAGTTGAAGCAGTTTGCTCACTTTGTATGAAGAACAGTCTAAAACCCAAATATAGTTAATTTACTGTCACATAAAACACAGGATAGAAGAAAATCATTCTGTAAATGTATAATCGAGCAGTACTGTTAAAAATGAATCTTGTATTGTTTAGCTTGCTAAAATGTAGCAGTTGCTTAAGAAATCCAAGACATGGATTTACCTTAAATGTTCCCTCTTTCCATGTAGTTCCTCCCAGTCTTTCACTTCATGTGCACTTTTTCATTTTATCACTCCAACAGACTCACTTGAAGGAGAATTCAATGCACCAACTAAATCCCCACACTGCAACATCTACGCTTGTCAGCCCTCCATTACCCCAAACCGCAAACCCAACACTAACCACTTCAGCTTTGTTAATTCAAGATGGACTGATGGCTGTCTTCCCACCTGTTGTTCAGGTGTCCACTGTTGTTTTACAGCTCAGAACCAGCACAGCGGCTTGAGCCTTTCGGCTGTACAGTCGGATGCTGTGCTAATCCGGCAGCAACAGCAGCAATTTAATGTCGGCAACTCTTTGGTCACGTCTGCGGGGCAAAGAGATGGAATGAGCTTGCCGCTGTCCAAAAGTCAAAGCTGTCCTTATCCTGACGCACCAGCAACAAGATCAGTCATACCCTCAACTCTCAGTCATTACCCATCATGTCAGGTACCTTCCTCACAAGACGATCAGAACATCTTAGAGTTTTTACCCCTGACCAATGGACATGTGGCCCAGTCCTCGCTCTCTTCTTCTTTTCCTTGCATAGAGGAGTTGCGCCTTCCTCGGTGTCTCTCTCCATTAGGACCATTGGCTTCAGCAGCAAAACATCCGCCGTTCTTCAATAACTTGACGAACCACGGCGATAAAACTCAGCCACAACCATCTCTAAACTGCCCGCCCTGGCTTGCTGAAAACTCTGGATCACTTCAGTTTCCTCTCTGTGCCATCGCTCACAGAGAAAATAAAAGTGAATGCTCACCAAAGTCGACAAACCACAGCTGTAGCTCAGAGCAACAGCAGACACGTCAGGAGTTAAGCCCAAAACAGAAGAGACCCAGAGCAGAAGCCTTCACTGTGAAAGAGGTGGAAGAGCAAGAGACTAAATTTGCTGCTCATAAAACTGGCACAGAAGAGAAGTCTGACCACTGGAGGAAGAAATACAAACAAGGGGACACGAAAGGTGATGCTGCAGTGCCTGAAAGGAGGAGGAGGAAGCGCACCATACATCCACAAGATGCTGCTGTTTCTCTGCAGGCACACAAACAAGTCAGTGATCAAGCAAAAAGTCAGATCAACCTGAGTGTTTGTTCAGTCAGTTTGTCGAGCAACAATGTGCTGGCAAAGGAAAGAGAAATGGCCACCAGTTCTTCAGACATTGCAAACAAATTTTCAGGCCAAAAGGATGAAACTTCAATCATCCCGGACAGCTGGGTAGTGAAGACCAGAGCGGCTAGAAATGTCATTACTGCCCAGGCTTGGATCAGGACCAGGGGCTTTTTGAAAAACACTCAAGAGACCCCAAGTAACACATGCCAAGAGAATTCTTCATTTATAAAGCCTGTGGCCCATAGAGCTAAGATTTCGGATGAGCAAGGAGTTTCAGGCTTCAGGCGGAAATATGGAAGGCGGAAGAAAACAAAGCCTGAAGAGAGCCTTCCTGCCATCAGTGAGAAAAGGAGCCACTGTGAGGAAAATGAGCATCAAATTGACAACATTTTGCCAAATGAAGAGGAGGCGGGTGAAAAGACAAAGAAAAGGAGTAAAATACGGAAGCGGGATAGGAGTAAAGTAGAAGCGATTCCACCGAAGAAGACCAAAAGTGGCAAAATCACTGGCACGGTTGAGGCAGGCGATAACAGTGACGTAATACAGGGAGAGAACAAACCAGGGACACCCAAACGTCCACGAATGGTCACGCTGATGGAGTTCCAAAACCTCATCAAGTACAGACACTCAAAAACATGGAAGTCAATAGAGAGCGAAAACAAGGAAACAAATGTGACTGTAAGAGCTGGAGAAAGTGAAGAGAAGGCACGTGGTGGCAGGCGCGAAGAATTAATCAAAGAGACAGAGGTGGACAAAGACAGGGAGCGTTCCCACAGCATCGTCGGCATCACAGTCGATAAAAATCACAATCAGATTTTCAACAGCTCAACAGCTGAGTGCAACAAATCACACGGAGATGACACGAAGAGCTCTTGCAGTGAGGGGACCAGTGTGTTGGGTAATGAGAACCATCCATCGTTTTCCTTCAATGTCTTGGAACAAGAGGTGGCCGGTGTAGCAGCCAAGGCTGAAACACCACTGAGGACTCCTGATGAAGGTAAAGTGTTTAGAAAAGCCCCTACATTGGTGCTATCTGGTGGTAAGATACAGAAAAACACTGAGTGCTTTCAAAAAAAATCTGAAAAGCAGGTAAATGTAGTGGTACAATATTGCATATAATATCTTAATTCCTTTTTTTCTTTTCTTTGTTTTTTAGCACAAAAAGCCTGTGGTGCAGGAGTGTGGGATGCAACACCGCAGACTGGAATCAACGATGAAGGCTCATCTCACAGTGACACACACCCACCGCAGCAAGAACAGGCAATGCTTTTGGAGCACAACATGGAGCCTCTGACGCCTGAGAGACCTGGGCCCGCTCCATCAGACAGTGGAGGGTTCATCAAGAGCTCAGGCTGCAGCCGAGAAAAAGCAGAAGACGACGACGAGGAAGAGGTGGACATTCTGCTTTACTCCCCAGACAAAGTGCCTCAGTTCAGAGGGCATGAAAAAACTCTGGACAACATAGATTCAACCGCAGAGGAAGAAGAGGAGGAAGATGTGAATGAGATTGATGTGACTGGAGACGAGGCAGAGTAACTTTGTACATAGTTTTTACTGTGTTGTGCACTAGTTCAGCACTTTGACGTGACATACATCATATTCTCTCTGTTCTGGTTTATGTATGTTCACAGAGATGCCAGATGAAGTCCATTTTGCTGTCACATTATGTGTAATAGATTTTTATGTCCTTTCTTCTCTGTATTCAGTCATCGTTGGATATTATCAGGATTGTACGTGCAAGAATCACGGCGGGCTGGATTTGAGCTTCTTTAGTTCCACATGTAAGGTTCGAATGGTTGTTTAATTTTCCATTACTTGTATGCTAAAGCATTAATACAAATAAGGAAAACGTTCTTACTGTTGTTAACATTTACCATTTATCCTTGACAGTAAAATTTGAATTGTCAGACTGACTAATGTAAAAGCACTTCAGCAGCATTTTGTCTCTGTAAGTAAATATTGTAAAGAAGAAACTTTATTTTTTGAGCCTGTATTTGTAAAATGCAGTCTGTTTAAAGTATATAATTATTGTTTATTAAAAACAGTCTGTCTTTCAACTTTTTTTTTTCCAATTATTTTTTCCCCCCTTTTGACATCAAACCTACACACTGACGTTGACGTAGTCTGGCCAGGAGGGGGCGCACTGCCTCCACCGTCCGTTTGAATCCAACTTTATTGATACGAGATTTGTGAGCGGAAGTGGTACACACGTGCTGTCTTAAAGATTTGAAGGTTACAGAAGAAGCACCGGGTAGTTTTCTTGTCGGCTGTCCGCAGGAGAGGGTCACCAGAACGGCGTGTTTGAGGTTGTAGCCGGGTGTGAGCAGCACTGAAGCGGAGACATGGACCCCATGAAGGCACAGCAGCTGGCGGCGGAGCTGGAAGTGGAAATGATGGCTGACATGTACAACCGGTAAAGCCAAAACAAGCTAACTGTTAAGCTAACCTTAGCCGTCTCCCATTCACGCTGCACCCCTGTCAGAAGTAAACTGTCTCATGGCTTTGTTTTACATTTTTCTCTGAAACGTATGCACGTATTTACAACGGGTCATGTCACTGTTTCAATTTCCTTAAGTCAGTGACGACGGAGTTTATGTGGCTCCCTGTTAGCTTCGTGACATCGGATTACCTGAAGTTACTGCAGCTACATATGACAGTTATGTTATTTCAATTATGCTTATTTGACTGACACTGAATGGACATAAAGGACTATGTAAGCCACCAATAACAAACAGTGCAGAGTTAGTCATGTTTTAATGCAAACTGTCACTGAATTAGTTGACAGTACAGTAACACATAACCAAGGACACTACAGAGAAATGGGGCATTGAAGTCCTGTAAATGTCTCTTGTGAGTACCAGTGAATTGTCATCAGAGCTTTAATTAACTGTTTATGATCAATCTGTACGTTTTCGACAGAAGTAAATGCGTAAAATATTTCGTCCTAACGCACCTTATTCGTCTTTAGAGTTCAATTACAACACAGCAAAGAGTAGTATACAAATCCGTTCAAACTTGGCTACTAATAGTATTTGAAAGAAGTGCTCACATAATGTATTAAATTGTATCAAACAAATTAAAATTCCGCACGATCAAACAGAGTACATAATTCCACTACTGATCTCTACTGCAGTAACGAGTTGGTGTGTACTCAATAGAACTGCAGAGCTTATAGTGATCTTAAACATATATAGCATTTAGCTATTTGACCAGATACCATGCTCTTCATTAGGTGTGATGATTTTCAGTGACCATCATGCTTTGTGAATGAGCTAGTATCCACAACACCACAGTCCAGAAATTATCACAAATATTACATAGCTATCATATAAGATATAAGGAACACGTGTTTTTTTTTTCATGCTATGACATGCAAATGTCTATCCTGAAAAGGGCCTACTGAAATATATTGATAACTGCTGCTGTAGCCATGCCTCCACTGGCTCAGGCCAGCAGCTTTCATCCCATTAATCACAACAAACCTTTTGCCACCATTTTAGCCCAGAGTTGCTCTGTTAGACACGATAGCTTTTTACAAATCTTGTGTTTTTTTTGTTGTATTCTTAAATATGTTTTATTATATTCTTAAAAAATGGAGTCCAGCAGATCAAGGTGTATAATTTAACCAAGTGAAACTGACTTTATGTAAGTATTGATAGGTCATCATATTCAGGTGCATATTAAGACATGAAGAATGATTGAACATTACACGTTTACGTTTTTAAAATCCGACTGTCTCTTGGCCTCCCTTTCCTCCCAGAATGACCAATGCCTGCCACAGGAAGTGTGTACCGCCACATTACAAGGAGGCGGAACTGACAAAGGGCGAGTCGGTGTGCCTGGACCGCTGCGTGGCCAAATACCTGGACCTCCATGAGAAGCTGGGACGCAAGCTGACAGAGCTCTCCGTCCAGGATGAGGAAATGATGAGGAAGGCAGCGGTGGGGAGCGGATAGAGACGCTGACGAAGGGAAGGAAGTGGCACATCATGGGGAAGTTATGGGATGGGGTCATCGTACCTGGTTTCTCCAAAAGGAGAGACTTGCATTTTAATGAGTGGGTGGGTTTTGTTGGGGAAATGAAAACATGTTAAATTAATGCTGTTGAGGGTCCACTGAGAGAAACTGCTTCCTTCACTGCAGCAGAGGACGAAGATGTGGGGCCGGAGGGATCACTGGAACACTTGGTGGAAGGACAGCTCGAAGACATGTGTCAGATTAGTTTTACACTCAGAAGTCGCCTGGAATGGAAAAAAAAAGACTGGAAAAGAGGAACACCAGGGACAAGTGATATTATGTTTCAGTCATACTCTGTGATTGTTTTTAGCTGCTTTTCTGCGGCACAGACTCAAATACTGCGTTGAAGCTTTGTGGAACCGGCCATCAGGTAATCGGAGCAGGTTGAAACAAACACTAAGGATGATTTACATTTAGTCCTTGTTCCTAGATCACTCTTTGAACTCGAGGATTCTTTTTTGAGAGGGGTTAAAGTAAACATGGGTCCTCTTCCTAAGGTTACAACACAACAGGATGATCAGTTGTTCACAATTACAAGTTGTCTGTCATGCAGACAAAGTAGCGTCTGTTCTGTAGAAAAAAAATACAATAAATGAAATATCAGGTTTTGCACTGAATTGTGTATGGCAGTGTACTAGATAATACGGTAACACTAACTAATGGGACAAATAATGATGGACTAATGCATGAGTCATGGCGAGTTAATGCACGAATTAATGCAGAACCTACCATTAATTCCTGTTGCTGATTTTTAACAAAAGAAGTTACTGGAGCCCCTTTCTCTCTATCTCACACACACACACACACACACACTGTATCTCTGCATTTATCCAGAGTTTACCCAGAGGAGCTGTATGTGTGTACACAAATGTCTGATTTTACCCTCCCAGCTCCATAGTCCCAACACATCTGTGATTGGGCATGTAGACGACGCATAATTAATCATTTGTAGCACACATACTCAAAAGTACACCAGGACAGATGAAATAATTTTTTTATGAACTGTTCTATAAAACATCTGCCTCTTGAGCTTCCATCCGTCTCTTTCAGGCTGCAGCTGGACACAGATCCAAATGTTAGTTGATTTTACAGATGTGTCCAAATACATGCAGTTCTGACATCAATGTAAAAACGGTCCTCATTACAGCGCAAATGTGGACAAACATCCTGATCTGATTCTCTTTATGCTGTCTTCATATGTGAAAGGAGCTTATCACTGAATAAGATGACTTCTCACTTAAAAGATCACCAGTTGAGGAAGCTAGTTCCTTGAGGTTTCCCCAGATAAAAGGGGAATAAGTAATTTCACTTCAGTTCCATTCATAAGTGAAACAATGTCACAACGTATGACTGTATTGGTCATGGGTTTCTTACTGGAATGGGTCAAAATCTAATCAAATGGGGGGGGGGGTCTGTGGTCTAATTGGTTTTGGATATGGAACATCTGAGCTAAAGAATATTAATTCAGCTGTTAAGTGATGTGTCAAGTTAGATTATTTTTATGTTACTCTAAGTATTTGTTTAATTTGTGATTGTTTTGTGTTCTGCCTTTAGAGGCAGAGCAAACACATAGGTCTGAAATAAAACTTAACTGGAATCCAACTCATCAATATAGTGTATTAAGACACTGTCATTAACCAAGGCTCAAGTAACTTCTGTGAATGTGTTAAAGTTTAGCAACAGGAACCCGACACATCCTACATTAAATCATGTGTCATGCATCGGTTGAGTTGATGATTTGCAGCCTCATAATAAAGTGTTACCTCAGAGTTTACTCTCTTTTCTGGTGCCATGTGGGCTTTTTGTCTGTGACAGCAGCTCAGACAGACTTCCTCTGGTCTCTGGACTCACCCTTGCTCCCCTGTCCTGCCTGTGTTGACTGTGTTGTGTTGTGTCATGTCAGTGGACCATGTTTCTGACTGTGAAACGTTCATTTTTTTTCTTCTTCATGTGCTAACCGCTGTGCCGGTGACGCAGCTGCAGTGTTTCGTCGTTGTTAATTGTAATAAATAAAAACATTGTCATGCTTTTATCTCAACATCCTGAGCGTTGGCACTTTTCTGTCCTACAGTTGTTCCAGTGGCGCTCTGCTGGCACAGAGAGGTCACAGCACAGCAGGCGCCTGTAGCTTTAAGAGAAAAGAGAGTGAGGAAGTGAAGACGGCTAAGTTTCGTTTCCCTCTAGAAACTTGTATTTATACCTGGACCGTGTTCGTCGGAAAGGGGAACCAAAAGCGGCGGGTCGATAGGTGACACGGGGACAGGGGTGTCTGTGCTGCTGTCTCACAGCTGGACAACTTTTACTTGCCGAGGAGCCCCGTCAGAGAGACGTGGTCAGTGAGTTTCTATTAATTAAGCTTGATACATGGTAAAACAAACATAGAGGAGGGGGGTGTGTTGTTAAGCTAGCTGTGTTTGGAATCTGTGTCTCAAAATACTTGTACAAAATACAAAAAGACAGGCTAAAGTAGAAACAACCGGCTGATACCGATTAAATTAGTAGACTTTCTCAGATACATGTCACAGCAGGAGTCCCCACAGCTTCTGTCACAGCAGCTCAGACGTGCTTTTAAGTTAACATGCAAGTCTTTAAAGGACTATTGAAGAGGCGTTTAAAAGCCTCGCTGGGGAAAAAGTAGGAAACGACCTGGGTTCAATATTCCTATGAGAAAAAGAAATACGAAATATCTCTATGAGAAAAAACAAAAAACATGGTAATAACTCATGTGTGACGTTTACCCTGGTTTATAGAGTCATATAGTATTCATATACGGAGGCCTAAGAAGACATGGTGGCATTTTGACATGTTTACTACCACATCCTCTTTTATAACAGTTAAAGTTAAGGGTAAACAGAACATTAATATAGCATACAAAGTATGTAAAATAGATGATATCAGACCAGACTGCAGATCTACAAAAGAAATGAAATGACATGAAATAAAATAAATTAAAATTAAAATAAAAGACAAGGTTTTTTGTTTTTGCAGGAGGGAGAGTAGTCTCACATTTATTCGGAAACTATTCGGCAAAAATAATTTACCTTTTTCAATACCTCTGTTTTATTATTGTATTAAAAAAAGAAAAAAAAACTACTAACATGTAAGACGAAGGTTAAATAGTTGCATGGAAAAGACAGTTTTCATGTTCTCCATTTTGAGGTTCTGGGAGGAGAGTGTTGCATATTTTTATTCTAAGAAAAGGGGGAAGCCCCCCAGACAATAGCATAACTCAGGAGAAGGGTGTGCTTGGTTATAGAAATAAAACAGAGTTAATAAGAGCTTGAGAACCAGATAACTGAAATAAAATGTTCATTCAGTCTCTTGCCTAACCTTTCACTTTGTATGTGACTTTTAATCCAGCAACCCAAATGTTTTTAACAGAGATGGCTCATGCACCTTCTACCACTATATAAGAAAACACTGAATGACATTGAAACCTTAAAAGGAGGACTTAGTTCAGTTAAAAGCATGACACCAGCTCAAGTGTTAATTCAGGAAGATGTATCTGTCCACGTGACAGAGATAAGGTGCTGTTACACAGACAGAAAAAGGACAAGATTTAACATCACCACCGCAATGAAACGTCATAACCTTTTTTAAGATATATATTTCATTTTGATTTCAGTATTGTAAACACACCGTGTCACTTTCCCATTTGAACATGTCACATTTTCAGTAGCCTTAGAATTGAATAGAGTTTTCCAGCTATAAATACATACTGAAAAACAGAAACAAGTTACATATTTAATCAGTAACCTGAAATGCATGTAAGTAAGATAGAATATATATTACTACAGGTACCACCAGAGGATGCCACCTTTGTAAAATGAACTCATGTGATTTGCTCCATTGTTAAGAGTTCATGACTCGAGGGAGCAATTAAACTGATGATCTGATTTATCTGGCACTAGATTTCATCCGTAGTCTGTAATACATGTCTGTGCCCTGTGAAAATGTGAGCAAGTGTCTAAATGTAGTCCCTTTAGTGTTATGCACAGTAAGAGATTTGACAGCTCTAGTCCTCTCAGGTACTTCATAGGACTAATTAAACATAAAATGTTTGGATAGTTCTGATGTGTACTTAAGGCTCACTGAACTGTCTGTATCAGTCCAATTATACTTACCCACTTCATTATTTTGGCTCATCAAAACTTAACACACAGGTCAAAATGTGTGCAACACTTGGAGATAAGCATTTCACGTATGTCTAAAAATGAAACTCTGCTGCAGGGATGCAGCAATAAGTGGATTTCACAACTAACCACAATTAAAATGTCATGTTTTTGTTAGCATAAAGTCTCAGCTACATTGAGGGTTCTGTTCTCACTCTCAAAAAAACATTATAGTATAATTTTATTATGAACATTGAGGAAAATTAAATACACTTATAATAATATAATAATTGCCGGCGCAACCAGCAGAAAATAGACAGAATGAAAACATTAACATGGTGCACCAGGTTCAGGTCAGCAATCAGCTCAGGATGGGAGAGGGACTGTTATAGTGAAATACATTTTAATCCTGAAAACTGCAATCTGTAATTGCTGCATCACTACTCTGCAACCTCTCTTTTGCAAAATGTCATGATTGAAACAAAATGACACACATGCAGCATTTGAATTGCTCTTCCAAAGCAGTAACAACAGTCATGTACTTCATACGAAATAGTGGTTTGTAAACCTTGCTGACCATCTGCTGACATTTGACTGAACACAAAAAATAGAAAGGTTTCAGAAAAACAAACAAACAAACAAAAAAAGACACAAAGAAGAGAATAACAGAAGAGAACAGTCATCAGCACAATATGTTAGTGTAAACTCCCGGAAATGAAAATAATTATAGTAATGCGTTGTCATGGTGTATGTAGGCAGATACATTGACTATGGCCAGTTCCTGTTCATGAGTGAGCAGGCGTTGCCTTCCACCCTCAGGAGGTTATCTAGTAGCTCTGTTGGAAATGTAGAACACAAGGTCATTGGTTGGGTTTTTACATACTCGCTGTCACATTGTACATTGATGTACAACATCAAAACTGTATTACATATACTTCACACCACGATACCTTGTGGAGCGTAGTACAGTATAGCAGAGCTGTATTGTATTATGCTGTGCTACAGAATAATGTGCTACAATTGCACAAGTACAGTCGACTATATAAGATGGAAGGCATACTTTGATTTCATTCTTGAATGAAGTGAGTGTCTAATGTAAGAAACAATGTGTCCTACACATGTCCTACTGCAAACAGTTCAAACAAAAAATTTAGTTTTTGTCTTTATTTACTCACCCCCATGCAGATGGAAAGTCAGGTGAACCTTTGTAGTCTATGAAACATTTCTGGAGCTTTTTAACAAAACAGCATTGCTACATTGATGATGACTTGGACAAGCTTTATGAAGCAGCTTAATTCCTTTCTGTCATTTCTTTAAAACAAGTCTGCATTTACCTCAGTTGTTAAGGAGAATGCTTTAACATTGTTTTGCTGTGAAGCTCCAGAAATGTTTGGTGGCTGGACTGTGAAATCTCTCTCGCCTTTCCATCGTCATGATGGTGTGTGTTGATAATGGCAGAAACTTAGGAGGAGCTAAGAAGGCACTCAATGTGTTCTCTTGTGTGCAAGCGATGTAACCCAGTGTACTGCACTTTTTGGCCACTAGATGGAGGCATGTGAGAGAGAAGAGTTGGTGGTGGATGCCGATCACCTTGCAGCAGCTCCTAATGGCATTGAGAATGAACTGCTGGATGTGGGAGAGGAGGACCACATGCAGGGCCAGGTGAGCTCCTCGCTGTTCTGTGAAAAACCTCCTGACTGTTTGATTCTCCAGTTTCTAGTGAAAGATTGTTTCTCTCCTCCATGAGTGTGATACAATTCCAACACCTTTGCTCTTATAAAACAGTTGCATAACTTTCTTTCACATTTCTTTCCTTAGATGGAGGAGTTTCTTGGCCCACAGGCAGAGTACAACGAGGAGGAGGAGGAGAGGAAATACTACCGGAGGAAGAGACTGGGAGTCATCAAGAATGTTCTGGCAGCCAGTGTTGGAGCCATGATTGTGTACAGTGTTTATATGGGTGAGTTTGATTGGAGGAAAGACATCGAGGTTGACAAATATGCACACAAAGGCAGAGGCAGAGTTTTTTAATGTGTGTGTGTGTGTGCGTGTGCTACAGGCCTACTACAGATGCAGCTGATCCTCCATTATGATATGACATACCGTGAGGTGAAGTACAGCAACCTTGGCCTAGTGGACATCGATCGCAAAATGCTGATGGGAATCAACGTCACGCCCATCATAGGCCTGCTGTACACCCCCATACTCATCAGGTTGATGCTCACACACACACATACTGACATACAGACACAAATGATAAAACCATTCTTGTTAATTTAAATGTTTAAAATATATCCACTTCCCTGGTAGGTTTCTTGGTACGAAGTGGATGATGTTCCTAGCTTCTGGAATCTACGCACTCTTTGTCTCAACCAATTACTGGGAGCGTTACTACACCTTGGTCCCTTCAGCCGTAGCTATCGGCGTGGCCATTGTTCCGTTCTGGGCCTCTTTGGGAAATTATATCACTAGGTAAGAAACATAACGTGGATGGGTGGGTGGGTGAGGATGTGTCATGAGAGGCTGAAGCTTCGCCCTATTTTTGTCACAGAGAAGGTGGTGCTGAAGGTTGATAGCTGAGATCTCAGTCTATAGTCCATGTCACAGATCTTTACTCTGACCTTCTTCTGCCTAGTTTAAGTTCACTATATTTTCTCACCTTACACAACACTCTGTGTTGTAATGCCCAAAAATAACTTTCATCTTCAAAATTTCATATATTTATGTAACATTTCTACATTAAAATGTCTAGAAATAACTAGACATTTTGTTATATATTTTGCTGAGTTATGTACTTACATTATCCCAAATGTTTCCAACAGTTCTGAACCAAGAGAAATCCACAATAGTGCTCAAGGAAGATGTTTCATTTAGTTGCCTGTCACTATACTTTCTGTGAAAACATCAGATGATACAACAGAGTGTCAGGAAGGAAGTCAGCGAACGTGAGCCATTTAACCATTTAGCCATTTAGTGAACATTTCTAGCTGAGTCATGTCACGCAAACTTTCATCTGTCAGACAACAACTGCAATGACTCCACTCTACTTCACAACATCATCAGACAAGAAAAACCTCTCTTGAAAACCTCTCAAGAAAAAGCTCTCTCTGTTGGACACACTACTAAATGTAGTTGTGACATGGCCTGATTGACTGCTGGTCTCATTAAATTAAGAAAATGCTAAATTAATAGAAGGACAAATCTAGAATATTCTGTCTTGTTCCTGGGGGCTCACTGCCCTGCATGTTTTAGATGTTTCCTGCTTCAAATGATAAATCTCTTCTGACACCTGTTGATGATCCATACATTTGATTAAGGTGTGTTGGATCAGGGAGATGTCTAAAACATACATTTCAAACAAATATTTTACATTTTAGTAACATATTAATTCAGAAGCCCAGGTGGTCATCCTGCTTTGTATAGTGATGCTGTTTCTAAATCTCCACATAAACAATTTCTTGTTTCTTGTTGTTGACATTCTTCATATGGGTCAGAAATTGGGATGCTGTGTAACACGTAAATAAAAAGATATACTTATAATCAAATGTAAGCAAACTGTTAACTGACAACACTATACAAAGAGTTCTCAAACCCATGTAGTGATATCCTTTACACAATCATGTGCTTCACTAAATGGTGAGCCTTGCCCCATACTTGCTTGTTAATGACCAAGCCTTTTTGAGGGAGCCTCTTTCAAACCCAGTCATGATTCTGTCAGCTGTTACCAATGAACCTGTTTACCTGTGGAATGTTCCGAACAGCTGATTTGTTGCCCTCCTGAACTTCCCCAGTCTTTTGTTGCCCCTGTCCCAACATGTTTGAAAAGTGTTGCTGGCATCAAATTCAAAGTTGATGAGGTAAACCATTACATACATTTTCTTTGTACTGTTTTAATTGACTGTGTCGAAAAGATCGAACAAATTATCGTATTGTCTCATTTATGCAGTTTCATACAGCATCCCACTTTTTTTTGGAATTAAGGTTGAAGAGTCAAACCTGTTTTAAATAAATAATAGATTTGAGCCTGTGGTGTGCCATTTACACCTGTTCATTAAGATTCATTGAGATCATGATCTCTTTTTCAAGGCAGACCTGTGTACGAGAATAAATATATAAAGTGTAAGCATGGACAGACAGAAAACGCCCACGCATGAGGTATATTTAATTTCACATTGAGACAAGGAATTACAGGGCGAACTGCATATGCCTCTCTTTAAAAATCCTCAAGTGAAATGAGAGATTGTAATTTCAAAGTCTTATGCATCAGTCGATGGTGACGGAACCATAAAAAACAGCTTCGAGTGTTTTCACGTCTGTTCACAAAGAGCTGGAACAATAACAACACCCCGTATTGTGTCGATCAATGCAGCCTGAAACAACATTTCACCAGGCACCTTTTTTGTTGAAATTCTGTTGAACTGTGCTGTACAGTGCTGCAGTTGTCAAGCTGAGATATAATTTGTCAGCACACTTGTTTTTGTTACTTTGCAAAACATTGTTTCTTTGTGAAACCATGCTGCAGATAAACATGTGATTCTCTCAGACCAAACCCAGTGGTTTTCATTCCAATGTCTAAAGAATAACTCATTTATAAGTGTAGGGCACATTCTCAGCCCCCCCCCTCCTCTTTCTATTAAAATCAAACTATGAATTTTAGGGATCCTTACATCTCTTATATGCACTATTCATGGAGCAAAGCTTAATTGGAAGAATGTCTGTTTTCCTCCCCTCACAATCCTATGCAGGATGGCACAGCAGTACTACGAGTACGTCAACTACAGGGAAGAGCACGTGCAGGAGCAGAAGAAGCTTCCTAAGGGAGCGTGCCACAGCTACATCATCGTCTTCCAGTCAGTCTTTCACATGATCTATCATGTGAGTCTTTAGCCATGCTTTCTTCACTAATGCTTTCATTAGCATCATGTTGTGTGCGGTGTTTAACAGTGTGCACAGCTGCTGAAGTCCCTGCCTTCTCTCCCTTCCTCATCAGCTGAGTTTTGTCTTCGCGGAGTTCCCCATGCTGTTCGTCCTCAACGGCCACCTGCGTGAAAATGATCACATTCTCTACAATGTCAAAGGCTGCGGTAAAGACATGTCACTTCACCTCCACTGATTACAGCCAAATAAAAGCAGGACAAGAAAGTGTCAGGATTGAGACATGGGAAAACTATAGCTTGACATTTAGGGAAATACATACCACACTTCTGAGTTGTTTAGTTTGGTTAGTCGGCCAAGCCAACAATGATTTTCAGCAAAAAAGGGTACGGTTCTGTACACTACCTGCCTTACCCAAAACAACAAACAGACAGAGTTATAGAATGGCTGATGAAGATAGGAGAGAGTTTAGCAGCTGATGCACTGCATATTTCCTCAGGTCTCTCAGGAGTTGTTTGAAATGAAAACAGAGAAGAGCGAACAGTGAACTTATCGTAATGAGTTAGTCAAAGGCACGACCCCCAATGAAAGCAAAGGTTGCATCATGTTTGCTTGATGTTTGAAAAGGGAACTGCTTGCCAACACGCTCACCACAACTTCAAATGCTGATAATACACCAACTTGTGTTTTCAGCTTGTTGTGCTGATCCCAAGTGGCTGAAAATCAATTTATGCAGCTTTCAATGCTTTATCGTCTGTATTTCAAAATCTCCCCTTTTCTTACCAAGTTTGTAAAGTGAAGATTTTGTTTAATTTCTCTGAATCAAGTGAATGATAAGTCAAGATGGCCCTTTTAAGCTGCTGTGAAATTACTGAAGTGCAGTACTTCTGCTAAAGTGTTTCCTGTCACGCTTATCCTGGGCAAGGATCTCACTTGTAATGATGCTTCCTTTTTATTGTGACCAATAATCAGAGGAAACAAAACTGTACCTAGGTTCACTCCATCACATGCCTCTCAGATAAGCTCCTCAATATACAAAACCATGATCACACAACTAGTTTTTTTAAAACTGCTGCTTTAATAGTTTTCCATTCCACTTTTTTCAGGGTACATTTCAGCTGTATGTTACTCTGCAGAGATGCAGCCTTTTGTGTTAAACAAACAGGAATGACGTTTCTTAATGACTGACGTTTCCTCTTCCTCTGCCAGGAGCAAACATCAGCGGAGTGATCCCCGGCTTCAACAGCACCGTGCTGCTCAACCTGCCTCGCTCCATGCTGCTCATCCAGGTGGAGAGTGTCCTCATGGGCTTTGCCTTCCTCGCCATGCTCATAGTAAGATTAAACCCACAGTTAACATGCTGTGTGGCTGCTTTATTTGGTATACCCATAAAATCAAATAGAGTGATACAGTCCTACAGTACACATAAACTATTGTTTGTTTTTCATCTTGATAGTGATTTAGGCACATAGATATGACTGTCTAGCTAGCTTGTGTTCCTGTTAAACATACTGTCAAATGCAATCTTTGTCAACTATAAGCAATTTTCTTGGCTTTGAATCTTTAATGGCATAATGTGAGCTTGTGGTTAAGAGTTGAGCTAACGTGCTAAGTCATATTTAAGGATCATCCTATTTAGTGGAGTAGTGAACAACATCTCCATTGCATAATAACTATATGGGATTGTAATGATATTTCCAGCTATTAGTCCCACCCTCAGTCACTGCCATGTTGGGATGGGACAATTGTTAATCGTGGTGAATATCCAATTTCAGGATAATCGTGAATGTCCTCACAAGTGACTTGAAAGCCATCTAGCTTGAGAGCATATGGACCTATATTGATTTCCTGATTAATTTTTAATTGTCACAAGGAGGAGCACACATTTTTTCATAGATATCTCTATCCTCGCAAATCAACCCCCTTTGATTTAAGCTCCAATCTCCAACTCTGTTTGCTGAATGGTCTGTTGTTCACTAAGAAGTGTGTGTGCAAATATGAGTGATGCAAAAATACATTTGTTTCTTTACAAATTGACAATGGCATAGCTGGGATAGCATCAATCATTGTCCGTCTCACATGCCTTCATGTGATCCATTAGTTCCTGATAATGGACACCTTACAAATTATATCCCACGCATATGATATGTAACAGTGCTGTTGTAATGGAGCTGATATTATGTGGGTATAGCTAATAAAGTGGCCACATAGTGTATAAGAACTTGTTTGGAAACACAAATTTGCACAATTTACACATCCAGCACACACAGCAACATGTTTCTGACCAATATTCTGTTAATCCACTTTCTGTGAAGAGTGTATACACAATATACTATAATATATGTTGCCAATTTGAATGTGTGCTCTTTCTTGTGGGGCACAAAGTGTTTAGTGGGGTTTGAGTTGGGTTTTTTTTTGATGAAAATGGTTTCCAGCTGCTAAAAATGCTGTAGATGAGAGGTGTGAGAGGGAACTAAAATGGTGAGGGCATAAACTAAAATAATGAGCTAAAACACTCAAAGCTGAGGGAACCTGCAGTGTTTGGTGATAATACTTTGTTGGTTCATGATTACAAGCAACCTCTCACGTTACATGTAGTTATTTGATCAACTATTTTGTATAGAATATTGATTAGAGCATCTTTAATATGGAATTCGTGAAGCTGTTTGAAACACATTTTACTAATATGTGTGAGATATCAGGTGCAGTCATGTTATCCACAGAGTGCTTCCACTCTAAAATTACCTTCCATTAATGTTCTAAACCAATTGGTCTGTTCGGGGATGCTCAGAGCTCAAACCTATCACATCATGCCGATGGGAACAGTTTCTCACAGCGGTAGTTCACAGAAAAAGCACAGTAAACACGCTCAGATCTACAGAGTTGAACAATTTAGAGCGATTTAGAAGGATGGCTTGAGAAATGGGTTGTTGTCGCTAATACCACTCTCAGCAATTTAAGAGAGATTCAAAGACTTTGAAGTATTTTATGTTATTCAGTGTTGTGTTTGCAGTTTTTCATGGCACAGCACAAACCTGAGCAATCATTAGAAATGATTCCAAATAAACTGCCTCGCTGTCTGCTGCTCCCCACAGTTCCTTTTGCTCTGCGGTGCTGCCTACCGCCCGACTGAAGAGATCGACCTTCGCAGTATCGGCTGGGGCAACATCTTCCAGCTGCCTTTCAAACACTTCAGAGACTACCGTCTGCGCCTGCTCTGCCCATTCTTCATCTACAGCGGGTTCGAAACACTGTTTGCAGTGACTGGATTCTCCCTGGTACTGTGCTGTTAATCGAGATTGTTGAATAATATACTAGCTTTTACTTGAATTACTTTATTTTGTTTGGGTAGTTTGAAATGCAGAATAATAAACCCAGACAAAAAAGGAGATTATAATATCATCTGTTTTCTTTCCTTCTTTCCCTCCACAGTCGTACGGTGTCTGCGTTTTGGGCCTGAAAAAGCTGTGGCTCCTCATAGTGGTCTACGGCCTCTCCTGCTCTGTCTTTTCTTCCCTATCTCTTTGCCTCCTGCGCCTCCCACGCTGGCTGTGTCTGGCGGCAGGTGCTGCTGTGCACATTGTGCTGCTGGTAGCTCTCCTTGCGTTGCCTCTTTATCGTGACAAACCAGAATATCTGGGCCCTCTGCTGGTGATCTCCGTGCTGTGGGGACTCGGCACTGCCCTGATCAAGACGGGTGTCAACAGTAAGTGACAGCTGTGGTACCCTAGACTAACTTTGTTCGCACATGATGTGTGTCAGCATGATGTGTGTCTTCTGTGTTGGCAGCTCTGCTTGGTATGCTGTACGCTGAGGACAAAGAACGTCTGGACTTTATCTACACCATCTTCCACTGGTGGCAGGCCATCGCCATCTTCATAGTCTACCTCTGGTCCAACCTGCCGATGAGGGTAAGACTGTTTGTTTAGACAATGTTAAATGTGTGTTTATGTTGAATATAGCACCTTTGAGGGAAGACTCACCATTTGGATTCACATATTAAAGAATGTGTGCCTGCTTTTTCTTTCTTGACCCATGTCTGTCCCTCTCGCTCAGGCCAAACTCTCCATCCTGTTGGCCACTTTGTTACTGGCGTGCTACTGTTATTGGTTGATGGAGCGTCGGCTTGCCAGAAAAAAGCCTTATCGACTCCCTCGCATCCCACGGCCACGGCACAAGGTAACCAGTCACAGTATCTTAAACAGTTGCCTGAATTTCGATTCAATAAATGGGCCTATGTCTGACCTGTAAAGCACAGAACAGAAATGTGCTATATGTTAGTATGTTAGTGTGACAAAAAACATTATATAGACAACAAAATAGAGAGAAACAAAATGTACCTTTTCAATCTTAGAAGTAGGTAGTTAGTTTGATTCTTGTACAATGTAAAGAATATATTTTTGCGCTTGTGCTGAGCAAAGGAAATAACTAATGAATGGGGAAATAATCCTGAGAACAAAACGATCAAAGGGCCAGAATGAGATGAATGAGTCAAAATGCTGTATTTTAGCCAAGGTCATACTGCAGTTTACTGAACACAAGTAAGAATTCATTTTCCATCGAAGCCAACTATGATATAACAAGTACTGTTTTCCATCGAGAAACAAGAAACAACCAGAATCAGTCTGCACATTTCCATTTGTTCTGACATCATAGCATTTTCAGAAATGAAACCTTTTTCCCAGTTCATATCCGTTTAGTTTTTTTATATCTAATATCAAGATGAAAGCCGTAAAAACTTTAAAACTGGAAAAGCTGCTTTCACTGGAATAGTTTGGCCACCACATTTAAAGACCATTTTGTTTGATATATAACCTCTACAGGTGTTCTCGTTTGGGTAAAAAGCCATTTTAAACTCAAAAAGTTCACCATTAAATCCTCCCTTTGCTCAAAGTTACCCTTTGTTGCATCATTTTTATTGTTACATTATCGTTACATCATTTGGATTTTTGACCTTCACTGTGCAGAATGATGTGCGGAGTGTGTGTGTGTGTGCTCACCTTCAATCAAACAGGATTTTCTAAGATGGCAACCTGTTTGAAAGCCAGGCATGGTCAAATATTAAACTTGCATTAAAGCTGACACTGACGCAAACAGACAAACAGACTTCTCAATGAGTAAGAAGGAGTAGATCTTCTTTATAGAAACCTTCACAAATATTTAAAGCAGCATGTTTTAGTCTTTAAACATGTAGGAGACCTTTAAAAAATCCTTTTTACTCTGATCTATGTGTGACAAAACCACATTATGTAATTATATAAAGGAAAATGTCCTGATACATACAAAAACAGAGAGGACATGTCCAGTATATTTTATACAACTCAGGGTAACATTGCTCTACTGTCATGGCCACTAGAAAGAAGCAAAATAAAAAGTTGTTTTTAAATAATGTATTTTTAAAAAGATATGTTTAAGGTTGCTTGATTTTATAGTTTGATAAGCACAAATCAGAAGTTCTGTTGCTATGGTTACCTTTAGTTTAATATGCTTTGTGGACCAATTTAGAAGGACATTTTCAGCTGTTGACCAGAAGCAGAACGATGTTTTGCATTGTGTTGCTGTGTGTACAGTTTTAGGACATGGAATCTGAGCTGGACATGTTCCAAGCCTCCATTCAGGAGGTGATTACTTTGGGGTGTATTTTATTTTGATTGTGTTATTGTGTATTGTATTGTGTTGACATTACTGTAAATACATAAGAATTAGCATTGCTTTAGCTATTGCTATGCTTTGTCGCACCAATTATTGTGCAACAAAGGAAAAACAAACAACGCAACAACAAGAAAACACAAGCACAGACATGACATGTACGTCACATGGGTTGCGGCCTCAGTGGTTGCCGGAGCAAAGAGTGAGGGAGAAGGTCAAAAAATATTCAGCTACCTTGTCCAGTGACTCAAAAAGGGGAATCAGGGCTGCTGACCCTAACCGGTGATATTATACGTGTATGTATTTAACACACAGCTTTGCACATGTTCAAATGTTTCAGCACTCAGATAACAACAATATTTTATTCATTTTTCCTGGAGCGAACAACTCTCTTCTTCTCTCATTCAGAAATAAAGAGAGATTTGAACTCAGTCCTTTGTTCTACACTCTGCCAGCCCTCAATAGAAGGAGTCCTTCAGCTGTGCAGGAGTATATACGGTCTTATCATAGTTGCAGTGTTATCATAAAACATTTAACTGGTGGCTTGAAGGTGACTACAAACACATTCTAACTTGAGACGACTCACTTTTGCTTCTTAGTCATTAATACAACATATTGTTTGTGTTGGCAGGTCAAAGGCTACCGCTACCTGGAAGAGGATAACTCAGATGAGTCAGACTCTGAGAAAAGTGAGGAGGATGACGATGATGACGGGGACAGGAATGAGGACGGAGAACATGTGGTGGAGGAGATGAGAGCAGAGGACAGGGAGGAAGACGGCCAAGACGCAGGGGTCCTGGGAGCTGACTCACCAGGAGCCAGGAGGAGAGGGCCGGAGGGTCACCGCCACAGACAGGAGGACGCCCATGTGAAGGAGGAGGAGAGAGAGGAGCGTGAGCAATGGTGAGAGAGAGAGGAGAAACAGGAGGAGAAATGAATGGAGATGATGGACAGATTACAGATATACAGAAGAGGAAGAGAGTTAAAGTTGTCCTGGATGTCTTTGCTCTCATTTCAATTTTATAGACTATGAGGACCAAAAACGTTTTTTTCTGGCCTGTGCTTTTAAGTGCTCTGACCTGCTGGTCAACCATAATCACAACAAGGATCGATGGTACAGAAACTGGAAATATTATATTGCTTTTTAACAATAGGTATGACAATCTTAAAAAGTAGAGCACCTTGGATAAACAAGTCAGAAAACAACATGATTGATTCATTTGCTGCACAGCTTGTGGCTCATATTTAAAAAACGTGCTGGTCATTACCGAGGAAGTTGCAGTTGCTTTAGTGCTTCTTCGAGTGGAAAATATATTCTCTAACACAGAAGCTAGTTTCATTTAAAAAAAAGAGAGAACTTCTTTACAAAGAATCGTCTGAATGTATCAGAAAAAGGAATGAGGAATTGATTTTCTCAGTTCACCCTCAGGGTGAAGTGTGTTTTGAGTCATTTTTAGAGAGTCTGGTCCTGCTGGAGAACAGCGTAAGCAGCATCAGCTATATTTAATGTTCTGTCTATGTTTACTTTCAAACCCTTAAAGAAAACAAGCTGACCCAAGGTATCACCAGAAGCTTGGACACATGGCTGTTGGCCGATGTGTATCCTGGAGGAAGTTAACCATGCTTTCTGCTGAAGTTTAATATGAAGTGCAGTTTGAGTGTTTGTCTCTGTTCTAGTGAAACTTGATACAGGTACGGCTGGTTGGTCATGTATGGCCCATAAGGTATGAAATAGGGATGTACAGTCATTAATATGTGGATTCCATTGTTTAATAAAGTAAGGTAAAGTATGGCAGTGAGCAAGATTATACAGTCACACTAGCAGCCACTCTTAAGAGGAGTGATTTGTCAGTATCCCTCTGATGTTAGCATGTTAGCTCACAGTAACAATGTTTACTTGCTGATGTTAAGTTGGTTTAATGTTTGCCATGTTCAGTATCTCAGTTCAGTTCGTAAGCATTCTGATTCATGCCAATTAGCATTCAACATAAAGCACAGCTGAGGCTGATGGGAATGTCATTGTTCATTGCATTCCCTCTCATTATTGTTGATTTCAATCAAAATCATGATTGTCAACCTGCTGGTGGCACCAGAGAAGAAGTCAGGGATTCAGCAAAGTCATTAGCATTCTTCTTCTGGGTTTACCATGAATATCTGTCCAAAATGTTATGACAATCTATCCAATTTTACAGAGAAGGTAGAAGATATCTTCATGTTTGATCTTTGCTGAGCTGTTGTAGAATTTTTTTTAAGGGAGAGGCAAAAGAAGTCTTTTTTCATTAATTTTGGGATAATGTTGAGGTCAGTTGAAAGAGTGTGTTCAAACAGCTGCTAAATGTTAAGAAAAACTTTAGAAATGGAGGTACAGCGATGCCATGGCAGACTGACACTTTAGACAAGGAAAAATTAACTTGTTCAATTTAATGCTGAATTTACAAGAAGGCACAAATTATTAAGAATAATTTTATTAGTAGTTCTCCTCACTCAGCAAACCTGAAAACTGTGAGTTTTTGAAGGGAGTCTTATAGGATATGTATTGCAGTTATTAAACCAGTAGTTATATCATTTGAAACATATTGTCCACCAACATAAGCTTCATGTAAGAGAGCCTCAACATATACTACAGTGAATCATATGGAAATTGGCTTGGAGGACGAAGGTTGAGTAGGCGGTCCTTCAAAGTGGCCCAGAGCACATGTGTGTACACGTGCTGCTGAAAAGTTGTCGTCACATGCGTCACACCTGTATTTAGAGCCGTCTGCTTGTAATTCATCACTCAGGGCAGGTGTTGATGCAGGTGTGAACAGTGCCATCAGTCATCAGTAATGCTTTCAGTGACACCTGCGCCTCGGCTGCTATGACGAGTCAAAATGTCTGAGGTGAAACAGGTCTCATAATTATGACAACAGGGGAGATTGGAGACCTGGTATTGGATGATTTGGTGATTATGAATGACTAAAGTTACTATATGTTATATGTATATGTTATTATTGCTGTATCTGTAAAAAGTTGTCACTTAATTCCCTGTCGTGTATTTTCCTTTTTCAGCTTATAAAATGATGTACCACACACAATTTTTATTTTGTTTGTTTTTTCTTTTGTCATCTTTATTGATATCTCATCTAGGCAGCTTTGAGAGAAAATGAATCGCTATGTCAGCGCTCATGCTTTCAGACCGGTGGTCAAAAGTTCATATTGTTTTGTTGGTACTACACTCGCAAGTTTGATCCAAACCTGCAGTGGGAAGACAAAATAAATCCACATTCTCTTGTGAGTATTTATTATTTCATTTATGGCAAAAAGTAATTCATGACTTTTTGATGAACTGACGCCAAAGCAACTTGATGTTGCACCGATGCCTGTGAAGTTGTTGATGATGTGATATCTTGTTACTGAGAGTGTAATATTGCTCACAGGAATAAACTTTGTACCTTGCTCCTAATTGTGCATGTACTTTAAACTTAAGGATGTGTTGTTGTTTGTCTTGTCAGGTATTACCATGGAAACTTCAAAGTACAGCAAATGCAAAGAATAGCAAGACTAAATTAATGTGTTGTTGCAGTTACTGTGACAGTTCGACACATGCCCGCACATTTATAGAACATGACACCTATCACTTCTTGTGTCTTTTACTTATGCAAGAGAAGAATTACTCTAACGGACTAAAGAAAAAAAAGAAGTAAATCTTCTGTGATGACCAATAAAATGATGTGTTGAAGCACCAGCACCCTCACTACTTGCTAAACCCTTTTTGTTCAGAATGGCGGACACACACTCACAGTTTTCTTTGTTCTCTTTATTTAAATCATAGTTCTGATATCAGTTGATGAATACATAAAATTTTCTTTCATCATTAGAATTGAAGAAAGTGGAAGTTTATTTCTCAAAATATATCACTCTAGATATAATTTGAGAAATAAACTTCCGTGCTGTAATCAAAGCAATTCCCTGTCAATAGTTTGCGTCCTTTGTACTGGTGCTGAAAGAGGAAGCGCGACTCAACAGCATGAGTAGGAGTGGCCAGGCCAGTTTGAGCTGAAAAGGCGGACTCTCGTGCTATATATGTGAGTGGGATGAGAGAGAATGGACTGTTTTTTTTTTGGAGGAAGAGAAGAACCAGAACTCTCTGGAGCTGTGTAAAGAATGCTTTTCTTTCTTTCATGTTTTTTTTTTTTTTTTGGAGACTACAAATAAAAAGTCTGCCTATTTTTCCTTCTGCGCAACTCCCTGCCAGTGTGATGTTTTATCTTCCACCGTGCTATCCTGCACCTCACCATGTCACAAATGGAAACACAGTCATGACCCTCTCACTGCTGTGCGTATGGAAAGTCAGGTTAGGGTTAGTAGTCCACAAAAAAACAGCCCCACATCAAAACATGTGTTGCATCATTCTCCTAGAACCTGAAGTGGATAGGGACTCTTTTTAAAGGGAACAAAACATAACAGAAAACACAAAACAGCTCCATACAGCTCACTCAGCGTAAACAAAGTATCCACTATTTTCTCTGTCGACTAGTGGTCGAGCTTATTCATCCACTTCAGACACACTGTTGATTTTTTGTTTGCACAGCAGCTACAGTTTGGGCTTTAAAAAGGATGGAAATTATTGAGGACTGAACCTGCCAAAATCAGAGATAAAGAAGTGGATACATGGCTCAGCCTTTGTATTAGTTCTATTTACTTACATTCCCATTTAATTTTCACATTTTCTAATTGTTTTATTTATTTACCCACTTATCTATTTCCATATATAAAGCAAAATAAATCGACCAAAAGCTACAAAATAGCTAGAAATACAGGAACAAAATAAGTATGTAACTATAAGATTAATAAAAAAGAATTGAATGACATGATAGCTAAAATAGATCATTTAATGGGAAATTAATAGATAGTTGAACTAATACAAAAGGTTAATAAATACAGAGGTTAGTTAAAACAGATATCTATTGATGTCACATTTCTAAATTGATTTATTTTCTATATTTTGTTTTTGGTCCACTTAATTCAATGAGCTATTTATACATTTAAAATAAATTATAATTATTATGTAGTTGCAGATACTTAAAGTTATATTTGCTCTGACCAATCATGTAACTAGGTAATTACACTTCATGTAAGTCTGTGTTCTTTATACATTTACACATATCCATGTGCTAATTTAACTTTCTGCAGTGACTTTTAAAGGGGTTCATATGGACCCTGACTAAAAAGGTCAAATTTCATTAAAAAGGAAATACTCAGAAGATGGTAGTACTTGGCACACACATGAGTGCTGTTTGTGCTGAGGGACACGTTCACGCGCATGGAAAAAAAAAAAAAGCCAAGTGTTGCCTGCATTTGTGCAATCACACATGAATTACAGAAATCACTTCTCAGGGTCTCAATCTGAATTTATTTCACTTGTACTAAGACAAAATGAGTATCAACAGAAATATGAGCTGGGATAAAGAGGTAGCTGCTACGTCACTGTTGGATTGTGTTGTAGTCGCGGTCCTGACAAATGAAGCCTGGAACTTCAGGCTTTTGTCTCATAGTCAGGCCCCTGAAGCACAGCGTCCAGGTGACAGCCTGAGCCATCACTGTTGCCGGTCCTGGTCTGCTTCTCCTCAGTGCCTGATGCGTCTGATGGACTGGATCTTTGGAGTCTGGCAGTGGGAGCCCCAGTTCCTCCAGTTCTGATAGTCTCCACTGTGTCTTTCACACTCCATGATGTACTGCTGGCCTCTGTAGCCTGGGTACTCATAGCACACAAAGCTGAGAGAAAGAGGGGCAGAAAGGGAAAGTAGGTAAGAATAAAGACTAAGTTAGATTTTTATGACTTGCTTTACATTCAGTAACTCTACAGGTGGTATTGATGTAGCCACTATATGGGAAATTATTCAAATAACAGCCTGACCGATCCTGGATGCCAGTGCCAATATTTGAAAGTAAATATTCTTATAACAATATAAATTGAATATAAAAAACATTTTGATCAAGTATTACATAACTGCAGTGGGAGTGGGACATTTTACATTGAAAATAAACCTGTTCATGCCCTCTGGTGCGCAGTTCACCTGTGACTACAGTGTTTCTACCTTACTGCAAACCTGCATGTTGTGTTGCACTACAAACTTTAAAGGTCAGGAAATTATTTTAAGGTAAGACACAACAAAATTTGAATAAATGGAGATGACAGTGACACGTCCACAGGTGATTGTTTACATGAAGACAACTTTGCAAATCAGCTTATCTAACTAAATGTTAACTTATTATGCATAAACAGAATGATAATTTAAGTCCGAATCTGCCTTAGAAATCATGATGGTGAAGTTAACAATGATTGTTCTGCCATCACAGCTCACGATTACAATGTTAACATGCTAATGTTTGGCGGGTAACTCTCAGCATACCAGTGAAGCATGACAACATGAGCTAATTAGCAATCAAAACAAGGTACAGCTAATTGGAATGTTATTATCCTCGCAGCTATTTGGCCATAAATTAAAGTATTGGGTGACTGTAAATCTGACCTGGTGATGGAGCCTAATGAAAAGTCAGTGAGTCATGAAAGTGATTAGAAATCATGCCGGGGGGCGGACGGAATGTCGGCATCAAATCTCACGGCAATCCGTCAAGTGGCTGCTGAGAGATTTCAGTCCGGACCAGAGGAGCAGACCAAATGACGGTAACATCCCCAGAGCCACGCTGCTAGGGAGGCTGGGAATAGTGGTGATCCAGCTTCCGAGATGTGGTGCAACTACTGTGACACTGTTGGACAGTTTGGGGACTCTGTTAAGCTGCTCAACAGGGAAACAATAGGGTAACGCTGAGAAGAGTCACCTGTGTTCACACATGAGTCAGTGTTTTTGTTGCTTTGGGACACGAGATGTCTGCTGAAATGTCTGAGCTTCTTTACGTCTATTAGTTTGGACCTGAATATGTTTTTGTCCTTCTCCAATCTCTCTTTTTTTCAGCCCTCTGAATCTTCTCCACGATTAGGAGCTTCCTCCAGCCTGGACTGGAATGTGTTGGGTTGAAGCACTGACTTACGCGCCACACTGCACATGCATGGAGCCCACCTCGGGCCTGAACCAGCCCATGGCCTGCAGGGACGGGTAGTCGTCGCACAGCTCGGTGTTGCGGCCCATGAAGTTCTCCCTCTCAAAGATCATCATGCGACTGCTGTGGTGAGACTGCGAAAAACAGAAAGTTAGCGCGAGGCCCGTCAGAAGGACGTAACAAAGCGAGCAGACATTCGGCACTGACTTGTGTCATTTTCTATTTCTGAGCTGCTTCAGTCACTGGCTGTGGCTCACTCTTCTGATCACTCCTTCCCTTCTGTCACTCACTACCGTCTCATTTCCATTCACCCTCTCGCGCTCCTTTACTCCCACCTCTCTCCACTCCATTTCCATGCTCTCATTTTAGCCATCCCCTCCTCTGCAAGTACTCACGGCGCAGTAGATGGGGCGCAGGGACATGAAGCGCTCGGTGTGGTAGGACAGAGAGCCGCTGTAGGCCTCCCAGTTGGGGTACTCGCCCCTCTCCAGGATGAACTGCTGGCCCTGGAAGTCGTGGTGCTCGAAACCCACCCAACTGGACACACGAGCGGAAGAGAAATAATCAGATGGGGAATAAAGAAATGTTAAATGTTGGAAATCAGTCTGAACATCAGACAGACAGGTGACAGGTGACACTGGACAGGGTGAGGGGAGGGAAGGTAAAGAAGCAGAGAGGGAGCAGTCTGCAGCGATGTCCCAGGAAGCAGTGCACCTCAAAGGCAGGTTCATTAAAGGATAAGTTCGTCCAAAAAATAAAAACCCACATTTAACATGGCCAGACAGTTTCATTAACAGTTTTTTAAAAAAAAATTCTCACGAAATGATGACCAAAGATTAAAAATAACCAGTGAACACACATGTTTTTATGAGCAACAAAAAACACGACAACAACAACACAAAAAAACCCACATAGTTTTACATTGACCACGATATATTTAACGCTATTCCCCATTTGCCTCTGAAACCTGGGGGAGTTTAAAAATGTTCTTAACAACCAGGGCAGCACAATCTGTCAGCTGAAACAACATGTCAAAGGAAAAAAAGAAAAAGAAAAGATGAGTAGCTTGTTTTTGGCCAGACAGTAATTGGCATGTTCTGGTCAGGGTGCACAGAGGAGGAGGAGGAGTGAGCGCTCGATGAAGGAGCGTGGAGAGGAAACTTCCACACTGTCATTTTTATGGTTCTGTAAATAGCCTGTCACCTTTGTAGATTAACACCCATCCACTCAGAGTCTACAGAGTAGCTGGACTTGGTACTGATGTTCGTCCTAAGTCTACAAATAGTACAGCTGCACTCTCACCGACAATCATTTCTCACCACTTTTTTCTAACCCTGTGAGGAGTCACCAACAGATGGCTGCTTGATGTATACAGAGGAACACACTGAGCTCTCTCCAACCAGGAAAAGATGTTAGAAACGATGGATGACAAGCAGCTGATAACTAATTAAGAGGCTTACATAACACCCACGCAGAAAAGAAAAAGTTGATGAAATGATCTGTTGATTCACCATGGATTAGACTAAACACAGTGACATTTTTCCTAATGTAGACATTAAATAGAAAATCCAGGAAGACTTGTTGAACCATTGAACATGAAGCAAGACTTCTTTTTTCTTTTTTTTTTTGCAGCTGTCGCATGCAGCACGTCTTTTCTTCAGTTTTAAACTTTACACATTAAATACTTGTATAAAAGTACAGTCATTTTAGTGTCCGTTTTCTAAAACTGAAGAAACGCAATCTGCGAGACAGGAAATGATTAACCATCAAACTGATTCAATTAAACATGTAATGTGAAAGACTTTAAAATAAAAACACGACTAGACCTTTGTTGTCAATGTCATGCTGTGTACTTAGATTATACTAAATGTTTCCCACAATATTTAAATCCAGAGAAATAAGTTATTTTAGTCAAGGTAATGGAGCGTTTCACTTGGTCACCCGCCGCTAGAAACATGCGGGAGAAAGTCGTGAGTGAGCATGACTAAAAGTGTAACGTAAATAAAACTTCAATACACTAGCCCGCCTGTGACCTGTGTCGCCCGAGTCACGTCAGATGGCTTCTCACTGGCGATGCTGGTCATTCAACAAGGAAGACAGCAAATCCCATGATCCCTCAGTACTTATGCCTTTTGTTTTGTTTGAGGGACCCCTAGCGGTACAAAATGACATGCTGTGCAATGATCTGTAATGAACTCCTATAACTGAAACCGACTAATTTACGAGTTTGATATTTTGATACATTCGAGGATTCCAATCGGTACGTTGATTACTGAGGTCGTCGAGGGTGGTGGGGTGGATTGTACAAGTGCAGCAATTTAAGTGGTCGCAAGGTTTATTCCCCATTATATTGTGTGATTAGACACAACGGCTGAAGAGCTGGCTGATTATTCATGACAAACAATCTGCCGAAATTCGATCACTTTTGGCTATTTTACATGAAATTTCGGTACTTTGCTCACTGATTTGGACGCACGGGGCTCCTATGAGAAAAGGTGGTGTCACAGACTTCCAACTACCATTTAGAATTGGGCACACCACCTGAATCAAACGTATTGATAACCATCTTTTTTCAGGGGTTTGCATACATACTGAACCGAGACAAATGCAACCTTACAGAGGCTTTTAGTTAGCGATGTGATAACAGGCCCATGGAAGCAGATAACAGTATTGGCAGTGTGTTATCGTTCGCAGAGCAGCTTCTAAAAATATGGTGTTCCTTTCCTTTCATCTCAGGGACCTTGAGCTGAAAAAGGACGAATCGCACCATTTTACCAAAAGAACCTTAAAGTATCCACTGGTGACCACAGGGGAGGCTTGTATTTCAGCTCTGATTTGCCTCCACAAAATGAAACCCTGGCAGTATAAATAGCGTTGAGTTTGTTGAAAAGAGCCTGCTGGCTCCTCAGGTGATCCTGACAGAACGCTCTCTCAGCA
The DNA here is from genome assembly GCF_904848185.1 of Acanthopagrus latus. Taxonomy (NCBI): domain Eukaryota; kingdom Metazoa; phylum Chordata; class Actinopteri; order Spariformes; family Sparidae; genus Acanthopagrus; species Acanthopagrus latus. The sequence goes on along the minus strand of NC_051039.1, from coordinate 26,922,388 downwards.
TTTCATCTCACTGAGCCTTGAAGGAAGACTGCTCATGCTGGGTGCGCACCCTGCACGTGGGACCTCACAGGTGTCACACTTTCGTGGGAGCCTGGACACGGCTTGCCTCTCTCGTTAGCTCTCTACCTCCGCCTCACGGACACACACTTACATCAACACACACGCACACAGAGTCAGTCAACTGTCCACAGAGACTTGCAGGCGTACAGGCTGTGTGACTCACGCTCCACTCTCCACTCGGATGGAGCGGATGTTGTCCATGCCGCAGTCATGGATGTTGCAGCACTCGGAGGTAAACTCCATGAACTTGCCCTGGAAGTGCTCCTGCTCAAACACAGTCACCTGCACACAGAGGGGGGAGACATGAGGATGTGTGATGTATCTATGTAGATGTGTATTTGTGGTGTGTGTGTGTGTGTGTGTGTGTGTGTGTGTGTGTGTGTGTGTGTGTTCACCTTAAAGAAGGGGGCTGTGTCCATGCTAGGGAAGAACATGGGTGAGGTCATGTGGGTTTTAGTGAATCGATACATTTCTACAGAGTAATAGAGGAAAAAAAAAAAAGAAAAAGGAAAAACAAAGCACACAGGTCAGAGAGGATGTACAGACAGTCAGATATATCAGCATTAGCACATGTTGATTTACTGGATAACAACTGGATTTTTTGTTTTTTGTAACTAACACTTTCCTCAAATGTGAACTCCGAGTTTTACAGTTCAACTTCTCACACAGCCAACACGTTCTTCATAAAAAAAGCTTGAAAACTAAAGTGTCAAGCAAGCGTTTAATCCGTGTGATGGTCAGTGCTCAGTGTCAGTCACTCTGCCGGCCCTGCTCACCTGGATGCTCTCTGCTCTCCTCGCTCCTCACACACCGGATCCTCTTTACATACACACTGTGTGAACCTGGCGCGTCGGTTTTATACCGGCGTCCACGCGGGACACTCGTGCGCGCGCGTGCGCCCGTGTTGCCCCTCCATACTAATGCTGTGAGCAGGGCCGAGCCCGTCAAGTCTGGAGCGGGCCCCGAATTCAGGGCGTTGCTTCCGGTTCGGAGCCTTCACAATAAAGCTGTATCAGTCACCTGTAGCCCTGCGTTGTGATTAATACACTGAACATGGAGGATAAAATTATCAAAATATGAAATGTTTTAGTTATCACATTTATATCACATATCATATATATATATATATATATATATATATATATATATATATATATATATATATATATATATATATATATATATATATATATATATATATAATCATTAATATAATATAATCCATTAATTGTGAAAGTGTTGCATTAAGCATACTGTAAATGTTTTTCCACTGATTTATGACATCACAAGTAGGTCAGAATTTTTTTTTGTGAACTAAATGCTCCACAGATTAAGAATCAAGAATCAAGGGACAGATTGTCATCAACATACTTGGCAATAAACACAGAGAAACGGGCTCAAGGTTGTGTGAGCGTTTCTATGGAAGCTCAGTGCATGACGTCAGACCCAGCAGTTAATCAGTGATGACAAAGAATGACAGAACGACTTCAGAGCTATTCTGGCTTTTACTTTGAAGGCGGAGGGAGGATGAGTTCCGGTGTTGCTCTGGCTAACCGTGGTCAGCTCAGGTGACCCAGGTGAGCGTGAACCTCACGTGCGCTCCTCTGTGCTCCTGTTTGTGCGTAAAAAGCGGTTTGTGCTCGCGCGCATGGGGGGCCGGCCTCTCATCTCTCTCTCTCTCTCTCTCTCTCTCTCTCTGTGTGTCTCTCTCTCTCTCTGTGTCTCTCTCTCTCTCTCTGTCTCTCTCTCTCTGTGTCTCTCTCTCTCTCTCTTTGTAACCCTGTGCGGCCTGTCGACTCAGCACATCATATACAGCAGGCGCAGAGGTGAGGCTGGGGAATGCGGGGCTGTTGTTGGTCTATTCGTATAGGTCAGCAGTGCCATCGTATAGAGCAACAATGGCCGGGGCTATAGGCAGTGAATGAGGAGGATTTGGAGAGCCATCCGGGGAGAATGTTTCAATGGTCAGTCCCAAAAGTTGAGGAAATTGGGATAGAGGATTTCATTCGATGATGATAACTGGTAATGAATAATAACACTATGGCAACAATGATCTTTGAAAATTAAAAAGGCTCGAAAAGTGGATTAAGATCATTTTTCTATGCGAGAACAAATACACGGCCCACGGAAAATGAAAGTGTGACAACATGTCCAGTCTATAATGCTGCATCTGTGTCACATCCATGGAATTTTGTTCGCTCTGATGTCTTAATTTAAACCCCTGGGTCCATCACCGCAATCCACAACAGGCCACAGTTGTCACAGCAACAACCCCCTCCCCTCCTCCACACACACACCCACGCCCACCACCACATCTGGGCCTTGGCCCTTGACATTCCATCTAGAGAGCACATGAGGGGGCCGGCACCAAGCTCCTTTTGATATGTTCCCCCGCCATAAAGGCTGACACACACAGACACACACAAGCCACACGTGTACAGAATGTACAGAAACATACAAAGCTATAGGCCGCGTCAAAGGACGCCCAAGTCACGACGCTGCCATTATTTTCCCACTCACTGCTGCGCCAACATCATTTTATAATGAGGCAGTCATGCGTGTGGTTCTCCTAGACATGAATGTTTCAGGTAGAGTGTAAAGATATCCCTCTCTGCTGTACGACTGAAGAGAATATGAATTTTGCAGTCACTGTCATAGTAATCAGTCCCCAGAGGTCTTCCTTTTTACTTGTGGGGAAGATTGTCAGGATGCTCCACTTCAGTATTTAACGAGTTGGGAATAAAACTCAATAATCAAATATCTTACAAATTAGCCCTTTAGCTTTTGATGAAATGAGTTTATATTCTTAGTCTATTGAAATGGTTGAAATATTGATGGATTAACAGATTTTCACTTGTTTTCAACAGTTGTTTTAAAATAAGACTGCGCAACGTTAAGACCACAGACCATGTGCAAAAGAACCAGTGCTAACTGTATTCTTTTAATACATCCTTGGCTAGCAGGGGAGCGTACGGACAGCTCTGGATGGCTTGGAGAAAGATGTTTTCAAGCACAGGGCGAGGTGCTGAGATTTCTCTTCAGCAGAAAAAGTAGATTTCTGAAAATGTTTTGAAATAAAGTTCTTGGATATTGAACCTTTAATGATTAATAAATAAAAAAAACTATGCTATTTAAAATTGTGAGGTGAAAATACTTACATTTGTAGGCTCCCCAGTTATTAATTATTTTTTTCTGGAATTCTGAGGACAGCGGGCAGATGGACACTTTGCACAGTAAGTCAGTGCGGTGAACTTCATAACATTTGCATCTTAGGTCCCCGCTCTCAGCCTTTGGACAGAAAAAGTTCTGGCACCCCTGAATTATGAGATATAATCAAATAGACCTGCATAAATCATAGAATACTGAATGTCAATGCGGGCACAATGAGCTGCGATCTCTATACGCACTGAGTGAAAGGGGGAACGAAATTAAAGATGGATTTCACACATTAAATTTACATCAGCCATGCTCCAGATATGGATCAATGCACAGATCAGCTGCAGCATCTCAATATGTCGGCTGAGCATGTCTGGTCTGATTTCACACGAGGGACCGATACAGAGTTTGCATTGTAGATTTCCTTAAACAGGCCAGTCGCCTTGAAAAACGGCAGAGTTACAAGGTAAAGTTATGAAGTTAAGGCGATCATCAATTCAGCTGTGCCAGACGTGAATGTGAAAAATACATAGCACTGTGTTGTGCATTATTTATGCAGCACAAGAGAGAGAGAGAGAGCCCCTGGATGATAACCTTCACACACACTGCATTGCAGATGTTTTTGTGATATGATAACTTCTCATCCTTGGATGACCAGTGTTCAGGAAGTTTCTCCAGTTTTTTGATGAACACAATCCGAGGACCTAACGTTTGCCATGCCAACGTCTTTACTGTCTTTTAGAAAAAGAGGAAAGATTCTCAAAGAACGTCCCGGAAAATAAATAAAATGAAATCAAGTAATCTGCTAACATGTTCACAGATAAAATGATATGCTCCTTTACACTTTCCTTACATCAGCATTATAATGTCTGTGGTCTGTGATGTGCATTGTCACTCCATTTACTTGTCTGCTCTGAGAAGTGTGCTGTCAGCTTGAATGTCCCTCAGGACGGTGGACCTTGACTGAATCCGGTCACCAATCCAATCCAAAGCAGTGGATCTGTCTGCTCTCCACTGCTGACGAGAGGACAGGTGAATACATTGCAACCGGGATGTGCCCCAGGATGCCCACTCAATTTCCCCTCGCTGTTGGACACTTCCTCTTCAGTCTTCCGGTCAATTTCCTCCTGATCCTCACCTGCGAATGGGTATTGGAGGAACTTCCAATAGCAGGCTCATTGAGGCCGACCACTCAGTCTAAAACATTAATCGTCTCCCTCTCAGGATCTCATCTGATGAACAGGTGCAACACTTATTTCCTTCCTGTCTCCATCGAGCACTTGATGTCACTCACCACGTGACCTCCCCATCATGTTCGCACATTTCGACTGGCCTGCTTGCTCTCCTGTGTCTACTTTGGAATAAGCGTCTCATAGACTTTCCTCTTGCTTCTAACGCCCACCACAATTTTTTTCTCACCCACGTAAGAAAAAAGGCAGAGGCCTTTAATTTAACAGCTCTGCTCCCACTGTGATGAGGAGAAAGATTGTCCATGCACACTCTGAACCGCTTTGCTCACCCAGAGGTGGAACAGCCGGGTTATTGCTTCTCACAGCTTATTGCTTTTCTTGTTATTATTTGTCCCAGTGCTTCTTGACAACGACAGCCGAGGGGATGGGAGCTTTTATATATACAAAAAAAAAAAAAATCTGTGACAGGCTGTTAAACGTGATCCTGGTCCTGGCTGTCATTATCATGAAACAGTTATTGGACTTAGGGCTTAGCAGAAGACTTAAGGCTGACTTTATACCAACTGCACTCTCTTTTCAGTTCGTGGATTTAATGTCAGGTGGACGATGAAGCCGTTTAGTCGGAGCCCACGTTGATTTTTCAGTCTGTCACTTTTGCCTCCTCACAATTTATTATCTTCTTTCAACCTATATTTCTCCGGCTCTCTTTCTGCACCACCATCTCTCTCTCTCTCTCCCCCTCTCCCTCTTTGATGATGGGGGTATTTCTATTCTGTGGGGGCTGTGAGCTCAGCGAGTTTGTTTCTGTGTCCATAATCCCCTCTCTCTGAGCGCCAGCATATAAAAGCGCAGGGGGGCCTCCCGCACTCTCACACAGACTGCCAGTCTCAGCCCCGTGTCTACTCCTTTGCGCACACACTGCCACAGGTAAGACAGTGGACAAACATCTTAGGGAAAGGAGGGGAGAAAAAAAGAGAGAGAAGAAGCGAGGGAGCTAGAGAGCGGGAAGAAATGGATGCAATACTTTGTAACGAGGAAGCGTTATGATGGTTTGAGCTCATGGTATTGCTGTCGAATTGTCGGTGGAATTTCACTGTGGCAGGTTTAAGTCCTTCACGTTCAGAATAAACACTAGAGATCACTGTGAGTGCACGTTATGTTGAATATAACGCTAACATCTAGTTATGTTGGTCCCACAAACACAGCGCTTGGAATTCAGGAGTGCTCAGTTTCAGCTTCGAACGTGAAAAAAACGTTTAAATTAATTTAATTTTGTTTCTGGTTCTGTTGTTTTGAGGATTTCTGATGGAAACAGTTGCTGTTTAATAATATAAATATCAGTGTGAAGCAAAACATTTGACGAGATACTAATTTGAGTGATAGATCCTGAAGTGATTTCATCTTCACTAGGGACTGTTTGGAAATGATAAGGGGAGCGTTGTATGGAGAAAGTTGGGACAGTCTAAATGTTTCAGTCCACTGGTAGACTGGGAGTGACTGACTGTTGACTGTTATCTCTCTAAAGAGCATTTATCATCTCCTGTAGCACCTTCCTTAATGTAATTCTGTATTTTAACAGGAAGCAGTATGTATTAAAAAAAAAAAAAAGTCAATGTGTCATATAAAGTGAACGTGTTAGTTCTTGTGTCACAGAACAGACGTGCTGGAATATTTGGAAAACAGGACGCATCATTTTGATCCGAAGTTTGGGAAATGGCTCGTGTTTGCGTTTGTATTATGCAATTTGGTGGCTACTGGTGTGTCGGAGTACACCGTCTTCAATTGTTTCGTGCTGTTTCAGCTGTCGTCGTGTGGAGTTCTGACCTTTCCAGATCGGATAAGTACTACTAACTAATGAAATTAAGAAATTAAGTTGATTGTTCACCAGGGAGTGCTGTGGATGAATTGAGGAGTCCCACAGCCCGAGGAGAGAAGCTGCTCTGTAGTCTGATGGGATGGCACTAAAAATAATCGTCTACTTTTTCAACAAAATAAATGACATTTCCCCGATAGCTGCTTCATCTTTAACACCTCTACCAGCCATTTTCATACAGTCCTGAATTGTGAAGTGATTTCTCTTCTCGTCTCTTCACAGTCATCATGTCTGGAGAGAAATCCAAATCTGCTTCCCAGACTGATGGGAAGGCTGCTCAGAACAAGACGTCTGAGATGGGCATGATGTCTTACAAGGTGCAGTACACACACACACACACACACACACACACACACACACACACACACACACACACACACACACACACACACACACTCCACCCCACATGTCCACCAGATGGTCAAACATCTGCAAACATAGAATTTGTCACACTGTGTGAAGCAGCTGGCCTTACTCACACTTTACCTTCATGGCGGATGTCTATAATCACGACCTGATGGTTCGAGCTCAGTGACAGCTACAACTGGCAGAAAAAAAATGTGAGGCTTCTGTGTGTAAAGTCAGCTGGTGGGGGGGGAGCTGCCGTAACCACACAGTCATTTCATTTAACTCCATATTTGGTAACTTTGTCTCCTCTGCCACAGGCCACTCCAACATATTTCTACCGTCCTCATTTGTTGTCGTTTGATTTTGAAATCACCTCTGTGACCTCCTCTCTCACTCCACACTTCTCTTTCTCTATCCAGATGTTTGTGTTTGACCATGAGAACTTCCAGGGCCGCTGTATTGAGATCAACGCCGAGTGCATGAATGTGTGTGACATGGGAATGGATAAGGTGCGCTCCCTGCGCGTCGAGTGCGGACCGTAAGTAGCCTGTGCATGTACAGACACAAGCACACGCCCGCCTACACACACACACACACACAAGTGCAGATAATGTACCCGGCACCCACACTCCTGTGAGCACGGTGCAGGTGATATCCGATTGCACCTCCCAATTATGTGACATTTCACACTTCACATTTGAGGCATTTGGATGATGCTTTTATCCCGAGTGATTTGCAGAGAGTGCAGCAGTAGAGTGAACTTCACTGATAACATCGTGCAATGATCACGTAACAGTGTGGGGCAATAAAAGTCAAAGGAAATGAAACGGAAATAAGGAGATTTCTTTTTTTCCAAGGTAGGGGGAAATAATTGCAAGTAAGAGGAAAGTAAACAGGAGAACGGTCTAAAACAGTTTTCCCAGTATACAGCAGAACGAGAAAGGCAACTTTCATAAAGTTTGTTAAATAAAAAACGAATGGTCAAGTTCAAGAGGTTGCGTTATCCTTACTTACCCTGATGACATCATCAGGTTTGTTGTTTTTTACAGACTTCGAAAGCTCATTCCGCACTTTTCTGAGTCTGAGTAGTACTTCACGACGACCAAATTGATCTTCATGTGTAAAATCAGTGGGCTGCTCCCTTTAAATACGATACAATGCCCGTCCATTGCAAGTAGAGCTAATCACCTTCCTCCCCTCCTCAGCTTCGTGGGCTATGAGCAGATGAACCTCTGTGGCGAGATGTTCATCCTGGAGAAGGGCGAGTACCCCCGCTGGGACTCCTGGAGCAACTGCCAGAAGAACGACTACCTGCTGTCCTTCAGGCCTGTCCGCATGGTAAACCCCGTGTCAACAGAATGCTTTCACTGGCAGCTTTTTCTTCATCTTCTGTCTCTCCTCATTTCAAATGCTTTCCCCTCTTTTTCTTTCCCCCGCCCTCTTCCAGGACCCTGAGAAGCACAAGATCTGCCTGTATGAGGTCGGAGAGTTCAAGGGTCGCAAGATGGAGATCATGGACGACGATGTCCCCAGCCTGTTTTCCTACGGTTTCACCGATAGAGTGGGCAGCATCATGGTCAGCTGTGGAACGTGAGTATTGTGGCACTATGTTAAGAGCATTTGTTGTCTTTTTTTTCAAGGTCCAGCATGTAGGATTTGGTGGCATCTAGGTGTGAGGTTACAGATTGCAACTGACTGAACACTCCATCCCTGCTGTGGCTGCTAAAAGAAAAATACTCAAAAAAGAAACGTCCCTGTAAATCCTACACTCTGGACCTTTAAAAGAGAACAGGTAGCATTTTATGGCAAAATACATGCATTCGCTCTCTTGCAGAGACTTAGATGAGAAGATAAATAGCACTTTCATGTCTGTAAGCTCCACTGAGCTAAAAGCCTCTGATAAAGGGCCCTTTGTCACTACACTTAGCCCGGGGCTAAAAGCAGTCTTACAACTTTGTCAGCCTCAGGCTAAGAGGCTCCCCTGCCACAATCCAAAATGGGCTAACCCTGTTTGTGCTAGCAAGCCCGAGGCCAAAGTTAATTGTGGGGATATCCACTGAAAATTCACAAGAGGCTGAAAGGTGCCAGTGTGAAACAGATAAGGCTTAATATGGCTAAATAACCATCGGTCACATGTTCCAACCAACATTTAACCCAGGGTTGGTAGCAAGACAGTGTAGAATCAGATAGCCCTAGGCTTTAGTTACCCCTGGGTCAACAATGTGTGAGTGAAAAAGGGGCTAAGTATAGCCTCGAGCTAAGAATATGCAGTGTGAAAAAGTTTAGTCGGGAGACAGGAGAGTGTGGTACGTCAGCAGCTCAGTGTCTGTGTCAGAGCTGTCACAGGCAGCAGGCACCGTCTCTGAATGCCGTGATTACTTCACTTGTTCTGCTCGCTGACACAAACAAGTGAGAGGCAGCCTGCCCGAGAACTGACATCACTGCAGTTATTTGTTTGACGTTTTAACCTTGCTGATCTGTTCACATCTGTCTCTCGCATCATGCGCAGACATTGTATCTGTCTGTTGCTCATCTCTCCAGCTTCTGTTTGCTTTCCTCGCGTCAATCTTCTCTGCCCGCAACCCTGCAATCCATCCCCAATTTGAAAATGTACATATTCATTTTTTCTTTCCTCCCTTCCTCTGCTCTCTCTCTCTCTGCAGTTGGGTGGGTTACCAGTTCCCCGGCTACCGTGGCAGCCAGTACGTGCTGGAGAAGGGCGAGTTCAGGCATTTCAATGAGTACGGCGCCCGCTGCCCCCAGATGCAGTCCATGAGGCGCATCCGTGACATGCAGTGGCACCCACACGGCTGCTACACCATGTCCTCCAAGTGAAGCACAGCGAGGGCGAGAAAGAGAGGGATCGGAGGAGAGATGGAGGCAGAGGGCGGGCACAGAGACGGAGGGGGAGGCGGAGGAGGGAGGGCGAAGAAGGAGAGGAGGGGGGAGAGGATGTGATATTTCCTCCTCTGTCCCAAAGTCTCCGGGCAGTTTAAGTGCAGGATGGAGGGAATACAGTCGGTTGTTATTTTTAGTTGTTGGGGGATTGTAATTTAGCGACCAATGAGAACTTATTCAAAGGGAAGGGGGGGCGGGGGGGATGATTACACTGGCCATTGATACTACATCTGACAATAAACGATTTCTGTTCTCCTTCAACCACCGTCTCTGTTTGTCAGCTCCCTTCTCCCCACTGTCTCTCTCTCTCTCTCTCTCTCCTCCCCTCCCATCCTCTCTCCCCCTCAAACTTCTCTTCCACATCACATCGACGTCAACCCCTCGCTCAGCCCATTAGAGCCAGACTGACTGGGGTGGTGGTGTGTGTTTGTGCGGTGGGCGAGCTGAGACAGAGGATGGCCACAGCAAGAGGAGTGGTGTTGAATCTTCTATGTGCTCAGACCTTTGCGGCCGCAGCAAACCCCAAACCCCAATAAAGTGTCTCACATCCTGTTCCACTTGAAATGACGTCTTATTTATCATGTACAGTGATGATATACACGTCCCAAGCGCACCGACGGATCTTGAGACAGTAGGCGTGTGGGAACAGACACATGACGGGCCCCCTCCTACCTACAAGAGCAGTCAGTGGGAACACAAATAATGATAACCTGTATCTGTAGTTCCTCTTTTAGTGTCTTTCAGCTCATTGTTTCAGTTTTCATGGGCCAAAACGTGACGCACACTTAAAGCTCTGATAAACTTGCTGTGCACTTCCTGCCCAATACCAAACGACAAGGAGACAAAAAATGACTTGTACTTAGAAGATGACAGGTATAGATTTTCCGTGGGAATTGGAGAAGAGCCACGTCAGAACTACAAGGGAGGGGATATCACACTTACATTTTTGAGGTGGCAAGGAACGATGTATGAATCGTTAGCTAATGCTGCTCTGAATCTGACGTATGTGCCGTATATGTGGAAGCACTAAGTAATTGTCCGCTAGCCGTTTGGCAATATGAACTCAAAAGGATAAATATGTCAGTGTTGTGGTCTGGTTATGGCCAAGACATTACTTTAGGGGCACCTGAAGTAATTTTACACCTCAAACCCTGTTTTAAGTCGGAATGGAAAAAAACAAACAAACAGAAAAACACTCACTAAGTTGATTGGTGGATTTTCTATGAACTGCAGTGATATGAATAACTTGAAAAGGCTGTCTACCTCGCTGATGTACAGTCTGATATTGGTTTCCCGATCGATTTTAAAATTGCCTGAGTCTGTCAATGTAGCCGAAGGTGCTGCTCTCACTGTGTATCCGCCATAACAGCAAGTTCAATCAGTGTCTGAATACCATGGATACTAACAACAAAAACAACAGGGAGACGAGGTTGCCACCAGTCATTAACCCTTTACTTGTGATGAAGGGCCTATGCGATTTGTTGATTGAGTGTTCTCACTAAAAAAAAAAGACGTGTTCTACCTGTGATGCAATAAAACTGTTTGTCTCCTCACAAATTGTAAAGCTAAACTTCCAGTATATTTAAGTGCAATTCTAGATTCTACTTGAGAGTTCTACGAATATTTGAGCAATTATCTGGATAGTATTCTGAACTGCAATTATGTTGTTGGACAGAATAGTTGTTACATAGAACATTTTCACTGGGGACTGAAGGCTTCCAGTTTGCAAATGAAAAAATCTGCAGAGTTAGAAATTAGTGACCTACCCAGACTTCTGCACCGATGCTCCTCATCTCTGCTTGCGGTTACATTAACCACTACTTAAATAATAGACATGAATCTTGATGCTAATTGTCCTGTCAGTGGTTGAATGGTTGCATTTCGTCTTATGAAAGGTTTGCGTTTTGACACGGATCATAATGAATGGAATAAAAAGACAACAGCTTAAGTATTGAGTTCATGCTGGAGACGAAAAGAGGCTGCTAAATGTTTCTCAGCTGAACTGTGCAGGGGAACTTGTTAATAACGTTCACTTCAGACAGAGCTTTTTGTTTCGGGGCCTCTGATATCCAATCGTGCCCAAATGAGCAGTCAGAGTTGATTGCCTTGTTCATCGTAACTCTAATCAAGAGAAATTACACTTAACATTTAAACTGCATTTTCATGAACATTGCCACAAAAAAAACAAATTAAAAAAAACAACAAAAAAACAACTAGTACAACTAGTACAGTGCTTATTGATCAACTTCCTTGAGGAATTGACTGCCTCTCTCGATTTGTTATTGTCAGACGGGCACAACACGAGGTAATTTGCAATTTCTATCCCACGTCCAGTCGCAGTGTGATCACTCAACATAATGCCTGCTGCGGAGACACAGATTTGATTTGTACTGATGGAGAACAATTTGGACCAACATTGTTAATGTGCGAAAGAAGAAAGCACTCCAACTCCTCCACCCTAGCACTCTGTCTCAAACAGCACATTATGTTTTGAACGATTTCATGCATTATTTATCCTTCTCTGAAAGAATATCGATGCCCAGTGTGGCCGGCAGACGTCAGCACCAAAATGGAGTGTGGCTACCACATTTGAGCTTTCAGACTTTCTTTTTATGAACTACAAGCGGATGCGCGGTGCCTGCCTCCCTCCCTGGTGCTTATCAAATATTCAAATATATCAGACTACATCATACAAGATGTAATCTGCTCATTCTCTCTGCGCGGTGCAGTTCTATCCACAGTGTGACGTTGCTGTAGATCCTGCAAATAACAATGAGGCAAGTTTCAGTAAACTGCATTAGAGTATTACTCAGTCATCGTTAGCCCAGATATGATGCCACATGAATATGATTCACTGTGTCCTTTCATTTGCTTCAGTCTCCCCCTCGCTAACCTACAGACCAATCCATACACTTTCTATTTATATACAACAAAACAATGTACATACTCCATGTGCCAGCTCCAAAATTGAGGTTAAAGTTCATGCTGTGATTCACCAACATGGTATCCCTCGTGCTGCAGCAGGAAGCATCTTGTCGAACTACTTTGTATTACTTATCTCTCCAACCTCCTGATTACGTAAGCCCCCTTACTGGCAACACCATTTCTTGTTTCAGGGAACTCCACAACACTTTGATATCGAGCCGGGCAGCGTTAGCCAATTGTTACATACTCCGGCACAGTGTCAAGGTGGGAAGATATCTGGGGTGTCCTGCAGATAATTCTCTACGCAGACAGAGTTGGAGCACTTCCCAGGCTTGGATGAGCATGAAGCTTTCCTGCCTGTAAACCTGTAAAGAAAGTAAGAAAGTATGAGCAACTGTGCGGAACAAAAATCAAACTCATCGATTGAGAGTCCAGAGTATGGGCCTGCATTCATTAAAACTGCAACTCCTGAGGGGTACCACAGCAAGACACACTCCAACACTCAAATCAGGATTTTGTCTGACGGCACGTCGACGCTTGAGTTTATGTTTTCGAGACTCCGTTCAATAATGAATGAGCTCTGCATTTTACAACAGATCGCTCTGATTCCGGGTCAGTGTTGTTAGGGCTCAGAAGTCGTCACTGTTTTGTCCTAGTTAAGCCCTCTGAGTTTGATGAAGCTCTGATTAATTTATGCTGGCAGCTCACTCTCCAATTGCAAAAGCAGCTGGGGCTTGAGAGTACAGTACAATTTAAAGTAACTCGCCATCGAACTGAATAACTGTACAAGAGTCATTTACATTACTGAAGTATTACTCAATTACCACTGACTACTGGTATTAAAATAATAATAATTTGTTTATCTCTGGCAGACCCTGCCACCTTTGTAGCATCAACCATTGTTCTGGGGACCTTAATCCCTCTGAGAACAGCTAGTTTATTCACTTATAGAAGAAAGAAGAGTCTGTATTATTGCCTCATTGATACTGTAAATATGAATTGAATGAATTGAATTTCAGCAAAACAACATATTGGCCCTTTTATGCATTATCAACAGCAGGCTGGCAAAGGCGTTTCTCTTTGAGTGTAGTATAGTTTAATTAATCCTTGTTGCCATGATGAGGATTCAAACATGGCTCCATCTCCTTCGCCACTTTCCCCCGGGAGCTGATTGATTGGCAGGTGTGGGTCATTCCATTGCGAGAACAAAATGAGACTCTCAGTGATTGCATGAATGCACGTTGCACAATGAATGGAGACTTACCAGATAGAGAGGATGCAGCTGTAACAGGCAGTCGTCACCACACTAACATGTAGGTGGAGTGAGCAACAGAAATAGCAAAACCAATAGGAGGCGGGTTTCCAGATGACAAAAACTGAACATTATGACACTGATAAAAAAAAAAAAAAAACAAGATTCATGGGCTTGTTTGGACTGACTTGATGTTTCCTACATTAGGCATTTTACTATGCAGCACTTAAAATCAATTGTATAGCCACTCTATGACGTCACACCAGTAATTTCACTTGAAAGCAATTTGAGTTTCTTTGGGACTTTGGTACTTGTAACTGGAGCTAAAGGTTTTTGGATGTTTATTTTAATATGTGATGGTGCACCCATTTCAGCATATTCCTCATTATTTTTTCATTACTCTACTCTGGAACACTTCTGAACCCCCCCCACACCCACCCTTCCCCAAACCACAACACAATTCCGTGCATACCGCTCCAGAAATAGATTCTCCTAATTCAGCCTGGATCTGTTCCTTGCCTCAGACTAGAGAGGGGAAGGCACAATTTACCTGTCACAGTGAACCCACTTCGGTTCAGTCTATAAATACTTTGAGATAAGACACCTACAAGGTGCTGTGAGTCTTTCTCACTATGTTGTTAAATATGGATTGGAGGAGTATTGACGTCAGACTGACACGCACACACATGCAAATACGCACAAGTTAAAACACACATATGGACGCTCATATGTGAGTAGACCTGACCACAATCCGGCACACTCACGCAAACACACACACGCACACACACACACAAACACACACGCATGCACACACAGACACACAAACACAGACACACACAAACACAGGCACAAATGCAGCTACACTTATTTCCAGCTCTGCTTCTGATGTCATTCTGTGAATTGGGACTGTTTCAGCAGCAGGGCATTATGGGATAGCTTATAAGAGCTTAATGACTCCTTGAGGTACAATACTGCTAAATAATGGGTAGAGAGCAAAAGAGAGAGAGAGAGAGAGAGAGAGAGAGAGAGAGAGAGAGAGAGAGAGAGAGAGAGAGAGGGAGGGAGAGTGGGATGAAAACACACACCCTAACACACATAAACATCCACCCAAATCCCCACCCGCTCACTTTCAATTCCAGTGCTATACACTCTTCGCTCCATCTGGTGAGTTAGTAACTCCGTCACCTGATTGGCTGCTCAGACAGGAGGTCAATCACCACCACCAATACAGACTTATCAGAAGCTGTTGGAGATAATTGAGTGTGTGCTTGCAGTTTGTTTTGTCAGCTTATACTCTCTGTCCCCTGGGTGTGAGTTCGCTCTGGTGCCAGCCTCGGTAGGTTGGACTGATGGGTTTCTATAATGACAACACACTGATTTTCAGTCTCAGAAGACAAAAAGGAAGTATAGCTCGATCGTAGTCGATGCCTTTAGTTTAATTGGAATTTAATTGAACTTCAGAAGAGAGCTGCTATATGGAAGACCAAACCTGAGTCTTTAATAAATAGATAAAACAAAGGGAATGTTATAAAGGTAGTGAAATACTGACATGGAAAAGTGCAACAACTCACAAATAATAAAGAAACATTAACATGGCCTTATTTGCTTATGAGGGGTGGATGGTATAAAAAAGAATTTTAAACTAATAGTGATCGATGAAATGCATATTTTCCACTTGCTGGCAATTTTATCATAACTGCCCATATTTGAAATTTACACATTCAAGTTCTTGTATAAAATATTACCAGAACTTACGTTAGCGATGGAATAGCATATGCGAATTGTGAATAAATGTCCTCTGTGGTGCACGCCTATGAGGACGGGGAGACGAAGCAACAAAGAAAATCGAGCCCAGATCTCCCTGATGAACGTGGTGTCTGATTGACACAAGACTGATAGAGGTGACTTAAATGACACAATATTACTTTATTTTTGAATTAAATACATTAAATTGATGAGTGATAGATTTATATTAAAAGTTACATTGCATTTAATATCCCTCCATCTAAATTTTCTTTTTAAAATCAAATATATTTCATTGATTATACTGCCTGATTTTTCATACTGGAAGAAAAAAGAATCCGGCCGTCATCCAGTGGAGCCGAATCATCCTGGATCTTTCATCTGAGCCGACACACAACGTGCCTCAACCCTCTTGTTGGTGGCAAAAGCACTTGAAGGATACCTCCTGCGTCATTCGCAGATGAAGGCTTGGTGCTAAAATTCACTCGTTGTTTCCCAGAATGAAGACGGTTTTTTTTCTCTGGGAGTGCTGGAGAGTTTCTCTCAATTTACTGCCATTTCATTCAAGTTTGGTGCATTACATATGCATCACTTTACATTCATTCAAATGAAATGAATAACTTAATCATATTTTTTCTTTTGAAGAACCCACAAATTCATGGGGTTCTTTACTGAAACCAAACCAGCTCACCAAGCCACACCACTGAGGAAGATCAGATTCTAAAGTTGACGATAAAATGTTAATTATATCGTGGAATGAAGTTATGACATATGCATATGTTAATATTTGCTTTGTTGTATTGCACTCTAACATAAATATTAGTCTGGCTTATTTAATTGTGTTTTAAATGTATTTCTCAGACAATTTCGACATGTGTATTTGCTTCTTTGGTTATTTTCTAAATGTCATTTACTCATATGTCTATTTATTATCACTTCATATTTGCACCTTTACTTTTTATATGTATTTGTAAAGTTCTTATTTTCATTCATTTATTTACATATAATGTATTAATTTTATGACACTTTTTCTGTATTTCTTTGTCTTTAGTCATGTTTGGTCATCCACACATTAGGCAGAAGTCATTATCTTCTTCCCAACTGCACTGTTACTGTTTCTCAGCAGCCTTAATGAGTTTAGTCAGAGATATGCCAGGCAGATGATTCTCTGTGTAGTGTTCGATGCTATCAAAGTCACATTTTTTTTTGCCGGCACTCAAATGTGTCATCAGCACTGATTTTTTTTTGTGATATGTGAATAATGTAGGCCTACATTGAAGCCTTATTAATCATTACAATTGGCAGTGATTATGATGCAGCCATTGTTACACGCAGGGATTGTCATGTATAAGTTTGGATACAGCTTGCACACGTATGTTGAGTAGGAGTGGACTGACAATTTTAGTCTCATTGTTCAATTATGAGCAATGTTAACTCATCACTGGGAGTTGGAGGGTGTAGGACCATATGGTGAAGAAACTTTCTCTTTTCTCTCTGCTGTAGGATGCTGTTGAACCACTTCCTATCTAGGTCTGCTCTGTAGCCAGGCATATTTATTATAAATGATGCACAAAATTCCCTTGCACATACTTGCACCTCTTTTCGTGCACACGCAGATGCAAAGGCACACACGCGTGCATGATCAGTTTAACCTGACAGTTGGTGTGCGTCATGGCGCGTTCATTCTCATTCAGTGTCTCTATAAGAAGTCTCAGGCCGACTGTTGAGTGATGTAAGATTGATATGTAACTCCTCTTCTTTTCTGCTCAGACAAATGAGTGGGTGTGTAAAGCTGCAGGAAGATGGATGGGGTAGACGAGGAGAGGGAGCAAGTGGAAATAATACAGCACTGATTATCTTTCTAGTTTTTTGACATGGTTAATGCCGTGGCAGGAGAATTAAAAAAAATGTTGCTGGCAGGTATTTCAGTGATGTGTGAAGTGTTACCTGTCCGGCGAGTGAAATGAAGGAAGATAAGATTATGGCACCTCTCTCTCCATCTGTCTCACCACCTATCCCCCCTCCCCCAGATTTTAACCAAGTCTTTCTCCCTCCCCACCTGACAGTTTCTCTGTCGGTCTGCAGCCCAGACCTTTCCCTCTTTAATGTACTCCGTCCGTATTACGTGCCCATCTGCGTCACGCGTGAGGCATGCCTGAGGGTTAAAAATAAAAGATGAAAGGGGAAGGCAGGAGTGGAGGACTGATGACTAGGGGCGAGGATATGGAGGGTAGAGGAGGGAGGGCTGGCCTTAGAAGCAGCAGCCTGCAGGAGAGTAAGAAGTCTGTTCATTAATAGCTGTTTGTTCATGTCACCTGTAAATGAGGCGTCACAGGGTATGAAAGCTTTCTGTCTGGCTTTGTCAGTGCCCGACACAGATCCTAATGAATGAGTCCTCAGTGGTGGGGGATAATGGGCTGTAAAAAATAAGCGGAAAAACAGGATGCGAGGCGTGTACTTCGTAAGTGTGTTAGCGCTGTGATATTTTTTTCTCTCGTCACGATGTCCAAATGACAGAAAACTGAGGGCAAGCTCCTCAAAAGTCCAGTTTTGTGTCCGTAACCAAGAGCAACACCATGAAAAGACCAAGCAGAGACCATATGAAAATTAATGCTCTTATCCAACTTTCCACGGTTAGTGTGTCTCTCTCATCTCTCCACTGACAGCTTTTCTCATTGACTTTGAATGTGGCTGTTTGAAACAGGTGGTGATAGGTTTGCCTTGAGACATTATCACATCAGACCTGCTTGAGGCCTCTGAGGCCTTACTGACCTAATTTATACCCATTTCTGTGTAATGCGCACCGCTTTTGTGTGCTTTTTGTGTGGTTTCGATTAAAGTCAGGTTACATCACAAATCCAGTCATGTGGATAAACTGGTTGGTTCCACGCCCAATTTTCAAGGGCTGAGTTTTGTTTTAAGTTTTGTTAATTTCCTCAGTAAAGGACTTACCTCGCCCTCTGCTGTGTTACAGCCAGAACTTTAGGGGAGTCATGATTTCAAAAAAACTAAATCCCTCATAAAGGAAACTTCAAGTCATTATCTATTCCTTTATAACTGAAGTAGATAGAGACGTGATTTAAACAGAAAACAGAATAACAGAAAGAAAACATAATATGACTCGATGATTCAAGTCTCTGGAAGCCCTGAGATCTCAAATTGATTTCACAAGATGTTTTTTAAAGCTTGTGCACCCTATTCAGACATGATGCCTGCTAATACCTTTAGCTTAGCAGCTACAGTGAAGATTTTTAGGGATGTACGAGAATGTAAATAATGTCTTTTCAAATCAGTTTGGGCTTTCCAGAGCCTTCGATTTCACCGGACATGTCCCTATCTACTTCAGTTGTTTAGGAGAATGCTGCAACACTGTTTTGCTGTGAAGCTCCAGAAATGTTTTGGAAGTGATTAAACTTCCCTCGACCTTCCACAGAGATGGGGTGAGGAGATAACAATTGAACACATCGAACTGAATCAGGGACTTGAAATGTGAATGCTTTTGTTTATATTTGGCAGTCTGTGTAATGGTAAGGTCAATGTTCAAATTACAGTTCTATCAAACACAAACACTCAAGGACTGGTGTGTTGTGTCTACGTCTTTGGCAGCTGCCACATTTGAAGGTTACACTTATTCTGTAGGATAATAAAACAGAAGGGTTGTACCATCTCCTGCTTATGTTTTGTGTATTTGAAATATGTTAACATGAGTAAAAGAATGTAAATACATACTTGTTAGATGGCATGTGTATTTTATGCATGAAAACATTTGAAAAAATGGTGTGTGTTGAGCAGTTTTGTGCAGTCACGCACTTAATTTCATATATCGTATTGCATCACACCAATCAAACACAACTACATTCATTTATTCAAGGTTGTTTGGCTGTTTGAGTCTGCAGCTAATTTTTGGCTTTTCACTGGGGCTAGCTGTTGATGGTCACATTGGTGTGCTTGAACAAAGCAATACAAGTTTTGTACCCTCTTCCAACTTTGTTGGTTTTAAACAAGATTACAAAAAAACTACTGAACAGATTTCCATGAAACTTGGTTGGAGAATGGGTCTCGGCCCAACAATAGGTCCTAGTAAGTTTTCGTGCAGATCTGGAAATACTGTCCACGTTATGGTAGGAAATACAGATGGAAAACATGACCACCTCAAAACTCATGACAGTAGACTGAGGACCAGGAGTGAGGAACATGTGACACACAGTGATCCAACACAAGCTATCAATAAATATCATAATCCATAATAAACAGTGGGCTATTTTAGGATGGATGCCATCTCCCTTTGTTAGCACTAGCACTTTGTTTAACTTGCCATCCCCATCTCCCAAAAAAAGAAAACGCAGGGGTAAAGGGGTGGTTTAGTTGAATATGTTAGTCTAGTTTGTCTGATTAATTGATTCTTTATCTGACTGAGGCTTAGTTAGACTGTATGGCCCCAACTTTGGCCCATAGTGAGACAGTGAGTATCTAACAGTGCTGCGTACTGATAAATCCACGACCACGGCCACTGATGTAACAGATCTATACATCTCACTGTCATCCCTCTGTCAGTTTCACCTCAGATCTAATATTCTCTAAACTATATACTATAAATACTCAAATATATACTATATCGTAACTTACACAGCCCCAGACCAAGGCACCCCTGTTACAAATTATTTTAGTGGGGATATGACTAAAGAAATATAGGTTTTACAAAAGATTTTTGGCGTAACCTGAGAGTGAAGCAGGTGATATGACTGACTATGATTAACCCACACTGCAATGAAAATGAAAGTATTATTACAATGCTTAATGTCCACATCAGGCCGACATAAAATACATGTATGTATTTAAACTTACAGAAGTTTTCATCAAAATTGTAATCACCATTATAGTATGAAGAATTAGGCTATTGTCTAGGACAAGGCTATTCAACTGGCGGCCCTTTAAAATCTCTTGTCAGTGGGATAATTAGCTCATATATTAATAATTATTAGTTACAATGAAAAACATACTCATCACTTTAAACCTCGTCTGTTAAGCAGCGGGAATTTCGAAGAATCAAACTGACAACCAACTACTAAAAAAATGCACAGCTTGTTTCTCCCTGTACTGATGTTACCTTTTCAGTTGTGAAAACCAAGTGGGCGGGGGGCGGCTGTAGCTCAGCTGCATGTCGAAGTGTCCTTGAGCGAGACATTGCTCATCAGTGAGGGCCCTGCGATGAGCTGGCGACCTGTCCAAGGAGCACCCTGCCCTCGCCCTATGACAAGGCTGCAATTGGCTCCAGCAACAACACCCCACAACCCCATGGAAATTTTAACACATTTGAATTCTGAAACGTATAAGTCTGACATAAGGAATATACATACATGTTCGGCCTCTTGGCACCACACTCCAGCCTTTCTAACATGAGAGTTTAATGGTGCACTCTGTTTCACTTGAAGTGAGGGTCCTGGCTTCAATTTGTTTTCAGCTTAAGCTGTCAGGTGAAATCATTAGGCTGGCCCTGGCCTTTCAGTGTTCAAGCTAGACTGGCAGTGGTTCACTTAATAATGTAATAAACTGTCGCTGACCATGAAACTATTTTCAGCCATCAGAGAAAGCAAAGCACGGATAGGAATGGAAACAGATGTGATCAGTTCAACTGGTGTTTATTAGTATTTTGATCATTCAATCATTATGGGATAGATGGGGTGGGATTGGAGGAAGTATTGTGTTTCAGAAGCGGGTAAGAGGTATAAGGATGAACTCCAACACCAGCCAGCTGCAGGTACGTCGCCTCAGATCATCACTTTGCTTCACGATACTGACCTGTTGGTATCAAACAGCTTGTGTGGCTCAGAATCAGCTTTTTCATGTTAAATAAAAGAAAAAAAAATACATACTGTTCTTTCCTATTTTTCAGGAGCTCACTTTCAAAATAGAGGTCCAGGAGGAGGAGAAAATGAAAGAGGAGGAGGGGAATGAGAATGAGAAGATGAGGGAGGAAGACAGAGAAAAGACAGAAAATGAGGAGGAAGAGATTAAGGTGCAAAGATGAAGTAGAAACAAAATGAGAAGGAGGAGGAGATGAAGACGAGTGGAGAGTCAGAAATCAAAGATAAGAAAGAGAAGTCAAAGAAGAGCGAGAGGAAGGAAAAACTGGGGTGCATAGTGAAATGTACAGGACAGAGGTGCTGATGGCTGGAGTCAGCATCTGAAACCACAACCTGCTTCCTACATCCTACCTATACCGTACCCCCGACCCTCACCTGACCCGGTAAGGTGAAGGTGATTTGAGGGTCAGTGGCGGATTTGAGGGTTGGTGGTGGTAAGGCTTGGGTTATTACATTCAATCAAACCTTACATACATGCTCGGTTAGTAATGTTACAATGCAGATTTGACTTGTTTCCATTTTTAACCTAATCATTCGCACCACTGGCAGCAGAATTAATCTGCTTTGGCATGAGGGGAGAAAAAAGGTGATCAGAGTCAGAGGTTCTGTATTTCCCAAAGAAAATCTCACCCTGTTTCTTTCACCAGATCTTCTGTCCATCACAGTGGCAGTGAAAACATTCCAGAGGAGCTCAACTTGAAACTGGACTGTAGTTTCATTGTTGAGCAGAGCAGACTTACTTCAACAGGTCAGGTTGTCAAATTTTTTTTATGTACGGAAGTACAGTTCAACATAGATGTTCATTATGGTGTCTCTGCTGACCCAGAATCCACAGTCTTAATCACATAAAACACATCCGTGGTGAAATATCTCCAGTGTTGTTTGTATAAATCAGAGGTAGCCACACGTATAGCAAACTTCTGATTCTGTTTCTAGCTTAGAAACTATAGAGGAGGTTAGAGGATCTCTACAGTCCTCCTTTTTGGTATCATAGTTTCTTCAAAAAATAAACTGGAGTCCAGCATTGTTCTGTGCCTCCAACACTTCTCAGCCGAATCATCTGATGCCCGCATATCAAACCTGCCTATTAATAGAGGTACCGAGTCCTACTCAGAATCTCGGAAACCCTGCGGAAAACACCCGATTCAGCTCTCTTGTTTAAACAACACACATCGAATATTGAATCCTTAAAGATATCCTTTGTTAACCCGTACATGTGGCAGAGTGACTTAAATCAGTTAAGACTTGAATAATGTGGTAAGAGCTGAGAGACTCTTCTTGGTCTCTGTGCGTCACATCACTGACGTCTGTCTTCATGTCACTCAGTGCACACTCCTGGAGGTTAGCATGTTATAAGTGTGTGTGGCTGTCTGTTGCTCCTTCTTCTCTCTTCTACCCATTGTGCTGTCAAGGTTTTTTCCGCATCCCTTTCGGAAGCTTGTTAAGTCTTCTACACTTTAGCGCTGGTTGTATTTGCAACCTTTGTATTTTCAATTTGTTAATTTCACGTCTCAATGAATCCACCCACCCTCATATTCATTCATTAATTAATTCATTACTTCATTCATTCGCTGGTGGAGGTAGATATTAAATCAGGATCATTTACTTTCCTTCTCAATGCAATACAGCTTAACGGTGTGCTTTTACTGTCGAAGAGGTGCATAATTGATTTGGCAATATTATTACAGAACAGCCGCTCGTCTCAATTAAAACCAACTCAAAGAGACGGAGTGAAAAGGCAAAACATCTAAAGGTAAAAGAGGGAAAATCTTAAAGACATGCCCTCATACCTGAAGTGAAGTGTTGAGAAGAAAATGCATTCACAGACCTAGAGGCGCAACAAACACAGACAACATCTGGGGGGCTGATGTGAAGGAGGTCTGCGTGAAATAAATGTGTGAAAACAACTTGTGAAAAAGAATCAAACCTGTGAAGTTCAGGTGATCCAATTATAGTATGCTTCAACACCACTTAAATTATTCCAAAGCTTCAGAGGAACGATTCAAAACAGACAATCAAACACTGTTCCAGATCAGAAGAGGCAACGACAAAAAGCCAGTTGTTTCCGCGAAGAAAACACGCGCTTGATTGACTGTCTGTCTTCAATTAAAAACAGCCAGCTGGGGGTGTGTATTTGGTCACTGCATGATAAGAAAAGCACTACATCCTCTGCTGGGAATAATAATTCTCCCTGTTGGAAATGCTCTGAGATTATGATATGAAGTGAATATGCTCACAGGGGGTGCACATGGATTTTACAAGGGTTTTAAATCCCTGTAGGCAGGAGGGCGGAGTGCTATTTGCTCATCAGGGGAGATGTGGCACATCTTTTATTCACCATGCCAGTTACTTTAGCAACAAGTCAAGCCATCTTTTCATCAGGAAACTGTAAATCATGACGGATCGGGCAAACCAGCCGGAGCGCATGAGAGGGAAAAACAGGAAAACACTTAATTTATAAATAAAGTAAATAAAATTATACATTTGTGTTTTTTGCCTTAAAATTCCTGTTTCGGTCGCCACAACCATGACTGGACTAGTCTGTATGCAAATTTGTGCAAAATAGCCTCTGCAGGTGTTATGTAATTACTTTTTACACACTTATTTTTTATCTACTGATGCCAAATAAAATTTGACAAACACATATATCACTCATTAAAATAGTTACTAATGGAGTGATTCATGAATTGGTTTGAAACTTTGTTAAATTACATAAAAGCAGCAGCAACACACACATTTAAACCGGAGTGGTCACAAAACTGAAAATGAGGTGAACTGAAATAAGGGCAAGAGAGAAAATGTGTGTGTGTGTGTGTGTGTGTGTGTGCGCGCGTCTGTATATGTACAGTACACGCATATATGTACAGTATGTATATTGCTAAAATAATGTATTGTTCCATACCTAGACCATTTGGGAATCAGCAACCAAACAGAAACAACTGAAAAAAAAAGAATCAAGATTAGCCTGAAATAGTTTCAAAATTGTGTCGTCGGTTGGATGCATGTGAATGTAAATGCACATGGACCCTCGAAATACCGACAAAACTGGAGCTGGCGTGAAACACTCAGCAGAGAGCAGATGTGACCTTACATTTTACAAACAAAAATGAAATTTACATTTGCCTTCAGTGTGACAGTGGAGATACATGGGAGTGATGGAAAGACAGATTTGACATGCAGCAGGCAGACTGTCAACACTGCAACAAACATATCAGTGCACTCATATCATTGGGGGAATCAGCTATTGTGTACACAATATCACTCACAAGCTCAACTCCCTTATACAATTGCATCATTTTAACAATAACGTCAGCCTGAAAACTGTCAAAACATAGTAAATCAAAACTTATGTCCATATGTCCTGTGGCCCAAAGCATACTTGCTTTCCTGCATGTCTATGTGCTGTGTGCAGGCTCGTCACTTGTTCAATTAGATGTATGACGCGGGCAGTTGCATTGAAACATGGCTGTTTAATCAATCCGTCAGTGTTGAGATCATGTAGGAGATTGCACTTGATATTTTTAATATCTTTATAGCAATGTAGCGTCACTTATTCTGCCACGCACCTGCCTTTGTGACGGTGCACACGGATGCTTTATTTTCTCTTGCTTTGAGGTCAAATTCAATTGTAAATCAAAAAAAAAGGGGGGGGGGGGCCTCTGAGAGAAGAAGAGCTATGATGAGAGATGCAGCAAGCATGTGAGCAAGTGAGGGGGGAGGGAGGAGGAGGAAGAGGAGGGGGAGTGGAGTCAAACAAACACGTATGTCTGAGTGTTATACAATTGTTCTGCCGGTGATGAAAGAGGAGGAGAGGAAGTTGCATTGACCAAAGACAGCAGCGTGAGTAGAACCACTATCCTGTCGTTGTTACAGAAGACAGCATCATTTTACAGAGTGTCTTTGCACACTGGATGTCTCCCAGTCATTAGGCTCATTTATCGGACAGGTTCACTACAGGTTCTGTACTGCACTTACTACACTAGATATGTAAGGCCTATACTTTAGTTAATTGTTTGGGTCTTTATTGAGGTTACGATACATTGGTTTATGAGATACAGACAGTTTTATAACCAAAATACATGAAATCTGGGGGACAATACCAGTGTGGCCATAGACTAGAGATTAAATTGATGCAAGTAGTCCACTAAAACACTGTATGGACCTAGCCCACACATACACAAATATTTGATCTCTATCTAGATGATCACTTTAATATTGTTTCAGAAAAGAAGTTCTACCAGCCTTCTTCCAAAAAGTCTGTTTTGAGTGACCTAAAACACATCAAAATCTAAATCTTAAGAAATATGTGTGTATGTGTGGACAGGGCCTGATATATCAGGGCCTTAAAGATACCCTGTGGGTTCCCATTTTGTTTGAATTGAGACACACAAGACAGCAACACATATTTCTGCCATCAGTTCCATGCTTATCTCCTGATAAACAATTGATTGCAGACAACCTTTTATAGGGAATGATAGGCACTCAACACCTCAAAGGTACAGGCAATATATTTTGGTAAGAAACATAAACAAAAATGAAACCTTTGCTTCAACAATCCCACCCTCCTCCTCTCTAGTTCAGAGTCCTATCATCACTGAAAGGGTAAAGGTCCCATATTATGAAAAACACATTTTCTCTGGTTTCTACATATATAAACTGGTCCTCCCTGAGCCTGCCAACTCCCAGAATGAGCAAAAAAAAAAAAAAGATTCCTGCATGGTCTCTGCAGCCCACTCACTGGTAACATGGTGCTCCTACAGGCTGTTCAGAATCTGTTCCCGTCATTACGTAATGAAAGGAGTCATTTACATAGGCCGGCCTCCTCTGCACAGTGTATGAGATATCTGAGAGGGGGGCTTTCATCCCCGAGGTGAAGTTCGGTGTGTCCAGCAGTAAGATAACAATGTTTCGCAATGTCCTCACTCAAAGCTAGACACGCAAATAGCTCTGTTGTTGGTTGTATAAATCAATGTACCTATATTCTGTCCCAGTTAAAGAACAACAAAAGACAGTGGCTGTTTTTCATTTTTAACAACAACGTGTGCTTAACCACTTCACATCAGACTGCTTCAGTAATGAGGGTCAGTACAAAGCTGGCTTTGCCTCGACACTGACCCTCGTAAAAGGATCATTCCCAACTGTACAGGACCCAGCAACTGCACCTGAGCCACAGGTAAGTGTTGCTGCAGTTTGACAGTATTTACAGTTGCCTACAAGTATGGTGAAGTTAGCTGGAAATTGGCTAACTAGTTAGCTCCACTTCAGTCCGCTATGCAATGGTGTTTGAAGCGAGTTTAATGTTAATAATATTACGATGGAGCTTGGTTGTCACAGTAAAAAGTCTGGAAACATGTGCAGACTGGAGACTGAGATGATGCAAATAGTGTCCAAGAGTTTCGAGACTGAGTTGGAGACGAACACAGCTTTCGCTAGCTGTTAGCCATTAGCGAAATGGTAGTAAATGTAACAACACATACGAACAAACTAACATCATTCAGACACACTAACCATTCTGAAACGTCCTGCTGCAGCCACAGAGTCTGTACTTCCTCAGGAGCCTCTTCCTCTGGGTCCCATTCTGGGTCAAACTGGTATGGCTGAATGACAGCATCTCAGCGAGCCATAACAATACATCCACCATAATATTAGCACATGCTACTGCTAGTGTTAGAGGCATGGTATCCCTGAGAGGGGCATGTAGCAGGCAAGTGAGTGATGGAGCTCATTAGCATTTAAAGGTGCAGGCACAGAAACAACCTAGAGCTCAGCAGAGTGACTTTTAGACAGCTGAAATTCAGGATCACAGGTGAGTTTAGGGCAATGCATATAGAATACAGTGTTGTTGGACCTCTGACAGCTGTGTGAAAATGATGAAAAACAGTATAATATAGGACATTTAAAATGGTCTGCAGTGTTTTGCTTTGGCCTCACGCTGTTTACCTCCAAAACTTGCATTCTGTATTGTGCTCCTTGCTTTAACCCTAATACCTACATGACTGTGTAGATTGATTGCCAGTGACCCCCAAAATGACATTACTGTTGCAACATACCAGCATAGCGTACTGGACAGTCATACTGTGGCAGGTTGGTAGGATCAGACTCAACACTACTACAATATAACTTAATAAGTGTTCTTGGATACTCCACTAGGATTACAAGAAATCCCTGATGAACACAGGATGTTTAACTTTAAAGTGGATGATAACGATGAAAACAATGGCACAAAAGTGATGACGACCTCCTGATAAAGTCAGTCTGGCATCTTAGAAACTAAATCACTTGCTGCCTCATAAGAAGTGAAAACTAATGTCATGCCACTCCAGCACCCATTGTGCTGCAGAGAGTGTGCCAGTGTGTGGAAGAAAAAAAAAAAGCAGCAGTATATGGTTTGACGGAAGTGGTGACGCCATGGCAGGACAAATGAAAAACTGGCAAAAAAAAGAAAGAGGGAGGGAGTGCTGGAAGACAAAGAGAACAGAAAATGAGGAGTGGGGTGGTGAGCGAGAAGCCGTAGAATAGCACAGTGACAATTGGACAGGCGCTGAAAGATAATGCTGCGTATAATAGTGCGTCTATGAGAGGTAGACGGACCGTGCCAGTGAGCAATGTGTTCGAGTTTCCTACAAAACAATATGTGTTGAGTCACCTTCTAGAAATACTAGTCTTTGTCTCGCTGTTTATGTGCGTGACACTTCAGCGTCTTGTCTTGTTTGTTTCTCAGAGTGTGTCACAGTACGTTCCAGTATCTCTGTCTGCATCAGTCTTGCACATCACATTGACTGTAGTAACCACTAAGAGGTGTGTGTGTGCTTATCCTCCTGTCTTTTGTGCTCGCTAATGAGATTAAACATGTGAAAGTCATCCTCCATTAAAAGCGTCCTCATTGAATCAATAACACTCGAGGACGGTACTGAAGAGAAACAAGAGAAGAAGTGTTGTGAAAGCCAGAAACAGGAGCCGCAGCTCAATAACAAGGAAATCTTACCTATATTTAATAACTTCATAGAAGGCCGGGGAACAGAGCCGTAACCTTGGCAACAGACACACCTAAACTATCCCATCAGCTTTACCCACATCTACTCGGTGCGAAAGCCTTGACGTCACGCAGGAGTGAATTGCGCAGCCACACCTGTAGCAGTGAATTCATTAGGCAAATTCCTATCAGCTGACTGGGCGTCCAATCAGTGTATTTCAGGATGTCTGACACCACAGAGCAAGATAACAAGGCGCCTTTTCTGGCTGGTGCAGTGACGCACTCCTCGGCTGGTAACTAACAGTTGATCAAAGCTGGGCAGAGTGTGGATAAAGAGATACAGCAGTGCGCAGACAGACAGACGCAGACGGGAGGACAGAGAGACGGGCTGGCAGATGTGGCGGGGCGGGTGCGGGCCGGGGGTAGCCTCAGAGTGTTTTTGTGTGTGGGGAATACACAAACACGACGTGGCGACTATCACACTCGATGTGGAGACGGCGCCTACACCGTAGCGCAAACCTGCTGTGTGGGTGACTGGCACAAACACGGCTTGACTGACACTCCGCAGTGGCATTTAGACAAAGTTGTGCCTCGGCGGGGAAGGCATGCAAGCACACATACACAATGACACACACAGTGGCACAGCTGGTGTGGTGGGTGTGTGTGATGGGGAGGCCTGTGAGGTGTTGGTCCCGGATGGCCAGTGGGCAACGAGACTCAAACACAAGTCCCGATAAGGACAAAGCAGGAGGTGTGAGGGAACAACAGCACACGCCGGCTGACGGATCCCCTCACTTACTCATTTGTTTATCACTGCCTGTGGCTCACTTGGCATTGTGCGGAATGAAGTGCGTGTGTGCTGTACTGTATGGTGTGTGTGTGTGTATCCATGTATACACCCTTACATGTGACTAGTCCTTCATTCATACACTCATCTGTTGTGTGTTACTATGAATGGATGAGCCTCTGTTGTCTCCCTCCTCACTATGTCTCGGCCTGAGCAGCAGTCAACTCATTTCCAACATCACACACTCGCGCAAGAAAACTTGAATTACTCTCCAAGGTCGACTCTGGCTTATTCTACTGCTGCTCACATTGCCAGAGAGCCTCACTCACTGCAATGATGCAACGATGATTTGCTCTTATTAAAAGTGTCGTGCTTGTATAATGTTCCACAAACAGCATGCTCTTTAGAAACTACGCCAGTGCAATCCATGAATTCATACGCCTCTATAGGCTCTTTCTATAGCTCTCTACGCAGGCAAGGACCGTATGGAGACAGGGCCTACAGGGCAAAATTAATTAAAGGATAAGATCACCAGAAGAACGATCACCGCCGTGCTGATGGAAAGTCGGGTGAACTTTCGGGATCCACAAAACATATCCGGAGCTTCACAGCAAAACAGTGTTGCAGTTGTTTTGGAGAGTGCATTCACCGAAACAACTGAAGTAGATGGGGACTTATTTTAAAGAGTAAAAAACTACAGAAGAAACAGCTCATCCAGCATATAATCCAAGTCTCAAGAAGCCCAGGGATTCAAATTTTAACGGAAAAGATATTATTTACAGCCTCTTTCAAGCTAAAATCTCCACTGCAGATGTGCAGCCAGAGGTGTTAGTGTGTCCACCTGGTGTGAAGAGGTGCGTGAGTTTGAACCCACGGCTACGGTGTACACACAGTTTTTATCTTATTGCTCTGCAGTTTGGGATCTCAGGGCTTCTGGAGCCCTGGATTATGCCACACCAGCTGTAGTGAGGTGTCTTGTGTTTTTTTTCCCGTATTCTCTTGCCTATTTTTTTGGTCATGTTTGAAAACAAGTCCCAGTCTACCTTTTTTCTGCGCCACAGCTTTGCTGTGAAGCCCCAGAAATGTTTTGTGGACCACTCCATCAGCATTGGGATATGTAAATTTTCAATTCAAGTGGCCCTATGTAGCAACAAGCAGCAATTTAAATGTATTAATCACCTTTTTTTTTTAAATCGGCCACAGTGAACAGATTGTAATGTGACGTGGAAATGACACCTTCCCCGGCTCTCTGGGTCGCCTATACAAGCCTGTGGACCATTTGTCGACGCTGTTTAATGCTGCTGGACCTGTGGATTTGTTTGTGATGGACTCGGGGCAGATCTTACCACGACAGTCAAAAGAATGTGACTTTAAGCATTCTCTAGAGTGCCTCATCTCAGTTCCTTTTAATATTAATGAGATCATAACACAAACTCAGGCATCTTTGTCATAAGTGAATAAACTATCTGTTCTCAGAGGAAGATAAAGTCTCCAGAACACTGTTTGAAGCTAGAGAGGTGGCAGGGTCTGCCACATACCAACAAAGTAAAACAGTATGAAATTGTGTTGTTCTTAAAGGTCAATTTGTTTATTCAGTCATGACAACAAAGTGGTCAGTTTTTTTTGTTTGTTTGTTTGTTTGTTTGTTTGTTTGTTTGTTTTTTTTAGCTTTTTAGGCATGAAAAAAAGAAATAAAAAAAAAAATCAAGATCTTTGTCTTCTGGATAAAATGTCCTCCCCAAAACTACACAGTGCACCGTTACAGCAGCAAACTACATCTTCCATACACAATACATTTGATCAATGACAGTTATATGTTTCACTCTCTATCACTGTCATGGTCGATGCTATCCTGCTATCTTACAGTTGGTGGTCAGACACAAGCAGTGACAGCTTGAGGTATGCACGCACGCACGCACGCACGCACGCACGCACGCACGCACGCACACACACAACAGACTGGCAAGTGGCATGCATATTAAGACATCTGCTGTGTTTTGCTGTCTTTCTGCTTTCTGGCTTCATTAAGAACCAGTTCCCCCCATTTGTGGACTTAATTAACAGAATCTGAGGCAGTGCAATCAAAACAGAGACATCAAATATGAGGATCCACTTCTACTTCCACTTCTACGGTCCTCAAACAGCAGATACCATAGCAGATTTGTGACCACTCTTCCCTTGTTGAGCCAATTAACTCCACTTCATCTCTCCATCATCAACAGAATTATGTCAGGAGCTAATTAAAGTACAAACAGCATGACTGGAGCATGTCGTAGTTAACCTCCACAACAAATACTACTCAACCACGGTTGTTTTGAGCAACTCTCTCTTGGCACCGATTCTCCCATGTAGCTGAATCATAATTCGGGGGCATCCTCCTTTCCTAACGCAGAAGCATCCCAGCCTTCATCTCTTTCTCTCTGTCTGGCTGCTGCGCGCCGGAAGCGCGGACCATAACGGTCTCTAAGAGAGCCGGCCAGGAAACGAGCCGCGCGCTCTTCTTCTCCTCCGCTCCTCCACAGAGCCCAGTCATTATTACCGGGCACGGTGCCTTGCTCACCCCCCCGCCCGTACAGCCCTCCCTTCCCCGTTCCTACTTTCACTCACCCTCCCCTCACTGTTTCTACTTTCATTCACCCCCCCTTCCTCTTGTTCCAACGTGCGTCGAGAAGAGTCTCCTCCTCTCACCGAGTCTGAGCGCACGTCTCCAACCAGTCCTTACGCGCGTACAAGCTCTCCACGAGAATCCCCTGCGGTCGGCCCCTCCCCTTTCCGTTTCTTGCCGCCCTCACTCATTCATGACCCGGGATCTGTGACGTAGGAGATTCCACGGTGCCCACTGCCGTAGGCAATAACGAGTTGCTCGAGTATATATGGGACAGTGGTAGCCATCAACCGGCACACTCTCAGTCGCTCCGACCCGGGAACCAGGGCATCAGCGGAGATAGCAGGCTTTACTTCTTAGGCTAACTCGCTTTGGGCTTTGGTTCAGGATGGAAACCTCTACGATTTCTCGTAGCCGACGATGCTCCATCGTGCGCACCTACAAAAGTAAGTTTCTCTTCCCTGTCTTCTGTGCTTTTGGATACCTCACGGAAACTTCACGCATAGAGCTAAGACTAACGCATCACTTGTGCAACAATTTCTACGCTTTTTGTAAATCTAAGAAAAGTTGAGATACTTTAAGATTTTAGACCTAAATGGAAAATGGATACATGATTGGGTAAACTCACGATTTTCTGTCAGAAAGTGACTTATCTCATGACTTACAACACTTACATTTGAGTGTGTGAAGTGGAATATGAGACGAAGTTTTCATTGACTGTGAGAAAAAGCTGCTCCGACTGAACACTTTTGTGATTAAGCTGTGCGTAATGGTCAGTGCAAGTGTGGTGCTGAAGCGTAAACTTCACTTGCTGTTGCTCGAGATGAAAATCCAGCTAAAATACCACTGCATGCATGCAGCAGTAGCAAGATAAGAGCAACATTCACCCGTTTGGACTCAGTGTGAGGATGAAACGTGTGGTGATGGATGACTTCAGCACCTCGGACAGCTCCCGCTCACACCGCCTCTCCCTGCTCTCTTCCCTCCAGGCGGTCTCTCCCTCTGGCTGGTGGTGTGGCTGGTCCTCGGCAAGCCAAGTCCGGCGTCGGCGTGCCCGCATCACTGCGTGTGCTACCCGACTCCCATGACCGTGAGCTGCCAGGCGCAGAACTTCACCGCCGTCCCGGTCGGAGTGCCCTATGAGTCCCAGCGCGTGTTCCTCCAGAACAACCGGATCACGGAGCTCAGAGTTGGCTCTTTTGGCTTCGGCACTCAAGTAAGAAGGAGAACGACCAACGGTTCAATTTGAACGTGCTTTAAATTTCTTCACATTTGATGTGAAGTCATGTCCACTGAAAGGAAAAAATAGTCACCGTTCAATCTCCGTATTTTCCTCCGGCAGGTTCTGTGGCTGTTCTCCAACAACATCACGTGGATTGAGGCTGGGGCCTTCAGTGAGCTGAGGGACTTGGAGGAGTTGGACCTCGGGGACAACCCCAACCTCCACAGGCTGGAGGGGGGAGCCTTCCGCGGCCTAGAGAAGCTCCAGAGCCTCCACATGCACCGCTGCAAGCTCACTGCCCTGCCCCATGACATCTTCCACAAGCTGTACAGCCTGCAGTTCCTCTATTTGCAGGTAGGGGGAGACATATTAGTACATGCACACAACTCTGACACACACACGTGCAGCCACCTACACATGTAGACACACACACACACACACACACACACACACACACACACACACACACACACACACACACACACACAGTATCACACATGTCCAGTTAAAGATATTACAAATCTCAGTGTCTGTTCTTTTCATGCTAAAACCCTCTCCTTCTTTTCTCCCCCCCCCCCCAGGAGAATAATCTTCACTTCCTGCAGGACGACATCTTCTCTGACCTCATCAACCTGAGCCAGCTTTTCCTGCATGGCAACCGTATCCGCACCCTCTCAGAGAACGTGTTCCGCGGCCTGGTCAACCTCGACCGCCTCCTCCTCCACGACAACCGCATCAGGCAGGTGAATCGCCGCGCCTTCCGCGACCTCGGCCGTCTCACCATGCTCTTCCTCTTCAACAACACCCTGGCAGAGCTGCCCAGCCAGACCCTGAGAGACACGCAGGGCATCGAGTTCCTCCGCCTCAACGCCAACCCCTGGTCCTGCGGCTGCGAGGCCCGCGCCCTGTGGGAGTGGTTCCGCGAGGCCCGCGTCTCCTCATCCGAGGTCATCTGCGCCTCCCCTTCGACCCGCCGCGGCCAGGACCTCCGCTTCCTCAGGGAGATGGACTTCGCACTCTGCCCCCTGCCCGACCCCGGCTCCATCGCTGGCTCCACCACCACCACCTTCAGCACCAAAACCCGCTGGTGGTTCCACAAGAACAAGCCCCAGTCATCCACAAAAGGCGTCTTTGAGAAAGCTTCCGAGACTGTCAAGGCTGGTTTGTACGGGAAAGGCCCATCCACGACCACCTCAGTAGTCAAGTACGAGCTGGGAGAGGAAGAGCTGGCGCTGCCCAAACTCGACCCAGAAGAGTACTGGGCGAACTACGGCAACGAAGACTCGAGTGTCACCCTGCGATGCTTCGAGCTTGAATGTCCGCCTGAGTTCGACACGCCTTCATCCGCCTCTTCCCCCTCATCGTCCTCGCCCTCCTGCCTCTTACTAGCAGCCCTCTCTGTATTCAGCCTCAGCCTCCACCTTCTTTCCGGCTGAATCTGACTCTTAGCAACACTCCCCTTTCCCTTCCAGCCTGTTTTAAAGGCTGCGAAGACCCCTGTTAGACTCTTGATACCCTCTTTGCCCGCTTTGCTGTAAGCCAATCCTCAAGGCACAGCGAGGGAGATAGGGGGACGGTTAGATTCTGAATCTACCACCTACAGGGCTTAACACTTTTCAGGGCTGCTAAGAGTTCTTTAGCTAAGGTCACATTTATCTATAATACTCTGCGGGTGAGGCTTTCTGCGTCTCGCCTGTATGATGTCATGATTCCCTGCAATCAGGGCTACGAGGGCTGAGTCCAACAATAACATCAGCGGGATTTGATAGCAGTTGTGAATGATGTTGTCAGTTTTTGTCACCTCAACTTAGTTAAAACTACTAGTGCTATTATAGTGCATCCAATTAACTGGCTGCTACAATGCTACAATTACTGTTAGAATCCGTGCACAGTAATGACAATACTGTAACCACTTAAAGTGTTATGTAAATAGGTCTGTATTTTTGTGAGTGTTCTAACTGATATCTGTGGTCCGGCACTTTCACCTTCATCTAGATCCAGGTACTACTTTGCAGGCGAGGGCTTCGTAGCCAGGCTGAGACAGTTTACTGTGAGAGAGGAGAGAGGAAAACTTACTGTGAAGCCGGGAGGGGAGGGGAAAGACAGAGAAGGGAACACAAGGATGTCAACCCAGAAAGAAGGGTGACAAGTAAAATAACAGGGAAAGGAAAGGAGTGGGGTTTTAAAGATGCGGGATTAGAAAGAGGAAAACACAAAAGCAAAGGAGGAAGGAAGGAGGGAGGGAGGAAGGACGGAGGGAGAGAGGAAGGAGAGAGGGAGGGAGGAAGGAGGGAGGGAGGATAGGGATGGTGTTTGAGCAGCAATAAGAGCAGAACAGGGAGAAGACGGCGAGACACTACAGTATGCGAGACAGGGCTGGCAGTAGAAGCAGCAACACGCAGGAGAAGAGTAATAAATCCACTCATCAGTAGTTGTTCCATCATCATCCCTCATTCTCTGTAAATACAGTGTCGCCTGCGACAACCACAGGGAAAGAATTCTTCCTGTCAGGAAGCCAGAGATTTTGGGGTTTTTGGATGTCTTTCTGTGACATATTGATATAATGTGTGAAGATTGTTGACTTGGATGCAAAATGAAGATCTTGATATAAAAGATACACCGAATATTTCCTGAATCATGCTGTCTATCTTTACTTTTCTTTGCTTAATCAAATTTTAAAAAGATGCAATACAAGATCATTTGAGTTGAGTGCAAAGCACCCAAAAAAAGTAGCATTGCGTGTGACTTACGCATGACTAAATCAGACTTTGTGGACTGTGAGCTTGAGGTCACTCAGAATGTCTCTGGCTGTGATGGGCATCTGTCTTGTCTGTGTCTGTGGATAAATGAGGATGAATGGATTCACAGGCTGGCGGCGCCGCAAAAGGCAAATACGTCAGCAGTTCTGTCACTTGAGTGACTCATCGGTGGGCGATGCCAGATGGACGAACGAAAGTGCGAATCCTCCGATTTGTAAATACACCAAGAGAGCAATGACAGAGTCTGGTTACTGTCCTGTCAGAGCAGGAGACCGCTTAGGACTGACAGACTGACGTGCAGACGGACTGATGGAGATGATGTGGAGTTACAGGGGTTTAGAAAAAAAAATCCAACATGCAGTCGAGGGAACTGTTAATGCTGAGAGTGCAAAAAGAAGAAGAAATTTTCCGAGAGTGTAGCGGCAGCAGTGCGATAAAAGAGAGAAGTAACCAAATATAGGCATCCACAGGGTTTATTCATCCCTCCCTCTTTGAAACTAATTTCCGCCTCGCCTTGTAGGAAGCGAGATGCTGTCGGCGTGCTGATGTATAGCAACTCCTTCTCTTCCTTCCTATGTTTGCGGAGATATGGTCCCCAGCTCCAATAGAGGTGATGGGGGCCAAGGCCGAGATGTAGTGGGAGTGAGAGAGTAGGAGGTAGTGTTCGAGAGGTAAACACAGGCACACACAGATCTGCTCACAAAGCCAGTTAGCCTTGCTTCAGTAGAAACAACCGTGTGCAGTCTTTTTTAATCTCTTATGTGGTATTGAGGACTACAGAAAAATGACCAATCCTTTTAGCCTTTTTCTCAATGGAGCTCTAGACTAAGAATGATTTAAGGAAATATTCGGTGTAGTCTTGATGTGCAGTCTCTAACTGAGTCTTGTGACGGAGGTCAAACTGAGCCCGGGTGCTCTTCAGTGGCCATGACAGTGAGGTCACTGTCAGACGACCAAAGTGCCAGTTATACCATTTCCCCAGCTCCCTTGTTCGAGTTTGTCGGTGTGCACGTTTTATGTTTTGTATCTAAGGAAAAGAAATGATGATTCTATTTGACAGATTGGCTTCTTTATTTATTTTTACTGTAAAAGATTAAAAAAAAAATGTTGTTGGAAGACGCAGCATAAAGACAGAATAAATTCATACTTGATTTAAACTAAAATGATTATGTGTGGGCATTTTCATTCTATGTCTTGCTGATTGTCCAGTCGAACACCCAGAGCAATCAAAGCGCGTGCGCACACACACACACACACGCATACACAAACACCCACATACCCACACACTCACACTCACACACGGACACACAGACACATTTGCCATTGTGTAAGTCCTCCAGGCAGTTGTCCAGCTTTCTCAACAGTGCAACTATTCAGCTGAGAAAAGAACAGAATGAGGAGATGAAAACACAACACGAGCCGTGTAAACTTTGTTACTATTTAGCCACAGTTCAAGCACAGTGACACTATACAACACAATCACATTATAAACAACACCTGCTCTTGCAATATGTTGACGTCGCTGCAGTGTAATAGGTTAAACAAAAGTAGCACTTCAGTAATAACGATTAACCTGAACATTGTTGAGCACCACATGTAGATATAAAATTATTGTTGAGATGACTATTAAAAAGCATTAAAACACAGATAGTTTAAATTAGGGATATTATCCAAATACACACACGCAAGAGAAAAAAAGAAAATGTAAAATGTTCCACGAGCTTACAATGATTTGGGAACATTAAACCACTCCTGAGGGTATAGCAGGTAAATATCAATAAGGATAGGATCTCCTTCATTGGAACTTAATTTAATACAGTAAGCCTTATCATATGCACACATGTGACCAATATGAAAAAAAGCTGTGACTCTGTGTAAAATATGAATAAGACAGAATGTGATCATTTGCTCAAACTTTTTGACAAATGCTTGATTGAAAACAACAGCAGGAAAAAAATGCTCAGTGTTTTACCTGGTTAACTTAATTCATTTCAGTAAATATATGCTTTCATTGAATTTGAGACCAGGAACATGTTTCATGGGACAGGCACAGGCCCCACCAGGGGTTTTGGGCCCCATGAAAAAATATCACAATGGGCCCAATCACCACAGCTGCAATGATTTAGGCCAACAGGTTAATTTCAACCACTTACAGACTAAACCCACCTTCATTGAGAAAAACTGGGCGTCGCCCTTTCTTTTCTCTCTCCTGTCTTTCCTTTTAGGGAGCATGACTCCTCCTCTTGGGGCTCACTGTGAAACTCCTACCTGCTAGCAAGCACCATTACGCTCAGGCAGAACTGTACCATTTCATGCAGATACAGGGAGGTTGTCAATATGGATGTTTAAGAAGTGAAGGCAAAGAGACCATTCATTTTATTGCTATATTTTGAATACATTGTATTAATTGTGATGAGTTAACCATTTAGTATTGTTTTTACCTATCCTAATTTTTGGATAGATAAAAACACAATTATTTGTTGGGCAAATGAAGACGTGTGCTTTTTGCTTATGCACAGTTCAGCCAGCGAGGCACAAATCTTCAAGACAAAGAAACAATTTCTATCTGACAAAAATCCTAACTCATGAGTAAATTTCACTTTGTGAAAACAGTTTGTCTTCATCCTGAGCAAACACCATGCACACACACACATGCACACACACACACACACACGGACCACACTGTGTGGCACGGAGCTCACTCAGTGGAATCACAGCTTGTCATGCCTATATAAGGATGAAACAAGCACATCAGACATCCTTCACATGCCCATTGGTCTCCAGGCTTTTGTGTGGCAGAAAAAATTCCATGACGCACCTTCTTCGTAGACTACATATAAACTGTGTGGGTTCCATTGGACGCCGTCCATGTCACTCAACCGTCAGCACAGTAGAAGGCGGGACATGTATGCTTTCTGTGGAAGCCACGCTACAGTATGTTGAATACATGAATATTAATAATTCCCAGTCTATGCATGAGAGAGAGGGAGCAAAGGCGAGATGGGGAGGGAGGGAGGCTGTCTGCAGAGGGCTTTTTCAAGTGCGTCACTACTTTGTCACAACTTCTCTCCACCTGCTGAGCCCCCGTCCCTCTCTCCGTCTCCCACTCCCTCACACACAAACAAACACATAATCACACACATGCAAACAATCTCTCACTTTCTCAGGCACATACGTAATTTGCACTTTGTTCGCGCTTTAGTTCAGGAGTCGAATATATGCAACCTCTCTGACTCTTCTGTCACAAATCCGGTATCTTATTCACTTCTCATCAGGGGCGCTCTGCGCTCCTTGCTTTCACACATTCCCTCTTTCTCTGGAGCTTCCTTGACGTCATGTACTCTCCTCATCTCCTTACATCGCAACACTTTTGTCTGTTGCCTGTTTTTTTCTAAGATGCGACCTCCAACATGTGCTGACAAGCTCCACTGATTCATGGCTTTTCTCACACTCCTAGAGTTTTCTTGTCTGTGTGACTATTTGATCTGAAAAGCCCTTTGAGCACATCTTTGTTATTTGTGCCCTTTTTATCTTCTTCACAGCCGATGGGAATCTTTCCATATCAAAGAGAGTGGAACAGAAGATGGTTGCTGCAGCAAGCCAACATGAGAGAAAGACTTTTGATCTGGTGCATACATGTAACACTTGTGTTGGTTTATATATATTAAAATATGCATATTTCTTGTTTAGGTTATACTGTATAAAATGTTTACATTAGAAGCAACAGTGCACGCAAATCAGAGCAACAACTAGCACTTTAATGGAGCTCATGTTGTTTTTACACCTACATGGTAATATCTAAGGCTGATATATAGATATACGTGCATGCATGATCATGTCAAGCAATGTAGAAGAGACCTCCTCTGCAAATGAATACCAGGAACAGGCTGTACATAGTGTGTGTGTGTGTGTGTTACAAAGAGACAGAAAAAGGTTAAAAGTCGCTGACGCCAATATGGGGTTGAGAACAGAGCGCGCTGTTGACAGCATGAGATGAAAATGTGAATTAGTGTGAAAGAGACTGAGACAGAAAGATAGCAACAGAAGAGGTGTGATGTTTGAGTCATGTACTTGGATCTGGTCGCAGCTGAGAACATTTGGAAGGCTTAAGCGTGCACACGCACACACGTGCGAACGCACCCTCGCTGGCAGCACTTGGCGTTGCTGGTGCGCCTTGAGAGAGGCCCACTGGGAGACAGACGTTCCTCCTCGCATCACACAAAATGGGATCCACGCACTTGCAGGCCTGCACACGCACACATACAAATATGCAGAGAAAAGATATACATACTCATGCGTGCATAAACAGCGTGGACTTGCCACATTTTCATAAACAGGCTGCGGCCCCAAAATATCTGAATGTTTTTTGTTAGCATTTGCATTTCAGTGTGTATTTAGGTGTTTCTGAGGAGACAAGTGCGTCATGAACTCTGCTGTGATTCTGTTCCCCCCCTGCAAATACATCTTAACAAAAATTCTACCCTTTTCCAGAAATATTGATGCACGCAAGAAAAAACACCCCACACAGAGGGCTGAGTGTACAGAACGCACGCATATGCAAACATGAACCAGCGCAAACACACTGCAGACAGATGGAGACACTCGCATACAGATGCCTCTGTAATATCAGGATTCTGACATCATCTGTCAAGTTGTCATTGAAAGTGAGGTGATAAAGAGAGAATAGGATGAGGAGGGGGAGGAGGAGAGAGAGACGACAGCAA
The DNA here is from genome assembly GCF_904848185.1 of Acanthopagrus latus. Classification (NCBI taxonomy): domain Eukaryota; kingdom Metazoa; phylum Chordata; class Actinopteri; order Spariformes; family Sparidae; genus Acanthopagrus; species Acanthopagrus latus. The sequence continues at coordinate 26,882,009 of NC_051039.1, read as the reverse complement.
CTGGCTGAGGAGAAATAAAAACAGAGAGGAGGAAATTAACTGAGAGGAACAAAGAGAGGAACAAGGACAAACTGAAGGATAGCAGGAAGTGTGAGGAAAACAGAAAGGCTGTCGGCAAAAATGAACGAGGTAGTTAGCACTCGATGAGGCTGACCTTTTCCTCTCATCTCACCTTTTCTTCTCATTTTTCACTGTAAAACTCTGCTCACACGTCGCTGCAGTCTTTTCCCTCTTTCCTGATCACCTCATGCTGAGCTCAGGGTTACTGATCTCACGTCGTGCATTTGACATGGTCACAGTCAGCTCCTATACATCTGGCTACATGCTGAGGAGATGACAGGGTGTACCCCCAGTTACACAGATCAAAGCTGTTTTAATTTTCTCATTCTTTTAAAGGAGAAAAAAACCAAAACGCTCTGGTGTGATTTTCTGCCTTTTAACCGGTCACAGTCATCTTGGGCGGGGCTATGTCATGGATGCAGCCACAGTGAAACTGCAAAATGGTACATATGGAGAATATGTGTAGCATGTGTAGAGGGGTGAACCATGGCACCTACAGTAATTACCCTCAAAAGAAGGTGTAACAGCTGCTAGCTTGTTTAGGCCTGTACTGTGTTGAGTAACTTCCAGCGTAGCTTGCTTGCTTGGAGGTTCCACTTAGGGAAAAGTGAAAAACTACTGAATGGTGCATAAATCCCAGGCGTTCGACTTTCCAGGTATAAAATGGATTTATATCTTCTATATAGCTCCTGCATGAGTATTTAAGCGTGACGGTTGTGGCGCTTTGAAAAGAAATGATCCACAGTTTTACAGATGCACTGTCTCATGGGAAAAACATAATTTTTTGGGCTACTGGGCATCACATGACATTGTGATTACACGGCTTGGCCACTAGGTCAAGCTGGTTTCAAAGCCTAGTGCTGTTCCCCTCGCTGAGCTTGGAGGTTAGTACTGGTGCTCCCTGTAGAGACAGGATTTTGAAAACACTGACATGCAGATAGCGGAAGGGAAGACAATGCTGACGGAAACAGTCACCCAGTAGCAGGCTCTTACTGTCAACCTTCTGAGATGTTCTTATTCAAGTCACAAGCCTTCATAAACATCTTGAACAGTGCTTTTCTATCAGGTCTGTGATCGCTGGGATTGGATCAGTGGCCTTTCAAAGATTCTGGAAAGAGAGTTTTCTTGCCTTACATTCAGCACTTGCTCACAGGTCAGCACTGAAACTATCTTTTATATCAATGACAGCTTGAGTTCCCAGGCTTCTGAAAGCAGCTGATGTGCTGTCAGTGCAGCACACATGACCAATACAGTATACTTGGAAAAGAACAGAGATGCTTTGGAAAGAAAAGCTTCAGGACCTCTGGATGAAATGTGGCATCTCTTCCTCTATTATTTAGGAAGTGAGAAATCAGTCTGGACGATCATGCACGCTTCATCTTTACTGGGTAGTTCTCAGTAAACAGTTTGATCAGAGATCGTTTTCCCCAAAGTACAAAATAATGACTGTATCTGTGCATATACACATGTAGTTATCAGTGTACTAGATTTTTAATATCATCACTCCTCAAAAACAGCCCTTTTTTTTTGTAAAGCCTTGACCAGATGAATGATGAATGACAGCTGTCTGTGCCTGGATTTCACCATCTGGCTCTGAATGTTTTAGGGAGTCATGTAGTCGTGTCTTACAGCAGTGAATTCAAAGTAAAGCATGAGAATATGGTGCACATAAATCAGAGACCAAGTACACTTACTCTTTATGTGAGCCCAGCAATCTGGGAGTAGCTCTGTGTGCAGCTGCTGTCTGTCCACATTGAGTAGAGTGCTGCAGTGCAGTTTCTTTAAGGCGTTAACCCTGGGGAGGAGTGAGACTTCACTTCACTTTTTAAAAAAAAAACTTGCCTCATGTTGCCTTCAGTTCAATTCACACAAGCTGACTAGACACAGTTCTAGCAGCCCCCCTTGTGCATATACTCTGACGTGGGTTAAATTCTTAAAGAGGCATGCTTCTGATTCAGAGCTATGGAAACTTCTCTAAACTAGAGAATTTCATAACAATATGAGATATTCCTGAAAATCTGCATCTGAAAGAAATCATATCGAGAACTTTGGAAGCTGCTGTAAGCAGTGGCGTGCACAGACTTTCTGAAGGGCAGGGGTGAAAAAAAGAGGCATTTTGACTCCCAAGGGGGCAGTTTAGTGTGTTTTGCCAACCAAGAGAGCACTTTGGCATGCTTTTTGAACAAGTGGGCCACAAGGGGTTAAATAGCTCTGATATTATTACTTGTTTCTGTGTTGGTTCCACATACATACACACACACACACTGCATACATTATTTCCAGGCTGCGTGGTCTCCCTCTTTTGTCACATACTGTTTAACCAGGTTGTGACACATGATAAATTCGGGAAGTTCACATTATGAAACAGTTTTAACCAAAACCATATTTCCTGAAAATCTAAGTATTTTTAAGTATTTCTGATGCGTGAACTCAATCTAACTTTAAAAAAAGGAAATTATAAGTCGATAATAAGGTACACACACAGCACACACACCCCAGTCTCCTGGATGAAGGGTTAGGGTGGTCTACTCTGTCCCATTTTACTTAATTTCCTGGCACGATGAGGAAAGAAAAAATATCGATCCTTTAGCTCATGTAACCGCCCTCCAGCCATTCATGCTTGGTGTAAGCAATGATGAGGACGTGACTCGTGGCCATAGCTGTTGTTCTTTCTCCCACTGCTGGTGTTGGAGGTGGAGTTTGAACTTTCTCACATAAGTTGAGATGTTTAGAATGCACCAGTAAGCCCAGTTATTAATCTAATTACCTTAGTTTATGACCTCAACTGTTCTGTCTTGTAATTAGTAAGGTATTGCAAACACTGTCAGACTGATGGACTACGGACACCTAGTTTAATGCATCAAGCTGTATATTTGATTAATTAAGCATTCTTATTCTTGTGGTTATTCATCGACAATATTTCTCCCCTAAATATGCTCATTTTAAGCCTCTGGTAAGATTGGACTTTTCACATCTGGCATCTCTGATGCTCTTGTGGGAATAACTCCAACATGGTGAAACCAGAGAAACTGACCTGTGCGCTCCTCAGGGCTGACCGAGGCAAACTGCAGGTTGCAGAACAGAAGCTTTCTTGTCCTGTGACATGGATGGACGGATTTTCCCTTAAACAGAAATTTGAAGGATAAACAAATTGGAAATATTTTCTGATGTTAATTCTCTTGGCTAATGCTACTAACTGCCAGAGGCTAAAAGGCTCAGAGAAAATATTTCTGGGAACTAAGGGGGTGGGCATGTCTGATATCTATATCTCCTATTATCATGATACTGCACCAATAAATTAGTCCTCCTACCTGCAGTTCCCACTCCTGTGTGTCCTAATTTCCCTCTTTGCCTCACTGATTTAAACTGTCACAACCCAGCTACATCACAAGCTCTTACCAAAATGACTCTTTAAAGGGCCTGCCCTTTGTAGATTACTGCCCCCTTCTTTCTTTCTGTCTTCAACTCCATGTTTTTCCGACTCTGTTGGAGCCTCTCCGCCTCTTCTCTAATCTCTCCTCCACAGCACAGAATGAAACTTTGTGTCCTTCCCAACATCTTCCCACCTCTTTATCTCTCTCTTTCTCTCCAGCTCCCTCCTCTCTCACCCTCTTCTGCCTCCTCTGTCGTCCTCGGGTACGTTCTGTTCTACTGACTGATGACTGGCCTCGTCACTTAGGTGTCACCATGGTCGATAGTCATCTATACTCATCATTCAGTTGTACTGTTGAAACTTCACTTTCTTGTGAGTCCGCTGAACGAACACTGATTGTATTTGTAAATGGGAAACAACCAAATGGCCGGAGGTGATTTCAATTATTTAAGTCCATCTAATGATTAAACCACTTGATACCAGAAACAAATCGTGGTGTTCATGCAGACATTTGTGGGCCTTTTATGTCCAAGTAAAAGTTTTATTTCATTACTATTAATTTTTTTTTTCTGTTATATTCAATTATTTAAAAGAAAATCTTGTAAATTAATTTCTGGTCTTAAAGAGCAACATGAGCACCCCCTGAAAATCGTGTTCAACATTTTTGACCACAGCCAACCAAACTCCCCCATCAACAGGTGCGATAAGAGATGCATCAGACTTAAATTTTTGCATTAGTGGCATGGCTATTCTCTACTCCACTACGTGGTTGTGGCTCAGGGGTAAAGCCAGCTTCCTGTTATCAGAAGATTGCTGGTTAGATTCCCCCGACCTGCATGTCGAAGCATCCTCGGCCAAGACACTGAACCCCAAACTGCTCCTGATGTGCTGGTCAGCACCTCGCATGGCAGCCACCGCCATCAGTGTGTGAATGTATGAAATACTGTCAGTCACTTTGGACGAAAGCGTCTGCAAAATGATATAAAAATGTACTCTCTGATGTCATATTTATCTGATGTTCTTATTTTGAATGGAGCAGTCGAAACATTTCTCTGCAATGAAGAGGAGTTGGTCAGAGCTAATCCAATCCAATCTAATCAGTGAACGAGACGAAACGTAACATCAATGAATTCTAGTAGGCAGCAAGAAATAACTGGGTAAAGAAGTGTGTGTGTGTTTAAGGTCAGAGGCACCCAACTCTGTTTTACTGCACCTGCATCTTCACAATAAAGCCTAATAATCATTGAACTCTGAAGATTGGTTAAGTGAATTTATTTTGAATAAAATATGGATGAAGATCTGAACTCATCTGGCCCAAGAGAAGATTTTGTTTGCCACAAAACCATTAATGTTTACATCATGCTCTGTCACGAGAATGAGCCTCTGGAGGAAAGTGATTACTTTATTTATCCTTTGAATAAGGTAATCTGAGCGGCTGTACCTCAGCAGGTAGAGTGGGTCGTCTAATTTTCAGAAGGTCCTTGGTTCGAATCCCTGGCTCCCCCAGTTGAAGTTGAAGATGTTGAAGTGTCCTTGAGCAAGCAACCCCAAATTGCCCCTGATGAGCAGCTGGCACCTTAAATGGCAGCCTCTGCCATGTGATTGGGTGAATGAGCATGTGTGTTGTAAGTCACTTTGCACTATTGAGTTCCACTGTATGTGAGAGAAGGCAGAAACCTCTATGGCCGATATCTCCAAAACAGTCTGTGTGGATAAATAGCTTGACACGAAAAAGGAAAACAGAAAACAATATATACAGTATATTTTTGGGGTGACCTCATTGACTGCTGGAGTTAAAACAATCAAAAAATTCCATTGTCCTAATTTGCACTGTAGTCTAAGGGTGACTAATGCTCACCAAGAAGAAGGAAGCAGCAGCAAGAAGAAATTGACCAGAGGCATGGCGGGGGAACAGAGAAATGACGGACCAGGACAGAGGCCTCCACACTGTAGCCCACTCAGACCAAACGGAACAGCGTGGGCCACCCGGGCATTTGACTCAGTACAAACATCACAAGGACAGTTGTTTCCCTGCAGACTAGGCGAGAGAACTGCTGCTACTCTGCAGAAGCTGTGTGCCTGGCTCTCATCCAGTTCTCTCTTCTCCTTTTCCAGTCAGTGCAGAGAAATAAGCATAAATGACTGAAATCTTTGAAACGATAGCAGAGTTCACTACCTCGCTTGGGAACACGGCTCTGTTTACAGTCTCGATTTGGAGTTCGATCATACAGAAATTTGAACAAATGCCATTGTCTTAAGCAGTTTACTCCCTGCTGAAGATACCCTGTGCCCATTATATGTCGGGCCCTGTTAATAGGCAGGACCACCTTTTTTTTGAGTTCTGACAAACTGCTCTGAAACTGTTTAATGTTCTCCTTCAGAGGTGTGGGTTGCTTAGTCAGATTTTGCCCATATAAATTCCAGTTTATTTACATCCTCTGTGGGATGGTTTTAAGGATGGCAGTGCACAGTTTGTGCAGTTCAAATTCAATTTAATGCGTGAAGAAAATGTCGCTGGGATAATGGCTGTAGCTGTGGGTGCCTGTTGAGTTTACTGAGTCACCGGCTAAATTAGGTTAAAAACAAGCTATCACTCATGCCACCGCAGCACTAAACAAATAAGAATAAAGATCGGAATGTGCACGGGGGATCACCACAAATGGATGATCGAAGTGTGGCAAATCCGTTGGAGGCTTATGTGACGTCACAGACGGGAAACTCTCCTGGAAACGACTCTTTGGTCAGTCTGACATTAAAATCAATGCCACAGAAGACGAAAAGTGGAAAATATTTTGCCTGGCGAGATGATGCAATGACTAACTGACAGGAAACTGCATGAATGCCAAGTTAAAGAGACTCTGAGGAACACTGAGACGAGGCTCTTGAGGAAGCGCATACAGTCATACACACTATGGACAATATCAAAACAGCCCAGTTGCATTAAACAACTCATACAAATCATCCACAGGCTTACTGAGAGTCAGTCTGCTCAAAAAACTGTAGAGCTTGTGGTGATGTGTGGGTCGATCCTGAACCTGTGGGACCCGGGAATGTGTGTGTCTGTTCAGCTAAGCTTTGGCGGGCACAGAGGCTTACAGACGGCCTAACATTAGCCAGTGGCTGCCCTCAGGTTTGAACCCTCACAGACGTAGTAGACATCACCTGGTAAGTGGCTGTCAGAGCCAAAAATGGAATAAAAAGGGGCGGGACAGTTGTTTGCGACCCATTACTTATCTTGTGGTTTTGGTAGTTTTTCCTTTATGTTTTTAATTTCTTCACAGCCAAGTCACTAAAGGGACTAACTGCCTGGTTTGAACGTCATACAGGCTCTTGCCTTTGGGCCCGTTCAGACAGAAATCAGTTTTTACAGTGAGAGTCATATTTTTTCCAGTATTCCAGTCCAGGCTGGAACTGCTCTGCATGCCTCAAGATGTCAGAGCAGATAAGTGGCTGATGTCATTGTCAAACAGTCCCTGACTTATTGTGAAATAAATATACCGATAAGCCTTGATCTGACGGTCAACAGGTGAGGCTCCTGGAACAACTTGTCCTCCATGACTCTGTCTGAGGCTCTCATTTACCCACACAAGTCTCTGTTTCGCTTTGTCCAGGGTACTGTTTGGCAACAGCCTCTCACCCTCAAGTAAGTTATGCACAAGGTGGCTAACTATCAGTCTGACAGTCAACTACTGCCAAAATTAAAGTGAGTGTGGTGAGTTTTTTCGGTAGTTGCTGTGCAATAATAATAAAAAAAAGTAGTTTAGGCAGTGATTTAGACAATGTGTCTTTGTTAATAAAAGTGCTGTATATACAGTAACAAAGTTAATCAGACATTTAGGGGAGCCATCATCTGGGATACTTTTTAAAAAAACTATTTTGACTTACTGAAAAGTGCCTCCAAGGGTACTCTGTCAGGGTCAGGCCAATCACTCATAACAAAAAAATCAATCTTTACAAAAAAAATCATGTTGAAATATACATAGAAAAAAGTACAAAAATAGACATTTATGTATTACTTATTCATCATCTGTATCGACAAATACACATCTGAAAAAGAGTTATATTTATTGTTGTCTGACAGGCAACAAAACAGAGCTTTCAGACAGAGGGTCATAAACGGTTTGAGAAATACAGTGTCTGAATGTGAATGAGTAAGTCAGTGACCTTTGAAAGTGAAATTACAGTGTTATCTGGAATGACCGATAAGAAGTGAGTAGGTCGTCCTGTTGGAAGGTCAGCTCTGACTACGTGTTCACAAATTTTAGGTCAAGGTTTTTGGTATTTGGTCAGTTATTTCTTGTTTTATTTTGCAGTTATCCTCTTGATCCTGACCAGCCTGATATTTCCCCCCACACCTGTCTCACATCATCCTCATTAGCTCTGCCCTGTTCCCTGTGTGTCTCCAATTGCACGTCATCCCCTCGTTACAGTAGTGTTTATTTAAGTCAGGGTTCGTCTCTGTCCGTCCACACATCTCCTGTCTCTGTTCTGGTCCTCGTGTGTTCCTCATGGTTTTCTGGTTTATTCATCAGTTTTGCATTTCTCTTTTTTTCCTTGGACTGTCCTTTGCCTGTCTTTTGTTGCTTGCTTTTTGCATTATGGACTATGGATTTGACATTGCACTCCATGTCTCCATTTGGGTCTATTTAGAACTGTGACAGGAGCACATTAGCAAACAATGCGTGGGGAATACTTAAAGACTGATTTATGATTTGAATCATATTTCAAACTATGACAATATTGTTGGAGAATCCCTTAATTCTTTCCCCAAAGCAGATTATTATATAATGCTTCCATCATCTGAGTCAGTATTTCTCTTGTTGAGACATTAACTTTGGCTGACATTCTATCCTTCTACAGCATTTTGTATTAAGCCTTTCTCATACTGCCCATCCCTAAATCATTCCATCATGTTGTCATTTTGTTCATTCTATAACTGAACTGAGCTTCAAATGTTACTATTAAATTAACTATGGATGGAAACTCTCGCAATATAAGATTCTTGTCTGTGGGTTAGCTCTCGAGATCAGCTGCCACTTTGGCTCAGGTACCCCTCACTGTAGAGTTGGTTAAATTGTTTGAGAATTGTTTTGGGAGTAATGATTATTGCTCAGAAGATAAAGAGGATGAGTCCTTGCATTTAGGAACTCTATGAAATCCATTTATTCTTTTATACTACCTGACCAAAGGAGGAATATCATCAGTATACATTGTCCCGACACCTAGGCAAAGAATTCAAGAGAAATTCTTGTTCAAAACATCTAACTTATCAGGGGACATGGTTTGCTGTCAAGGTGCTACACATAGCTGTGCCTTTCAACAGCTGATAAAAAGAATCTTTCACATTGACATTTTTCAAACAATTTGTTCAGCTATTTAATACTGGTAATCTTGGGATTGATCGGAGAAAGAGTAGACTGTTGATAAGTCTTTTATATGGTCTCTGGATTTTGCACAATAGGGTTAAGTCTGTTTGATGTCTGGGTCATCTGAGCCGGACATTAGCATTCACACTAAATTAAATCAAAATTAATTCTCCTCTGGCTACGGCTCTATAAAGGGTTAAATTATGACCAGAATATTTGTTTGAAACATTACAAAATTAATTAACATTATCAACAGAGTGTGAAGAACAGCAGTGTTAATCACTGCCTACGGAGGTTAGCATGCTAATCAGCTAGCCCTCGCCTGTTCTGGCTCACGATTCCACTCTGCACTGCGGGAGATGATAGTCCGATAGCCCCTGTAGTTTTAGCTGGGAGATGTATGGGAGTAGCGGGCTCTCAGAATAAAAACACAGAACTAGGACTGCAAGCAGTTACGAACTTTGCGCACCGCAGAGCCCATGGAAGTTTACCGCAAAGGATGACGGGCTCGGGGCAAAAGTGAGGACACAGACCAGCATCTGAGCCGTGGTATTCACTGTAATGGGAAGTGCAATGGAAGCGCAAAAGGCTGAATGTGTGCTGATTTGGATTTGTTGTGCTAAATCATGCCCACTTTGACGAATCATTACTTAACTATGTGGCTGGCCTCAGGAGTGACCCCACATCAGCACTGTTTCTATTATTGCTACAAAAAATGAGAGTGACAAGGAAAATGCATTTATTTTGATTAGTGTGACTTAACAAAGGAAAAGTACAGCAGAAGTACGTGGGGCCTATGTCAGAAAACCTAGCTCTATTGGGGAAATAGATGAATATGATGTTTAAGAATGTGTTCTTTAAAATGTGGAAGTTATAGGTAAAAATGCATTTACATAGTGCCACCTATAGGCCAATTTGCACCAAATTTGGCACAGAGCCTCTGGGTGACTTCTGGAACAACTGCCTTAAGTTTGATGTTGAAAGAATTTAGTTCGACCGAAATATGAAACAATATGTGTTTTTTAGCTAGCAAAAAAGATTGTTTGGTTATAACTAGCAGACTTTTTGGAGTGGCAAAATTCTTTTGACAGCTTTTCATCAGACACTTCTGGAGATTCTATGTGCAAAGTTTCAGGCAGATGGCGCTTAAGTTGTAGGAGGAGCTTGAAAAAGTAGGTTTTGCACATGTGGTGATCTAGCGAACGAAATGTGCAGCAGAAGTGGGCATGTCCTATGTCAGACAACCAAGCCCTATTCAGGGAACATATGGATATAAGATTTGTGAATGTGTCATTTAAAATGTGGAAGTTACAGGCAAAAACGCGATTTCATCCATTATAGCACCACCTAGTGGAGCACATGTGCAACTTTGGTATGGAAGAACTGTGTCCTATTCTATATGTACTATATGAATTTCAAAGTTAGCATGATAGTTTGGCTGAGATTAATGTTTGTTGTTTATCTTGTAATAAGCCACGCCCACATTGACCAGTCATGACTACCTTCAAGATATGGCCTCAGGATTGGCCCTACATCATACTGACCAAATTTCGTAAAAATCTGTGCCGCTGTTCAAGAGATATACACTCCATTTTTTAGTGCCCCCTAGCCCCCATAGTAGCTAGCTGTAGCTGTGCATTTTCCAGTTTTTGTGATATTGCAAAAAAAACATATAAATGCTCAAAATGTCAGGAACTCAATATTCTTAAATTGCCATCATAAAACACACTTAATCCGACCTTGACATAAATGAAATGAAACTCACCAAAACAGTCTTGGTTTGTCTTTCCACAATCAGCTCTAATTTGGCTGAAATAAATCTTCCATTTACCAAATAAGATGTAAACTGTTGTGACTATACACTGTTTTCTAGCACTGCTGGGGCTTGAATCATTCTCTATCCTCTGATATCATGCATCATTTTTATCCCTTGTAGTCACTGGGAGGTCGGCTGGCTGAGCACCGTTGAGCTTAGCACTGCTGCCTGCAGTGACTTTGCGATCCCTTGACTTTAGTCAGCTAATAGGACCACTTAGCTCAACGGCTAAATGGGCTAAATTTCTCAGGGCAGCTAGCCGCCACAGCCAATAATAGCTATGGTAGAGACTATAGCGAGCAGCAGCCAGCTGTGTCTTTGCAGCGACCTTCAACAGGTGGCCACGTTACAAATGACACCTTTAATGCAGAGTGAGTGTTCTCAATCTTCTCGTCAAATCCTTGGCGAGAAAGTGAATAATAATCCCATTTCCCCAAATCTCACACTTTACGTTTAACAGGGGGTCACTAGCTAGCCCTCAAAACACTGCAATCCAAGGATCAACAAATATATACAGTAGATGATAAATAATTAGCTAATTTAAAGTCACTTTTGTCAGGACAATATTTTAGTTCATTAATAGCTCAGAAATTCTCTGTCAAACCCAATGATTTAAAATATAATCTCGATTGCAGTTTTGTTTTCTGATATATATCAATCAGCGTAATAAAGAACAAGAGGGTTAAATGAATTATAACGACTGTGATGGAGATGATACTAATCATATCACAGGAGAACTGAGTGTTAGTGAGTGGGAGGCAGCATGTGTTCATAGTATGCATATTGCAGAAGGGAACGAGAGGTGAAAATGAAGAGGAGAGTGTGTGTGGGTGTATTTGTTTTTTGTTGACCTGTATTATTGAGCTGTATAAAACTATTTAGGGTTTACCTCATTAGTGAGTTCTGGTTGTACATTACTAAGAGATGTGGCTTCAAGCTTATTCAAAAATCACATTTCTTCTTCACCTGTGGGGGAAGTATTTCTGAGAAGACAGTCCTGATACTCATTTGCATGTACAGGAGACAGTTTTCGTGAAGTGCCTGTCAGACATGAATGAGCTTCCTCATTCGGATCACGCTGAGACAGCTACACACGAAGATTCCTTGGAAAGTGCTGCTTCTGTCTCCCGCTCCTGTTTGAGCCTTTCATTCTTGCCTTACCCCATTCAAACATTTGTGTCAGTATCATTTCACACACATCACTACGAAAAGTCGTCATCGCGGCTAAATATAGAATCTATCAGATCCCACTCTCATGTCATATTTGGCATGCCTGATCTTGTCTGCCTGTCACACATGATCTGAACAGCTCTGTTCCAGAGTTCTTGGACTAGAAATGAGTCATTCCCCACCAGTTCCCTGACTCCTCCCAGCCCCGGCCCCCCTCCCCCCCACCCACACCACCTCGCCTTCTGCCGTCAATGGTCTATTTTCATTCTGCAGAAATTAATAGAAAATGACTTCATTAGATGAGCTACATCCCTTTGTAGTGCTCATTGATAAACTGTATCTTTTGTCAAGCGGTCTAAAGCCTTGAGCAAACAGGAGCAAGCAGGTGGTGTTTGTGTATGTTCTTGACTCATTCAAAGCCTTCTATTATAAGCATGTGTCATTTTTCAGCAGTTTGTCGGATTAATAGAGTCTCTGAACGATATGTCCAGTTGAGAATAATTGAGACATTCTTACCATATATGATGTGCCACCTGTTTCAGCCTGTATTTCAGGGAGCCTCATGATAAGTATATAGGTATGAGCTGCTAAAAAAGCAGGGGCTTAGCACAGAGCTATGTGGGAATCCACTTTTAACTTGAAAAACGCGACCTGAAAACACAATACTTGCTATATGAAACCATCTCCGGAGCCCTCACGCTCTACTCTTCTGTAGGCTAACTTGTGTAGAGACAGAAAAAAAGAAGTGAGACACTGTAGGTCACCAAACAGCCTGGAGGTATTTAGTGGCCATCCACAGCAAGCTTATTTAACAGGGCAAACAGGTAGAAGCTCTCCAGAAGCTCTCGTCACAGTGAAGCAGCAGACTTCACACATCCCCCAACCCTAAGCAAATTGTGATTTCAAAATCTATGTTATCCTGTGGCAAACATTAGCAAGGACAATATGTTCCTCATTTGGTACACACAACATGTAGCTAAAAAAGACACATTTTCACACAAGGCATTAATTAACCACTGTCCCTACAACTCAACCAGAGTCCAGTTAACAAACAAACCAAAAAGTGTTGAAGTAACTGGGATTAATAACTTAAATTTAATTACTGAATTTCAAATGATAATCTCTCATGCTCCTTGTTAAAAAAGTAATCACATTAAGCAGGCTGCCATGTAACAGCCTGACACGCAGTTGGACAGAAATGAACACTCCTCCTTAATATACAGGGTGGATGATATTTCCCCACTAGGATAACTACGTTTATACCATGGTCTGGGGAAATACTTGATTCTGATTGGCTGCAGGGTGTCCATTAATCCCTAATATATGGACATCTACTAAGTAGTTCCAGTCAAATTGTCTGTTCACCGTTGTAATGCGCTAGCTGGCATATCAGCCTATCTCAAAAATGATAAAATCTGAATATTTTATTTCCAACACTGGTGCAGTCCTTCAGTCCTTCAGTGCCTTATCCTCTGAACACCACAGGATGGTGACTGTAACACACATGCTGCAGAAAGTATACTTCCCCTCTAAAGCGAACAATCTCACATCCCGTTCTCTGTTCAACTCTCTACTTCAGGCTGCGGCCACAGTAACGTTACACACGGCCGATCATTTGTTCGCGAAAATCTTGATATTGATTTGGGGACAATGACATGACTGGTTAATAGCTAGTCTTGTTGTTAAACATACTGTCAAATTGTATTTACCATTTGTCAACTGTTATTGACTTTGAATCTTGCTAGCATAGCGTTAGCTTTCTGGCTCATCGCTGAGCGGACTAGAATATCTCCCGTTGCCGAGTCGTATCTATGGTCCATCCTATTTACTGGAGGAGTGACCAGCGTTTCCGTTGCATAAGGACATTACGGGAGGGTAATCATTGTTCCAGGTATTAGTCAAATCCTCAGGCGTTAGCAGGGAAACTAAGTAATGGCTTGTGAGAAACTTGAAAATATAAATTAATGGTCTTAATTTATTTTCTTTGACAAGTGACCATGCTATAAGTGGGATAATGCCCTTCAACGTGTCCATACATAATCAGGAATTAATGGACTTCACATCTTCCATTATTTCCTGATTACGGACACCTCGTTGGGCATTATTCCTTACTTTACTTACAATATGTGACTTCTGCTGCAATGTGGCTCTCTATCTCAAAAAATATGTTTATGGAGTGTTGGAGGGCCCGGTGGGGGGGACCCCTGCTCCATCTATCTGCATCTGGTCACTGACTTCCCTATTCCAGATATAGTTGCAGGTGACCTAATGAAACACTTCTGAGTGCAATTCTCAAATGTCCCTTCTTATTTTGATATATTGTGTTTAGATATGAAACTTAACAATAGATTCAACATTATTTTTTAAGGTAAAGTCAAATCTTATTGTTAGTGTGCTTCCAACATGAGCTCTGTCTTGTAATAGCTATGTGGTTGCAGAGTATGAATGGATGTATTCATGTATAGTTCATGATATTATGTGCCGGGAAAATTAACACAAAAGAATTTAGGTAAGGAGTTCATCCTGAAGGTGAAGTGTCTTCTATGTATGTAAGTGTGTTGACCTCAGGTTGATGTATGACACACAACAATGGTTGAAGTGTATAGGAAGTGGATGTGTATAATAAGATGGAGGTGGAGATGATTGGAATACTGTGAAATATGTATTCTTGTGACTGTTACAAATTGTATGTGTTGTTCCTAATTTTCATATAGGCTGAGGAGATACTGCCTCTCCTCAGTCATCACTTGTGCTCTCCTGGTGTGTGACTCTTGCTTGCAAGCAATAAAGATCCTCTAGAAAGTAAATATTGTGTCGGACCAACTCTCATCTGCATGAGACCAGCAAGTGCTTTTAAGTTGCCACGACACACACACTACTAACTTCAGTAAACATGTGGATTCCTCTGAGTTTGAACATTGGTGAAAACGCTGTGGTGGTACACAGCTCAACAAGTGATATGAAAAGGTCTGTTCTTTTTTAGATATTTTAATGCAGGAAAAAGTACTCATGTATGTATTCCATTCTTCCTACTTGTCAAAACCTGGAGCCAGGGTTTGGTCATAGATTTTGGTGTGTTTTGCCAGTAGCAGCTAATATAACCACAGACCGCTTGCCACAAACAGAGCCGAGGAGTGGGATTCAGAGCTATGATAATCCCTCTTTTTATGCTGCACCAATTCTCCATCAATTCTGTTTCATTTTCAATCTTGTCTACTGTTAAAATAATTCTGCGATAATTTAGAACTGGAGGAAGGAGATCAGAATCAGCTCTAGGTTCAAACAAGGTTTTAATGTACAAGAGGAGCATTCACAGAGCAACACGCAGGTATGTTACAAAGTGAAGACTCAATATGTGAAGAGAAAAGCATGGTATTTATCCCTCTCTGTGGGTGTGTTTTTCACTACAATAGTTCCTAATTTATGACCTGCACTTAAAGGGATACTTCGCAGAGAAGGAAGTGATAAGCTCCAGTGGTCACTCAACACCAGACATAGGTAATAAAATGGACTAAAACAGGGTCACAAGTTACAGGTCATGTTAAACAACTACATTGAACATTCCTGTGTAAGACTTCAGTTCACATCTTTGTTTTAAATACAAAATTTCCATCACATCTCCTACAACAACAACTTTTATCAGATTTTGCACATGTTCCTCCGGAGCCACAGGAGTCTTCATTGTAAAAACTCATACCTGCCTGCCAAATAGGCTGGCATCAGCTTTGTTTCCCTTTCATTGAGAGCAAGACATCTTTTCACATATGGTAGCTGATAAGAGTGTTTAAGAGGCCTCCAGACGTGCCTTGGGGTGTTATCTGTAGCGATCCTCAAAGACAAATACTCTCAGAACAACTGCAAAGGTACTGGAGCAGCAAACTATCTCAAAGCAGAGAGCTCACAGAGAAACTTGTCAGTGGTTGGACCTTGCTAGTTCTACAACTGCATCCACTGAATCAAGTATTTTTAAACTTTTAAAATGGGTGACAAAGGACAGAAAAAGGATGTCCAGAAACATGATGAAGGACTAAAAGCTCCAAATGGACTTCAAACTGTTGTGGTGCGTGAGTTTGAGCCAGCGGACAAACCAGAAGTCCAGCTGATCTTTTATGAAGGGGTGATGGAGATGATACCAGACATCGCTTTCAGAGGCCTGAGACATCACCCCGAGAGTCTCCTGCTCTATGCTGCTATGACAGGTAGGATTACAAAATAAATGGTATATTTCTGTGACTGCTTCTGCAGCTTGGAAAAATATGTATGGTAGTAGTCGCAAGCACATTGATTAGGAGTGGTCAGATCAGGAGACAGTAATTCAGTTTTGAGAGACATCTTTCTCTGTTTTTTTTTTCTGTTAAAGTTTCTTGATTGTGATGAAAACAGGCATTTTTAAAAAAAAAAAAAAACTTATTGATTATGTTTCTAATGTATTGTTTAAATAAATGTGACATGAATTTGCTGTATTGTTCTCTTGTTCGCTCGCTCTTTATGCCTCCCATTCAGTCTGTGCCCATGGGGAAAGTTATAAGCACAACAACTTTAGTCATTGTCATTATTCTCACACATCTGCTCATATCTCTCCTCCGGCAGTTATATGTTTTGTCATCACCATGTGCTGGTGGGTGATAGGACTCCTCCCTGCAGTTGTGCTGTGTGGGCGCTACTTCTACAGCAGACGTGTGATCCATGGTTACCTGGAGCACGCCATGAGCAGAGACATGGAAGACATCGAAGGCTTTTACATGAAATCGTCAGGTAAATATCATAGAATTCGAATTTCAAATGAAACATGTACTGAAAACGTATCTATATTGCACACTGAAGAATTGAGACACCCAAAGTGAACTGTTACAAAACCGTTCTTTCCGATCTTTTATCCCCTAATTTAGCAATACATTAGAAAAACCCCTTTAAATTGAACAGAAGTGAGGGTATTTTGCACAGCTGTACCTCCAGGACAGCTTGAACCTTCTGTGTCTGACAAGTTAAGTCAACATGGAAACACCTTGAACCTGCATTCTTTCTAATGGCCAGCAGGGAGGAGGCTAATGTGCTTGATCTGTCACTTCATCCAATGGTTTACTAATAACATTATGGTCTCAATCTCTAGTTTCAAGTCCTCTTCAATACAGCATGATGTTCATTTTGTAAATTATAGTCCCATCCAAAGTAAAATAAAAGATAAATCAGTGTTTGCTTAGGGCGTGGCTAGGATTAGGATTATTCCAATCAGAATAGCCTCCCCAGCTCCAACATTCTTATCCAAACATGGCCCTTTCTGGCTCCATCACACTCCAACAGTACAACACAGTAATGAAGCACTCATTTTTAGGTCTTGAAATGCATTCAAGAGGGAAGTTAATTCAGTTTCTGAAGCTGAAACTAACTGAAATGTCTCTTTTATTGATAATTACCCAGAAAGTTAGATGCCTTGTTAGCTGTAAGTTCCGGAAGATGCCACAAGTAGATGAGAACAAGGTCATTTCAACTGAAAACTTAATGTAGTGTTATCCTGTCCATACGGGCTGCAGCCTTGCACAAGATTAGCGTATCTACGAAATAAAACTTTGTCAGGGATGAAACAATAAATCCCTGCCCTTACCTCCATCAGTGTGGTTCACAGTCAGATGAAGTATTAGGAACATTTGAAAGTAGTAATTAAAAAAGTTTGTTTATGGACCATATTAATAACATGAATAAAGACATGAAAACTTCATAGAGACTTAGCAGTCATATTGCTGATAAGACTGACAAGCTTGTTGGGAGGAGTGTGATGGACGCATAATTTGTACCCAGCCTTTCTAACCTCTCTGAGCTTCCTGTGCTCGTGAATGACAGTTTTCACACCACATTGCTGTACCGCTCAGGCTTTCCTTGCCACTGAAAGACGTGTAATAAAATCAGGACTGACAAGGATATTGTTGCTGGGAAAAAAATAGAGACTTGAGTTAATTATGTGTGAAACTGAATGATTCTATTTTTCGCAGCATTTTCAAATCCCTTATTCATCATAGCTCATGTTGTGTCCTTGTCCTCAAACTCAGACTCCTGTATGTGGGTAGCAGTGCTGGAGGGCAAAGTGGTGGGTGTCGTAGCAGCAGTCGGACAGCATAAGTCAGGAGGTGCTGTCGAGTTGCAGAGGATGTGTGTTGACCGGAGCTGTCGGCGGCGGGGAGTCGGTGTGGCACTGGGACGGAAGGTTCTAGAGTATGCTGCTGCTCACGGACACTCCTCTGTTTTCCTGGGAACCTCAGCCTACTCAAGCGCTGCCCACCAGCTCTACCGGCGCCTGGGCTTCCGCTGTGTTGGGGTCACCAACGGGTACATCACACCCGGTGCAAGATTGTCCTTACTGGGAAAGATTTTCTACAGGGTCCGCCACCATCACTACAGCCTTGTTGTAGGAAATAGTAAGATCACTTCAAACGGACAACACTGACTTTAGGAGAAAACACACACAACTAAAGTGTATTTTCAAGTCTGTCTGTAACAGAAACATTCCTGACTGTTAGGATCCCAGTTCTTCATGTTCTTTCATTTCCAGTTTAACTTGAAAGTATCCCCGTGTGTGTCATGTCTTGCTTTTCAGTGTCTCCTACATCTTTTTCCCTGACAGTGTTTTTCTGTTTCCTCACCTGTCCTGTTCCCTCTTCAGTCCACCTGTACCTGATCCCCTCATTCATGTGTGTATAGTCTTTGTTCTCCCTCATGTCCTTGTCAGTTCTGATTTTTCCCATTTGATTTGTACTTTGCTTTTATTGCACTTCATTTAAGCCTTGCCACCTTGTCTTTTTGTCCATTTTAACTTGTTTTTGTTTTTCCTTGTTCTCTTGTTTTCTTGTGTTGTTCAGCTTTGTTTTATTAAGGTGTGCTTTTACTTCCCCTGTTCCGACCTCCCACGTGTGTCTGCATTTGGGCCCTCACCTTGTTTAACCATAACTCATAACACTAACAACCAACCTACCTGGATAATGACTGACTTTCTCAAAGACTGAGTCAGTGCATTTATTGCACCAGTGAAGTAGCAAAGGAGGAGTTCAGCATGGCTGTCTTTGACAATGTTATACATGTTCAATGTCAGCACTGGTTTTCTACATTTAATTCATTTCAGAACCTGCACAAATAAAACAGTCAGGGCCTGCACTTGGTACAAGAACAGTATGAACCAGAGTAAAAGCATCAGCAGGGAGAGTTTTCGCTGTCTACATGGGAAGTCCTGCAAAGAACATTTGGGACTTTATATGCAGGGATGGAAAAGAAAGTTGGTTTCTGTGCTTCTTTCATCTGGCACTTTGAATACTGACCATGACCTGGGATTGACTGTTTGTTTTGATTGTTGACACAGTTAAATACAGACAGATCAACCATTTTCACTGTGTCATCATGTTTGACCAACTTTTCTCTTTCAGAGATTCTATTTTTTGCAGGCGTTTTTCTTTACTGCGTGCACTATGATTTTTAAAACTTTTCTGACATTGGGAGACCAATCAAAGCCGAGTGTTCATCAGTTGCGAGAATGTGGAAAACAGAAATTCTCTTTTGCAAGGAGGCTTCTCCACTTGTGGGTTCTGGTTCAGGCTTTGAGACTAAACACCATGATTTATTTATTTATGTTTACTGTGAGAGGTCTCTCTAACCCTTAAAGTAAGGGTACGTTATGGCTTTGTTAGCCTTCTTCTTTCTATTGTGGGTGGGTGTGGTTCTGGTGCCGAATACTTTGTCCTTATTTCTGACACCATCATGAACTTTTAACTTTTCAGCTGTTCCAAAAATGAAGGGATGTTCTGCTGCTAATTTTCCCTGTTACAAATTAATGTTAGGTAGCTACAATCTAGAAGAAAACAAAAATGCAATTCACAAACACTACCGGCATCTTTTAGGAGGGCCATTTTCTTGCATGTTACGTATGTTACCACACAGTGAGTGGATCTTAAAAAACTTAAGATCTATATGATTGTATGACTTTGAATCTGATTATACAGACTGTGAACATTACTACTGTGGACTATCTAAGCAGAGGATAAATGTGTGTGTGTGTGTGTGTTAGTGTGTTAGAAGCAAGATATTTAATTTCAGAACTTCTAAACTTCTAAAGCTATTTTGATTGATATGTAAACTCATTATTAACTATCCCATTTGAAATGCCTTCTATAACCCATATACCCATTACACCCATATAACTATTACCCATTACTGATTAATCAGTGTGTATGGTAAGAAAACTTTTACCAGTATTTTAAAGTCACTTAAATACTGGAAACAGTTGTTTTGTCTTAACGCTCTGAGCCAACTTGGGTAGTGAGACCATCCGAAGAGAATGTGAATGCAGCAAAAGCCCAAGCACAGATATCCCTGATGTTTTTTTCACATTGTGAACAGCTCCCTGCAGAGCAATAGAGGTCATTATACAACTGTTCAACAGGATGAGTAGCACTGTACTCCTTGTGATGAGTGAACTGATCTTCATGCTTAAAATCAGTCAAGTGCCCCTTTAACAACTGAATTATCTGAAAATGAACATCTTTTTTTTCACTTTGTGTGAACTTGCTCATAAAGCCATGCAGGCTGTATTATCAGTCTTTGTAACATATAAATGAACCAAACAGTTTTCATCTCTGGGTGAGCAACAATGCTTTTGGTATACTCCATTAAGTGGCTATTGCATGTGTTCTTGCTGAGCTATCAACTGATCTAGAAGACACAACTGCTTGGACGAGATATGGAGGGTGTAGCAGATGGTCCCAGCTCTGATACGGCTCACTTCCTCATGGTTTGTTTTCAGCTGACTGAAAACTAGTCTCCTCAGTGGTTCCGTGGGGTTGAAGTCATGACAGATGGGGAGGCCAAAGCAGCACTGATGGAAACTGTGTATTTCCTCTCACTGTCCCTCTGTATATTTAGAATGGATTGTGTCATGAAATGCTGATTTGCTGTTCTAACGTTCTCACAGGAACCTGACTATAAGTTGTTAAATTGTTGACAAGCTATGGAATAATTAGAGGTTTTAAAATATTAGCCCCAGCTTGCATTGTCCAACTGGACCTGTTGCTGTCACTGTGATCCAGAAAGCTTCATAGAGATGCTTTACATATACAGCGGCATCTGCTGTGTGAATTTGATGAATACATTTACTGCATTGCTTTATGGTATGAAAATGAACCAATTCAGATGAATAACTTAAAAACGTGTCCATGCCAAATGTCCACTCTACTACACAGGCTGTTAATTAAAGTCTACACAAAATAATTTACTTGCCCAGAGTGCAGTTTTTTCTCAATCAGAAATACATTGGAAGGAAACTTGAGTAATCGACCTGACTCAGATGTTTTCCCAGTATGCTATGCTATTAAAACTCCATCCTCAGCATTTTTGTTTTGTGTAATCTGTCCTTCCTCATATCTGAACTTGTGGTTCATGTTGTGAAACTGACAAAAAGTTTGTGCCGCTGGGCTCTGTAGTGCCCTGATTACTCCAAATCAATCAGCGTTATATCCCAAGATCTCAAAAAGTGGTCCCAGTGCTGTCGGGGCTTTAGATGATTATTCCAAGCAGAGACACAAACTGATGTCACCCATGAAATGTACTACGGAAACATTACACTGTAACATTGCTTTGTTAGCTGCAGGTCAAACAATGCACCACCAGTGTTAAGATCAATCTTGGTATCCTCAGTTTAATTTCATCTGCT
Source organism: Acanthopagrus latus (assembly GCF_904848185.1). NCBI lineage: Eukaryota > Metazoa > Chordata > Actinopteri > Spariformes > Sparidae > Acanthopagrus > Acanthopagrus latus. The sequence continues at coordinate 26,860,536 of NC_051039.1, read as the reverse complement.
CCTTAAAGAAAAAATTCACACAAACATTCAAGATCAGTCAATATCCACTCACCCCCATGCTGATGGAAAGTGAAATGTTATAATCAACAAAACATTTCTGGACCTTCACAGTAAAACAGTGTTGCAGCATTCTCCTCAACAACTTGTACACTCAAGTAGATGGAGACTTGTTTTGAATATGGCTGTCAATATTTCAGTGCAAATGTATTTCGGTTGATGAGTGAATCGAACAATAAATGGACAGTCTAAACTTTAAAGGAGGTGATATTTCAGGCTTGAAGTTCTCCAACAGTACGAACATTCAGTGCACCTGTCAACAGTTCTGTCTAGACGTTTGTTGGAGCTTCACTCCAGTGTGTTGTGGTATTTTCATGATCTTTACTGACAATGTTTCGTAATTTTTGACAAATAACTACATTTTGTGCTTAAAAAATATGTAAAAAACATAAAAAATAATACGATACCTTAAAAAATATGATGCTCTCTCTAAAATGGAGTTGTGTCATCTACCAAGCTTGGCTTCTGGTGTTACAATAAAGCCTGATTTATGGTTACAGTTCAGCTCTACACAGAGCTGATGCTGTAACCAAGTGACCTATGCCACAGTGAGCATTTATACATGTGTACTGGTGTGTCTGTGTTGCTGGCTTTAGTAAGCAGATTGCCAGCTGACTTTCCTCTTTAAACTCACTGACCCCTGCGACTCACAGCTGTGTCTCTGGGCTGGAGAGAGCAGACAGGCAGACTGTCTGCAGGGAGGGCCACGGCCCCACGCGAACCCAGCTTGAACGACTTGGTTTTCAGCAAGCCTGTATTTGCCACCATGCTGCTGGTAGAGGTGCAGCCTATACTTCAGACATCCAGCTTGTCCAGTCTCTCTCACCCAGAGACACTACAGCTGTGAAGAGAGACTCTGACTAGTCAGAAGCAGTGTTGGGCACGTTACTTTAAAAAAGTAATTAGTTATAGTTACTAGTTACTTCTCCCAAAAAGTAACTGAGTTAGTAATTGAATTACTCCACTATACAAGTAACTAGTTACCAGGGAAAGTAACTATAGTGTACTTTTTATTTTTTGGACGGTGTGGCTCCATGTCCTTCTTTGTTAGCGGAGCTCACGTTAGCCACACCTAGCCTGCTATCATCATCAACAGTGTCAACAATGGAGTTTTTGGCTACTAGCTTTGTAGAGGCGTGTGCCCTTGAGAGATGCTTCATTAGATTAGTGTTGCTTACAACAGACATGGACGAACCCTTCGCTCTGGGACATAACGTACACTTCACATGTACGTTCTTGCCTTTTACCACAAGGAGATTAAAGTAGTGTCTGTACTTCCACTTTGAAAACGCCAACTTTCCCTTCGGATTCGCCTCTGCTGCAGTTACCGCTGCTAGTTTGTGTGTGTGAGGCTGCTGTGTGCGTGTGTGGTTTGTGTGTAAACACTGCCTCTGAAGAGATTTAGTGAGAAGCTACAAATGAACTGAGAGCTGGACACACTGACTTTTTAAAAATTCATCACTTGTTTCTGCACTGAATAACTTCAGAGAGAGGGTAGGATCACAGCATTAAATACATGTTGACTTCATTGTCATGACGTATTGAGTTTTGTTATCGCCTGCATTATGTCTGACAGATTGTTTCAGACCTTGTATTTGTATTTTCGACAGTGGCATTGTAATGCCCAAAGTTTTCATTTTTTGGTGAACTATTCCTTTAAATGTATTTCTCCGTCTAACTCACTTGCGCTTAAGGGAGAAGGGAGTTTCTCACTCCGCCTCCTGGCCAGCCCTCAATTTCTGCCCCACAAGTGGTCACAAGTGAAAAGAACACCATACGTTACAGTGAGTATGACATATTGACGCAATAGGTGCTCTGCCTCTGTGCTGCGACCTTACAGGAACACAAAACATAATTCTTTCATTATATCAAATCTTTGATCATTTCTACGAGGAGAGGTAAGTTTTGCTTTGTTGCTATCTTGCATTGATGTCTGGTATTCTTATCCAGGGGTAGATGCCAAAACACAAACAAACAAACAAGTAAATGTAGAATTGTATGTAGACATTTGAATCCCATTAAAACGTAATGTCAGTTATACAGTGTTATTCTATATGTCACTGTTAGGAACTTCGAAGAGCAACATAAGTCAAAGAGAAATTGTTGAACGTGGATAGATTTTTTTTGTACTGAAAGAGTTTTCCATAAGCTAATGCTGCAGTGTTTTGCTGGTAAGACTGCAGCTCATGAAGCAGATCCAAACATGGCCGTTGAGTACCGGGCCTCCACAGTAACAAACATGGACATGGAGAACAGTAAAATTGGCTATAAGCAATTCTTCACGGACGGCAGCAAGCTCCAGTCTTCAGGTAAAAGCATCTGAAGTTCCTTTCAAATACACGTGGGTGATTTAACAATTTATAAGATGTAACAATACAAATTTGTCAACTGCTTTTTAATGTTTTTTTAGCTAACTGATTTGGTTTTGCAGCCCACAACTATCTTCTAAAGAAAAAAAATCTGAAATACCCAGCATTACCACTGACAATACCATAGGATAATCACACTTGTATATTTGATAGAAATGAACTTTCTTCCCAAAATGTTTACTTCTAATGTTTTTAACAATGACAGTGTTATGTCTTGAAAACATATGTGTTGAAGTGGGATTTGCCAAATGGGAGTCAACGTTTATACAGGCATTTTGCAAACAACTCAGTAAAGTAGCATGCCAAGCAAAAGTAAACCAAACCAATGAAAAGATACTGCGACTATCTGTCTAAATCATACTACCTGGCAAAGACCATTTGGCCATATCCTTTTTACACAGCCATAACAAGAGTGGCATCCATTTGGATGGATCATTTTTCTGGCATCAGCACTGGACCCTACCTTCCCAGTATTTCGCAGTAGGCAGACTATGCTAATAAAGTTAACGATCACCTGGTTAAATATGCAACGTTTTGCTAAATATTTGATGCAGCAATTTTATGAGGTTTGTTCTGCTGCCCCCATGTAGCACATATACGTTTTCAACACATAACATTGTTTTGACACATTTAACAAGTTGTTATAGACCTGGCATTTGTGTTGACCATAGTAGTGTTGCTAAATTCCTCAAGGATTAACCAAGTCAGTAGTCAATAATTTGACCCTTTAACACTGCTTAACTTTAACTTCAAATAAAGGCCTCAGAGAGAATATAAATGTTTGTGGTGTGAATATAATAAGTTTGAAGAACCCTGCAGTTTCTGGTTTGTTATTAAGAAACTAGGAAAAACAGGAAATACACAGGCCTTTCGGTCCAAACATACAAGGGTGCTTTGAAAAAAAAAATCCTTTGGCCAGATGAGCATTTTAGTTTTGTTTCAGAAATAATCTACATTCATACCATGTACGTACAATTGCATATTTCATGGCCATTCGCGTACACAGGGCATGCATATGCCATTGTAAAAAGGCTGCAGATTTTATAATCTGGTTGGTTGCTTAGCCACAGAAAATACTATCATTGAGGCAGGGAAACCTGACTGCTCTTCACACAATCTTCAAAAGTCTGTCAACAATATATATATATATATATATATATATATATATATATATATATATATATATATATATATATGTACACATACATACATACATACATACCAACATTTATTTCTAAAAGCACTACAACCCACCACTCATAGTACAGACAAAGAACAAAACCAGAAGTTGCTCAAAACACTTCTTCAATTTTGTGTTACTGTTTCTACTCCTTCTGTCATCCAGTCTATGCAATGAGAAACAGCCCTTTCCGGATCGCCACAGTTTGCCTTGGTCTGCTGTGTCTAATCCTGTTGTTGGGGGTTATAGGTCAGCGTGTCCACTGTGAGTCCACCTCTTTCTTTCCCTCTGTCAAATTTTCACGTTTTAAAAAGTTGCCTCATGTCATAATAAAACCACTGGTTTACTGATATATCTTATCTTTGGCAGATCAAAAAGCAGAGCAAGACCATCAGAACAGGCTAAAATCCATGCGTAAAGAGAAAGAGAATGTGCAGCAGGATTTGAGGTCAGCGGAAAAACAGAAAAAAGATCTCGAAGTTACAAATACTGACTTGCAGGAAAATATCCGTGACATATCTGATAGACATTATCGCACAGATTCCAACAACAACTTACTGAATAGGCAGGTAAGTGAACTTAAAAGTAGCCAAACCCAGTTACAGGCCAGTAACACTGCTGCAACTAAGGAGATAGAAGCACTAAAAGCCAGTAATGACCAGCTCCAAACTAATAATAATGCCTTGACTACAGCCAAAGACCTGATACAAAAACAACATGATATAGAGCTCAACCGCAAAAATGAGTTACAGGCTAATTATCTCTCAGTGACCAAAGAAAGGGACAATTTACAGAATAAATACAATATCGCAACCAGACAAAGAGATCAGCTCCAACTGAATTACAACACCTTGTTTAAGGACGTAGAGCACCTGCAGGACAGATACAACCACTCTACCAATGAGAAAGACAAGCTAGCAAGCAGCCACCAGAATCTGACGGTAGAAAAGGAAAGTCTGCAGTCCGGTTATGATCTACTTGTAAAATCCTTAGATGAGCTGCAGGCTTCTTACAAGTCATTGATTCAAGAAAAACAGGATATGGAAAGCAGTTGCCAAAATGTAACTGTGGAGAGAGACCTGCTGGAGAAGAACAACGACAACCTGACTGCTGAGAGTGAAGTGCTGAAATTGGAAATTGAGCAACTGAAGGCAAAGATTCAAGGTAACATGTTAACGATGTTTCATATTGCAACATGTCGTCACCCAGCAATTTGCATGTTGTGCCCTTGTCAAAATCATTCTAGAAAGAACTTTAAGGTCTGCTGTGCCTTCTGATGAATAACAAATCCAATGCTTTCACATTGCTTTTTGATGACTACTTTTTCAGCAAAGCCATGCCCCACTGGCTGGAGAAAATATGAGGGCAGCTGCTACTACACTTCTACTGGCAAGAAAACCTGGAGTAAGGGTAGAGAATACTGTCAAAGCAAAGGAGCAGACCTGGCAATAGTAAAAAGCCAAGAGGAAATGGTTTGTTTGTCTCTTTGCATTTATCTACACTATATCGGCATGACTCTTCATGCAGGTGTCACCATGAAAACACGATGAACCAGCTTCTTTGTGGCATTTTAGTTAATGAAAGCTGCACTAATCATCATGTTCAGACTAGCAATGGAACAATGGATGTGTGATGTGAAAGAGGATGCAGCTAGTGATGAAGCCTCCAGGAGCCTCACTTGGCTCCTCTGTTCTCCAGAAAGAACTTAATGTATAACATGTGCTGAAATAACACCTAGGTGGAAATAATCATGAACCAGTCACAGAAAGAATTTCACAATGTCTACGAAGACTCTCACATAACAACTTGGTCTGGGGACTTTCTTCTCGGCCGAGGAAGAAGTCACCTATGTTAGGAGCCCCACCAGCCGCTGTCTATGCATTGTTTGTTTGGATTTTACAACCTTCTGCGAATGTTTTGGTTCAGTTATACTTAAACAAATGCAAATTTCTGCAAGACAAATTATGTGTGACGCCATGTTGACAACGTGGTCAACATAGCGTCCAAGCAGTGTTAAGTTATTCTGCTACATCACAACATTGTGTTTAAGGAAGTTCTTCAAAAACGTTTGATTTGATGTCTCATCTCCCGTAGATCTTCATCAATAGCTTGTATTCAAGTGACAAAGAAGTCTGGATTGGATTGACCGATCAAGGAGTAGAAGGGAATTGGACATGGGTAGATGGGTCACCACTGACCACGACGTAAGAAACTAAAAATTACGCAGACCTTGTTCAACAAAGGATAGAGCAGTGTTTTTTTCCTTATTCTGGATGTCTCTTGTTTTCCTGCAGGTTCTGGGGTAAAAACCAGCCCAACAGCTTGAATGGGAGGAACCAGGACTGTGTGGAGGTCTGGCACCGTGCAACAGGAAATGGAGACTGGAATGATGAGAACTGTAACGTAGAACAGAACTGGATCTGTGAGATGTAGTTTTCCTGTGCAGAGTGGACGAGAGCTTTGGCTTGACATGCTGGCCAATGTCTGGTACAGATGATTATCATGTAATATCAAATTTACACATAATGACACAGAGCTTTGCTAACAGCCAAAGCCTGAATGTATTGTTGTGATAAGTAATGTAAGTCAAATTTAGCAGATGACTGATCGTGTGTGGAGCTGATACACTGAGATAATTTGTTTGGATAAAACTGCTTAGGTAATGTTGCACCAGTTAACTGTACAACGATATCTGTACACACTAATGAATGATTTTCAGCGCACACATATGTGAAGTAGACGCTTCCAGATTATGTGAGACTAATTTGCAACTAATTAATCAATTTTCCTAAAAGTTGTACCTACCAATCAGTTGCTATCAGGCTTGTGATAGAGCAGCTGGGTGGAGTTTGAGCTCACTTAAAATTGGGCCCTCTGGTGCCAGGCCCTGAAAATCAAAAGTGAAAAGATATAAAAACATCATCACAGTGAGATTGTTCTCAGTTTAAGCTTATGCTGGCTATTCTGTGCTCAGTTATGGCTTCCTGTATTACCTCAAAGACCAGCCAGTGCGACGGTTCACAAGGAGATAAATGGAAATGGAGTGTTCTGTATTATGCATAATTCACTATGTATTAACAACCATTCAGTATGTACATTTAACTATTTAAATTGATGCTTAAATTGTAATTAAACATTTTTTTTTGCACTTCTTTTTATATAAATACATTTTATATATCAATTCATGGAAACATATAAAACAAGTGATTTCAAATGAAGTAATTCACCTTGTACAACATCAAGTTCATCAATGTGGTCAAATAATTAAATAAAGTACTAAGATGATCATTGGCCTATTTCTGAATTGTTGGTTTTCATTTATTTGAGGATGCATCTGAAGGAGTATGACGTGTCCTAATAATAGGGTTAGTTCGAAGGATTCAAATTATACTATAAGCTACAAGCATAACTGCCGTGCTGGCTTGAATATGTGTCAAAAAGCAGCTGATGGACACCTGCGTTGATGCCTGCCAAACAGTGTTAATGTCTGATAAAAGGGCTCTGTGGAACTTCTATGTCATGGTGGAAGGCTGACGCCATTTGAGAATTAACTTTAGCCGCTCTAGCTCTCTGTTGGCAAAGTGTAGACGGTGCACTGAGATAAGAGGATGTACATGAAGTCACAGCCTTGAAATCCACTCACAAATGTCAAAAAAAGAGATAACTACATGTAAATTGAACCATCTTGGAAAGTGGGAACATCTGAGGAGAATGGGAATGCAACATAAACCCATGCACAGATAATCCTGAAGTTTTTTTTATACTGTGAAAGCAATAGAGGGCAATATACAACAGGATGAGTAGTGCTGTACCAGTCCCGGCAGCAGTGAGACCACTGGTTCTGAAGTCATTGCAGATGGGGAGGCCAAGGCCACACTGAGGGAAACTGTGTATTTCCTCTCACTGTCCCTCTGTATATTTAGAATGGATTGTGTCATGAAATGCTGATTTGCTGTTCTAACGTTCTCACAGGAACCTGACTATAAGTTGTTAAATTGTTGACAAGCTATGGAATAATTAGAGGTTTTAAAATATTAGCCCCGGCTTGCATTGTCCAACTGGACCTGTTGCTGTCGCTGTGATCCAGAAAGATTCATAGAGATGCTTTACATATACAGCGGCATCTGCTGTGTGAATTTGATGAATACATTTACTGCATTGCTTTATGGTATGAAAATGAACCAATTCAGATGAATAACTTAAAAACGTGTCCATGCCAAATGTCCACTCTACTACACAGGCTGTTAATTAAAGTCTACACAAAATAATTTACTTGCCCAGAGTGCAGTTTTTTCTCAATCAGAAATATGTTGGAAGGAAACTTGAGTAATCGACCTGACTCAGATGTTTTCCCAGTATGCTATGCTATTAAAACTCCATCCTCAGCATTTTTGTTTTGTGTAATCTGTCCTTCCTCATATCTGAACTTGTGGTTCATGTTGTGAAACTGACAAAAAGTTTGTGCCGCTGGGCTCTGTAGTGCCCTGATTACTCCAAATCAATCAGCGTTATATCCCAAGATCTCAAAAAGTGGTCCCAGTGCTGTCGGGGCTTTAGATGATTATTCCAAGCAGAGACACAAACTGATGTCACCCATGAAATGTACTACGGAAACATTACACTGTAACATTGCTTTGTTAGCTGCAGGTCAAACAATGCACCACCAGTGTTAAGATCAATCTTGGTATCCTCAGTTTAATTTCATCTGCTCCTTAAAGAAAAAATTCACACAAACATTCAAGATCAGTCAATATCCACTCACCCCCATGCTGATGGAAAGTGAAATGTTATAATCAACAAAACATTTCTGGACCTTCACAGTAAAACAGTGTTGCAGCATTCTCCTCAACAACTTGTACACTCAAGTAGATGGAGACTTGTTTTGAATATGGCTGTCAATATTTCAGTGCAAATGTATTTCGGTTGATGAGTGAATCGAACAATAAATGGACAGTCTAAACTTTAAAGGAGGTGATATTTCAGGCTTGAAGTTCTCCAACAGTACGAACATTCAGTGCACCTGTCAACAGTTCTGTCTAGACGTTTGTTGGAGCTTCACTCCAGTGTGTTGTGGTATTTTCATGATCTTTACTGACAATGTTTCGTAATTTTTGACAAATAACTACATTTTGTGCTTAAAAAATATGTAAAAAACATAAAAAATAATACGGTACCTTAAAAAATATGATGCTCTCTCTAAAATGGAGTTGTGTCATCTACCAAGCTTGGCTTCTGGTGTTACAATAAAGCCTGATTTATGGTTACAGTTCAGCTCTACACAGAGCTGATGCTGTAACCAAGTGACCTATGCCACAGTGAGCATTTATACATGTGTACTGGTGTGTCTGTGTTGCTGGCTTTAGTAAGCAGATTGCCAGCTGACTTTCCTCTTTAAACTCACTGACCCCTGCGACTCACAGCTGTGTCTCTGGGCTGGAGAGAGCAGACAGGCAGACTGTCTGCAGGGAGGGCCACGGCCCCACGTGAACCCAGCTTGAACGACTTGGTTTTCAGCAAGTCTGTATTTGCCACCATGCTGCTGGTAGAGGTGCAGCCTATACTTCAGACATCCAGCTTGTCCAGTCTCTCTCACCCAGAGACACTACAGCTGTGAAGAGAGACTCTGACTAGTCAGAAGGAACTGCAATTGAGAAATAGTGCAGTGGGTTTAATGGGGAAATTACACGAACAGTCCCCATTATTAGCACCATTGCTAATCACTGGAGGCCAGGATTTTGCATTTCCATCCCAGCAGGGTTACCTGCTTGAAGGTGTGTTTTAAACCAATGACACTCTTGTCCCAATCCCTGCAGTAAAAGCCCCCCTGTTATTCAGTCATGTAAAAGCTTTTATCATTAGGCTACATTACAGGAAATGTTGTGTTTTCAGTCAAAACAATGATACTGTAAAACACAGCAGATGTTTGAGAGAACAAACAGGACAAGAGAAGCTAAAGAGATCCAGTCAGAAAGTACAAATGAACTGAGAGCTGGACACATTGATTTTTTAAAAATGTATTTCTCTCAGGTTTTTGCTCAGGAATAGGGTGAATGGTGTCACTGTCTTGGCCATCACTTGTTTCTGCACTGTATAACTTCAGAGAGAGGGTTAATGAGTTTTGTTAGCACCTACATTATGTCTGACAGATTGTTTCAGAGCTGGTATTTGTCTTTACAAGCGTGGTATTGTAATTCCCGAAATTTTCATTTTTTGGTGAACTATTCCTTTAAATGGATTTCTCCATCTAACTCACTTGCGCTTAAGGGAGAAGGGAGTTTCTCACTCCGCCTCCTGGCCAGCCCTCAATTTCTGCCCCACAAGTGGTCACAAGTGAAAAGAACACCATACGTTACAGTGAGTATGACATATTGACGCAATAGGTGCTCTGCCTCTGTGCTGCGACCTTACAGGAACACAAAACATAATTCTTTCATTATACCAAATCTTTGATCATTTCTACGAGGAGAGGTAAGTTTTGCTTTGTTGCTATCTTGCATTGATGTCTGGTATTCTTATCCAGGGGTAGATGCCAAAACACAAACAAACAAACAAGTAAATGTAGAACTGTATGTAGACATTTGAATTCCATTAAAACGTAATGTCAGTTATACAGTGTTATTCTATATGTCACTGTTAGGAACTTCGAAGAGCAACATAAGTCAAAGAGAAATTGTTGAACGTGGATAGATTTTTTTTGTACTGAAAGAGTTTTCCATAAGCTAATGCTGCAGTGTTTTGCTGGTAAGACTGCAGCTCATGAAGCAGATCCAAACATGGCCGTTGAGTACCGGGCCTCCACAGTAACAAACATGGACATGGAGAACAGTAAAATTGGCTATAAGCAATTCTTCACGGACGGCAGCAAGCTCCAGTCTTCAGGTAAAAGCATCTGAAGTTCCTTTCAAATACACGTGGGTGATTTAACAATTTATAAGATGTAACAATACAAATTTGTCAACTGCTTTTTAATGTTTTTTTAGCTAACTGATTTGGTTTTGCAGCCCACAACTATTTTCTAAAGAAATAAAAAAATCTGAAATACCCAGCATTGCCACTGACAATACCATAGGATAATCACACTTGTATATTTGATAGAAATGAACTTTTTTTCCCAAAAATGTTTACTTCTATAACTTGTTGTTAAAACTGCAACATTTTTAAAAATGTTTTGTCTGTGGTGCAGCAGAATATGCTGCGGACACAAAATGAAAAAGTCCTTTCTTTTTATTACGGTGACTGCACTGTTCCTTATTGCAACAGAACTTTCATGGCTACACATGTGTTTTCTTCAAGATACAAGTTTTCAACAGATAACATTGTTTTGAGGTAATGGGTTTGCATACTTAACTTAACGTTAATTATGTTTGGCAAGTTATTACAGATAAAGGCCTGTGGCCGACATGTACAAGGGTATTTGAAAAGAAAAACCTCTTTCCAGATGAGTGTTATAGTCCCGTTACAGAAATAATCTATGTTTATACTATAGCCTTGAAAATGCTAAATCTCATGGCCATTCGCGTACACAGGGCATGCATATGCCATTGTAAAAAGGCTGCAGATTGTATAATCTGGTTGGTTGCTTAGCTACAGAAAATATTATAACTGATGCAGGGAAACCTGACTGCTCTTCACACAATCTTCAAAAGTCTGTCAAGAACCCATTTTTATTTGTCTTCCCAACCATTTAAATATCAATGTCTGTGTCTTTCTAAATAGAATGCTAAACAATATAACATCCATTAGGTCATGGTACAAATGCAAATACTTCCGAGTTGACAGTGTGTGTGACTGCGTCATTGTCTTGCCTTTGATGTTTGTACAAAAGGTCAGAATGCGTGAAAAAAGCTTTGTTTTTAGGAACACCTTTGTATGCACGGACAGGGTCTTAGTAGCTAATTGTTATCATGAAGTACTAAGGGACTACTTGGTAACTACGCAGTATTTTGTATCACTACTTAAGGAGGCCCGAAAACTGCAATTCATGATTCAAAAATGACTAATTAATTAGTTGTTGATTCACAGATATTCATGAAGTAATCATTACCAAATGATTTATTAATATATTTTCTCCCAGTCTGTTCTCTTGGAAATCATCACCATCTACTGTATAGTCCTCAGTACCAACAGTAACATTTATTTCTGAAGGCACCATGACTCACCACTTATAGCGAAGATGAAGCACAAAACCACAAGTTCCTCAAAACACTTCTTCAATTTTATGTTTCTGTTTCTACTCCTTCTGTCATCCAGTCTATGCAATGAGAAACAGCCCTTTCCGGGTCGCTACAGTTTGCCTTGGTGTGCTGTGTCTAATCCTGTTTTCAGGAGTCATAGGTCAGAGTGTTCACTGTGAGTCCATCTCTTTGTTTCCTCTGTCAAATTATCAAATGTTTTAAGAAGTTATCACGTCATGATAAAACCACTGTTTTACTGATATATCTTATCTTTGGCAGACCAAAAAGCAGAGCAAGACCATCAGAACAACCTAAAAACCATGAGTAAAGAGAAAGAGAATCTGCAGCAGGATTTGAGGGCAGTGCAAAAACAGACAAAGGATCTCACAACCACAAATGCTCAATTACAGAGAAGTAACGTTTACTTATCTGAGAGATATCAGCACACAGAGACCAACTACAACTTACTGAATAGGCAGGTAACTGAACTTAAAAGTAGCCAAACCCAGTTACAGGCCAGTAACACTGCTGTAACTAAGGAGATAGAAGCACTAAAAGCCAGTAATGACCAGCTCCAAACTAATAATAATGCCTTGACTACAGCCAAAGACCTGATACAAAAACAACACGATAAAGTGGTCAACAGGAAAAATGAGTTACAGGCCAATTATGTCTCAGCAACCAAGGAAAGAGACGATTTAAAGAACAAATACCATAACGCAACCAGACAAAGAGATCAGCTACAATTGAATTACAACACCTTGATTAAGGACATAGAGCACCTGCAGGACAGATACAACCACTCTACCAATGAGAAAGACAAGCTAGCAAGCAGCCACCAGAATCTGACGGCAGAAAAGGAAAGTCTGCAGGACAGATACGATCTACTTGTGAAATCCTTAGATGAGCTGCAGGCTTCTTACAGGTCCTTGATTCAAGAAAAACAGGATATGGAAAGCCGTTGCCAAAATGTAACTGTGGAGAGAGACCTGCTGGAGAAGAACAACGACAACCTGACTGCTGAGAGTGAAGTGCTGCAATTGGAAATTGAGCAACTGAAGGCAAAGATTCAAGGTAACATGTTAACGATGTTTCATATTGCAACATGTCGTCACCCAGCAATTTGCATGTTGTGCCCTTGTCAAAATCATTCTAGAAAGAACTTTAAGGTCTGCTGTGCCTTCTGATGAATAACAAATCCAATGCTTTCACATTGCTTTTTGATGACTGCGTTTTCAGCAAAGCCATGCCCCACTGACTGGAGAAAATTTGAGGGCAGCTGCTACTACACTTCTACTGGCAAGAAAACTTGGAGGAAGGGTAGAGAATACTGTCAAAGCAAAGGAGCAGACCTGGCAATAGTAAAAAGCCAAGAGGAAATGGTTTGTTTGTCTCTTTGCATTTATCTACACTATATCGGCATGACTCTTCATGCAGGTGTCACCATGAAAACACAACGAACCAGTTTCTTTGTGGCATTTTAGTTCATGAAAGCTGCACTAATCATCATGTTCAGACTAGCAATGGAACAATGGATGTGTGATGTGAAAGAGGATGCAGCTAGTGATGAAGCCTCCAGGAGCCTCACTTGGCTCCTCTGTTCTCCAGAAAGAACTTAATGTATAACATGTGCTGAAATAACACCTAGGTGGAAATAATCATGAACCAGTCACAGAAAGAATTTCACAATGTCTACGAAGACTCTCACATAACAACTTGGTCTGGGGACTTTCTTCTCGGCCGAGGAAGAAGTCACCTATGTTAGGAGCCCCACCAGCTGCTGTCTATGCATTGTTTGTTTGGATTTTACAACCTTCTGCAAATGTTTTGGTTCGGTTATCCCTAAACAAATGCAAATATTGGCATGACAATTTGTTTGTGATGCCATGTTGTCAACGTGGTCAACATAATGTTCCAAGCGCTCCACTGGAAACAGGAAAAATAACGGAAAATAGGAGACGAAGGAAGTGAAACTACTGTTACTTAAACCAAAATGGAAATGGAAATCTCTTGCTGTTTACATGCTTAATTCTCCATTATGTTCACCATACCTATACTAAGTTCACTTATAACATCATTTCATCAATTGTTAGTATAAAACTATTCATTAGCGCAGCTTTAAGTTACACTGCTTCATCACAACGATAACTATCTGTATTACATGATTTTAGGTTACTTTGTGTTTAAGGAAGTTCTTCAAAAACTTTTGATTTGATGTCTCATCTCCCGTAGATCTTCATCAATAGCTTGTATCCAAGTGACAAACAAGTCTGGATTGGATTGACCGATCAAGGAGTAGAAGGGAATTGGACATGGGTAGATGGGTCACCACTGACCACAACGTAAGAAAGTAAAAATTACGCAGACCTTGTTCAACAAAGGATAGAGCAGCGTTTTTTTTCTCATTCTGGATGTCTCTTGTTTTCCTGCAGGTTCTGGGGTAAAAACCAGCCCAACAGCTCCAATGGGAGGAACCAGGACTGTGCGGAGTTCCGGCACCGTGCAACAGGAAATGGAGACTGGAATGATGAGAACTGTAACGTAGAACAGAACTGGATCTGTGAGATGTAGTTTTCCTGTGCAGAGTGGACGAGAGCTTTGGCTTGACATGCTGGCCAATGTCTGGTACAGATGATTATCATGTAATATCAAATTTACACATAATGACACAGAGCTTTGCTAACAGCCAAAGCCTGAATGTATTGTTGTGATAAATAATGTAAGTCAAATTTAGCAGATGACTGATCGTGTGTGGAGCTGATACACTGAGATAATTTGTCTGGATAAAACTCATTTGGTAATGTTGCACCAGTTAACTGTACAACGATATCTGTACACACTAACAATCAATTATGTTAGCGTTGTAACTAATTTCTGAAGAATGATTTTCAGCGCACACATATGTGAAATAGACACTTCCAGATTAGAGGATAGACAAACATCATCACAGTGAGACTGTTCTCAGTTTAAGCTTATGCTGGATATTCTCCGCTCAGTTATGGCTTCCTGTATTACCTCAAAGACCAGCCAGTGTGAAGCTTCACGATGAGATAAATGGAAATGGAGTGTTCTATATTATTCATAATTCACTATGTATTAACAACCATTCAATCTGCACTTTTAACTATTTGAATTGACTCTTACATTGCAATTAAACTTTTTTTTTCACACTGTTTTTAATATAAATGCTTTTTTTCATATCGATTCATGGAAACATATAAACTGAGTGATTTCAAATAAAGTAATTCACCTTGTACAACATCAAGTTCATCAATGTGGTCAAATAATTAAATTCAGTACAAGGATGATTATTGGCCTATTTCTGAATTACTGGTTTTCCTTTATTTGAGGATGCATCTGAAGGAGTATCACGTGTCCTAATAATAGGGTGAGACTGAAGGATACAAATGATATAAGCTGCGAGCCTGCTGGCTTGAACATGTGTCAATGGACACCTGTGTTGACGCCTGCCATGCTGTGGAAACATTTCACTGGTGGAAGGCTGACTCCATTTGTAAGTTAACGTTGGCTGCTCTAGCTCTCTGTTAGCAAAGTGTAGACTGAGATGAGAGAATGTACATAAGGTCACAGCTCTAAAATCGACTCACAAATGGCAAAAAAAAAGAGAGTATTGCATGTAAATTGCCAAAAAAAGAGTTACATAGAACCCCTTTAATCAGTAGACATTAATTGATCATGACTTATAAGAATTGTCACTGAGAGTACCATTGTAGACAAGCCCAAAACAAGGTGTTAGCCAAGTCCAAAGCACAAACACAGTCTAATGTTATCACTAAACAGCGCTGAAACTGCTAAGATGATCAGTCTTATGGGATGTTGTCACTTTTTTTCAGCGCACTTAACCTTTGTTTGACACATGTTCTGTGTCTGTTTTTGATGATGACCTGACCCCTAATGCCTTCATTTGCTGCTCACAGTGCTTCAGAGGAAAAATCATCTCAGCATCTCACTATGCTGCACTTAAAAATCAGTAAGTTCAAAAATTCACTGAGGGCCCTGAGACACAATTTCTTACTCAGCCTCTAACTATGCACAGGGGCCTGACATGAATACAGATTTTTGTGCCAAAGCTTTAGATATTTGCATTGCTTTTTTTTCTTCTGTGCTCTGGCATTGGATTGACGTACGTCGGAAGAAATACAACATACTTCAGTGCCACCACCAAATTTGCCAAACACTGCCAAATTTGATTCAAATGTCTGGTGTCAACTGATGGGTTGCTTCTTATGTTGCAGTTAAATCTGATCACAACACAGTACATCAACATAACCCATCTTCGGCCTCAAAAAACAGTAAAATGTAGTCCCAAATGACAGTCCCATTGCCAGAAATCCTACTCATTCCTCTCCACAACGCCTTTGCATGTGCAGGAGTGTGCTCACACTTCTCTCTCACTGCTGTAGGTGTTCCTTCCATTGTCCTAGATTCCTGGATCCTTTTAGGACGACTTAATCAAATGTTTTGCCTAATGGGCGCTGTATATTTTAAAGAAAACACTTTCTGAACATTCACCCACACAAAACAAATGCATTTCTTACATGTTTAAAATGATCATTGTTAACTGCAAGAGATTATCAGCACATTCAGTGGAAGCAGGCCGACTTATACCACCAACGTTCCCACTGTGCTGTCTCAAAAAGATGTGCTCCTTAAAGATTTATGCTGCTTCTATCTTTTGCATTTCTTAGCCAACATGAAAAGTACACACCTCAAGATGATTTCCGCTGATATATTGCATCCCATTTAGATTTTATGCACAGCAAAGGCACCATGCCTTCTAGAAAAACAACTTGTAGTCCTTGAAAGAGGACAGACGTGCACTGAACCACAGTTCATCAAACTGAGAAGACTGCCATACATCAGGAATTCACAAGTCTGAAGATTTCTACAAAAGGCCTCCCCTGCTGTTGAATGTTAAGGGTAAAACAAAAAAGAAGTCATGTCCATAATTTGTGTGTTTTGATGTTTGCTTTCCAAATCCACTATTCACCAACAGACTTCCAGCAGAGCTCTGGCATACTTCCAGAGAGTCTGCTCAGGTACCAGACTGCACTGGACGTCACTGATTTAATCACCCACAATTCACTGCTACAGACGTGACGTTATAGTTTTTCGCAATACCAACTGAAAAACAAACAACCAAACACAAAAAATAATGTATTACTAATGTGTAAAACAGTGAGTCATATTGCCTTGCAGTCTCACTCCCACGCTGACTCGACGTGATGACAGCAAACATGTCACAGTATGTATCAACGTAGTCCAAGGAGGGCTCAGTCTGCAAGTCTAGAGGGTGGAACTTTGTATTCAAACCAAAACTAAAGGCTATAAGTCAGAATATCTCAACCTCTTTGGCTTCAGTTTTGTCCATTCTTATTCAAATCTCCGAGTCCCCCAACTTTTTGGAGCAAAATTCCCTGGAAACAATGTTCACCTCATTGGTTCACTTTCATTCCATCTGTCTGCCATCTTACTGACAGTTAAAGACATTAGTTAGACAGTCGTGTAATTTAATCTTGATCTTTTTATGTTTTAAATTTAGCTCACAATTTTAGAATGGATGTGTTTGTCAGTCTAATTCCATGTTAACTATCATTCCTTCACTCCCTCTTACGTCCTGCATACATCGTTGGCTTCCTCGTCTGCTCAGTGATCCTATTTCTTGCAATTATTCTGGGGTCAGTTGCAAGCTGCATGTGCTCGTGTTTGACAGGGGAATTATTCAGTTTTTAACCTGCACGTCTATGCCATTCAATGATATAAAACCTGTACAACTACGCTCAGCGAATTTAGCAAAAAAAATCTAGAAATACAAAGATGCACAATTTACTATATCACTGAACTCATGACAAACCATGAGTTCAGTGAAGGATTTTATAGATATTTCTAAAAGAGGCACATGCACATTTTACAAGTATTTCGTACTGTGTAGTTTTATATTCGAATTGGACATAATTGTTGTGAGTATCTCTTCCCTTAAACAGGTGTGAGTATATGATCACAGAGGTAGTAGTGTACAGCACATGTCCTCAAACTGTGGCATCATGTGAGAGTTCAGGATAATCAGCTAATCAGTGCGCATACAGTGTCTTCTGATAGTTTGCCTGACCCCTGTTTTTTTTCTTGCCCTCAAAGCAATGTAGCAGAATTCCTTGCTTGAAGGGAATTGGTCTGAACCACCTAAACAATGAGAAGGAAGGCCTTGTCCCTGCCGTGTCCAGGTATCCTGCCTTTATAAACCAGCAACAGACAGCTATTGGGAAACTTATGAAGCTTTGATCTTATGATAACTGAAATGACCTCAACAGTGGGGTCAAAAGTTAATGTGATCATGAGTGACCCGAAATAATACATTTTGGAGGGAGGGTATAATGTATAATAGGTTCATTCTCCAGTCATTTCCCTTGACCAAAGCACTGGAGTTGGAGTTGGTCCCTGGACGCTGTAGATAAGTTTCCCACTACTCGTCCGGGATGGGCTAAATGTGCAGAACCAGTTTCACTACATTGTACATATGATTATTTGTGATAAATAAAGCTTCTTCTTCATAAACCATGATGTACATGACTGGGCTCCGAGCACCTACTTCCTGCTTCCAGTGGTCAGAAAATCCAACTGAAGACTATGCTCTAAGTGCCCTGCACAGTAGCTCACTAACAGATAAATGAGAAGCAAGGTAAAGCACAGTGTCTCAGTGTTTAACTCTGCTGCCTCCTGGGACCAATAGTAATCCATTCAATAAGGTATTTGGTCAAAAATATTGCAGCATTTCATTATGTTGTCCAGTTATAACACTGATGTACTTTTGAGAAGAGATCAAAATATTGAGTTATATATTGTGTATCGTGATAAAGCCAAAAAAGAAAATAGCATATATACAGTATATAAAGAGTCTAGGCTATATATCCCATCCCAGGCATGACTGTATGTGACAGTACAGATTATAGATATTTGTCTCCATGTGCTTTGGAAAAAGGCAGTAGCCTGATCAGTATAGAATAATTTTGCAGTTTACCATGCAGTCAATTTAGGCAACTGACGAAACCCAAACCCAAAGGGCTGACTGAACCAAAAACTAAACTCTTTCTTTAAAAGTGAGTTAACTTTTCCAGATTTGGGCCTGTATTCAGAACTCAAACAGGCACTGACGGTCAACCACAGCTGGGTGTCTCTAAACTCTAACTCTTTGTATATTCATCTGTCTGTCTATCTTGATCTGTACCCCACCCACTCACACAGGTAGGTGGTGAGTTCTCAATTTGGCTGTATTGCTGTGTGGGAGCAGAACCATGCATCTGCACCTCAGAGAGGTAAAATAAAAGCTCTCGGCCTCACGTGTCTGATATTATACACAAAACCTGTAGAATGTTCCCTATTATATGTTCAGGTAACATGCCCATGTAATCCAAGTTGTCTTTTTAAGGAATGGAATTTTGCAACCCACCAGCATGAAAAGCGTGTCATCTTCCATTTGAGCTTAAGGTTAGATCTCCATCATTACATTTTTTTGTGTATAACAGCTTTATATTTAGGTGTAGTTGGGAGAGTGCCACCTCGTTCAGATGGCCTGGTGTACACAGAGTAACCTGATCTACTGTGCAGTAATGACAAACACATACGTCTTTTTTCCTTTGAAGAAACACCATCCAAAAGCTACAGTGAATTCAAGCCTCACCAGGCAGTCTTATACTCACTGAGGAGGTTTAAAAAATGAAACTGTGGAAACATTGTTGTGCTGAGGAGTGATAAACAGTGGTGTGAAGTAACTGAATACATTTACTCAACTACCTTACAATCTGTACTGTACTTTCATATTTCCATTGTGTGCTATATATTTACTCATGTTGTATTATCAGATATTATACCAATTTTATCAACATTTCTGGTGTGTACCCTCTTGTAAAAAGGATAATTTATATGTCTAAACTTGTCAGAATACTTTTTTTTAGAAAATAGAGATAATCTCATGGCCACTTTGACTGTTCTCATTGTTCCCCCTTTGGAGGGGGCCCAAACCACTGCTTGGGAACCAGTAGACCAAACTACAAAACTGTAAAGTAGTTCAAACTAGCTGCACCACACAGTAGCAGTACCATGCTATTTACATAATGACGCTTCAGTACTAATAGAATCATGTAATTATTATGTATATTAAGTACATTTTGCTGATAATACCTCTGTGCCTTTTTAAAGTAGGATTATAAATTTAGGACTTTTTACAGTGGGGCCTGGCAATGAAAAAATGCACCAGATGGCTGTGCTGTTTGCTTATGCTAGTCAACAATATTTGACAGACTTTAATATCCTCGGGGAGAACATCTTTTTCACAGCACTGTACATCAATGGGAGACTTGACTCTGCACTCTACATACACCTAAATGCTACATATATAGCCTAGCAATTCACTTTGATCTGTGGCCACTCTTCTTGAAAAGCAACTACAAGTTTGTTTTTCAATCTAACATTTATAGGCAGCCTACATGAGGATTTTGAGTTAGCTCTTGGTTCATTTCCTAACCCCTTTCTTAAGGCCAGCAGTATTGAAAGCAATCTGTTGTCACTCTTGGCCATTGACTTTTATGGTTTAAGATATGCAAAAAAAACCCCTCACTATTTCTAAGTACAAACAAATGAAATACGTAAATGATGAATGAGTAATATAATATTTGTGAGACTGAACCGAATTACTCTTATTTCTTTCTACAGTTGGCGATCATTGGATATCATTCGAAATGATGCAACGATTGATAGATCACTCATGAAAGGACCCATGAATCAGTTCCCATATCTGTATGCAATTCTATCCTTTTTGGAACCTGAACTTGAACACACACACACACACACACACACACACACACACACACACACACACACACACACACACACACACGTCGAATTTTATACCAAAGCACTCAAAATGGTCAATTGTTACCTGCTGATAAGTAATCATCATAGTAATAACCACATGAATACATTGTGTAAAATGTATTGAAACATGTTAATAATAGAGACAGTGATCGAAGTATGCAGCCCTCTGCTTTTTACAGTAGTAGTTATATATTAACAAACTGCGGGAGCGGTCAGTAACTTTGCCAGTGACATTACACGTTATAGTCAAGTGATTTCACTCACTGACCCAACACGTCAAGCTCTATTTGAGTTACCATGATTCACCATGAGACTCTATCAGGTAGGCTGGTTTTGTATTTTTCCATTCCACACAGACACACACGTATATATATATATATTCTGATTAATTATGTTCAGATGAATGATACTGGAGAAAGTGTCTTTCGTCTTCATACATTTCCTTATCATCTTTTTAAAAAAGCAATAATTGGACAGCATTACTTTTTTTTTCTTCTTTCAAATTGCCTTGCCAAGTATTCCTGCACCTCTCCGAAATGTATTTCTAATTCTTTTCAATAAACTTATTTCTAATGCATTATATTATTTGTCTTTGCTAACTCCACTATAGACTTATGGAGGCCATGTGTCACACCAAATGTGTACACGGGTTCTGATGTTTCCCCTCACATCATAGTGCAGCAGCGAGGGCATAATTACTGCCTTCGCACCTACAAACATGAAATGCAAGGCTAAGCTGAAAATATCACTGCTGATATAACTCGCCCATGTACAGTGTTTGTGTAGCTAACACTAGTTTTACATTGTGTGAACAAATCAGAGGTCATGAACTGTTCTGGGAATTATTACATGCAAGCTGTTTTCCAGTAAACACATTTGTTATGATAGACCTGAGCTGGTGTCGCTTATAAGAGCAAAGTCATGATTCGAGAACAAGATTCAATACTTGATAGCCCTATCAACATAACTGAATAGAATTTATCTTGGTTACCTCACCCAGACACATACAAGGAAACCACTCACTCATAAATAATGTAGCAACTAATAATTGACCTGATAGCAGACTTAAATTGCAAGGTCATCTGAAGTCTGCACAGTCCAATGAACCCATCGTAGACTTAAAAAAAGAATGGTAAGAAACCATAAATTCACAGTTTCACTGAGAAATGAAAA
Source organism: Acanthopagrus latus (assembly GCF_904848185.1). Taxonomy (NCBI): domain Eukaryota; kingdom Metazoa; phylum Chordata; class Actinopteri; order Spariformes; family Sparidae; genus Acanthopagrus; species Acanthopagrus latus. Next base: position 26,838,694 of record NC_051039.1, on the reverse strand, counting down.
AATTGAATGTATTCATGTAAGCTGCTTTCATGCAAGTGAAATCTTTGATGCAAGACATTTCCTTGCTCGTGGTTTGAAGGACTTGTTTCACATTTTTGGAAATGCTCTGATTCAGTTTCTTGTAGAGGGTTAGATGACAAAATTGATACTACTCTCATGTCTATATGCTAAATATGAAGCGATCACCAACAACCAGTTTGCTTGACAAAATTACTGTAAACAGATGGAAAAAGCTGACCTAGCTCTGTCTGAAGGAAACAAAAAGTGCCTGCCAGTGCCTCTACTGCTCATGCATCAACAGGTTGTATCTTGCTTGTTCATTAAAGATCAAATAGTAAAGACTTCATCGCCAGGCTAGCTGTTTTGTGGCAAGCTAACCCTGTCTTGGCTGTATGGACATACTGACATGAGTGTTGTGTCAACTGTCTCATTTACCTCTCAGCAAGAAAAGAAGCATATTTCCAAATATGTTAAACTTTTCCTTTACATGGCACTAAAGTTGAACAAGCAGCTTTTGATTTTCCTCTTTTTATTAAGTGACTTTATTGTACTTTCCAGTCTGCTCTCACTCCCAAAGCATCAAATACAGCAGCCTGGCAGTATAACGTCAGTTTAAGAAGGGAAAAGGTGTGAATTAGGGGGCTGTTGAAGTGGCTGGATGGGTCATACACTGGACTTTCCTTCTAGAGACTGGAGATCATGTTCAGTTTGTGACAAGGAGTCCAGAATAATTTGGTTTTAATTTATGGTCCCTAAGTCAGTTCATGTACATTAATGACGTACTCTGCGGATTTCATGTGATGTGAGTTACGTCACTTACATTACAAGACTGAAATAGTTATTTTAAAAGTATGATCTCATCCAAACCTAACTAGTTGTTTTGGTGTCTAAACCTAAACGTTTGAGAGTGTAAATGATAATCCAAAAGATAGGCTAAAGATAGTTAGGCTACTAAACTTTTCCTAAAATTGCATAATGAATTTCAGATTGAGGATACCAAGCCCATTGCCCAGTGGATCTGCGAGTGTGAAGTCTGCACAGTCCAATGAACCCATCGTAGACTTAAAAAAAGAACGGTAAGAAATCATAAGTTCACAGTTTCACTTAGATTCAGTTTCTTGTAGAGGGTTAGATGACAAAATTGATACCACTCTCATGTCTGTGTGCTAAATATGAAGTGATCACCAACAACCAGTTAGCTTGACAAAATTACTGTAAACAGATGGAAAAAGCTGACCTAGTTCTGTCTGAAGGAAACAAAAAGTGTGCGCTAAATATGAAGTTAGCACCGACAGCCAATAAGCCTAGCCTGTAGGTTATTTTGCTGTTCATGCTTATGCTCAATGGCCAGCCAGTTTTAATGAAATTAATCAAAACTCTTGTGTAGGACACATTCTATGGCCCCTGCTAAAACCCTTTAAGGTATCCAAGCCTAAGCATGACACGTCTGCTCTGTGTTCATATAGTTGTCAAGCTATGATCAGACAAATGCTGTTCTTGTTCAGGGGTTCACAGACAATTGGTGTTGTCATATTTTCAGATTTAAGAGATCAGGCATCCCTGACAACAAAATGTAAGACTTGTGTCTAGGGCTGCAGCTATCGAATATTTTTAGAATCGAGTATTCTACTGATTATCCCATCGATTAATTAAGTAATCTAATGAAAATGTATTTTGCATCATTAAACAACAATACCAAATAATGCATAACAAAAATGACAGGCCTGTTATATAGACAAAGCGAATGGCTTTGTAGATTTTTGTCTTTTGTCAGCATAGTTGATACTTGGAAACTTGGTGATGGAAAATTCCTGCATCTTTGGTTTTGACATGACTGATTTTTTTTTTTCTTAACCCCTCCTTTCAGATCAAAAGCATACGGGGTACCTAAAGCCTGGGGTGGACATCTGCCTCATTCCGAGATTCCACAATGGTATTTTTCCTGCATGAATATTTGTCTGATACCATGCTGACCTTCTGTCTGATTAACTAGACCAACTGAAAACTGACAGACATGTATACTGTGTGATGTGTGTAATGACTTTCAGGGTTAAGCCGCAGGGTCCTGTACCAGCTGTGTATCCAGTACTAACAACTGGTCCCAGAGCCCTTAATGACCAAAGCTGGTAAAAATCACTGTTCACATTAATTCATGTGCTCTTATTAAAAGAACAAAAGGTTGATGGGCAAAAAAAAAAATCTGATTTTATTTGATGCATTCAACAAAAGTCGCTGACATTTGTAGATGCTCAGAAATGATAAGATGCACGTCAGTACCAGTGGGGTTTTCATGTAAACAATTTGTTTACCCTGTAGTCAGGCTCATTATTTGCAGTCATTATGATAATGTGAGTCTTGAGTTACTTGGATATGGTAAGCAGTGTACTCACAGTACACAGCCTGCTCTACAGCAGCTTGATAACTCAGCAGTGAGCAGTACTGGCAGTGACAGACTGTTCATTCATCCACTAAACAAACAGCACAAAGCACACAGCCACTGAGCCTTACAAGGCAGCACAAACAAAATCATTTAGCGATTAGCACAAATCACACACCTACACAATTTGCACTTGTTAGCCTTTTTAGACTGAGGTGACAACTGTTTATACGATTGTGGCAAATATTTATGTGTTAATTAAACTGAAATAGCTAAGAAAGATTGTGGAAGGTAGCGAACTAGCTGCAAACACATCACCGTGCTGCCAGTGAGAGCTACTACAGCTAGGGCTGTCATTGTCTGTGAAGTCAGATCATGTGTTTTGGCACTGAGAGAGAGCATGTGGAATTATTTATTTTTTTACTTTGGTTTGGTCTTGCTGCTTTCTATCATCTTACCAGCTGCAGCTTTAATCGAACGCTTCATTTCATAATGAGAGACACACATTCATCAGCTTTTGAAGAATTTGTCGACTGAACTGAAAGGTCGAGAGCTGCATTAGTTGAGTTTTTAATATTTGTACATTTATATGGCCTTCATGAATATTTTTCTATATAATTTTCAGGAATCTGGTCAAACCCTCCTACCCTTCATTTCCTGCATGTGAGAGTGTCATGTCCAATGATTCAGAAGATGCCATAACCAATTTCCTCCAAAATGAAACGTAAGAAACAAGACTATATGTGATATTGTTACAATGAATAATGAATGATCACTTGTTCCATACAGAAACAATATTTAATCAATGTATCAGAAATGAATAATGACTCATATATCAACCATAAAGCATATAAAGGCTGATTCATCCTCACCTCTTGATTCCTCCTGGATGTTGCAACAGTCATTGTAATCTCTGCTTTGTAATTCTTTACTATTACATTTTGAATATGAATGACTTAAAAAACAGAAAGAGGGCAGTGTCAGTGTACAGCTTTTAATTACAGATTATTGTCAACATCTGTTGAATCTTTTTAACTATTTTGTCTTCCAGTGGTGTTCAGTTCGAAGCACAGACAGCATACTCATCCACGACTGGGTCGAGGGATTCAGTATTTGATGAGGAGACAACTGATTCGTGAGACATTTCTTAAATTCAATACCTTAGTAGAGTGATCAGAGTCAGAGATGAATAATGTTGATTGACTGATTTCTTATGTCTAAACAAACTAAATAAAGTAGCTATCTTCGTTTTCATGACTAAATTAATAAAGAAACCAACCTTAAAGGGTTAGGTTTTTTTTCTATTTGGCGGACCCTGCCACCTTTCTACCTTCACACAGTGTGCTTATGGAAAAGAAACTTAACTAGTCCCCCCATCTTTAATGTTTAAGAGCCAGGCTCACACATAGCGAACATTTCTTGCACTGCTTTATGCACTTTTTCATCTGTTTAACAGAGAAGATGAGGAGGTGATATGTGACATCTGCTCTAAAGCTCGAGCTATGAAGACCTGCCTGACCTGTGACATCTCCTTCTGTGCGAATGATGCATGGGACCATTACAAAAACGAAGCTCTGGAGGAACACACACTCATCGATGTGTGTCAGGAAGGCGTGAGGAAGCGCTGCCTGCAACACAAAAAGCCTCTAGACTTGTTCTGCAGGACTGATCGGACTCAGATATGCAGCCAATGTGCCCGGAAAAACCACAAAGGTCATGACATCATCTGGAAGAGGAGACATGCAAGTCAGGTGAAGATCTGAAAATGTGTAAACAACGGGAAAAATATCTCAATAGTAACACGCTGCATTTTGCTAATTCATTCTATTCTGTTGCATGTGTGTTGCGGTGATGGATAACAGAGCTCTGGACTAACAGAGACAGGTGAGTGAATACTTCAGAGGTACAGGCGCAGTCACACATACATTTGGGTTTCACTCATATGGCCCTTTAATTACAATTATCTTGGGGCAGATCAGCAATGTGATTGGCTGGCAGTTAAAACAATATGAGGAATTCTCCAGTTGACAAGGCATATACTGGATCCAAGAAACAGAAAGAGTTTCATACAAAGGGGTTGTTGAAAGTTTCCTCCCAACTAGTAAAATCTAGTCAACAGTAAAAAGGGTGCTGTCTCCCTTATTTTATGACATGTAGAGAGATAGACTTTGATCCACAGTTAAAAAAGCATATCGCGCCGCATAGCTGGGCAGAGGTAAAAATCATAATTCTTTTTATTGGTGGTGTTGTAGAGTACAGCGGCTGTTCAATGTACCTATTTATCCACCTGTCTATTAATCTATTAATCTTCATCTTGATAATATTTACAAGAGATTTCTACATCTCCAGTGCCAGTTACCAAGAACACAGGCTGATATATAAATGTGTGACAGTATTCAATTAAAATGGAAATCATAATTCACTGGCTGAATAATTTGTAATGATGATGAAGCAGACACTCAAGCAAATATATTATTCTCAGCAATTAAACTCATTATTTTTATATTAATAATATTAATGAGAAATAATAAAAAAAAAACAGAATTGCATTTTTAGTTTCAATAGCTGAAAATACAAGCTCCTATTGAATGGAAATGAGTGTGCAGCATTAGAAAGTGTTTTACACGTGATGACCATTGGGATTACAATAATGGGTTTGTGAATGTAAGAGTGGCTTTAAGTATTTCTTGTGCTGTTTTATGTTTGACAGTGGTGCCCCCTCCTGGTAAGATCACATTCCTGTCAGTGAAGCCAAACTCTGTGCTTCTAAGCTGGGGATGCCCAAAGGGACTGGAGGGGCCTGCCAGCTTCAGAGTTATGTGGGGCTCCTCTATGAAGACGACGGGTTGCCTCGTCATCAGAGGTTTTCACAAAATTGAAATAAACAAACTCCAACTTGGACAAAAGTACTTTTTCAGAGTGGCCACAGAAGACAAGGATGGCAATTTAAGTGAATGTGTCGAGGCATCTATTGTGACAGGTAATAAAAGGGACGCAAACACATTTCATGTTTCTTTCACTACATAGTGTTCCTGTCTCATTCACACACGTTTCAAATAACTGCTCTCTTGCAGCGGTGCCAGCCCCTCGACACTTAAAAAAAGGACATTCAGAGGCCACAGCTCTGTCTTTAAAATGGACGGAAGGAGAAAAAATGGAGGGAATTCCACATCAGTACCTCATAACCATCACGAGTCCAGGGAAAGATTCCTTAGCAGTACACACAGAAGACTGCTACAAGATGATCTCTGATTTAGAGCCAGACACAGAGTACATTATTACTGTTTCTACAGTGCTGGGCGATGTGTGCAGTGAGCCAGTCTCTACAACTATACACACAGGTGGGAGTTATATCGAATTTAATATTCAAAACACACGTTTCTCTGATATCTTTTAATCTAAAGCAGGTCATGGTAATTCTAAGTGTTATACTGTAGGCAATTGGACTTGTTTCAGTCTCTGGAAGACATTTCACCTCTCATCCAAGAGGCTTCTTCAGGTCTAAACCCCATGTGGGAGTGTTCTTATAGAGTCGTTAGGGCCACTTGTGAGTCGTCGATCCAACCGGACTTGAATGTGGGTTGGACACCCTCCCCCCACACATGGAGTTGTCTTACTTATTTTTCTGTGGTATTTAGCAAGTTAAGTCTGAAATTCTGTTGCTGAAATTGTGTAAGTCAAGATTTAGGTCAGATTTTGTCAACAAGGATCAACTTTTAAACCCGAATAAATCATGGTTTAAGTTTAAACTGTGTTGCACCAAACTTTTAACGTAACACAAAAATTAAGAAAGATTGAAGTTAAACCTCTCTTTAAACCTCAGTTTTTTTCCCTCTCAACCAAAATTAAACTAAATTCTGTTGTACCAAAACTTTAACCTCCATTTAAATCTGTGATCCAGTATCAACTTATTACTTACACTTGAGAAGGTCTTTCTAAAACGAACTGAGCAAAATGATTAAGTATCTGGAATGGAATTAATTGTTACATCATGAATACTGATTTATCTCTTTGTGTTGATTTACAGAGGCATGCCTCACAGAGGCGCTGTCAAAGATGGGACTTGAAGACCAGTATGACGACAAGCTAACACTGAGCACTGTTATGAAGATCAAACAAGACGATATGTCAGAAAACAGGCTTGACACTGCAGAGTCACTTCCTGGGGCTTTTTTGAAGAAACTTACAATGTTGAACGCAAATGCTAGAAGTGTCAGATGTGGTTCCTATGATGTGGACACAGACAAAAGCAATGCCATTAATCCCCTAGACCTAATTGTTGCGCTGCTTCTTTGTTCAGACAGTTTCCTTCAGCAGCACATAGTTCTGAAAATGGTACTCTGCCAGTTTGCTGTCCCACTCTTGCTGCCCAACTATGAAACAAAGCAAATCACATTGATGCTGTGGTCCATGCGTGAAATTGTCAGAACCTTCAGTCCCTCAAATCTGGCATTCCGAAAGTTAAGCTGCGTAGAAAGAATTATACTTTCTGATATTCCTCTGGTGTCATTCGTCAGGCTGGACAGGATGATGTTGTCCAAGTCTCAGATGCTGAACAAACTGCTTGGTAACTCTCAGCAGTGCCATGACCCATTCTATCATCGCAACATGGTTTGCGGTGAAGTTCCCAGGAGGATTTCAGAGGGACTCGTTGAAATTAGCTGTTACCACCCATGTGGGGACAGGAAAGTAGACAGATTCACTGAGCCACTGGCTGTCGCCAACCTCAGAGGAGACATTAGGGCCTTTGACAAGCAATTCTTATTCCTCTGTCGGACATCCGCAGCAATTTACATCTTCTGTGATGAATCAGAAGCTGATTTCTTTAAGGATCTGACAGGGAAAGATGTAAAAGCGAATGTCATTTTGATTAGCAGTGCACAGGGGAAGACCTTTACACTACAAACGCTGACGTTGAAACCAAGTTTAAAGAAAACTAATGTGAGCCAAAAGAAAAAGACTGAAACAGAGCTGATCAAAGCCCTTCAGGAATCAAGCTAAAATTTGAGATGACACCTGTTATGTCAAGCTTCCTTCGCAGTGTGGTCACATCCGAAGTGCAACGCTCCTTTTTCCTCAAATGGCTGGAGATGGATTTGGACAAGCTGTCCTGGAACCAACTATCAGCTCTGCAGGATCAGTACAAAGAGCTCAGTCAGAAACTTCCCCAACATACAGAAGAAATAGCGGCGATTGACAAGCACATATCTGCTCGCTCTTTACTCCTGGAGCACTTTCTTCGAGAGTGTGGGCAGCTGTATGAATGTGCGAGTTACCTGCCAGATTACAGTGTTCAGAGAAAAATCAGGGAACAACTCCCTGCCCTGTGCGCTCAGATGTTACAGGATGGCTTCCCTCTTGAGCTTGTTGATGGAGATGCAGCAAACATCCCAGTTAAATGGATCACTGAGGTGCTTACTGAGCTACACTACATAATGCAGTCCAACAGTAAGCTCAAGGTCATTACTATCATCGGCGCTGAAAACACAGGAAAATCAACTCTGCTGAACACCATGTTTGGAGTCAGGTTTGCTGTCAGCAAAGGAACATGCACCAGCGGGGCGTCCATCCAACTGATCAGTATTGACACAGAAGTCAAAGAAGAGCTGGGGTGTGACTGCATCATGATCATTGACACTGAGGGACTGAAACCGCATCAGATGGTTCACGATGATCATAGTCACGAACGTGATAAGGAAGTAGCCAGCCTTGCTGTAGCACTAAGTGATGCCACAATTGTCAGCATTTCCAGAGACAACTCAAGTGAGCAAGACATTTTGGAGATGGTGCTGTATGCTTTCACAAGGTTAAAGGATGTGAAATCGAAGCCACTGTGCTATTTCGTTCACACTGACATGAAGCCAGTTGCAAAGAGGCGCAACAGTAAAGATTGGTGGGAGAAGCTCAATGAGATCATCCGGAAAGACAGTAGGATGAAGAAGGCAAAAATCACCAGGGTCTCAGATGTGGTGGAGTTTGATCGAGACACTTGCAGCTGGCACATTCCTTCACTTTGGCATGGAACTCCACCGATGGCTCCTATCAGTGTCGACTATAGTGAGACTGCTCACGCTTTGAAAAAGCGTCTGTTAGGTGACCTCAAAAAGTGCCAGGCAAGGGGTGATCTGATGCAGTTTATCAAGAGGATGGAACACCTCTGGAAGGATCTATAAGAGGTGAAGCTTTATCTGTGCCTATAGCGGAGAGGGGAAGCAGAGGAATTTTGCAGAAGCCTATTTTAATTTAAAAATGTTTCATCTTTCACTGTTTCCCTGTGGTATTACTGTTGGTGCCGCTGTCACAAAGACTAAGATAGTAGCAACATGGTTACAGCCAACAGCCTGGCTAATCCCAATTTGACCTGGAAAGCCTGAACCACCAACATGAATAGACAGAGTAAAACTGGTTGTATTAATAAGTAGGCAGGTTCGCTGCTCGCTGATCTCGTAGAAAGAATGCCGCTTTTGTCTGTCTCGAGACCCGGCAGTAAGATTTTTCTCACAATTAGGCCCTATGTTCCCACATTTCCTTTTTCATAAATTTACCCTAACCCTAACCAATTACTCATTCATTCATTCATTCATTCATTCATTCATTTACTATGAAGTGCTTGACTTTGTTTTACCAGAAAAAAAAGACAGATAGTAATGTAAAAGTGAGACTCATAGGGAACAAATCTATTGTACAGCCATTAAGTATGTACATCAGAATGATAAATTAAAACAAAAACGTTGTCAAAAGGGGTCAACAGAAACGAGTAAATGCTCACTCTTTCACTTTTTTTTTAATTTACAATGCATTTTTTTAAAAAGATCTGACATGTTGAACACTGTACAAATAAAACATTAAACCCGATGATTGCATAAATAAACATGTACTTTGACATTGTTAAGTTCCATCTGAAAAGGAAAACAGAGGTATGGACATACACTTCATGTGTACAGATGTGTGGCAGATGTGTAGTGTTATCAAATCTTTATCAAAAAGTTAGCATCAGCAATGATTTTGTTTGTTTGCTTTGATTATTTTACATTTAAAAAAGCACAGCTGAAGATAGTGCTAAAATGAACTGGTGTGTGTATGGATTTATGTGGTAGTTTGTACAAAAATATGTGTATATAATCTCATTTACTTGCTCTATCATTAGGAAAGGATTCACTTTTGCTGTCTACTCTACAATAATATCACACAGTCACAGTCATAACAGATGTGGCATAACTGACATTATGACAACAAATCCTCATATTTATATTCATACACCTGTCTTCAAATCAGGTCCGGTAAAGTACTGCATATTTAAAGGGTCAAAATCTAAAAGGGCAGGGCAACTGAACCCCCAAACTAGAGTTACAGCTAACCCTTACAGTATTTATATTCAAATTTAAATGTACTTCTAAAGAGACTACCCCCCCCCCCAACCCTCTATAATCTCTTGTTACATGTTAAATACATATAACATTCATACAACAGTAACACATTTAAGGATTTTCTTATATTTGAGACATGATGGAAGTAGCTGAAAACGACACCAAGCAGTCTTTGTACATTGAAAAGAATTACATAAACATTAACAGTGTGCAGTCAGGTATATGGTGTGTTTAGTGCAGTAGGTAGAGAGGTTTGGAGTCAGCGAGACATCATTCGCACGAACTCTGTGGAAAGAAATAATTTGTTATTGTTGGCTCGGGAAAAGGTAATTAGTTCCTACATTGTTTCCTTTGACAACCTCCTTTTCCTTCTTTCCTTAATCTGAACATCCTCCTCCAGCTCAGTTTTCTTGCCAGGAATGGATGCTACATGCATGCCAAAGAAGATTATATCATGCCTGAACTCTGGTTTTTCAAAGTAAATAATTATTTAATACCACAGATAGAAGTCCGGCGCCCATGTTGCAGACACTTTCCCTTCCTTCTTAGCTGTTTTGAGCTAAAGTAGTAATCACTTACCTTCAAAGTCCACCTGTCCGTCCCCATTGAGGTCTACGTCTCTAAGGATCTCGTCAATCTCGCGGTGGTTGAGCTGCTCCCCCATCAGCTTTTTCATGGCTTCCCTCAGCTCCCCAAGGCTGATCTGACCATCACCATCTGAGTCAAACTGGGGGGGGGGTACAATGGATGGGGTAGAGAATAGAAAAGAATAGATAAAATAAAATAAACAATGTAATAGATCTGAAAGTTGCTGAAAGAAGGTAAGCTACTCAGGGTACTCCTAAAATGGAATATAGCCTTTTTTGGCTCGAGTTAATAGATTTTATTGCACACCTCTTTGAAGGCGTCCCTCAGCTCCTTCACCCCAATCATGTCCGCAGTCTCAGCAAGCATCTTTGGACCCATTAGTTCCACAAAGTCCTCAAAGTCCACTCTGCCACCACCTAAAGGGCAAGAAAAAAAGGACACACAGAAGGCCAAAGTGATACTGTATATGCCACTGTTCTGCTAATAGACACTGTAGAAGAGACATTATAAATTTATATAAATTTAATCCATGGTCTAACACACTGTGACATCGAGTAGACCCCACCTCGAGAGATCAAGTTTTCCGACCACTAGCTTATGACGGTTTAGCAACCTCAGAAAACACGGCATGACATCAGTACACTGCAGTATATGCCTCCAACCAAGAAACCAACATCAAAAATCTACTCATAGCCATAAATAATGCTCAGAACAGCACCAAACTTCAGCAACAGTACAAATACGGTCCCAGCACATTGAAAAGAGAACACATCTCACCACTCTCCTGCAGCAGCTAGCTTGTTGTTGGGAAGTCCTGCGAGTCAATTACCTGGACATTGTGTATATATATATATATATATACATTTTGTTCTAAGACTATATGAAATTACAGATGTCCTTTGTGTCTTTCTCTGTACATGTACTGGCGTGTGCATGTGGGACTCACAGATCTGCTGGCTGAGTTCTATCAGTTCCATCTCTGTTGGCATGTACCCCATTGTCCTCATGCACTCGCCGAGATCCTTACAGCTTATGAAGCCATCCTTGTCTTTGTCAAACTCCCTGAAAGCCTCACGCAGCTCTGTAAGAAAAAAACATAATGACCGATTTAGAAATATAGAGACATTGCTGTTCTAAATGTGTACTCTATAGGTCTTATGTTGAAGTCCCATGTTTAGAAATTTAATGGGATTATACCATTTGACAAATGAATCTGATTGGAAAACCTAGAGAGGATTGTTCTTGTGTGTGTTGCTTGAGCCTTTTATCTTTCCCGAATCACATCTATGATTGTGTGCGTGCATGAAGGTAGGGGTCGTACACAGGTTCTTTTTTTTTAGAAATGCTACTAGTGGTAGGAGCCAAAGTTGTCAGACTTGATTCATAAATGGCTTAAAGGGCAACTCTACCATTTTTAGACATCAAAGTGTGTTACAGGTGATTGAGAGTTATGCTGCATACACAAATTGTTCCAGTGGGTACAGAGGGAAGTCTGATGAATGTCCTTGGGTGTCACTTGTGTCAGTCTGAAGACTACAAGTTTGAAAGTTGGAAAATTAGCTTCTACTAGCATAACAAATCCTGTCACCACCTGATCTAAGTACCACATAAGAAAACAGATGTTTTGTCAAGTTGGCTTATGATTGAATTACATCCAATTATTTCAGACCACCTGCATTGTTACCTGTTGTAGCAAAAGCACATTTGAGTATGTTCATTTTGTTCTTGTATACTGTACTGTACTGTACTGTACTGTACTGTACTGTACTGTACTGTACTGTACTGTACAATATCTGGGGGAACTGCACGTTTATGCTTTGGAAATATTGTTCTCGTAATTTCCATGTCAATAAGACCCATTGGAATTGACTTTTTTGAAACAGCAGTTCAATGAAAACCAAGCACTAAGGAAGTGTACATTTTAGTGTTGTTTGTCCTGTTACCATACCTTGCTGTCCTAGATGGCAGTCATGCTTGTGCATGCCATTATAACATCCCTGGTGCATGCAATACTCAGATCAGAGAGCTACCGATCCTACTGAACTTTTGGCCTCAGGTCATGTTGCATTTTGGGTTATTTAGGCACCAAGCAAAGACTAATCCCTGGAATAAAACAGTTGTTTTTTGATGCTGCTGCATTTATTTTGAGCTAAAATTTTTCAAAAACTTTTCTTATTCCAACAGTGTTGTAGAAGTGGCATTTGGACATTGTTATCAGAAAGAAAGAATAATCACCTACCAAAAGTGTTCTTATATCATTAGCAAATATGATTGGCTAATGACACAAACTATTAATTGACTTCAATAAAGCCATTATCATTTACAATATGTGCCTCATTTTAAAGTGGTACCTTGATTTGTTTTGTTCACTGTTTTTAATGTAAATGATCCAATAAGTTCCTTCTTTCATAACCATGAATGTGGAGTGTGAAAGCGTGAGTCAGACCTGAGAAATATCGTTGAACTATGCTTTAAATGTGAGTAATAATCTTTTCCTTTGAATAATAATCCTTCACTTTGATCTTCCATAGTTCAAGTAAGCTGACATTCAGTGGGAAGGCAAAGTCAGGAGGGTCTATTCAAATTCTGCTCTTTACAGTAAAGCACAATTTTTTACAGTCAAACAGAAGGTTTGAGGTTTGAAAGGAAGGCTGTTCAGGGAGAAGACGGTGGAAAGGCTGGGAGGATTTTGGATTAAGTGTTCTAATATCACAGTACCTTCCATTTCTTCTGGCCGTAGATCTCTGTCCTGCGGTGGTGCAGATTGAAGACAGGACAAACATCCAGATCAGTATCACTCCATTGCATGCACACAGTTACAATGGCAAAACATACAGGAAACATTGTAGTACGTCAACAGGTTCCTTCGCTCCTGTGAACCATCTTTTTTTCCTTGTTCCAGCTTCCAATACAGGATTATTATTTTTTTTTTTGATCCGACTGACCCTAATAGCCTTTTTAGTTGATCTGCTATAAAATTTCATGTCCAATCTCATTTTGCTCTCACTGATGGAGAAGCTTTGGAAGTCTGCTGTGCATATGTTCGACAACAGCCATCAGAAATGTATCATCATCTGATATCTCTTTCCATTTCCAAACACGCATAAATAAAGCACAACCATCCGTATGCGCACACGCACAGGAAACAAAGCTGATGAAATGGTTTGTCTGGTGGCCAAATTCTGAAAACTCTGCTTAACATGTACCAAGTAAAAAAGTGAACGAATACAATTAAATTGCAGAAAAGAAGAGTCGAAAAGGAGTCAGTGCCTAAACTGTTTTAGAAAAGAGCTGAAACAGCAAAGCGTTTAGCTACACTCATACACAAAATGTACAGTTACAGTTTGGGTTTAGCATGTGGTGGCATGGGCACAAGGTGACGCCAGGATAAGTTCGGTCTCAGCGTGTTCTGTGAGGCTTTGACATCAGCAGCAGGAATAATACAGACCTGGATTAGAGAGTGCAAAGGGAGAGAACGGTGGGAGGGAGATTACAGCTGTAAATTGTATTACAAATCACGAAGGCTTATCGGTTTTTCATTTCCCTATCTGATGCTGATTTTTTTTTCATCTGTATCTGGATCTGCATCTGCATCTGCACCGTGGTTCGGCCGGGACTTGATTAACAAACATTAACACACCTGCGCAGACTGAACGTACAGCAAAGACACATGAACAAACTGCCGGATGTAGTTCTTGCTCATAGTTGTGACTGTCAGGCTGAAGTGCAATTCAGGCACAGAGGCCTGAAGAGAAGTTTCTCATTCCCATTTTGTTAGGATTTGCATTCCCAAACTACTACCGCAGTAGTACCACAACTACCACCGATCGCTTGTAGAACGACCCAGCATCGACAAAAGCGTTTGATGGAAGAATGTTGCCACCTCTATGTGTTTTAGGAGAGCCTACAATTATGTGCATCAAGTTCACACTATACCATTTGTGTAATGTGCTGCTAAAGTAGTACTCATTCTCTGCCTTTTTTAAGCGCATCATTTTAGAGAACAAAGGGATTATGGGGGATTAATAACCAGTTACGACTATCACTCTCACACTGTCCATCTCGTAGATTTATCTGTGTACTCTGTCGAGGAATCCCATCTCTTTCCTCGATCCATGACTTATGGAAGAAAGTTGTCCTATGAGTTCAGGACTGTGGTGGCTCAGTGAAGATTCTGCTGAGTGACTTGACTGATGTATGAAAGCCTGTACTCTTATTACTCAACAAGAACAAGAGTTTAATACCATAGCATCTCTGTGAGCAGCTCTGTTGGGATGTAAGGATGTAGTACATCTGTAAGGATGACTAAATGCTAATTTACTCATAACTACATGAGGGTATTGCAAATTCTAAGTGATGTATTTTAGGCAATTGGTCGGGTTGTTACTTGAATATATTTCATCTCTCATCCAAGAGGCTTCTTCAATTCTAACTATCTAGAGGGGAGTTACAGGCTTTTAAAACTTTTTTAACAGAGTTTTTAAGTAAACATGTGAACTCTGAGTTTCTAGGTCGTTGGTGACAACAACAAACGTCCAGTTGCCTTCGATATAGCACTTAGATTAACCATTACCTAGATGACTGAGAACCTTCATCAACACCACCTTAATGCTAATGTAAGCATGCTCACGTTACTCACAGTGACTATGTTAAAATGCTGATATTATGAAGCTTGAACATTACAGCTGTAAGCGAGCAACTATAGCCCAGATGTTTACCATGGTCAACATATAAGTGTAGTGTACAAGCATGCCATTGTTGCTACTTCTGTCAGCACTGAAAACAAACTAAAGCCCAAGTTGATGGAAAGGCTAATCATTACAAGACAAATTACAATGACCTGATGATGTTGTGATGGTGTTGGATAAAAAAAATATAGGGATCACCAATCACCAATTCAAAATTTGGCAAGATGATTGGTTGTATATTCACATTTTATATTTATATTTACAGCTAGTTGCTAATTTCATCCGTCTGTAGTTTGGTGGTGGGCAGGCAGTGAATGGCGTGTTGTTACAGCTTGTTGGTTGAAACCAGCTGCAACCGGAAACTCAGTCGATCAAAGGAGTGAGACTGAACCAAAACAGTAAATTGCATACCACTGTTATTATGAAAATAATGATATAGCCACGTTAAAGGAGAGGCGCTACCTGCATTCAGACATATGCATACAAAGAGGCAGATTGTCATTTTTTGCGGTAACTTGTGCTCAAGCTGTGCTCAGCTCCAACAAAACAGCTAAAGTTGTTGTTAGGACCTGCATGAATTGGCAGTAGAACAACACAAATTAAAATTTGCAATAACAATATTATTGCAATATCTATAGAAATTAGAAAGAAGAAATGCTTGCAATCAAATCAGTCTTTAACTATTGATAGTTTACTGTGCGTTAACACTTTTGTCCTGTTAATTACTCAAAATACAAGTTTAGGGCAGTGGAGAGAGTCTGCACACATAATAGTAAAAACAAAGCTGTACAAAAAGAACAATTACCATCACAATCAATCACAAGTGAAAAGTCAACAAGATGAGCTAATAAACAGAGGACGTATAAGGCTGAACATCTTTGCTGGTATATTCAAACGTATGTGTACTGTATATTTAATACAATATAAATATTTCATGTCTATAGCTAATACCATAATATTGCGTAACCTTCATCTTTTAAAGCTATGTGTCAAAGTTGTTTGCAAATAGATGTATATTTTTTTTGGGACTGATTGAGAACATCATAATCTGTATCTGCTCAGCTAAAAGAGTGGTCTGTATCTGTACTTACAATTGGTGGAGCTTAAACTGAAAACAGATGGTGCTAACAACATTTACAGAACAGCCTCAGAAGTGTGCTTCAGATCAATGTGTCCGACCAGAGGAAAAGAAAACTATTTACAGAACAAGACTACCCAATTACAGAATGCTATTTTAGTATGTTGTCCTTAAAAAAGACTGTACAAATTGAAAATATATTTGTTTATTAAACCATATTGATTCATTATGTTTATTTATATATTTAATTCCCTATTTATTTAGTTCAGAATTAATTTCATTGGCATATTCATTTGTTTCATTATTTCAATCATTATTTGTTTATTTATTTCGCAAGCTTATTTATTTGTATATTTATGTATTAAATATTTTAAAAATGTAATTCCATACCTTATATACTAAAACACTCGTCTCAGTCAATATGTACGTATACAGCCTATATGTTGTAACATTAGCATTCATTTGGATTCTTGTCTCTGGCAATGCAATGAATGTCAATCCAACATTCACCCTCTTTTTAGCTTTTTTTTGGTCTCCAACAAGAAGTATGTCTCAGCTCACGGCTACATGTGTCTGTAGGCTATGCTGTTTGTTGCTGTGCAAGTACTGCACAGTGAGCATTTGTCACTCTCCACGACAAGTTAATAAGATTTCCTTCAACGTTTTTGATTGGATTTACTTATATTCATTTGCCAAAAAATGCACTAAGGCCAACTGTCAAGTACTGTACAAGAATATAGATTCTATGTAAATCATTTCATTACATTTCTCCTCTAAACTCAGCCCAAGGTCTTCCAGTCCCTCGGGAGCCTATAGCTCAGTAAAGGACCCGTGATCAGTGACTGTCCTGATGGCTCTTTTCAATTAGTGCTGCTCCCTGCAGCCAGGAAATTACTTTGTTATTGATCTTTGCTGTCCTCTGCTATACATAAAAAATGATCTGAAATAAGATAATATCTCCAAGAGTATAAGAAAGTTAATTCATGAACTTAATGACAATCTGTCATATGACCAGTTACTCTCTCTCACCATAGGACAAACAGTAAGTGGAAAATATTCTATGACTTTCTTCACTAAAAATCTTATGTCCCTTTCAAGGTGTTTTAGCATTATCCCCTTAAACCAATGATGTAACACACATATTTGACCAAAATCATACAGTAAGACTTATGAAATAGGGGGATATGGTGGTGGGGGATGTACAGGAGGTTGACACTCACAGGATGAAATTCTCACTGGTGGAGATGGGAAGGGTGAGATGATGTCACACTGATCTGAGGGATGGCCTTAAACCTCACCTTGGACAGTGGCACGCTATGAGAATTAATGGATGAAGGGATATATGGGTGATTTTGACCTTGATCATTCTGTCCTGTGTGAATGTCATACATACAAGCTGGCTCTGTGCGAAGCCCTGTCTGAGGAAGATACAAGCAGGCCCCACTATGTTGTGCAGCATGTTGCAGTTCTTAACCAGAGCACACAGGGGCTCATCGAAGTCCCGATCGCTCCCTGCTTCGTCCTCGTCGTCCGTGTCCACCTCACCTGCACCACCCAACTCCCCCAGCATGGTGGCAGATAATTGGGCGCTGCTTCGCTCTACAGGTGAGTCCCCCTTAGAGGAGGGGAACCAACCGAATTAGGATAAAACCTCAGAGTGCAATGAAACATGCTTTTTTTCACATGTACATTTCCATTGTGTTATGGCAGTCATGAGTCAAATTTTAAAACTTAAAGTGAAACTCTCGCCAAAATGCAACCTAGGCTTTATTTTTGAATGTATATGAGTTAAACCTACGTGTAAAAGCATAATTACGATGAAAGAGGCACGTTTAAGTTTTACCGTAGTTTCGTTTTCAGGCAAGCTAATTGTCAACGGAGTGCTACTGGCACACTTACGCTAGCATCAAAATCGCTATTTCTAAAACACTAAAAAAACTCGACACAACATGAAACTTTGCTCGTAGTATCACCAGGGTCTCTACACATGAACACCAGCATTGAAAACATTGTTTGTGTACACAGAGTTTGTTAAAAATCTTTTTTTGAAGAACTCACGCTAGCAGTGGCATCTCCGGCACGCCGCCGTCATGGCAGACAAAAAGTGTCGATCCCTGAGTGTGACCAAACAGGAGGAGGTCCACCATTACTCTCCTGCCTGTTCATACTTGGGAGGGTAAACGTAACTATGGTAAATCTTAAAAGTGACTCTTTCATTGTAATTATGCATTTACACGAAGGTTTGACTCATATACATTCACAAATAAAGCCTATGTTGCTTTTTGGTGAGAGTTTCACTTTAAGAAACAAAATTTAGTGACAAACTTTCACAAATGATTACGCTTAAAAATACTCAACAACGCATGATCCTACATATATCAATAATTTAAACTCACTTTCCAAGCTGAAAGCAGTTAAATAAGTCCTTACCTGCTTCCTTTTACTGTTCTTTTTAGAAGCTTTGTTGATGTTTCCCATCGCCCTGCCCCTCTTCTTCCTGTCTTCCCCCCTCCCTTTCCTCTTTGTCGTTCTCGTTTGTCCCAACACTTTTCCCCTGTTTCTCTTTCCCTTTTTTCTCTTTCTCTCCCTGTGTTCTCACTTGTCACAAAAAAGTCCACTCTCAATCCAGTGCAGTCCGCGGGGAAACACCTCTCACACCCGTTGAGGCGAAGGCAAATGTTCCCCACTACTACTGAAAGCAAATGAGGACTCCTCTCAGTGCACATGCTCCAATCCAAGATTCCATTGGTCCAGTGAGCGGCAACATAGGCATATGATCTCGCATTTGATCCTAAACTCCTATAGGTTGTTGGAGGCTGTCATGATGAGCTTTGAAATGTTAAGTGTGATATTATGGCATAGCAGCAGGGTGCGGGAGATTGACGGGGTGTGGTGAGAGCGCTGGGTCAAATCTGGGTTGAGGCAACCTGCTGCTGCCAGACTCTGACTCTGATTGCATGACTCGACCATTTTTTCTCTCTCCCTCTTCTATCCCTCTCTGACTCTGTCTCACACAAACACGTTCTTTTTTCCCCCCGATTTATCTGTCACCCCCTCTATCCACGAGTGATCCCTTGAATTTGGACCAACTTAATCTAATCCACCAAGCCCACCTTTTTTTTTTCTGTCTGCCTCTCAAACATCGTGCTTATGGTCTCAAAATGACTAGTCTGGCAGAACTCTGTGTATTTATTTGTGTGTGTGTGTGTGTGTGTGTGTGTGTGTGCGTGAGAGAGAGAGAGAGAGAGAGAGAAAGAGAGGGAGTCAGAGAGTGAGAGAGAAAGGGGGAGGGGATGGTAGAATTATGGATGGAGAATTGGCTGGCTGTTTAATCCCCGGCATTTCAGATTAGTGGGAAAGGGTTCTGTTGATGGGCCACGGGAGTACAGGCTTGTAGGGGGAGAAATAGAGCAAGAGTATTCAGAGTACTCAGCCTCTTTTCAAATACAAAGAAAGGGAGCAGACAGATGTTCAAGTTCCAGAGAGACAGAAATGTTGGTACACACCACATCACAGTGAAAATGAAAAAAAAGATTGATCTCTGTTGGGTAACAGGCAGAAAGGCTTTTAGAAATACTGCGTCAGAATTTCAAATGACCAAGTGGAACCCCATCTCAACCCCCTTGTAATTTCTAAGAAAAGTCAAAAATTCAAAAGTATCTCCTAAAATATAGTCTCAGACTCAAACTCTACTAAGTCAGCCCAGTCACCATGATATAACGTAGCAGTTAACGTTTCTGCAAACCACAGATACGTCCAAGGTTGAAATTAATGCCAAATGATGCCAATCACATTCACATCGTATGCTTACAGTATGAGCCACCTTTAACATCAGAATGTACAGGGGATGGTGGTGTTATCACAAGATGACAAGGCTGGTAAAGGCAAAACGGTCAAGCTTGTGTTATAATGTGGGATAACTATAGGGACGACCAGGATTTTCTTTTTTTAGGGTGACCAGCCGACCGTTATATATTCATGAATGTCACGTGTTGCTGAGTTTATCTCTGTGCATCTACCGTAGATGACTGTTGGTGCTTTGGTCAAAGTGCCATATCATATCATTATCTGATTGTCACGATTCCTGTTTTTGTGTTGTGTTATGTTTGGATTTTTCATGCCCCATGTGCCTTTAAGTTTTCCCTGTGGTCTGCCCTCTGTCGCCCTCTGTCTGTCAGTGTTTTGTCCTCTGCACTCCTCCCCTTCCTTACCACACCTGGCTTCCTCCCTCCTCTTTCTCCTCACCTGTTCCTCATTGGTAATCAGTGTCTGTGTATTTAGTCTGTGTTTTCCCTTCACTCCTTGTCCGGTCCTTGTATTTGTCCGCCCCGTCTGCTCCTGCTCCTGCTCCTGCTCCTGTTCCTGTTCATGCTCCTGTTCATGTTCATGTTCATGTTCATGTTCATGTTCATGTTCATGTTCATGTTCATGTTCATGTGCCTACCCCTGCCTCTGTCTGTATCTATGTTCCTGTTCATGTTCTCATCATGTCCTTCCAGTCTCCCCATGGTATGTGTTCTTTGGATGTTGATTCTTGCATTTTTGCCTTTTTGATTTGAACTTTGCTTTAGATTTGTACTTTGTCTTGCTATTTTCTTTTGCTACTTTGGCTTTTTGTCCTGGATTATTTTTGTACCTGGCACCCTTGTTTTTTGCATTCAGCTTTAATTTAATAAAGCTTGCCTTTTGTTCCCCTTTATCCTTGCCTCCCGTGTGTAACTGCATTTGGGTCCACCTCCACTTCATCCCCTTAGTTTAGAGTTTTCCCCTTAAACCAAAACCTGAAACTGATATCATAAGTATGAAAAGACATTTCCTGGCAGTAACTGTAGTTATGTGACAAAAGAACATATATAGAATAATAAATATTCATGCCCTATATTGTATATGTATGTTCATACTGAAAACAATGGTCAGATGATTATGAGCCATAATGATTATTAGATCAGATATTAAGCATCTGATTATCAGAATCAGTGTTTTGTTACTGTTTTTATCTGGTTCCTACGGAGCCCCATGACATGATCAAAAAAAAGAAAAAATAATTGTGGTCACAATGTAGCTATAACGTGCACATGAAATACTAATTTGTGGCCACAAAGTAGGTATAATGTTTGCACAAAATACTACTTAATAATATCAATATCATTCCTGGACAGCTAGGTAAGCAAATCGAGTGCACCTTCTCTAGAACATGCAATAGCCTATGTGATGTCCTTAAGGTGAGTTTCTTTTCTTATTCTGTAATAAACTCATAAACGACTGCCTGAATGTGCAATAACATTTAGGCAGTTGACTAGACCAGAATAAGAAAAGTTGCAGTTTCTAGAGAAGGTGCGCTCGATTTGTTTACCCAGCTATCCAGGAATGATATCAATGTTATTCATTAGTATTTTGTGGCCATGAATTAGTATTTCGTGTGCATGTTATAGCTATATTGTGGCCACAAAAAAAAAAAAAAAGATATATATATATATATATATATATATATATATATATATATATATATATATATATATATATATACACACATTTTTTTTTTTTTTTTGACCATGTCATGTCTGGGGCTCCGTAGATTACCAGTAGAAACATAAATAAAATATGCACTACTTGCAGCAACCTGGACAGTGACTAGTCACCAAATTCTGTGAGTAAGAAGTACAATATTTGCTTCTAAAATGTAGTGGAGTAGAAGTATGAAGTGAGGAACAACAACCTCAAAATTGTAAACTTGAGTACATTTTGTCACCTTCAATCTTCTGCATTTTATTTAGGAGAACACGTTTTTGTTTGCTTTCAGTGTTTCTCATATCTTTCCAACAGATTGGTAAAACGTTAAAATAACCATCATTAATAACTGGTATATTTACTGTTAATCAAACTTTAGTTAATAGTTGACAAACAATACAATGTTTTAAAAGACATTTATTAAGAAGTAATTAACTGTAAAGATGTAACTGATGTAGATCAAGCTTCACAATATTGTTAAATAAAGGGTTTATAACGCGTTGTTTGTTAATAGTGAAATACTATTAACTAAAGTGTAGCTGACGGTTCATTTAACATTTATTAATGATAGTTTTTATAAAGTGTTACATCAACATCTTTTTAAATACTGCATCCTCATTTGCTGCGCAGATCTCCCCACATTCCTGCTTTGATTCTGATTCCTTTAGCCTGACTTCATAGCGAGCAGCTCAGCGTGTGAGATGAGACACGAGACAGGCTGCTTACACTTACACTGTAAACATTCCACCGGAAGAGTGCAGCAAAGCTCAGCCTGATGCTCATGAAAAGATGAACCTGTGTAAGCTGTAATACTTATGCACCATCACCAGATGCCAGCCTCGGGCTGTGCTTCATTTTAGTTAAGTAAACCTCTGTGTGTCTTTGGAAAGCAGTACACTAAGCAGAAGGAGAGAGGGGCGGAAAAGCAGGGTGGAGCGGTGACTGGTGCACACTCGCAGAATCTCTACCAGCTCCACAGACATGACCCTCCACCCGAGCCTGCGGTCTGACCTCTCCATGGACTTGAGGGAAATGAAAACCAAAAAAAAAAAATCAACTGGGAATCTATTAAGTAGAGAGGACAGAGAGTGATGAGAAGACTTGCAATAAAGGATTTGAATCAACAGTGTCTCGGTTATATAATAGTATGCGCCTTAGCCCACTGGTCCAGCTGGACAGCCACAAGATTAGCGAATGGAAGCCTCGGTCCTGTAATGGGCTTTTTTCTTCTGAACTGTAGATTTCACAATCATGCACAGAATGATTCAGCTGGGTTTCATTATGTTTCATTTCACTGCTACAACGGCTTAGGGTCATATTAAGTGGATATGTTTTGCACAACTCCAAAGGGTCACACACGTCAAAGTAGAAAAAGCATATGGACATAAAGATGAAAAAGCTGCGTAGCTTTTGTCTCACTCAGTTGAAAAAAAGACAACAACAACAAAAAAAAACAGAAGCGCTAAAAGCTGGCGTCAATCAACAGCCCGGCGCAAACACAAATCTTTACAGCCATTAAACCCCAAACAGAGCAGTTGGGTGACAATTCATGCTCGATCCCTCGACAACAGCAAGCACACCAGATGCCTGAAAGACAGAGATAGAAGACAGGCCAACAGAAAATCCAGTGCCAGGACAGTGTGATGGACGCGTTCCAAAAGTCAGGATTTTGCATGCCATGCTATGTTGACAGCTTCGGTGTGGGTCAGATCAGACATTTTGGTTGAGATGGGCTGTGTCTGTGTGATGACTGCGTACACATGCTTGCACACTGACACACAAACATGGTTATGGCAAATGCTGTAATCAGTGGATATGAGGCAGGATACAGGGTGACCTACAAACTTCAGCTATGCAAGGCATTTTTGCAGCCATCATCACATTGGTACTAGACACTACAGCCTGCATCAACAGTACAAGAGTCATCTAACATGCATCTAAGACAAGGCTGACAGCATAATCCCAGTGCATTGAAGACAGGTAATAACACTCTTATAGGTGGTAATCAAAGCCTCTTTGACGTCAGAGCTTTAACAGAAACGCTCTTCTCCTCATTCAGTCTTCATTCGTATACTCTGTGCCATCCGCGCACATCGATGAAGGCTTCCTGACCCTGACTGTGTGCTGATCTCTCTGGCAGATGAATTTGGATGGTATATATCTGCTGTTCTAGGTAGGAGGATCAAGCAGAGGTGAATTGAGCTGAACCCGGCTGAGTTTAATTTAGCACAGTTGTGTAGCCAAAAGCTCACAGCCCTGATCCACAGTTATTTGAAAACGACACAACAATGCTGTCAACAGGTTACAAAATCACTGAAAAAGACAAGAACGTCAAATCTGAGTATCAGCTTTTTCAAACTCTTGTTTTACATTAATATTCATGACTTTGGACTGCTACTGTAACTATCATCACATCTTCAATGAAAAGCTTGGGTGGCCATCTCTGACGGTAAGACTTGACAAGCATAGCTTTTCTATTTATTTATGGAGTCCTTAATGGCAGCATGCCATCATACATCAAAAACTGCTTTTGCTTTGTTCAAATCACTTTTATTGCTGTAAAAGCGTGTCAAGGTTTTATGTATTTCAATTAACTGTGCCTGTCATACATTGTTTCATTTGTATGTCATTATTTTGTCAAGCACTGGTTTAAAAAGGTGCTACATAAATAAAATGTTACTTGCTTGCTTACATTTTGATTTAAATAAAGGTTGATTGAATTTGTACTGAATGTACATTTAAAAACATATTTGATGAATTCAGGTTTTGGTCCTGCATGTTCAACTAAGTCATTTGTTTTATCATCAGTGGAAAAATGTATGTAATGTTAAGTGAAGCGTGAACAGGGTCACTCTTGGAAACCTGACCATCACGTTTACTTTGGTTCTATGAAGCGTTCCAGCGTCTTACGGTTTTCCTTTTCCAGCCCAACACTTTTGTGATTTACATTTTTCACAACTCTCAATCAATCCTGTGTCCATCTGCAGGAGGCAGCTGTTTTCACTGAAAGAGCTCTCATAAAACCACTGTAAGCTACCTGCCAACTGACAAGGTTAGCAGCTGGTGAACATAATGGGACATTTAGCAGGCTAACTGGACACATTTTTCTCAGGATTTAGTGGAGACCAGAGTAGAGATGAAAGGAGAGTGAATATTGGATGTTTCAACTGTGTTTTTGCCATCAGTAGGCAGCTGTTTTCAGTGAATAAGCTTTGAAAAAAAATCCACCAACCACTCAGCAGCACACAGTAAACGGACAGTGTTAGTGGTTGGTGAACATAATGGAGCACTAGAATGGAACATGGAAAAATATATTTGAAACTGAGTCATTCATAGAAGTTGATTCTGGTTCAACATGCAAAGCACTCAAAACTTAAACCAAATACAAATTCTATTTCAAAGGCTGATGCACTGTTCAACATCAGTTCATCAAATATTCTCTGTGTAAAAACATCAACATTTTGAGAGTGAGATCGGCATCAAAAAAGGATGAAAACAAAAAATAAAGAGTATTACCTCATATATCCTTTTCTGACCTGCACTCTTCAAACTGTGCCAACTACAAAAGGTTGTGTAAGGAAAAAGTGATTTTTTTTTTTTTTATCATTTTACAGACTGCCCCCACATATGGCCGCCCGGATTGTCCCACATTCCCCGCTCTCATTCTCGCCCACTTACCCATTCCCAAAAGGAGGATAATACCTTTTGCACCTGTCCAGATTTTGTTTATGCTTTTTCATGTGACCTAAAAGTTGGAGTTGCTCTGAGGTCCTATGGATTAGAGACTGTCTGCGAATAAAAAAAAAACGGGACGGAAAGTCACAGAGAGCTTGGAGCTGCATGTTTATGAGTATAGGACCAACTGTTGGTGCTGAGAGTGCCCCAGTGGTAATGGTCCATCAACTAATCCACTTTTAAATCTGCCCACTAAAGCTGCTCTTGTTTTTGCAGTTCTAATTGGGCTGTATGTGCTGTCTACAAACACTGATGTTCAACAGTAACTTTGTGCGATGTTTCCCGACAAAGCCTGCTGCTCAAAATAGAATTTCTAAAATAGGGGACTGTTCTCATCAATAGTTATATAACAAAGACTAAGAAAATCTACATGTATGAATCTGTAAAAATTAAGTAATGTGATGAAAAACAAAATATGTGTGTTTAATATGTATTTCTTCATTTTAAGGATGGGAAAACAAAAATAGATTTTGTGCCACAACATCAATTATATGTCAATTATTCAATTAATTAGTTCCTTTTGCAGCAACCATTTGGAACTATCGATGTGACTTCTGGTCCAGAAATCACAGTCCGACTTTGCATTACTGTGTAAAAAAAAAAAAAAAAAAAAAAGGCACTGTTGATTCAAAAGCAATGAAAATGAACAGTTGTGGCATGAAGCTGCATTGGCCAGTAAAATACAGGCAACCTCACAATATTTTGTCATATAAATACAGTAATTCCACTGCTTAGTTCTATAATACTGTCCTGAGTATTATGAACCAGTGTGCAGTGTTTTGGCACATGACAGCATACAAAACCATGGATTTGTCACTCAAACCGGACTTCTTGGATTATATTTCACTACTGCAGGGCCCATTCAAAACATGCTGGTTGGTTGATCTGTGGTACTGCAATTTTTTGACAAAAAGTTAAATCAAACAATACACGACCAGACACTGTGCACTCCTCGTTCCTCTTTATGAACAACACGGCTGCTACGACATAGTGGAACTGATAGAAGAAGACGTGAGTAAAGCTGGGCTCACACTACAGGAGTTTACAGCTGATTTATCCCTGATTCACCCTCCTGATAACTGGCCCTTGAGTGGTAACGATTATCAGCACTTTAATTATCTGGTAATGTGAGGGATTTACAGATTCGGTCGGAAGCCTCCTGAACTGCTCACACACTCATCCAGGCCACCTGATAATGTCAAACATGTTTGATTATTTTGATTCCATAGGTACTTTCTGAGCCAGACCACAGCAACCAATGGGACAAGCGTCTCCAAGCAGCTGATGGTGCTAGACAATAATCATTCTAGCTCTTGAGGCTAATGTTGGCTTGCACCCCATTGTTAACATTAACTTAAAATCTCACCTCAAGTACCCACTGAAGAATAGAAGTTAAACTCATTGACCTCATCATCAGGACTCATATACTTTGCTGCTTTTGTTTTTTGCTCACTGCGGCACCTTACTAAAGCAAACTATTGCACTTCACTAATCTCCATTTTGTTTACGTCTGCTCCCCCATGGGATCACGTAAGAGGGATCACTTGTGAGCCCAGCGTCAGTTGGCAGAGTGTTCGCTGTTTGCGAAATGTATTCATATTGAGATTTCCCCTGACCAAAGAAAACTTTTCCCCATAGAACAGCATATTTGTTGCGATATCCTACTGCTGGCTGGCACGTAAACCTTTTCATTGGTGAAGTTCAGGTGACATATTTATCATTAACAAATGACAACGAATACAAATGCCAGGTTACCACGTGGCCAATTATACAGTATGTCAGGATACTGACTCATACTAACAGCATGTTAATTTCATACATACATACATCAACTTTGTAACTAACTTCCTATGAATATGCTGACTCCTAAGCAATGTGTTGCACTTCTCTGTAAGAAATGCTGCAGAGAAGTTAAATGTCTCTCATCCTTGATAGAAATTCATCCAGTTCCTCAACGTACTAGAAAACCAACTCGTTACAGTGATATATGTTTATACTTTTAGCAGCAACGTTGTGATATTCTCAGTAATTCATTACTGCAGTTATGTCACATTGCCGACCAAAATGAAGCTTTTATTGTTTTTTAAGAACCCATCCACCACAACATGACCATATTAATAAAGGCTCGGTGTGTGTTTAAAATAGCCGAACCTGTAAGCTCTTTGTTAAGCCTCTGTGCGACTGAAATGACACGTATGTCGTCGGCCTAATGATGAAGCCTCATCCTCCGAGTGCACTTTAAATTCTTGAATCACATATGCGAGACTGTTTAATTGTCCTATACAGGTTATTTGGGCATTTTTGAGGTATTACTAGAAGTAGTGTAAGAAATCATTTATCACTCTACGCAGACAGTAATATTGTAACATAATACAATACTTTAAAATGAATGTAATGAGTTATATGTATCATACTGCATTTTGAAAGTAACTTGCCCAACACTGTCCCTCCAGCATTTTCTCTGTATTTTGCAAGATGTCATAAGTGACGCGCGTCTAACTGGATGTCTTGTCCTCTCACTTGTTTAAGCTCTAATCTCCTCTTTATATCGCAATCAATCTCTTCTGGCTTTCTTTATGACATCCAGCCCTCATTCCAGCCCTCCCTCCCCTCACCCTCTCATCAATCATGCCATCTGTTGCTGACTGTATGGATGCCTCATCTGTACAATTACGACCAGGCTACGGGGGGAAAAAGTACAGAGAAAACAAGGCAGAAGGACCGTCATCTATTGTTAGTGGAGCGTTCATTAATGATTATTATTATGATTGTAAATAAATAACCTGTGCCCCCCTTCTACTTTATGGTCTCAACAAGACTGACACACTTTGTCCCAGGCAGAGTATGAATAAGAAATTTTCCATACATTGCTTCTTCAGTTTGGCTGCTTAATTGAGTTTGTATGTTCAACACAAATTCACTTTTAACATGAAAATGACACCATGTCCTATACTTATTTTCTAAAACTGAACGCAGGGTTAATTAAAAAGAGTCTCTTTTGTTTTTGCTGCAACAAATCCACAAACCTGTCCAATAACTGTGCAGCCGCAGGAGCTGTTGCTATCTGCTATAACTACACAACTAAAACCCATAAGTACAGATCGGGTCTACCAGGGTCTGCTGCAGTACACCCATTTAACACATCTGCATGCTTGCACACTCGAACACATAAGCACAAGGGCATAGATAAAGACTGTGTACAATGTGCTGACCTGTCCTCTGAGGGGTCACAGGTCAGGGTGTGAAATCAAACGTGAGAGGCCGGTGACCTGAAGATCCACTGAGCCTGAGGCTGATTATTCCTTTCTTGTGTCTCAATGTGACAGCCCAACTCTCTGACTAGCACTTAACCTACCTCTGTTTCTCTCTCTGACTTGTTGGCTGTCTTTCACTGTTTTATCAGCTTAACACAACACGTTTTCCTCTAACTCTGTGGTGTGTCTTCAACAGGTGATCGTACCATGTGAGAAAAGCACTCAGGGAGAAATCTAATCCCTTGTTCATCTCCTCGCTCTTAACATGATCCCGACTTGAAGTACAAACAAGAAACCTTGCGAATATATTATGCATTAATCAGCTAAGTGCATATATATTCTTCTTAACTAATTACTTTAGAACGTGTTGAAGATGTGCACGGAGTGTAGCCACATCATATTCTTTCCTGCTTTCCTCCATAATGCTTTCCACTCTTTTGTAGCACAAATACAGTCAACATGACGGATGAGTCTGGCTTTACACGAGCATTTCCAGCAGGTGAGAAATCATCTGACATGAAGACTCTGCTGTTTTGCGCAACATGTGTGAAGAGTCTGAACATTGTCTGGAGTTAACGTGAAAATGGCAGCACTCTTGTATTCAGGTGTATCATAAGCTATTTTCCTCACTCGATTTGTAGTTATATGTTTACCAAAAACATTAGAGGGGCACTGTGAAGTTTTCCTCATAAATAGCAAAGGGTCATGGAAACAGACAGCAAGTGGTATTATTGTTGTAACAAAAATCAAATCACGTGCTTACTGTTTTCATCTATGACAGCTACAAACAACTCAGTGTTTTCTTTCATTAAGTCCGTAATGGAGACGAGGAAGCAGATACTAGTTTTCAGGCTGCCAGTCAAACTTTCATACATGCTGCTATCAAATTGCATATGTGAAAGCGAAGCTTACAGAAAAAACAATCTAGATCATGACGGCGTTGTTATTCTGTAGACTTTACATTGTGCAATCAACATATTCGTTATAATGATAAGTTAAGCAAAACAAAAGAATCAAACCTTTCTCAATGTTCTAAGCGAACATTAGCTCTCTGTCATTCTCAGTTTGTGGAGTGGAGAGAGACACTGAGATGAGGCACTTTAGAACGTGCATTAATTCATATCTTCCTTCAAAAAGGAATCCATTGTCCAGAAGCATTAAACAACTCAAACAAATCGTCCACAGGCTTGTATAGGCGGCTGAGAGAAACAGGGAAGTTCTCTGTCATATTACAGTTTGCTCACATACAAATTATAAATACACGTGAATTGCTGCAAATTGTTACACATAGCACCTTTTCACATCCATATGTGCTGGCTTGCAGTCTTGAAGGACTATGTCGTTTTTACAAACAAATGAAGACTTACTCATCCAATCATCTTAGTTCTATATATCTACTAGTGGTCAGCAGCTCCTTAGGGTACCTTTAAATCATGTCGATACCTTGCAATTTTTTTGTTCACGTGCCAAGAAAAGGTTCTCACTCTCTATGTGCTCGCTGCTGTTCCGTCTCACAGCAGCGGCGACCTGCTTCCTTCATTCATACATTCATTGAAGGGCAGTTTGTTTTGCCAAGTTTGATAGATTTTTTCAAGCAGTATCCAAAAGCCAGTGCCATTTTGTACATCTAGACACATTTTATAAATGCCATGTTTAGAAGTGCACTAGCACCAAGACATTCACTGCCCAGGTCAGAATCCTACCTGTCCGAAGACTGAGTCGACGATGGGTCGCAGCTTCCTCCTGTCTCCCTCCTGCAGCCAGAGGTCCTCGGGGTCTCCGACGGGGGAAGACAGACTCAAGGTCTTGGCCTTGGTCTTCGGAGGCCTCTTTATGCTCGCTGAACTCCATCGCCTGAATGACTCAATCTTCTTCTTGATGGAACCCTGGAGGATAGAACGAGGAGGTTGAAACTGGAAAGTTGCTCCACATGTGACAGACAGAAACGTGAATGGAAAGCAAGAGAGAGAGAACTAAGGGAGGGATCACATTTCATTTATCTGTTTGCAAACTTCGAGATTAAATGCACCCAAACTCTGAGAAAGAAAGGACATCAGGTAAGGGCTGGTACACTCATATTTTAGGTTAGGTTTCATTTGTACAAATATCATTTACATTGCACAACCTTTTAACGAACTGGCTCAACAAAGTCCCCACATTTGCAGGATTTGTTTGACGCCTTAGAGAAACTTGTCAGTTTCTTGCATGTGTAGTTTTGCTCTAAAAAGGAACTGCATTAAAATGAGAAAAAAAAAAAAAAAAAGCAACTGTTCAGCTTGAAAGTTGTAAACAAACAGTAAATGGTGTGTCCATGGCAGCCAGGCCTCTGGGTCAACAGCATTTATCATGTTGGAGGAGGAGCACTATGGATTTAGGACACTGCAAACTCATATTTTGGCATGACGTCCACTGACCTTCTTCACTAACTTCCCCTCTGGCACTTCCACGGATGATACGCCCTTCGTGTCGCTCATCTTTGCAGCCCGGCTCACATGCACGCACGGATGTCCTCTTTCTCTCTGTCTCTCTCTCCTCCTGTCACGCTCTTGTCCACTCCTCCTCTCTAACTGTCTCTAGAGCATCTGACACCGACTGGTTCATAATCTGAGGCATATCTCCCACTGTTGTCGCTCCTCCTTCTCTCATCCCTCTCTCTCCCTCTGTCATCCCTCCGCCTGTATCTGCATCCATCACTCACGTTTCTATCCACCTCTTCACTTGGTTTCTCTCTCTGTAGACAATGCGCTCACACGGAGAGGCTCCTTCATTCAGTCACATAAAAACCATCCGGTTTGATATTTTGATGATTAATGTGTATTTTCATGCTCTTGTGTTGGCCTCTGCCATTTAAAACTGTTAGGCTAATTGAAAAATATACAAAACAGAAACAGACATTTCTGTTTTGTATATTTTTCAATTTCTCTATGTCTATGTCTGTCTGATCTCGTCTGATGTAGGCTCAATCCTCTGCACTCCATAGCGCTTCCCATTGTTTAATACGTTTGCCATATCGGCCTGTGCAGTGCGTGTACAGTACAAGCACACTTGGCTGGACTCTCAGCCTCTGCGACTAAACCGTTGCAGCGTTTCCAACAAACGACAACGAAATTCTCCCACGTGACCCCCCCCCTCTGTGACCTCCGGCTTCCTGATGCAGCCTGCATCTGATTCAAGGCAATGGTGCTGGACTTCAAGGCCATCAATGGAACTGCACCCATCTAAGTTCAAACACTGGTCAGACCACATGCCCCAGTGCAAGCACTTCGCTCCACTACGGCAGCTGGTTGGCTAGAACCACAACTCTATCTCTATCCTGGCGCCTCAGTGGTGGAACGAACTCCGGACTAATGTCAGGACAGCAGAATCACTCGGTATCTTCTGCAAAAGACTCAAGACTTCACCGTGACCCCACATAGCATGACTCCCTTCTCTCTTCCTCTCTCTAATGTTACTCTAAAGATGTGCACTCATGGACGGAAATTTGGTACAGATCCACTTAACTTGAATTGGTACTCAGTAGTACCAATGTAATTCAGTTGGTACTGTCATACTTGAGCAGAGAGATTGATGACAGGTTGTTTGTTTCCAGGAATGAAAAGGGTCGGTCATAGTAATTCTTGCGCACCTCAAGGTCCCGGAGGTGCACGCATCCTGGAGTGATGGTAGGCTGAGTGAATGATGTGCTTCCTCCATCACAGTCTGTTGCAGTGGTTTCAGAGGAGCCTGATAGAGTGACAACTGGAGGTGTGGCTAAAATCCACAAATATGATCTTGGGAAAAAGGAAGACAAAGAGCAGAAGGGAAGGGCAAAACAGAGCAAGAACAGACAGGTAGGTACAAAGAATAAAGATTAATAAGAAAGTTGCTTTAAGGTGTGGTCTGTGGTCCCATGTGAAAGTAAAAAGACTCTTTGAAGACTCACGGTTGACTTCTTTTCCTTTACGATACATAATACATTACATTACTCAAACTGCAGTCGTACAAACATTTTTCTTTGGTGACAGCTTCATTATCAAACAGCAAGGGAGCCCCGGGGTAAGTAATACAAACAATTACCACACACAAGTTAATTAATTATTTTGTCCAGCTTTATGTGGTCTCTTATCAGTGTGTGTATAATCTAGAGGGTTATATTATGCAACAGCACAATACATTTACCTCCATTCATAAATCAAAAGTCATGAATGCTAAATGAAATGACTCACAGAAAGTACAACTTGAACCCGAAGCTGGGCGTTAGCTTATGTTTGCCAACTCCAGCAGCATTCAACACCTTAAACATGTCATCCTCACAATACAACATTGTGCACTTTACAATCTGCACACCAATAAAAAAAAAGTCATTAGTACATGCACATTGTTCCAAATTGTAAAATAAAGTTGGTTTAATGTGTAACAGAATTAAACAAAGATAGCATATTGGTTGGATTTTATTAAAGGTTTCTTCTGTGTACAGTATAATATACATACACTTGTTGCTGTATTTGCATTTGCATTGACATTTGCATTATATGATACATGCATATACATTTTTTTGTTAGTAAGGTTTTTTGCCATTGCCATTTTTATCTTCCCTGTGTGTGTAGAAACATGAGTGTGCACTTCAGTGCATGATGTTGAACAGAAAATCGCTGATGTCTGATGCGCTGTAATTTTCTAGTCAGCATCTGTCACCTATAAGTACTGCAGCAGTGCATTAAACCCTTTTAAAGCGATACTCATCGCCTGCCCTTCCATGTGTTCTCTCATTCCTTCTTTCCTTATCTCTCATCCGTACCAACTGTTTCCACAGCACTTTATATAATCTCTCTGGCTCTATCGTTTTCAACATCTTACGTTCTCAGTGTTCTCGCTGTGCTCCTGCTGTCTCATTATCTTTATCCTTATCCGGATGTGTCTGTGTTTTCTGTAGTTGAGCTTCAGTATACCCCTAATCTCTAGATCATTTCATTCATGGCGGTTCAGGGTTAGGGTTAGATAGATGATATAGTTGATGATATATGTTATGATTCAAACCATGAATTATCAAGAGCATTCAGCTGACTCATATACATTTGTTTCGGTTTTTGAAAAAGCAAGACCCTTCCTGTGTCATAGATCGACTTCACTTTCCTCAGTTGGTCCAAAAGATTTCAAAGGTGAATAAGTCACCAGGAGTCCTCAAGGCTGAGTGCAGTAGAACTTTATTTACCGGCAAACAAAGCACAAGATCATACACAGACAAATACAGTGTGAACAAAGTGAACCAATCTGAGGTTCTAAGCATTGAGCATCCTCTTGCAAACCCAAAACACTGGGAATGTCTTCCCGGTCTCATCCAATCCATACTCTTCTTGATTTCTGCTGACACAGGTATTTTTCTCTGGGAACCCCCGTTCTTCCCTCTGCACCTGCTCAGAGCTTGGTGTACATGACTCCAGTATCTTCAGCTACTTGCATAGCTGTAGTAGCTCTTAACCTCACTCTCGTGCTTTTCCTCAATACACACCATTAGCTCTTAGAGACTCTGGCCTTCAGGCTTTTCAACAACCAAGTTCCCCATCTTGATGGATCCCATTATATCTGATCACTCTTTGCACTGCATTTTAAAGAAATAATAAAAGTGTTGTATATTTGGTTATATGATTTTGTTCTTATATTTGTGGTTGCATTTTTACACTTCACATCATCGCTCTACAGTAGCTTTAATCAGTAGATGCACATTTCAATCATCTAGTGTTGAGTAGTATGTTTCAGTATCTCCTTCACACTTGGATATTTAAATTAAAAATTAAAAATACATTTTTCTTCTCACCAGGCCTGGGTTCTCATGCTTTATACCTCTGATTGTGAAACAATTTAGGGAAATGGACACAGAATGTGTATCAGTCTCTGGCAAGCTTTTTCCTTCCTTAATTCTTGGTTCGCATGGCATGAGCTCCACCTTTAAAAAGAATGTCCTTCACTGTTTTCTTCACTGTGTGGAAGAAAGAGAAAGTGATGACTCACAGAGAGCAAACAGATTCTGACGAGAGACTGGAATTTAAATGTCTCTTTCTTATTTTGCAGAGCTCTACAGTAAAAAAAGTCAAACATGGACAGAAATGTTTGCGCTTCACTACACTGAGAGTCTTTGTTTGCGCAATCACTTCAAAGAAAAAAGGCCTTGCTCCACAGCCAAAAAGACATAAAGAGAGAATTAGATGAATACAGAGAGGGCGGGAATGAGAGAGAGTTCCAAAGGGAGGGAGAGAGAGAGGGAGAGACATAATCTGCTGGAAGTGAATGGCTGCAGGGAAAGTGGAGCTTTGTATATCAGTCTGACCCGTTAGGTTTAATCCTGCTCTGTCTGTATATTCTGAATCTTTACTCTCTGATATTCTCTCCAAATTACTACCTCCACGGTAATCCCACGCTGCAGTGGCCTACATTACACCTCAGCCTGTGTGTGTTGGTGTGTGGGTGTGTCATGTTGAATGTAATGGGACAAAACAATTGTGACCAGCAGTGATGAGACAGTCAATCAAAATGGGTATCAGATATGATCAAATCCAATCACTCAGGAGGGTGGCTAGACATCCAGCAATTCAGATTGAAAGTGCTCCTGGATTACAGGACCTGAAAAGCATAATCCTACTTCATCATTTCACGTCTTCCTCCCAATCAGTGCTACACTGCTCTCTGGTGGCCAAGACCTGCACAACATGAATCCCCAATCTTTTGGCTTGAGACCTTGAACAGCTTTTCACCTTTGTAGGGTTTCATTTGATTAAATAATACCCTAATTTGGTGCAGCAGAAACGTATTTCTTTTCTTTATATAAATGTAAACCCCTTGAGAATCCATTTCTCTCACATCTTTGCCATAAGAGGGCAAAAGCTGAACAATTTCAAGGCACAAGAATCAAATAATAACATGGAAATAAATGTCAGGAAAAGTATGAATGAAAACCAAATGAACCAAACCAGACCAATTATTCTGTCTGTGCAAAATACCTTTTAATTCATTATCACTGATACAGACAAACAAAACAATTTTTCATTCATGGCAGTGACTGAATCTGCCAACATCAGGGAGATTACAGTTTTTTTGGATTGCATAAACACTAAAATCAAAAGTCGTACACAATTATAAAAACCTTACACTCAAGGAGCAAAACCCCGGACCAGATTAGCACAACTATAAGCACAATGTCGGCTTCACACTTTTTGCAAATGACTGCACACAGTAAACTGCAAAACACTAAACACACTTGTATACATTAGACACAGATGCATATCATGATGTCACTTCCTTGCAAATTCCAAAGCACTGACTTTCAAATGACCACACTCATTATCTAATTGGTTAAACACAACACTCAGGTGCACCAACACATGATTGCGTAATTGTAGACACACAAATCAGGTTCAAGCACTACAAAAAGGCAGCAGGTGAGTTCACCTGTCTTTTACCACAATGGAACGAGTAAGATGAGGAAGAGTAAGAATGAGAGGAGGAATTCAAAGAGAAGGAGAAGGAGGCGAAGGCAGAGGCCATGCCAGAGGTCAAGGCCGAGGTGGAGGTAGAGAAGAGGAAGAGGACGAGGCAGAGGCAGAGGAAGACCGGAAGCAGGAATACATGCCCTAAGAAGGAGAGGACCAAATTTATCAAATGAAATTCGGGCAACATTAGTTGACCATGTGGTGAACCACAGACTGATGCTGAGGGAGGCTGGACTGAGAGTTCAGCCAAATCTTAGCAGATATACAGTGGCATCTGTGATCAGGACATTTCGACAAGAAAACAGGTAAAAACAAATCTTTCTACTAAAGTTATCAACTGCTTAGTATTTACCATATCAGCACTGTTCATACTGGTTCCTTTGACATCCAATGTATTTCTTTCCACATAGGATTCAGGTTCGAGAGTGACAAGGAGGGAGGGGGCCTATTTTCACACAAGAACAAGAAAGAGCGATCATAAACATGGTTCTGGCCAATGATGCAATAACTCTCAGAGAAATTCATGGCGGTTCTTCCCTCGTTGTCTTGCTAATGA
The DNA here is from genome assembly GCF_904848185.1 of Acanthopagrus latus. Taxonomy (NCBI): domain Eukaryota; kingdom Metazoa; phylum Chordata; class Actinopteri; order Spariformes; family Sparidae; genus Acanthopagrus; species Acanthopagrus latus. The sequence continues at coordinate 26,802,080 of NC_051039.1, read as the reverse complement.
AGATATCGCTTGTGATGACGACGAAATTCTCTGGCCTGATCTAGCTTGGCGAAGAGATAATCTCTAATATTTTCCCTGCTGGATTTTCTTTTCTTTTTTTGTTCCCCCCATATTTTTATAGTATCTTCTTTTTGTTGTTGTTTTTGATTGGGTGTGTATTTTTTTTTTTTTTTTGATGTTATGCACAGTACTGTTGTAGCATGGACATCTTTTGTTGAAATTTTGACTGATTTAGATAAATAAATCACTCTTCAGCATTGGTCTTGTGTTGTATTTGGTAATTTTTAGTATTGCATATTTGCACTTTCTCTGTGTACTTCACTTACATTACTCAAATAACTGAGGAGTAGAATTGCTAAAAGTGTTTTAGGTTAAGTGCAGCAGTGTGTAACTGGTTCAGCCAGAATTTAGTCATATGAAACGTGTGTGTTTTCATGTGGTAACAAAATATCATTTTTATAAAGTAGTGTATAGTTTTTATAATAGTGTTTCATTTTGCAAAGGATGTGAGGTGTTCTGCTAATTGTGTGTATGGTTGTGCTAATTGTGTGTAGTGTTTTGAAAAACCGGGCCCTATATTCAAAATCGTGCTCAAGCAATTGAAAAAAACTGTAATAACCACATTAATACAATTAATACAAGGAAGTGAAAACAACTTCAAATGAATTTTTAATTCATACCTCACAGTAAAATTAATTAAAAAGATACAAAATGAAAAGAAACAAAAAAAGATAACATCTAAAATTTGCATTTCAAAAATATCAAGTGCAAACATTGGTAGTAAGAGAGCGGGAGGAAGTGTGTGTGTGTGTGTGTGTGTGTGTGTGTGTGTGTGTGTGTGTGTGTGTGTGTGTGTGTTGAAGAGCCATGGAAGATGAGAAAGAGTGAGACACTTGACTGATTCTGATTTATGAATGTGGAAACAAAGTAACAAGTTGATAGTTCTGTCTGATATCAGACAAGATCTTGCATCAAGGTGGAGTAAAATTTGTATATCTTCTTGCGAGTTCACCCATTTTTCCCCCCAAACTGAGCGGAGGGCTCGTGCAAGCAAATGAGGCATGGTTGGTTATGCACACTCACCTCTGCCTCTGGGTTGGGTTGTCAGGTACCATGGCACTTATCCAACACAGAAACTGAAAAAGCACCCATTTGATTTGTACCACAATGAAACTGGTCTCCCACTGAGATTAGGATTGTTGGCATGTATGAAAATGCAAATATTGGAGTAGGTTCCCAGAAACAGAGACAGTGCTGGTATACTGTTTTACACCTCCACCATCTTATTTGATTGTAAGTAAGTCAAACTCTCAGGTTTGCTCAAAGTTATTCCTTTTGGAAAAAAACAAGTAAATAGGGGTTTTGATTTTTGGCCTTATTGGCAGGATTATGGACTTTGCAGAGGTTATCTTGCTACTGTGCAATTATCAAGTCAAATTGAACTTCTGACCTGATGGAAAATTAAAGCATTACTGAATTATTGCAATTAATCGAGGGGGTCACCCTCATGGCTATGCCAAATTTCATGGCTAGCCCTAACCTCTCTAACTGATCCAGCAGTTGTCAAGACAGCTCATGTTAAAGCACTGATGTCTACCTCATGGTGGCACTAGAGGACAAGTCAGAGGGTCACAAAGGCCAGTGAGGCTCACCGTCTGCATACCATGAACATTGACCCTAATGCCAATATAAGCAGGCTAACATGCTAATGTGCAAGTTAAAACAAAATGGTCAACCTCATGGTGGTGCTGAAGGAAAAGTCAGTCACCAACATCAGTAAGATTCAGAACCACAAACATCTGTACCGAATTGATACCACCCCTAAAGCCATGGCTAAACATCTTTCACCTCAACAGCACAAAAACATCACGTCTGTCTAACTATGCAACTAATTCTTGCTCCACACTCTTTTTTCGGTGTCGACAGTTCTTATGTGACAGAACAGAGTATCCATTGTAGTGGGCCTATGTGTGCATATATCTGACATGATTAATCAATCAGTCAAATATAACAAAGACAAAAATCGAATAAAATTTAGCACTCAAGTTCCTCCTCAGTTTTTGATTCTTGTCTTGGGACAGGAGTTGAACAGGATAGCTTTTGTGTTTCAAGCCCCAAATCTCGACTGCACCTCCGCTTAATTTGTGCTATTACAGTTCTTCTTGGACTCATCATTAACGCTCTTTCATCTACCAGAACGTCAAACACTGCTCCAAGACTCTGTCGTATTCTCACGCTGAAGTTTGGGCAGCTGAAGACGTACAGAATGGGGTTCAGCACTGAATTCAAGAATGCAAAGGTTGTGGCCATGGGCAGCCCCACCTCCACCTTGTTGAGGAGGTTAAAGTTGTAGTGGGCTGCCACCTCGAGTATGCAGAAGATGTGATAGGGAGCCCAACACAGTGCAAATGCTGCAATCACAAATGTCACCATCTTAGTGAAGCTCTGGGACAGCAGACTTTGGCTGGGCTGATTACAGGTGGTGGGGGAAAGGGAAGGAGTTGACTTGAATACAGATAGACTGGGGGCTCGAGGCTTGAGAGATATGTTTGTGGTTTTTGTGGTTTGAGGGGTATTTGCTGTGCCTGATTCTCCGTCTTTGTTTGACTCAATAAGGGCATTAGGGACGATAGTGTCACTCTGCTTCCTCCTCTTGCTTCTGTTCCACAGGCTTACAGCAATGTGGATGTAGCTCCCGGCAATCACCACCAGGGGGAACAGGAATGCTAGCAGCGACTTGGAAATGGCTGTTGCTGCCTGTCTCACTTCGCAGTCTCTCTTCAGAGAGTCTTGAGAGGACGGATACATGGCGAAATGATGATAGCACAGTTTCCTCCCACCTGCTGTATTCACTGCGCGGAACACGAAGTAAGGTAGTGTATTGATCGCTGCCCACAGCCAACCCAATGCACACACCTTCCATGCTCCTGCCACTGAGCGATGGTTCTGGCTCCACACTGGCTTGGCCACCAGAAGGCAGCGGTCCACTGAAATGGCTGCCAACAGGAAGGCTGACACAAACATGTTCACAAAGAAGATGGAAGCCTGTGCTTTGCAAAGTCCATTGCCAAGGTCCCAGCTGTGTTTGGCTTGCAGGTACATGGTGAAGAGGGGCAGCGTCAGCGTCGTTAGGAAGTCAGACATGGCCAAGTTGAGCACCCAGACGGAGGTCACGGTGCGGCGCTGCAGGCGAAAGCCCACCACCCAGAGGATCAGGGCGTTCTCCATAATCCCCAGACAGGACACCAGACCATGGAAGCAAACCAACATCGTATTGGTTTCTGTGTTGTTGTGGCTGTGGGTCATCATGCTCAGTAGCAGGGGACAGAACTGCTGCCCCCTTGAGGGCTCTGAGGTGTTCGACATCAACTCTCTGAAAGAAAAATGACAGAAAACGGAAAAAAAAAAAAACGATTTAGAGTTAGTGTCAAGAGGTGAAGGTGCACCCATGCTTGCACTTGTTTTAATCCTGAATACTTTATACATCACCTCCTGCAGTATCTGATCTTTTTTTGCTCCTATTTACATAGAGAAACATTTTCCAGAACAGTTTGTTGCAGTGATGGTAATGTTGATGATGATATAACCAGTAGACTTGCCCTTGCCTGCAGATACATAATAAATCGTTACTCTGTTTCCTCATGTAGAATGACTAAAGGAAATGAGTACCATAATCGTCTGGCTTGTTAGTCTTTATTGCTCAATTACAAATCTACTTAATTACAGAGGAAACTGTTATGAGACTCTAACTGCTGGTAACCTGGCAGCCTACTCACCCTGACATCTCTTCATACATATGTGTGTGCGTATATATGCCGATATCATAACAATCCTGTGTTACTGTTCCTTTATTCAGTCATAATATTACTGTTGGTTATCTACCGTTGTGTCGTTACATGCCTTTTAGTCCTTAAACTATCTACAACATACGTGTAGGGGAAAAAAATCATCAAACATGCCTTCTCATGCACGCTTGTGCAATAATTTCCACCAGACAGTCTTGTGGTGATTTCAAGGAGATACACTTTGTCTGATAAATGATGAGGTATTATCATGGCTTTGGTGATTAACACATCAACTCAGGTGTTCTAGTCTCTTGTCATCTGCCACTAAAATGTGTGTTTTCCTTTCAAGCCTGTCAGCATCATAGAATGTTATTTTTAGGCAATATTTTTGCTGGTTATGTAAGGAAGGCCAGCCTCTTTTCTATTGTTTTATGAATGGTATAGATTTATGTATTTTATCATACTCCTCACAACATTTTTCTGTGCCTTTTAAGTGCCGTTTTTTCCCCAACCTTTCAGTCGGCTTTGTGGTATTAAGAGCATTGAAAGGGAGTACTTGTTGTGTGTGTCCTCCTAATTAGGATAGGCTGATATGTGAGTATATGCAGCGTAGTATAAAGTACTCAAACACACTTTTCCCTTCATTCTTCTTTCTCTGGAAAACCTAATGAGAAAAAAGTCTACATCCACATTAAACTCCATCTACTATAATGTACATGTCCATGTTCATAGATGTGATACACAGACACAGTGTGAGTTACCATACTCATATATTGAAGTGAAACTTAAACATTGTTACTTAGAAGCTGATCATGGAAATAGCTAATGACAGAGCCATCTCACTTCCTATTCATCTCTGCAGGGATGCATAATCCTTCATAGTCGGACGGTAACCTCTGTGGAGTCAGTAATCCTGCCAATAATGCCAAAATAAAAAATCAAGACCATTCATTTCAGTGTCAGGCAGGTTGTACAGATCAGGTTTCTTCATATAAATCTATGGGTTCCTTTCACAAATCAGCGTTCTCCTCTGACACAGTTCTGACCACAGTTAGGGGCTTTTCAATAAACAACTCTTTGACAACCACAAGTAGGCAAGTGCTCTCCTGAAAATATGTGGCACTGACAACCCCAGGTGTTTTTTTCCCACCACCTCCAAAAACCAAACCAATGTGTTTGGTTTTTGAAAAAGTTAAACAATATCCCATTGATACACTCGACATGCCAAAGCCTGTTCTTGCAGTCTAACCACATACCAGCAACTATGCATGTAGTTCAAGCAATACAGACAGTGAATGTTTTACAAGCATGTCATTGTCAGGATTGATGTTATCTCTGTATATCAACTTCTTTTCATTGAGATAACCTCTTTCTATCAGTCCTTTTGGCTGAAACCACCAGGACACCAGATTTAACTAAAATGTGAAAGTAATAAAGATAACTTTATTTGCTAAGATGCTTACTTTCTACACCTTTTATGTTTTTGATACAGACCCATCGGCACTCTATCACCCCATGCTAGAATGTTTAACCAAGAATAAAGACAACTGACACGCCAGGCCGCATAGTTGGCAGCGGTTGTGCTACATACTGTTTCTATTGCTGTAAGAGCTGTTAGCTGAGACAACTGTAAAAAATGAAAAATACTGAGAACTTAGCTAAAATTGAAATGCTATGTTCAACTGATTCCCACTGAGGGGAAGCAGAAAGCCACTTTCTGTTGGACTCGGGTACCAGTGCTGTAGAGTGTGACATGAGGACTTGAGGCAGAGGAGGACTTCAGAGCTACTTCAGTTTGTACAAGTTGCAGATATGACTGCTTACAGTGACTTGTTAGCACAAGCTAGATGTATGTCTACTTTTTAATACTGAATAATTAACAAATGATATTAAACAGCACAAACTGAACAACGAAGTCAAGATGACCTTTTAAAGAATGAAATGTAGAATCACAAAGATCTGATGTCATAGATTTGCAACTCATGTTGATGTTGTTCCTGGAACATCATATGTAATCTCAATCCAGGACTAACATGGCAACCAATATATCCTCATGCCTAAATGACTGAATGGGTCCATTGTCCATTGTGACCATTGTAGTTTAGCAGTAACTTACGAACCAGACATGTTTTTGAAAGATGATGTCACTAAGATACAACATTACCAAAGAATGACTGGTCAGTTTCAGTGATGGATGTGAAGCAACAGTACTGATGATGCTCCAGGAACAACACCAACACAGCAGTATCAGATTGTGCCACATGTCAGATTCTGTGACCTGATTAATCTATTGAGACCTTCCGGTCCCCTCTTCCAGTGTTCTTCTCTGTTACTAATGCTCAGTTATTTTAGGTGACACAGTGGTATTAAACAGTATAGTTCAATTGCTCAGTAAAGTTTTGGATATATGAAAAATATATCTAAAATCAGCAGACATGTGGAACACCTAATTATCACTTCATATTTTAGATTAAATGTGGACTGTTCAAAGGCTGCCATAGTATTTTGGCATACAGCCATTCAAACATGCTTAGTCACATCCCCCTGTCCTGACTGCCTGGATGAGGTAAACACAGCACCATGTCTGCACAGGTACACAGACATGAACAAATCTACCCATGACGTGACTCCTTTCCCCCTAAAGTGTAAAATGCTTAGATGATCTCAAATGTGGGGATGTTTTGGCATCAGTTCAGTTTTGACATCTTACTGTGACAGCTGCCCTCAAGATAAAAAATTGAGAACTTGACTAACCACAATAAGAGTAACGAGTGATCTTAGAAAGGCTGAACATATAGTACAGAGTGAGAGTGAGCCAAACAGCAAACTGCAGATTATTATTCATACTTCTTTTGTGTGATCACATTTCAGTGAAGACAAGGTTGTGTATTATTTTTCAGCATGCTGACTTTCCTGCCTGGCGAGCCATCAGCTGCTTTGCTGTATAGTTGCTTTTGACATTTAGTATCAGTTTTATTGGGGACACCACGCTAATATTTAGTTTACCATAATTTGATATCAATCAAGGGAACAAAATATTTGAAACAACCCATCAGTAGCAAGCAATACAATTCAAAAGGACCATGAAGATTAATGAACACCTCTCTAAAACAGTCATGAAGGTAGGATTTATTGCAGGGCTCTTTTATTAGACTGCATTTTGTGGCAGTTGTATCCGGTAATAAACTGGGAACTATCTCTATTCACACAGGACAATTACCAAGGACATCTCTAGTATTTTAAAAACTGCAGCAGTTAACTGTGATCTTAATCCCATGCAAATCTGTTCTGTCTGTAATTTTAGAAGATTCCATCGCAAATACACAACCAAACTTTATCAAACACAGAAGCCACGTGGTGATTTTAGTCCCATGGGAATCAACATCTCTGTGATTTTGGGTTGTAGTTTTTGTTTAACATCTGCTTTCTGTTGCCTCACAACAGTCGCCTTTGCAGTCGTGAAATTTGGATTGTGGCTCATAACATGTTGCACAACCATCCACAGCTGTGCTGTGAGATCAGTTATATTGGCGATAAAAATGAGCGATGACAGACAGGGTTAGCAGCAATGGAAGGCTGTTATAGTCAAGTACAGCCACAGAACATCCATTACTTGGTTTAAATGAGCTGCAAATATGTATTTATGCTTGTAGCACATGCAGTGTGAGCAATTCAACTATTGTATATCTATTTATTTATGTATGACTACAAAATATATAGACCTCACTTATATGTGCTAATGCTCCGAAGAAAAGTGATGTGATACTGTGATATTGTATTGTTGTTGTAAAATTCCTAATATTAAATACCACATAATCTGGTAGTGCATGATCTGTGCAGATAAGAGACAGTATCTTAGTATCTTACATGAGAATCTCTTCTTTCTACATTAACAAAAAAACACACACATATGGAACTGTTCATATTATGTTGTTGTGTTGTAGCGCTGTATGATGAAATACATCACTCACTCAGAATGCACGATATGAAACTGAACTGTCATTCAAATACATTAGAAAAAAAACATGCACTGTAGGAAGATAGGTCAGCATGTGAAAAAACAGGTCTGCAGTAACAACAACCACAACAACAACAAGCCCAATTAACAACAATAAAAACTGCATAAGGATGAGAGAGCACACCAATATAAAGTATAATAACATTTTGGACACATCTGGAACTGCTTAATAAAAGTCATGAGAAGATCAAAACAATGAAAAGTCTCCTTGTTGATGTGATCGCAGCTAAACAGTCATCATAGTGCTGTGAACTGTGAATTCATTGAGAAGTATTTCTAACACTCACCTTGACATTGGGATACTCTCACAGCTGAGGAAGTTGCAATGAAGTGGTGTCCTCCTCTTTGTCTTCTTGTCACATACACTCATCCCCTCTGTTCTTTCACTATCTACACCTCTTTTGGACATGCCCACTGCTCCGCCCCCGAACCCACCTATACAGAAATATGAACTGACATACCTCCTCTTTCTCCGCTTGTATGCTCATAAGATTTGTGATTTGTGAGGGAGTGTGTGATAGAGGATGATAATTCGAATGAAACTTAAAAACGGACATGTGTGTGCAGGGTGAGAGCATGACGAAATAGCATATGAGAAAGAGAGTAAACAGAAATGAACAGAAAAAGGAGTTAAGTGTGATGTGTGTGATGTATCATCATCTGTCCTACGTAACTGAGCATCATGCCAGGGCCGGACTTGTGTGAACTAGTTCCTCTGATACCTCACTCCGTGCTGGAGTTTATGTGACCATAAACTGCATCAACACAAAGTATAAATCAACACTTTATTCAGGCAATACCACTCTGCTTTCAACTACAACAGCAAGTCAAGTCAATGTGTACTTAAAAAGCCCCAACATCACAAACCACAATCTGTACTGCACAAAATATTCACATCATTTTTTGGGGCAGCTATTATGTGTACTCAGAGATCGAAGATGTTGAGCGTTACCAAACCTCACTGCTAATTTCTTTATGTACAAATAATACCTCTGTCTTTCCATGGAATTAAAGAAATTTGTATTGTAAAAAACAACATAGCCTACATAGAAACCAGTACACCATAAAGCTGAAATAGACCATTTAATGAGATATCCAGTCCCCACATGGATAAAGGCAGATGTAAAAAATCTCTAATGCATGTCTGACTGTTTTGGCAGGGAAAAGAAGTGTAAGTGCCACATTAAAGCTAAAACTACACCTACTCCCTCTCCCTCATTCAAATTCCAAAGGTTAGAATTTGCAAATATTACTGTATTCATCCAAATTAAAAGTCCATTGTCAGTGTCTGTGCCCTGAAGGCTTTAGGTTTCATACCATGGAACCATGACTAGTTATGCCATGGAAATATGACACATACAAACACCCCACTCATACTGAGACAAACTGGACTTTTAATATGCTTTCAGCTGCAGTGAATAAGCAGAGCTGCACACATGTTTAAAATGACTGATGACACGATTTAAATTCAATTTTATGTCTATTAGTTTATCTCCATTTGTTAACATCAGCTAGCTCCTGGGGTCCGAAAAACACAATCACACATTCTAACATAATACAGTATACATTAAATACAATCAAGTAACATATCACTTTTAAAGATCCATCATCAAATAATCAAACATAATCATCAAATTATACATTTTAAAACTTTTCTTTTTTTGAGACACTCAAACTCAAAATTCTGTTGCTTTGTTGCTTTGATGACTATATTGTGAAACAGGGCCTATGCAAAGTACAACACATCACTTCAAACAAACTGGTCATTTTAAAATGCATGGTAAATGTCAGAGTTTAAAAATTACCCACGCATCAAGTGTTTCCTTCACAGTCATTCAGGGGTGGTGGACCATCACTGTAAAAAACATTTTCCTGAGGGTCATACTGACTTACAAAATGTAAGCAAATGGCCACAAATTTCAAAACATTAACCACCTCGTGCTTAATTATGTTAAAATAATTCTGAGTACCAAAGACAGAGCAGACCTTCATATCTAAGAATACACCTTTTCCCAATCAGCTCTTTCCAAATGGATATCATTTTCTGGATTCCCTCCACTGGCTGGCTGTGGCACAGCAGTTGCTCTCTTCTGGTCAAAACTGAAACACTGGGTGTTGAAGCACTCGCAGTTAAACTGCTTCCGTATTGTGCACATACAGCTTGGATCATGAGATAGCAGTTCTCATGGAGCCAGAGTAAGGACCTGGTGAATTCTCATGGAGCCAGAGTAAGGACCTGCTGAATTCTCATGGTGCCAGGAACTGCTGGTATCAGCTTTGGCATGTTCTCCATTGCTTCCTCAACATCTTGGCTTTTCACAGAACAGTTTCACTGTTGTGTTTATCTCAGTCAAGGCCTTGTACAACTCTGCTGCATCTGGGATGTCACGGCCCTTTGCCACCATCATATCAGCTGCTCTTTTTAAGCCCCCCCCGCACCATCTGGTGCTCCTTTCCTGTGACTAGCCTCGGAAAATTTCCAAGAACCCGCCTTGAATCCTCCTCTGACGTCGCCTCGTTGTTTGTACTCAGTACAGGGGCCATCACTTAAAAAGTGCAGCACAGACACTTGTGGATGTTGGGCCTGAAGGTAATCCAGCACAGGATGTAGGTGTTGCCATATTGCTGGAGGGCCTTTGTGTCTACTTGGGGAAATGGTGTTGAAGCACACAGGCTCTGGGTGTCTGCCAACATACAGCACACCAGTATGAAGTGTGGCCTGCTGATGTGAAGCCCCAAAGTGGACCGCCTGAACTTGGGAGCTGTATTTACAGCTGTAATTTTCGGAAAAGTCAACATGTATCAAAGCTCTTTTTCAGAAGGCATATTGCTGCTTAATGTTAAAGTGATGCTGTTTAAATCGCTTTATGTAGCTGTTGAAGAGCTCCATGAGGTCCTCTTCTGTGCCCTCCACAGATTTCTTATACGTCTCCCTCTTTCTTTTTATCCATCTCCTTCTTTTCTGTTACCCACTGTATAAAAGATACATTTGCAGTACTGTTATAAGCACTTGAGATGGGGACACTCTCCATACATACAGCTTTTGTTGGATGAGTTGCAGCACACCATCTCTACCATCTGCTCCAGATTGGCAGTCTCAGTAAGTTTCAGCTGACTGAGCTTCACAGCTGCACAGCTCAGATTTTCATGCAATTTACACATGCATGTGCAATTTACACATGCATGTGTCTGAGATTGTTGGCAGCCCAAAAAGGGGGAAGATGACAGAAAAGGGAATATGATATTGTTTGTTCTGGATTTTCTGCTAAAAAGCCTCTATGAATATTTTGCAGTGTATCTGCCAGGAACTTCTTCTGCATTCTGACCTTGTTCACTGTGAGTGTTTGTTTGGTTCCTGTGGTGATCCTACTGACATCATCTCTTAGATAGAATGCCTTTACTCTTTTTTTGAAGTCATCAGTGAACCTGTTGGTCTTATTTCTTTCAAAATGAAAACTCTCATTCTGTTTGAAATGCTCATTTGAAAATCCAAGAGATTCACTGGCAAATTTTTGCAACCTGTATTTTTTTTTTTACTATCCTCCCTGTTGTAACTTTTGCAATCAGCTGTCTTTCCCTATCCTTGGTGGCATGTTTGTAATTATTACTGATGTCTTGAATAAAATCCATCCATCCGCCGCTTAATCCTCTGCAGGGTCGCGGGGGGGGCTGGAGCCTATCCCAGCTAACTTAGGGCGAAGGCAGGGGACACCCTGGACAGGTCGCCAGTCTATCGCAGGGCTACACATAGAGACGAACAACCAGGCACACTCTCATTCATTCATTTAGAATAATCAATTAACCTCAGTATGTTTTTGGACTGTGGGAGGAAGCCGGAGTACCCGGTGAAAACCCACGCTTGCACAGGGAGAACATACAAACTCCACACAGAAAGATCCCAGGCGTCCCAACCGGGACGCGAACCAGCGATCTTCTAGCTGTGAGGCAGCAGTGCTAGCCACTGGGCCACTGTGCTGCCCTTGAATAAAATCAAATTGTGTAATTCTGTCATTTTCTAACACTGTTAACTGCCAATTTCCCTAATCTTGAAGATCCTGGCTGCTGAGACTGCTCTGTGATCTCCCTGATCTGGACTGTGTGAAGGAGTGCATATGTTCTTGAGCACTACTCTCCTCTCCTTGCTCCTTTTGTAAGCTGCTCTCCACATTTTTTGTTTCTGCCGCTGCCACATTCTTTCTCCATCTCTCACTTTCACTCTGCAGGTATTTCTCCCTTCTTTCAGGATCACTTTTAAGGTGTGCCCGATACTTCCTCTGCCTTTCTGCTGCTGTTGTTGGTGCCATCTTACTCACAGCTTAAACATGGAACATAGATTACATTCAACATACATGTGGTTAAAGAATGTTTATCACATAAAATGATAATTCATTTAAATAATTGGATAACTTAACAACCAACGTCTTAAAATCACAACCCCATCACAACCCCGTTACAGTCAAACATGTAACATGGTTGAGTGTGACGGGGTTGTGATTTTTGCACAAAATGGCCGCCACTGTACATAGCGAATACCAGAGACAGAGCACATGGCATGCATGAGATTCAGAATTAGCATGTATTCTTGAAATAAAAAAAACCTTTTTTCATAGGTAATAGTTTTCTGTCTTTTTTTCATGTGACGGTGTTGAGTCACTGAGTTTGACGACCACAATATCATAAGATAAATGACCAAAATCAAGTAAAAGAAGGGAGCCACTGGCCTGTCTTTGGTGTCCGGTTGTCCAAAAGACTTGAGGGATGCCACTTCCTGGTGTACGTGCTCATATGGATCATACCATTGTTTTTATGGGGGGAGAATCATTTGTGTAATGGGGTAGAGGGGTTACTCAGGTACAGATCTAGATAATGTGAATTTAATTAATACTTATCAATTAATTTTGAAAAAAAAAATATCACCAACAAATAAGCACAGATAGAGGTTTAGGTTTAGATCAAAATGTATGAACTTTTTTTAAAATAGTTTTATTTGGTATATTCTAAGTATACTTTCATTGAAGGCCATGAGGGACATGAGAAAATAGGTGGTGTCAACAAAAAAACAATACAATTTCTCATATAAATATACAATTGTATTAATATGTTTACACTGTATTAGAGGAGACATTTCAATGTATATGTAAAGTTGTTAAAATATAGATTTTTGTGACCCAGTAGATAAAATACACCTAAAGAGGAGACAGGGACTCAAAATGCTCCATTTTCATGGAATGACTCAATGAATGAATCAGAATCAGAATCAGAAAAAGCTTTATTGCCAAGTACGATGTTACACATACGAGGAATTTGTTGTGGTGATATTGGTGCATGCAAATAACTATTAAGTGAAAATATAACAAATTAACAATATAAACTATTTAAAGAGTAGAAAATATAACAAATTAACAATATAAACTATTTTAAAAAGTAGAAAATATAACTATACAATATAAATATATATACACAATCTGTTTTTTGGGTAAAAAGAGCAGACCAGCTGGCAGTGAACAATTACAAGAATGATGTGCAAATGAAAATGTGCAAATGAACAGGATGTTCAAGGTGAGCATTAATGTAACGCATAAAGTTATGGTACTGTCAGTGTGACAGTAGAGTCAGTGGTAGAGGTGGAGTGTGAGGAGTGTCAGGGGGGATTCAGGCCTTGTTGATAAGGCTGACAGCAGACGGGAAGAAACTGTTCTTGTGGCGTGAGGTTCTGGTCCTGATGGACCGCAGCCTCCTGCCAGAGGGGAGTGTCTCAAAGAGTTTGTGACCAGGATGGGAGGGATCAGCAACAATCTTTCCTGCACGCCTCAGGGTCCTGGAGGTGTACAGGTCCTGAAGAGATGGGAGGTTGCAGCCAATCACCTTCTCTGCTGACTGAATGACACGCTGCAGCCTGCCCTTGTCCTTGGTGGTGGCAGCAGCGTACCAGATGGTGATGGAGGAGGTGAGGATGGACTCAATGATGGCTGTGTAGAAGTGCACCATCATTGTCTTCGGCAGACTGAATTTCTGCAGCTGCCGCAGGAAGTACATCCTCTGCTGTGCTTTCTTGGTGAGGGAGCTAATGTTCAGCTCCCACTTGAGGTCCTGGGAGATGATTGTTCCCAGGAAGCGGAAAGACTCCACAGTGTCAATAGTGGAGTCACAGAGGGTGATGGGGGCAGGTGAGGCTGAGTTCTTCCTGTAGTCCACAACCATCTCCACTGTCTTTAGAGCATTGAGCTCTAGGCTGTTCTGGTTGCACCAGGTCACCAGGTGGTCAACCTCCCACCTGTAGGCAGACTCGTCACCATCAGAGATGAGTCCGATGAGGGTGGTGTCGTCCGCAAACTTCAGGAGCTTGACGGACTGGTGACTGGAGGTGCAGCTGTTGGTGTACAGGGAGAAGAGCAGAGGAGAAAGAACACAGCCCTGGGGGGATCCGGTACTGATAGTCTGTGCATCGGAGATGTGTTTTCCCAGCTTTACACACTGTTTCCTGTCTGACAGGAAGTCAGTAATCCACCTGCAGGTGGAGTCAGGCACGTTCAGCTGGGAGAGCTTCTCCTGTAGCAGAGCTGGGATGATGGTGTTGAAAGCAGAGCTGAAATCCACAAACAGGATCCTGGCATAGGTTCCTGTAGAGTCCAGGTGCTGGAGGATATAGTGGAGGGCCAGGTTGACAGCATCGTCTACAGACCTGTTGGCTCTGTAGGCAAACTGCAGGGGGTCCAGGAGAGGGTCGGTGATGTCCTTGAGGTGAGAGAGCACAAGGCGCTCAAAGGACTTCATGACCACAGAGGTCAGGGCGACGGGTCTGAAGTCGTTAAGTCCGGTGGTCCTTGGCTTCTTGGGGACAGGGATGATGGTTGAGGTCTTGAAGCAGGCTGGCCCGTGACAGGGCCAGTGAGGTGTTAAAAATGTCTGTGAACACTGGGGACAGCTGATCAGCACAGTGCTTCAGGGAGGATGGGGAGACCGAATCCGGTCCAGCAGCTTTCCGGGGGTTCTGTCTCTTGAAGAGTTTGTTGACGTCCCTCTCATGGATGGAAAGAGTCGTCACTGAGGAGGGTGGGGAGGGGGGGCCCATTAAGGTGGGAGGGGGGGCCCATTAAGGTGGGCATTGGTGGAGGTGACTGGAGTTGGAGCTGGAGCTGTTGGGAGGTGTCGTGGGGGATGGTGTCAGGACTGTCCCTTTGTCTTTCAAAGCGGCAGTAGAACTCGTTCAGGTCGTTGGCTAGGCGTCGGTCGTTAATGGAATGGGGGGCTTTAGGCTTGTAGTTGGTGATCTGCCTGAGCCCTTTCCAGACAGACGCAGAGTCGTTAGCTGAGAACTGGTGTTGGAGCTTCTCAGAGTACTGTCGTTTAGCCTCTTTCACCGCCTTGCTAAACTTGTACTTCGCCTCTTTGAATCTGTCTTTGTTCCCACTCCTGAAGGCCTCTTCCTTTGCAAGCCTTGGCTGTCTGAGTTTGGCTGTGAACCAGGGTTTGTCATTGTTGTAACTCACCCTGGTCCGTGTTGGAACACAGCAGTCTTCACAGAAGCTGATGTATGACGTCACAGCCTCTGTGTACTCATCCAGACTGTTGGTAACAGTCCTGAACACATCCCAGTCAGTAGAGTCCAAACACGCCTGGAGATCCTCCACAGCTTCACTGGTCCACGTCTTTGAAGTCCTCACTACAGGTTTGCAGAGCTTTAGTTTCTGCCTGTAGGCAGGAATCAGGTGGAGCATGACGTGGTCAGAGTGACCCAGTGCAGCACGGGGGACGGCGTGATAAGCATCCCTGACTGTGGTGTAACAGTGATCCAGAATTTTCCCCTCTCTGGTCGGGCATTTAACAAACTGTCTGTATTTAGGGAGATCGTGGGTGAGGTTACCTTTGTTAAAGTCTCCAGAGACAACAACCAAAGAGTCCGGGTTGGTCCGCTCCACACACAGTATCTGGTCGGCGAGCATGCGCTGTGCGTCCTGCACGTTGGCCTGCGGCGGGATGTAAACACCGACCAGAATGAATGAAGCGAACTCACGGGGTGAATAAAACGGCTTGCAGTTAATGATAAAAGATTCCAGGTCAGGAGAACAGTGCTGCTGGATCACTGTTATGTTGTTGCACCAGCCACCGTTGATGTAAAAACAGATTCCTCCGCCTTTAGTTTTGCCGGAAAGTGCCGTGTCTCTGTCCGCGCGGTAGAGATTGAAGCCTGCCAGCTGCAGCGCAGAGTCCGGAATTAGTCCGCACAGCCACGTCTCCGTGAAGCACAAAACCGCAGATGAATGAAAGTCCCTGTTTTTGCCCAACAGCAGTTGCAGTTCCTCCATTTTGTTGGGCAGTGATCGCACGTTAGAGAGAAATATTCCCGGTAACGCTGTGCGTAGTCCGCGCTGGCGAAGACGCACGAGTGCACCGGCCCGTTTCCCTCTCCTCCGGCGTTTTGCTGCGTGAGCAAAGGTGAGCGCACCTTTGACCAGAATGTCCAAAATTTCCAGAGTTGGGAGGAGAAAACTGGGAAAAAGATCCTCTGGGGTTGTTGCCCTGATGTTCATGAGCTCTTCTCTGGTGAAAGAGCTCCGGGTACTGTCGCAAAAAACAGAGTTTACGCACAAAATAAAACAAAACAATGCGCACCAACACACCGAGGCAGCCATCCGCGGCGCCATCTTGGAACAAGAATAGATCAGGCTAATATGAACTAATCGTGAACAAATGCATGGTCTTATACTTAATCGTAGTTGCTGTTGAAATACGCAGCACAAAGGACAGGTGTTTATCAGTCAGTCGTGATCTGTAACATGGCTTGTTTAAGTTTACTCATATCTCCATCTTGACAACTGCTATTGTAACTTGTCAGGTAAGGTGAATGACCTAGAGACAACTTGGGGTCTCTTGTCCAACAGAAATGTAGATAGCGCCCTCTGTTGGAATCAAACAAAATAGCAATGCAGATTAATTGTAGTCAATTGCTACAAGATTAAGAAACATGCTGCCTCTAATTGTTTTATTTTTTTTGTATTGGTCCAATGGAACTGGCGCCCAGACCATATTTTCTCCATGTGATCAATATCTATGAAACTGTAAGACCCATATTCTATAATACAAATCACAAACAAGCAAAAAGACATACAGCATTGAAGTGTCCCTTTAATCATAATCAAATGACCAAATATAAACAACAATACTGCTGCAACCAATTATAGCACTATAACCAAAACTAAGACAGGGACTTGTATCAAAATTGACTCACTGCCACCCCCACTACGAAACAGTTAGAGAGGAAACACTGTAAGTTCATCACATGTTTTACATGTGAAATCTCAATTTGCATGGTAACCATTAGATAAATGTTGTTTGTAGATTTAATCTCTGTCCAAACCTCAATGTGTTATATATGTCATATATGTCTTCTCTCACTTGCTGGGTGTCTGGCTGTACTTGAATACATCATTTTTTATAAGATATACAATGAACTGAGAGTGCTTGAGTTCTTAAATATGGAAGCCAAACTGGCCGTTTAACAGCAATCAAAGATGATACAATCAGACATAACAAAACAATAAAGAAATTAATCAATTAAAAGTAGAGGGTGTTTTTACAAGCGTGGAGGGGACAAAGATGTAGTTTACTCAATCTCTTCTGGCAGGCCATTCCAGAGTGACAGGATCCTGGTCAAAATCCTGGTTTCTCCTGGTTTTTAGTCTGGATCATGGAGTATATAAGGGTAACCCACCGAAGGATCTCAGGCTACACTTAATCCCTCATAAGGGATTAAACAGTCATTGATCATCATAGATTCTAAAATCTAAAACAGTTCTAACAGTGTGGCAGCAGCATTTTGAATTAGCTGAAATATGGAAAGGCTGTATAGCAGAAGCGAGTAGTAGAATAGACCGGAAGTGATGAAAGCATAATCCACATTGGCTTCTTGGCAGACAGAGATTAGAGAAACAGAGATTCTGTGTAGCTGGTAAAAACAAGACTGGGCAGCTATTTTAACATGCTGATTGAAATTGAGATTACTTTTCAAAAGATGTAGACACCACCATGTTGTCAGCTTCAGGTGATAGAGGCAGGGATTGCGCAATCCGTAGCAACTGATTACATTGAAAAGTGTAGAGAATACGTAAATCTCAGTTAATAACAAAAATAACCTTCCAGTGGGGGCAGTTCCCCTACATAATGAGAAGTCTTTTGGTTGTAGCCTATTGCATATTAACACATCTACTTGTTAGCCACATGGCTAACGCGAACGTTTAATATTTAATACTTTAAAATGAAATTAAAAATCATACCCAGTCCACGTGTATCTATGTGGATAAATAAAACACATTTTAAACCAGAAAACAGCTCCCTTACCGACAGAATTAATAAAAAAGTGAAGTCAGCCGTAACCATGTAACCACTACACCATGCTGTTTGAGCCATTAGCCTCCAGTCCTCTACCTCCACCTGAACTTTCCCAAGCAGTGAAATCTTGTTACACACAGTCGGGTCATTTCGAGGATAAACTAATGAAACATTGTCATATTATTTTATTATTCTTCTGAATTTCAGTAAAGTGAGCATGCTCCACAGGAAGTGACGTGAATTGCAACAGCATTCACAACCCCTTTTAATTGTTCACACCAAGGGGAAATCCTTTCATTTTATCACACTCTACTTGTTTACGACTGATAATGACAAAAAAGGAATCTAAAGTTTTTGTAGTAAATATTTTCCAATTTAATCAACCTGTAGATCTTACCATTGTTCTAAATGACGTATAGATTAGCTTTTTTGTATGTGCTATACATATTAATATTTGAATTGCTTTTTGTTCTTTTGTTTTACACCATATGCACATAATCTTTGACAAAACATAGAGAGTTGTAGACATTTTGGGTTTCAGTTCACTGTTTAAAGTAAAAATGATAAAAAGTGAAATGATACATTTGATGGGGAGTGGCATCATTGGCACTGTCTACAAGTATGTGCTTAACATGTGTCTTTGCCTATGAAGTCCTCATGTCACATACATTACACTGAATGTAACACATCTGGATATTTGAAAGAATGCCAAAGAAATAATGATGACAAATCCGACATAATAAATCTGACATATGGCTCCAGTGGGATTTAAATTCTGTGACTCTAATGTGTCGCCTACTCTTCCAATAACATTTGCCGATGTCAGCAACAAAAAACAGAATACAAATCAATTGAATGAATGTTCCTTTAAGATCATTAAGAATTTAACAAACCTGATTACTGACACTTCATCATTTGTCTCTCTCTTTAGATCAACCATGACTTCATTGCTGGGCACAGCCCTGCTGGCTTTAGCCCTATCAGGGCCCACATTGGCCTTTCTACACATCAGGAGTGAATCCAGTCATACCAGCATTACAGGATCGGCTCTGTTGCAAAAAGTGACAGACACATGTCGGGCTGTGGCAAAGGCAGATGGTCATGAGTTTAAACCCACGGTAGGATGGACCATGACAATTCATACACATACCTATATACTCTATATATTCTCAGAGCTACTCATTCAACATTTGCTATACAAATGTTCAACAAATGATATAAATAAATTCAATAAACAATTAGAAAACCATTTTGTCAACCTTTGTTGAGCATTTCAGTTCTCAACCCATGTTCAACATAATATATACAAATTTTCACAGTGGTGTATGTTTCAGGGGCAAAAAAATAAAAAGAGGACAAGCTGTATGCGGTGGGGTGCCAGACAGTCATTATAGAGAGTAATTTTCTCCACTGTAAGGGCACCCTACAGGCCACTTCATCATGTTATAGCTACCATAGGAGTATCAAGGATGGCACTTTCGCAGCGTGTTTTTGAATGTGGGGAAACAAAGGGGTGAGTTGAGTCCACTAGTGAATTTTCAACAGTACATAGATAAGCATTCTATCCAAATTAACATGAACGTCATCAGTCTTTATTACCAATGCTGAGTGCTGAGGGAGAGGAAAGTGGCAAAAACTTATGGGAGCTGATTTTATATAGAGCAGCAGTTATAGGCTCCACTGGCTGATTTTTTCAAGGCATGCTGGTGTGACTTAAGGCATTGTAAATGTGAGTACACCACTTTGGTCATGAAACTATTGGAAGAACAATTTTTTGGATTACCATGAAATTTACATGTAAATACATTCATGGTCATTAACTCACTGACACTGCTTTGAACTAAATCTCCTGACAGATTTGACAGAGCTCAAGTCTCATCATGAGAACAGCTGCTTTACTCCCAATGATTTTTTTGTTAAACTTGGAGGCTGCAAGTATAGCTTTCAATCTGAGGTTAAAAAAACAAAAACAAAACACTAACATTAATAAGATCCAAGCCAATTCAGTCAAAGTTTAGAATATTTAAATACTTAATGTTTATGACGGTAGATGAAGGATTAGACTCAGCTCACGTCATTCCTACTGTTGCATGACAACAACAGGTATATAATCGACTGAAAAGGCTCAACATTCTCCTTATTGTTGAGTTGTTTGTGATCTTTTTGGATTCTACTGGAACTCTTGCTCTTAACCTCTCACCACAGGGTTCATCTCCTGAGGAACTGGTCCAGGCCTGTCTCGGCCCCACGGCCACAGGAGAAGTCTCTGGGGCCAAGTTTCACTCTGCTCTTCGACAAATCTACTCACAGAACGGACTGGTAGACCGTGACTTTGTCAACAGGTACAAGTGGATCAAAACTAAATAACATTTACTAAAAATCAATCAAATACTGTTTCTAATCTTAAAAAAATATTTGATTTAACAGTAACAAAGTTATTGATTGTGAAATTTTCTTTCAGTGCGCGACACCACTTCAATTCAGAAGCCTTTTTGGAAGGACGTGGCCTTATCTTGGAGGGCATGGCAGCCATTAAAGCTAACATTCACGAGAATAACTTCCAAGCTGCCAGGGAAACACTGGGCAGAATCCTTCATACACTACAGGTGAGAGGACTGAACAAAACAGCTGGGCACGGAGAGGTTAAAGGGGTTCCGAGAACAGCTGCTTTACTGCTGTTTATTTTTTTTGTTAAACTTGGAGGCTGCAAGTACAGCTTTCCATCTGACTTCAAGGTACAAAAGTTTAAAATATGTTTAACCATTCTGAGCGCATTCAGTTTTAAAGAGTCCCAAATATATTAAAATCTCAGCATCCTTTAAAACCTGCAGTCCAGTGTGGGTGCAGCAGAGAAAAGGTGGTGACTTGTCAGTCTCCCTCTCTCCTCGTTGCCTGGTTTACCATTGTCCTCTCTCCACACTCCTCTCTGCACACTCTTTGCTTTCTTTTTCTTCTTTCTGTGCCAGTCTCATCCTTACCATTTGGCCCAGGTGGTTGGTCCCACCCATTGAATTGTGCCAGTAGACGAGTTCAAGATCACACAGCGCTGCGCAGGGCTGCCTAAATCGCCATGCATTTTGGTTAATATGTGTCCATGATGACCTGGATGAAAGTGGTTTCTGCTCCGCATTCAATGTCACTTGACCTTAAGTCATTGTGGGAGCAAGGCGGCTGCAGAGCAGTTGAGCAGTTGCTCTCCAGGTACTGCGCAAGTCTAGACCCACTTTCATGATGTCAGGACTTTGCCCTTATTGGCCTTTATCTACGCTGACATATATGACGTATGTTTCTATGAATTTCCATATGCATAAGCGCCTGTGCCTCTTTTCTATTCAAATATCACATACTGTCAGATAAGTAGCAGTAAGCAGTAAGTAAGAAGAACAAGTAAAAAGTGCAAGGCATCAGTGCAATATAAGTATATTTAAAAAAGTAAAAATAAATAGATAATATTTATAGTGTTACAATTATGTGATGATGATGATGATGTCATCAATATATTGCTCAGTTCTGTTAACCACTTCTCAATCATCACCACGAGTAGGGTAACTGCTGTGTCTTGCAGACAACACAGGTTCAACTGAAGTGTTAGCTGTACTATCCACTCTTATTAGCCCTTTCTGTTCCCATCACATAGAGATTGTCCAACTTCATAGCAGCGTTTGTATCGCCGCCCCTGCAGTCACCAGCAGATCGTGCTGTCGCGGGTGGTCAGCTGGGGTTCAACATGAACGCGCCTACTGTTTTCTTGCGTCATTCTCAAAGATTCAACTGGTTGTCACCAGTGCCTGTTACAAATACAGATCTACCAAGTGCAGGGAATCAAATTAGTCAAGGGGAGCAAGCAACAATATAAAAACGCACAAACAGTCACTTCTGCTCTTTGACATATACGGGGGTTAATGTGTGTGTGTTTCCATGCACTGTCAGGACTTCTATGCCCATAGTAACTGGGTGGAGCTGGGATACACAGACCCATACATCAACCTAATACGTCCAGACCATCAACTGGAAAACCTGGCAGGTGTGTGTGATTTTGTTGCCATAAATGATCAACCGTGTTCATTCATTTTATGTTTGATGCCTCCAAATGTTGTTGGAATCAGAGATGTAGGACAACTTTGCATTTATTGTGGGTTGGGTCAAAACCCATCTGGGTTTATAGCTGTACACCAAAGAGCAGAGTCGGTTGTTAAAGCCATGGCCACAGAGGGTGATTCATTCTGATTGACTGGTGGGTCTGCATTATTGCTTAACTCACTGTACTGATTGTGCGTCCCATTTGCCTTTTGCTTGTGTAGATGTCACCACTGCCACCTGCAGTGACTGTGCCAGTGGGTCATGCCCCAATCCCATCCTCTCTGACATCCTGAAGAAGAAGAAACTCACATCAGGCTACATAGGAATCTTCTCCTCCTTCAAGCCTCAAGGTATCAGCAACAAACATATTACCAAACCACATTCAAACACATATTCACAGACACAAGGAGCAGGACTGGCTGAGAGGCTGAATGTTACCACTGGAGCATTACACTGTTTCCTTTCTCCTTAAGGACAAAAGGAACTTCCACAGCTCGCAAGATATGTAAACATCTATATGAGACCACAATTACTTGAATACAATCACATCATGATCAAAAGAAAGCAGACAAAACAAGACATTTCATCCACTCACTTACGTAATTAAAGACAGGTTAAGCAAATAATGTAACATTTTGCCTGAAAGCTGATGAATGTAAGAGGCCATGTTTAGACGTAAACTCTTAAATTCAATCTACCCAGAAAACATGATGGAGGACATAACTTGCACAAGTCAACCATAAATTGCTATTTCAGCCAGTGTGATCTGTCCCTTCTGTCCTGCACCAGGTAAATGCAGCCATGGAGGTGCAGCTGACCTGACTAGCACAGCAGTTCCTCGTGGAGGCATCAGCAAAGATGAGCGTCGTGCAGACAACGTAGCCTTCCACAATGCTGCAGTGACTCTGGCCACAGCCGCCAGCCTGCAGCTGCTGGAGGACATCCGGTCAGCTGCCGGGGACAGAGACTTTCTGAGGTGTACCGTTCAGATCTTAAATCTCCAAGTTTTACTTCATGATGAAAACTGACTGAAAAGGTTGAGTAGATTGACCTGAGCTTTAATTCTTCACTCTTTCTTTCTCCCTCACAGAATGATGGGGATTGCTCGCTCCTCTGTCGTGTGCTTTGTTATTGACACCACTGGCAGTATGTCAGATGACATCGATGAAGCCAGGGCTGTTGTTTACGAACTAATTGACAGCAAAAAAGGAACACAGGATGAGCCGTCGGAGTACATTCTGGTGCCTTTCAATGACCCCGGTATGAACTCTCACTGATGTTTAGGAAAATATTACTGGCCAGATGCATAAAACACTGTGCAGATTCAAAGCCTAAACTGTGTGTGCATACAAAGACAGAAACATTTGTGTTCGCCTGATCTGTTTGATAAAGCTCAACAATTGTGGTGACAGGCACACCAAATTTACTAATCTTGAGACCTCAAAAAAAAGGGAGGATTTCCCAACCAAAGCTACGATCTGGAGGTCGTTTGAGATTTAAATACTGCGTTTCCTGAATTCTGGTAATATTTAAAGGCTGATAATAGTCAAATAAATCAAATGCAATAGCAACACGAAAGTGTAAATTCACATAATCCAGTAGACAGCTTTTCGTGTCCAGTATGATACCAGAAATCAACTGTGAGCTTGTGTAACTTACTAAAGAAGTTACGTCACATACAAATCATGATTAAAGTTACTTAGGTAGTTTTGGGATTAAATTACCAAATTAAAGTATTCATTTTAAACCCAGACCATCATGTTTTCCCAGAGAAATCAAGTGTGTATGATGAAGGTCTGATATGTCTTCTGTTGTTATGCTGCAGTGGTCACGTTGTTTTAAGGGATGCTGACAATAACCCAAATCAGGTGTTTGGGTATTGGGATGTGTTGCTAGCAAACTGTAAATCATTCTGTAAGACTCATTGATTCTTTTGGATGAAAAGTGAGTTTGAAAAGGAAAAGATATGTTTGGTCAAAAAAGCTCTGACTATGGCCTTTTTTTAATGTGCTCTATATGTAGATTTTGGACCTGTGATCAGAACAACAGACCCTGATGTGATGAAAAGAGAAATCTCTAAGCTCGAAGCCAGCGGAGGTGGTGATGTCCCTGAGATGTGTCTGTCAGGACTTCATGTACTAAAACCATGATATTGTCAGATGGTTATGGACTGGGGAAAACATTCCAAAACTCTGAAAGATTTTTGCAATCCGAAATGCACTCACCAGTTTCATTATTTTGTTTTTCCAGTTGGCGCTCACACATGCCCCTTCCTCCTCTCATATTTACGTTTTCACCGATGCTACAGCCAAAGACATCGACCTCAAGGACACTATTAATGCGCTCACCAGAACCACCAAGTCAACTGTAAATACCCACACTGATGGCACCAATGATGCTTTTAACTTGAAATGATGGGGGTATAATCTCCACATTAAATTATCTTCACAGGTGATGTTTTTCGGGACGTTCATTGGTGTAAGGCGCCGTCGTTCTCTCAGAGCTGCTAGCTTTGAAGACTACAAGGACCTGGCTTTGGCCTCTGGAGGCCAGGCCATCCAAGTGTCCAAGGAACAGCTGCCTCAGGCCACAGATATCATCCTTGACACATCCACTTCAGCTCTGGTACAATAGTGCAGTTCTAATGGCACACTCTGAGGCACTGACATTGCCAGGTCTTCCTTCATTGGACCAGTTTGAAAAGTAGAGATGTAAATCCATGCATGTTGCTCCTCTTGTCCTCCACTCTCCATCAGGTGACAGTTCTTCAGCGAGCAAGGAGCCCTGGGAAGCAGGAGACCTTTTCCTTTGTAATAGATGAATCTCTGAAAAATATCACTGTCTACATCACAGGAAAATCCATTACTTTCACACTGACCAACCCTGCAGGTAACACACCATTCTTTATGTAGTGTTTTTACAGGTTTAACAGTGTCTAGGATTTAGTAGCATTTTGCAGTGAGATTGCAGATTTTGTAATGCAGTAATTATTTCACAAAATAAATTACAATTTTGTGCAGCTGAATGTGCCTGAAAACAAAACTGTGGACATGTGGTGAAAATGTATGCATTTTATGGGTTTTGGCCATAAAGAGCTGCCCCCAGGAATACTTTTGTCTCAATGGATGAAATGGACATGTGTATCAGTTGTAGATCCACCAAATGTTTGGTGCCAGGACCTTAACCCAACAAGAAGTCGGTCATTTTGTAGTTAATGCTCAATTTCATGATTTACAGGTATTGCACCTAGAGCTTTAACCTGATCAAATTCACATTCTGTCACTGAAAACTCTTTTGGAATGAAAAGTTATTAAAAGCTTTAGTGTTCGTTAAACAGCGGGGCCATGGTGGCAGTATTTGATGATTTGTCATGAAATTTGAAGGTCCTGTAAATCACCAGTACAATGGACCTTCAAGTGTTCCATCTTCTGAAGGAGAATGCCATTGTGATAAATATTAACAACCAATAATGTATGTTACTTAATTCCAGGTGTGAGCCAGAGCCAAAACGAGGCCAGTGGTAAATTGGGGACCTTACAGACAGTGGGCAACCTGTGGAGAATTCGTCTCTATGCAGCCAAGCAGACAGGAACCTGGAACATAAATATAAACTCCAAAGAACCATACACACTTAAAATCACAGGTCAGAAGTTATCTTCTGCATGTGGTTGATTTGCAGATTAAAGGGGTTGTTAAACGTGCAGGGAAATATGCTTATTCACTTTTTTCATATGTTTGAATTGATCGTAGGGCACAGAGAATGTATCAAAGGTTTGTTCCCCTCATCTGATTTGGATTAGAGCTAACTAGTGATATGGTTGTGGACTGGTGTGCAGAACGTGTGCAAGGCTGTCTTGTGATTCAATATTCAAAGTGTTTATTGTCATATGCACAGTAAAGAAACATGTTCCTCTGTACAATGAAATTCTTCCTTTGCTCTCCACAGAATGCCAATAATGTAATAAAGAAATATATAGAGCCAAAATATATAATATACAATGTAAAGCGCTTTTAAAGCACTTTTAGACAGCACATGTGATAAATAAGAAAAAGCAACAGCAATAATAATTATAATAAATCTGTGCAATTATGAATGGGCAAAAATGTAAACAGTTGGGACAGCTCTGAGGTAGATTAAACTTCTATCTGCTGTTTAGGATTCTGATGGTAGTGGGAAAGAAAGAGTTCTTTGGTCTGGTGGTCTTGGGCTCAAAGGCCTCCACACACCTCCCAGACTCAAACCGACAGCCAACTGCCTTAATCCGACCACTCTGTTGCCTCTCATCTGACCCGTTCGGCAGAAAAGTTGCATTGAAACATACCAAATCGATGGCTGCCAATTACAGAATAGCGTGTGCATTCTATGCTTGCTCAAGACCGGGTTGCACTAGTCTTATGCCAGTAATCCAAAACATGAAAACAGGAAATGACTTAGAAAAACAAAGCGGACACCTTAGAGTCCATGGCGCATGCAGAATTCGCCCCTCCCACACGCTGATTCATTAGCACACCGCCAGTCAGAATGGTCATACAGGTAGCACACAACCCGTCAGAGTATCCAATGGCTCAGACGGCCAAAAGCCAACGTTCTCAGACTTCGCAAGTTCATTTCACCATCTCCTTCATCTTGTTCGAGTTGAGGGTGAGGTTGTTGTACTCACACCAACAACCTCACCTCAAAGGTGCGTAGTATGTTGATTAAATAATTCTGCAGAGGCAAGGCTGGGTGGAATGATAGAGTAATCTTTATTGAAACAGATCTCAAGCCTGCATCCAAACCAGGGCGGCTGCTCCCTGGTGTTCTCAAATGCTGGATTAGGGTTAGGGTTAGTTCTCACCAATACTTTGCCCTCTGCGCCATCAGAAATCCTCTCGAACCGTTGATCTTAGGAAATCTACAAGTGACCACCACCCCTTCTCCGCTTCTGCAGGCCTTTTTTAAAGTCCATCCACTCGCATCTTCCTACTTCTTCTAATTGGGCACTTTGGTGGAGTGAGAGTCCATCTATCCAATAGGAGATCTAAACATCTTCTGGACATTACCTAATTCTGCTGATGAGAAATTTAATGCTCACAGCCTAAAGTTGACCAGATTGTCTCTTCATGCTTATATGAAAATGTATACATTAAGTCAGCTCCAGACCTCTGGCATGAGAGATAAATTCAGTTTTCCAGCTAAACTTTACTGCATACACAGAGCTGATTAATGGCTCTGGGACCCCTTGACATGTAAACACCCCTCAACTCACAGTGAAGGAAAACAAACTGTCGCAGTTCAGTCTTCATTGTCTTTGTGGGAGATGACACAGTCATGGGTTAACGTGGTGTAGAGGATGGGGCTGAGGACGCATCCCTGTGAAGTGCCAATGTTTGTGATCATGCTGGCTGAAGTCCTATTCCCAATCCTGACAGACTGGGGCCTACCAGTCAGAAAGTCTAGGAGCCAGTCACAGAGAGTGAGGTGCAGACCAAGTGCAGACGGTTTGTCAGTGAGTTTGTGAGGGATGACTTGTTGGGACTGTAGGCATATTGCAACACACCCTCTACCACTGCTGAGGTGTGTGTGGGAGGTGCTGACTTCAAGAAAGAGGGTTAGAAGAAGTCTGTGTGGAACGAGGAGGGAAGGTGTCCCCTTCTTGGACGAGAAGAGTCTTCATCTTATCTTTCTCTGGGGTTGGTTTGAGTTCCCTAATGCTAATGTCTGCAGTGTGCGATGGCTGTCTGGGTTAATGCGTTCCATGTCTCTTGCGAGGGACTCAATCTCAGTTGGACTTGTGTCATCTGAGTCATCTGAACTGCTAGAGTCCCTCATATTGCTAAAATGATCAGAGTGAAGGTCCCCCCTTTGTGGTGGGGATAAAGCCCGTTCAAGAAACAGACGTGACACAATGTGCATACAGCTCAACCGTGAATAAGGGTCCAGAAACAGTTATGCTGCTCAAGACATGGTGGTAACCTTGCTCCCTTTGGGGTGGGGTTACAGTGTCACAGCATATAGTGGTGTAGCTGGGAATTGACTGGGGCACCCTACGCAGGGGAGGGGTACCTGTGTCCACCAAGCAGGCCCATGGTGGTGCTGGATAGTCATCAAGTGTCATCTGGGAGTGGCTGTTGTCCCTTGAGTTGATTGGGGTGGGCTGGATGTGTGTATCAGAGTTCATAAATATTGGAGTAAAGGTTGTTTAAGATGGTCTCACACGGGGCATCACTGTTGATGGTAGGACACAGAAAATGGGTCAAAGCAGGCGTTTTCTGAGGGGAAACCTCCTTCTGCATGCAAACCTCCTACTGCAGGCATTAGAGGGAGGTTACACAACACTTCTCTGGATCCTGAGCATTTTTATTAAACACGGGGCAGTTTTGGCTCATTTCAGCGAGGTTAAAGACTGCGGCCTGGGAGGATAAAATCCAAATGTTTGTATGCTCACTTTTAGTAACAGCTGCACAGATGTAAGCTGATACTTCAAGCAACACGTTACGATGGAACTGCAGCTGAAAATGGGCATGCAGTGAAATGGGCATGCAGCTGTTTTTATCTTCTAAACCTGGGGAACTGTGACAAGCAGGTGCACCCTATTGGACGTTATGGTCGGTACACTTTCCTTTGCTTACCAAGCTTTGTTATTGCTAGGAGGCTACATTTAACCATTTAAGCCTCAAGCCAATTTTCTAGGGTTGGGGGTTAGGGTTAAAAACCCCAAGGTCCCCCAGTTGGGGTTTTGGCCTATATGCATATTGCTGCTCAATTGTCATGTAGCCATTTAGTAAGGGTCCCAACATATATTTCATATTTAATGGACACAAATGAGAGTTAAATTTATCCACTGTAACTTTAGGCAAGAAAGCAAATAAAATATATTTCCCAAAATGTCTGTCCGAAAAACAGTAACCTGCTGACCCACATTGTGTTAACTATTATTTAAACAGAAGTGTATTTCATATATTTTTTTTTTTCGAAAAGGTTTTTAGCCCTTACAAACCAGACACATTCATACTGCAAGTATTGTCAAAATAATAGAACACAAATCATTGCTCATCTGTTCGTTGATTCTGAGTTTAGAACAACCAGGAGAGGCTGATAGGCCCCATAGATGTCAAGTCCTTCTTTTGCTGTATGTCTGTCTTTACTTGTGTTTTCAGGCCAAAGTACCATCACCTTTATCTATGACTTTGTGGAAAGCTTCAAGGGACCTCACCCAGGTTACGCAGTCCTCAGTGGGCATCCGCAAGCAGGTACACTACACACAATAAAGCAATATTACTGTTTTACAACCAAAGTACTTGATTAACTCTAGACCATACAGACACAAAGTAATTATGTGTGATAATCAATCATAAATGTGATGGTCCTTCTACATCTTTAAAATTAATACTTTGTTTAATTTGCTGGCTGGAATTTTTATTTTTTAATTAAATTCTATGTCTGCACATTCATCCCGAGTATGTGTTGATGATTTATAAAAACATGCAAACTCGTGCCTCAATGTGTGGTTCTGTGCGACAACAGCATCATCTAGAGTTTACATCTTCTTCCCTTCTTCGTTTCTCCCTGCTGGAAACCCAGGCCAGCCAGCCACCTTGATGCTCTCAGTAATGGGCAGGAAAGGTCCATCCTCGCTGACTATTGGAGAGGTCGGTCTGGTAACGGTTTCTAGCCCTGAGACTGTTAGCAATAGCACAACCACTGACATGGGCAATGGAGACATCCTGGTGACAGTCGATGCAGTCCCTGAGGGGGAGTTTGTTGTCATTCTTAGTGGAACTGACAAACTGTCAAACAGTGAATTTCAGAGGCAGTCTACCACCCAGATGTCAGTCTCTAAAGTGAATATACAGGTTGGTCTCCTCATTTTCTCTTCTCATCCTGTGTACCATTTAAGATCATGATGAAAGAATATTTAGACCTATACAAGGTGCTTTTAACTGCCTAGCAGTACAAAAGACCATATCACTCCTTTTCACCCATTTCATTTCTCCTTCTTTCTTTCATTTCCCTCTAGGTTGTGGTAGACAACAGTATGGAGCCAGGCAAAGCTTTCATGCTCCCCTTCAGTGTCATGACCCAGGGCTCTGGTGGCAAATACTCCATTGGGGCCAAAAATAACAGAAACTTTGAAATGTCCTTCCCGAACAGGTGAGAAGAAGCCATTAAAAACAGTTCCTTGTTAAATATCCTTCTCCACATTGACACTTCTGTATATCTAAAGTACACCATTCCTGCTGCCTTAACCATCGGACAAAGTTGTATCTGGGTGGTGTAACATCTTTACCCACGCCCACTAGTTGGAGTAAAGATTAAAGTTAGGCATAAGGTGCCAGTAATTTCACCTTTCCTCTTGTTTCTCAGTTTGTACATTCTCACAAATTCTCATTTAAAAGAACCCATCTGGACAGTCCTGCTCCCATCATTGTTTGTATGATCCAGCTGTGTGGCATGCTTGTTTCATGCATCACATATGTTGAAAAGCCTTCTGCAATGGATATACCAACATCTACACTCATAGCACCTCTGATCAAGTATAAGGATGCTAACTGATTTTTGGAGTTTGGGACTCATTACTACTACACTCTGTATTGCCGTCTATTGAGTTTGTATGTGCAATATGTATGATAATTGATTGCATCACTGTACCTTTAATGTTTATTAGAAAATGTCAGCAT
Source organism: Acanthopagrus latus (assembly GCF_904848185.1). Taxonomy (NCBI): domain Eukaryota; kingdom Metazoa; phylum Chordata; class Actinopteri; order Spariformes; family Sparidae; genus Acanthopagrus; species Acanthopagrus latus. The sequence continues at coordinate 26,771,207 of NC_051039.1, read as the reverse complement.
GCTAAGATGATGACCATGGTAAACATTATAATCATTATTGTTATCATTGTTGGTATGAGGATGTTAGCATACTAGAATTAGCATTTAGCTGTGCAGAGGTGAACTTACAGAGCCATCAGTACGGCTGTAGACTTTTAATTCACTAAAAGTCAAATGCATGTGTTGTTCACAATAAAGGTTCCTATGATTAAAAAAGTATTTCTTTCTCTCTTCTCTCGACAGCCTCACCTTGATACCTGAACAATATGTAAATGCCACTTTGACCATTACGCCACCTGCCAACACACCATCGGGCACTGATGTCACTCTGACTATTGAAGCCAAGTCGTCCAATGGTCTAGACTCCAATTATGCTGTTTTGAGACTGTCCGTTCTTACCAAGGTAACAAGACATATCATTGATCACACAGTCCAAAAGAATGAAATAAAAAAGCTTTGAGACATACCCACAATCATCACTTTTACAAAGTCATTGATATCCTGCAGATCTAAATTGCCCATTGCTGTGATTCTTACATACACTTACCACTTTTCTTTCCCTGTTTTGTGTCCAGATTACAGATTTTGTTCCTCCTTTGTGTGAAGTGGTTAGTGTGCAGGCTGCTGATTGTCCTCACAATGTGTCCCAGTGTGGACCTTTCAAGTGGGAGCTTTGGGCCAAACTTACTGATGGAAACGGCACCGGGATAGAAACTGTTTCCCTGCGTCAGGGCAATGGAAGCTTGACATACACCTCCCTGAGTGCTCCTGTCATTCAGGCAAACTACACAGCTTCCTGCTGCTCGCAGATTGTTGAGTTGGTAGCTGTGGATAAAGTTGGCAATGTGGGCAAGTTCTATCATTCCATTGTCCAGATTCCAGATTCTGTTCCACCTTTGTGTGAAGTAGTTAGTGTGCAGGCTGCTGATTGTCCTCAAGATGTGTCCCAGTGTGGACCTTTCAAGTGGGAGCTTTGGGCCAAACTTACTGATGGAAACGGCACCGGGATAGAGACTGTTTCCCTGCGTCAGGGCAATGGAAGCTTGACATACACCTCCCTGAGTGCTCCTGTCATTCAGGCGAACTACACAGCCTCCTGCTGCTCGCAGATTGTTGAGTTGGTAGCTGCAGATAAAGCTGGCAATGTGGGCAAGTGTTATCATTCCATTGAACGCTCTGCTGGCCCTCCAGCTTTAACCCTGTCACCACCACTGTGGTTGTGCCTGCTGGTATCTGCCTTCATAACAAGGTTTTAAGGGGCCTCAGTTTGGTTATCCAGATATAGTGCGTCAATAAAATGTGGGCATAAGTAATGAATAAGTAATGGATAATAAATGTGCTTCTACATACATTGATTATGTTATTGAAGGTTGACATATTTGTCATGTTTCTGATACATTTCAGTTTTGCTGACAAAAATCTAATTTGGACTAATTCTTTAATAGGGATGCACTATATATATATATATATATATATATATATATATATATATATATATATATATATATATATATATATATATATATATATATATATATATATATATATATTAAGCTGATAATATGGAGCCAAATGGCTATTTGCACCTTAAAATTTGGTTTGCAGTTTAAAAGCTGGAAAAACAAACAAACTCTGTAGCACATTACTAATTTATACCCTTTAAAATACACTACAATGTGTAACATTTGGGCTACTGGAACTGAGGAGGAAGTGTCTGAACGTGAGGCTAAATATTTCCCTTTGTACACATATACAGTACCATGGAAAAATCTGTATGTAAATGAATTCATAATGGGACATTTTACTTATTGCAGATAATCAATAAAATGTAATTATCTGCCAAATGCCAATGCAACTCCTTGTTGTAGTGCATAGTACAGTTTTGTTATTCAAGCACACTACTAAAAATTAGTGAGGTATATTGAGATATGGGCGCATATATTGCATAGATTTGCACTAAAAGTCAGAAGAAGTGTGTTGCAATATTTTTGGAGACCAAATTCACAGAATACTGGTTTGAAGAGACAATGATATCACTGTAAAGTGAGATCTACAATTGGAATTAAAGGAAAGAATAATATCCAGAAATAATCAGTCATCCTATAGTGGACACACCTCATTTGCAACTTCAGAAGAAATAAGTTTCCTCTGAAACTAAAATTTGTCTGTGACTGCAACATTGTGCCTGAAAAACACATGGCTTTGTTCTCAGATGTAATTTTGTAATACAAACCTATTGTACTTGTGTTATTTCCTGGCATTTACTGTGTACTTTGTGTAAATTAACTCTATCATTTTGTCAGAATTTTGAAAAGACACACACTGTTACTTAAATGTAGGTAGAGGTCAGAAAAGGAGTGTCAGTTTTAGAGGCAAGGGGTAATAAATTATACTACATGTCATTACTGTCAACTGTTGAGCTTGAACCAGTTAACTGTTCAGTTTATCAATTTTGTGCCTCGTACACACCAAGCTGTTATGATATAATGTTTCACTGATTCGTCATACCTCATGGATATACAATACTTACCAACATATTCATTCCTATGAAACTGCCAATTGATACTTCCTTGTTCCGCTCTGGAAGCACTTTGGTAGCAGTAAACCTGTGAGTGCTTTATGTGTACTGATTTGCGTAATGAAATTACACCTAAAATTCAGAGAAATAACACTATAAATATCAGGAAATTACACTATAGATCACAGGTGCATTTAGTGTGTTACCAACCAGACTCTGACTTCTGTCAGACTTCTGATTGACCTTCCAACCACCTGGTATTACCTGAAGGTATGACCTCAACTTAGCAGTAGGTACTGACAGAAAGTGCAAAAAATGTTTTGTTAAATGACAGGTGCAAGAAAATATACATCTGTATCTGACAGCAGTAAAATCAGTCTTTCAGAAGAAATGTGGAATTATCAGAGCAGTAACATAATAAGTAAATGTTGAATATCAGTTTAAGTCAGACTTAAATTAATCGTTCAACACAGCCGACTGCAAGGCTGTACCCCAAAGTGACATTACTTGAGGAACGGTGACACATTAAAGTGAAACTCTCGCCAAAATGCAGCCTAGGCTTTTTTTTTTGTGAATGTATATGAGTCAAACCTTTGTGTAAAAGCATGATTACGATGAAAGAGGCACTTTTACTGCAAGATTTACCATATTCTCGTTTTCAGGTCATTTTCTCAGTGCGAGGGGCACTTTTACGCTAGCATAAAAATCGCTATTTTTAAAACACTAAGAAGGCTCGACACAACATAAAATTTGCGTGTAGTATCACCAGGGTCTCTATACATTGAGAACGTTGTTTGCATACACAGAGTTTACTAAAAAGAAGTATTTTCCAACAACATACCTAAGCAGTAGCTTATTCCACTCTCAGTCATCATGGCAGCCGAGAAGTATAGATCTCAGAATGCGACATAACTTTGAGGAAAATTAAGGTGGAACGCTACTGTCTTCCAGCAACAACTATCCATGACATGACTCCTTTCCCCCTCAAGTGTAAAATGCTTAGATGATCTCAAATGTGGGGATGTTTTGGCATCAATTAAGTTTTGACATCTTACTGTGACAGCTGCACTCAAGATAAACAACTGAGAACTTGACTAACCACAATAAGAGAAACAAGTGATCTTAGAAAGGCTGAACATACAATACAGACAGAGAAATTATGGTCAGAATGAGCCAAACAGCAAACTGCTGAACCTGCAGATTATTATTCATACTTCCTTTGTGTGATCACATTTCAGTGAAGACAAGGTTGTGTATTATTTTTCAGCATGCTGACTTTCCTGCCTGACGAGCCTGCTTGTTTGGTTGCTGAACTCATTGAGAAGCATTTGTAACACTCACCTCACAACTGGGATACTCTCACTGCTGAGGAAGTTGCAATCAAGTTCTGCCCTCTTCTTTGTCTTTGTATCACAGACACTCATGTCCTCTGTTCTGCACAAATATGAACTGACATACCTCCTCTTCCTTCGCTCATATGCTGATAAGATTTGTGATTAGTGAGGGAGTGTGTGATAGAGGATGCAAATTCAACTGAAATTTACATTCAGACAGGCATGTGCAGGGAGACAGCGTGCCCCCCAAAAATATTGCATATGAGAAAGACAGAAAAAGAAAAATGAACAGAAAAAGGAGTTAAGTGTGATGTGTGTGATGTATCATCATCTGTCCCATGTAACTGAGCATCATGCCAGGACTTGTGTGAACTACTTCCTCTGATACCTCAGTCTGTGCTGGAATTTATGTGACCACAAACTGCATCAACACAAAGTATAAATTAACACTTTATTCAGGCAGTACCACTCTGCTTTCAACTACAACAGCAAGGCAAGTCAACGTGTACTTAAAAAGCGCCAACATCACAAACCACAATCTGTACTGCACAAAATAGTCACTCATTATTTGGCAGTTCATGGTATCTGTTGTGGAGAAAACTGTTTCCTGTTGGTCACAAATGTCTCAGTCACCATCTAGTGGTGAACATGACTTCACACACGTCATGTGTTTGCTTTGTATTATATGTACGCAGAGATCAAAGATGTTGAGCATTACCAAACCTCACTGCTAATTTCTTTATGTACAGATAATACCTCTGTCTTTCCATGGAATTAAAGATATTTGTATTGTAAAAGAAGAAGAAGAAGTGTAAGTAGCACATTAAAACTAAAACTAAAACTACACTTACTCCCTTTCAAAATTCCAGAAGATATCAACATGCAAATATTTCTATATTTGCGCATTTTATTTCATTTTTGAGACACTCAAACTCAAAATTCTGTTGCTTTGATGAGACTACATCATGAAACAGGGCCTACGCAAAGTATAACACATCACTTAAAACAAACATTTTAAAATGCATAGTAAACCTTGAGAACCCAATCTCAGTGCTGAGAAAAGGCAACGTAAAACACACAGAGTATTCATACTCTTCCATCAGTGGGGTTCTTTTTTTTCGTTTGCAAGTTTCCACAATTACTCCAGCTGTAGCTGGGAATAATGACCGGGGAGAACAACATCACTTCCGGTTTAGGTGGTGCAATGGCAGATGCACATTTTTTGCTGTAAATTGACCTTTCCCAGGAGCAACCGAGCACAGTAGCAGACTGAACAGCTTAATGACAGCAAGATTTATAGAGAACCGATCTATAAATACAGATGGTGTTATTTACTTATTTTTAGAGCTGTCCAATCAATATTTACTTCAGAATGCTAAGTTACGCAAAAAAAAGTTTTCTGTTGGAAGTTTAAGCTGAGCACTGTGTGTAGGTCAAAATGGAAATTGCTTCATATCAAATCATTAAAAACAGTCTTACAACAAATGGCAAAGGTTCATATGGTTTACTTTGATACTACTGAACACACCCCACAGTGCAGTATGTATATATGTGATAGTCCATTCCTATGAACCTTATTAAGTCATTTTCCCATGAGAAAGGATCTTGTTATCGTTATCTTGAGGATTGGGCCATTAGAGGATCAATTCATGAGTCATCATCGTTTATATATGAACCCCGCTTTGTTTTTAAGTCACCTGTTGAAACAGATTGTGTTTCACCATATCAAAATGAGTTGCACATTGAACCATGACTCATATTTGACTTTGTAACTTCATGTGGCAAGAAGGCTAGAGTGATTTTAAAGGAAAAATTATCCACCTGTCTCACAATCAGTCAGCAGAAACACAGCCTCATCGATCTCCCAGAAACAGCCCACACCCACATCTACTGTGTGAGCACAGATGACTGTACTTTCACAATAAAACCATAAAAGGTATTTTGTCGTTGTTTTGCAAGATATAACACGAATTCTGAAATATGTCTGAGCAAGTGTTAGATGAGTACATTCTGAGAGTCTCAACAGGTGCGATTTAAGACAAAGAGTGAAGCTTTGGATAAAATGTCAAGTTTGGCACCCCTTCCCAGGGCATTTTGTGTTGTCTTGACTTTTTAAAAGACATTACATGCCAACACAAGCCTTTATTCAAAGTGTGGCTGTGAAAATGAGGACGAAACAGTTCTGAGAGAATGTCAAACTCTGACCTCAGAACAGTTAAGACCTAAATCGATCCCACCTCCAAGGGAACCTTTGCCCAAGTCCTGTACATTATACCCTCTACACAGGTCAGAGTAACAGGAATGAAATGGAATGAAATATTTTAGAGTAAAATCAAAATTCATACCCAGCCCACGTGTATCTATGTGGATAAATAAAACAAATTTTAAACCATAAAACAGCTCCCTTCCAGCGAACTTGATAAAAAGTGAAGTCAGCAGTAACCATGTAACCACTACACCATGCTGCTGGAGCCATTAACCTCCAGTCCTCCACCTCTAACTGGAGTGGTGGGAAGAATACATTGTAAGTATTATGTGAACTTGCCCCACCTTTGTGTGAACTTTCCCAAGCAGTGAAATCTTGTTGCGTACGGTGGGGTGGGGCCATTTCGAGGAAAAACTCATAAAACATTATCTATCTTTTTATCTTTTTATTACTGTTCTGAATTCCAGTAGGGACGTGACATAAATTGTGACAGCGTTTATACCCCCTATTAACCATACACACCGAGTTTTTTAAGAGGGGAACCCTTTTATTTTAGCAAATTGTTCCTGTGTAGAACTGATAATGATGTGAGGTGAAAGATAGCATGCACACACCAACACACCCACCCACACCCACCCACACCCACCTAGCCGTGTTGAATGCTTATGTCTCCACCCATCATGTATAAGGCACTGCCTATATATTCAGCTATAGAGGGGTGGTGGGACTGCATGTTGCACATAAGTGGAGGCATCACAACTAAGCAACAACAAGGTATGATTGTATTTTGGCCAACTTTGTTAGCTTTGATAATATATTACTACACTGAGAACAGTTTATCCAAATTCTTCCTCAAGACATTTTGAGTTTTATGTAAAACAAATTACTCTAAGAGACAAAACAAATACTGTCTTTTATCAGCTAGTGTATTTCCTTTGTGGGAAAAAGGAATCTAAAAATAAAAGTTTTTTTTTTCTTTTCCAGTTTAATCAACCTGTAAGAACATACCATTGTATTAAATGATGATCTATACATTTGTTTTTTGTATATGTGCTGTACTTAATAATATTTGAATTGCTTTTTGCCACGTGTTCTTACACCATACACACTTATTTTAATCTTTTATTTGACAAAACATAAAGGATTGAAGACACAAGTTTCAGTTCACTGTTTAAATAATCATTGAGAAATCTGTGTCAATAGCAAGAAAACACAAAGTAAAAAGTGATAAGTTGGATGGGAAGTGGCATCATCTGTACTATCTACCAATATGTGTTTAACATGTGTCTTTGCCTATGAACTCCTCGTGTCACATACATTACACTGAATGTAACACATCTGGATATTTGAAAGAATGGCACAGAAATAATGATAACGTATTTGACATAAGAAAGGATTTAAATTCTGTGATTTAAATTCTGTGATTTAAATTCTGTGACTCTACTGTGTCTTCTACTCTTCCACTAACATTTGCTGATGTCAGCATCCCAAACCAGAACACAATGAACAGTCCTTTTATATCTTCAATCATTTAACCAACCCTATCTGATACTAATGATACTGATTTTTCTCTGCCTGTAGATCAACCATGACTTCATTGCTGGGCACAGCCCTCCTGGCTTTAGCCTTATCAGGACCTACCATGGCCTTTGTACCCATCGGGGGTGGGGCATCCACTCACATTAGCATTACAGGATCGGCTCTGTTGCAAAAAGTGACAGACACATGTCGGGCTGTGGCTGAGGCATCTGGTCATGAGTTCAAACCCACGGTAGGATGGATGATAAAAAATATGCAATACAGCACCGAAATATTCAAACATTCACCAATATAAACAGGAGGTGTCACTTTAATAGAATATGTACTTATAGGTATATGTGACAATTCATAAACATACCTATATATTCTCAGAACAAGTTTGTCAAACCTGAGTTATTCACTCAACCGATGCATTTGCTATGCAAATGTTCAACACATGATATAAAGAGAGAATTTGATAGAGAAGAGAAGCCGCTGCCTCATCGAGAACTCCACCTCATATATGAGACGTGACAGTGGAGCAACTTGAACCTTTGTGAGTTATAAATCCATTAACATAACTTCCTTGTTGGGGCTAACAAGTCGCCTTCCACTTATTCAATGTGCTTAAATAAGAGTCATATTCCAGAAAAGCTCCCATTTGTGCTTGTTAATGAGAGTTAAGAATAATCTAATCTGACAGCTGTCTGTGTCGGCTGTTTATCTTGCCACAAATCTTAGTCTTCTTCCAGATATTGAGTTTATTGTGACTTTGCTGTTGTAAACATTGCTGTTCCTACTAACAGTCACAGTAGCAGTCACAGTCATTTCTTGGTTTTGTCACATTTTTAGATGTGTAGCCTGTACTTCTAGTTTGCACTTGACCTACAATAAATAGCCCAATGATAAACCAGTGTTTTATTGCTTTTTAAAATTGCAGCTGAATTGCATGTCTTCCAAACCTCGTTATTATGATAATGTGAATAAACTCATGTAGACAATAAGACAAAGAAATGGCAATTGCATATCACTCACAGCTACACAGGATACACAGCTAAGTAGTTAGCATTCTATAATTACTTTGTTTATTAATTTTACATTAATCTACATATTGTGTTATTAAAAATTGGTGCAGGCTATGCGCACACATACTGCCCTTTTCTGACTTTGAGCCCCTGCCCCTCTATAATGTGCACGTCTCTGATAGGAGTATCTAGGATGGCACTTTCGCAGGGTGTTTTTGAAGATGGGGACACAAGGGGCAAGTCGAGTCCACCAGTGAATTTTCAGCGGTACATAGATAAGCATTCTATCCAAAGAAAGTGTTACCAAACATATAACAATAAAACATGCACCTCTTCATTACCAGCTTTTATATAGAGCAGCAGTTATAGGCCCTGTTTGCTTATTTTCTAAGGCATGCTATTGTTGTGACTTAAGCCTGGCAAATGTGAGTCCACCATTTGGTCACGAAGCTATTGGAACAACTATTGTTTGGATTACCATGACATTTTGTAGAGACATTCATGGTGGTGGACTTACTGACACTGCTTTTGATCAAAATGTGCTGACAGATTTGACAGAGCTCATCTTCAACAGCTGCAAGTATAGCTTTCAATCTGAGGTTAAAAAAACAAAAACAAAGGATGAGACTTGTGTCATTCCTACTGTTGTATGACAACAACAGGTATATATCGAATAGGTCCAACATTATACTAATTTTTGTGTGGTTTGTGAACTTTTGGATTCTACTGGAACTATTGTTTCTCACTTTTCACCTCTCACTACAGGGTTCATCTCCTGAGGAGCTGGTCCAGGCCTGTCTCGGCCCCACAGCCACAGGAGAAGTCTCTGGGGCCAAGTTTCACTCTGCTCTTCAACAAATCTACACACAGAACGGACTGGTAGACCGTGACTTTGTCAACAGGTAGAAGTGGATCAAAACTAAATAGCATTTACTAAAAATCAATCAAACAATTGTCAGATAATCTAATCTTAAAATATGACTTGATTTTACACTTGAAATATTCCATCAGTGCGCCACACCACTTCAACTCAGAGGCCTTTCTGGAAGGACGTGGCCTAATCACGGAGGGCGTGGTGGCCATTAAGGCTAACATTCGCAAGGAGAACTTCCAGGCTGCCAGGGAAACCCTGGGAAGAGTCCTCCATACACTACAGGTGAGAGGACTGAACAAAACAGCTGGACACAGAGAGGTTAAAGGCCAATATGAGGAGGATATTGAATAAAAAATGGGAGTATAAATATTGAATGAAAGAATGATAAGTTTTGTGGGGGTGAAATGAACGAGACTGAAAGGAACCAAGGTTCTAAAGTTCAGTGTGTTAAATATGAATCATATCTCACTCTACATGTATGTATACAAGGGTTAATGTGTGTGTGTTTCCATGCACTGTCAGGACTTCTACGCCCATAGTAACTGGGTGGAGCTGGGATACACAGACCCATACATCAACCTTATACGCCCAGACCAACAACTGGAAAACCTGGCAGGTGTGTGTTTGTGTGTGTTATTGTTGCCACAGAGGTGATTCATTCTGATTGGCTGGTGAGTGTGTATTATTTTCAGATAATCATACAGATATTAACATTCCTGTCAGTGTTCTAACATATAATATACAATTTAAGTCAGCCTGATGAAATTAAACTTACCTTGCTGTACTGATTGTGCGTCCCACTGCCTTTTGCTTGTGTAGATGTCGCCACTGCCACCTGCAGTGACTGTGCCAGTGGTTCATGCCCCAATCCCATCCTCTCTGACATCCTGAAGAAGAAGAAACTCACATCAGGCTACATGGGAATCTTTTCTTCTGCCAAGCCTCAAGGTATCAGTGACAAACATATTCTCATGCAACATTCAAACACATGTTCACAGACACAAGGAGCAGGACTGGCTGAGAGGCTGAGTGTTACCACAAAACAAGACATTTCACCCACTCACTTGTGTAACTGAAAACTGATTAAGCAAATTATCTAAAAGTTTGCCTGAAAGCTGATGAATGAAAGTGGCTATGTATAGACTTAAAGGTGCAATATGTAAGAATTGGCATCCTGTCAAATTCATACAGAAGGGGAGGGGGGGGGGGGGGGTCACCATTTCACCAGAGTAACTGCTAACGGTTGTTAGCCACCATCAACTAGTAAGCTCTCTTAGCCGTGTAGCTAGCAGTGCATCATGGATCTAAGACTCTGCATGCAGCTTGAAATGAAATGAAATCAGCTCAGTGGTGCAAGAAGCCAAAAAAGCATTTGTTTCCAGAGTAAAAGTAACCTGTGTCTCCTGTGTTGTGGGGCCCGCAGTGTGTGTGCATTCAAGAACTTCAGGTTTACTGCCCAGCTAGCTTTCATGTGAATAAAATAAGTGAATGGTGTGGCTCTTCTAGTACTTCTAGATGCAGTGCAGACTGGGAGCTGAGAGTGTTGGTATCGACATGCTAGCAAAAGAGCTCTGAATTTGAATTACCATTTTTGTAAACATTTGAATGTTTTCAAGTAAAATTCTTACATATTGCTCTTTTTAAGTAAAAAAACAAAAACAAAAAAACAAAAAAACAAGAAAAGAATGAGCCTTGTCTTATTATCTTGCCACAATTAGATGAGAAGATTGATAGCATTCTCACATCTGTCACTTCCTGGAGTCTTGTCATTATCATGAGTGGCCAGTGAGACCCCAGGAAGTGAATGTTGCTTGCCAAGAAGGTACACAGTTTATGTGAATAAACAAATGATATACAAAATGTTAATCAGTGAGCTTCATACAATAGTTGCTAGTGGATTTTCATACCTTTGGACATGGCCAGGGTAGCTATTTCCCCCTTTGTACTCAGCTAAGTTAACAAGCTGCTGACTTAATCTTTTTATTTAATGGACATGAACTGTATGAGGATGGTTTCAATCTTCTCACCCAACTCCCAGCATAAAAGTAAATAGGTGCATAATGTCATGCCACAAAATGTCAAATTACTCCTTCAATCCCCATAAGGAATATGGATGTTGTACTTAACCACAACTAACTCACATCACCCCTTTAGCTCTCATCTGACTCATTCTATATGCCCTAGTACTGATTGAGTTTAATAACGTAATTGTTGAAGAAAATCATTCAAGTCCTGTTGAGCAGTTTTTTTGCTTTGGTGATATGTTTATTCAAAGAATACCGGTAAACTGGTGAACTGACAGGCACAGAGCGGGTCTGAGCCGGTGAGTCGACCCAGAGCAAATGAAACAGTCACATTTTATACAGTCAGAACAAAGAATGGCAGATTCAATCAACAGGTAAACAAAAGGGGATGCAAAAGGGAGTGGTCTGCTCTTTGGAGGGAGTGAACCGTGGGGGGCTGGGGGAGGTATGGGGGCACGCATTTAACATAGTGATCAAACCAGGTCCAGATGTCTCTTGATCAACTGGTGTTACGCAAATTTGTACCCACAGGGTGCAGGAGACAGACAGAAATCACCATTTAGGTCAGGTAGTCAAAGGGCTCTTTCAAGACGTCACTTCAAAATGTGTATTTTTTTCCTCATATTCAAATCCAGATGCAGCGTGACAATTATGTGAGATTCAGTCTACCCAGAAAACACAATGGAGTACAGAACTTGCACAAGTCAACCATAAATTGCTATTTCAGCCAGTGTGATCTGTCCCTTCTGTCCTGCACCAGGTAAATGCAGCCATGGAGGTGCAGCTGACCTGACTAGCACAGCAGTTCCTCGTGGAGGCATCAGCAAAGATGAGCGTCGTGCGGACAACGTAGCCTTCCACAATGCTGCAGTGACTCTGGCCACAGCCGCCAGCCTGCAGCTGCTGGAGGACATCCGGTCAGCTGCCGGGGACAGAGACTTTCTGAGGTGTGCCGTTCAGATCTCAAATCTCCAAGTTTTACTTCATGATGAAAACTGACTGAAAAGGTTGAGTAGATTGACCTGAGCTTTAATTCTTCACTCTTTCTTTCTCCCTCACAGAATGATGGGGATTGCTCGCTCCTCTGTCGTGTGCTTTGTTATTGACACCACTGGCAGTATGTCAGATGACATCGATGAAGCCAGGGCTGTTGTTTACGAACTAATTGACAGCAAAAAAGGAACACAGGATGAGCCGTCGGAGTACATTCTAGTGCCTTTCAATGACCCTGGTATGAACTCTTAGATCTCGCTGATGTTTAGGAAGCGCGTAGGATGAAAAGTGATTTTAGGATAGCTACATTTGATTCAAAAAGCTTTGACCATGGCCCTTATTTTTTAATGTGCTCTATATGTAGGTTTTGGACCAATGATCAGAACAACAGACCCTGATGAGATGAAAAGAGAAATCTCTAAGCTCAAAGCCAAAGGAGGTGGTGATGTCCCTGAGATGTGTCTGTCAGGACTTCAGGTACTAAAACCATGATATTGTCAGATGGTTATTGATTGGGGAAAACATTCTGGATATTTTTTTTTAATCCCTTGAAGATTGTTGCAATCCAAAATCCACTCACCAGTTTCACTATTTTGTTTGTTCAGCTGGCTCTCACTGGTGCCCCTTCCTCCTCCCATATTTACGTTTTCACGGATGCCACAGCCAAAGACATCGACCTCAAGGACACTATTATTGCTCTCATCAGGAGCACCAAGTCAACTGTAAATACCCACACTGGTGACACCAATGATGCTCTGTTTACTCGTTTTATTCAGTGATTTTAACTTGAAATGCAATTAATCTCCACATCAAATGATCTCCACAGGTGTCATTTTTCATGACAGGGAGTGGTGCCAGACATCGTCGTTCCCTCAGAGCTGCAAGCTTTGAAGACTACAAGGACCTGGCTTTGGCCTCTGGAGGCCAGGCCATCCAAGTGTCCAAGAAACAGCTGCCTCAGGCCACAGATGTCATCCTTGACACATCCACATCAGCTCTGGTAAGACAGTGCAGTTCTAATGGCAACCTCTGAGGCAAGTGCCAGGTCTTCCTTCATTGGACCAGTTTGAAAAGTAGAGATGTAAATCCATGCATGTTGCTCCTCTTGTCCTCCACTCTCCATCAGGTGACAGTTCTTCAGCGAGCAAGGAGCCCTGGGAAGCAGGAGACCTTTTCCTTTGTAATAGATGAATCTCTGAAAAATATCACTGTCTACATCACAGGAAAATCCATTACTTTCACACTGACCAACCCTGCAGGTAACACACCATTCCTTATGCAGTGTTTGCACAGGTTTAAAGATCAAGTGTCTAGGATTTAGTAGCATTTTGCAGTGTGATTGCAGATTGTAACAAACTCAACACTCCTTGCAACACCAGAGCACCGGCCAGTGCAGAGGCCCTTTTGTAATGCAGTAATTATTTCACGAAATAAATCACATTGTTGTGGTGCTGAAGGCTTGAAAACTCACAAAACTCGTGGTGGAAATGAATGCTTTTTATGGGTTTTGGCCATAAAGAACTGCCCCCAGGAATACTTTCACCTCCATGGATTAAATATATGTAGCAGCTGAAGATCCAGCAAAAAATTGCTTGGTGCCAGGAAAGTGCTTGCAAGTTTCTATAACATTCTATTGTTGCAGTGCCAACATTTCTTTTGCCATGAAACAGGAAGTTGTTGTACCTTGACTGTACATAGCCCAATATTCATCAAGTTTCCCAAAAAAGGTCAATACACATTGTGCCACCTACTGGCAACAGGAAGCAAAGCTAAGTTGACAAAGATCATTTAATTCACATGATATTTTCATGGTGTGGACTACGCCTGAGCCTGATAGTAGGATACCTCCAGGATATTGAACTGCTTGTCACAATGTCCACAACACTTTCATTTCAAAGTTCCATGACAATGTGTATGAGGGTGCGAGGGCCCATTCAACACTTCTTGCAGTAGAGCCCCTATATCCTACACAGTGGACCTTCAAGTGTCCAATCTTCTGACTCAGAATGCCATTGCTTATCACATTAATGACCAGTAATGTATGTTACCTAATTCCAGGTGTGAGCCAGAGCCAAAACGAGGCCAACGGTAAACTGGGGACCGTACAGACAGTGGGCAACCTGTGGAGAATTCGTCTCAATGCAGCAAAGCAGACAGGGACCTGGAAGATAAATATAAACACCAAAGAACCATACACACTTAAAATCACAGGTCAGAAGTTATCACAGAAACTGTGTCTTTTTGTGCATGCACTTAAATTGCAGATTAAAGGAGTAGTTCACCTTGTGGGGAAATAGGCTTATTCACTTTCTTTCATATTTTATATTTACTGGAAACACATGAGAGTGGTGGTGATCCACTATAACTTTAGGGAAAAAAGCGAAAAAATGTATTTCCCAAGATGTCTGTCTGAAATCGAACAGTTCCTAAAGGTAATCTGACCTAATACTCGCACTGACCTACATTGTGTTATTTATAATACATACAACTGGATACATTCATACGACAATTATTGCAATTAGAGACTGTTAGGCCTCATAAAAGTCCTTATTTGCTGTATGTCTGTATTTACTGTAAGTCTGTACTTGTGTTTCCAGGCCAAAGTACCATCACCTTTATCTATGACTTTGTGGAAAGCTTCAAAGGACCTCACCCAGGTTACGCAGTCCTCAGTGGGCGTCCACAAGCAGGTACACTACATATAATAAAGCAATTTTACTGTTTTACAACCATAGTACTTGATTAACTCTAGATAATACAGACACAATGTAATTATGTGTGATCATCATAATAAATCATCATAAATGTGATGGTCCTTCTGCACCTTTATAATTAAGACTTTGATTTATTTGCTGGCTGGAATTTTTATGTTTTAATTAAATTGTATGTCTGCACATTCATCCCAATCGTATATCATGTGTTGATGTTTTTAACAAAACATGCGAACACATGCCTTAATGTGCATTTCTGTGCGACAACAGCATCATCTAGAGTTTAAAAATCCCCAAAGCTACCTTTTAAGAGATTTCTGCAAATGTTGTAAGGAAACAAAATATGCTCACTAACAAGTTTGCCATGATGCCTTCATGAAGACAAATCTAGGCATGGTACACTACACTACATTTTTTGGTATCCAGAATCAGTTCACATTTTGGAAATGCAAATATTTGTTTCAAAGCCAATGTCTTCCTCACGCCTAAAAGACTCCTGTTAAATCAGTCAAGACATTTTCCCCATGGAAACTGATTGTCTTCCTGTTCTCCCCCTACTTCCCTTCTTTGTTTCTCCCTGCTGGAAACCCAGGCCAGCCAGCCACCTTGATGCTCTCAGTAATGGGCAGGAAAG
Source organism: Acanthopagrus latus (assembly GCF_904848185.1). Taxonomy (NCBI): domain Eukaryota; kingdom Metazoa; phylum Chordata; class Actinopteri; order Spariformes; family Sparidae; genus Acanthopagrus; species Acanthopagrus latus. The sequence goes on along the minus strand of NC_051039.1, from coordinate 26,755,391 downwards.
GTCCATCCTCGCTGACTATTGGAGATGTCGGCCTGGTAACAGTTTCTAGTCCTGAGACTGTTAGCAATAGCACAACCACTGACATGGGCAATGGAGACATCCTGGTGACAGTCGATGCAGTCCCTGAGGGGGAGTTTGTTGTCATTCTTAGTGGAACTGACAAACTGTCAAACAGTGAATTTCAGAGGCAGTCTACCACCCAGATGTCAGTCTCTAAAGTGAATATACAGGTTGGTCTGCTCACTTTTTCTTCTCATCCTGTGTACATTTAAGATCATGATGAAAGAATATTTGGACCTATACAAGGTGCTTTTAACTGCCTAGCAGTACAGAAGACCATATCACTCCTTTTCACCCATTTCATTTCTCCTTCTTTCTTTCATTTCCCTCTAGGCTGTGGTAGACAACAGTATGGAGCCAGGCAAAGCTTTCATGCTCCCCTTCAGTGTCATGACCCAGGGCTCTGGTGGCAAATACTCCATTGGGGCCAAAAATGACAGAAACTTCAAAATGTCCTACCCAAACAGGTGAGAAGAAGCCGCTAAAAACAGTTCATGGTTAAATATCCTTGTCCTCAATGACATTTCTCTACATCTAAAGTACACCATTCCAGCTGCCTTAACCATCAGGCAAAGTTATATCTGGTTAGCGTAACATCTGTAACCCCAGTAAAGGTTGGAGTAAAGGTTAGAGTTAGGCTTAAGGTGCCAGTAATTTGACCCATCTTCTTGTTTCTCAGTTTGTTCATTCTCGCAAACTGTCATATAAAAGGAACCCATCTGGACAGCCCTGTTCTCATCATTGTTTGTGTAAACCAGCTATGTGGCATACCTCTTTCATGCATCGCAGATATTGAAAAGACTTCTGCAAGGGATACGCTTACATCAACACTCATAGCTCCTCTGGCAAGCCTACTTATCCTATCTGCTCTTTCCACAAGATGTCTTCTATTTCTACAACTGACACATTGTTCAAGATATCTGCTGAGATTGTTTCATTAAGGACATTTTTAAGACATATAAGCACTTTATAATTCAATTATTATCTTTAATTATTATTTAATGGCATATTTTATGTCTTATAACAAAACATGTAAACATCTTAATCCTGTTGTAACCACAGAACTCATTTCAGGAATTAACTAAAACTGAAGCAGGAGCAAGAATGCTAACTGATTTTAGGATTCATTACTACTGCACTCGGTTGCCGTCTGTTGAGTTGAAAGGTGCAATACTTAACGCTTAACGATAGTTGATTATTGTGTCTCTCTCTGAAAATGTCACTGATTGTACCTTTAAAGGTCCCATATTATGAAAAACATGTTTTCTCTGGTCTCTACGTATATAAACTGGTCCTCCCTGAGCCTACCAACTCCAAGAATGAGGAAAACAAGCGATTCCTGCATGACCTCTGCAGCCCACCCACTGGTAAAACGGTGCTCGTACAGGCTGTTCAGATTCAGCTCCTGTTGTTATGTAACTAAAGGAGTCATTTTCATAGGCAGGCCCCCTCTGCGCGGTGAGAGGGGGGCTTTCATCCCTGAGGTGAAGTTCGGTGTGTCCAGCGGTACGATAGCAGTGTTTCGCAATGTCGTTGCTTAGAGCTAGACACAGAAATAGCTCTGTTGTTGGTTGTAAAAATCAACATCAGTGCCTATATTCAGTACAAAGCTGGCTTTGCCTCGACACTGACCCTCATAAAAGGATCTGTCCCAACCGATCCAGCAACTGCACCTGAGCCACAGATAAGTGTCGCCGCATTTTGATAGTATTAACAGTTGCCTACAAGTATGATGAAGTCAGCTGGAAATTGGCTAACTAGTTAGCTCCGCTTTGGTCTGCTATGCAATGGCATTTGGAGCGAGTTTAATGTTAATAATATTACGATGGCGCTTGGTTGTCACAGTAAAAAATCTGGAAACGTGCAGACTGGAGACTGAGACGATGCGAACGGTGTGTTGGAGACAAAACACAGCTTTTGCTAGCTGTTAGCCATTAGCTACATGGTAGTAACTGTAACAAGACATATGAACAAACTAACATTATTCAGACACACTAACCATTCTGAAACGTCCTGCTGTACTTCTTCAGGAGCGTCTTCTTCTGGGTCCGATTCTGGGTCAAACTGGTATGGTTGAACGAAAGCATCTCGCTGAGCCATAGCGATACATATATATACATCCACACTTAGCATCACCATCTTAGCGCGTAAACATTATACCTGCTTAACATGAGCATGTTAGCATTGTAGGTATGAGCATGCTACCATGCTAAATTAGCATTTAGCTGTGCACAAGTGAAACCACAGAGCCATTAGTATGGGTGTAGACTTTTTAATTCACTCAAAATCTAAATCATATTCATAATAATGATTCCTATGATCATAAAGCTTTTCTTTCTCTTCTCTCGACAGCCTCACCTTGACACCTGAACAATATGCAAATGCTACTTTGACCATTACGCCACCTGCCAACACACCATCGGGCACTGATGTCACTCTGACTATAGAAGCCAAGTCGTCCAATGGTCTAGACTCCAATTACGCCGTTTTGAGATTGTCCGTTGTTACCAAGGTAACAAGACATATCCTTGATCGCACAGTCCAAAAGAATGAAATAAAAAAGCTTTGAGACATACCCACAATCATCGCTTTTACAAAGTCATTGATATCCTGCAGATCTAAATTGCCCATTGCTGTGATTCTTACATACACTAAGCACTTTTCTTTCCCTGTTTTGTGTCCAGATTACAGATTTTGTTCCTCCTTCGTGTGAAGTGGTTAATGTGCAGGCTGCTGATTGTCCTCACAATGTGTCCCAGTGTGGACCGTTCCAGTGGGAGCTCTGGGCCAATCTTACTGATGGAAATGGCACCGGGATAGAAACTGTTTCCCTGCGTCAGGGCAATGGAAGCTTGACATACACCTCCCTGAGTGCTCCTGTCATTCAGGCAAACTACACAGCTTCCTGCTGCTCGCAGATTGTTGAGTTGGTAGCTGTGGATAAAGTTGGCAATGTGGGCAAGTGCTATCATTCCATTGTCCAGATTCCAGATTCTGTTCCACCTTTGTGTGAAGTAGTTAGTGTGCAGGCTGCTGATTGTCCTCACAATGTGTCCCAGTGTGGACCTTTCAAGTGGGAGCTTTGGGCCAAACTTACTGATGGAAACGGCACCGGGATAGAGACTGTTTCCCTGCGTCAGGGCAATGGAAGCTTGACATACACCTCCCTGAGTGCTCCTGTCATTCAGGCAAACTACACAGCTTCCTGCTGCTCGCAGATTGTTGAGTTGGTAGCTGTGGATAAAGTTGGCAATGTGGGCAAGTGCTATCATTCCATTGTCCAGATTCCAGATTCTGTTCCACCTTTGTGTGAAGTAGTTAGTGTGCAGGCTGCTGATTGTCCTCAAGATGTGTCCCAGTGTGGACCTTTCAAGTGGGAGCTTTGGGCCAAACTTACTGATGGAAACGGCACCGGGATAGAGACTGTTTCCCTGCGTCAGGGCAATGGAAACTTGACATTCACCTCCCTGAGTGCTCCTGTCATTCAGGCGAACTACACAGCCTCCTGCTGCTCGCAGATTGTTGAGTTGGTAGCTGCAGATAAAGCTGGCAATGTGGGCAAGTGTTATCATTCCATTGAACGCTCTGCTGGCCCTCCGGCTTTAACCCTGTCACCACCACTGTGGTTGTGCCTGCTGGTATCTGCCTTCATAGCAAGGTTTTAAGGGGCTTCAGTTTGGTTATAGAGATATAGTGCGTCAATAAATTGTAGGCAGAAGTAATGAATAAGTAATGGATAATAAATGTGCTTCTAAATTTCCATGGATACATTAATTGTGTTATTGAAAGGATGATAAATTTCTCGTGTTTTTGATGCATTTCAATTTTGCTGACAAAAAAATAACTCAGATAAATATTTGGTTTCCTGCAAAGAGAACAATCTTTAATAGGAATGCACAACATATATCAGGCTAATATATTTAAATGATCAGTGATTTATTTGTATCAGTAAAATTCAAACCCATAAATAGATCCAGTCTGGAGAAAAGTCTTTGTATCACATTCCTAATTTTAACCTAATACATCGTTACAACGCGCTTGTAACATTTTTTGTGAGGTATCGGAACCGATTTGATGCTTTCAGAAGACGAAGCGTCAGAGTGTATGGCTAAATATTTCTCTTTGTACACATTTACCATGGAAAATGTTGTATGTAAATGAATTCATAATGGGAGCATTTTACTTATTGTTTGTGTAATAAAATGTCATTATCTTACGTACTTAAAGTCAGATGAAATGTGTTGCGATATTTTTGGGAACCAAAATACAAAATCAAAATTCAGATATGTCACAGAATAAACAATCCAGTGCAACACAAAAAATATTCTAATAAATGAATAACTAGTTTGAGTTGATAAATTGGGAGCGGGTAGAGTAAGTAGACTAGTGATTTGAAGGTTGCTGGTTCGAATCCTGGCTCCCCTGGGGCAGAACTGAGCTGCATGTTGAAGTATCCTTGAGCAAGACACTGAACCCCAAAATTGCTCCTGATGTGCAGTTGGCACCTTGCGTGGTGGCCTTTGCCATCAGTAAGGGCCCTGCGATGAGCTGGCGACTTGTCCAGGGTGTACCCTGCCTTTGCTCAGAGAGATAACTGGGATTGGCTCCAGTAACCGTCGTGACCCCTTGAAAAATGGGGGATAAAGTGGTTACATCCCTGCGACCCTCATGGATTAGGCAGTAGATAATGAGATGAGATGAGAGTTGATAAATTGACAAACAATGGACTTGAGAGATGGATCCTTTCAGGGCAGGTAGGGTCAGATCTTCAGTGAACAGAGAACCTGAGGTATGAACAATGAAATTGGAGGGACAATGATATCAGTGTGAAGTGAGAATTACAATTGGAATTAAATGAAAGAATAATATCCAGAAATAATCATTCATCCTGTAGTGGACACGATTCATTTGCAACTTCAGAAGAAACAAGTTGCCTCTGAAACTAAAATTACATTTGTCTGTGACTGCAGCATTGTGCCTGGAAAAACACATGGCTTTGTTTTCAGATGTAATTTTGTAACCCAAACCTATTGTACTTGTGTTATTTCCTGGCATTTACAGTGTACTTTGTGTCTATTGATACTATCATTTTGTCATTATTTTTGAAAAAACACACTGTTACTTGTTAAATGTAGGTAGAGTTTAGAGAGGGAGTATCAACTTTAGAGGCCAGGAGAAATAAATTATTCTACATCATTACTGTCAACTGTTAAGCTTGAACCAGTTAGCTGTTCAGTTTATCAGTTCTGTGCCTCGTACACACCCAGTTGTTACGATATTGTTGTTTTATTCATGTATTTATTAATACTATAATTTTGTCAACAGACACAGATATCAAAGCAATGAATCCTGCTCAAACTAGGTATCCTGTTTTCTGACAAAAGTCTGAAGAAGGGCATTAGTTTGATCACTTTAATTCATTAGCTGTTTTGTAAAATGACAAGCAAGAAAATATACATCTACATTTGACAGCATTAAAATCAATGTAAATGCTGAATATGTAGTGTCTTAAACAAGGTTTTGAATTATAAGAGGACCAATGGCGTCAAGCAATTTTTCAAATGCAGTAAACACTTCAAACTGTTGAAGAAGAAATGAGGATTTACCAGTGTGATAACAACATAAGAAAATGATGAATACCAGTTTAAGTCAGACTTAAATGTGCTCAATTCATTATTCGACACAGTTGACCGCTAGGTTGTGCCCCAGGGTGCCATTACTTGGAAGAGTGACACATTTTCAGTACCTTTACACCAAACATGAAGACACACAAATGCATCCATTGTAAGGCTTGAACAGATACAGAGGAAGTACTGTAGAGCTTACATGCTTTTCGAAGACTTTAACCCTTTGTCTTGGCTGCAGCTATCACATTAGTGCTGACCTAATGCTACCAGTGTTAACGCAACACTTAACTGGCTATCAATAACAGTTCCCACTTCGGCATATGATTGTCGAAATAGAGTAGCTATTGGTTGGGTTGGCAAGGGTGTATGTGTCAATGGCTGCACTCAGAGCAGAAGAAATGTTAGCAATTGGTCACAGTAATAATAAACCCATGAGATGCAAGCCTGCACAAATTTAGTACAAACAGCTGCACAAATCAGAGTAAAAAAAACTTCATTGCCCTTCTTGGCACAGCCTGCAAAGACATTCAAATGGGTCACAATCTTGAAAGTCGTTTTATGTCCAGTGTGAACGGATCCTTACTCGTTAGTTTTAAGGGGCATTATCAACCCTTTTTTGATAACAGCAACACTGAAAAGCAACATTAAACACAGAAACAATTAGGTTTGGACACACCCTCTTATTCAATGGTTTTTCATTATTTTCTACATTGTAGATTAATACTGAAGATGTCACAACTATGAAGTAACACATGGAATTATGCGGTAAACAAGAAAGTGTAAACAAACCTGAATATGTTTCATATTTCATCTTCTCTTCGAAATATCCAACTTTTGCTTTGATGACTTTGCTCAATCTTGGCATTCTCTCAGTCAGATTCATGAGGTGGTCACCTGGAAGGGTTTTCCAACAGTCTTGAAGGAGTTCTCAGAGGTGCTGATCACTTGTTGGCCGAAACTCATCCCAAACCATCTCAAATGGGTTTAGGTTGAGTGGTTGTGGAGGCCAAGGGGGTATTCCAGAAAGTGGGTTTTGTGAAAACTCTGAGTTTGTTAACCCTGAGACAGATAGATAGATAGATAGATAGATAGATAGATAGATAGATAGATAGATAGATAGATAGATAGATAGATAGATAGATAGATAGATAGATGGGATAGCATGTTGCTGCAGAATGCTTTGGTGGCCATACAGGTTAAATGTGCCTTGGGTTTTTGAAAAAGTCACCAAGAGTGTCATCAGTACAAGCACCTCGACACCATTACATCTCCTCCTCTATGCTTCACTGTAGGAACCAAACATGTAGAAACCATCCGCTCACCTTTTCTGTGTCCCACAGACATGGTGGGGGGAACCAAAAATTTCAAATTTGGACTTATCAAACCTCAAAGCCCATCAGAGCCCATCAAAGCCCATCTAAGTCCAGATTTCCACTGGTCTAATGTCCATTCCTTGTGTTTCTAGGCCCAAACTCTTCTTTTGTGGTTGTTGTTCTTCCTCAGTAGTATCTTCTTTGCAGCAATTCAACCAAGACGACCTGTTTCAAGCAGTCTGTGAACAGTTGATGCTGATATGTGTCTGCTAATTGAACTCTGTGAAGAATGTTATGTGGAGCAGTTCTCAGAGCCAGCTTCATCGTGTGTTTGATGGTTTTTGAAATCGCACTTGAGGATACAAAGTTCTTGATATTTTCCAGACTGACTGACATTTCTATCTTGAAGCAATGACGGTCTGCCGTTTCTCTTTATTTAGCTGTGTGGTTCTTGCCATATTAGAAAAGTAGTCGAATAGCACTATTCACTGTATTCAACTGTGAACCAACCCTAACTCTGCACAACACAAGTGATGGTCTCAATCACATTAAGAAGGCAAGAAATCCCACGAATCAACTCTTGACAAGTCACACCTGTTAACTGAAAACCATTCCAGGTGACTACCTCATGAATCTAATTTATAGAATGCTAGAAGTGTCATCAAAGCACAAGGTAGCTACTTTGAAGTATATAAAATACAAACAAACTTATTCTGGTTTGTTTAAGAATGTTTAGTTTATTGCATCATTCCTTGGGTTCTTTCTTGGTTTGGATGTCTTAATTATTGAGCTACAATTTAGAACACAATAAAAAATAAAGAAAAATAAAGAAAAAAAACACAGAATGAGAAGGTGATTTGACTGACAGTAAATATGAAAGTCAATTGTATAAATAATTGAAATTATTGACATGTTTACAGTTAAATAATGACACAATTCAACCACTTCTACATATTTATTGTATTTTCCAAGTTCACCCTGTTACTGCAGATTTTCACCAAGTCCAATTTCCAAAATAGACGTTTCATATTCATCATTACGGCTACTGGAGGTTTGTGTAAGATTAACCTTGGAGTTACAATATCTACAACTTCTTTCTACTCTGTGAAGAGCACAAAGTACCTGAAGAACATTGTTTATAAAGATTAGTTTGACATTGTGGTCAATCTGCTTATTCATTTATTACCAAGTTAACATTTTAATAGCTGTGCACCAAGTATCGAGCGTCTGCTCACAGTCCTAAATGTAAAAGTAAATGTTTAAGCATACAGACTTGGGGCACAGTGAATCATCTACTCTGGCTCTGTCTAAAACATCAAAACAAAATTACGATCAACTCTTCAATTCTTAAACCATTAAGATTCAGCATTAGAAGTTCTCTGTACAATTAAAAATCCTTACTGAACTTAAAAAATATATATTTTTACAATATCAACAAAGCTTTACAGGTGCATCTTCCAGTATAACCTAAAACAATTCATAATACCAGAGGAGAAATCATCCTCTGTATTTAAAGGACACATTGCATCAAAGAAAAAACAAACAGATCTCTTCTAAAACAAATGTTCTCACATTAAATTATCAACATCTTATATCTCTCAGAGATAGATAATGCTACCCTACTCAGTGGAACATGATGTCATCTTGAAAGTCCACCTCATTGGATTTTGTGCACATTTTTGACATGCTTTTTCAGGTGGCCTGACTGTGTAAAGTGCTTGGGGCAGTGTGGGCAGGCATGTGGTTTCTCCCCTGTGTGGATATACTTGTGCCTTTTCATGTTATTGAAGTCTAAAAATCCCTTCCCACAGTATGGACACCAGTGTCTCTTCTCCCCATTATGCCACCTTAAATGCACATTCAGGTCTACCCTCCTTGTGAATTTCTTTTCACAAAGGTTGCAATGGAATGGTTTCTCTCCTGTGTGGATACGTATGTGGGCTTCCACATCTAGCTTTGTGAAGCATCCCTTGTTGCAGATCTGACAGACAAAAGGTTTTATCCTGCTGTGCACCATCTGCAGGTGTTTCGTGAGGCCAAAGCGGTAGACAAAGCCCTTCCCGCACTGCTGGCAGACATGGATCCTACCATTCCGGTGTACCCGGCCATGCCTTTTTAGACCCTTGGAGTCTACAAAGCGCTTCCCACAGAGCGTGCATGAGAAAGGTCGCCGTCCTGTGTGGAGACTCACGTGGCTTTCTAGGGCGGCACTACTGCTGAGGACGCGACCACACTCCCCGCACTGGTTTTTGAGCAGACGCCTACCTATGACTGATAAAGGCTGTAACGGCGATACAACAGGAGGTGCTTTGATGGGTATTGGGAGGAGAGAAACACTGTGGGGGTAAACCTGTATATTACACTGGGATTTGGGAGATACCATCTCTTTCTTAACAGATGAGGTCACTGATCTCTTTCCTCCTGCTGGGGGTGTTTTACTGGCTTGCAGTCTTGGAGGAATCCACACAGCTTTAGCTGTACATCTTTTTACAGCCTTACAGATAGCACGGCTCTCTGCTAACTGGCTTGTTTTGGCTCCACTCTGCAAATTTGACTGATTGGAACTTCTTTTATCTATGGTTTTTGGTTTTGTTGTTTTAGCCAACTTCTTTGCATTCACCACTCCTAAATTCTTTTTAAGAGAGGCATCACCTTGAATTAATCTGGATTTCTGAATAGATGTAGATTCCCTAGTCTTTCTCGGACTGTTATCGTCTTTAGATAATTTAGGCCCCCTAACACTTAGGGAATCAGATTCATCCTCGGTATTTTTCGTATTAGCACCATCTGCAGCTGCACTACAACTCCTTAGACTACAGGGATTGGATTCTGCTTTAATCTGTTTGGTGCAAGAATCATCTTTAGCGAAGGTACACCTTCTACGGCAGAAAGAAGTTGATTCACTGGTAGGCATTTTAGGGGTAGAACAATTTTTACTTAAACCAGATATACTTGGATTGACTGATGTAGATTTAGTCCTTTCAGGATCAACATTTGTAGTAGAACTAGACCTCTTAGATCTCAGAGAGGTGGTTTTAGTATTAGGGCTAACACCATTTCTAGTTGAACTAGTCCTCCTTGTGAGCAAACTGTTTCTGGGATTTTCAGGAGTAGCATTTTCTTTAGTTGAGCTGGACCTCCTAGGACTAACAGAGGTGGATTGTTCATTTGTGGAAACTACAACTCTATCTAAACCAGACCTCCTTGGACTCACAGGAGTAGCTTCACTGTTGGGCTTAGGGCTCCTAGGACAGACAGATGGTTTAACACCATCTAGTAATAGTCCAGGTTTCGTACGAGTCATGGGAATAGGGCCAGTAGTAGTAGTAGTAGTAGTAGTTTTTAGAGTTGCAAAATCTTCAACTGCTCCTGGGTTTTTTGGGTGGAGGGGAATACTAGCTGTGTTTTCATCATTTAGACAATCATTCCCCAATCTGAGTTTCTTGGGGCTTACGGTGTAGTTTGCCGTTTCTGTGGGTGGTTCTGGATTTAAATCAGTTCTTTTAGTTTGCAAATGGGTTTTGATGTGACTTCGGAGCTGGGCCATGAGGGTACTTTGCTGTAACCTTTTCTTGTCACTGATGCTGCTCTCTGCATGGGAAGTTTCTGCTTCTACAAAGTCAGAGGAGGCCTTTAACAAAAAGAAAAATATATTTAGATAATATACATGCAGAACAATCACAGTAATAATCTGAAGACAGAAATTCCAGTTAATTATGAAACAATCATGCACACGATGACCATAAATAAAAACCAACCTCCAATTCCACTTCAACAAAACTTCAAAATTTCCATTTTACACAACTTAAAATGCTGGGGTTTGCTTTCCTATCACAGTGGTGAGTATATATTGATTATTCTGACTCTGGGTAACCAAATAGGCTGCCTGAATTTGTAGTAACTAATGCAAATATTATTTTATAATCATAAAAAAAATGTAATTGACAACAAACACTGTTCAACAGACTGAGAGGAGTTTACTAATCCATTACCTCTTTGGTGTCTTGTGCAACAGGTGATACTGCCAGATGTGCCAGGAACTGGGTCTTACTCATTTGTGAATGAGGGTCAGATGTATCCTTGGTGTTTTTTGTGGAGGTCAGACACACAGAGGCAGCTGACTGCTTCTCTCCTATTGGTTGGTCAATAGATAACTCATAATCTTCCAAATTCAAAGTCGTTTCTCCCGCTAAACCAGATGCAGCCAAAGGGTCAGTCATGCTGATGGCTATGGTAGGTGACTCCTCCAAAGTAATGCGTTTTTCAGAAGATAATATCTTTTCTTCGATATCATTTGGCTCTCCTGATATCCCAGTGGTCAATACAGACATAGCAACAGATGGTTCTTTTAAATTGGGACAGCTGTCAGTAGACAGCACAAGCGTATCTGATGGTTGTGTTGATATGACAAATGATAAAGGTTTCTCTTGTGTGGTACATTGTTGCGAAATGGACCAAGAGCCAGCTGATCCACTTGTAGGCAGTCTTGAAACAAAGACAGACTCTTTGGTTGTAATTGGAAATGGGAGCCTTGATAATCTGACCACAGCAGGGAGTTTTTCCTTAGTTCGCAAGTTTGTCAAAGTTTTGAAACTGTCAGATATATTCTCTCTCTTTTGCGACGAGATGGAGGTCGCACTATTTAAAGCGGGTTGTGTATCCTCAGAAACGCTCAACTCCTGCGTCGAAGAAATTAACTGCGATGTTGACACCAGAATGGGAGCAGCTGATTTGGCTGGATCCAGCTGTGTTGTCAAAACCTGTGCCTGTTTCCTTGATGCTGAAGCTGACACCTGTCTTAGAACTGCACTGCTTATCTTGTAGGGTAGTAGAGTCCCTGAATACAGGCCTTTGGAGGTGCTGGTGGACTTTGTGACAACAGGGAGCAATTTGCTGGTTGTTACATGTATTGTTTTCTGAGTAGCAGAAGAAGAAGAGGGCATTTCGACAGGTAAGCCTGCAGCTGTAGAACCTTGATGTTTACTTTTATTTTGTGCAGTATTAACTGTTGATACATCACTAGGAAGTTGGTTTGGAGACTGTTCTGCTATTTTATGAGACATTGATGAGAATGCCGGTCTTGGCACGATAACTATTTTATGAGGTAATGCTTTACCCCGACCAGTGGTTGCTACTGATGTTATCAGGGAATGGGGACGGAGCTGCTGAAATGACTGCACAGTTGTTTGAGTTGCAGCACTTCGTGGGGGCTTTGAAGATAGAGAGACCGTATGTTGTTTTGGTTTGACAACATTAATGTGGGCCTGAGCTTCACTGGTTGGAGGAGCACACTGGGTCTGGGCTGGTTCTGCTTCTTTCTGCGGAGAGGAGCTTCTATTGTCTGGTAATGACTGGTTCATGGCCTCAACTAATAGCAGTGCGTCCTGAAGAGTTACAGATGTGTGGCATTCACTCTGCTGAACTGGTGGGGCTTGTGGTGACTCGGGTGGTGGAGTGTTAAGTGTTTCAACTACAGCGGAAGCTTCAGTGGTTGGAGCCTGAATTGTGCCCTCTTCTGTGTCCATGAAAAGTTGCTGAGTCTCAGAGGTTTTTTCTTTTTCAGAGGAACGTCTTCCACTTGTACACACTACTGAAACTGCTAAAGAACCAACCTTACTGTTCTCTACATCTTCGAAAGAAGGGTCTGCTCTCTGCTGATCTGACGAGGTGATAACTAAAGAAGACAGGGATTTTTCTTTCATTTGCTGTTGCGCATGTTTTGCTTTCTTCGGTGGCCGACCTCTTCTACGTCGTATTTGCAAGCCAGGCTGGGAACTAGCCTCAACTTCTGGGAGGCTATTTTTTAAATGATCACACACTTCTCTGTTGATGAGTGGTAGTGTTTGTGCCAACTGGTCCTGTGTAGATTGCACATCTGTAGCTTGTTGCAGAGTGACACCACTTTGCTCATTCACTGACATTTCACCCTCTCTTTGAGTTTGTTGGGGGGCTGCTAGTGACTGCAGATGCTCCGATGTTATGAGTTCTCCCTGTTTACCAATTTCTGCCATCTTCTGACTGACTTCAGACTCTCCTTCTAGGTCATCTTTTACTGCAGCGAGTGAAATTACTAATGAATGCTCTGGTTCAGATGACTGATTCTGGGATCCTTGTGAACCACTATATGTCACCAAAATAGGTAGTTCCATAGCCACTTGGGTCTCTTTGTGTATCTGAGGCAAGGATGTTTCTCTAGTTGAGCATACTGTGTTAATAATAGGACCTTCATTTTCAGTTCCACATGGAGAGACCCATGGTGAATCTAGGAAGATAAATATCAAATGTGAGAAGAAATAAAAATATGAGAATGGTGAGAATTAAACCTTAACAAATGCTGTCTGCTTAATTAAAACAGTTTAAATTGAAAATTCCCACCTGCTTTATCTCTCAAGACTTGCCTTGATGCCACAGTGGACTCAACTTCCTCTTGCTTCAAGACAGACTGTACAGAAGAGTCATCATAAGTGTTATGTTGAGGGGTGACAAAACCTTCAATTTCAAGAGGACATAAATGAAAAAATAAATGGGTTACCTGCCAAATAAACACTCACCTCCTGTTTGACAAGTATAAATGCCATCTGAGAATTTCCCTCTCCATGGCTCTCATAATCGTGCTCCTGCAGAGCATAATGCACCTCCTCATAACCACGTTGTTGCCTTTGGTTTTGCAATGATGAGAGCTGCAATGGCTGGCATTGCTCTACCAGCATTGCGCGAAGAGGAACAAGGTCTGTAACATAAACACAGAAAAACAGGTGATATTTAAGCACTGTTCATTTTAAATATTGCCAGTGTTTGTTGTGAGTTGAATGCATAGTTGCATTTTAATGTCTTAATCAAAATATTAGGAAATCGGAGTGTCATCTGCATACAAATAGAGACTTGTTTTTTACCATTTGAATCGTAGGCTGTCTTTGTTACGTACAAGCTTTTCTATGTAGTCGTTTGTTGTAATGACATTCAGAATGTTGGGTTTGATAGTTTGCATCACTGCATCATTAACAACAAGCCCTACTCCCAACCTGGCTTCAGCTGGGTTGATAGGAGGGCTTGCTGTAAACACTTATTCATGGCTGGAGGCATTAGCTAAAATGATTAAATTGTTGTAAGTCACGCTCAGCGTGGGTCTCACCACGCTTGTACGTCCCAGCAACGTCATAAAATCCAACAAAGCATGGGAGCATCATCACAATGTAATCTAGTTGTCCAACTGAGGCCAACAATCAAAACAAACTGCAGACTCTCGATTACCAGCACCCAAATCCACTCAGCTCTGAGTGTTCGTGTTGAGCCAAAAGTTCTTCAGCGGATGGATGACTGCGTTGTAGGCTGTGGATTACCAACACCTGTGGTAACATCCTTGCTAGTAGGCTGGCCAGCTAGCTAGAGTTTGACCTGTATTCTGCCCCAATGCTGAAAACATGGTGCAAATGTGAATAAAATTCTTCTCCTTTGGTCTTTCAGATTTCTGTTTGCAGTGCTATGAACAAAAATATTTAAGACCCATCGAGTCCGAATTTGAGACTTATACTTTTTAAGGCCTTTTATTAGAAACACTTTGACATCTTAAGATGATTCGAATGTAATGCCCCATTCGAAATCAAAATGTACAGTCTATAAGCGCAGCAGACCGTTTGAAGTAGTTCACCTTGTGATCCAGCAGAGGGCGCTCTAAATCAGCTTGACCTATTGCACGCCCTATTAACTCTTTACCTGCCAATTCCGCTTGTAATATTATGTTGTTTGCTATGAAAATGGGGGACACTAGCGAGCAAAGCCGTCCTGTGCGGACAATCGCGACACCAAAGCATCTGAGAAGTAGTGTATGGAAGTATCTACTGTTCTACACCGTAGATGGAAAAGTAACTAATAAAGCTGTTTGTCGGCTCTGTATGAAGCAGCTGTCTTACTCCAAAATGACAACAAATCTGCGCACTCACCTGCTAGCTTACAACCACTTTAGCTAACGTTAGCAGTGGAGTATACAACCTAGTCTGACGGACTGGGGGGGTTCGAACTTGATTTTTTAAAAAATTGACAGCCCTAGTATGCACTTTAGTACCATCTAGTGCTGACTGCAGATTGCGGCATTAAAGAGGAAGTGAGGTAAAACTGCAGGAGCCAAACAACAGGAAGTTGTAATCAGGAAGTTCTTTTGCCCATGGGATCATAGAAGAAGCATCTCCGCACAGCAAGCTTATTAATCAATCCATTAAAGTGCATCAAAACAGCTTCATCTGTAAGTTATAAAGTATTCATAGTTTGATTATATCGTCTTTGATGATGGCTGGGCTGTTGCCTGCCTCATATAGATGCATTCATGTATGCTGGTTTAACCAGACTATCTGTCGCACTTTTTTTCATAGTTTGGCTGGTTCTGCGACTTATAGTCAGGTGCGACTTGAAGTGACTTATAGTCCGGAAAATATGGTACTTGAAAAAAATTACAAGTGTTCCTCATTAAGCCATGCCAAAGACAACAAGCTGCCTGTTGCTTGGGGGATGCAATTCTGGAGAATATAATTTTAAGCTAGCTGTACAACTGAAAAATACCTTATCTGCAACAAGTGTTACCAAGGACAGCATATTTATAGAAGTATATACTAATTGTATGTAATGTAATTCACCTCCTATTAAGCACTCACTCATTATCCCATGATTTTAAATATCATATCACACATTAAAGACACTGCTGAATAACACCCCCGTTAAGTGTACTAACACCTGTCTCTTTCTTACCTCATTTATAACAGCCTGAATGTTGTTGAAACGCTTCTTCTAGCCTACTGTTAGCCAGGGCAACATTGTATGGTTTCCCTCTCAATCTGGCTCCCACGCTCTACCCTATGCTAGGCTAAGCTAATATCACTGATGCTTCAGTAATTTAGAGCCGCCGTGAGAAAAGCATATTACCACGGCTACACCAATAACCCCATTTGCGCTATATCACCAACTAGCAGTGTCCGACATCTACATTGGAGAGGATTTGTAAGATTACGCGATCAACACTGCAACACAACTCACCACACTGGACCGCCGCGTCACGTCTCTCAGAGGTGTCTCTTCGCCCCGGCTCAGGCTCGCTTTCTCTGAGGCAAACAGTCCCTTGGCCTCTCGTCCTCTCAAACTGGCTGCACCTTGCCTTGAGCTCCTCGTTCTCTTTTTTCATTTGTGCTATTTCTGCCTTCAGCTCGTCGACCATAGTTTCGAAAAGTTTCGTGGTCTCTGCGACGGCACTCTTCAGCATGCTCTCCATGACGGAGGCGTACTTCGACTGAAAATCGTCCGCTGACATTTTTGAAATGGTTTACCGTTCACCCAAATGTAAACATGAATCCCGCGTAGACATTACGATTTACAACAGCATTATTAAATACATGTTTATTAGGAGCTGGCTCAACATGGCTTCCTCCCGTACACAGACAGCCGCGGCCTCTGCTCTGTATGACGCACTTTGAGCTCTTCTTCTTGTACTGCTTCACCTTTTTGTCAGCTGCTAGATTCACACCGCCACCTGCTGTACCGGCAACTGCACTACAGGACCCACGTTACATATACTACATATACAATTCATATATCACTTACATTTGTGCATACACGCCCATATATTAACACATACATATGTGCAGAACACAGATATTTTCCTACCTACATGCGCACACATTTGTGTACATATACACACGCACACACACAAATATACACACATAGCTTTATGTAATATGCATAATATATCTAGATTAATCAAATTTCTATATCTGATTGTAAAAGCTATTACCGCAAATGTATATTACATAACATATTCATATTTTATTCACACAGACACAGGCATACATCTATGAGAGCACATGCATATTTTAAAGCCACCTGCACCTTTTGAAGTCATCTCCTTGTGCCTTTTAAATACAATTTAAAAATGAAATAAAGATGAATATATTTTATTCAACAATCTGATGAGCACTGAGGAATCTATTAAGCATGTGTGTCTCCATTTCTAAGTATCCCTCCCTGATGACATTTTAGTTTTCTCGAGAGCGTGATTCAGTTCTGCTGATGAGAGTAGTATATTTATGAAACTTTTTCATCATTTGATGTAGTAAATTCTTATCCTCAGATATTGTAGCTTAAACTCCTCTTTGCCCCTGTTCACAAATATTATTAGAGTGATAAGCCGAGCTCTTCAGTTTTATTGGCGACTACAACAGGATACCCGTACTCTCTTTGAGTCACATTCATTCTCTTTTATCAGTCCCTGCAGTTTGGCCATTTCTGTTTAATTTGCATTTCATATTATTTGTTAACATTTTATATTAAACGAAATGTTCTGGAAATGATTATTGTTTTCAACATTTTTAAGAGCAGCTCATCAATCACATCTCCATTTCCATCAATCTGTCTTTACTATAATGTTCGCTGAGCCCTTAAACTGAGTAATTATTTACCATTAATGTGCGTTGGAGCCCACCAGTCATTGCCCAAGAAGGCTGACTCTTTATCGGTAACAACCGGAGTGATGAAGATTGTCCCACATCCCGACCCGTAGTTTAAATCTCGGAAGTGCGAATGTTTACGGAATCAGGAGGAAATGCGACAGCTCCACGGAAAACAATTTGTAACGTTAGCCTAAAGCTAAGTAGTTGAATAACGTTTGCAGTTCACACACACTGCACGCGTGTACGATATGCTAAATGCATGTGTCCGATGATAGCTCACGACACAGCGGTCGGAATCCGTTACGATAACTCTGAATCAAAACTAGTGCTGCAAGCTAGTTAGCTAACGGTGTCATGTCAGGCTACCTATTGTTTGTTTAACACCAGGTCTGGCATGATGGAGGTAACAACACGGTGAAAAAGTGGAACAACTCGTTCACATCCACAACCTGTTTAACGTTGCCTACGCTGCAAACCGAGTTTAAAGGGGCTTTGCTGTGCCCGACAAGTGCCTCTACATCAAGTGCCAGTCAAAAGTTGCCTTCTCTCGCGTTCACTAAGAAGAGAGAGACTGTCCGCACACTGGTGGCACCATGGCCGAGGCTATCGTAACGTTTCAGTCCCAGCTCTCCGGGGTCATGGAGACGGTCTTCAAAGCTGCCATGTACGAAATCACCCGGCTGGTGGAGGACAGCTTTCTGGAGGAGGTGACGCGGTGCAGGGAGCAGGTGGAGTCCCTGAAGAGAAGGCTGAAGTGGTCCGAGACTCGACGGAAGGAGAGAGAGGGGGACAGACCGAGGGGGAGGTGTTCGGACTGCGGGAGAGCCGGGCTGTCCGGTGAGGAAGAACCCAGAGCGACAGGTGAGACCGTCATGTGCTGTACGTGCAGACAACATTATTACCAAATACTGAGTAAGTCATAGGGGTGACCTAATGCACACCTGCACTCACCAGAATTACATGCCACACTTCATCATATCCATCACTGATAAATGTTCAATTTAGAGTCCATTGAAATGTAGTTAGTAGGTAATTCACAAGAATTAAAAAGGAAGTTAAGGTATATAAACATCAGTTGCAGCTTTGTAATTGTATTTCAATAATATTTATAGATTACTATGAACTGTTACTGAGATTAAAATAAATAAAATTCACCTATCTAAGGTGGCTGAGCTCTCTTTGAGTTGAAAAAGCATAGGTCCTTGGGAATCATTTAATAATCATACATGTGGGGGAATAATCTAAGAGACTTATTACCATTAGATTAAAGGCCCTATTTCTATTTTTGTGTCTCACTCCCAACTCGACAAAAACTGATACATGGGATGACCACCTGTCCAACAGTCCCAAAGCGTCATTTTTTTGGGGTGAGTTGGGAGTCAAAAATCAGCTTCTTCTTACAAAGAAGCACTTTAAGTGAACCAAGTGGTCCTGCAACAGCTTTAAAACTTCCCCAATCAATATTTTTATATCAATGTACCACTCTGCTAGTGGCAGCATGGATTCTGCACAGGCGCTCTGATAAACTTCCGTGACTCTGGAGTTGAAGCTGTCGTTGTGTGCCACACTGTGAGCATGCACTTTTGAATCTAATGTGAGCAGCCAGAGCATCTGGACTGAGACACATCTGTAGAAATTGAAGTTGAATCACATTTAAGTCCATGTCCCAATTTTGTTTGAATCCGATTTGCAAAAACAGCATTTCATGTGTTTTTTAAAATTTGTTTATTTGTTTGTTTGTTTGTTTTTTGCTGACCAGACTCTCAATTTGTGGATATTTAGTCTGGCAGAAAACTCCCTGTGGACCACCTGTCCACTACCTGCGCAGCAGTAAACTGATGGGCAGATTGAGGGATGAGTTAACCTGATATTAAAAATTCTTTCATAATCTACTCTTCCTCATACTGATTTGGTAGGTAGGAGTTGGGTGAAGTTTTGCAGTCAACAAAACATGTCTTGAGCTTCACAGCAAAACAAGCATGGCAAAGTTCACCTAAACAGTTGAAGTAGATTGTGACTTGTTTTACAATTGTAAGTGACAGAAAATATTGATAAAATGGCTCCATACAGCTTGTCTGGCATAATCCAAGTTTCTGAAAGTCCCAAGAAACTACTTTAGAAAATGTTATGTGCATTCTTTTCTTTTAAAAAGTAAAAAAAAAAAAAAAAAAAAGGAAAGAAAATCCAAAAATCCAAAATCCTTCTGCTGCAGAGAGAAATCTCAAACAGGAGAGAGTGCTGCAAGAAGAGCTCAACAACTCCCAGAGCACTGATGGTGAGACATGCAGTCATGAAGCAGAAGAGGCCCCCAGTGCTATGAAGGCGCCACAGGTAGCCAACAGTTTATTACACTATTTAGCCTCAGTAATAAGGTTTAATTGTTAAAAATGTGTGTCAGCAGTCGGTGGCAATTCAGTTGTACACTTCTCATGAGACAAGTAATCTCTGTGATATTTATTGTATTGTTTTGTGTAACTTTTAAATGCAGTTGCATTTAGTCAGGCCAGCCTGTTGATGTAATGCCAATTTTATGGTTTCCCCTGAGGTGAGTAAAGTTAAACTTCCTGTAATAATGTTATCTTTCTGCCTGTTTTGTCTGCCAGGCGGCAGGTGTGCAGGGTGAAAAGCTAGACAGACTGCTCAAGGAGGAAGCCCTGCGGATAACTCCAGAAAATACTGAGCCCCAAGAGAGATGGGGAGTCAGTTTGGAAGGTCGGTGTATTAAAATTGAATCAGGAAGAAATGATTTTTCAAGGGAATTTTAAACAGATTAATATCCTTAATTTTCCAGTCACACATAAGTAGAGCCAGACTGATGTATTGGTTGGCTGCTATTTTAGGAAGATATTAGCCCATTACAGACATATCGATTTAGGCGTATATGTTGTCCAATATATGAACATTATGCTGAATAGATGTTTGGAAAATGTATAATTGTTAAAATTCTCAGTGATGTTCATTGTTTTTGTAAAGTTAATGTTAAACCTTTAAGTATCCTGCCTCCATAACTGCACATACATATTTGTCACAAGAAACACAAGTGTTTGATATCAGTATTGGCCCCAGTAATCCAGTATCAATTGGGATCTACATGTTAAGCTGTTGTAATTTCTACAGTACTTGTTCATCTGAAAATGCTAAACCAGATGTTTCTCATTATCGACCATGTTGCACATTCCACATTTAATACAGTATATTTGTCATTGTAGTCCCTGTAAACATGTATCCATCCCTGTTAGAAAATCTTTTTTCTCCTCTCATTGGTCAGAAACAGAATCATCAGGTCAGCCGGGGCCCAGTAAACGTTACACTGACCAGAAGATCCCAAAGTGCCACATGAACTGGGAAGTTGGCTTTGACCAGCGACCAGAGTCGGGCCAGGACGGACATTCGGGTGACCCAACAGAACCACTTTTCCAGAGCAGATATGCTATGGAAGACTTGGCTGGCTTTGACAAGACTGGCTATGGAGATGGCAATATGATAGACATGGGTAACTTGGATGGGTTACAAGGATCACCATCCCACCTGGGCGATGATCTGAGCTACATGGGGCACTATGAGGGGGATGTGGAGGCACCAGAAGGAGCTGAGCATCAAGCTTACCAAACAGGTGCTCCAAGGAGTAGAAGGGGCGTGGTCGGTTCAGCTGCAGGCTCACCCACAAGAACTAACATCGACGTGGGAGGAGAGTTCAGTTGTTTATTGATTAATGAAGAAGGATACCTGCAGGACCCAAATATCTTGTACCCCGTGTCTGGTGAGTCAGGCAGCAGGCATAACCTCCGAGGGCAGAGCATTCGCACTGACCAGACTTTGAACAGCACAGCGGATATGTATGGACCAACAGATGCATACAGTGATACTTTAAACCTGGGTGAGAGGTTGCAGCATCAGGCAGGAGGTCGAGGAGGGAGGAGACACACCTGTAACCAGTGCTCCATGTCCTTCTCTGATTCAGCCTCACTAAAGGCTCATAAACAGACCCACAAAGGCACCGGACAGGCGCCACCGTACTCCTGCACACAGTGCGGAAAGACCTTCGCTCAAGCCTGTAACCTCAAAGTCCACCAGAGGATTCACTCGGGGCAGGGGCTTCACCTCTGCAGCCACTGCGGTAAAGGTTTCCCTTCTTTCTCTGACCTAAAGACACACAAATGTGGCCAGACAGGTGACAAACCTTATTGCTGCTCCGTATGTGGGAACAAGTTCAGCCGTCTCTGGAATCTGAAGTTGCACCGGAGAATTCATACGCAGGAAAAACCTCATCGGTGCACCATGTGTGATAAGAGCTTCACACGGGCAGACATACTGAAGGTTCACCAGCGCACCCACACAGGGGAGCGACCATACTGCTGCACTGTGTGTGGCCTCAGCTTCAAACGCCTCGATCATCTGAAATCACATCAACGCAAACACATGACAGATCTATAAAGCTAGGCTTGGGAGAGAGCCTCATTCAAGGTTGTTTGTTGTATTAGATGATATAAAAATGTATGCTTTTATTTATGAGCTATTCATCAGCCATTCAAGTCATGATTATTTTCATTCTACTCTTCAGTTCAAAGTACTTTGTTTATTTCAAAAGCTTTTTTGTAGTATGAAAAACATGGGACAAAGATATCATACATGCTTCATGTGTTTGATCAAGTATGTCCCATTTGTTGCCATTTTTTTGCTGCATATTTTGTTACTGAAAGAAATTACCTTGAGTAAAATTGAAGAAAGGCAGAGTAACACTATTGTTGTGATTATTTCATTACACATTCAAAATAAAACTAAAAATGGTGTCTGCAATTTGTGTTTTCTCTAAATTAAACATTGAAGCTAAAGCTGTGAGTTTCAGTTGTTTTTATATCACAAGCTGTTCCTAAATTCCTATTTTTTAATGAATTAATTGACTTGAAAATAATTGCAAACTGACACAATGGTCATTCGACCGGAGAAAGATGAAATTTTCCTGAGGGAATAAGGACTCAACCTTTACTCTCCAATAAATGGTATTGGAGTACACAGTGAGGGTGCATATTTTCACAGGAATATTTTCATAGCTATTCATGTTTTAATTAAAGGCTACAATTAAATTCACCAGGTAAGTGAATCCCATGTGGCAAAAGGAGGAGACTGGGATGGAGAAATGCCTTTGTTAAAGCCAGCCAAGCAACCACAGGCACAACTATAGTTTAATGCATGAAGCTTGATTTGTTATGTTGAGCAATGTGTTTGATTTAAACAGTCTGCAGTAGTTTGACCTGAAGACTGAGCAGGTCAAGCGTGAGCTTGATGAGAGGGACAAGATGAATTGCACCTTGTGAGAACAGAGGCATAGACGCCTGGTCAGTGTGGCTGCAGGTGAGGAGTGTGACAGCAGAGACACATCAAGAGAATCATGATCAAAAGTCCTGTAAGTATCAAGGGAAATCTATGTAGGGTTCTTAGAAAAAAGAAAAGTTAAGTACTCAGGGTGGTATTCCAGTGTGCATTCATCATTAGGAAGTAGAGTCAATCTAACTTTAATTTAACTTAGATCATCATGTCACTTTTTGTATACCTTAAAAAAAACAGCTTCTAAATCATTTTGAAGGTACAGTTTCTTTTAATAGAACGAATGGGGTCTCTGACTCAGCAACTCTGTCCCCCACAACACTCGCTCCTGCCGTAGCGCAGGCTGCACTTTCAGTACCCTAGTTTGATATTTGTATTCCAGTTTTGAAGGTTTATTCCACCCATCTTCAGTTGTTTCATATAAAACTTTATTCACTTTCAGTACTCAGTCATTTGTTGTCTGCCTTATACTCGTCTATGTGCCTATATATGTCTTGCTCCATATCTATCTCTCTATTAAAGACATACTGAAATACAATTACTTGACTGTACTATCTTGAAACACAACAAACTGAAGTACCATTTACTAATGCCATTTGTAAAAGTATGTTATTCCAAATCTGTTACAACAGGAATCCTTATTGTGTTGAGTGTGCTTCAAATTAAGTAAAAATTCAAACAAATCACACTTTGTATTTTTCGCACATTTTGATTAAATTACAAATATAGTTCTTACAAGTTAGAAATGTTATAGTTATTTAAAAACAGATCTCAGTAACAGATCTCAGTATAGTGCATCATAATGGTGTCCCAAAATAGAACAGTTAGTTGCACTTTAGTGTTTTTACTGTATGTCTTTAGTAGCACTGATGGTATATCATTAGCATACTAAGTACATTGTTAGTACATTGAAAATAGCACAGTTTTACTACATTAGTCATACGATCATTAGGTGTGCAAAGTTTTCACATGGGATTTCTCTTTCAAAAGAGGTTTGATCATAAACAATTCTTTTGTTTTCGGAGGATGGAAGATGGTCCAAAGGAGATAGTGCAGCTTGGATAGAAGTACAGTGTGTTGTCCGGTCACAAAGCTGACTGCACACTGCTCCTCAGTAGTTCGTAAATACGGGCAAATGTATGTATTTATCTATTCATTGCTCCCTTGCTGTTTATTTTCCCATGCACTAATCTGCCTCACCTACAATGTCTCTGTCCACCACTGGCAGTTGTTCATCACAAACTACTAGTTATTGGTGAGTGTATCTGAAGGGAGTAATACAGTGAAAAGTTGATATATTCCTGAGCCAATGTCAAAATATAAGCTTCCAGCTTTACATATAAGTATCACTCGTAATCCTTGGTAGGAGTGATGCAAAATAATTTTTGATCTCCTTATCAATCAAAGTCATGCTCTATTTAAAATTGGTTAAACATTAATCAACATGTGCTTTCTTCCAACAGACTATATTGTAGGAAAGAGCGGCCAGTCTGTGTAGTTCAGTGGTTCAGTGGCCCGCCGGCCTCCTATTTGTGGCCCGCGAACTATTATTGCCTCACTATGCGTTTTGGTTGGGTCAGCACGTGTATACCAGGTCTCCATGCCAACGATACACACGCAGCTGGGTCACTCACTGCTGCGAGCGCAATTTTTAACTTTCACTTTCGTTTTTGAAAAAGTTCGCTTAGTGACATTTTGCCGGCTGTAGATGCCTAAATTATATATATATATATATATATATATATATATATATATATATATATATATATATATATATATATATATATATATATATATACATATATATATATAAATATATATTATTGCATGTGGCCTCAATACATGGACCTTTAAGTCACTGAAAAAAACCGTGTCGAACCATGAGCTTTAGTGAGCAGCAAGCGCTTGGCGCAACCTTTGGGTTTCACTTCACAAAAACGCGTTTTGTTATTACTCACAGTTCTCCTGTAAGGCCACCGTACTACGTTGGCAATGACATCACGAGCAAAAACAAGAAGTATAAGCGATTGTTTGGAGGCTAGCATGGTTTAATGATTTGTGCACATGCGTTTGCTCGAATAAACAGTCGCTGTTAGAGTGATATGTATACATTAAGTGTAAACAGAGCAACACGTTAGGCTCGGCTATGGTTTATGTCATTGGTTATCGTGTACGCTTTGCTAACGGTGTGACGCCGTTTACGTTAGTTAGCTAATGCTAACGTCAAGAGAAGGAGTCACGTTAGCTGGCTAGCTGACATGAAGCTCACTTGTGTTGAGTGTCGTAAGTCCAGCTATTTAACTGAATCCGATGATTATTAGCCATATTTTTTATTACATTAAGTGACCACAAGAATAAGTTGACATAAAGTCGAATATAGACGGCCTTGCGATAATGGTGAACAACCTAAACAACCTGTGGTAGCATTTTCAAGACAGAAAAGCACACCTTCATCCTCGTTTGTATTTTCCCACAAATACACGCGTTACTACACAAGTATCAGACACTGGAACCCGACACAGTGCATCATGTCGGACTTGGACGCCCTCATTGTCACCTTCCAGACCCAGCTCTCGGACGTGATGGAGACTGTGGTGAAGACAGCCATGTATGAGGTCACCAGGCTGGTGGAGGACGGCTTCTTGGAGGAGGTGAAGCGCAGGGACCAGGAGGTGGAGACCCTAAGGATTCAGCTGCAGTGGGCAGAGAGGAAGTTAAGTGACCAAGAGGGGAAGGAAGGAGGGAAAATCGGAAAGTGTGTCGACTGTGCCAAGGATGATGTGGAGCTGTCCTGTGACGCTGCTGGAGAGACATTCAGAGAGCAGCAGGATGGTAAGAAGAAACAGAAATATATTAAATCAGGTATTTAACACTCTGTATATTCTCATGTTTCTTCAACATCCCTTATTTTCAGACACATTGGGTGATTGCGGTGTGAAAAAAGAGGGCGACCCCTCGGACAGGTGGACAAACAGCCGAATGGAAGTCATACCAGAGATGGCACAGGCAGCAGACAATCCAACAGCCACTCGCAGCCCTGAAACACAGGTGAGTCTCAAGACACCATCTTCCAGCAGAAGTGCTCCGTCACTGATGCTACGTCAGCGTTGTTCTGAAAGGGCTTATGAATATCTGGTCTGACAGGAAAACACTTTCTTAGAAGTCTCTCTGTTCTCTGTGCTGCTCAGGTACCAGAAGAGGACGTGTTAACTGCACTGGATATTAAGAAAGAAGATGTGAATAAGCCATCGTGTTCCTCTGTGCATTTGGGAGTGTGGAGCGGTAGCCCGGATGGTGAGAATTACACTGTGTCACCTATGACCTTTGTTTTTGTTACAAATTTTGGCATTTTTTGTAGAGCGACCTAAGAAATCTGCAAGCTCATGTTTTATGTGCTGTGGCAGATATGCCTTGCCACCCCCCCCCCAATTCAGACAGATTTTCCTAGTTTGTGATGGGCCTGTCACAACCATTAATTTACTGGTCCAGATTTGAAAAGTCAGACCTCACACATCACACTGCTCTGATGCGTTGTGCGTCTGTTCTGTCGCGTCCAGTCTGCAGGTCTGTCCAGCAGTGCACAAGGCTCACAAAGTTTACATCAAACTAGGCCGTGCTGAATAGTGTGGGTGTAACAGTACATGTATTCGTCCCATTCCATCACGGTAAGGACATCATAGTGCGGTTCTCACAGTCATAAGGTGAATATGTGTGATGACAAGATGAGAGCATATGTCTGAATAACTGTTCTGATCCAAACTTCAGTTCAGTAAGTGGCAGTAATGTTTCAAAAAGCTGTTTTCCAACTGTCGTTAAACAACAACAGCAGAGGAAGACACTGTTATGTGCTATGGCTATATCACAGGGACCTGCCCTCTGCTTTTAAACCAGCTGTGTGGGAATGTTTTTTGGATCAGACGAGGAGGGTGTGTTGGGTGTTGTCCGACAGCTGTGAGGGGGGAAAACGGTGAATGTGCCAACGTATCTTCGACAGCATCACCCAGATGTGCAGTCCGGCAACATTTCTCTGCTCTTCTCTGCACCTGTGTAGAATCGTGCAACATAGACAAGAGCCAAACATGTCGCTGCTGCAGTGGGCGTTCAGAGGAAGACAACACAATTGAAACTTGTGTAAAAAGTGTTTCGCAGAGGGAAAAGACTTGACACAATAAATCTTATCAGAGCCATGAATAATAAGTCATGAGGGCTGGGCCGATGAACGATGCCACGGTCCATCACTGATGGCTGTCACCAGAGCACAATTAAGTGGCGTGTAGAGCTGCTGTAGGGCAAGTTTTGTTGTTTGTGATATGTGGGGAGAGGAAATAAAAAGAAGTAAGTTGCCTCTCAGTGCACAAACATTACATCTCCATGTCCTGTATAATAATTTCTTATTAGACCAGCTCAGTTAGGTGAACCCAAGACAATTTGTGGCAGTAGGGTTCCTATCCTGTGGGCCGCTGATTCTCTCAGTAATGCCGTTTTTCTACACAGTTTTCTCAACTTTGCTGCCTTGTCTAGTTGGCCAACGTTGTTTTATGCATATGAGGCTGAACAAAGCTAAGTTACGGACATATGGTGTGGAGACGAGGATGCTTATAAACCTAGAAGACTGATGTATGTCAGCGGTTATGGGAGATAGTTTCTTCTGCTGGGTGAGAGTTGGAGATTCATGTCAGAGCAACGGTGGGAAACAGTGGCAGCTGCAACGGTGAGCTAATACGCAACTGCTACCGTACGACAACACTGAGGGGACACACTGCCTCACATTCGTAAAATGCCAATGTCCACATCCATCACCATGGTTTGTCATATGCCAATTCGGTGGATGTCACTCAACCCTATAAATCATCCATATTTGCCCACAAGATCTTAACCTTTTTTCCCTCAGGGATGCACAAACTATACGATATAAACTTATTTGTAAAATACAAAAATATGAAATCATTATTGGTTATGTGTATGGGCTGAAAAAATCCATATCATGCAGTCGACTTTGTCCATTTAATATTACCGCTGAACAAAACTTCCTTTGTGCTCTGCATGATGCTTTAATAATTTCCCCAGTAGCTCGAAGACCTTAGAATTCATTTACCACTCTGGCTTTTAGATAGAAAGGTTAATATCTTCTCATGCAGGCGGTTTTTCAAATTAAAGTTATAAAAATGATTTCAGTAACATTTTGTTTTCAGACCGAAATACTGAGCTGACAGCATTAGCTGGGGGAGCAACCGACTTGCTCTTTTGGTAAATGTCTGCCAACAGAAAAGGCATTTGAAGTCATTTATATAACTTTTGTTTTCATTCATTTTCCAGGCGGAGCAGGACCTCAATCACACAGTGCTGCGGAGAAGATTGAGGCACAACCAAAAGAGACTCAAGAAATCAGCGAGGAACTATTGAGGAACGTCATTAAGCAAGACACACAGGCCTCTACTGCGTATGTCTTTCCTGAGGAGCAGGAGGAAACCCAAGTTCCATCGTTAGAGGTGGATGTTCTGGTTGCTCCAGGTAGAGATCAGATTTCATCCTCAGCGCCCCCCACGGTAAGACCACAAAACAGTGATGCGTTAGGTGTGACTATCAAGCAGGAGGTTATCGATGATTCTGATGTGGAAAGCGAGCGTAAGATAAAGAGAACAACAAAGTCTGGGTTGGCATCTTTTCCGTGTTCAGTTAGACAACATAGAGTGAGTTCAGTACCACACAAGCAAAACCACTTGTCCCATAAAGCCACGGTGCAAGAGGTTATGAAGCTGCATTCCAAAGTGGGTGCAGGTCTCAGATTGCAAGCTGCTATACAGCACCTACACCGACCGATGAAAAGGCCCTCCCACGCGGTCTCGAACAACACCGGCGCAACTCTGTCTGTAGCCCACTCTCAGGTTGTGAACTTAAATCCCCTCAACAGAATCCCCTCTACATCTAAAGCTGCTGCTCCTCCTTCACTCTCGGTCCAACGAGTTCACCTGAGTGACAAGGAGGCGGCAGCACATAACCGAACTGGTGCCCCCTGGGTCAGCATCAAAACCCAACTTCAGTCGGCAAACTCCCATCACACCAACCCCTTACCCCACCCAGACTCTCTCCCTCACACAGGCCCCAGACACCTCCTGCGCTGTGGCCAGTGCGGGAAGTGCTTTCCGCACCCCAGCAACCTAAAGGCCCACTTGCAGACTCACACAGGCGAGCGGCCTTTCTGCTGCTCCCTCTGTGGACGCAGCTTCACCAAGCTGAGCAACCTGAAGGCCCACCGACGGGTCCACACTGGAGAGAGACCATACTGTTGTTTGGCTTGTGGCAAACGCTTCACCCAGAAGTGCAACCTGAAACGCCACCAGAGGATTCATCTGGACGTATGATGGTGGACAGCCAATAATAATAATGATAAAAAAAGAGTTTGGTGTGTGTGTTTCCCTTAGATTAAAATGCTGTGTACTACAGTTGCTGTGATGCTTTGCAAAAGTGCTTCTTGTGTCTCTTGAAGTGATTGTCCTGACTTCTTCCGTGCATTCCAGAAAGGTTGATCTACTTTACAGAGATGTTGTAGTGTTGTAGAGGATACAGAGCAGTGTGTTGTCAAATGTAACGCGCACACAGAAAGGTCTAGTGTGATCAATAAATAACTATTTATTCTGTGAATACTCAAAATTCCTCTGTTATATCAGTTGCACCCAACCTGTGAACACAAAACACACTTACTTTGTATTTGACCAAGGACCAGGGCTGGTATTTATCAACCCTGCTGAAAGAGAGATTATGGGTAGATGAAAGTAATTCACACACTTTATGACCCAGTTATTTACAGCTTTACTCCTAGTACATTTTAAAGAGCTCCAAATGTGTCTAAAGTTGGTGAAGAGTAGATCTTAGATAGCTGCAACATAGAAACAGGTGAGCAAACACCTACTAATATATGTTTATCATTGGTGTTGACTTACAATAAGTCAGAGGAAGCATAATAATTCAGAGTACTGCTTGTTTTCAGTTACAAGCATTTCATAGGAAATGATTATTTCTGTTTTTTATTTATTTTGTGGATTCTTTTGTTTTGCTGTTTCCATTTCCACCAATTTCATATTATTTTGTATCTATTTATGTATTTACATATTTTAAATATATTTTTAATTTGACATGTTAATTGCTATTTTTTGATGATTCAAAATATTAAATTGATTGTTTAAAAAGTAAAGATTGATGATTGATTGTATTTTTTCTTTTACTTGTTAAAGTGTGTTTACAGGTCTTGTGACAGAAGTTGTTGAAAGCCTTTTGTAGCTCCAGAGGAAGCTGCATGTAATCTGATAAATAGTCTCTCGTGATGTCACTCAGTGGCTCAGTTTCATCACGGGTCATGTAGCAGGCAGGAGGTTCTCTGGTTCTGCTGTATCACTTTTGATCACTTGTTTTTAAACTGCATGTAATGAGTCTAGCAGTAGCTGCATTTACACACCCTAAAATTACACTAGTAATAACAATATTTGCCTAACCAGAATAAAAAATGCCACACCTCAGTCAGAAGACACTGATCTGGTCTGGCCTGACCTGAATGGATTGTCAAGAGTGACAGGGTTGGTATAACGCTTGGATATTCCGATCAGTGGGAAAATGTTAACCATGTTAACAGTTACTCCGATTGTTTCTCTAAGGTTGGAATAAATATATTCTCGCCATGTGGGGCTAACATAGGTCATGTGGCTTACAGGAAGCACAAAAACATGACAGGAGCAAAACATGGTACGAGATAGACACAACTCTTTTATTGGAGATCTTGAAAGAGTCAGTTGAAAGACCTGAAACAACAAGTGTTTACAAGGAAGAATGCAGCCTGAATCCACTGAACCACTAACCAGATCAGACACTGCTGGAGAAGTGGGTAAGTGCCTATTTGTGTTACAAGGCTCAAAGTCAAAATGGTAGAAGTGGTTCCAACCCAGACAGACTTAGGGATGACCTGAAGAGAGAGCCACGAGTGGTGAACATGACTTGCTGTTGTGTGGCTGTGGAGTTTGAGGATAATTTGTCTGAGGCTCGTGTTGCTACTCAAAAGGACAGCAGCATTACAGGTAAATTCAATCTTGACAGCTAATGCTAATATCACAACATAAGCTAAGGTCAGGTCAATTAAAATGAACGTGAAAAGTGTATTGACAGCCAATGAATGAATTATCAGTACAGTCAGAAAAAAACAAACAAAACATACTATGCTTTGCACATGTCGAAAAAATAAAAAGTTACGTTCTGATTAAATACTTGGGGCATTTAAACACAGCTAATGTTATAGGAGTTCAGTGATATACCAGTCCCCCAGAATGCTACTTAATCACTGAATGACATCACCGGAGGCCATGTATCAGATTACGTGCAGCTTCCTCAGAAGTCACATAAGGCTTCATACTACTTTTTTGTTGACATTTTTTTGTTTTACATATGCAGTCATAATGCTCAAAACTTAAAACGCAAACACAATTTAATATGTAAAATTGGTGGAGTTACCCTTTAAATACAGCTCTGTCACCAACAATACCTCACTGTTCTTTAGTGTGGTATTATCCTAATTGACCACTTGGTGTCAGCCTTTCACTGAACATCGTGCTGAAATGAGGACCGCGGCAGAGATCATCAGAAGATATCAGTCCTCTCGACTGCCTGCTAATGTAGTAATGGAATAGAGAAGTAGAAGAAAACCATTCCATTAGGACACATCGTGATTACAAGTGTCTGTAGGCACCGTTTTAATCGATCAGATTCTGTGTGGGCCAAAGCCTGTGTGTGTGTGTGTGTTAACACATCTCATGTGCAGGATTAAGCTTGATGTGTTGTATCTGTATTTAGAGTCGGAGCAGCACTGTGCAGGTGGTACAACTGATAACATTTTAATCTTATTTTCAAGGTGAGGTAAAAGCTGGTGGAGGCTAAACTCTTCCTCTCTCGGTGTGTGTGCGTGTGTGTGTGTGTGTGTGTGTGTGTGTGTGTGTGTGCAAGACAGAGAGCGAGAGAGTGAGAAATGTGGATTAAAGGAGTGCTTCTATTCTTGATATTATCTTTTCTTTTTGATGTTTGAACCCAATAACAAGAGAAGTTATCTATGAGGAGCAATTGAAATACCTACTTAGCTGAATCTGCAGTGAGCATAACTTATATGGCCGGCTGTGTGATGGGATTGTGAAACCAGCCTGTCGGTTCTCGGTTGAATGTGTGGGAGTGCATGGCATATATAAACATATCCCTGTATGTAAGCCAGCATACACCATGTGTCCGTGTGCTTCAAACCAGACTTGTGAGTAACAGTGTCTCTTAATGTCATGTGAATCTTTTTCTGCCTCTAATTGGACCACTGAAGTTAGCATTTCTTTTCAAGATAACAAAAGCAGACTACCATTCCTCTTCTCTTCAGCCCCCTAATTTGATCACATTATTTTTCTGCACTCTCAATCTTCTCTGCCCTTCAGTGACTAAGCCAGACTGTGGCGAGTATTATGAAGAATAAGAGACTGTGTTCCTGTGTAGAGGGTGGCAACTAAAAGCCACTTCAAGCTTAGCTGCTGTGCAGTTGGATTTGGTTTAAAAAGGAAAACATACTGGGAGAGATCAGTGAAAGAAAAATAGTTAATGGATCTGGACAGTCATTGAGCACTCAGAAATGTTGTTAAGAGCTAGCAGTGCAGTATGGCATGTGGCGAAGGAGGCTGAAAGGGGACATAGTGTTAACATCGGAAGCAGCCATGAGTCTTATTAAAGTGTCCTTCAGCAAAACACTGAAGCATCCACATGATTCCTACATGATGCAATGCTTCACATCAACAAAGGGAGAAACATTTGGCGATAAGGACAGATGATGAACTGTATGTTTATTTAAGCATGAGCCTCCCTTTCAGTTAGAAACAAATTGCTATCCCTGTCCCCTAATCTTCGAGATGAGCAATACGTAAATGGCATAAATATAACAGAACAGTGACAATACAAGAATGTCCTCCGAAGCAGAGTGACAGTTGTGTAATCAGCTGCCAAAAAGAACATATCCTTACTTAGAGAGCGGTTGTGGCTCAAGGGGTTAAAGCCAGCGTCTTGTTATCGGACGGTTGCTGGGTCGATTCCCTTGGTCTGCATGTCAAAGTGTCTGTGGGCAGGATACTGGACCCAAAACTGCTCCTGATATGCTGGTTGGCACCCTGTATGCAGCCGCCGCCATCATGAATGTATGAATTACTGTAAGTTGCTTTTGACAGAAAGCGTCTGCTAAATGTAAGGTGACGTGAGAGTGAGGTGGCTGGGCTGCATGAAAGGGGAAACAAAACATCAGTTCAACACAGGAGATATTTGTCATTCCCCATATCTAGCAGACAGTCAACATTATTTTGCAAAAGCTGACCTTAACTTTTTCTATATATTCATTGTTGTAACCATGATGCAAAAGGTACCCTATCTTTAACAAAGTAGTAATTTTACACAAATTGCAATGTTTCCCAGACCTCAACTGTGCTTAGTTTAAAGGTATAATGTGTAAAATAAAACAAAATTCAAAGGTGGCATGTCACGGAGTAATGGGTAACTGCTGTTCTTTGTTAGCTTTCCTGGGCTGTAACTAGCTAACGTAATTAGCTCATGGCTCATTTCGCCATGGAGCCAGCAGTCCAAGAGTCTGTCTGAACCAGGAGCTTAGATCACAGGGGAAGTCGCGACAGGGTCCAGCTCAACTGGATTTGGCAGCCTGAGAGTAAACACACGGCCGGTCCAAACTGAAGACAGTCTCCAAGACTGAAGGAGGACAGTTTGACAACAGAGGATACAGCATGGAGGTGATTTAAAATAGCTATGATCGGGACACTGACTTTTGGGATTAAAAGACACTGCAGGTGGGAACGCGAGAGGCAACGCAGCAGGAATGAAGTGACTGAGAGTCAGACATCAGCAGTAGGTGAAAACAGCGCGTGGAGCTGAAATATTTTCAAATCTTACTCTGAGAATTAAGATGTTCTAAAGTAAGTTTACTCTGAATTTACATTTTTGAGATGCTGGGTGGCAGTAACAGCCATCAAGTGAGTGAACCGTGTCACCCCATAACCACTGCTTATGGAAAAAGGCGCATGAAAACCATGTTTTTGGTATAAATACGTGATCCTCTTTTAATTTGAAACAATTCACGAATACAAAACAGGAATTAAATAGAAATAATGGATAGGAAATAAATGACCCTCCCGTTTCCCCTGATATGTTTTGCACACTCCCTAAACAACCTAAATATAGTGTATGCTAAGTCCCCCTTGCACAAGACTGTTCATGTCCAGTGTATGTCTTCACACTCCAGACATGCTTTGACTCTGCCTTCAAATCTCCCACTGTTTTTTTAATATTTTTAAAATTGTAATGTGTGCAGCTCAGCACTGTCGAGAGGTTTTTAGCCACCGCCTTTCATTACAGAGACTGTTAACGTCTCCCTGAGGTTTGAGAAGAAAATGAGAAAAGAGAGCAGACAAGACAGGAAGCAAACAGACGGACTCAAAGAAAAAGGCCTCTTTGAATAACAAGGCACAGATTTACAGTTTCCTGATAATTCCCACCTCAGTTCCCTGATATAACATGCATCTGCTGACCCCTCTACCCCCTGTTTGTTAAAGGTACAAGGCAATCAATTGTATTAGCAGTGCCTGACTTGACTTGGAAAATGTCTCTTGCTACTTGAATTTATAGTTATACTTTAAAAGAAACTTCTTTTCTCTTCTGTGTCAAATCGCTCCAATATTCAATTCAGTGCTTAACAGGCCACGGAGTGCACTGTGGAAGATTTATGCCAAGTGTTGCAAGGCTAGTGTGCCTTATTCATAACACCTTCATATTTCATAAAAGCAGCTCAGGCAGAAGAAATTGAACTTTGATGTGTTCTTCATTCCAACTTTTATTCACATTTGTTGCAAGTTCACTAAATCCATTAAGAGGAGGTTTAAGTCCTTGAGTTTCACCTTCTTTTTGATTGTGTATAAAAGAATAAGTCGCCACTGCTTCTCTTGTTTCTCTTTCATACGATTCAATGACCAGGGTCTGTATTCACTAACAATTAGAGAAGACCTCAGAGAGCTCTTCATTTTTCCTTTCTGCTATGCGATATCTGGGAAACACATCGTGAGAATTTCTTAAAATTTAATAAGTGTCCACTATGACTCGAGGATGGACTGATCAGATTTTAGTGGCTAAAGGTCAAAAGCTAAGGTCATTGTGACCTTATGGTGGCGCAGTCTCTTTTTTTGCAAAAAGCCCTGTTCCACCATCTTTCACTATCTTTCATACCTTTTTACTTTGTGTTGTATTATCAACTTTGTAGTCATATTCATTTTTATTTTTACTTGATACAGTAGAAATGCAACTCCTACTGTTCAAGTCTATTTTTTAAGTGCCCCAGTCTGTTAATTCAGCCGCTATAGTTGCTTGTAAAGCCAACAGACGCAGGCATCCACGTTTTCCTAAGCAAATGCCCTGGGATGCATTTAGATCGAAAGTTCGCAATACTGACTCGGTATCGACTTGTGTCTTCTGAGGGAAGATGCTAAAGTCGGCAAGTTGCTAGCAATAACAATGCTACCATGCTGATGTTCAGAATCGTTTTGCTTTTTATTGCTTATTAGCGCGAAGTACAGCTGAGGTTGATGGAAATGCTATTAGCATAAAGCTATTTGGTTTGAGACCGGAGTAGGCTTCTGGGCAAAGTCAAATTTTATGCTGATGATTATGCTAGACAAGCCATACAGGGAATGAGTGATGTTGTTATACTTTATCTCGTTGGCGTCATGAATATCTAACAAATTTGGAATTTTTGAGATATATTTTAGTCTTGACACAAGAGGTGGACCAAACCAAGAATGTCATTCATAGGACCATAAAGGTAATATGGCGAAAAAACTGCAATTTGACAACATGAATGTGGCCAGATTTGTGTCTTCGGGAATCTCTTAAAATAACACTACTTCCAATTTAGCATTGCATATGTAACACTATATGTCTTCGTTGTCATTGAAACATGTCTCCATTACCCACAATGCAATCTGATCACTTCAGTTGGATATGCTAATGTAGCCCTGAGCAATTAGCCCCAAGCTAAGTTGAAGAATAGCTACAGAAGTCTGGTTAATTCACTTCTTCGACTCTAAACCCCTAGACTTTTTTCATTTCCTAACATGTAGTCTTCAGCCCCAGCAGAGATCACTTGAGGCAGTTTATCAGATTTTGTGTATCCCTCTCTGGAGCTGCATGAGGATTTATAGCTTTCTTCATGTATACATTCCTGCCTTCTTACACCTGGATACAGACTTGGTTTCTGTTAAATACTGTGATTCCTTTCAAGCCGCTATACCTAGAATTTCTGTCCTTTATCTGTGTCTCCAGGTTGGGTTCATATAGCGATGTGTGCTGGTGGCTGGTACAGTGTTTCTTTTGGTTCTACCAAAGGCCCTATTATGAAGCTTCTTTGTCAGTGGTAAAATGATGACAATGTAGATTATCCTTTGTTAAAATGTACATCATGATCATGTCAACATTCAAGCAACGGACAGAACCTTCATGGGAGCTTTGTGGCATGTGACCCCAGAATTCTTGAATGAGAGTCCAACCTCGCACAGAAGCAACAAGGTCAGCTGCATGATTTCATATAGCCTTGGTGTTCTCCTCATTCAGCGTAAATATCGCTCTCAGTTGCTTCTTGAAAAGGATTCCACGCGTTATCTCTTAGCGAGAAAGGTTTGTGTCATTCAGAAGAACTCCTGGTGTTGAAATGAAATACACTGTGAATGCAAATGATCGCTTTTGTTTTCATTCAACAGGCTTAAGAGGGGCCCATTGACATTGGACGTTCTTTAAGAAAAAGGAATTTCTTTCCATTTGTCTCTCTCTGCACAAACGTGTGTGTGTGTGTGTGTGTAAGTGTGTAAGTGTGTGCAAAGAACAAGAGTCAGACATACCAGTGGGGTCCACACTGCCACTGTCAATGGACAGCCATGCACATCTTTCATCACTATGTGTGTGTGTGTGTGTGTGTGTGTGTGTAATAATAGCTGTGCTGGACTCTTTCCCCTGCCAGTCTCACAGTTTGACGCTTGTTTGTCCTTCAAGTCTGGCAGAAGCTTCTGAAACCACATAACCTGTCTCGCTGTGTGTGTAAGCGCACCTACAGTGTAGCACAAAGTAACAGAGAAATCTACTTTTCAGACAACAGGAAACCTTGAAGCCTAAACGTAATCCTACTCTACTCACATAATGAATAAGATTGTATTGTATCAGTTATTTTGAGCGCTTTACAAGTCCAATTTTTTCTGCACGTTTCCATGGGGAACCGTTTACCGTGGACCAGAGCAGCTCAGGGGAAGGCGAGATCCTTGTTAACAAGGCCTTTGAAATGAATCTGAGTGCTTAAGGTGTTTTTTTCACTGATGTGATTTAACTTCACAATTTATATTATATTAGACAATTGGATGAATGCTGGGATACTATTGGGTAAGTGACATGTAACGGGGGCCCTGAAGCAAACAAAAATAAAATGAAATAAATTATAATTCAGTCCATCACCTTTGTCCAATATATCCTGTTATAAATGCAGCAGACTGTACATGGCAGCTTAAATTATTTTCCCACCACAAGTCCTGTGCCAAAATACCACCTGGCCCAATATTTTGAATTAGTTTGAGGCATATTAATTAAACCAGGAAATTAGAAAATAGAGGGCACATATGGCTGGTGTTTTGGCCTGCAGGTTCACTATTTGGTCCTAGCCAGTGAACACATTAAATGTAGCCTCAAGAGCCAGATATTTTCTCAGGATTTGGCGGAGACCAAAAAAGGGCTAAAAGGAGATTTACAATTGTAAGGTGACCAGGAGCATGGCTCTAGATTACATTAATGTAGGATTCAGGAGGATTTATTTAGCAAAAAATGTGATATGATATTATTATTATAACCATGATGCTTTGCCAGGTTACAAGAGGAGCCAAGAAGAGACAAACCAAACAGTGACTCTGAAAAGTGCAATTCATGTTTTTCATGTTTTTAGAGGCCACGGTAGCCGCTAAAGGAGTTTCATTAGAGTGCCACTGGAGTGTCACTTGGTGCTACACGAGTGCCACTAGCTTAACAAAGGCGTGTCACTAGCTGTCGTAGGACTGTAGCTAGCTAACAAAGGCGTGTCACTAGCTGCCATAGAAGAGTCACTAGGTGCTACGTGAGTACCACTAAGTGCCACTCACCTGCCAATGTGACAAGGAGGATCTCTGTGTCACTCCAATTTTGCTAATGCATTTATTATAACAACTGTTTAAGGCGATAATATGTCAGTGATGTTTTTTCAGATTGTTCTGCTTCTCCCAAGGCACCGGAAAATCCAATTTTAACACAGCTTGTGATTAATGTAATCTAGATCTTGTCACAGGTCAGGTCAGTGAATGGATGAACATAAATAATTCAGGAGCCTTTTTAGTTGAGATGGTAATTCAGTGGTACAAATTACAAACACATTTATTACACTATGTCCAACCTCTTGACATGTAGTCAACCTTTTTGAACCTTTTTTCCCAACTGGCAGGGTAAAATGTTCAGTGGGAAAAATGCACCATGACACCAAACAAACGCCTCTAATTTATCTTTCATTGTATGTTTTTTTTCTTTCTCACTTCAGATTATGCATCTCTGTGCTTTCCGCTTGGACACTAGTAGTTAACCACTCACAGCTCTGCCAGAAATGCCAACTTTTCAAAGTTTTTGTACAGTACAGTTAGTGGCTATGCTGGAAAGGTCGTGGATAAATTCTGTGGGCATGCGAAAAGTCAAGCGAGCACTCCATCGACCATCTACTACTAATCATTATGCAGTTTCGCTAATCAATCTCTGGGAGTTGGGGCATTGACTACCCTTGCTCTTTGGAACTTAATTGTCTCATTTTGCTTTGAAAACCTGCTCTGTTCAAATGACGTTTGACCATTCTCATCACCGTTCAACTTAATTTAACTTGGCTGCGACAGTACCTTTGTAATTGTGAGTCTGTTTCTTCAAAATCCCGTTTCATGCTGCGCTTTCATCGTGTTGTCCACCCCTCATATTTCATCTCTTGATCTCTTTCTCTTGTTAGTCTCTCTGTCTTCATTTGTGCTGCCCCGCCTCCTTTGTTTCGTACAATCTGTTTTCTCGCTCGCAACTGTTTGACCCTTTCACTCCCCCCTCATTATGCCCTTCACATGCTTCTCCTCCACCCACAACTCACAAGAAATGCATTGATCAACATGTTGAGCCCTTGCATGTTGAGGGGGGCTAATCGGGTGTATGAAACAAGCAAGGTAGGGAGGAAGGGCTGCACAAATAAAGACAAAGACAGAATAACAAGAAAGATCAAGAGATAGAATACAAAGGGTGGACAATATGAAGGAAACAGCATGAAAAGGGACTTTGAAGAAAACGGACTGATGGATGCATTTATTGTCATTGGGTTGCACAAGCACACTCTTCCTGTGGTTTGCCATTTGCAGCCAACTCATGTTGAGCTGATAGCAGCAGCTCTACGTGGATTCAGAACACTGAAAAGTGCCTTTCTGACTTGTCATTTACCCTCATTTAGCTGTAGGCACACACCCACCCACACTCCCAAAAGACAGCAGCTCCTGTCGCCACTGTCATCAGGCGGCAGTTTTTATTATTCTGTTTAACTACTTTCTCCGTCTACTTGTCAAGAAGCTGAAAATGCCACTTGTGTGTCTGCATCTGCATGGCATCGGGTGACTTTTCAACACATTTGCACTTGTAGAGTGGATTTAATTCTTTGTCCTTTTTGCTGATGAAGTGATTGAGTGGGCATGTGAACTTAAAACGTGTTTATGCCTATTACCACAACCACCTTGTTTTTATTCAAGCCTTTAACAATAACCTCCAGGAACATTATGTCACTTCCTTTGGGTACAAACAGGGAAATCGCTCTGATTGTTGAACTGACTGCACATTTTTTTCATGTTCAAGCCTCTACTAAAAAATAGCGTCAAAAGTGTCAACCTCATGGTGGTGCTACCAAAGTCATGAAGGTTCATATGCCAGGAACCATTAACTGAATAAAATGTTATGGCCATCTTTTTGTCAACGTGTATCAGCGTTACCATCAGCAGATCCAAGTCTTCAGACCTTCGGGGACTATTCGTTTACACCATTCCATTTCATCTCAGACACAAACTTCCTGGAATAATGCAAGGAACCTACCCATGACATCACTGAGTCTTGCCATGGTGCCAGCCTGTGGTGTCAGCTGTATGAAGTCAGTAGAAGATGCATGGAGAAACACACTTAAACCCAACATATCTATGTCGTATGACTCCTGATGAAGTAGTGGCTCTTTAGACAGAAAGTTGACCACAGATTTTTTTTTTTTTTTATTGGCTTATTGTTTGTCCCTTGACTGTGTTGGGGAAAGGCTCCTGTTCGCAGTCCAATGGCAGTCCAATATCAGCAATATTTGGTCAAACCTGACCCATTTCATCACAATATTACTGGCCCTGTCGACCTGTATGTTTCCCCATGCATACTTCAGTACAGCCAGCACCACAGTCTGCCACCCAAGAAAGATTCTGTGATGCAGTTAACGTTCTTTCTTTTTTAAGGTTCCTTGGAATGAGGATGCCACCCGAAAAGATGCGGTTCTGAAGACCACAGTGCACCCTGGGTTTGGTATCACGGCTCCAGCTGGGCATAATTAACGCCAAGGAATGGAGGAACCTCACTGTCTCCCTCGCTTTTCAGAAATCCTATTTTTTTGCGCCCCTCATTTTCATTGTTTCAGATTTTCTAATTCCAGAAACAAATCTGTCTTAACATTTTCTTACTACTTTTTAGCTGTCGTGATCCAGATGAGAAGTTCTTATAAAAATGTTCGTACATTCATCTTAGTCGTCTTTAGTCGTGCCTCAGAGCAATGAACTTAACCACCAGCAGCCAAGTGATTTATTGACTTTTCCTTGGATTTTGCCTCTCAGGCTATACATTCTGTTCTTACTTCTTATTTGAGGTTGGAAAGCTTGAGAGGTGGATCGCAAGTGCTACTCAAGGCTGAAAAAAGCATTCACCTCTCTGTGTTATTTCAGCTGAAAATATTATGAGGCATATTTTTATGTACAGTTAAATATTCTACTTAAAAAATCCCAAAAATTCAGTATCAAGGCGGTCGGTAAAGCACAGCGCTCTTTGTGATAAACGTGAAAAAGATGAAACATTTTCAGGTCTTTATTCACGAAACTGGAAGGTTTCAAGTAGGGTTGGCCCCATCCACTGTTCATTTTTATTGGTATTTTAGCAGACCTGTCTTCCCATCTGACTAAGGCTTGCGCACACTCGGCACCACAAATCAAAAACAGGCTGACATTAGAGGTTCAATCAGCCGATAGATTGCTGCTGAATCCCCAAACTGCCATTTGAAAATGTCGTCAGTTCTCCTTGAGCGCCGTGCGATAAATATATAAGCTCGCGCTCCTGAACAATCATTACTTTTGAAGAGAGCAGAGCGGGGGGTCATTAAAAGTTTATATCACTGAAACCAAACATGATAAACGTGACCTTTTAACTGTTTGGTGAGAGAGAGAGAGAGAGGGGAGGAGGAGGAGAAGGAGGAGGCGGAGGGGAGAAGACAGGAGAGCGCGCGAGCCATTTTCAAAGGGAATCACTCACATTCCTTGTAGATGTTCATTAAACCTCGCTGTAACTGTTAGTGCGTGAACACAACATCCCCTGCCAGCCGGATCGTCCTCCTTCCTTTGGACTGAACATTAAAAAAAAACTTAGATTTCCTTCAATTAATGACTTTTGCGCATGGACTTGTGAAAAAACCAAAAAAAAAACAAACGTTCTTCCTTGAGTCTAGGCTTTCACAAGCCTGCTATGAAGTGCTGTGATTAAGAGCATCACGCCGACACTGATACATTTGAAAAATGGCTGCATACAGTAGGGGTCAGTGTTGCTCCACTGAAACGTGTGAGACCACCAGCCTCTGATGCTGTGTGTTGATTGAGATGCCTTGGTGTGTGTGTGTGTGTGTGCATGTGTGTGTCATTTGACGCAAACCCTGTCAACATAAATTGACATGACACCATGCACGCACACACACACACACACACACACACACACACACACACACACACACACACACACACACACACACACAGAAATCTAGTCTCCAGCTCTGATTTCTGCAACTATCAAGCAGATGACACATTGTTCTTTACACTGACTGCCTCTTCTTGCTTCCCCTTTTCCAACTTATCGGTCTTTTTCTGCTTTGTAAAGTGTTCTACCCTCTGGCTAAACAGACACACACACACACACACAGACACACACACACACACACACACACACACACACACACACACACACACACACACATATACATGTGCGATAGCCAAGCAAAGTGAGGGAGGAGAGGCAAGACAGACTGTGAGTGTGGGTGAGAGTGGAGAGGGATGATAGCTATGGTTTGTGTTTTCTCCGTTTCTCTCTCGGTAAAGTGAGCCACCCAAAGCAAAAAGACACACACAGACACACAGACAGACACACACCTTTTTTTTTTTTTCCTCTCTCCTTCTCGTGAGCAGATGGAATGAATCGCTACAAGGGCCAACAAGCAGTAAGAGTGGCTGAAGAAATGTCAAACACCCACTTCCCTCCAAGCGTGTGGAATGAAAGTGTGGTCATTTAGACGTGAGTTTTTCCTCTCTTCAATATTCTCTCCAACTGCATGCGTGTCTGTGTGTGTCTGTGTGTGTTTGTGTGTGTTCGCACAAGTGGCTATTTGCAGGGAGCGCAAGTAGGATGACCTATGTGTGTGCACATATGTGTGTGTTATCACTGTCAGCCAGGATGATTTCGACTGCTTTAGCTGCGTAATGTTCATCTACTGTCTGGCTGAAGGTACTCTTTCTCTCTGACTACCTCTCTCCCTCTCTCTCTCTCTCCGTCTCTCTCTCTCTCTCTCTCTCTCTCTCTCTCTCTCTCTCTCTCTTTCCCTCATACCAAAACCTATTAGATGGCTTGTTGTGGGAGCCAAGAAGGACAAAATCCAAGGCTACATTCCCTCTCCCTTGCTAAGCCTGCTGCCACTATCTGGACAAACTATTGACGGCCTCCGAGCCAGCAGACAGAGGTCTGTCTCTCAGTGTACTGAGGGAGTGCGATAGAGAGAGAGAGAGAGACAGGGACTGGAGATGGAGAGAGAGAGACAGATCGGATTAGCTGAGTTGCAGTTATTCCATTACCTCTGAGCCACGCATACACAAGAGTCTGTGTACGCACACACACACACACACACACACACATAGTCCCCTACTCTGTGTTTGGCACAACACAAATGAAAAAAAAAGGATCCTAAAATGTGAAATGGTGAGAAAAATTGACTGAGCAGCAGCTCCTTTAATTGCATTCTGAACGCTGGTTCTGGAAGCACTGTGAGTTTTGTGAGCGCTGGAATTATAAGTATCCCGGGATGTCCTCTGACGATTCTGTCTTTTAAGTTGCTTAGCAGCATAATATTTAATAACCCCTGAGTAAACACTGGGAGGAATTACTCGATAAATAATTGAAGGGAAATTTATAAATAATTTTCCCTCTTAATCTACTCCAGTGCCCTGCCGCCAGGTCCCCGAAGTGATGCTCATCCCTCTGGACAGTCAGCGGTTCTTGCGTGCCGCCTCATGGGGGCGCTCTTGTTATACCGCAGAAACTGTCTCCTCGGGACTACTGAATAATGAAAAAAAAAAAAAAAAAAAAAAAAATATATATATATATATATATATATTTAAATAAATGGGTTATTCGCAAAAAAATAGCACATGCTTCTAAGAAACAGGCCTTAACCCTCTATTAAAATCCTGTTTTTGAGAAGACTACTTTTGTTATCGGTGCTGTCTCAGATTTCTGGGCGTTTTCAGGAAATGAGAGAGGTTTTGTGCACGGCGAGCAGCTGCAGAGCTCTACAAGCTGCTCCTGGGTCTATTCAAAATGTCAGGAGGTACGCCGAGGCAGGCCTGTTTGACTTTTAGACTTGGACTGAGGTGTGCATCATGTGTTCTAATCCAAAAATCACAATTAAGTTGTCATATTTTGGGTGATTTCTCCACCTTGCTCGGTTCTTGCTTGATCCGTTTTTCCCGATTTTTCCTTCCTCACCTCATTCCTTCCCCACTTCTGCTGCAAGTGGCCTTGTATACAATTAACAACTGTTTGCTAATGAGAACGAGTTGGGGGCTCATTATTCATTATATCATTAACATTTAATTGCTCTGCGCTAATCCTAATAACCATCTCGCACAGTTAATCGGTTCTCACTTTCCTGTGTGACCACAGCATCAGTACTGTTTGACGTGAAGTCTCCAGTGAGGCTGAGGTCAGCTCCGAGATCACGATGAGCATTTTTAAGTTTTAAATTGTGGATTTTTGAGATCATTTAGAGAACAGTAACTTGAAGAATCCTGGGTGTAAGTTGTGAGGATTTCAGTCGCTGGTCACTGATATGGTCTCAGTGGAGCTTTGAGTCTTGTCATTTCGCCTTTGCTCTCACTGTCTCCTTCCCTCTCTATCTGTCCCACCATCTCTCTCTAGTTACCCATCTCTTTTTCTCGCTGCATGCCTGTTCGCGTCTCCTCCTTCCTCGCCCTCATCCGTTCCCGCTTTAAATTGCATACCAGGTCCAAGCAGCCGAGGGCGTAGGAGATGCTGACACCCTGAATGGCTGGGAGGAAGAGAGGAGGCAGGACAGATCCTCCCTCCATCACTCATCACCTGAGAAA
The DNA here is from genome assembly GCF_904848185.1 of Acanthopagrus latus. Taxonomy (NCBI): domain Eukaryota; kingdom Metazoa; phylum Chordata; class Actinopteri; order Spariformes; family Sparidae; genus Acanthopagrus; species Acanthopagrus latus. The sequence continues at coordinate 26,710,851 of NC_051039.1, read as the reverse complement.
AGGGGGGAGAGTTGGACATGGATGCGAAGGGGGGAAGGGGGGGGGGATAAGGAGAGAGAGAGACAAAGAGGGAGATGCTTTATGAGGAGGGGTGAAAATGAAAAGGGGGTGAGCAGCCACCCAACACAGTCATCAACTGCCTTCCATCCATCATCGGCCTCAGCCCAAAGCCTGCCACTGCTTCATCAGCAACAGCTCCCTGCGCGTTACGTGCATGTGTGTGCACGTGCACATTCACAGGAGAGGTTTATGGATATTTGTTTGTAAACGCGAGTTCAAGATTAAGTGTGTGTGTGTGTGTGTGTGTGTGTGTGTGTGTGTGTGTGTGTGTGTGCTTGATTGGCCTGTTTTTTTTCAACTATATACCTTAATTTCAGCTCAGAACAAATAACAAGCACTACTCATAGCTCATACTCCTCTCAGCAGACGTATCATTTTCTTCTGCTGTGAATATAAATATAAAAACCCTAACCCTGGAAAATAAGTAGGACATTAAATCTTGAGCAAATTAAACAAGTTAAAGTTAACATACAACCAAGGTCTTTCACATGGAAAGATGTCATTTGTAAAATGTGATCAGAATTGGAGGTTTGCTCCAGAAACACAGGGGGCGGGACAGCTGCTGCTCTGTGCTAGCGATCCTTGGCTGTGGTCATGGATGTAATAATGAAAATCAGGACACAGCGTCTGACGAAAAGCCCTGTTCATTCCTATGAAAGCAGCTCGTTGGTGCATGAACCCGAAAAAGTTTGTGAACTTCTGCGTAGCATCCATCACGTGCAGCCCGAAGAGTGTGTGCACTAGAAAATTAAATCGGCTGAGTGGCTAGCTAACATGCTATTGCTATAACGTGACGTTAACCCTAATGCTACACATTTGTTGCCATCGTGTCAGATTGGCCTCAAGGCCTGGTGCTGTTCCTGGAGGACAGCTCAACCGTCGCAGTTAGCAGAGGAACCAGTGGCCCTAGAGTTAGCCAGGACCCGGACCTCGGATCACAGGGTCAGTCACAGGCGACGTGGCCAAGCTCAACTCGATTTAGCAGCCCGAGAGTGAACATGGCTTGACACCGAAACTGGAACTGAAGGACAGGACAGGCACAGGAGAGGCGTGCAGCGGGAGAGGAGCTACAGAAAGTCTAAGTCTCAGTGTAAGCGATGTGTAGAGCAGACTTTTTTGCAGAAGATCTGTGATTGTGGAAACTTTTGAACGTAACGACATTCAAAAAAGTAGATTATGAACGCTTGTTGTATTCAGCAAGGTGCAGGGAACTATAGAGGCAAACACGTTCAACAGTTCAAGCTCCAGGTTCCCTGAGCTGCATGTGTTGGAGGATCATCCGAAATTGAAAAAAGAAAGGACCAATTCAGATCATTATGCATTCACCAACTAACACAGTGTGGCAGTCGTTTTCCAGTTAACATGTTTGCCTTCAGCTGCGCAGCTCATCATTAACATTGTCTCTTTCCCAACTCCGCAATTTAATTTTATTTGAGGGGGAAAGCCATTTAATTTAATTTGCAATTTAAGAAATATTTATTTTAGCCTAATAAAGACTGAAAGTAAATAAGACCCTTAATTCAGGGCCTGAGAATGACTACCTTTCAGTTTCTGCGAGGAACCTGATGATATGCCTCATACTGACTCATCTTATATGTACAGATTGATCTGTAAACACCAGGTGAAAAACCATAGCTGTAACCTACGGTAACAAGTGATATCAGGTATCAGGTGTTCTTATAGGACACAGCCGTGACTGGGGGCGGGCAATGTTTCATACACAGCCGCGTTGTTATGGATCCCACTGCTCTTCTTGTTAAGACCCGCCCGAAGTCTCCCTCTGATTGGTCGACAGGCTGGACCCAAGGCATCATGGGATTACCGGTGGACAACTAATTATGCTAATAACAACAAAAACTGTTTTCAACAGGGAGACTGGATAAAGAATCTCAGAAGACAGTGTTGGATTTATGTGTTTATGGTTTTTTATGATGCAGTTCAAGGATGGATTACTAAGCTGCTCAAAAGGGATCCGATCCCACCGGAGCCCTCCACGACGCAACATTATCCCTCTGGGTGAAAAGAAAAGTGAGCCACCAACATGCATCCTGTTTTTGTTTTGTTTTAGACATATTTAGTCTGTCGCACGTTCAGATATAGAATAAACATTGCCAGCTGGTCACATGTAAATTGATTCTGTAAATGTAATACACCAGAAACTGGACCAATAGCACAACATATTTGCCCGGAAGAACGGAAGAAACAAACGTGAACTCGAGTTCTTTGGGACTGTGAACTAGTTCATCAGAATCTGTGTGAAGTGACCTTGAGTGTGAGCTTGCACAAAACTGGTCAGCGTTCATTTCTATGGGACTGTTTCCAGGTCAGATTAAAGTCACTACTCTTTATCAATATGAAACTTTTTCTTTGCCTTCTACAGTGTACACTCATCCTGTTCCCCTTTGAGGAAAAGAAAAAAGAAAATTTCCATTACATATGTTTTGGTTCAATGATGACGCCCTCCCTGTTCAAGATTAATTCGATGGCATCCTGTCCCGGTATAGAGACCTAATTTCAAATTTGGCGAATCACATTTCACTTTAAACAGCAGCGTCTACCACAGGTAGAGCAGATGGTCACACTGAGCCAGACAGCAGCCTGCTACACAACACAAGAGCAACAGGCTGAGTCAAGAGCTTTCTTCCTAAAGTCTCCTTCTTATCTTAACTTGTGCTGCACCTTAACATTAGCTTGTTGAACAAGCGACCAAACAAACATTCACGGGGGAAAGGGCACCGCTAATGAGTTTTATCTATATTGCTAAGATGTTAGCGCTGGTTATATGCTGGTATGTTTCTTACTCTTCAACACCACTGACAACATCCTGTTCATGGCATGTAGGCCTAGCTGTAGCCACGAGGAATACCAACTAGTAGCATATGAAGCTAAAGCCAGCAGGTGATTAGCTTAACTCAAACTAGCCTGTCTCTGCCCTTTTTGCGTGGAGGTTGGATTAAATTAACAAGATTGAATGTGTGAATTAGTCAAATAAATATTATATTATTATCATACATTGTTTTTTCGGAGAGGGCCAAGCTAACAGTTTACCCCTGCCTCCAGTTTACATGCTAAGCTATGCTAATTGCTCGCTGTCTCCAGCTTCAGGACTTGATGGACGGCCATGAGAGAGCTTTCGATCTCTTCTCATCCAACTCTCGGCCAGTAGCCAGCAACAATGCCAGGGTAGTCCATAAAATACCCAGCGTGCACTGTGTCATGGCACTTTACGGCCGTATTCCACTTTAATAAACTGAAGGACAATAGCTCTGTTTCACTTTTGTTGGACTTGCCTGTCTTGTAGTTCCAGTCATTCTTTTGTGAAAGCCATACCTGTGAGCCATACCAAGGGTATTTTTAATCAAAAGTGTTATTATCTATTAGTTATTTAGACTGAGTGTTTTTTTTACCACCATGTTGAACTTTTGTGAACTGCTAATTCTGACATGAGGATACAGCCCTTGCAGTTTGAAAAGCAACATGCACCCAAGCACAATAAATGTTTTAAAAACATCCTGACATTTCCATACAAAGTGTGCTCCGCTCAAAATTAACCTTTTTGTGTCTTTTTTTTATTGCTCCCCCCAGCTCTGCCACTTCGTTCCTTCCTCTCTTCAGTTGCCTCTGGCACCGCGTTGCTAATTGTGCTTTAAGAGCAAGATCTAATTGTGCAGAAAGAAATCAAGGCTGGAGGAATTACCCCGAGCTTTTAGTGCTTGTTTATTATCCAGTCAAATGCCAAAACTAGTGGCTAATGCTTTCATTCACACCCTGATGTAGGTGGCAGCCATTTGAAGCGCTGATAAATGCGAGACTTTATGCGCGTTGGGATACTTTTATTTATTCTCTGTTTGGCTGGATGTGACCTCAGATGATTTTCATTTGGCTTAATAAGGCAGTTTTCGACTGCAACGGCGGGAAAAATGGATTTCCCCAGCAGGCCCCGTGGTTGATATTTAGTGTGAATGCCCTTTTGCAAGTCCTCTCTGCTTCATTATATATGCTGCCTGCTCCAGCCTCTCCACCACCCTTTTTCAGACAGTCAACAAAAAGCCACGCAGCCAAACTTCCCATAACACTCTTCCTCCAGCCTCCTCCTCCTCCTCCGAGGAAAGGGCGAATGAATGATGCTCACTGTATCGACACAAAACTTTTCCCTCGCCCTCCCTCTTTGCTAATGAGCAATGCAAGCTCTATTGACCTACTTGTGGACTTAAAGGAAATCCAATCACAAATGCCTCAGGTCGCTTTCTTCCCACTTTGGGAGATTAAAAGATTCAATTCTCCCTGCCTATCCACACTCATCATCATCATTTCTCCTTCCTCTCCTTTCGTCTGTCTGCTCCGCCGCCTGCCCCTCCCCTGAACCCCCTCCCAACCCCACCCCCACCCCGCTCGCTGTCACTCTCTCTTCCCCCCCCCCCCTCGCTCCCTAACTAAGTTTTCAGGCTCTTTTACAAACTTGCTCTTTGTCTTTCCTGTTCAGACGCCGGGAGAGCGGGGTAGAGGAGAGCAGCCGTGCAGATAATTATCAGCAGGAGACAAGGGTGTTATTGGGACACAATGGAGCTGGCGGACAAAGTCGGATCTAGTCGGCTGCCGAAGGACAATGAATCATTGGCCGCAGCACATCTGCACTGTGTACAAATATGCACGGAGACGCACGCTCCCGAACCAAACACGCTGCTTAAGTCACGATTTCCCTTTCATATTCGTACACACACTCACCTGGGACACACAAAAACACACGCGCACTTGTCAACTTCATTAAGTTACAGGAAGTTGTGCGCTAACCTCCATTATCCCAATCCCTGCAGACACACACATGCACACACACATACACACAGCCCAGACACCATACTGTGCCTTAAATGACAGCAGGGTGCTGAGCTACTGTTTGCTTTTCCTATTGCCAGGGTGTTTGTTTGGTTTCATGCATACTGCGCGGTAATAGAGCACAGTGACCCGAGCGCTGAAGGGGGTCTGCTAACAAACAGACTGCACTTGCGAAAAACACAGGCTCTCAGTGGGGTGGACGCAGTATTCTGATCATATACACGCAGCTTATACGTGTAGGTGCAGAGAAGATGAAAGCGGGCTCGGTGTCATCGGGTTTCCCACTACAAGCCAGACTTCATAGAAAAATGGGACGCTGAGTGTGTGTGTGCGCAAGCAAAACGTAAATAACAACAGGATGCAGTGATTTTCAAATCCGTTTCAACACAACATTTAATTGGATTCAGCACAAATACAAAACGTGTGCGTGTTATCTGCAAAAGGACACTCGTTCTGAATTTGATGCCCGCACGACCAAATTTCCAAAATGAATGTTTGACATTGCAAATTCCTTTAAACCATGGACGTGTTTTCAAGTTCACATCTTTTACATTGCAACTTATGTGCGTACAAAAACAGGCACAAACAAGGAGTTGGTTAGAGTGAGTATAAGGTCAAAATGCCTGTTTCGGCTGCCGAAAGCTGAGCTGGAGATGTCTGGCCTTCTCGTATAAAGTGTCTGGTTTTCGTCACCACATTCGGTCCCTTGTCAAAACCTATCCATTGGTTTCACACACTCAAATGTGAAAGGAGAATTTCGGTATCTTTAAACCTGGGCCTCTACATTATGTTTGATTCAAACGTAGCAACATTTTCGGAATTGATCCAGGATTGCCTGTTCGAAAGAGCTACCATAGCTGCAGCGTAATCCTTTGGGGCAACTGCAGCCGTCAAAGTCGCGGCGAAAAAAGTGTCTGTTTTTGCCACTGAGAGGCTGAAGTAGTTATTCTAAGTGTCTGAATACGTAATGGAAACAATTCCTGTGGCCACCTCCTGATGTGAAGGTCAGATCATAAAGATGTAATGTGAACACGATATGGCACCTTTTGTAGAAACGTCAACATGACGTGCTGATGCGAATGTATCAGTGGTCTGAAGAAATGTTGACTGCCAACATCATATCCTGGTGACTGGGCTGTGCCTGCGATACAAACAGGGTGGGACAGGGGCAAAAAAAAAAATGCTGGTGTATAGTATCAAAGGGGAATCCTCAAAAGGCTCAGCCGTTCACAAGCTGGGGATGGGACGAGGCTAAGGTGCTCATGCAACATTATGCAAGAAAGGAGCTGCTTTTTACAGGCAGAGTGTGAAAAGCAGCCTGTAACTTCTGAGATTTCGGGTGAGTCAGACCTGGAAGCGGAAGAAAGAAAGAGAGGAAGAGGCAGGCATGAGAAATCAGACAAGAGGGGCAAAGCTTTTCTGACTTTTTTTTTTCTATTTTATGCCAATGTTTTTGTCTGTCTGGTCATGCAAGACGGCTGCAATAGTGAACAGACTTCTGAACACGAGAAATACCAAGCCAACCCTTTAACAAGATGAGTAAGACGATGATAATGAGAGGGGGCGAGATGGAGACGCTTGGAGAAAACTGATGGGAGACACAGAAGTAGCGGTAATGTGCAAACTGCAAGTCGGGGGCCTGAGGGAAATTAATTTGTCAACAAACACCACCGCCATTGTTCAAGGAAATTTAAGCGACTTGCAATGAAAACATGTAAGAAAATTACTGTACAGGTTAGGTGCTCTCAAATTTGCTCAAAAGATGCAAGCACACAAAGTTGTTTTCACCTCACCTCATCCTTGCAATTAGCTTCAGCCTTGCACCGGGCCCACTTATCTTTCAAAGTGGACTCAAAATGTGAACACCGTCAATTGCTCGTGTCAGACCAAAAGCCTCACGTCTCATCCTTTTGTCAAGAATCTTTTCTTTTGGCAAATTAGTGGCAGGAGACAGCAAAATAAATTAGTTTCATGTGGAACATCCCAGCACAGTTCTGCAGCTCAAGAGAAGAGAAAAAGAGGAAAAAAAAAGACCAACTAAAGAACTCCTTCCCTGTCCTCTCTTCTTAATCGTCTTGTATTTTTCCACTGCCAGACTGTAAGATTGTACAGCCTAAGTGTATTTGTGCTCCCCAGTTGAATGGCCTGTGCTTAACTGTCCTTTTGTTTTGTTTTTTCTCCTTTTCCCCTTCCCTTCACTTGCTTTTGTCTGTGTTTTGTTATCTGATTGATCCCTGGACCTCATCTACAGTAAGTAGTACGGTTTGAGTGTGCGCACGTGTGTGTTTCTTTCTGAACTTGTCTCTAAAAGTAGACATAATGGTTTGACCGTAGGTTTGTGCTTGGCAGTGCTTCTACTTTGTACTAACAAACACAAATCAATGTCATCAACTGATTCAGTGCATTTTGGCTCTGATGGCCTGTGTGAGTCTCACTGAATCTCGTTGTTCTCGAGTGCGAGGGATGCTGTGACTTGACATCGTTAGCGGCACCATCGCCATCGATTCAAGTGCACTCAGCGTCCATTTTAGTGGGTACACCTTGTTGATGGCCGGTACATCTCCTTATTTCGCCAAGAACACCGTGAAATCTTCGGGTCAAAGGTTCAAGATGCTAGTAAGAGCCACGTGTCGCACAGTTCCTCATTTTCAAGACTTTTCACACTTGCTGTGAGCATCCCATTTCACCTCATTCCAAGAGCCGTATGTATTTGGTTACAGTCTCAACACGTGTAGCTGCTGCTTTCCCGCAACTTTTTCGAGATGACGTGCACTTCACGACACATTATACGGCAACAGCATGCCAATTTTGTTTCATTTTCATGTACTTAGTTGACGATGATACCTTCAGTCTGTCTCTGCCATGGCGGCTGACTACCTAGTTAACTAGCTGCTGAACAACAGCATATGGCCCGTTTACTGTTAGCGCAGAGCATCGTTGTCAATGCTAACCGTATCCAGCCACCTCATGTCTCACTCAAATGCAAGAAAAAACAACAAACATGATGAACACAAAAAACAAGCATGGCTGTTGTGAGTACACACCGCTTTCAATCTGGCATGTTAGTTAGTTAGTTAGTCAGGGAATTTTGGCTGAGCTTTTTCTTCCGTTCTTATGCAGCTTGCTTGCTTATAGCTTTAGCAATGCGTCCACCTAGCCTTGTGTGAGTCATGTCTGGTCAAGAACATTGAGTCCACAGCTAGAGGATGTGTGGGCAGGCACGTAGGTAGACAGACAGGGAGCCTGTCAATCTTTTCATATGGGCCGAATTAAACAGTTGGACCCAACAGCCACAGGTACTGAACTATTTTCCTTACTATTTGTTTTTTGACTCATGGGTGAATTTCTCCAGTGCAGAGTGATGCAGTGATACTAGAGTGTCTCGGTGAAGGGAGGAGGCTCAGCAAGTAACTTTGGCTCATTCTTGATAACAGGCAGAGGTGTTCAGATATCCAGATGAATCAAGGACCAAAACCAGTAATAAAGTCCAATTCTGTCAAATTAAAGGTGACAGGAATGAGAATAAACCAAAGCAGTTTGTCAGTCTCTGAGGTCTTGGAGTGTCCAGCAGGTGGCAGTTGGTGAGCGATTTAAAATATGCATTTGCTCCAAGTGTTTTGATTCTAAATAAAACAAATGTATAGAGAAAATAGTTTGTTACACAAAGTTAACTGAACTGAAGAGGCAGCACAGGTCGTCTAACAGGTTAGCAGTCAGATCCGACAGCTTGGCCCACAGGGGAACAAACAAGCGGGCAAAAATCCAAAAACGTAGGCGGGGGTCAAAAAAGGGGCAGTCGGAACACAGGCAAAGATTGGAATGTAAATTATGGGGTGGCTGGACAGATAATCTCACATAAATTCAAGGAATCACAAAGGTGTACATTAAGGCTCTGTTTATGTTTGTATAGAAGCAATTTGTACTACATTTTGTCCGACAAAGTCAGAAGGTTAAAGTGTCTATAGTTGTTCTGAGTGGCTATACTCGCAGGCATAGTGAAGCTATACATAGTGACATAGAAGCGGTGGACGGGACACATTCACAGTGTTGCACTCCGTCTGGAGAGAATAAGTGATAGAAACAGTTGTGTAAAGAATCACAAACAAAGAAATTCAAACTCTGGTTAATTTTCTGCATCAACATATCTGGACAGTCAGTGTGTAAAGTGGTAGGGAGTATATGCAGAAGGGGTTTTTGGAGATGTCTGACCACCCAACAAGCAGCACTGATGAAGTATGCCAGGTCCCTTAAAAGGGTAATTGAAAACTGAGGAGCAGGTATGAGGATCACATAACCAACAAAGACAGTAACACACTGGGGGCAGCAGTTGCTGAGCCTGGGCAGCATCTTGAATGGCAGGTGGGTCAGTGTGTGGCAGACAAAAATGTTCAGAAAAACTCTGGATTTAAGCTGGCTGACACTGCTGTCATGTTATTTAGGTCAAATTACATTTCAAGCATCCTAGCTATCATGAAGAAAATGTATCTGAATATGTAGTTTTATTCTTGAATAAACTGTGAAATACTATCAAGTTTTTCTTGCTGTATTGTCTGCAGATAGACTTGTGTCAGTTTCCAGTTGCCTACAACACAGCACTAAGGAGTTACCTTGACCTGGATGACTGAGAACCTTCAACAACACTACCAAGTTTTAGTTTAAGACCTGTGGATCATTTTGCGTCTCATGCAGTTGATAGAAAATAGTTAAGTAGTTGAAATAGTTAAATTTGTTAATAGCTAAACTAAGCTTGTATCTAGTATTGTATCTACCATTCATCACCTCTTAATACTGTAATTAAGCTGAACTGAACTGTTATCTACCACTAGCAAGAGAAGCAGCTCAAGTATTTTTGTGATTGTGATTCTTATTTTTAGGGAATGGAAAATGAAAAAAAAGAAGTGGAAAATGGATGGAGGGTCTACGCTCAGTGTTTCACAGACAGTGGCTGCACGCAGGACATTTTGGACAATCCACAATGTTGATCCAGACTGACATATTGAGCAATCAGATGGATAGCCATGGGTGACCCCCTGACTTTTCATCTGGTGCCACGATAAGGCTGACTTTTCTTTTCTGTCTTTTTTTAATAAAAAGGCTTGAAAACTATTGGAGGTGTTGCCATGAAACCCAGTAGAGATATGCATGGCTCCCAGAGGATGAATCCTGACGACTTTAGTGAGTTAATGGCTTTTCATGAAGGAAACAGCTCTGAATCTTAAGGATAGATTGACACTTATTTTGGGACATCACCTGCTATCAGGAGGAAGCTGGTCTGGTTTATTTGATTACTTCAAACCAGCCACAATCGTCCTGGGTGGCAACAAGCCCAGGTTGTAATGACTGCCTGTTTCTACAAAATAGTGTTTTGTGTGGGAACATTTCCACATGGGGAGAGGAGTCCTGGCACTGGCATGGCTAAAAGAGAGAAGGTAAGAGCTGCTTGCTTGTTCACATTCATGCATAGGCGACCAGGTTAATGTGAGCGAAACTTGCCATTTTCAGCCTGTAAGTCGCTAGCTCGGAGGTTGTTGTTGCTGTTTCCTGTGGCAATAGGGATTTTGAAAAACAGTCAAATGCACCCTGCCATTGGCCGTCTTAGATAGTGTTATTTGCACAGTATACAAGCACTTAGTCAGACTAGTGATTCATCAGCTATTAGCAGCTAGCATTTAGCTCTGACTCAGCTCTGCAGAAGCACATTAAATGAAGGTGAAGCCGATGGTCATGGTAAACGTTCAGGGGAGGTAATGGGAGTTGAAAAAGATGTCTGGAAACGCATTGCTCTGAAATAAACTACTTTGTCGCACTAGTATATCAGCAATGGGAGGACATAACTGCCTGATGAGACCTGAATGTGTAAATTATGTGCTCAACTAAACACGCCTGCAAGCTTCAGGCTCGTAAAAGCGTGAACAGCAGCCCATTAGTCATGTTTAGAGATACTGTATAAATATGTCTTAAAATGGTTAAGTTGGAGGGGAGAGTGTCAAGGTCACTCACAATAAATAAAACATTTTTTTCCTATGTTGGCAAAGAAATTATTGATTTATATAGGTCCTGGCGTAGGATGCAAGAGGGTGCCATCCCCTTATTAGCTAAATGGACAACATGCTTCCCCCTTCTTAACCTGCCATTTGCCTTCTCAATTCCCTGGGAGAAGTGGGAGTACAGGGCTAGATGGCATGTTTAGTTGAATATGTTAATCTAGTCTGCCTGACTTATTGATCCAACCGTTGGATCCTTCACGTCACAAGGAAAGGAAGGCTGCCGTATCTTGTTGCTGTGATGCATTCCATCTTTGAATGGAGCCTCCAGAGAACACAGCCTTCAAATTGAGATACAGCCTATGGACGTGGCCATTGTGTCTAAACCAAAAGAACTGAAAGACTCAGTTAGCTAGTCACGGGCGAATGAAACCGACCGTGTCCAAACAAATCGGATACTGCATAGATCTATTGAAAAACAAATGTAAATCCACAGTCTGGGAGCTGTAAGTACGAATGTGTCAGGGTGTCCACCTCAGGTCCGGCTCATTATACCGCTCTGTCCCTCCTCTGCCACATCTCTACTTTCCCAGGCCCCTCTGAGTGTTATTCTTAACCTGTACACCAGATGCTCTCTGACTTCACTCCAGATACTGAAACTCCCATCTGCCCTGCAATCACCTCATTCCCCCTCACCTAAGCCCCCCTCTTTGCACCTCATTTCCTCATCAGCCACTCATAGATACACCGGAATGGATCTATTGTTCCCTTGCCAGTTCATCAAGGTTGCCATGTGCCTCATGCCTTTGAGTTCCAGCCATCTGTATTTGTATCTGACCTGCTCCTGTTTTGTTCCTGTGAGCTGTTCTGGATTTACGTGCATCTTGATCTGTCGCCTGTTTACCCGCCTGGCCGCCGTGCCCCTTTGGATGACTTTGCCTCTTCAGACCCCCTTCCTGATGTCGACCCATGCCTGCCTCACGGTTCTGCGAGCCTTTAGAGGTCACTTTAGGAGATACGTCTTTGAACTGTCTGCCTGCTTTCGTCTGCTTTTGGTCCAGTCCCTGTTTGCATTCACTTGCAGTGAGACTGTGGCAGTGCTATCACGCCGTAGGTGCGATGATTTTGCAGCCTTTGTCAATGACGATCACAGTATTACCTCTTAAAGACTTGATCATTTGCATTGCCGGGATGACAATCCATTTCACATGAATCGGAGGTGAAATCACACCTTTCCATGTATGAGAAAGCCCATACATTTCACTTTGATGGCAGGTTTTGAATAAAAACAGCAGGCGGTGACACAAAGCTTTCCCCTCCCTGTAATATCCTATAACACTGAGCTTTGCTTTCATGCCAGGTACCATTTAGATGGGAGTCGGGAAAAATTTCAAATGGTAGATGAATCACTGCGGAGTACAACCGGTTCCAGTGCAGATGGAGAGAGACAGGGAGGAAAGAAGAGGAGAGACGGAGGGAAACAGGGAGAGAACAGGGGGATTCTCAGATCCAGGTGTATTTATAGCTGGAAAAGGAGAGTCACACACACACACACACACACACACTGGAGGCTATCCTAGTCCTGCTGTTAAATAATGCAACTGCTTTGAGATCCAAGGGACTCCTATTATATTAAGCTTGTGTGTGTCCGTGTGTGTGTCTGTGTGTGTGTGTGTGTGCTAGGATGCTTACACGTGTCATTGCAAGACACAAACTCTCTGTCTTCCTGCTTTTTAACTTTGTTAATAGGCCTGTGTGTGCTGATTTGTGTGTTTCTGGTAGAATACATTATATGAAAGTTTACGACTCCATCATGTCCCTGTCTCTTCTTTGCATTTGTAAGCATTCGCAGTCGTGTGTCATTACCCATGGCCCGTTATGTGCCTTTCCTGGATGGTGTTTATATTAGAAATGTGTTTTTGAAGTGTTCCACCAGCAAAACTTGTGAGGCCTCTTGTGCCCAATTAGGCAGCTTGTTTGAGTCGCCTTCGTCGCATGGTTCCCTCTCTTGGCATCTCTCTTCTCCTTCATCACTCCGTCCCACCGTCCCTTCATCTGTCCACCCTGCAGCCTGACAGTAAGGGAGAAAAATAAATGAATGTCAGCCCTGCGGCGTCACAGTAAATGCATGTTTTGGCGCCTCTGAAGATGCACCTCAATTTGCAAACTGTTGAATTCTCAGATATGACAATGGCTGATCGCACCAGCGTGCATACACGCAGAGCTGACCGCTCGCGTGCGCACACACACTTTTCACCCTTTGTTTCTCTGTGACATTTGAGAGGATGACAATAGGACAAGAAGAGAGAATGCTGGAGACAAGACGGGGACAGGGAGGAGTAGGAGGAGAGGCAAGAGTGAGAGATGGAGTCAGATTCTCTCCTTACCTCCTTAACTAGTCAGTGGATCTGTCTCCAGGAGAAGGGGTGATAGCAGGTTGGGTCTCTGCCAGCTGGCGAGGACGCACACACACACACACACACACAGGCCTGCTTTTTTCTCCCAGGGTGCAATGAGACATTCTGTGACCTTGGTCGGGGCAGCAAACTGTACAGCTCTAACAAGGACACACACAAACAGAAACACACACTAACAAGCCACCTGCTCGCATTTAAATGGTACTCCATGTTGTCGTTGACCTGTTATAAATTCAGCAGGTTGGTTTGTGTGTGCTTTGGTGTGTGCTTGAAGGGAAGAAGAACAGTAGTATCCACTGCAGAGATAGACAACTGGATTGATTTTCTTTCTCCTGTGTGTGCGTGCGTGTGTTCGAGCCACAGAACTGTCTGAAATGCTAATCACGAGTGTTATGCAAGGATATTTCTGCAATTACAGGTGTTTAAGTTTTGGCTGGATTCATTCTTTCAGATACATAACATTTACATCTTTTGCATTGATTCACATGCACGCTGCTGCTGATTGGACGGCGGACTGTGTGAAGTGTGTGTTTCTGTCGGGGGAACGGGAGGGAGAGAGAGAGTGAGGCAGAGACGATGTGTGTGCCGAGTTTCCTGCCAAACAGATGTTCATCAGCATTTCAGAGTGTTCCTGTGAAGCCATTAGACTACATTACCAAGAACACACTAATTACGTAGGTGCATGGTTAACTGAAGGGAAGCACGCCACACACACACACACACGCACACACACACACACGCATACACACACACACACTCTTGCATAGTCACTTACACACATTAAAATACTGTCAGTCTTGTGAAATGTTCTAGGGTAGGGAACACATAATGAAAACAAAAAGTGACATTAAAACTCAACCAACCAAACAAAACCTCCACTGTAGGTACCCACCACATGCAAAACAGCAAATATATAGTTTAAAGTAGATAAATAAAGATAAAAAGAAATTTGCGATGCGATACACACAAAAAACAGTCTTCAGTGCTTTTTTAAAATTCTGATACTCCTGAAAACTCATTTATTTACCAAGCTGCTGTTCTTCTTCTCGTCCAAGACCACAGAGGATCTTCCGTGAATCTCTCTCTGGGGTCCATGAATCTCAAAAGGCCACTTGCTTCATGGTGCTAAAGTGGAAAATAGAGCATTTAAAAATGCTGATGTGTGACTGTCGCAGATGTGGTGGGATGCACGTGAGCGACAATACCAATCTATCCCTCCATCACCTCCGACCCTCGGTGATCTATCTGTGCCACCGTGGCCAGTCACATAGTACAGCTGTTGGGGGCAACGTGTAGTGCATGCTCACAGAATATTTGAGGTCTGAGACCACAAACGCAGTGCTCAAATTCAAATTCAGCAGTTTCAGATTCTCACCATTCTTCGCATCTTTTGACACAAATATCACATACAAAACACGGTTTTGCGATGAATCATGTTGCCGCTGTGTGGGCTTATTGCCTGTGTGAAAATATTCAGTGGGACAAATCATTTCACTTAAAAATCTGTATAAATTCATGAGGTTTTTTCAAAAGAGGAACTGAATGTAAAATGGGATAAGGAAGGTGCAAACAGCTACACACCTTGTTACAGATTTATGGTGGACCCTTATTTTCCAACATATTCAACATTCCTTAAACCTGCAGTGACAGATTTTTTTGTGCCACGTAAACGACAAGGACGACATGACAGAGGTGCTTCTCAAATAGCTGAACAGCTGCTGCTGCTTCTCAGTACTCTGCAGTGTTCACCAGCTAGTTGCTAACTGTCAGCAGGTAGTGCGCAGTAGATATTTAGAGCTCTTTAGGTGAAAAAAGCCGCTGCGCTGAAAAAACTGACGCGATGAAGGGAGTAAGATTGAAACCAAACCTAAAAGCCATGGGCCGCTGAAGAGCAAACCAATGAGCTGAATGACCCTATGAAGCTCTGTGGCGATGCAGGGGGCTGCAAAGCTGGGTGATACTGATCCATGGGTTAATCACCTTCTTTTTACATGCAAATAGCGATGGAAAGTTTGTGCCCTAACTTAACCTAACGCGGTAGTTTTGGTGCGTAAACCTTACATTTAGCGGATGATTTTGTTGACAGTCCGTCGTCGAGAATTCGACCCAGGTTCCTCGCAGTTGATGAAGGTGATACCATGAAATCATCAACAGTGACTGGCAAGTCCATGTGAGGGCAGTCTTTCCCCAGGATGAAGAGAAGTTCAGTTTTACTATGATTTTACCAGGTAGTTTTGGTTCCTTAACCTAACCAGGCAGTTTTGGTCCGAAACAAAACCAACCTAACCAAATGACAACCATCTGAGAACAGTAATAACAGTCCCAAAGTTCTAATATGTCTTAATATGCAGTTCATCAGCAAGCTTTATTTGTAAAGTCAAACAACACAACATTAGGTATTATTGCTAACTCGACGGTTCAGCCCTTGAGAGACGGGTAGAACATCATCCTCTGAAGCTTCAGGCCACTGACCAGGCTGCTGTACTTGACAAGGTGGGAGTGAGAATGCACTGATTATTTCAAAGACATAGAAAGGACCCTGGTGCACAAGGTTCAGTTCCACACAGATTTTAATCAAACAACTCTGTTCTGGGATTCTTGTAGTAGATATGAGAGAAAAGTTAAAGCAATATATGAAGCAGAAAAAAAAACCAAACAAACACCTGTGTGGTCTGTGGTTGAAAAGCATCTAAAAGATTCAAATGATTATAAGATGTATTAACAGAAAAAAGCTAACATCACCACCTAGGTTTGAGAGCCTAGGACTCCTAAAGAAACACGCAACGCACGCAAGTCCAATCGACAATGTACACAAGATTTATTATAATAAAAAAGATAAACCCAGCCCAAAGTCTCTCCTGAGGATCCTGCAGTCTCTGGATCACCCCACTGTTTCAGACGCCCGCCATCCTGGCGTTCTGGCATCTTCCATATCATGGCGCCCGCTGTCCTGGCGTTCTGGCGTCTTCTCCGTGTTCCCTGTCTCTCCGTCTCTACTGCTCTGCTACGCTGCCGCTCTCTGAATAAAAAGGGTTACACCTGCACTCGCCACCACCTGTGGCTCGTTGCGTTAATTAGTCTGCTGCAGGCGAGTCCGTGTATAGTTCATGGTCGGTACGTAAAAGGAAACTACATGTAGTTCAACATAAATCTCGACTGAGAAATCAAACCCTGTAAAAACAGAAAATAACACACCATGCAATATGACACAAAACACCACAACGTGCAATATAACATAAACATTAAATCACAACAAAGCGAATAAATTAACAAAAGCTGCAACACTAAAACTGACTGTCACACCTGAAGGATTCTGTCAGTGTTTTGTTCAGTTTTATCAGTAAATGACTGCAGATGTGATTGTGAAGTTGCAATGCAGTTTTGGTAGCTAAAGCAAGTAGCTACATGACATTATTGACGTTTTCGTATCGAACACAGAGGGTCGTCCACTAGTCCGTCTTCACTGGTCTTTGGATGCAAACTATTCATAGTCTAAATGTACAACTTGTAGATGAATATTAAAGTGTGTGTAGTATAGCATGCTAAGATGGTTAGTGTCAGTGACGGTGAAGACATGCGTCTGCAGCCTAACAATGGATTTTTACCTCTGGCATTTAAATTCACACTTTAACTGTAAAGTTACAGTTAAAGGTTAGTTGAGCTAAAAAAAACTACGCTAAACTAACCTGCTTGTCGCTTTAGCACTATATTTCTGTAAAGCTTATTTCTCAAAATGTCCACACCATTCTACAGACTGTACTCATACAGTCGCTTGACTATAAGATAAACTGTTATGTTGTTGAGTTTTATCTTGCTGAAAGCGAGCGGAGTTACTGGTGTTGGTCTGCCAGAGTGGACCATCACTCCAACTGCATTCTTCACTGGATAGTA
Source organism: Acanthopagrus latus (assembly GCF_904848185.1). Taxonomy (NCBI): domain Eukaryota; kingdom Metazoa; phylum Chordata; class Actinopteri; order Spariformes; family Sparidae; genus Acanthopagrus; species Acanthopagrus latus. Next base: position 26,693,666 of record NC_051039.1, on the reverse strand, counting down.
GCCGTAATGCACCATTTTATTGTTCGCAAGAAAGAGGAGCAGCAGGAAGAGATTTAACATTTTTTTCTTGTTTCTTTTGCTGTTTAAATGCAGAACTTTGAAAAGACAATCTTAAACAGATAATGTGGGCAGTAAAACTGTTGTTTTTTTTTTAAATATTTGTAACTGGAATCTGCTGTGGTTTTCACTGAGATGGTACACACACACAAACACACACAGTTTAGCACACATCGGGCTGACTTCCATTCATCCCCAGAGGGCTCAGCCTGACCTTAAGTATAACCCCAATTAAGAGAGAAGTCGTCTTACATTTCGCTGAGTGAAAGTGCAGCGAAATCAAATTCGGGACACAGATCGTGTCTCTGGTTTGACAAGCCGTTCCCCCGGTCGGCTGGTGTGAAGGCCAGATTTTGTCCCCAGATGTGGCTTCTGACAGAATCAGACACACTAGTTCCCACAAGATGGCCAGCAGCCGGCGCGAGTGAAATTAGGAGTGACAAAGGGAGTGCGAAGGTCTGCTGTCCCCCTCTGTGATCTGACTGATCAGAGGGTGAGAGACAGCTGTGGACTCCTTTCAGACCTCGCTCAGCCTCACCCACTCCCTCCTCTTCTCTCCACTCGCATACTCACCTATTCCTTGCTTTCCCTGCTATTCTCTCCCCCTTCCCCGCCCTCCCTCCACCTCCCTCCAGCTTCTCCCTCGCCCCGTTTTTCTTCTTTCCCTCGCCATCCCAGCGCACATACTGCACTGACCTCCTCCTTCCCTCTTTTTTCTTCTCTCCTGTCTTGCCCAGCATCTGTCTAATTCAGTGGTTGTGCCTGTGGTTAGCAGCAGTATGGTTTTTATGATCACCCTCTGAGTACACAGTGACCTTGGACATTATTCACACACAATGGATGGAGCTGTCCACACTGGGGAGCACTGCAACTGCTGTGGGCCGTTGTGAGAGTGTGCCTCTGTGTGTTTGTGTGTGTGAGGCGGCAGGCGGGAGGGAGAGAGTGGGAGGGAGGGAGGCAGTAAGAGTGAGTGTACCAATTTAAAATGTGAGCAAAGAGGGAGAATATGAACTAGAGAGAAGTACTGTTCCATTTGCGACGGGCTAATGAATCTAAAAGCGCAAGTGTGAAGGACCTGGTCTGTTTGGGTTCTTGAAAAGTGTTGGGCATTAACTAGTAAGACTGCACTCTGCATCTAAATAAATGAACTAAACCACTACATGTTTAAGTTTAATTTCTGCCAACATGATCTCGGTAACAAGAAAAGAGAGTAATGTTAGTCACTTGCATGCTGTCCGACCAAAAGTATGTGGACCACTGTGTCCAATCATGTCCTGCAGTCGCTTCTCATCATTTAGGCTCAGCCCCTCACTTCCAACTTAAGCGAAAACTACAAGTGCAAGTGAAATTTTATCTGTGAAACCATATTTGGTCATCATCATGGTCATTTGTTACCATTATTGACTGCATTTAGTATTACCTGGCAAGCCTCCAAATGGGTGTGTCCATGAAGGTGTGTCTGTTTGACTGAAAGGTGGTAAAACGTAAATGCAGACTTGCACTGTGGACAGACAGTGCTTAGTTATAGCTGTTATATTGAAGAGTAGGGACCACAGAGGGACCACAGCAGTATCTAATTGAATCAGTGTCATTCCTGGGTATGGTAAATGCTATGCTGATATGCTTAAGTTGACCTGTACATTTCAGCAAACCCAAAATAAGTTAAATATGTTGAAGTGACAAAAGCTTTCAGCGACTGTAATTACAGTTTTGTAGCAAAGGAGGAGTCAGCTACAAGTCTCCAGTAAGGTCTTTAGGCAGTGATTCCGTTTTAGCACAGTGGCAGCACGGGATGTAACTTCTGTCTGCATCGCGTAACACAAACTACTTGAACTTATAAACAGATGCTGAGATAGAATTTTTTTTTCTGTTTGACCACATAACATTTGGAAGGTCAAGAAGAGCTGTATAATTAAATTGTCTCAGTCCCAGTCAAGTGTGCACAGAGCAGGATGTCGGCTGGATCGGCCCGTGGAAGACTTGGACAAACGCGCCCTCGACCAGCTCAGCTAGAGTGAGAGACCCTTCAGAAGCTTTTCTGGGTGTGTGCACCCACTGAGCATCACTCACAGCAATGAATGCGGTACCGTCTTTGAACACACTATCCAGATCTCCTGAATACATCCATGGTTGGTAGGTGAGGTTGGCGTCAGACAGGAGAACATGGTCCATTTCCCACTTTCAACCAGCTATTAACATAGTTTATTTAAAAAGCATGGTCACCATCCTTCAATGTATTGTAGTCTTGATGGCCAAGGTTCCCTAAACTTAAAAAAGTGCTTATTTGAACCCAAACCATGAACCCAATTGAGTTGTTTATATGCCCAATTAACCATAACAACGGTTTGTGTCGAGAGTAAAGACAATGTCTTACTTTGTTGTTACATTTGGGTTAGGGTTAGTTTTAAATGTAGTTATTTCATTGAACACACACACACAAAAAATCTATCTATTTAGACAGAGAACTGATGGCTTTCTGACTAGGTAAAGGGTAACTCCACCAATTGTACACATTAAAGTGTGTTTGCAGCTTAGCCCAGAGCTAAAAGTAAACATGGAGAAGCAGCGTTCAGTTATTGTGCACCACATATCTGGAACAAACTCTCAGAAACCTGCAGGTCTGCTCCACCTCTCAGCTCTTTTAAATCATGGCTGAAGACCTTAGTGTTTGCCACTGCTTTTCACCAAAGCAATGTCACGGCTTTGAACTGCACTGTGACTTTTAAACCTAGTCTATTTTTGCTTACTTTCCTATTTCTTAACTTGTTTTATTGTTTTGTATCTTTATGTCATTAGACTTTTTTTTATGTATTTTAGATGCAACTTTTAATGTAATTTTTATGCCCCTGTAAAGCACCTTGAGTTTCCTTGTGTCTGAATTGTGCTGTACAAATAAACTTGCCTCACCTACGGGTCTTGGGGACTACCACTGCATATGTGAAAATACAATGTCCCAGAGGAAGCTGCATGTAATCTGACAAATAGCCTCCAGTGATGTCCCCTCAGTGTTTTGATTGCGATTTGTGATTTGCGTTTTGGGTCATGTAGGCAGCAGGTTTTGAAAAGCAGTTCACTGATCTAGCATTGTACACTTATAGCATTGGTGGACTCATTACAGTTTAAAAACAAATGATCAAAATCAATACAGCAGAACCAGAGATATCAGCTTCAGTAATTGCACATGCCTACATCACCCACAATGCCAGTTAGTGTGCCGCTGAGTGACATCATCAGGTAACATGCAGCTTCCTCTTCCACAAAAAGCTGCACATACTACCTTTTTTCCACATATGCAGTCGTACTTTAATAGGTACTTCAGTCTTAGGAAAGCTCTCGACATGACAATGCTCCCGCACATTAAACCCAGGCACAAATGTAATGGCTTCCTGGAACGTCCTATTGATCCAACGGTTCACATCATTTTCTAATCTGACCTCCTTAATATTGGCCAGGGTTCTCTGTGTTCCACTCAGTCTCTGTCTCCATGTAGGCAACAGTCAGACAAAAACATAAAATGCCCCCCCCCCCCAAAAAAAAAAACAAAAAAAACTGACTGGCCTGCACAGAGCCCTGACCTCAGCCCTATCGTCTGACATCAGAGCTCTGTATCCTATTGTGGATGAACAGGAGCACAAACCTGCTGCCAGGTTTGAAAATCCCTGTGTGTGTTGACTGAGCAAACACAAATTTTGTGGAGAGGAACGTGTAAAAAGCAGGTTTGTCTTCAGAGACAGCAATAGACATGACTTTTATCACCCTGTGAAGAGAATTCGGTCTGGACGTATCATGTGTGGACGTATCGATAACGGCGAGGAAAAGTACTCAAATCTGTATGAAATATTGTAAAAGTGACAGCCAAGGCCAGCAACATAGCAGTTTTGATGACACATGTCCATGAGCAACTCCTCTCATTATATAGATGGCTCGCTAGAGGTGAAAATGTCCAATATCGATCAATAATTATGGAGATAATATTGCATCACTTCAGCCTACATAATCGCACTATGAAACTTCCATCTTGGGAAAATTTCTATTTCTTCATATCAACCAGCTGCAGTGTGAGCTGTTTGTCCACCTCAGTGCATATACACACACGCGCGCACACATACATACATACACACACACCACCGCAATCCACACACATACTGTACCTGCCTTGTTATAACACCAATCAGTCAACTGTCAGAGGCAGAGAGGGTTTATGGCAGCTTTATGGGAGGTGAAGCAGCACTTGGTAGTCCATTTGGCTGCCCATATAAATGACTCATCTTTGTGTGTGTGTGTGTGTGTGTGTGTGTGTGTGCGTCGGGAAACGCATGCATGTGTGTGACACGCTGAGTGACTATGTTAGCTTACCACTGGGCATTTGTGCGTGCGAAAGGCTTTTTCACATAGCCATGCACATCTCTGTGTTCGGCAGAGTGTGTGTTCGCAGAGGCGCCACGCAAGTGTGCTCCCACAGCCGTGTGCTGCGAGGGCACATAACTGTCTGTTCTGTCGGAGGAGCGGAGTAGATGAAGTGAACTGTGAGTCCGTCTCTGCACCATTTGAGGTGTAAGATACCAAGTAAGAGTTAGAGACACAGAGAGCTGGGCAGAGGGGAGGGAGGAGGAGGGTGTTAAATAGAGATAAGGATGAAAAGTAAAGAAAGGAAAGAAGGGAAGAATCTGAGTTCTCATTTTCACTATGTGTTGTTTTTTTTTTTTTTGCCTCGAGGCAGCCGAGTGTCTTGTAAAATCATGTCATCCTCCTCCTCCCATCATCCTCCCTCAGTTGATCAAGTTTGTGTCCCCGCAAACTATCTCATCTTGATGAACCTTCTCCTTCGGAAAATGCCCTCTGGCTTGAGCCTGAAAGAAGCCGTCCCCCTGAAAGGACACTGCAGGTTGAGACGCAGACCAGCAAACACAAATGAATGCATGGAAATGAAAAAGAGCCTTTGCAGTGTTTTCCTTTGTCATAAAAACAAGCTGTCACGGCAGACAAAGACCACTGCGTGCATGCATCCATCTATTTATCAAAGCAGTCTTATTCTCTGACCGGGCTTAGTCATCCTCTGTGTTTGTCTTAAAGTTTTCACAGTGCAAACAATCATTTTTCTAATGCTGCTCTCTGCAGTGCACTGCGATTGTCACTCTGGTGTATGTCTGCCTTGAAAACCATCAATTGCCAATGTTCCCAGCTTCTCAATTGCCTTCCTCTGGGCTATACTGAACAAAAGTTGCAGTGGTGGTGGGATTTTTTTTTTCTTTTTTCTTTTTTTTAACCCTTCTTTTACAAAAAGTTGAAATATACTTAGTGACTCAGCAATTTTCAATTCTCAGTTGTGTGACTCAAAAATACAAATTTCATATGTCAATTTCAGTAAAACTCAAATCACATTTAATGGAAGAAGTGGATATAGTTGAATACACTCACATGGTGAAAGACTGTTGGTTAAATAATGGCAGAATTTACAGTGCTTTTTAATTTCATTTATTCTTATTTTATTATATTTCACTGATGTATTATTATCCTGAACCATCTGTATATTGATAATTGCATATGTGCTCTGTAATTTGTGTAGCATAAAGGGAACCCTGTCATTGAATAAATGACCTTGTACTTTATATAACTGATCTAGTAAGTTTACCAGACTTCACTGCATCACCGGGAGCTGTCCATTGTCTGACTGGAGGTTCAGTGTCTGCTGGCCCCTCTCCACGTGGAAGGTATTGATTATTAGATGTTAAAATTTTAAAGTTACTTATTTCAGTATTTTAAAGTTACCCCCAAAACAAAATAATTCTTCATATCAATAGTGTTTGCTGCCCCCAGCTGTTGATGAATACAACATTTAACTGGCACCTACATGAATGTAATGCTCTTGCAGGGACTAATCAGTGACAACAGGTGGCGCCAAATCAACCGAGAACCCATCAAACTTATGTAAAACTCAAAGCCACTGTTGACTCTATTTATGGTCTGTTTAACACATCAGCAGTAGCCGTTCAGTTTATTTTCTGTAATGACCTCTTTCCGAGGTCGTTTTCATTCTTAGCGGGTTTAAAATTACCTAAGCACATGGGATTCAGTGGAAGCAATAGTGCGTGTAATCCAGCAAGGACCTTATTTCCAGTGGGTATTGGGAGGACATGTCGTCCTCACTCCACTAAATCCTAATTTGTCCCCTCACTTTTACAATCTCAGTTTCCTTCACTAAAAGACCCCTAAACCATGTTGTCTAACTACCACAACCACAACCTGCCCTGCCTTCTTGGTGGAGTTACTAACATGACCCACATGATGCAATTTAACCTCATTAACAGAACGTCACTTAAGCACACGTCTACCTTGGTCACCCACAGTGTTGGAACGCCATTCTTCTTAGGGAAAGTCCTGTGCAGCTCACATCCACCAAGCAAACCCAACTTGAACTGTCCTTGAAACCAGAAATTATGCTAGCAGGGTCCACCAACCACGTCTGACTGCTGTGTTTGACCGCTTTAGAGTGACAGCAGGCTGATTAATAATTGAAGTGAAACATTATTTGTTGACTTTGAAGTGGAAGTTGGTAGAGAGGTTTATTATTATCATATTTCACAATTATTGGTATAATGTAGTGTTCATGCTCCTAACACTGTATCAGGTCTGCATTAAAGTGAAAATCCAAAGAAATCCAAAGATGAAGTTCGTGTTCTCTGCCTCACGCCTACTGCTGACAAACAGCAGAATCCACCCAACGCTATTGTCGGGTGTAATTAACACTGCTCTCTCTAGGGTTCAGTGGCGGAGTTTTGGACGTTTCGGTTAGTTAAAAATGTAATTTCCATTTTGACGAGCAATTATTGAGCAATTACTCTTGAAGTGAAATTCTCTATTTGTGCCTCACTTGCAGCGCAAACTAAAGGAGCTCTTTCTCATGTGTCACAAAAGGTAGGCTAATGCATGCAGAGATGGAAAAAGGCTTCCGTTTGAAGACGCTGTCCCCACAGGTTTGCATTTGCATATGGTGGGTGAGTCAGGATAGCGGGGACTGCGGCACACATGCAAGATCAAACAGGAATATTTGGTCAAATGTGAGACGCGAAGCTCCAAGCATCTCATCATCAGTATGCAAGACCGGAGAGTAAACAAGGTAAGAAAGCAGAACGCTCACTTCACTCAGATGACTCCTTGTGATCACCACTTAAGTGTTTTTGTTCCTGCACTTATTTGCACACTGATAGTCTACTTACTTTTATTTTACGCCCTCCAATTTGAAGTCCTGACATCAGTTTGGGCCGAATTAGTATAGGGCATTTTTACGTAAGAGTTTTTGCTCCCAAATCCTGTGCAGACTTTTCCTCTTAAACTTTAAAGGGACACAATGTCAATGATCTTACATTTACACTGTACAAGCGTTTGCTTTTATTCCCCACGGGCCCCCACGACAGTGGCTCACCCTCTGTTGGCTGCTAGCCACCACACTGTGTGTTTCTCATTAGGAAGAAACGGTGTAAAGCTGTGTCAACTGATCAGTGATCTTGCTGCCCAATTACAAGTGTAGAGCAAGAAGTAAGCAAGGCCCAAAAGTTGACCCCTGAGGGAGAGAGAAGCAGGAGACACAGAGAGGTTTTGCTTTTAACCTTCTCTGGGCTGCGAGAGGAGATGAGACATGGGGTTTCTCCCCTTGATTGGTCAGAAGGTATCTCCAAGACAACCAGGTAGAAGAGTGAAATTACACGGCACGCACCAGCTGCTTTTGCAAAGCATCTTGGGAGCTGATAGGCAGAAAGATACGGACGGATCGGATGGATCGGACAGACAGAGAGGCCCCCGTGGAGGCTTTGATAAGGTAGAAGTAAAGGCATTTTATTCGTCTCTCTTTTTGCCTTTCTGCCTCCTAAATGGTTCCCTGGGTGGGCTCAGGAGTGCCGGAGTCAGAACTAAAAGTAGACCAAAGAAAGGCCCCACTTATCCAGACAAGAGGTAAGGTAATAGGTGGGTAGTTGACCCCATCGAGCTTACAGCACTTTCCAATCAAGCAAAAAGAAACTTTAAAGCAGTCGTGAAACACTTCTGCTCCTGATTACTCACAGTGAACATGCAGGTTTGTAATGGCGGCAGCATTATAGCAAGACTTACCATGAACTGAATTAGCTTCGCTCCACTCCTCCCCGACTATAGTCGCGGAGATTTAAATGACAAAAAGATGTGAAATGGAGAAAAACGTCAAAAGGGAACAATCTGTAGTGGCTCCTGCCTGAAGCATTTTACCACCTGCGGCCTGGTGACACTTATTCTGGCTCCCTTTTGGCTGCAGGAGGGAAAACAAAGTTAGTTTATTTCTGTCTTCTTGTTCTGATTTTCTCTGTGATCTCCATCCATATGTCTGTGGATATGGTTTTCAGTATGTCCATAAAGTAACAGTCCTTAGTTTATATTTATTTTTTAATTATTTTTTTTTTTTACCATTCATTGTGGGCATTTTTCAGCAATAGCCATTTAATGTATTTACATTCAGTGACTGACCTTCAGTGTAATACATTTTTTTGTGACTGGGAGATTTTGCCAGTCTTGGACTGGCTCTCCATTTCCTATAAATGTATTCTAATGTCTATTGATAACAGCCTCACTGTCACTGCTTATGCAAAACCTTACATTACCTACAGCTGCCCCTTCACATTAACATCATTTAGCTGTCAATACATGCCAACTTTATGTAAGCCAGCCAATGGCTGTGTTTCTGAAGTAGCTCCAGTAGTGTTTCTTTTAATATTAATCCCCACAGGCTGTCACCACAGCAAAGACCGGTGTCACCGAATGAACCAGGACATTCATTCGGGGCATAACGTGGAATAATTGAATTGAACCTGTACTATAAGGAAAGAAATTAAGGTAATTAAGTTAATTAATTAATTTCATGGAAAAATAGTTGCCAAACACCCCTAATTTAGGAGAACTTTGTCTTAGAATCCGAATCATGAGCCTTGGAGACACAGGTGCTTCAGAAAAAAAATCACAAGCTGCTCGTCTAGTCTCGCCTCATTTATTCATCATGGCATCTGGTCCGTGTCTCCTCCTCGGCTGCTTTTTGTCCGTCTTCTTCTCCTCAGTAAACAGTCCTACCTGTTTCCCTTTTCCTTCTCGGGCTCTTTTATTGTATTCATTCATTCACTCTGATCCATCATCCCTAGCAGGCCCCCGAGGAGCTCAGCTGGGGAGGAGCAGCAGCCATTTTCTCCAATGAGCCATCGTCATGCCAACCGTGAGGTAATTCAGCCCGTCTTCTGTGGATGCAGCGGCGACCGCTCCACTTGGACCGAGCCTGTTGTGTGTGTGTTTGTTTGTGTGTGTGTGTGTGTGTGTGTGTGTGTGTGTCTTTGTGAATTATTAAATCCTGTGAGAGATGATTATAATTTGACAAATATTAACATCTGCTCATAAACAGAGGCCAGGTCACACCTTCCCACAGCACTCTATGTTATCTCTGATGGAGGTTTGTGTGTGTGTGTGTGTGGCTTAATATTTAGATTAGGAATTATGAGGAAGACACAGAGGCCAGTCTGTGAGGGGAGATGTGATTATACTGTGAGATATGAATTCAGTGCATCCATCCCTTACGTGAACAGATGAACCGCCGTGTAGCTGCCCCCAGCCGCCGCCTGCCAAGCCGAGCCTCCTTTGGGTTTTCTTCCTTTGTTTCTTCATGTTGTTTCTTTTTTTCCCTGGGAGTAATTTCACTGTTCACCCCTTCAGATATAACCACGCACACAGGATCACAAATCCACGCAAACGTAATTTCAGTACTGCACATTCACGGCTTCGGCAAAAAGGGAAGAAAGAAAGCATATTAATTACTTCATGCCCACCCTCAAGGTTTTTCCAGAAAAACATAAGAGACGATACATTTAACAGAATATTCTGCCTGATGTATTAACAATGTATCCATCACGCTGGAGGTGGTAATGTAGTGGAAAGGTTCAGGCTGCTGTGCTATCATGTTTATGTCGTCAGTGAGCAAGAATTGTGCACATCCTTCTTGTCGTGTCCTAAAATGTCCTTGTCACAGGTGATTTCTGCTTTCCAAAAACACTGTTAATGTTTTGGGTTTTTTTTCACATCTTCAGTTTTAGAAGAAATGAACCGTTTTGCACCAGATGGTATCAGACCTCTTTTCATACTCCTGTTCCTGATGAGGAGCCAATTCGGGCTCAACATGCTACATGTCACTTCAGTGTTTTATCATGCTGTTAGTCGCAATAAGCTTAACTAAACACAAGGACCAGCAGAAGCTGAGAGGGATGTCGTTAAGCTGCCAGGTATATAGTTATACAACCTAGCATCTACACCAGGGACCATTAATGTGTATAGAAGATGTCATGGTCATTGTAATAGCTGTTGTGATGTTTCAGGCTGAACCAGACCATGATGTTGCTTCAGTGTTTTGCACAAAAAGTTTCAATTATGTTTCTAAAGAATCAGACATTTGTATTTTATTGTCCATTTCTCCAGGACTTTACAGATTCATAGTTTACTTTTGTCAACTTTGAATTCACTAATAATGACATTTGTAACTGCGGTTAAACTTTTCAAAATCAGTATCTATTTAAAATAGTACATGTATTTCGCACCTACAAAACCATCATTATTAGACATTTTATCTCTTGTGGCCTCAGCCTTAAAAATAGAGCGCGCTAATGATGGCTGTGTCGGTGGGCCTGCAGGCAGCCCATGGAGCCGGTTCAAGCAGTCATTTATTGTACAGGGCATGTGTGTGTGTGTGTGTGTGTGTGTCTGTGTGCGCTCATGAACGGGCGTCTATCTGGAAGTGCAGGTCTCTCTACGTACCTATGGTGCGCCTATTTTGGATTCTGTCAACCCTTTCCAAAACCACCCACAAGCCTCCCTGAAGGGTGGAGGGTTAACACACAGCGAGCAACATGCGCCGAAGCACCGAGTGCACAGATGCGCCAAAGACTTTCTGCAAAGGAGCAAACAGATTACTCTCCTCAAATCCCAAATCCCTTCATCTTGTGTGTGTGTACGTGATGTCTACTGTACAACAGTAGCTAACAGCCGACCACATACCCTCCCCACTGTTTGCACTGTGTTGTTACAAACATCAGCCCAACAATGACTGAACTAAGTTTGAAAGCCAGCAGAGATGCAGTTAAGGCATGTTTCTGTCTCTCACTCCGGCCGTCTCTCCCTGTTTTGAACCCTGTCTGCTGCATCCAGCTCAGACTGCACCTATAGATGTTGACTGCTGTGATTCCTTTAGTTCAGTAACAATGGGGAACAAAAGTGAGGAATGGCAGGAAACTTGTTTCTCCTGTACACAAAAGAGAGGCTGTCTGACACTCTGATGTAAACCAAACACACCATGTTTGTTCTGTCAACCCTCAGAGACCAAACCACCTAGGTAGATGTTTTTCTTTCCATCTAGTTCCCTCTCATCCTTTGTTCATTTATTTGTTTGCTGTAATGATCCCAAATGTGTCTGTAAAACACGGCATCAGCCTTAATTTCTGCTGATATTGACACACGAACACATGCCAGACCATACGCATTTTCAGGAATCATTAACCTAGCTTGTGTGCGCACACACACACACACACACACACACACACACACACACACACACACACACACACACACACACACACACACATAACATGATTGCTCAGGGCTTCAACCCAAAAGCAACACTCTCAAAACAGAGAATGGTTAAAGGAGGCTTTCCCTGGTGCTCAGCTGGCTTACAATCCTTAACGGGCAGTCAGTCAGAACTGGCAAGGCAACCAGGTGGCTAATGAAAGACAGAGGGATGGTCAAAGCGGGAACAGCAAGTAAAGCAGGAACAAAGCCCAGAGTACGAAAGCAGCATAGACACAGGGGTGAACTCTTTTCTAATGGCTGATTAGAAAGCTACACGGAAAAAAGGTGACAAAAGTCAGTGGTCAGTAGAAGCAGCAAACCTGATGGAAACAGCTAATGAACAGGTTAAACATGACACGGCCTGGAGGGACTGTAAAGACAAAACACTGAGGCTGACATGCAGGCAAGCTAGAGACCACAGGGGATGTGGAACATGGAGCAGGAGTTCCCCTATTGTGTACCGTCCAACCCTACTAGGCCATCAGGGCAACAGTGTAAATGAAAAGTACCTTAGCTGGAGTGACCATCTTGAAAAAGGGACCTACAGACTTTATAGCTAGTTTGCAGATCAGATCGCTGAGGATTTTTCCAGTGTGGTACCTGTCAATGCTACTGTGCAGAGGGACTGAACAGGCGGCATCTTAAGCCAGGTACATGTACATCTTTGGATTGTCGTGGCACAAGTTGGATGGGAACAGAAATAGAGGGGATTAAATGAGGCCTGACCAAGGCCAAACTCCAATATATCCCTTGGCCCTACCACTTAGCCCTACCCCTCTGTTTTACACATCCATGCCTACACTGTTCGCAAAGAAGGTTAATATATGTCAGAAATCAGAAATCCTATAATGTCCCGCAGACGGGGAAATTTGTTGCAAGAACAAGAGTAATTGCAAAATAGATAATTTAAAATAGTCAATAAAATTAAAAAAGTCCCAGTTACTTTCTGCCTTCGATGCATTATGGTCCTTTTCCATTGGATAAGCATAAAACAATCGCTACACTTTTGCTAGATGTCTCGGTAGCTGGCTATCTACAATACACTGTAATAACTGATTCCTGCATGACAGTCCCACGTTTTGACATGTTTCAATGTTGCCTTCCCCCTTTTGAGGGCACAGGTTGCTAATGATGTGTATAATGTGTAACATTGTGGACAAATTGCCATTGTCCATACTTCTGTCCCCATCAGATAAATGGCAAAAGGCATTGTGTTAATACCAGCATTGCCATGGTAGCACAAGAGAAATGACCACAGCTGAACAACATGTTCTGACCGTCTTTGTTTGCAAAAAATGAAGACAGGAAGTGGGTCCTCCCTGAACCCAGGTGAGCTCTCCCACAGAGCTGAATCCCCAGAATATTTTGATCCCCCAACTGTGACAATGCAGATGTACTGTCACACCCCTGAGTGTCGCATATATGCACTATGGCACCCCTTAGGAACTGTATGAGAGCCACTAGGCTTTCAAACAGCACCCAAGTAAAGTCATCCATGACAATAGTAGTTGCTCTGAGCAAATTAGGTGACACTGTATCAAGAACGACAAAGTCAATGCAAGGGGGAGGTCAGGGTGGATGGATGGGTAGATTTAACACAGGACTTTCACCCAGGAGAAGGTAGTTTGTGTCCCATGTGTGTCAGAGTATCGGCCTCATGTACGTGACATACTTATGATAACCAAACTATGATCTTTAAAAAAGTAGTTATGTTTTTTTCAATGTTAACTACTTGTGACACAGGATTTCTGGCCCCTCTGCTCAGGATGGACGATCTGTGGACTGGGGCCAAATGATGCTTTCTCAGCCTTCCAGGCTAGCTGTTCTGGTGTCTCGCAGACCACGGCTAGCCCCTGCCGACCCCCCATCTCAACTGAAGAAGCCTGTGTTGCAATACTCAGGAGACCAGAAAAAAAGCCTTGAAAAAAAAAAACAAAAACAAAAAACCCCTCAGTGTGATCAGCTCTTGTAGCTGCTGAATAGAGCTCTTTAGTTTCTCTCCTGGGTCACTGTGTGACTTTCAGACATTGACTTTTTTAATGAATTGAATTTTACTGTTTCATCATGTTCACACTCAGAAGTCGTGTTAAGTTACTGCTGTTGATAACCCAATATTTCCTGATTTAGCTGCCTCATAATACAATCATAATCATATCATAATCAACTGTGTTGGTGGTGATTTAACACTGCAGTGGGGAAGAGTGCCACTCAAGCACATCATCAGTTAAAAACACACCTTCAAGCATGTAACCCTGTTGAAATAGAAATGCAAATCTTTGCTGTGCTGGGCTGACATGTCAAGTCAAGCTGAGCCAGCATGTGTTTATGGAGAGTCCGCATATCGCCCACATAGTCAGACATGGATATCTGTTGTTCATCATGTCCACAAGTGGGTGAATTTAGAGCAAATCTGAATCTACTGGGATCATGATTGGAGATCTTGAACTCCATAGTCAGGGCCGGCCGTGTTGATGAAGATCCAGCGCTCACTCTCATCTCAGTTGTTAATGAACAATAAAAGGTAATAAAAAAGATCCAAAGGGGCAAAACATGCTGGCAGCTATGAAAGCAGATTGTCAGTTAATCAAAGCAAGTGCAGGCATGAGCACTTGATCGCAGCTGTTTTGCTTGCTAAATCTGCACCAGGTTAACCTCTTGCTTTGTTTAAACATGAGCATCGCAGGGTCCAAGTGTTTGTTTATCGTCTGGTCCAGCCTTCACATTTTCTCCTTTGCTTTGTGTTGATTTTTTTTGGCAAGTATGTCAAACTGCATGAATTAATCATGTCCGCGATCCAGTCTTCTATTTGATAAACGCATAATTTTTGGTAAATCTAAGTCGGTGTCCAATTTCTCGAACAATTTCTGTCCTGCGTCCGCCTCCTCAGATCTTCCTTGGCCTTCTCCTGCCCATTTCCACACCTTTCTCCCTCCCCTCACTCCCCTCTGACTCACCCGTCTGCTCTACCATAATTCCTGTCACCATTGCCACAGTAACTGCATGGATCAGGGGGACAGCAGCTGTCACATGTAATTGAAAAGAGAGTTACACCCTGTGTGTGTGAGTGTGTGTGTGTGTGTGTGTGTGTGTGTGTGTGTGTGTGTGTGGTGTGTAGCGTGCAGTGTGTGTCTACGTTTGTGTGAGATTGTCAAAGCACCACCAAGCAAATCTTCTCTGATTTTAATGCCACTTTCCCCTTCCTCCTTTTTTCCCTTCCACCGCTCTCCCTGGCCATCGTGCACTTTCTGCTTTCATCCCTCCTTTCCTCCTCTGTTCCTTGATTCCCCTTGTTCTCGCCTCCATTTCTGAATCATGTTTACCTCCATTCTTCCTTTTCTTACATCCTTTGCTCCCCTCTCCCCTCCTCTCATGTCTCGTCTTCACTTCTGCTCTCATCGTCTGTTCTCCTCCTCCCTCGCCATCATCCTTTTTCTTATGTTACAGTCGCTCCTCCTTTCCTTCATCCCTTCCTCTCAGCCCTGCCTCCTTTCCTAGCTGCTGTGATATGATAACCCCCCCCCTCAGTCATGGACTCCCAGTCTTTGTGTCATCTGGCATGAAAGATAGCACCTATAGCCTTTGGCTGCAGTCCCTCTGACAGGTGGACTAAGATCCAGTTATACTGCCCTACAAAGGCAAAGGCAGTAAATACATATTCGGTCAAAACTGAGTTATGAGCAGTATTTGACTTTGACATCTTTCTTAGGATACACTACCATGCAAATGTTTGGAATCGCCTGTGATAATGATGTTTTTCATCTTTCAGTAAGGAATGAAGCCAAGATGATTGCGCTGCCTGATATATTATTTACATTGAATAGAAGAATGTAGTCGACAGTGTTTCGTGACAGTGGAGAACACCGTCGTTACCATTTTCCCCCCACATGATCGACTTCCAGTTGTTTTCCAGTCGAGTATTGCTCTAATGTATTTTGGAAAGCCGTTTTTCTCCAGGTCGCTCAGTCCACTCTGTGGTGGGACCAAATGGGTTGAATCTGTGATTCATGCTCAGCAGATACTCTGCAAGCCAATTACAATACTGCTCCCCTTAGGCAATCCTTCTAATTCTGTTGTGAAGGTTTAAGAATAGCTTTACTAAAACACAGTTTATTCCAGCTCGTTAGAGGCATCATTGTGTGGTGTACCTGTATACAGTATATGTTTTATCCTACTGTCCCTTTCAACTGTCTGGCTGAACCACTGTGCAGCGCTTTTGTTTTTGCACGTATCAAACATGACTCTCTTTTGCAAACCCTTCACACAAAATGGCATCTATTTGTAAAGGGGACGACAACCTAAAAGTGAATGTTTTTTCACCTCAATGAAAAACACATTCAAAAATGCACTGTCGAGTAGTCCTCTGCGCCATCTCATTGTACTCAATAAAGCTTCTGTGGCATGAGATTCCAACTTTTGAACATATTATTCATGAAATAAATAAATAAATAAATAAATAAAATGTTGAGGTTTGTACAAATCGACCCAAATGTAGGGACGAGTGAGGCAGGTGTGTAATAGGAAAAAAAAGTGAGCTTGAATGAAAAGCTGGAATTCAAAAAGCAAGCAACAAAAGGCAGGCCAAGGAAAGCCCAAGGAAAAACCAAAGAGAAATACAAAACTGAGGACAAACCAGAAACCGCAGAGAACAAAGTGCGAACACAGAGGACATGTAGATACTGGGGAACAGGTGCAGGAGACAGACTACAAACAAATAGACTGACAAAGAGTTATTAATACACAGGAATTTACAAATAAAACAGAGGTGTACACAGAAAACGGGCAGAAAACAGATAAAGACAGGAAGTGGAAAGTCACAACAAGACAAATGAAGACAGAGCAAAAAAAAACCCAAAAAAAAACAGAAAATAACTAAACTTAACACCCAGGCCATGACACAAATAAGGCATACAAATGGGGACAAAAAATAAGGACAAAAAATCTGCGATATCTGCATTGATGCTGTGTACGTCCTGCATTCTGGCCTCTCAACATTTGGTAATTATGACACATTTCTGTGTGTGAGGTGTGCATAATGTGAAAAAAAGGAATTTGAGGCCATTTGTTTTCAATTTCTGATCAGGTATCAGAGCATAACTGAAAGTGAGTGACACAACATTGAAACTGTGAACTGTATGCTGTCGCCAGTGTGTGTGGGTCATTTGGTTTGTCAGCAGGAACTACTAAACAAATTTCCATGAATGGAGGATGGGTGAAATTTGTTTAGTATGAATGAACCCCAGCGGGAACGTTTCAGAAGCGGTGCCTTTGCCTGACTGATTTTGTTGACTTGCTGTACAGGGTGTTTTATTTTAAAAATTGACCGGATGCTCCATGCCATTCCTGTGTCTCTGACTTCCTGCCGGTGCGATCTGCTCTGTGCCGCTTGTTGTGGCAGCTGGAAAGCAAAGCAGCTGTTCCCAGCTTGACTCCACTGTACGCCGGAGCTGGTTGCAGCCACTTGTGATTATTTGTTATCCCTTACACTACTTATAACTGGGAAAAGTAGCAATATGACAGTGCTATATTAGTGAGTAACGCAAGTGCATGCAAGCAAACCTTGAATTTAGAGCATTAAATCGATACTTGCGCTGTTTGAAACCGGCTATAATTGCTTTTTTGTTTAAGTTGAGAACAGACAATCAATTTTAACAGCTTTTTGTTCAATAAACTATGGGTTATAATTAAAAAAAGGCAAACATGAATTAAACAGTTGAGAAAACACTTTTAATTGGCAGATGCTGCAGTTTCTCAGTGCATTCCTGTTTTCTACACAGCCTGCACGATCAGAAATAAGAGTACTGTGAGTCACGTTCTGCCCCTCAGGGTAAAGTCTACACTAATGGACCCACGAGGGCTGAATATTGGACCTCAAGGAATCTATCCTTTGAACAGTCAATTTTTGTCCCCATGAATTAAGGTACAAAATTGCCACCACAGGTAAAAAAACAAAAGTGCATAAATTAGTACCCAACGTCAAGGGCACAACAATTCTACCTTTAAAGGGTTACTGCCCCAGTGACCTCAACTTTGCTGCTTCAGTTCTGCACTTTATCTGACTTGTAGGACAGCATAGCCAGTCCCTGCTGTCAAAACATACGCACAAGCATACACACACACACGCAAACACACACACACACAAAGGCAGCATTGTATATCACCTTTGCTGTTACTCCCATTCCCCTCCCACCCTCTAGCTGCGCCCATAGTGCCAATTTGGGTGATTTAATTGGTGGATTTAGTGTCCCAATGAAGGTGAAAGGCTGTCTGGGAAACAATTTACAGGGCCGTCAGAAGAGAGTGAAGCAAGCGTGGAGGGGGAGCAGGCCAGAGGAATTCATAATGACAATTACTTGTGCCCTCGTTGGACTGGAGACACAACCATGGAGAGGGGGATGGAGGCGGTGATGGTAAATTGGAGAGCAAGAGAGAAACCTGGGGTTAGGCAGAGTTAAATAAAAAGTGGAAAGACAAACAGTCAACAGGAAAGAGAGGGAAACAGCTGAGAGAAAAGAACATCAGATTAATATTATTCACCCCCTGCATCGTTCCCTCTTTTCCTTTTTTGTGGCAGCCAAATAAAATCAGGCGGTAGGCCTGTCTGACAGGATGGAGACTAGATGAGGGACGGAGCTCAACGCAGACAGGATTACATGCCAAAACTGAGGGATTTGTTCACAAAAACAACTGTCAATCGCTTTAAAGTCACAATATTGACTTGCACAGAGGCTGTGAGAGCGCTCTCACCTTATTTCTTGACTTTGAGAGACACCAGCCTTTCAGCATCTATCAATAAAAATAACACATAGGAGCCTTCAAACACATGTCCTCAGATGGACCCGAGATAAAAATACACCTTGTGTTTTCAGGCTTTTCAAGCTGGAAGGTGGGCGAGAGTCAGCCTTGTTACCCACAGAGAGTAGAAACCAGAGGTTGGACTCAAACTGTTGATGAGGTATGGGTGTCCTGTGTAATCTCATCATTACAGCTAGATGGCTTAATGTAGCAGTCACTGTGAGACGGCTGATTGACAGCTGTCATTCACTCGTTGAAGGGGACGCACACTCACAAACACGCACACCTTGTCGTGCTGAGAAATTCAAACCAATTCGCCATCATCTTCTCATCTTGTTTTATTGAAGTGGAACTGAAATTGTAGTTTTCCTCACTTGTTAGGGGGAAACAATGGTTGACAATTCAGCAGATACTGTGCACAATCTTTCCATTTTTCATAAGATATAAAATCACATATATTATATATTATTGCTTCTTAGATTAAAGCTGCAGTCTGGAGTTTGGAGAAAAAAGTGGACTTAGAATATTTGAATGCTACAGCTCCCAGGTCCTTCCTTCTTCCTCTCTGCTGCGCTGCAACCCTGCCTTCAAAGCCCCTCCCACAGAGGAGCCTGCTGTGCACGAGCAGGCTTGTAATGACAGTTACAGAGGACGCCAAGATTGCACACTCAAAATAACAACAACAACATGAGCCCTGATTATTCTATTTCTGATCAATACGACTAAATTACAATGAAGTGCCTCATGCTGATCACTATATATATCCCAAGTAACAAACAATATTCCTCACATCACTAGTATTACTGTAATCACCGCCACCAAAGCCTTGTGGTTAAAACACAGAGTGAAACATATATAAAGCAGGGTCCTTTCATGTCCAGCAGAAAAGCAGCAAACTCTGCATCGCTCTTGAATCCTTACAAATCCCGCCGCTCCCTCCACCTCTGAAATGACGCTCTTATATTTATCCTTGTGTTCTCTCTGTCAAATTCATGCTTTTGACACTGATTTTTTTCGTCTGTGTTCTTATTTCTTCTCTTTGACGTGGGCAGTGGTGGAGCATTTTTCGTGAGGGAACGGCAACTACTGACTACACGATGCGTGAGGGAGGGAGGGGGTGCACAAGAATGACTGACACTTCTCAGACACTCTCCTTGGCTCTGATTGGTTGTATTCTACCGGGAGCAGCGGATTCTTGCAAATCAAATTACAACCACTGGATGGAGCCACAGACAGTGGATTATTACACAGCTGACCTGTATCTCGTTCTACTTTCAGATCATAATGACAATTTTAGCAAGTATAACCAAAAAAGAGTTACAGACTACAGCTTTAAGGCTTCTGCTTGTGTCCTTCATGGCAGCAGTTCGATAATTTGAAGGAGACATGGACTCATCGTCAGGTTCATTATTTTATGCTAGGTTTATACTAGAATAGGTTAACATACTGTCGTGCTCATAAAACACACCAGTTTTCTCATACTGTCCATGTGTTGCAGCTCTGTGTTCCCTCTCGGTCTGAAACGCTCTTTTTCAGCTGCAGTCTCTTTAAGGCCCCCCCCCCTCTTCTGATTGCCCAGTCTCCTCTGATTGGTAATGCTAACAACAGAGCAGCTGTGCTAAATCAATTATTTTGTGCCAAATCAGCCACTAGGCATAAATTATGGAGATAATTTGTGACATGGTGATGTCACAAAGTCTTGGAGTTAAAGGGGGGACGACTGAGGAGGCGTTTCAGGAGCAGTGTTTTCTGTGGGAGAGAGGAGCTTCTGTTAGGGGTCGAATTTGTTTTTTTTTGTTTTTTTTTACTTCTAAGATCTTTTTCATGCAAAAACACACACATAAAACACTGAAGTAAAAGAAAACAGAAAACAAAAAAATGTTGTAGGTCCCTATTAAGTCCCAAGCAGCAGGGTGCATGTCATTGCCTGGTGTAGTTTTTCCAGTTTCTTAACAAGCAAAGAAAGTTATCATTGATTCCCACTGGACTGTAATATAATAATCTGCATAGTTACTGTCAACTTCTGCACACTCTGTTGTGTTTTTCACACATTATACAAAGGAGCCAGGGTGTCTGGCTGGTGCCATCCCATCACTCTAATGGCCTATTATTACCAAAACTCCCACTGTCCGAAGAATGTGCAACTGGACCAAAAGCCTGTTTTAAGACAGAAAACCCTCCCTAAAACCCTCTGATCTGAACACTTGACCAAAAGACCTCCGTACAACTGCCCGTCAGAAACAAACTCATTCACATGCGTTGTTAGTCAATCCTGACCACAATCCATGAACTAAACTGTCACATCTCTGAACTGCATGTGAACAGATTACATTCAGAGATCATTAATACACACTTTGCTTTTCAACAATTTATTAAAAGTCATGATACTAATTATGAGTTATGTAACAAAGGAAAACTGACATCTGTTAGCAACTCCCTGACATTTAGTAATTAACCTCTGCTGAAGTCAAGTGTATAGCTGCTGCTGAGCATCCTCTCACACTTCTACTCCACCTGTCATCCATGAGATCTTTTTCAAAGCGTTCAGCTGTAATATTCTGCTCTCCTCTCTTACTGTTGGTAATTTTGTGTACTTTCAGTTCCATGTGACTCCAGTCTCTCTTCTCACTTACAGATAGTCACTGACTGTTCCTTTTATATCATGTTTGAATGGAATGATGTGAACCCTCCATCACCCATTCAATGGATACAAGGATTTAATGCAGAACATCAAGCTGTAAAAATTCTGACGCACCCTCAACGGCTCCATTAACTGAACCTGGGACCCATTAGTGTGAACATTTTACCTGGTTTGGAAATATGAGCTCTTATGTATGCTTGATGGCACTGTGATGCATATGGTTGTTGTTGTTGTTTCACTTGGATGTTGTTATTGTTCCAGTACTCTTTTCTTTTATACACATCTGTAACTTGAGATGCATGTTAATGAGTTAGATTTTGGTCAGCTTTTACAGAGGAACAACAGAAAGTGTTCTGACTGGAAACATCACAACCTGGCATGGTTCTTGCATGGCCCAGGACAGGAGGGCTCTGCAGCGACAGAGCATTGGTGAGTCCAAAAGATACCGAAAGACAGCTCCGACCCCAGCCACGATCTGTTCACTTGGACATCTGGCAAAACATACAGAAGTAACGTATTCACTGCCATACCACCAGACTACAGGGCAGCTTCATTCCCCAGGCTGCGAGACTCATCCTGAACTCATCCTCATCCTCATCCTCATCCTCACTCATCTGATGAAGTTCACCTGACGTGTACAGTCTGGAGCCTTCAGAGCAGTTTGTGTTTGTTTGGTCAGAACAATGGGCATTGACTATCTGAATAGCGTTAGTATTTTTTTTTTTCTCAGGTCCAATAACTCCAGCGCTTACAACGTGGTGCAAGGCACTGCGTGCTGAGTTCACAGTGGCTAACAGTGTCAGCCCTCCAGCTGATTCACTGCCCGTGCGGCAGTTGGAACTGAAGTTATATGACAGTCAGATTTTGCACCAATCAAATTATCGCGCCAACGTGGTCAGATGGGACCATAAATTCACAGCCCCAGCTGAACACCGCTGCAGGGAGTGCTGTCACTGCAGAAAAAATGAATGCAACTTTCTTCTTTTTTGACCACAGATGTACAAATAAACAACAGCAAAAAAACCCCGCTGATTTATAAACTGTGTAAAGATTTGATGCACATTCTTTCTTTCTTTCTTTTGTTAGTAAATGTCTGTATTTTTCCTCCATTTTTGTTCGCAATGAATCATTTTTAAAACATCTTTTTCCACCCAAGTCACTTATACCCACGTGTCCTTATTTTGTTTGCCCGACTCTTCCTCTTTCATTCATTCCCATTTGCTCTCCCCGTCTCCATCTCATTTCGCCTCCGTCTACAGCATCCTCACCCCTCCCTACACTTTTGCCTCCTCGTGCTCCTCCTCTTGCCGCCTGCGTTTGGCTCTCTGTGCAGATTCATTCACTGTGTTCCTCCTAAGCTATGTCCCAAAGACAAGTGGCTGTTTATCAAATACCCTGGCCAAAACTAGGGAATTAATCTTAGCCCCTTATCCCTCTTCCTGAGAGAGAGAAAGTGAGAGAGAAAGGAGGATGAGGAAGGGAGGGAGGGAGGGAGGGAGGGAGGGGGAGGTTACAGGGGTAAGGAAGCAAAACATCCCTCAGCTTTTAATTCTGTGAATTGGATTAATGCAAGAACTGCGTGGGAGGCAGCAGACGTGTGCGTGTGCCTGCGATAGCGTGTCTGCGCGCCGGCGTGCGTGAGCGTGTGGACCGACATAGTTTTGCATCGTGTCAGACCAGCCGCTGTTTAATATCAACATCCCATCCTGAGTTTGACCCCTACCCTTTTGTCCTCCTCCTCCCTTTCCTCCATCTCCTCCATCTCCTCCTCCTTCCTTTTTCTCTCTTCATCTCTCATCGAGTCTTTGGCCTGTTTTCAAACGGCTGCAGGCCCCAATGAAATTAGACTGAGTGCAGCATAATGAAGAGCATGCCAGGGAGAGCTATGATATTAAATGTCACACAAACACGCCCAGGCACACACACACACACACACACACACACACACACACACACACACACACACTCGCCACTCTCACAAAGAGCTACAGAGGAGCACCGACAGGCCTCGCGGAAAGTTTTTGGGAGGATGACAAAAGCTTGTTTGTGTATTCACTGTGTTTCCCACTGATTGTACAAGAGAGGCTGCGCTCCTAAATACTCGCTCCATTAAACTGATTGACTAAGAGAATCCAGGTGAAAGCCCCGATCCAGTATTGATTTCACCACTTAAATCCACATCAAATCCAAATCGCTAGTTAAATTAAAGTCAAGGTTGATGAAGATGAACAGCTGGAGGCGGATTCATAATGAATCCTGAGACACTAAAACAACTGAAGCATGATTTGCCTCCCCCACAGAAATGGCTAGACCTACTCCAAGGTAGGTGTTTTTGAATCCTGCAAATAACCTGGATTCTCACTTGAATACATCTCAAAGGAAGCCGAACATGAATGCTGAATGATGCAAGTCGGATATCCAGGATTTGCTGACATCACAAAACAACAATGGCTTTGAAAGAGGGGGGTGGGGGACAGAGAGACGCGGAGGAGTGCCGACAAAGATCGGGGGAGAATGAAGTGATACGATTCAAAGCAAAAATGCGGGGGAAATTGATGAAAGAGTTCAACGAGGAAGAAATGCAGGAATGGAAGATGTGAGGAAGGCTTTACGGGGGAAGATAAATGAGGAGGACAGTGAAGCAAGCCGACGGACACGCAGAAGGAAATCTTAGGTAGATGGAGAAGATTGGGGGGGGAAGCCGAGGGGAGAGACGCGGCGAAGATGGATAGAGGGCACGGCGCTCGAAGGCAGAGGTTGGCTTAAAGGTTAGAGGGAACGGGACCAGCGAGAGCATAAAAGAGAAGGGTGGAAGAGATGACAGAGGTAGAGGAGGGGGAGGGGGGGAGGGTGAGGTGGAATAAGAGAGAAAGAGAGGGAGGGAATGATGGATGGATGGAAGGAGGTGAACTGGAGAGGTGGGCTTAGTGGTGATGGATGAAGCTGCAGCCTGCAGACCCTGTACGTCTCCCTGGGTCCCCTCGGAGCCCCAGTGTGTGTGTGTGTGTGTGTGTGTGTGTGTGTGTGTGTGTGTGTGTGTGTGTGTGTGTGTGTGTGTGTGTGTGTGTGTGTGTGTGCATGTGTGTGTGTGTGTGAGAGAGAGAGAGAGAGAGGGGGAGAGTGCAGGGGTGCAGTGTGAGCTGGTCAGTAGATAGCAAAGGTCATCTGCTCTAAGTGGTCTCTCTACAGTGTTGTGGCAGCGCTGCCTGTCTCTGTATGACAGCTGTATGAAGGGCGGGGGTCAGGAGCCACTCAGGTCACTGTGGAGGGAACTAAATGTAGATCCTCTGGGTCGTGCATTTACACTCACCTGTGCAGACTGAAGGGGCCCAGAAGGACATCACAGATGGGGACGGGCAGGCTGCCTTTCAGTGGCCTTGTTAGCTAGCTGGGTAATTTGCACTGTAAGAGGGTAATCTGTGGACATGTGCACAACAGAAAATATGTGAATCTCCATCACAAAGGGCATACAACTTTACAGCAGTGCTAGCCTCTCTGGGAGGCTGTATTTAGGTGTAGCAGTGTTCTTTTTGTTGTTGATCAAAATAAGCGTTAAATAGCTCTGTATTCCAACAGTAATCACTGTCGCAGTGTGTTTTGGAGACAGTAATCCATGTCTCTCTTCCCCCCTGTTCCTGCAGTGTTACAACCCAGCCAGCTAGGGAAAAGTAAGCAATGTGCAACCAGAAGTTGTGGTAGAAATATAAATAATTTATAAAGTTTAAACCAAATGAGAATAATACAAAGTGAAGGATGCTTAAAAGGGAAAAAAGGGCTGGTGGATGCTGCTCAAATCAACAAATACATACAACAAAAAACAGAGCTATGTTGGTTTAACAAGGAAAACAGTGAAAATAAACTTACCTAGACCTCTTCTGGTAATGGTGATAACAATAGAAATACAAAATGAACAGCACCCCTAATGCTGTTGAGACTGACACAGTCAAGCAACTAACATGCGTGATCTCAGTCATACATGTAGTAACCCTGGCCCAGTACCATGACACGAGCCATAACCAACGATACAGAGCACACAACCCTCTGAATCAATCAAGGCAAAGTGGCCATAGGGATCAGAAGCCACATCTGGCAAGATGCCAAACCATTTAATAACTCAGACCCTAATTGTTGACTTCAGACTGGCGCGCCTGCACCAGACAGAGCCGCACTAATCAAAAACTGCCACTGGAACCGGAGATGGAGGAGCCTGATCCGGAGCCAGAGAGCGATTGAGCTGGAGAAGGAGACCAAAAGGACAACACACATACACACCATACACACACATGCAGGGCCGTAACATGCAGTAAAAAGAGAAAAATACATTTTCTGGTATCCCTGCCCACTTTATCCAATCAGGACAGAGAACTTCATGAAGAGGCGGTCCTGTTGACAGGAACACACAGAGAGTAGGATCCTCCAGTTCTGGTTGCCAGCGAAGTGAAAGGCTTGTACTACCAAACAGGCCAAGTGAAGAAAAAACAACTGAATCATAGAAAGCGTCGCGTGAGTGTGGTGACATAGAGACAAGGAAGGAGATTGCTCGCTGCAGAACAGACAGGAAGTTAGCTGAAACAAGAATGACGCTTACATCAGCTTCAAGTGACCAATAATGACCGATGAAGTGTCTATTAGCAGGATTAAGTGTCAAACTATTCCATTACGAATCCCTTCAATATGCAACACGGTTACTTTCCAGTTTCTACTGTTACAGAGTCTTCGATCAAGTTAAACTGCTTTCGAAAATATCCCTTCGGTGCCGTTTAATTGGTCAGCACACGGGGAACAGAAACACCGAGAACTAGAAGAAAACTGGTGATGCAACTCAATACTCAGTGTTCATCTGAAATCGCTGACTGAACAAAACAAGTGAGACACAGAAGAATTTGTGTGTGTCGGTGTGTGTGTGTTAGAGGAAGAGAAAGAGAGAGAGAGAGAGAGAGAGAGAGAGAGAGAGAGAGAGAGAGAGAGAGAGAGAGAGAGAGAGAGAGGTGGCTTCGATCCTGAAAGATGTGTGTTGACAGTGTAACTGACAACATAATATTTTGTCACCGAGAGAGAAGAAGCTGGGTAAAAAGTGCAGCACAGACTCAGAGAATGTAGTAGTGTTGAAAGAGTGGAGAGAGGAGGAGAGAGGAGAAGGGGGGAGGAGGGGGGGAGAGATGAGGAGAGTGGAGGACAGAGGAGGAGGAGGAGGAGGAGGGGAGAGAAGGTAACGTTGACAGTGAGATTAAAATAACGATAATGCTGTTTCAAAGAGAAAATCCAGCTAAATTCAACTTAGCCTCACATATGTCTTCCATGTCACTTGAACATTTGTTCACTTAAAGAATGCTTTAAGTCATTATCATGTAATATAAATAGGAAATAGAGTAGACAGTTAGTCAGACAGGATCCTGATAAAGCCTGGAGAAGCTCCATTTGCTGATAAAGGCTGTGGGGTCATCGGTCGAACACTCTGGGAATGCCTGAGGAGGCAGCGATTGCTTTTAAACCATGTAGCTACAGATATGTCACCGGGGTCAAGAGTGAACCTCCACACCTCACTTTTCATACACCCGCCCTGTCTTATGTACGCTTTTCAGCCGTCTCCTCTGGCATTTCTCCTTTCATCCGTCTGATATTTCCTGTTTACCGATCGTGTTGTTACTGTCAGCGTTTCAACCTGATCGTCTGTGGGCCGCTGTCAGCTGTCTTTTCAGCGGCCGAGTGAAGGGCCCCACCTCCTCCCCTCCGATGCTCATCAGAGTGTCATACAGCTGCAGCCTGCTGCTCCTCAGGATTCCTGCTGCAGGTTGATTCGGCATGTGCCTTACGGTTAATTTTGAATTTTAGGAAAATTTCACGTTTTGGGTTAAATTCCCAAAGGTCTTGTTAAAAATGCTGGGGCCGCTGGTTTGGCAGTCTCAACTACTGGTCGATGAAGCACAATGTGACATCTTCAATCACTTGTTTTGCTCACCAAACAGTCCCAAACTCAGGAGATAATAATTTTATTATTGATATTTTATAATACAGTTTTGGATCTCGAGCGGGGTGAGGGTGGAAGCAAACCCTCTTGTTTGCAAAAACAACCAAAATGCATACCCCCCCCCCCCCCATTAACCTGCTGTCCCTGATCTCCATCTCCTATGTTTCTCTGCTCCAACGCACCTGATTAAAATGAAATGAAATAGCGCCCTGCTCATTTGAATCAGGTGTGCTGGAGCAGACAACGTCTTACACATGCAGCGGAGGGGTCCATTGGGAACAGGGGCCAGATGGGGTTGTGTAGTTGAATATGCGACTTGATCTGACCGAGGCCTGTGACAGTTATAATCGATGTCACGTACGATAACTCTGAAACACAAGTGGCCTAACGGTGTATCAATAAATCCACTGCGCTGTCTGAGGTGCTGAAGCAAAAGACGGATTTGGTAATGGCGCCACTTTCTCTCACTCCTCCGTCACTTTCGTCTAGGATCCATAACATTCTCTACAGCAGTGACTCTCAAAGCAAGGGCTGCAAAGGTACTGCAGGTGGGCTGCGAGAGGTCATTTTCCATATTTTCCAAGTAGACAAGGGAATAAAATCTGATACTTTTCCTGATAGGTCAAAATTGGGCCGCGTCGTCCATAAGTTTGATGGTAGCTGCTATATTGAATACATTCTCAATTCTGTTTTATACTGTAGCCTATATACTCAGTAGAGTGGTGTCACCTTCATGATCAAAGTGGCAAGACGCAACGTGCAGAGCAAGACGATCACAGAGACAGAGACTGCCTGTAGTAGTCATAAAATTCCTGTGATCATTAAGTAGCGCTGGGCCATACCACTGTTCAAAAATAAATTAAAAAAAGCAATGACTGCCTACATGTATATATACCGAACAGGCATAACATCATGACCACCTGCCTAATATAGTGTGGGTCCCCCTTTTGCTGCCAAAACAGACCTGACCCATCATGGCATGGACTCCACTAGACTCCTGAAGATGTGCTGTGGTATCTGGCGACAAGATGTTAGCAGCAGATCATTTAGGTCCTGTAAGTTGCGTGCTGGGGACTTGTTGGCCAGCACATCCCACAGATGCTCGACTGGATTGAGATCCTGGGAATTTGGAGGCCAAGTCAACACCTCAAACTTGTTGTTGTGCTCCTCAAACCATTCCTGAACCATTTTTGCTTAATGGCACAGCACAATATCCTACTGAAAGAGGCCACAGCCATCAGGGAATAACATTTCTATAAAAGGGTGTGCATGGTCTGCAACAGTGCTTGCTCTCTTCCCATAGTGCATCCTGGTGTCACATGTTTCCCAGGTAAGCAACGCAGCCATCCCCGTGATGTAAAAGAAAACGTGACTCATCAGACCAGGCTACCTTCTTCCATTGCTCCGTGGTCCAGTTCTGATGCTCACATGTACATTGTTAGCGCTTTTGGCAGTGGACAAGGGTCAGCATGGGCACCCTGACTGGTCTTTGGCTATGCAGCTCCATACGCAACAAACTGTGATGCGCTGTGTATTCTGACACCTTTCTATCAGAACCAGCATTAACTTCTTCAGCAATTTGAGCAACAGTAGCTTGTCTGTTGGATTGAACCACATGGGCCAGCCTTCGTTCCCCACGTGCATCAGTGAGCCTTGGCCGCTCATGACCCTGTGGCCAGCTCACCACTGCTCCTTCCTTGGACCACTTTTGATAGATACTGACCACTGCAGACCAGGAATTCCCTACAAGAGCTGCAGCTTTGGAGATGCTCTGACCCAGTGCTCTAGCCATCACAATTTGTTCCTTGTCAAACTCGCTTAAATCCTTACGCTTGCCCATTTTCCCTGCTTCTAACACATCAACTTTGTGGACAACACTTTCACTTGCTGCCCAATATGTCCCACCCAATAACAGGTGCCACGATGAAGAGATAATCAGAGTTATTCACTTCACCTGTCAGTGGTCATAATGTTGTGCCTGATCGCTGCATACACATAAGTACATGTGGAGCGACAATTCCAACTTAAATGCAGCAAAACCCCAGAGATCAATGCAGCACCAGTAGTATTAGATAGAAAATAAGAGAGGCAACAGGGAAACAGAGGACGATAGAAAAGGGGAGGGGAGATGGTTACAAATAGTGGAGTAAAAGGATGTAAAATTAGAGGGAGGACTGGTGGGTGGTTCCATCAAATGAATACCATTACACAGGTGGAGCAGGCGCCAAATTATGGGGTCAGCCTGAAAGCCGCAGAGAGAGCCGCGCGAGAAAGAAAGTGGAGACGGAAAACATGAGGACAAAGACAGAGAGCAAAGAGAGTAGCCTGCCTCTTGTCTAGCTTACTGAGTGTAGACAGCTGATAGAGATTAATGTCTTGAGTGGGTGGGCGGAGGGGAGAGAGAGGTCCAGACTGGCAGAGCGTGAGTTGGGTGCATGATTGATGGAGGGAGCGCCTCGGGGTAGGGGGGTGACGAGAGGGGCGATAGAAGGGGTAGTTAGGGGCGAGAGGAAGAGTTGAGAAGTTCAGCGTCGCGAGTGTGGTCCGCGGCGAGACGGCAGATTGATGAGGGCCGAGATGGAGGGACGGCGAGATGGAGCGAGAGCGGCTGATCGAGGGCGGGGGGGTGGGGGGGTGGGGGGTCGTAGATTGATGGCAAAGTGCAGGAAGGTAGCGCGGGCTGTGGAAGAGACGGGGAGAGATCGTCGAGAGGGCGCCGCGCCCCGAATCGAAATCGCTCACAACAAGTCCGGGTTTCTATTTTCATGCACAGCACGCAAAATAACTCGCCCGGTGAGTGCACGCTGGGATACGCATCTAACTCCACATAGTTCGGAGGCAGCCCCAACACCACATCCACTTCATCAATTTCCACGATTCATCTCATATTATGGTTTTCGCAGTGTGGTGAAATGTAAATTGAGTGTGTGTTTGAGTGACACACACCTCCGCACACACACACACGCGTGCACACACACACACATATACTATTTGCCCCACCACGTAGATAAGCAGTAATGAGCTCCGCCGGCACCTCTCACAGTCCTGCAGCTGTATATCTCTCCATTGCCACATTCTGTCCATTCTCTTATCTTCTGGCCTCTCACCTCTATTACTCTTAACTATTCCTCCCCCCCTTCGTCTTCTCTGCACCCTCCCCTTCCTCCGTCTTTGCTCCCTCCACCCTCTCATCAACTCTCCTTTCCTTTTACTTGTTCCTTTCGCTCTTTATCTCCATTTCAGTCTCCTCAACTGGTTTCAGTCGGCCGTTTTTCCTCCCCTTAATATTCATGCCTCTAATCACCTCAGACTCAAATTGAAGACGACACTGTGTGTACTCCTATCACCGAGGTGTTTGAGAGCTCGACCTTAAAACAGAAACAGAAAGAATTTAACTTTTTATACAATATTAGTTTGCCAAAAAAGAGCGCCTGCTGTGGTTGCCTTTCAGTCAGGTGAAATTTATTCAACAAAAGTTATCCAACATATTAAAACTTTCAATGCTGAATAATGTGGAGAAATATCTAACTGTCAAAAGAATTACAATTTGTTCTTTTGAGGCCTGCAATAACATTGCAACGTCCGAATCATGCCGACGCAGTAAACCCATGCAAATGCTTTTCACATCGAGTTCAACTCTGGTGAACTTTGATCCAAGAATTGTTGCTGTTGACCAGTAACAAGCAGTCTTGACAGCACTGACCTCTGATCGTACTCCGAGTCGGAAAAATCCATTTTAATTTGAATTCTTATTCATCATCCATCAAAATTGAAAGTGTTCCACAAAGCACAATTGGTTGAGAGAGTTATGAGACTGTAGTCGATGGTATCAAATGCTTTGTTAAGATAAATGGAGTGAAGAAATACAACTTTGATTCACTTTTTATTTGTCAAACAATAGCAGAAAAACAAAAGTAAGTAATTGTATTATTAAAGTATAACAAAGTAAAATAAAGTAACAACATATAATACAGTGAGCTTATAGGTTCAATATTCTAGCTAAAAAAAAAATGTGCAAAAGATAAACAGAATGGGAACTTTTTACATTTCTGACATGATGACATCGATGTATCTGTTGTGTGTTGCAATGATATCTACTGGTGTTAGCATGCTAAACAGCTAGCCCCAGCCCATCCCAGTCCAAAGCTGCCGTGCAAATGCCAGCACTGTCCTGGTGAACTGAGCTCCCAGTCTGGACCACTAGCTGCACAGCTAAGTGAGCTAACTAACTCAGCAGCAGCTAGTGGTTACTCTGTTGTTGCTTTTAATGCTAAGCTAAGCGACCCATCTCCTGGTTCTAGGTGTTTACTGCACATACATGAGAGAGATTGTTTTTATTTATATTTTTAGATTTATTTTCAAGTTATAAAAAGGGTTTTTTAAATGTCAAACTGCAGTTTAATAACAAGACAAAAGTATTAAATAAGATACAAATATCTGTGGTAATAATTGTGCAATCAGGAGTGTGTCAGTTGTCACCACACACATTTGAGGCTTGAGTTTTTTGCTGTGTTGATATCTCGTTACCTGCACCCAAAGCTTCTTTCCGCTTTTTCATTTGTAGAAAATAATTTCACTGGATTTAAACTGGATCCGAAGTGAAAAGTGACCGGATTGGGGATGGGTTGAAATTGGCAATGACAAAGGTTCCAAGGATGAGAGGAGAAGTTTATAAATTGGTTCTAGGTAGGATGCGAAGAAACATTTCTTCCTGAGTCGCCATCCATCCCATATTACGGGGTATTATTACCCATAATACCTGCGGTTTGTAGATAAATGGAGATTACTTTGAAATGATTTCCACACAGAGTATCTGCTCCCGTGCATCAAAAACAGTTTGTTTTTTTGCTGCGAGAAGACACTGTTGACTGCAGCTTCCTGTGAACGTGGCCCTCAGTCGATGGAGGTTCAAAAATTGATCCGGCTAACAGAAAGTGAGGAGAGGGATGAGGATGCAATGCAAAGGAGCAGGTGATGATCCTCCATACTGTGGAACTACATAATGATAGTTTTACAGCTTGATTTTCGCCGCCGTTTCTGCATTATTTATTTATATAAACAATGATCGGTTCATTAGAAGGGCGAAGCGCTCAAAGGCTAAGTGTGTGTGTGTGTGTGTGTGTGTGTGTGTGTGTTTGGCTGAGCTGTGAGTGAGAGCGCAGCGGCACTGCCTCCCTCGACATTTGCTAATGTTAATGTTAACACTGCTCCCATAACATACTGTAGGACACGAGCAAAGTCTGCCATTTGATATTTAGACTCATTCGGTGTTCTGGGGCCGGTGTGAAGTGTGTTTATGTTGTGAAAGGGCAAACGAGAGAGACACTTACCTCTAGCTGTATTTGGCCGTGCAGATAGCTGTAGATATTTTTTTTGTGTCACCACTGATATCCCCACTCTTCCGTCTTTATCATTCACACACACACAAAAAAATTGTATCATCACCCAATTGCGTGGTAACTATCTGGTGATCAAAAACCTTCAATTTGGCAATTTCATTTTGTTTTATATGCCAGTAGTTCTGCAGCTATTATTAAAAAGGAATGAGGATATGGGGGCAGCCTTGTTTAATATCCTGTTTAATCTCAAATCTTTGTAGGGTTCCACTGTGGAACGGCAACAAAGCTATTAGTTTCTTGGTGAAGGGATTTTTATTTTTATTTTTTAATTTTTTGTACCATTTCTCTAAAATGTTCCCCAAAGCCAAAACAACCAGGAGCACGCAAGATAAAATTCACGCTGCACCATGTTAAGAGCCTTTTAAAAGACCAGGAACTGATGAAGTCATCTCACGTGCCTGTATTCAAGTTAGTGAAGGATGAGACCAGTTCTTTAAACCCAAAGGGACATTAAACAGCAACCCCGACTCATTTTAGCTCGAGCATGCTCCCATTCATCGATGGCTCGGACGGTGGTTCATTTGAACTGCTAGGTTAAGGTCAGATAAGCTAACGTAACACAGCCTTGTATTTCGTATCGGATTGACCCAGTGGATGTCACAGTTTTTCTTTGGTGATTGATTTGACGGAAATACCTATCTTTTATCTGGAAAAAAAAGGGAAAAAAAGAGGTGAACACTATAAAATGGAACCAGAAATGCAGGAAAACAGATTCACCTGCGGTCTACTACTGTCGATTGAGCATGGAATTGACACTGTGTTAAAATAATTTCCATGTACCAGGAACACTGTGCCATCAGCCTGTCCAGGCTTGAGACTGTGACGATTATGACCGGCACTTGCAGCACATTTCACAGACCAGTGTAGTGCCTGTTCACCATGTGCTTGTTCAGAATGGGTCGATTGCTTGACCTCTGGTATTGCCGCTCGCAGCTTTCTCAATATCATCAACCTGAGGAGTCGGAGAGCCCCCACAGATTCACAGCCACAGTTTTTTGACTTTTGTAACAATCACAAGTTTTTGACAGTTCATTGATGTCTTCATTATGCCATATAAACAAATCATTATTAAAAATGCACTAAACTGAATTATATTTATTCCACTGAATGTAGGCCCAACACACACACGAATAGATAAACGCACAATTATTTCATGAAAATACACTAACCACAGTGTAGGGTTATCAAAACGTGACCTTGTATAACCCAACCTGGTTGCCAGAATGAATGCTGGCAATGTACATTTCTGCAAACCACAGACAAATTGAAACTTTATATGTCTTTATGATGCATCTTCAGCCTTGTTTAATGTTAATATATGTGTCATGACAACTGTGCGCCAATGGTCTTGTTATGCACAAAACCACTTGGCAGAGGTCAGGACACACTCATGTTTTGGATTGCCTGGTTCCGTCGACACAAACCCAACATGTCACCTAAAAATATCCAATACTTACAAATGTTGAAACGTCATCTCACCTCCAACTGTGGTGTCTGAACAATGGTCTCTCGACTGGAAGCCATCTCACCCGCAGGTCATGCCGTCACGACCCCGTCCACCTCCTGACATGATAATTAGCTCATATATATGTCATGTGAATGTTGGTATATGTATGAAATGTACAGCTTTAAATGAATCTGTCGACATTCTATTCTGGCGACTGGCTGCAGAGACCAGCACGGCTGTATGGGTATAACATAGATGCCCAGCAGGATGTTGTTTTTTCAGCTTTTCTCGAGACTTGCTCTTCAAATCTACTTCACAGCTGACACTTTCCTCTCCAGTAATATACCCACCAAAGCGCGGAGCTGATTGGGTGAACGGGCGTCGAGAAGCTCAGAGGACGGAGATTCCTTCCCTTTTAATTAGATGACTTCAGTTCTCTACATTCACACGAGCACGGCGGAGCTGTCTTTAGGTGCCCTGCTCCCCTGTACGTGGTGCTAATTACAGAGAGGTTTAAAATTGAATGAGTTAATTTTCTGAGGTGAAATCACTTACATAGTTAATTCAAGAGCCAGGGTGTGATTTTTATTCACTGGAGTCCGCACACGTCCGCACCCTCTGCTCTCTCAGGATCTAGTTTGTATGTCTGATGTTGCGTCTAGTCCTCTCGTGCTATTTTTGCTGCCCTGTTGTCCGCGTCTGGTTTGCAAAATACCTTTTTTTTTAAAATTTCAATGAGAACAAGAAAATACGATGAATAAATAAAAAGTTGCATGCAGGGGCAGCGACGTGGACGGTGCTGCTGTGCCACAGAGAGAGAGAGAAAGTGATTGGGCCTTTAACTCCAAGTAACTCTCCTTTTCTATTTGTTCTCTGCTCTTCCTCTTTTATTCTTTTCTATCATTATTTTTCCGTCTGTTGCTTCCACAAGCCTTCCTATCACACTCACACTTCTGCTGCTCTTTATGCTCTCATCAATCCCGCTTACAGTTCTGCTTTCTTTTTCACTTCAACCTTTTCTGCATACATCCATATCCTTCTTTCATTTCCACTGCCTCCCACTTTTCTCTCTTTCGACCAGCCCCTCCATTTCTCTACATTCCACTTTATCCCCATCTCCCTCTGCTGCGTTTATGTATGTGTGTGTTTGTGTGTGTGTGTCAGCTGGGCGCTTGTGGTTATTTTTCAGGCAGCAGCCCAGAAGATTGGACTGTCATAATCTATGGTCCTGAGTTATAAGTGTTTCTAACCCAAACCTGGGGACAGGACCATTTTTCCTCTCTTCCTCCTCTCTTCACCACCGCCTACTCCTCCTCTCCCTCTCTCTTTCCCTCCCTCCCTATCCTCCCATCATCTCTCACTCGTCCTCCCATTCTTTGTCGGTATGCATTGCCATCCATTGTCTGCATTGACCGCAACTCAGGCTAATGCTATTGATCAGCACCCGTGGATTCGTGTGATCTGTCATGTTCTAAATCCGGAGTTTACCGTAAGAGAGATTGAGGACCAGATTGGGTTTTAATGTTGAAACTGCCTTTAATGATCTTCTCAACCATTTGGAAAAGCTCGAGCCGTGATATCTTGGTGAGAAATGATGAACCATCTCCAGTAATAGGTGCGTTAGGCTCCCCAAAAGAATCTCCAAAGGGTGCACTGTGTTTTCGGAACCAGGTCTTTTCAGGTGGCTTTAGCCGCATTGTGCGGCTAAACACTGTGCAGCTGTTTCTCAATGTTAATGACAGTCCAAAAGTCCAATGTGAGCATTTCGTCAGCATGCTTTGTTTTTAAAGTATAACCAGATGTTGGAAGCTGCTGTATTTGACAAGTTAAGTGAAACTTGTTTGGCCGAATGGTCCATTTATGCATTGCAATTTATTATTTTGCTTAACAAAAACTAAATATTGTCATGCATTAAAATGTTTAACTTGAGGGGCCTGTCTCCATATTTTTTTAATCATTTCTACTAAAGGCCGAGCATTTGCAGCTGCACACATTTTCTGCGCGGCCGCTCCGAGTTCTTCAAGGTGAACATCTCTAAACCTTTCAGAAAGGTGCTGGTGGCGTCACCGGCTCTCTTCTTCTTTGGTCTTTTTTGTCTGCAAACTGAATGTTGCAGGGGAGTGTTCCTACACATTGTTAGCTGTGTGGTCAGCCCTCTGTTACCCTAGTGTTGACAGTTTAACAATGTTAAAACTAAACTGCTGTCAGAAACAGAGCATTATTGATTTACATTTATTAATCACAGCATTCTTAAAAATCGCTCTTTACCTTCCTGTTGACTCGTCTTCCTTCTCTTTGTGGACTCTGTGGACGACTGGGGGAAATGGAGGAATTAGGTGTGAACGGTCCATTAACAAATACAAAAAGCAGCAGACATGTTCCATCTGTCTGTCTGTCAATCGATCTGCTCTGCTCTGTTTCATTACTCTGGACGGCGTCGCGCCAGCACACACCCACACAAAATCAACCAGACTCACTTAGTTGTGGGTTTTACAGTGATCATACGTCAGTGTTCAGACAATAAAAAAGCATTTCACAACATGCCAGCATAGTCT
The DNA here is from genome assembly GCF_904848185.1 of Acanthopagrus latus. Taxonomy (NCBI): domain Eukaryota; kingdom Metazoa; phylum Chordata; class Actinopteri; order Spariformes; family Sparidae; genus Acanthopagrus; species Acanthopagrus latus. The sequence goes on along the minus strand of NC_051039.1, from coordinate 26,657,185 downwards.
GACTGACCTGACCATTCATTCTCCCTCTGTCTGTTTTTTTAAATCAGATTTAGGCAAAGTAGCACTTTACTATTAACCTCAACGGGAAATAAAAGAAGGACAGAAGTGCCAGTCCCAATCTGTTCCAGCAGGATCCGGCACAAATTACACCCCGTTTTGGGGGGATTTACTTTCCGTTTTCGAAGACAAATCACCATCCACCACAGTCTGGGTCTTCAACAGGGGGTCCGCCAAAGGGGGTCTTCAGAGTTGCTGCGGGGCGCCAAATTACTGCTTGACTTGTGCAGCGCCTGTTGAAAACATGCTGTTCGGCACAGACTACCACGAATCGTTTTAATGTGTCTGAAAATACATGTAAACACGGACATCCTCGTGAGCCACGAAGGATTGTTTCACCACTTATCGAACAGAAGACTCCTGTAAGACAATGACTTCTGCTTCAAGAACAACGTAAACCACGCCATAACCCCTGCGGCCCCCCCCCCCCCCCCCCCCCTTTTTTTTTGCACATTACTACAAAATGTAGAACAGAATTTTGCGTAGTTGGAGGTCCCTGCTCTGTCTCTTGGGTTAAAGAACCCTGCACTACAGCACTGGAGACTGATAACTTCCTTAAACAGAGTTCAAGGTTTTCTCCTCGGCTCTCTATTCTCTGGCAACAGAGCGATTTAATTGCAAAAGATGAGTGTAACTGTGGAGCTGCAGCCATTAAAAAAAAAAGAAGAGGAGCGGCAGAGCACACTCCGCTGAATAAAACCTGTAACTATGAGTGTTCGAGTATGGGAGAGAAATAGAGTAGGAGGGAGTAAATTAGCCAGAAAGATGAGTATAACTACTTTACTCTCTACTACTACTACTCTCTCGCAGCTACTCCTCTCCTCCTCCTCCTTTTATGCCGCCCCTCTCCCACTTTCTCCCCCGTTTTTAGTTTTTTTTTTGTCCCCTAAATCCCCTTCTTCCTCCCTACCTGCCGCCCTGCTTTTTTCTTCCACGCATGTGAGCGACTGCCGGAGAGAGTTTTCAACTCATTTAACGTGATCAGTTCATTAGAAGGATGAAGCGCGTTCCCTCTAATGGGCACTTGAGCAGCAACAAGGGAGAGCAGATTGCCTCCCTCGCTTGCTAAATAATTAGACTGAGGGGAAAAAAACGGGAAGGGACACACAGGAGGATAGGGTGAGTGTGTGTGTGTGTGTGTGTGTGTGTGTGTCTAAAGAGAAAAACACAAGAAAACAATCCCTTCAGTCCGTCGGGATGTGGGCGGGACATGAAGATGGCATGGAGACAGCTGGTATGTGCGCGTGAGAGCGAGCAGGCAGCCCTGAAATTGCTGAAATGAAGGGCATCTTTTAAAGCTCCTCTCTCTCCGCCTCCATTCACTCAGGTAAGTCAAGGTCATTCCACACACACACACACAGAAATATAAAGCAAAAAAAAGAGAAAAGAAAAAAGACACTTGTTGGATCGAGCGAGAGAAAAAGAGGCAAGGGAGAGTTTTAAAAGCAACCCCCCTCCCTCCTCCTTCATCTCCCCTTCTTCCCTGCCACTCTATCAAGGGCCTTTTCTTCTATCTCCATTATTGAGTACTGCATTAAAAGCTCTATTACCTTTTTTGTCATTATTTACATAAGCCCCAGCTCCTTCTCTTCACCAAGCAAATGCAGACCGCGGGCGGCGAGAAATCAAAAAATTCCTACAAATTCAATTCTGGTGTATTCTGGCTACTCATCTCGGGGGAGATAGCCATAAAGATAGAGCTGTGCTCGGGGAGCAAACTGTTTTTTTTTCTTTTTCTCTTTTTTTTTTTCTCAGAGGCACAACAGGAATAAGATAATAAGAGGAATCGGGCTGCCTGGGGAGTAGCGGCATAAACACACAAACACACACGGAGTCTCATTTACTTCTTCTTACCGTGTCTTTGTCTCCTCGTCTTCTCCTGCGCTCTCTCGTCTATCCAGCCCAGACCGATAGTGATAACGACGTGAGGGACATCATAACTCCGCCGCACTTGGACATTTAAAGCCCCTGCCCCCTATTAAACCCTGTCGATGTGACAGGATTGTGGAGGGTCCCAAATCCTGCTAAACACCACCGGAGCCAAAAAAAGAAAAGAAAAAACAAAAAAAACAAAACAAAAAAACCTTGGAGGGTGAGATTTACCTCCTCCTGTTGGGAAAGTCTTCTCTTTCCGACGTGAACACATTAAGATCCACGGTAACTGTTATTAGTGTGGATGCAAAGCCATAGAGAATTGAATTCACCTCTACTACCACTACCACTACAGTGTTTTCACTTCTACTTCTGCTGTTACTGTGGTTACTACTACTACTACAAATGCTACCAGTACTGCTACAACAGCTACTACTACTACCACTGCCACTACTACTACAGCATGTATACTTCTACTGCCACTACAACCACTACTCTGTGGTGCAAAGGGAAAAGCACATGGTTCATAATCCCAGGCTTTGGGGTTTGAGTCCTCCTCTCCTCACTTAAAAATGTCCACCTTAACTCAATATGATGTGTGGATATCAACATGTATGCACACAGACTGAGACACACATGCGCAGCGTTGTTCGGCTCAGTGGCCAAGAGGTTAAAGCATGCGACATCATCTCCATCCACCGCGAGATCATGGGTTCAGATCCTCTCTGTTTGTGAGGCGATGAGCATTTCAGCATTCATTTCCGCATTTGCAGCAGGAAATGCATTTCCGAGCTCCAACTCGTTAATCAGATGTAGAAATGTCAGCGGCAACGGAAGGAGGAGCTGAGAGAAAGTTTGCGTTGGCGATTGGGAAGCCAGGAAAGTGATTTTTTAAAAAAAATGTATTTATTTTTTCTTCCCGAGCCCTTATATGCTCTTTCTGGTAAGAGTTACAGATGCTATCATCTAATCTCAAGCACTAATCCCTCCACCTTCATAACAAAAGTGCATTGTGCTTGGAAAAGAAATCCTGCTGGCCACGACTTATCTAGACAATAAAGCAGCACGACAGATCCAAAGACAGAAAGCAAAGAATGAAAGGATGATAAAAGGAGGAAAAAAAAGATTTATGAAAGGTTAGGGGAGGTTTATGAGATTTGGGAGCCACATTTGTTGGGAGAGGGAATGTGATTTGCTTTATCAGTAGCAAACAAGATGTTATTTATGAAATAAGGTCTTGTTTTGCTTTGTTATGAGGGCAAGGCGAATCATACAGATGAGGGCTTTTTCTTTTTTTTGTTGTTGCTAAATTGCTTTTATTTCAGTCTCTCTCCCTGACAATGCAGTTCAAGGCTGTTCAAGTCCTGCTTTTAATTTTGAAAGCAAAGACGCTGAGAGTGTTTCTATGAAAAAACTGTGTCTAAAGGTGCATGTTTCTATGCAGTAATACTCAGGTGTGTGTGTGTGTGTGTGTGTGTGTGTGTGCGTGTGTGTGTGGACCTTGCATTTAATAGACCAAGAAAATGGAGGTGGTTATAATTTTATCTGAAGTTTGTGAACAGAGATGAAGCTAGATCAGCAGTCATGTCAAGTCCTCTGCCACGCTAACATGGCATTCTTGTCTCACTGGAACAAATATTCAACACTGAACACTGTTTAAAACCACATTTTATATGTAAAATCTGGTTTTAAACAGTGTTCAGTTTTGAATAATGAATATTATTATCAGTATAGATCTCTTAAAGTGCTACTGCATGTGTTGAAAAGGTAGAATGAAGCCTTTTGTGTCTCCAGAGGATGCTGCATGTATTCTAATAAATGGTCTCCAGTGATGTCAAGTCTGTGGCAAAATAGCACTGTGGGTAATGTAGGCACCAGGTTTTGGAAAGCAGTCCAACAAAGTTGATACAGCAGAACAAGAGCTGTCGTCATTTCGATTACATCTTCTTTCTTTTCAAAACCCACTCACCTACATTACCCACAATGCAACTCAGCCACTGAGTGAAATAACTGTAATAAATTGAACAGATTACACGCAGGTTCCTAGGGAGCCGTAATAGGCTTTTTACTACTTTTTTCACATATGCAATCGCACTTCTCAAGACCTGTAAACACACTTTAATGTGTGAAACTGTTGGAGTTACCCTTTGAAACAACACCCACACATTTTACAGGCTGTGTCTTTGTATTTGTCTATTTAACTACCTCATTCACCCTCGCTCTGCAGGACTACATCTCTATACAGAGTCTCTTCCAATTCTAATTTATGTACAAGACTTTAGTGTGTATTTTTCAAAAATCAATATTGTTCTTTCTTTCTATATTATTCATATTATTTGTTGAATTTCGGCTCGCTTGCCCTTTCAGGAGAGATGAAGAAGACTCAGAGACGCTGATGACTTAAGTTGAAGTAGTTTCTGCAAACCTGATCAAGCAGTGAACGACATAACGCTCACAAACTGAGACTGCATGGACTTGAGCACCATGATAGGTTAGATCTTTGCAAGATTAACCTCTTCACAGTAGTAAACGTACTCATCCAAATGGTCCGATTCATGATGATAATAAGTCATTTATTTTCTGTCACGTTCATATTGCCATGAACTACTTTATGGATAATCCTTCCAGTTGAGCCTGCTGAAGTCTGCAACAAGTGGCGTCCACAGAAGGTCTGCAGAAATGGTGGATTTGGACAACATGCAGCAATAACTGACTTTCTGGTACTGCGCCCGTTAAATCTGTGAGTGTGCACGTTCAGTAAAGTCCCAACATTTGGATGCAGGCTCAGAGTCTACCTTCCCTTAGGACGGAGTTATTATTGTCACTCCCCTCTCCTGAGCTCATGGGGAGTGACGAGATCAGTGCGGCTGTTCCTCACATGTCAGATGAGGCCTTTTATATTTCTCTGACTACATTATATTAATGCCTCAGTGTACAATGATATTTTAGACAGTGGTGCACTTCCAACACCGAGACAACAGTTTGTGGGAGGACCTTTCCTGTTTTAACATGAGAATGTCACTGTGCACAGAGCCAGTCCATACATAATGTTTTTGGTATAGAGCCATGGCCTCAAGCTAATCATACACATCTGGGGTAAATAGGGAGGAATAGGGAGAGTCCATTCAGACAGGTGCCATCATCCATAAGGTTCAAGCTGATTTATTTGTCATTACACAACATAGTTTATGAACTCCTTAATGCTACACAAACATATATACAGTTGTGTTTACATAAATGTACATAAACAAGGAGTGCATTCTTTTGCCATGGTGACTATACCAGGTGATGACAATGTGGTCGACTTCTTCACATAAAAAAGTTCAACATCAGGGTAAACACTGTCCACCCACTGTGACTGTGTGTGAGCACCAAGCATCAGCGATGTAAACACAGACTCCGCCTCTCCTCTGTACAGCTGTACCTCCAGCTATGCTCTGCAGGCCTGAAAGACGGTCCACCCATCGAGCGCAACAGTTCGACCCGAGATGGCATGGTGGGGACATGTCCCATGTGTCAAGCCATCCCCAGAGAGCATTAGCTGTCAGAGCGTAATATTAACTCTCATCATCTTATATAACATTGATGTTATTGCTCAATGTTGCTTGTCTTTTTTTCCCTGTGTGTTGAGTTGTGTCTATTTGTACAAAACCCATGGGGAGACGGGCCGTGGTATGCTGTGGTATGTGGCACTGATTCAAGCTGCAAACTTTTCCCCATAAATATAAACACCAGTCAATAAAGGATTCAAGTAGTTTTGAAGTCACTTATGGATATAATATTTGACTGTCCACAAACTGTGTTTGGTTATTCACCCATTCTTGCCAACAATGTTTATTTATCTGAGATTTATCCTAGTCTTTATCTTGAAAACTCCCCAAATTCATCCAAACTGAAAGAGACAAAAGATTTACATAAAAAAAACCAAAAAAAAAAACCGTGTGAATGAAGAGAAGAAGACTTCTACTCCATTGTTATAAGTCAAAATATAACCCAATAACTAGCTATAACTACCATAACTTAAATCAGTATAATTCAGTTACTTTTATTGTTGCTAATAACTACGTTATTCCAAATGATAGTTTTGGGCTAGATAAGAAAAAGCAAGTCATTTCATTTTCAGTCTGGTTTTCTACACACAACCGAAAGATCCAAATAATGGTGACGAAAAATCAATCAAAATAACAGGCGCGCAGTGTTTGTGTCGAATGCATTATTACTGCATTGCTGAATAGTATTTGAATTCGGGAGCTTCCTTGTGTGCAGCCAAGCAAGAGAGATGTGATCCTTCCTCTCACATTACTGATGTCTGTCTCTAGTCTATCAGTCTCTTTCTCCCTCTCTCACAATCCCTCTCTCTTCCCACTGTCTCCTGTCTGGCAAACAACACAGCCTGTCCTGCTTGTTCAAGAGAGACATGTCCATTGTCTCCCTTATTACTCCATTCTCACCGGCAGCCTCACTCGCTCGGTAGACTGTCACTCAGCTCGACTGAGAAAAAACAAAAGGGGTGGTGCTGACACTGATGGTAGCATAATTTTGAAACTGGCAGAAAATAAAGTGGAACTAAAGTCTGGTTTGAGAACGGGGCCCAAATGAACAGAAGCACTTGTCATTTAGTCTCTCTCTCTCGCTGTCAGTGTGTGTGTGGGTGCATTGTTTTTGGGTGTGTGGCGCCACAGAAATAGAAAATGCTGACCTCTGTGCTTATTGCTGCGCTTTGTCTCCCACCAGTAGGATCAGGCCTCACTGACAAGGAGTTTCCACACATTTCTCCCCCCTTTGGTCCTTTACATTCACCTGCGAAACATGCTGACAGAGAAAAGTACAGCAGCGTTTTTTTTTTTTGATAGAAAATGAAATGCGAGTGCAAAAAAGTTACCGGTGGCACGACACTGCGGTATATGCATCCTTCCGACGGCAACTTTATTCAGCTGAGGCTCGTGTGATGAACACACGCAATGTAACCTCTCCTTGTGTTCTCGGAAGTCTTCGCTCCAGATTTCGAGACTGGTACAATACTGAGGGCAAAATGTATCTGAGCTACCAAAGGGATTAAAGCCGCGCTAATTAATATCTTTACATTAACAATGGATCAAATACTCCTAGTGACAAACCCACATAGACATATGTGTGCAGTTCTACAAAGCATTCTGAGCTCATTGTTTCAGTTCTGCAGCCTGCAGCTTTATGTTTGCTTCAGTCTCTCGGCTCTTATCATCCTTGTTTATAGCTACAGCAGGAAGCTGTTTTCATTGGGATGAAAGCTGAGTGTGAAAATTAGTGTGGTCCGACTCACTGAGTAGTACACTGTAATAATGTATAATGACTACTGAGTAGTCATTATGTCGACGGGGCCTCGCGGCTGGTGCGATCCGATCGATAGTCTCAAGTAACATGAGTACTCATTTGTCAGTCCGCACCCATCTATGAACTCTAAAGTAAAGTTTCCTGACTGTCTCTGACAAACATCTGTCATCAGACGGACATATAAACTTCCTACTCAAAATCATGCTATGATAGGTATATCTCCAGGACGATTACAATTAGAAACAAAAATATAAGTTTGAGGGGGGGCTACAGGCCACTGCATTGGCATGCACTGCTGTCACAATGGACCCTGACACATAATCATTATCGGCCACGACAGCATCGGCTGGTAATGTTTTCCCCTCGTGAGTCTTTGCGTGGGTGTCATCACGGGGAAATGTGATCACAAAGACTCCAAGTGGAGCAGGAACACTGCCAGAAGCAGTTTTGAGTTCTCTGCTGCTATGTTTTTATATGTCTGTCTGTCCGTGGACAGATTTTTGTTCATCTGATAGCATGATCACCTCGTGAGATACAATCATTCAGTTTTACAGGTGAGTAGTTGGGATCAAAATGATGGCTGTGATCCTGTCCACACATGTACAGTACACACGTTTATGTTAAAACAAAGCTTGTTCTATGCGTTTTGGCCTTTTGTACACATGTAAACTGAGTTTGAGATCACTGAAAACTGACCTTTTGGAAACGTAGCAGATATTCAGAAACGACGCCATCATTTTTTCACACCTAGACAGGCAGAAAATTAGATTTTTGGAAACGACAAACATGTCTCTCAGTGTTTGTAGCATCGCTGGCAAATGTGAACTCGGAGTCTGTGTTATGATATCGGAGTACTGAGTTTGTATGTTTGTACAGGATGGATGTTATATTGTTTGACTTTATATTTAGAAAGACACAAATGGACATTGATCGCACAGTGATGGAAAAGAGTGACGGAAATGTATGCTTACAATGTTTTGCTGACAAAACAACAATCCAGGAGGAGTCTGTGAAGAGCAGGCAGTTTCTCTGCCTCCTTCATAGATTTTTCTGTAGCCAAGCAACCGACCAGAGTATACAGTCTGCTTCCTGTTTACAAAGGCATACGTGTCCATGAACGGCTGTGGGATATCGATTTTCAGGTATGTTAGTATGGGTGGCGAGATAGTGCTAAAATGACGTCTGTTTTAAAACTTTCTGACTTTGGTGTTTTATTTACGTAACAGTTCTGAACCTCGGGGATCAATCAGAGCTTATTCAGCTACTTTTTAATACATATGATGAAGGAGCAAAGTAATTTTGCATTTAGAAAAATGTTATTGAAATCCAAAGTGCAAATAAGCTGCACATATTGTGCTGAAAGGTCCCTTTCTCACCTTCCTGCTGCCTTTTCTTCTGTTTCAGTACAACGCTTTAATAGTATAATCACCTTACACTGCCGAACAAGGTAGGGGAAATTCAGCTGATAGCTAATGTGTGGCGGGAAGCTTCACTGTTGATTTTACACTAATCTCAACGCAGCTGTCGAGAATGGCACTCATTCGCGCGTGCGCGCGTGTGTCTGTTTAGTGTGCAAGTGTGTGTTTAAAAGGCATGGAAACCAGCCAATTGAGTCACAGTGTTAAAAGCTTGTATACATTTGGCAGCTGTTGCTGGCAGGTAATCCAGTCGGTGAAGGATGGACTGCGTGCCAGAAACAGATTTGCTTAGAACGAAAAGGTGAAGAGGGAAGAAGAAAGACAGAGAAAAGGTGAATAACATTACCTTAATCTTCATCCAATGCTGAAACATATAGCATGATATGATAGCGCCTAATGAAGTACAAAAACATTTGATCAAAGCAAATGCCATACAGTTAAGATTATGGTAAACCCAAGTTATAATTATATTACATAATCTGCTGGTTAAGGTTATGATGTCATGTGTAACAGTACACCTTGTTACCAGATCATATAATGAGAGTCTACAACCACACCAGCTCTGTGAGGCTGTACTTTGCAGAGTAGTTGGAGCTAAATGCTGTGATGGAGGAATTTTTAAGAGTTCTTACTGCAGTTAAATAGCAACATCACACCATACATTTATTCTACTGAATATATACTGTCTCTGCAATATGTAGTTAACATTATCAACAGAATGGGAAGAAGTAAAAGTTACAGCTGCAGGTGTTTAGTTGTAGAACAAAGTACTGAACAAATAAACATTCTGACCTGGTAAAAAGTTGAGATCAGCAAAGTTATAATAATTTAGTCTGAGCAGTAAATGAACAACATTTCATGAGAATCCATCCATCAGTTGTTTTAGAGGCATTCCACTAGAAAACAAAAACAGAAATATCAACGTCATGGTGGTGCTAGAGGAAGAGTCATGGCATCATCACAGCCAATAGGATTCATCCTCTGGTGGATCAGGAATATCTGCATAATATTTTATACCATCCCATCCAATTATGGTGACCAGGTGTCCCACTTTATGTGGCACTGCACAGCATGTGTTGTCCCACTTACTGAGATGATGCTCCACAGTTGTTTGGCAGGACAGCCTGCAGTGGTTTGGAAGGCTGTCATCGAGGTAATGTGTATGTCAGACAGCTCAAATGTGAGTAACAGCACAGGTTGACCTGTGACCGTCTGTGCTGCCTTCACTCGGCCCAACAGGCATTGGGCAGACGATGAAACTAAAACTGAAACTGACATTGCTACCTTTAACAACACTGAGCAGCTCTCCAGATGGTCAGGAGATGGTGGTAGGAAGTCAGCACTAGTCATTTCTCCACACTCAGTGATTGCAAAGAGCATGCAGCATGCCACTATATCAACAAAAAGGAAGAGAATCAAACTGTAGTTTTTTTAAGTTAACTGGTCACTCTTCAACATGTTGGACCCCTCTCTGCACTGGTATTGTGTCCCAGAATGTTCCAACCGACCAACCTCTGTATTTTTAGCTAAATATCTGGTGATTATATCTACTGAAGCAGATTCCTTAAAACATGGACTGAAAAAGCCCTTACAAACAACATATATACATCTTATCCCTTTGCTCAAGCCTGTTACTGCCATTGCCCGCCGTGTCTTTTGATTTGTCGCAGATTGATCTGAAGATTATGACTCAGACGCAAACCACAAATGTCATTTTCACCTGATTTCACCCCGACTGGACCAGACTAATGGGATCTTCTGCAGCTACGCTCCACGCAGTCGCCATCGACTCCTTCATTGATGCAAACCGTGATGTAATTTATAATGCAAGCATGGTATTTTAAATAGACCAGCAGGTACCCTTGTTGAGCACTGAAACTAGCTTTAGTGGGGGTTTAGATACTTCATAATGTCTTTGATATGGACTGGGAATAACAGACATCTGCTTCTGTGTTTTTTGCTTGTAGCTGTGGCTGAGGATGACCGTGCGTAGCTGCTCACAGCTTGTCTTTTCACTTAAACACCGGCACAGGAACGCAAGTCAAGTGTTCTCATGATGGACAACATTTAATTGCTATTTGGTACAACAACGGGTTTTCACGCTCTCTTCTACATGCTGAAGTATAATCTGACAGGAAGAGGCAAAAATTATCTCTAAAACATCCAGTTCTTCACCACTGAGCTCTTCTCAGTCTCTCACAGCGCCCATATCAAACTTCTTTCATATTTGCCTTTAGCCTTTTCTTTTACTTTATTTTTCTTTCTCTCTTTCTTTGTCGCCCACAGTAGTTGCTCTCTTGCTTTGTGTTTGAATATCATATCTTTGTTCTCCTGTCGATATGGGCCAGATAAAAAATGCAATTGAAGTAATTCGTGCCCATCTGCATACAGTATATAGATAAGTCTTAGCCTCCTACTCACATATGTCGGAGGGAGATTTTTTCAGCGTGTATGTGTGTGTAGGTGTGTGTGTGTTGGAGAGAGAGAGAGAGAGAGAGAGAGAGAGAGAGAGGGACAAAATACAACATAGTAGCAGAGGGTCAAAGGTGGTAAACTGGCCTGAAAATCTCCTTATTTCTTTACCAACATAGCTCCTAATGGCTGAATGTACCCTGGAGAATCCAGACTGTATATTGAAAATTCTTCAGATTCAATATTCAGAGACTCTGAATAGTCTTCAGTCATACCAGAGGCAAACATTTTGAGTGGAATGTTATATAGAAACACAAGTCAAATGTCTTTCTACACGGTCTCCCCACCTTTCGTGTCTTCTCCTTCTCCTGGTCATGCTGTAAATCACCTCTGTACTGTGTCTGTAGTGTATCTGAATCTGTCGGTCTCAGAGACTATGTCTGGTCCCGGTCTAGTGTCCGGCAGTGTTCACAGGGATGCGAGCTCGGCTTGGTTGACCACGATCACTTACATCAGCTGAAAAAGGCCGACTTGGCTCCACAACTAAATGAGCTACTTGCTAACAGCAAATACAGCCAATACAGCTACACCAAAGCGTTTAGTGAGCAGTGGTTAGTGGTTATGCTGTCCCTGATAGTTTTGGAGCTACCTTTGAATTCTGTCTATTAGACGACATGAGTCTAGAGGTACATTTTGGGCTGATGCTGGCCTATTCCTTTGAATTGAGTATAATCAACATAAAAGGCTCAACTTAACAATAAGGATTAGCAATGCATATTGGTGTCAGCCAATATGTGCAGGTTTAACTTACACCAGCCGATCGGCAAGTAAGTTTGCAATATATTGTGAACTGTGAGTATCTTTTCTCTGATCCGACAGGATCTCCTTGGTTAGAGCTTTTAAGCGAAGGCTGACACAGACCACAGTATTAAAACAACGAAGACTGCATTAAAAGAGGCTAAGAACAAAGGCTTTACTCGAGTCAAATCCCATATTCTGTGTCGCGACCTCAGTGAATCCCAGTTATAAGGAGCACCGTTTTGATGTGGATGTTGAACAGCGCACACAGCAGTACTTCACGCACAACTGATTGATAGGCCTGCTGCCGGCGCTGGAGATGAAATGGAGATGAGACACAGGTTGCAGAGAGAACTGATTACCCACAGAGCAAGAGGGCACAGAGGGACAGGGCACAGTCCACACTGCACAACATGTTTCAGGAGAGTCTGGGGGAAAATGCAACAGAAAAGCAAGTAGGAGGGCATTACAGCAGCTTAAAAGTTGCTTCTATATTCTACTGCTTTTGCACTGACATTTAATTACATTAATTCATGTTACACAAAGAGGAGTGAAAAGAGAGCTTTTGTTGGGCTAAGTAGGCCTCTGAAAACCCTCCTGTCATTGAGCTGAATAGAGGGATAAAAAGGTTTTTGAAAGAACAGTTACAAAAAAAAAATACATTTAGCAGACGCTTTTGTTCAAAGCGACTTACAGTAATTCATACATACATTCATACATTGATGGCAGTGGCTGCCAAACAAGGTGCCAGTCAGTACATGGGGTAGGAGCACTTTGGGTTTCGGTTGCTTGCATTAGGACACTTTGACATGCAGACCAGCGGAATTAAACCAGTGACCTTCCGATAACAAAACAATGGCTCTACCACTGAGCCACGGCCACTGCAAACAGAAGGTTATTGACTGACTCCGTACTCATTCATAGATGGTGTAATGAAGAGCTGAATGGCTTTAAAACAGTTATCTTATTCTTTTATAAAGATAATTTCTCTGTTTCCTTGACACAACAGGGATAATTAATATCAAGAAAAACATAATGGTTCTGGTTATCAGCCAGTTTGTTGTTTTAAACTTGAGATTCGGCCCATCTCTCGTAAAAATGACAAACCTGCCTTAAGGTTCCATCAGAGAACGTTTCAAAACATACCAGCTTTTTTACAGTGTGACTTGAAAATACATTTGTGTTCAGTGGCTGCTTGTCCATTAGTCTTGCTGATCTGTATTTTCCCACAGTTAAGGTGTAGCTCATGCAACTCTCTGTGCACTCAAAGAGGCCCTCTTTAAGTTTTTATCCAAACAAGCAAAAGCTATGTTTGCCCTCAGTGTTAGCCCCCAAAATGCACTGCATGTATACTTCAGGTCTAACAAATATGTTGGGTGCATTTCTTTCATATAATAAGAAAAGCATTTTTGATCCAGCATTGTTTGCGTTTGCATTCATTTTATTTCCTGCTTCTGGTTCAGATGGAAAATAAGACACAAAACATGAAATCACAGTAAATAAGGTATGTCAAATGCAATGTCAGGGCACAATGGATGGGTATAAAAATGTTTGCATGTTGCAGCAGTGGGTCTCATACATTGATCAAGCTGTTGCACCCAACAGATGGACCATGCTCTGAGCTGACAGAGTGCGGGACTACAGCAGGACAAGAAGAGGTGGACTCTGTGTTTGTAACATTGATGCGTGGTGCTCACACACAGTCAAAGCTGGTGGTGGCAGTGTTTATGAAGATACCGGCCACATCATCATCGACATCCTGCTGTTTAAATTCACCCTGACACAATGTCTTCATGTGTATTTGTATAATAATAACTGTATATATGTTCTGTGTAGCATGAGGGAGTTTGTTAACTTTCATATCGTTATGCAACCATGGGCTGTGTAATGACAAATACATTACTCTGTTCCCAGTACACTCTGTATCAGCATGTTAGAATTATCATTATGCGCATGCCAATGTCATCAGTCAGCTCCAAGCACCATTGTGTCAGCACACAGCCTCATGTATCATCTTACTCTTGTCATTTAATCATGTCAAAGTGGCTTTAGCTGAGTTACCTCAATCTGTATCTGTGTTTATCATGCATACATAGATATGGTTAGAAGGCGAATATCATGTGTTAACCCTGTTCATTCTGATGTACACTACATTTTATCTGATAAACAGATGAACTGAATTTTTCTACCTACAGTTTTTATGCCAATGTGAAACTGTTGCATAATGGAATTTTTGAACAATGCAGTGTAGGTTTGTATGTGCGATTGTGTGGAACGCAGCTGGGGGAGTTCAGTTCTTGGCCTGGTATTAAAGCAGTCTGACGTGATGCCATCTGATGCAGATTGGAGCTGTATCTGCGGAATCACCTCCACTATCCAGAGAGGAACACCGGCTCTGCTACATATTGCTTTTGTAATAGCCTATCATCAGTTAAGTTTCCTATCTGAGGACTGATTGTGATCTCACAAATAGGATCTATCCAGTACAATATCAGATGTTTTTGTAGTCCAGCGAAAATGAAAATCAATGTAATAAAGTACATTTTCCTTTTCAGCTCAGCCTCAGACGACCCCGTCACCACCTCCCTCTCTCCCTCCTGCTATTCTATTTTTTGATTTGTATTACATGAGATCAAAAGGACATAAATATCATGTGAGAACCAAGAATCCGAATGGCTCCCTCGACAGCCAGCTGATAAATGTGTGTTACTGTGCCTTTCTTTGTGCTGTATCTCGGGTAAAGAAAGGCACCTTAACTCATGGGCTGGAGTCATTACTTTCAAACTGCAGTGTGGTATGTCAAACTGCATTGTATTACACTTGTATTCATTTACTCGCTGTCAGTGAGGTAATCAATCGGATTATCCACCCCTGACAGGAAATAGATCACCCTGGTTTCTTTGAGTTTGTTTCTCAGAAGTCAGTGTGACAACCAGTGCTGGAACACTGTGTCTCTGAAAACACAGTGGTTTGGTGCAAATTTCAGATGGCCAAAGTTGAAAAATAAAAGAAAGATGACCTCTGTAGCCCACTCCTACTGATTATTTTAGACGAGCGACCAGAGGCCACATTGACCGCTACTAGTTGATGAAGGTCCTCAGTCGTCCGGGTCATGGTAAATCTAGGTGCTGTATCTTAGGCAGCTGGACTTGTTTCATTCCTTCCATTCATCCTGTTGAGGACAGCAATGAAGAAGAAGACAGATGGTTTGAAAGAGGAATAATTTCATCCATCAATGTCAAACTGGAATGACCGTCTTTGAATAGAGGAGGTAGCCTAAGACATCAACCATTCACAGCTGGACTCACCTTGCCTTAGAAACTCACATGAAGACCGGTTTGACCAATGACCCACAAGTGGCCTTAACAACTTTAATACTCAGAGGACACACTTGTTGTTAGCGACTCTGTAAGGACACTCCCACACAGAGTTTAAAAGCCGGCCCACTCCAATTAGTTAGACCTGAAGATGCCCCTTGGATGAAATGTCAAACTGCTACTAGCGAAACACCTCAAGAGCTCTAACCAGACTGTCAGCGTTGGAGTAGTATTGTGGGTATCATAGGCGACAGAATGGCAATTGACATTTCGTTCCTGTTGTGGGAGTGCTGTGCAAAATCAGTCGATTCCTCTTTTATATCAATATGGAAATTTAAAAAAATGAATCTATCATAATTCCGTCCAGAAAACATGTTGTGTAGCTAGTCTTTAAGAGGCAGTCTAGGACATGGAGTTTCACAGTACAAGAAAAAAAACGTGTGTATTGATTTTGCCATACACCAGTCAAGGGTGAAGAAAACTGTGCTGCTACATAAGGAATTACCAATAACATGATGTTTTTTTAGTCAGACTTATATTGTTTCTAATATTTTGTTAAGCTCATGTAAACATTTCAATCATCTCACAATCATATGAGCAACACAAGGTACAACCTCATAAACCGCAGTATAACTGAATCAACATCTCCTTGAGGACTTAAAGAATGGTGAATTTAACAAATGTTCAGTTATGGCATTACATGAGACAGTGTGTCCAGTCAGCATTCAGCTGTAAGCTCTGTCCATGGTGCTGTTTTCTGCTGCTCTGTCGGAGGGTTGTTGAGTGGCTGTCCATGGTGCTGATTCTCACTGGGCCCATCATTATTGTTGGGTGTAACAGTGTTGTTCGCAGGAGAGAGGAACCTGCTAATTATTCAATCACAGGCCGCACCACATTTTCCCGTCCTCCCGCTGAGCAGTAGCTGAGTCTCGACACAACTCCGCGTGCGAGTGTGTGATCTGCATGTGTTCATAGCTTGTTTGCCTTTTCTTCACGAGAGCTTATATCAAAAAGTATATTGCACAGTTTTCTCTGCTTGTTAGTTGCCAGCTGTTGAGTCTAGTTAGTCAGTTACCCAGCCCGCTCTGCTTGGCACCGCCACTGTCTGCCGTTTCTGCTGCATGATACATAATAATACACCTCTGGGAAAAACCCTAATCTGCTTCACTGAGTCTCTGCCAGCTCCTCTTTCTCTGACAACTACACGAAGTATATGGAAAGTAAAGTACTGTTATGCTCAGATTCTAGACATGCTTTTAAAGATGGAAATGTTGATTATTCCACCACTTTGTTCTAGACGCTGAAAAGATATTAATGAATCTTCCTCAGATGGCAGTCAGCTGTCCTTTAGTGAAACCATGAAGTTGGGATATTTGGTTTTAAAGCAACACTCATCATCAGCGTCGTCACAGTCCAGGAGGACGTCTAAGATTTATGTCAACATTTAAAAACACACGCAACCAAACATTTCCAATATGCTGCCTTCAGCCGTGTTGATACTACTACAATGCCATTTATGTGATGGAGACAGAAAAGCGTGAGTCATTTGCAACTTTACATTATCAATCAGATCATCAAATAAAAAAGACATTTCAGGTGCCACATGCCATCATAGAGGGGGACTGCACTGAAACACGTAAAAATGTGGAAATGTCATGCACAAACAAGCAATGATGACGTTATGTTACCGAGACGTCAGCACACTAGTAGTGATTGTTTTGTGCTTGTTATGAAGAAAAGGACCATGCATGGAAAAGACTTCTCGTAACCCCTCAGCTGTCTGGTTTGTAGGACCATATATCCCTAACACCTTGCCCTTCTTCTCTAACCTCCCAGAAATATGCTTGCATAGGCTACCAGGAGAGACAAGGAGGGTCTAATTTTTCACGTCATGTAACAATCTGCTCACATATGGCCATTTAAAAAGTGGGGAATACATGTAAATTGCTTCAAATTGTCAGAAAGTGCCCCATTAACTCTGTGTGCCTCAGTACATCGAGAGTGGGAAGAATGCAGGGACATCATATTCCTGTCAAAACTTTAAAATATGTAATTTTTCAGATTTCAGCTCCCATTTCAATTTCTGTGTTGCAAATTCTGCTCCGTCCCTAACGTCTCACAGAGCTAAAACGGAGTTTGATCGTGACAAACTGTGCAGATTTTCTTAAATTTTCCCTCTAAGCCACGGCTTTGCAAGCTGTGTCTGGCAAACAGATGCAGGTGCACACGTACAAGCACAAATCAGCTCACAAACACACAAACACCGCAGAATGGACATACCCAAGCACACACACCCACGTGCTGATCAGATTCGCTTTTTTTTTAATTAGAGCCAGAGCTGCCTCTCTCCCACTCCCTCGCTTTGTTTTGTCTCGCGCGGCCTCAACTTGCGACTCATGGCAATCTGTTCATTGTGCCATGATATTAGGTGATTAAAAATCACCATATTGGAAGATGAGGAGAGGAGAATGAAAAGGACAGGGAAAAAAAAAAGCGAGACAGAAATGACGTGGCTGCTTTACAGTCACCTGAGGAGAATGTGAAATTTGCCCCCCCCCATCTTTCCAACTATTGATATTCTGAGCAGATTCCATGTGGTGAAAAACCCTCTCTGTAAAATACAAAAAAAACAAATAGATAAACAAAAATCATAATAACAACCCCCAAGACAAACCAACCCATGCTACTTGTTGTAATCTACGTCGCTGGTTGCCACTTAGAAGCACTGTTGAATGAGAATTTCTCCAGTGTGGAGTAGCGATAACAACCCCCCCCCGCATCCTATTCACAATGCACAAATAACAATGGTGACTCAAAGGATATCAAGAGTCTGATTTTCATGCTAAAGTAGGGGAGGTGAAGTGTGCAAATTGATAGGATGCAGCAGGTGTTGCTTCAAAATTGGCAAAAGATGAAATAATGTATTTGTGTAGTAGAAGGATAATGAATTCGCCACCATCCATGGCGGCATCGTGTAGCCCTAATGGCCAGAAAGGAAACAAGGCACAGCGGTGTGTCTGCATCTGTAAAAAGTAAACAGATACACCAGACCCCGCACAGTCGGGGACAATAAGTGCTTGTTAGCTTCCACATAAACACACCACTCTTCATACATGACGGTGAAAGTGCCGCCGGTTCCGATCACACTGAGTCGATTATCCTGACTTTGTTTCCTGCGAGGACGGCAGGTCGGAGTCTGATGAAAGCCCAAACTGAACGCTAATTCCTCCGGCCCATTTGCATTGCTTTGATCGCAGCACTAGGTGACAAAAATATAAATCACATCAATCGGAGTAATGCGCTCCGCCGTAATGGAGAAGAAGCTGGCGGAAATACAACACCCTCTGATAACGCACATACCATTTTCCAGTGTTTTCCCGACAACAAACACGCCATTAATCACAGATTATCAGATTGTGAAATTGTTGACTTATCGCTTACCGACGGAGTCATTAAGCTTTGTTGACACAGCAAGACAGTGGAGGCAGGCGACTGAGACTCAAATAACCTTGTACATCAGGTGCAGATTTGTCACAATTGTAATCGTATATATAATTGGTTAATTTCAGGAGTAAATGTGGAAGGTGAAAGTGATTTAGCACATTTTATCAGCACACAAAAGAGTGGAAAAGTATTAGGATCGACTGCTGCAAGAAATCAAGAGTTTTATCCCCTCCAAGACTTGTGTCTTTGATAGATTTTTCAATTAATTCATTAATATGAACTTTGTAGTGGAACATGATTGGATGAAGGGGTGAATGGGAGGTAGCTTTGCATTTCAAGTTGTTTGCGGGTATTCAACAAGTTACAACATAAAGCTGGGCCCATTGACTGTAGCTGTTTTGTTCAGTCTTGCAGAACGGTGCACCTCTAACATGCATTAATTGATTCTAAGTGGCAGTCTGGGGTCAGCGGAACAAGCTGTGAACACAATATTGACATTTTTGTCTTTACATCTATATAGATTCAAATCTCATAGTTGGGTTTGGGTGGCAGTTTGATCCAGAGCACATTGCAAAGTGTCCTTGGGCACGACTCCGAACCCTAAAGTTGCTCTCGATGGACAGCCATGCGTTGCGTGTGGCAGGTTTGTAACCAGCTCATCTCAATAAAATGCATAAATGTTAACATTATGAATTCCACCTATCCATTTCCTGCTTTATAAATTCAAAACATCTAATTTGAAATAAGTCCATTGGTCAAAGGTGTCAGCAAGTTAATAATTCCACAATGTCCACTGTTGATAAACACTACAATAAAGACTACAAAAAGACTGTAAAGCCATGCTTGTGGACCTGCGAGGATGTAGTGGTAGAGTGAAACTTTGAGCTACTGTAAGTGCTGAAGTAATAAGTTGTTAAAGGTGCTATTTGTAAGAAAAGTTGATTTTCTTGACTCATTCACAACTTGTCAAAACCTGAGACTTTGGGATCCCGGCCGACCCGTCCTACAATCCCAGAGTTGAGAATGAGACTCAAAAATCAATTTTCGTACAAATTGCACCTTCAATTAGTAATCAGTGCACTTTTTGACAAAACATTTTCGGGCCATCTCCAGCACATACATTTTGATATTTTGATTAATAGAAAAACTCACTTAAATACCACGTGATTAGTATTGTGGTCTTTCATTTCATATATCTAAGCTTAATTGTTCTCTTGTTTTTTTTCTTGTATTAATGTGCAGTGTTAGCCATATTTATAAAGGATAAGCATAGGCAACGTCGAGTATGTTTAATAAATGAATAACTAAATATAAATACATTAAATGAAGTTTTTAAAAATGTTTTAAAATGTATGTTAAACATTAACATTTGCAGGAAGTTGACGCTCTTCTCTCCTCTGTCTGAGCCCTCTAGTGGCAAGGAGGCCCCGAACATGTGCCTGGAACACCTCGATCCTGCCCAGTTAGTAGCTTACACAAAGTGCAACTATTGCTGAGTCTTTCTGCAGGTAATCGGCCATAAATCATAGTATAACATTTTGACTTCTGATACCTGGACATCATTGTTCATTTCAGTAAACTGCATCTAATGAATATAACTTACTGCACTGGCAGCAAAATGTGTTTCAAGCAAAAGAGGTCTCAATAACATAATGCACTGGCAGCTAGTTAGAGCACAGGGTGTGACATTTTAACAGCTATAGTGACAGCTGAGGAGGCCAGAAACTCTGAGTGAATGCCAAGTTTGCTCCACGTTGATTTTCGGTATGTAAATTTGCAAACGCTTTCTAACAGGTTCCCCATAATAGATAATAAGGTGATAATGTGTCACAGCTTGTGCATGTACTAAGAAGCAAAACGCAAGGTTACCATTCTTCATCCACATATTCCTACCAGCGTTTCACTCCTTATTGCTTTTTACTGTTGCATTTTGAAGGATTGTGAGGAAAAGGTATTAGAATTCACTGGTTGAAATCCTGTAAATGGCATGACGACCCTTTCCCTATGCAAACATACTGAAAAAAAGCGAGCTAGCTGCTATCTGTTAGCTTCACGAAGAAACCGCTGTGTTCTGTTCATCTAAGGAGAGCCAACGAGGAAATGCTTAAAAATCTAAGCAACAAAGAAGAAGAGGAGAATGAATGAAGATGAGGGAAGCAACAGAACAAGAGAGGATGACAGAAAAACTGCCATCAGAGTAGAAACAAAAGTAAACTTGTCTGTTAGTGCGTGTGTGTGTGTGTGTGTGTGTGTGTGTGTGTGTGTGTGTGTGGGGGGCGGGGGGGGTGGTATTGTATTACATTAACAAGAAGAACAAAGAACAAAGAGCTGTGTGATGGAAATATGCCTGTTCCTTTGACAGACGCACTCCCATGACATCTGTTGTTCTGGGTGACATAGGCGGAGACACTCACAAGTCATGCTGGAGTTGCAGGGATGCACATGCACACACGTACGAGCCCTCCTTCTCAGCTTGAATCCGCTTTTTTGCTCCCAAAAAAAAAAGTATTTCAGTCCTGCCCTGCAACCCGCCTCACTCCCCTTCTAGTGTTTGTTCCCTCTCTTCCAACTTGGTGGGGGGGGGTGGGAGGGTGGCGGTGGATGTCGTTTCTGAAATTCCCGCAAGTCAAATGACAACTAACATCTAGGCCTCTGTGATGTTCCTGAAAGCTTTTGTCTCATCGTCGGCCTCCTTCTCTCTCCCGGTCGGCTCTTTCGCGCCCTTTCTGTTTTCATGAGTTGTTCACTGTCTTTCTTTCTTTCTTTCTTTCTTTCTTTCTTTCTTTCTTTCTTTCTTTCTTCCTAGTTTTTCGGCACAGCAAACACTGAAAGGGATTTAATCGACAAGCGGTGCTCAATCAGCCAACAAATCAGCTCATTTGTCTGTTTGTGACTTTGCCTTGAGTCCTCTTTTTTTTTTTTTGCGGCGGCTGCTTCTCGCTCGACTTGGTGCTTTTTCTGAAGACCCTTTCGCACACAAACACACACACACACACACACACACACACACACACACACACCTTCCGTAAACACCTCGCAGGCAGATGAGAGAGACAGTTTATAAAGTCAGTGATCTGCTACTTTTTTCAAAAGGATTATGATGGCTTTCAAATCTATGCCCATTAGCACTGTAAGCATATGAACTACCATTAGGGGATTCACAAAGACTGGAGAAGGCTGTCTTTTGAAGGGATTCGTCAGGTAGTAAAGAGGGCTGTCGGCACATCTGATACTGGTTTATTGCAGGTGCAAATGTGAGTAATATGTATCCTGGGGAGGAAAAAAAAAAAAAGAAAAAAAGAAGAAATGCCTCCAAACTGCTGCTGGTAAATAAATCACATGTATTCTCTGGCATCTTCAGCCCGTGACCTCATCAAAGTAAAGCTCTTGTGCTCTTTAGTTCTTGCAGTGAGCATCACGGCGCCGAGACTTTCCCTGTAGTCACTGTCAAAGTTTTTAAAGATGTGTTTGGCTGGCAGAGTGCACATATTTTTTGGTGGCTTAATTGTAACATTATATGAAGCCGCTTCTCTCCCACGTTTCTCTGTTTCTTGTCACAACGAAAGTCATGACAATAATAAGCGACCACAGCCAAGCTTACAGCTCGGTGAAAAACCCAGAGGGAGAAGAGCTGAGATCCAAAGTTTGTTTTTCCTCAGGAGTCGTGCTGAATCAAAAGTAAAACTGTAGTAGTTTTCATGATTACAGGCTCAGGCAGTGACAGTGTTTCCGTGCTGGCCTTTAAAAGGTAATGCTTACCTTGTTCATTGTATTAATTCGGTGTGTAAGCATGCTAACATTTGCTGACATGCAGATTAGCTCTAAACACAAAGGACACCTGGGGCTCCCTGCGTTTGAAGGGTAATGGACTGGACAAAGGGACATTTTGACTCGTTGATGGTGATGAAAAGTCACAGCGTCACAAAAGTTATTACAAAATCAGTTGTTGAGATATTTTAGATGCACACCACGTACTAACTAACAAGACTCCAGCAACTCTGTGAGTCTATACTTACAGCCGGTTGGTCTTTGTGCTACAGTAATTGCTCATGACAGCATGCTAACATGCTCACAATAACCCTGCTAAAATGATGATATTTAAGTACCGGCTTCAGCACGTTAGTTTATTTGTTTAACTTATCTTCTTCTCTTTGTCTTCAGATAATTAGTCTTGAGTACAAAGTGCAGCTGAGGCTGATAAGAATGCCATATTTTTTGAAGGTATTTGGTTCAAAAAGAAAGTGTTGGACGCATTTTTACCTGATGGTGCTAAATGAGAAGTCTGTTGATCAAAGTCATGACAGTTCATGTGAGACATCATGTGAGAAATGTAAATGCCAAATTTCATGGTAAACCATCAACACCATGACTGTTGCTTAATCCCAATTAGCAAACATTGCTGTGGCTCAGGATCTGGTCCAAACCAAACACGTTCATCTGGCCTACATACAACGTGGAGTGATGGCCACTCATGTTTGCAAGAACTGAGCCATAAGCAGGTCATACCATGGCCGCATGTCAGCCAAAAGCAAAGTCTGGGCCTGATCCAGCCCACCAGAATAGAAATGAACTGTGGCCAGGATGTGGGCTTGTTCAGGTGGTCTTTGGTTCGCTCCTGGCTCACATGCGGCCATGATGTGCCCAAGTGCCATCTTTCCACGTGGTATATGGGCCAGATAAACGTGTCTGGTACGATTTTGCTATCTGAGTTAAGACAGCTGGATATGGCATCACCACTGTGCCTTTTGGGCATTTTGTCCCTGTGGGCACTGCAATGAAACCCTTTTGTATAATGATTTTTTAAACCGTGAAGGTTTTATAGGCTATTTGTAAAACTTTCCCTAGAAGAGCTATTCTTATGTGCATGGCGTCACCACAGTGTGAGCTCCAGGGAGCTGAGCCGGGATTTCTTTGGCTTATCCACTCAGCAAGAAATGTTCATTTAAGTGAATGGGCACCAGTCCAACGTCATGGTTAAGATGCTTGAATTGAAAATGTCCACCAACTGGTAGCATTACATCTCCAGGGTTAGAGATGGGTAGGTCTCCATTGTCCGGGAAGTATGTTACCAAATGTTTTGGCAATTCATCTACTAGATGTTAAATTTCACCAGATCAGTACAACACATTGACCTGGTGTTACAAGCCGCAAAAATGTCACATGATTATTGATGGAAATCCATCAAATTGTTTATTTTTATATATTTCACTCTGGACTCTGGATGATGTCAACTTCAAAAAATGAGAGGATGCCCGCAATGAGGATCCATCGTCTGAGCACCATGCATGCCCGCACTTACTGATGGAAAACCATCCAAACGTTGTTGAGATGTTCACCTGGGACTGAAGGGTACGACTCACTGCGAACATAATCACCCGCAGCAGTAATTGCTTGAGTGTGTACAGTGTACAGTGTCATTCAGCATTTATTTCGACTGTGCCCCTGATCACTTAAGAGTTTGAAGAGGTATAGAGAGGTGGTGAAGAGGTGAATCACTCGCACGGCAGAGATTTACATGTGCTGGCGCTGAGATAACCAAATCTGGCTGAAGATCCAGTTTGTTTTAGAGCTGTGCGCAAAACCCCTACCCGGGACCAGGAAGTCGTTCTAACAGATAATCCAATAAGCCGGTGCCATCCTGTTCCTGGCAGGGCTGCGTGGTTGTGTAGCCTGGTGAGTGAGAATAGTAGCTGGGAGGTGACAGGAAGAGTGTCTCCTCACCTCTCCGAGCCCCACTGGCTCCCCCACAGCCACTGCCACCGCCTCCTGCCAAGTCATTCATTAACCCCAGCAGAGGGACTGCGGGAAGACGGGGAGAGGAAGATGAGGAGAGCGGCGTCTCTGTGGGAGAGAATGAATAAACAGATAGAGGAGATAAAGACAGAGAGAGAGAGAGAGAGAGAGAGAGAGAGAGAGAGAGAGAGAGAGAGAGACAGAAAGGGCTTGTGAAGACGTGTAAGCAATTCTGTCCGAGCACAGTAATCCAAATGCTATTCTTATGCATGCATCTCGTTGCCACCATCATCAATCATCTTTTCTGTGTTTTTTTTCATTTAACAGTCCAAAATTTGAATCACATCGCCGAACACACCGGTGTGCAATGTTGGGTGGGTGGGGGTGGGGACAACTGACAGCACTGCAGTGAATAGAATTCAAATGATTGGCAAGAAAAGTTCCCTCTGTATTAGAACTTGTGTTTGCAAGTCTGGGAGGACGCTGCACTTTTGTAATTCGATTGGAGGAGGAGTGTGGCTCAGATAAGGAGATGGTAAGGTTCTTCGAGAGAGCCGGAGTGACATTCTTAAGTAGAGAAGCTAAGAATGATGTTAAAGTACAAGAGGGGAGAACAAAACTTCCGAAGCGGCGGCGAGTTCGGAAGAGGAAGTGGAGATGGGGGGGCGGGGGGAGAAAGCTCGAAGGGAAAAGAAAAGGCCATGTCTGCGAGACTGGAGCAGTGTGGTATTTTAGTTGTCAGCCAGAGGAGTGAAAAAGCCACACATACACTCACAAACACAAGGCTATCTCTCCCCCCCACCCCCCGCATCCTCTCACCTTTACGGCGCGTCCGTTGTGCTCGCTGCACGCGCTTGCACGGACACACACACTCACACACGCACACACACTGAAATAGATGCATAGGGGAAGGGAGGAGAGGAAACACTCTGTGATCCCACGGTGAGAGTGAATGGAAGGCCACTGCTCGCGTTTGGCCACCGGCTCTGTGCTGCTCCCTTCCCTTCCCTTCCCTTCCCTTCCCTTCCCTTCCCTTCCCTTCCCTTCCCGAGCGAGCGAGCTGTAGATGGCACTGCAGCACTACAGAAAAAACCCTGCTCTCTCATACACACACATACGCATACACACACACATTGTGCACGGCCACATGATCATGCATACATGGGGAATCAGCGCAGTTACAGATACTGACGCAAGATATTCCAGTGTTCGAGAGATAGTAGCGTGCTCTATCAAAACTGGCGTGTGGGTGTGAGTCTCCAACATGATTCATGTGTCGTTAAACTAGAAGAAAGCACCGTGTACATGCTCCCTGGCAGATTTGCAATGCCACCGGATAACAATGTGGGGATGATTTGCCTTGTGTCTCTCTGTGTGTCCTGACAGCAGGAGATTGCACACTCTGAGATTTCCATGCACACACACAAACACACACACACACACGAGCAAGAGTCCATCCACATGCATGAAAAGCACGTGCTGGCGTTACAAGATTTGGTTTCAGATCGTTATTGCAACTCTCATTGCAAATGACACCTTATCCGGCCACAGCGTCACTGTTGGCAAAATGTCAGTCATACAGTCGGGCATAGACACACGGTCAGCGTCTCGCCCGCTCGCCCTCGCCTTCTGTCTCTGCAACACTCGCACTGATACAATATTGAGATTAACAAAAAAGGAGAAAAAAAACAAGGGGGAAAGGCAGATCTTGGGGACGAGTGGAAGAAAAGTGTGAAGCGCAGATAATGAGAGAAAGAAATCGACACCAAGACATGCTGAACTACGGGGCCTGTCCCTCTCAAGCCTGGAGAGCTGTGTTCAGAGGTGCTGAGTGTTCTGTTGCGTTGACTAGAGGAGAGGGGAAGGTTGCTGAAATAGATGACTTGCTCTGGGCTGTACACACACTCAGAACAGATGCAAACACAGCACTTCCTTAATAGTGTTCCTTGCACAGTAATAGTAGGAATACATCTGCAGGGTGTGTGTGTGTGTGTGTGTGTGTGAGTGTGTGTGTGTGTGACTGCATATGTGGATTTCAATCTCTTTGAACTCCTAACTTCTAAGCTCAAAATGAAGTTTGAGTTCTCTGATGTGCAGGTTAAAGGGGAGCGAGGAAAATTTGGAAGAAAATGTGCACACTGCGCGTGACTGCGTAGGTATGTGCACACAAATTGGTATTAGAAGATGCCTGGCATTGAGGAGGGATAATTGAAAATCTCTTGTCTGTATGTCGAAGGATAAAACACGCAAAGCCTGTTGGGTAGTGCCTTTCTACCTCTGATCCTTTAATTCCTGACTGAACATTCACACACATATATGAACGTGCACACTTTTGTTTTTGTATCATTTGTAGCCTATGTTTGAAAAAGGACGTCTTGGGAAATTCACATATTTGCTTTTTCTCTTAGAATAAGGTCACCAAATATATGTACATTTCTTGTATTCAGCTTAGCTTGTCAGCACATAGACCGAAGGCAAGGAGAGACAGGTAGCCTGGCTCTGTTGGTGGTGTTCATCACAAAACACTTGCAATACGACAAACTGTGCATTCATAAACAAACATGTCGGGCCCAGAGACACACCTCTAAAAAACCTACAGTCACTCAAGCGACTCTGTGAAGCTGGACATACGCTGCAATCCATTCCGGGGCGCAAGTCGATACATTTGACTCGGTAGCCCCTACTTCCAATCTAAATGTGTCCCATTGCTTCTGGAAAACATGGATGCAATCAAACTGATGTCTGAAGTCCAGGTGGGTCAATCCTGCAGTGATTTTCTGACTCTGATGGCTGTTTCATTGCACTTTTATGTGTTGGAGGTTGTTTTGTCAGCTCAGGGTACAGCGGAAAGCATCAGAATTCGTTTAGTGATGCAAGCCAACATCATCGTGCCAGCATGCTCACAATGACAATGCAAACATGCTAGTGTTGAGCAGGTATTATGTTTACCTGGTGTGTCACAATGCATTTGTATTGAACTTTATATCTATTTCATGATCAATGATCCATTATCATTGATGAAAAGTTAAAGTATCGCTCCATATCGTCATCTTTAAGATACGCCTTCCTTTACTGCCACGTCCGTGTCACCTTTATTATCCACTGTTTGGGCTTTAAGGAATAATCAGACAGTGCGAGCACCTGGCAGGTTAGAAGAAGAAGGAACTTTTTTTATCACACATCATACAAAGTACAACATGGTGAAACTGGTGCTGTGCTTTTAACCCACACTGAGGGAACAGTGGGCAGCAGACACATAGTGCATGGCAGTGCCTTGTTCAAGGGCACTGACTGAAGAATTATGTACATGCTTTAATGAAGATGGGCTACCAGACAAACAGCTCAATCAGGAGTCCCTTAGTTTGTTGCTCTTGCCCTGCTATGTCAATTGAAGCTCCTTTTTTTGAAAAATGGTCGGCTGAGATATAACCCTGGTGTTCTGTGGGAAGATGCACTGACTTAAGGCAATAGTAACTGCCTTAAGTGTTACTACTACTATTACAACAGTAAAAGTCACAAAAAGTTTGAATAACACAAAAGTAGAGTCAGTGCTAGAATGCTAACAGTGGCTTCTTACTGTGCGGGCAATAAATGTCTGCACCAAATATCATGGTAATTCATACAATAGTTGTTCAAAAGCACAAATGTGTGTAGAGGAACAGTCAGGGACCAACATTTCAGCACCATCCAAGATAGTAAGATATTCACGGTGGTCCGACCAACATCCATAGAGCCAGAAAATGTTCATAAAGATGCATACCTGCAGAGGCTTGGCCTTGAATTGTTTCGTAGAATCCTTTCTTTCCTGTGTGTTTAGGCCACCATAAGCTTTAGAAATAATCAGATACTAAAGCACGATGCTGAATGAGGGTTCTTTCCTCACAATGACCCATTAGTTAAAGTCCCTTACTTGAAAAAGTATGCATGATTCATGAGCAAGCGAGAGAGCCAATCCTATTTTTAAGTCCACACCGGACCAGTCATTTCCATAAATCTTCCTGGTTTGCATATGACTGCGAACTGTTGTGAGCTGCAGCCAAAGGGCCAGGGGTGGAAGTGGTCCACTTGTGGTGAAAGACTCTTAATGTGAAATGGCTTTTCTTTTCTTTTTTTTTTCCCATTTCTCCATCACATCCATCCCTTCCATTCAAAACCTTGGCCCCGCTTTGCCCTTCCACCTGCACATTCTCCACCCGCCCCTCTTACCCACCTCATGCTGTTATACCTCTATCAAACACAACTCTCCTATTTAACCTCCCTCCACCCTTCAATCTGTCCATCCTCATTCCACCGCATTTTCTCCCGCTGCCCTCGCTGTCTCCCTCTCTCTTTCCCCCGAATAATTCCCCTTCTTCCTCCATCTCACTCTCTTTCTCTTCCTTACTTGATCCCTCCATCTATCTCTCGTTCCTCTCCATCCCATTTTTCTTTCTAATCCATATTCATGTAATTTCTATATGGCAGCTTGGGGCTGCTGTTAGGGACTGTTACTTTGTGTTAAAGGTCTTGAAAGCCTGTCTGATTTACAGTAATAACTTGGGATATATCCAGAAATACCATTATCGAAGCATGCGTGCACACACACACACACGCACACACAGCTATTTCCTACCTCCTATAGCTACCTTCTGTCCTCTATCTTGCTCGCAATTTCCGATGTACTTCTTAGTTGCTGAGCTGCTGTAACAATCAGGCATATAACCCAAGAAAAAAAAAATATGACTTTTAATGGAATCCCAAGAGAGTGCGTGTGGCCTGTTTGCTTGTGTGGCTCCGTGTATTTTTTTTTCTGTGTATCCATTTCCTTTGTGATTGCATGTTTGAAGCTGTGAGGTAAATGGGAAATGTGGGTATTAAAGAGCCATCAATTCACGCAGCAACGAGGGAGAATTGATTGAATTTGCTCAGAGTTACAATAACACACGCACAGGTACTGAGAAAAAAATCAAAGCGTGCTTGATGCACGACGTGTCAGTGCCTAAGTCGTGTAGTAAGCCAGAGGGATTTGATACAAATGGTTTGTTCTGAGCAGCACAATTAGCTGATTTCACCGGGGATCTGATGATTTAAGCTATCATCACCGGGAGCAATCTTGGTGTGATAATGCCAGTGGGGCCATGCAGCTGTCACAGGAGAACATGTGGCCAATACTGTGGCTGTATATAAACATCCTGCACGTACGGTTCAGCGCAGCATGTGTGAGACTTAAATCGCTGCTCACATATTCACTTTAATCTATGAATGCTTGTGCAACTTGCAAACCCTAAAAAACTAAAATATGAATAAGCAATGACCAATCACTAAATGGTAATCATGGGAATGCGAAAACATATTCCCCCTTAACATTTGTGTTCTGTGTAGAAATGATTCCGCCCTCCTCATCATGGTACTGTCAGTGATCCCGCTTTTTTTTTTTTATTAGAGTAATGGACATCCATCTCTGACCAGGAGCAAAGACAAGTCTTGGATCGTCTGCGAAGTGTATACACCATTGTTTCAGTTAACGCCTTCACATGTCTTCAAATTTTATGAAATCAGAGCAAGGAGAATTTTAAGGCAGATGTAACCTCATCTATTAGAAACGGGCTGGCCAGATGTTGTTGATTCAATGTGTTTATTAAATGTGTTTGTTGTTCTTACATGCATATGTTCTCTATAACTCCTCCAAGAGTAAACCAACCTAAAGTTAGTGAGCTGGAAAACAAAGATGGATCATAATAAGTCTTGTGGTGTGGCTAAAATGGAGACAATATGTGGGTCAGTGTAAGTTAAAGTATATTAAATTATGATTGCATTTCGTCTGTGTGTATTTTCTCTAAGTGTGTATCCATGGCAAATGTGACCTGTGATTGTTGGAAGGTATATTTTCACTCCTTGGGGGCTAGACCGTTGCTGTTTTAATATATATTACTGATATAATATGGAGGGATTCAGCATTAAAATGTCATATTTCTATTTCTATTTTTGTGTACATACATTAGCCCAAATATTTTCAACAATGTTCAACCCCAGAGGAATCCAAAAGTTTACTCAAGGTAATTCTACATTATTTGGCTGCGCATTTCTGCTTCCTAGGATTGGGAATTCAGTGAGTGAGACTAAACTTTATGGAGATAAATGAGTAAAACATTACCTCATCTGTTTGTGCCTGAGTCACATCAGACAGATTTTCATCTGCAGTGGGGGTCTTTGTATTCGCTTATCTGCCCCAAATAGCTACATTACAGCTGTAAGCTTGCTGCGAGCAACAGCAACATCGACTCTTAATGAATTCAGCACTCACCAGCTTCATCTCTTCATTTGCCCTCAACTTTGTATGATGTTACATTCAGGAAATAAAGAACATTTCTCCTCCAGCCAGTCAGCAGTCAACATTAAAGTGGACAGACATGTGACAATGGAGGTCACCTCTGCTGATCACTGTTGCAGTCAGGTTGATAAACAGGAGTGAGGATAAATCCACTTTTTAATCCAAAAAGTTAAGAAGTAATCTCTGAGCTCTCCTCCTGTCGGTAAACTGTCAAAGATCAAAGCAGGATCTGGTTTGACATACAAAGTATTTTGTTTTGTTTTAATAGGGAGTCCTTCAGTGGCAGAAGTTACATGTTTTCTGGTCAACTCTGCTCGCTTCATATATTTTACTATTTTATTTTGGTGGTACAGCTCCTTCAATTTTACAGCAGTTGAGAAACTACACACTTAACTTCACTTTAGTCCTGAGAAGATGCAGCCTTACATGTACAGCTAAACTATATTCAGCTTTTTATAATCGTCTCAGCTAACATGGAACCTCATCTGAGGCGATATGTAAATAAAAAAGAAACCTGTTAACAGGCACAATCACATTGGAAAAAAGGAAAAATGGATGAACTGAGTCAAGTCAAGGTGATACCTGCAGTGGAAAAATGTATATCAATTTCCTGTTTTTTCATTCACTAAAGCTAAGCTAGGCTAAACACATTCCTACACACAGAGATGTAAAAAGGATATCAACACTTCATGTTGCTGTGGTTTCAGTGGGTAAATAGCAGACCCCATGCCTCCAACTCTCACAAAATGCTTCACTCATCATTTCTTTTCTCATTGCAATTTTTCTTTGGAAGAGAATGGCGGGAAAGCGTCAAGCCGTGCCCGCTCATTCAAGCTAACGTTCCACCAGGGACATATTTGCTTCGCCTCCTCATCTGCCACCAAGGTAGACGGCCAAAAAACTTTCACCAACCTCCGGCAAATACCTCAGGACCTGATGAGGCTTTTTTGCTGATGCGAATAGAGATTTTTAAAGCGGAGAGGTCCTTCAAATTCACCAGCAGAGGAAGGCAACAAAGCGAAATGGTAATAGAAGAGTGCGTGCGGGACTCTCAAAATGACTGTTTCAGGAATTTCTGAAGGGTATGCTCCCATCTACCACACAACACTGTACAACAGCACCAAAGATCAGATGTGACTTTTAACAGTTGTGCAGGCCACAGACAGAGGCAGCAGGTTATATTTTTCCTCTTTGACGGACGTCTGCACTACAGTTTTGTTGGGTGAGATATTACTCCAGTGAATTCTTCGAATCTACAGTTCTTCCTCCCGTGCCCTGAGCCATGGTTTCAGTTTTCATGCATTTGTATCTTGTTTTCTTCCTTTTAACCCGCTCGCTTTTGGCATCATGCACTTTGTGTCTCCAGATGCACCTCCTTAAAATAGCCCCAGAATTGAGCAAAATCTTATAAGCCTAATGTTGCATCAGTTTATAGAGCCGTCGGTGCCTTGGTGATCGATCCTGTATGCCTTGTATATTGCATGGTTACAGCTCTGCACGGCTTTCCTACTTGTGCTCAGGCGCTAACATTGTCAGCTTTTCAGTTTGTTTTGGATACATCACATAAATCGTGTCTTTTATCGAATACTAAGAAAACAGTGTGTATGATGTTTATGAAAGAAACCGTGAAGGTGACCCACTCCAATGTGTTCCTCAGAGGAGAGGAACTCGGTGCCAGACTCTACATTAACCTTTAAAAGTCCTGTGAAAAAGGTGTCGAAGAACAACAAATTTTACTTCCAAAATGTCAAGCAAATTAAGCCATTTCTGACAGTTATCTCTGCCAGGATGTTTTAACACTCAATTATTTTTCTTTGTGCTTTAATACCTGGTTATTCATAGGTGGCATGATACTTTCACAAAGAGAATCACTCAAGAAATCTATTTAAGTTTATTCGAACCCACTGAGATGTGATCATTTTAAATGTTTTAAATATGATTGTTATATGTATAAAGTTCATGATCTTGCCCTGCCTCTTTTAAATGAATTCAAACAAAAGGCTGACAGTGGCATTACCACCAGGACCATTACTACAGGGGACGATATGGCTTTTTCAGACCTGACAACTGATTATAAGAAATCAAGGAAACCAATTAACAGTATTTGGGTCCAATATTAATTTGCCATTCAGGTGAAAATCAGTCAAAATATAGAAAAACCAGTAATGGAATGAACCTCAGTACAGTTTACTCAAGTTTTGTACTCAAATACAATTTCAAGGAGCATTAATTGAGGATTTCCAGTTTCTGCTACTTCAAGCTTCCTCTTCACTACATGTATTTAATTTATTTTGTTACTAGTTACTCTGCAGATATTATCACATTGTTTAGGAGCTATTAATAATGTAATATTAATTATGGGACATTCTGTGCGAGGATGTTATATCAGACCCAAAGTAGCACATTTTTAAATAAATTCATATTATCTGCGATCTGACAGAAAAATATCGAATCCAAATAAATATATATAGACATGTACATATATACATATATGTATATCACTTTCAACTGTTTTTTCTATTGCTGGAGTGTCTGGACTGGACCTTAACAATGTGACTTAACTGGCCTCAAAGAAAAACATAATGCAGCATTACCACAGCTCCAGATTTTGACTCGTTTCACATAATGGACATTAATGTGATTAAAAAAATGAGACTTGGTGTGAAAAGGCCTTCTTTCAAAAAACTTGCCACAGGGCGTTTCCCATAATGCTTTAGGACTGTGCTACAACACAGCACCAGTCACACTGCAACACATTTCATGAACAGTGAAGCCAGTACGCAAGATGGCAATAATACCCGACAAAGGGAATTATGATCATAATTATAGGTTAACTGTATGTATGTTATAATATTAGGCATAGTTGTGCCTATGGCACTCTCAGCCTACTTTAAACAGAAGCATGATCAAATGCTGCTGCATGGATTTATCGTGGGACCCGGCTGATGTTTAAGACTTACTTATTTCCAGAACAAACAGAGAACAAAGTCAAAAGGAAATGTCACATTGGCTAATTTCAGCTCTTGTTTTGAGCCCTTAACTATCGCTTAATAATTTGTTACAGAGCATAATAAGTGAGCATGATAAATGATTAATTTGCTTCTCACAGCCTATATGGAGCATTCCCATGCAAACAGTGCATTTTCACACATTTTCCACAAGGTACTGCTTTGCTGCGGCTGACAATAAATTACTTCTGCTCAGATGGCTTTGAACAGTAAATGTTTTATGCCATTCTCCACCACACTCAAACCCCCTGAGCAGCCACCGCACCATGTGAATTTTTAATGACTGTTGCTTAATTAAAATTTTGTTGAATATACATAAATGCAGTGCACTGACCTTTCTGTGAATCTCCGCGATTCACCTTGAGATCCGGCTTTCATGGTGAAATTAATTGGAGAGGTCAAAACAGGACAAGCAGCCAGAGATTCACCTAGACCCTCAACTTTGAATGCAAGTGTGTGCGCATTTCCGGCAACCGTATAAACACGCAACACACCCCCCGCTGAGGGATAATCGAATATGGAGGGAAAGAAAGGTTATTCTTTTTACGCCGAAAACAAAAGCGAAGCAAAACAAAAACCATCCAAACGAGATGAGGAAGGAGTTGTCATCTGCTCCCAAACAGTTGAGACTCAATTAAAAGTTTCTTCGTTCGGCTAATGACAAATTACATCAGTGATGGAGGGAGTGATTGAAAGACAGAGAGGAAGCCGCAGAGTCCCTGATTGCTTTTGGAATGAGGGGAGCTATCAGGGCCAGTTTGGGGAGATGGCTCCCCCCTGCATACATGTGACAGACATTGTAAGTCGCCGCACATTTTCTGCTCCCTTTGCCAAACACACATACACATCCAGCCACTCACACATGCATCGCCTTGTCACTATAATACAAAGGCTGTCCTGCTAACAAGAAGAGGGGGTGGGCGAGGGCAAGCATGAGGGATTTAAAAATCAAGTGATGGAGAGAGGCAGATAGAAAGACAGCAATCCCCCAAGCTGTAATGAGCCCCCCCATTATTAATATATATATATATATATATATATAATTTTTTTTTTTTTTTTGCCTTCCTTGTCTCCCTTTCTTGCTTCCGTTGATGAAAAGGGGAAAGGTAGACAATGGAGGCTATCAAGGAAACACACAATGAGAAAGTGTTTCTGTGGTGTCATAAAACTCCTGTTGGCTCAGTTGATGTTTGAGTGGCAGCAGAGGACGGCAAAACTTTAATCTTTTACCGCTTAAAGGAAAATTATACTTAACAACACTGAGACTTTTCAAAAGGGAGATGGAAATGGTTGGCAATTATAGCACAAAGAAAGGTTTTTTTTTTTTTTCATAGTCTGATATTATTTCTAACCACTATTTTGTAGCTGTGACTGAGTGCTGCGCTCTCATTTGATGTTCTGCTACATAACCACAAGCCTCAACCCAAGCCCAGGTCTTAATCTGACCCTCAATTAAGGACATTCAGACTGAGCAACCTTACCTCACCTGTCCGAGTCAGTGAGAAACAACCTGCTGTGGGCCTGGCTCTGCTCACTTTCACTCAACCACATCAGCCTGGCACGATTTATATCGCCCTTACAACAGGGCCACCTGCTTGAATGTGTGTTTTACTGGTGTTTTGTGTGACTCTGTAGGGGCCGAAGACATTGCTGAAAAAAACACTCATGTTTAATCTACTATAAAACCTTCACAATAGAAGTCCTCTGTTTTTTTAATGAATGCTTTTAAATAACAAAATAACTAACAAACAAACAAACAAACAAACAAAAAACAGCTGGGTTTTGACCAGGGACATTGGAGGCAACTAATCTGCAAATGCCTTTCCTTCTGGTTTCTTGACCAGACAAGAGTTGAGTCTCGCATAGCAGGCTTGTTTTAAGGGGAGAAGGTGGTCATCACGGGTCAGCTGTGGTCGTGGGACGGCAGCAGTTTGGACCAAGGCCGGAGCAGGTAATGGAAATGCAAATCGGTGCAGCTCAGTTGGACTTGTTACAGGACAAAGTGCCAGTGAACAGGTCATCAGGACAATGTCACTGCCTCTTGACAAACCTAAATAAAAAGGGAAGACTTGCGAAATCCTGGCTGCTGAAGGGGGGGAAATACTAATGTAATGTGGCAAGGCCAGCCAAGGCTAAAGTGTCACCAAAGGGCCCTGGCACACCATGCCGAAAGTCAGCCATCAGCCAGTGCTGTAGCAGTCTGTGAGCATCCGTGGCCCTAGTTGTTTCCGTGTGTCCTGCACCATTGGCACTGGACATTTTGTTGATTAGAGGCAGCTACATGAGCGAGAGTGGTGGATTTTGTCATAACAACAGTTTGTATGCTCTCAGTCCTGAGTCATCTGGTTTTCCTTTTTTAGTGATAAAAACAGACTACTGCCACCTGGTGTTATGGAGAGCTATTCAGCTGTAGTCTTTGCAGTGTGTTCGAGTGCAGCTTTTTGGCTGAGATGCAGGCAATGTGAGCAAAGGCAACAGTCAGCCTTTGTTGTCACTAATTCTTTGATGTTGGTTTGGTGTGTTTGGGCCCTAAGGCTGCGTTAGGACCAACGGTAAACACAGCCATCACATTCACTTGTATGAGACAGTCTGCTGTGTTTTGCAGGGTGGATTACTTTCCAGAGTTGTCAAATCCTGTGTTGGGGTATTACAAAATGCTTCAAATTCACAGACCTGCTCCTCAAACTGGACTCCAGTGTCTCTTAAGCGTCGGAAGAAGCAAGTCCACCAAAAGCCTAACTTCTTGTCTTGTTTTCTCATGGTTTTGGGTCTGCCAAATCAGATAATGATATTATAAATAATGCAGGTTTTCCAACCTTTTTTGGCTTATGATCTCCTAAAATGAAGCAATGTTTACTTGTCACATGTTTAAGGAATCTGGAATTTGCTGAATGTCAAAGGTCGTTAATAAGGATGTACACAATTTTATAGAATTTTCCTTTTTCGAGGTATGTGGTTGTTGCACATATGTGAGTCTGTGTGTATTGAAGTTTCTGAGGTCCATGTTTCGTCTTCTGTAAAAGAGACAGAGCTCAGAACACATCTGTCCACACAGTTGCACTCACGCGCGCACACACACACACACACACACACACACACACACACACACACACACACACACACACAGTTACAGATACACAGGGATGACCCTCTGAGTGTCAATCCGCCTGATTTCTGCAAGAATGTCAGTGGGAGGGCTGGAGTTATCCTGGCTTCCAATCAGAACCCCAGCACGCTGCAAAGAGAAAACCCTCAGGTCAAACTCCAACCATGAGGGAGAGAGAGACATCCACAGAGAGGGAGAGAGTGGGGGCGACAGAGAGGATGGAGAAGCATTAGTGTGTATCAGCACAATACAACCTCCAGAGTAAAAAGGAGCAAATACTTTTGTTCTCGGAACACTTAAAGTTCAGACTCTTATGATGCTAGAAGCCGTCCTATGACAAGATAAGGAAAGCAGGCATCCGTGCTTATATTGGGGTTACTTGGGGTTCACTCCTTTCACAGTTCTCAAGATACTTACATCATCTGAATATTGCAAACTTGTGGCTGTTTTCTGAAGCAAAGAAAAAAAAAGAATAGAAGAAAGAAAGAGTGAATAGAGATGATGCCAACAGACCTTCCCAAAAAGACAGTAAGTCACACACCAGTTACCAAAAAAGAGCCGAGGGGACACTCAGTTCCCATGGACCTATGTTCCTAAGGTTGTATGCTCCAATGGTCCCATGTTCCCCAATTCTAGAGTAAGGGTGCAGGCTGGAGCACAATTTTAGAGTTAATGTGTACTAAGAGACTATAGTACTTAGGAACATAAGACCCTGGGACCATAGGACCCTGGGAACTTATGGTCCTGAAAACATTGGACTATGGAAATATAGGAGTCTGGGAACTTAGGACCCTGGGATCAAAGAACCCTGGGAACATACATCCTTGGGAACACTGATATGGTCATCCTAATCGCAGTCTTTTGAGCCTCACTCATAGGCACAGGTAAGAGCCGACCTAAAGATCTATTAGTAAATTATATAATTTTACCACCATATCCTTGATGGCATCTGAATAGAAATCACAGTATATTAGTAGTCAAATTTGATGTGTGCATATATTCTTTAGGCCACTGAACACTGAAAGGCTTTTTGTGTTTCAGCATACATGAACTATATGCTAATGCATCCATACAAAGTCTCTTTTGAAAATCGAAGTGTAGAGGACCTTTTGTATTGATGATACTGCAGGTCAACCAAAAACAAGTTCTCCAAGGACTTCCTTTTTCCCACTCATCTTGATTTAAATAGCTATTCAGTTATGTAACTCATGCAACAACCCAGAGCCTGCTCAAACAATGAATAATCAGGGACAGCTCGGAGACACCCTTTATGACAAACCAAAGACCAGTCTCCATTTGAAATACAACCAGGTTACAGAAGAGGCCAATGTATTCTAGAGAGGGGAAAAGAAAAGAATGATCTCTGAAGACTTCAAAAGAAGCTTTATAGAAACTTTCAGGTGCTTGATCAGTCTCATCTCTCTCTTCTTGCCTGTCTGTCACTTGGAGGTGTGCTCTCTACGCAGAGATGGCCGGAGTAAGTCTGCCTTAGGCCAGCATATCTGAGATCCTAAGACAACATTCTACTGTTGCTGAAGTTTGGACAGAAAAGACTATATAAAAAAAAAAAAAAGTTGCAATGATCTCTGCCCCAAGTGTAGACAAGGCAGCAGGAAGCTTTGAAACTCTTGGAAGCTTGTCCCTCTTGCTGAGTCCAAACAAGCGGTTATTGTCCTGGGGAGAAAAACTCAGTGGGACTATTGATCCATTTGAAAAGTTGCCTGTTTCACCGCCTTTGTAGATACACTCAAAGTGGCACAAGTGGAGGCTTCACAACTAGACGTGAGGCAAATTAAACATTTCAGCAATTTTACAGCGTAGTCTTTGAAAGCAAAACTTCTACATTGAAGCAGCAAACACTTAAAAGTGCAACAGCATATAACAAGAGTCGCCTTTGAGTGAATTAGTTTTGAAGTGAACCCATGAATCCAGCAGTCAAAGCTCAAGTCGACTGCACCCAAAACTACAGATGACATCTCAGCTTTAAAAGCCACAGGTTCTAAGTTTCCACTCAGTCAGTACTGTGGAAATAGTTTACTGAACAGTTTTTTTTAGCCACTTTCGTGGTGCTTATGGAGGCAGTTTGCAGCTTCAAAGGGCGACTTCTATCTCAAGGGCAACCATAATTCCAAGCAGACACACTTGTACACATGCAGAGACACACAAACACACACGCTGCTCAGACAAGCAAAGACACACGCGTGCGCACATACACACACACACACACACACACACACACACACACACACACACACACACACACAAACATGCGCAGTCCAGAGTGCTGTTATAGAACTGAGAGAGATCCCTTTAACGGATGCATCCTGTTGTTATTGTCTCTCTGCACCTTACTTGCGAATCTCACTTCTCCCTGAGCCTGGGTTGTG
This sequence comes from Acanthopagrus latus, assembly GCF_904848185.1. Lineage (NCBI taxonomy): Eukaryota > Metazoa > Chordata > Actinopteri > Spariformes > Sparidae > Acanthopagrus > Acanthopagrus latus. The sequence goes on along the minus strand of NC_051039.1, from coordinate 26,618,013 downwards.
GGCCATCAAACCAAGGACATTACAAGTGAGTAAGAAAAAAAAAAGAAAAGAAAAGAAGTAGCAAAGAGAATAGGGGAATAGAAAAATATCAAACCCTGTTGGGTGTGAAGGTGAGGCTGTGATAGAGCCGAGAAGAAAAAGAGCAGAGAGGTGAGAAGTGGAATGAAGGACCGGAGAGAAAAGAACGTGTGGTGGAGGAGAAGAGTTGAAAAGTGTACGGTAACATGAGTGAGAAAAAAGTTTCTTCGGTCAGGTGACAGATTATAGACAGAGGGACAGGAAGTTGCTGAGATGAAGGGAAGAGGTTCCTCTGAGGGCAGCACTTTTTGGGACAGAAGAATGTTAGAAAATTGAGAAACAGCAGGGGAGAGTAATCGAATTAAAGTGGGGGATGGGTATTTGACAGTCTGTGTCCCCCAGAGTCACTTATTCTACACCCTTCTAACCTTTGAGAATCACTGTAAGATGGCAGTTAAAAGTAACTGCAATTGCAGATTTACTTACTAATCACACTACTTGATTTGAGACAGAAGGCTTCTCATTTCTCGACAGGTTTGATCAGCTGTCGCAAGCAGGGGTGTCAGAATTTCTATTCCTAATCGAAAATCAATTCAAATGAACTTTCAATTTCAATTTCAATTAACCCTCACCTCCCGTTTTGACTTGGTATGTGTCCAAAGGAAAAAACAAAAACAAACAAAAAACAAAAAAATTCAAACACTTCAAAGGCGAAGAAGCTAGCCTGCCGGTAGCCTGCAGCTGCACCTCAACACTCTTATCCTGTGTGCGCAAAGACAAACAACTGACTGTGATGTTCCTAAGATCCTGTATTGATTTCTTTGAGAGGAGGGTTTACCTGTGGGGAAAGAACTGAACTGATAACACTGCCAGAGATCCTTTATTGATTTGCGTGGGAAGATCGTTTTCTAGGGACAGGTTTGAGAAACCTAACAAATTTCCTTCCTATCCGTCGTTGTTCATTGTTGAATCCTTGAAAGGTGGTAGCCTACTTCTGAAATCTTTATCATCTATTTTTGGTGAATATAATTAGAATTTTCACCAGGATTAACTCAAGCTGTTGCTGTAAAGTAACCCTATCATTTTAAAGAAACAACTAAAATGTGAAAAAGGAATAATCTGTTGACAAATTCATATGTGATAGTCTAACAACACCATAGCCATCAGTGCTGATGTTTCTTTAAATCACTAACTGGCTTTTTAATGTTTCTGAGTACATCTTTTTATGATGGGTATGTTGTAAAAATGCGACGTGAATATGCATTTGGTGGTTATATTGTATTGAGCCAAATACTGAAGCTAAGGCAGCAGTGTCTGAGGCAAAAAGTCCTCTTCGGTAGCTCCAGATACATGTAGAAAACATGACTGTTTTTTTGTATGGTAGTATAGTGTTGTAGCTATACTATGTTTTTTGCTTAATATTACAAAACCAAGGCTTTCAAGATAAGAACTGATTGATAGTTAGTTTTTCAATAATGAGTAGGACAGAGCTGCTAATGTTACCTCAGATCACATCCAGGATTGGCATCCACACGATGGAGAAACTCTACACTATTGATATACTCATACTCGTAAACAGGTGTCTGCGTTTGCAGATTCACCCTCCAATAATGCAATTCTTGACCTGAGCAGCACTTTTTCTTTGTCAAATGCTCTTGAAAACGTACTCTTCTGTTTTACAGGATGATGGGCAGATGATCCGAACATAATCTCCAACACATCTGTTTCCAGCAGGCAGTGCAACCTACATTATTCGGCCATGTCAAGCTGTGCAAGGAGGCAATCTCAGGGCGGCTGCTTCATGGGGAAATGCTGTACCTGACCTCTGAGTCTGGAGGGCAAGTTTACTCCTGTTGGCCCTCCGTGTGGTGCATGAAGGGGTGGGGTCGAAGGTCACAGCTAAGGTTCCGGACTGGCAGAGGGAATGAGGCTGTGATGGATGTGGGAACGCGGAGGGGTCGAGCCCTACACTCTCCATCATGACTGAAAGGGGGATGCAGTGTAATGTACATACACCCGACGCATCCCCACATGTAACACCTCTGCACACATTTTCCTTCTCTGAGGTGAGTACACCTGTGTTAACGGAGGCCTCTCCAGCCTCCCTCCAACACACACACACACACACACACACACACACACACCTTCTCCCTGAAGTGTCCATCAATCTTACCGTCTGCCGCTGACGCTAATCAACTCTGACAGCCAAAACTCACCACTCTCTCTTTCCTTTCTGTCTCTTCATCCTTCCATCTTACTTAACCTCCACATGCACTTTCTCTCTATTTATCTGCCTCTCTCCTCCCACGTCCTTGGTGCTCCTCGACAGTCATGCCATGTCAACGGATGACATTGAAGAGATTATTGTATTTCTATCTCACTGTTTCTAGACGGTGGGGAGCAGCTTTCTCGATGACTCAATTAAAACAGAATTAGGCGCTGGCTACAATCACAGATCGGATCAAAATAGCTTTCATGTGGTGATTTTATGTAAACTAACGTGTTAGCTCTCCTCCGTTCCGTTCCTCTCAGCGCGTCGCTTCATTGTTTGCTTCGGGTGAGTGAGCCAGTGGGAGGCAAAAATCCCACTGATGATCCGAAATGAAGTGAAATTGCCGCAAACTGCCTGGATGTAAATGCCTGCAGTTGTGGAACACCATTTCAGTGTGACAAGCTATAGCGTGCCACGGCAGCGACTGAGGAGCAATTTATGATTGTCAATGTTTTAATAAAAAATATTTGTGTGTTTGATTCAATAATCAAGGTCTCATCAAATCCTTTCAAGTCTCGCAACTCAACCCAGCGTGAATGTTGGCAGTGTTCGTCTCTGCCAGGTTTTAAAAGTGATTTGGGGTCAAACACTTTCTCCAGAGAAAACTGCCAAATGTCATCCTACACTCAAGTTTCCTTAGGCTAAAATAACTGGATAAATGTATCATACCACCTGTTCACAGGCAACAGAAAACAAAAAATGGCCACCACTGTGTTGTACATTTTCTAGGGAAGAACCTTAAAATCTCCATTAGACTATTGTACAATATGTTCAAACTTTACATTCCATTATATCCTAGACAGCAGAGTGCTTATGGGCTGGTTAGGTTTAGGCACAAAATCCACTTGGTTAGTGTGGAAAAGAATGTTTTGGCTCAAAATAACTGTTTTGGTCATCACAGGTCCACGCGACTGTAAAACTGTTCTGAGGTCTCATCAAAACTATCCAGTGGTGTCACACAAACTAAATGTTTGAACACAGTCTTGAGCCATGGTCACTGGCAGTTGGATCAGAGTTGAACCTGCGAATGTGAGCAAAGCACTGATTTACAGGAACGTTCACAGCCAACATTTTATTCTGACGACTGGGCAGCACAGCTGGCTCTACTTGCCGTCATCTTTCCACTGCTTTCCCCTGGTTCTCTCTTTTCTCCTCATGTCTCCACCTTTACCTCTTTCTCTTCCCTCTGGAGTTTGGCGCTTTTTTCTTGTTCGATCGCATTCGATAACTGCTCATTAGGAATTACAGCCCTGTGGCATCGCTGTGAGGGGTTAATAGCCATATGGACCTTGACCGCAGAGGCCTTAATGGAATCAGGAAAAGGTTCAGCAGAGGTGGTGGAACTCTGGAGAAGCCATGACACCACTTATGGAGGCGCACACGGTGGGAGAAGTGCATGTACAATTAAGAGCCACTTTCATTTGCAGCCCCTCAGTTCACTCAGCCAGTAATACTTGATTGAAAAACTCAATTTGTATGAAGCTTCCTGCATATGAAGAGCAGCAAAGAAATTAATGAATTTCAATCTTTTTTTTTTGCTTCCATATTTATCTTTCCCTTCCCTTCCATTGCTCTTCCCGCCTTCCCCCTCGCTCTGCCGAGCTTCAGAACTCTTCTCTAACTCAATCCGTAATGACAAATTTATTTTTTCCTAATGCCAGTCAACGTAAATGTGCGCAGAGGCTCATTTGCATGTGTGCGTAAGCATGCACGCGCCACACAAACACAGCAAGATGGGACGACTCTGACTTAAAATCCCCCTTTTTCTCCTCCTTTCACTTCCCTCTGTGTAATAAAAATGTTAATTGAAACAAAGTCTGCCAAGAGATATGTGATTACGTGTGTGTGTGAGAGCATACGAGAGAGGGAACTCAGTGTGTGTTTGCGGATTTAAGAGCATTTCCTGTCGTTTTCCCACACATACTTCTGTGCACATGCAATCTGCAGATGATTCTGTGTGTGTGTGTGTGTGTGTGTGTGTGTGTGTGTGAGACAGTGGCAGCGCATGCCGATGCACAGTGATGCTGAAGTAGAGAGCCCGGGCTCGGCAAGGAAAGTCATTAATTTTTATCTGCTCTGACGAGTCAACTGTAACTTCAACAGAGCCTACACCACCACCCCCACAGCTCATATAAACACAGAGAGAGAGATACCACACACACACTTGGTCACACACATGCAGAAACCTCCAGAGGAGAGGGTCACAACTCAACAGCATTGCACAGGACGTATTAACATTTCACACACTCGGTCTGATTATGGGGAAATTCCTCTTATACACTACATTTTAACTGACTCAGCAACCAGAACTGAATGAATATGCAATTTAATGTCATTATTTGTATGATAACTATAATTCAGAATTACGTTTTGTTTTAATTTTATTGTGTCATTTATCTGTTATGAAAATAAAATAAAAAATCCCAAATGGATGAGCAGTTGCAGCGCGGCTCCATGTTGGATCTGTTTCCTAGTCTGTCAACTACCCGACTGTTGAACTCCGACGCTGATAAATCTTTCATCGAACCCTTTATCGCTCCTCACTCTTTTGTTAGCAGAGAGCACACAGATAGCGGTTCCTCCTCAGTTTTATCCGACAGTCACCGTCGCCGGCTGAAATGACTGGACTGTCACTGCCAGCGGATTAGATCAGCTGTCGCTAATTAACGATAATGCTGTAAATGAAAAGTGTGTCTGTTCTCTGGATGATGTGCTCTCGCAGCTGGTGTCTGTACTCTGAGAAGACACATCAGTCTGCTGATGTAAGGCAGTGAACGCACTGTGTGTCTCCCGGTGAGACTGCAATTTTTCATCATCGGATCAAACTAAACAGTTCTGGATCAAGACCGTCAGTATTTGGACTAAGCAGCTTGTGAGGTACAGTGTAGCTGCTAATGTAATTAAATGTGTTGGATACATTTACTTAACATTTCAGGTTATACAGATATTGTGTTGAAAGGTAATTCAAAAGGAATTCGAGAATTTAAGTAAGTCAGAAGATTTTATTCTTTGTGTCTGTTGGAAAAAGTATTTTCCTTTTTCTCCCAACAGACATTGTCTGAGTTGTTGCCAAATCAACCTTTAGTTACTGTGAACTGTTATGATAAGCGTCCTGACAAAAGGAGTCACAACTGTTGTGTGAGGACATTAAAGTTTAAAATGGATAACTCAGTAGAGCCCATACACCCATTAACAGTCCACCTTATTTCAAGCTTAATCCAATATCAAACTTGAGAGCCCTGAATTGCTCTAAATCTTAAACCGCCCATAGCTGTGTCACCATAATTAAAGCTCACTAGATATTTTAAATTTACTCATGGATACCAAACACCTAAAAATACCTGATTTTATTTAATTTTTTTGAATAACGATCCACACTATACTCCCTGAGAAATTAACAAAAATGTTAAAGAAAGTGAGAAAAAACAAAAAAAATCCTGCTTCTGTCCGTTTGTCTGGATCCACACCAAAAGTTACACTGGGTCTGTTCTGGGCCGAGACCCATCCTCCATCCAAGTTTTTCCTCCATCCATGTATTTCCAGGAAAATACATTTTGGAGTTTTTGTTTAAGCTTGCTGACAAATCAGCCAACCAATCAAGAGACCTCTACAGACCTCGAGAGAAAACACAACTTCCTTGGCAGAGGTAAAGCAAAAAGAAAAAGAAAGGTGGATGATTTATTTTACATTGAAAATGGACATAAACGGCCTCACAGCACTAGAAACAACTAAAACACATAAATAGATTCACCAAATCAATATTATACAATTATACATAATTATATGCACATTTATTAATTTAGCCGACATCTCACATGAACAGGTTTAACCCATATTTACTCATACACTGAGGGTGTCACTGAAGGTTTTGAATTCATTAACTCAGCTCGGGGACAAAGTTAAAAACACACTGGATAATGTACAGTATCTAAATAACTTTTAATATGCTCCATTTAGTCAACTTTTCATCTGTATCTGGCAAGTTTGACGAGCGTGCAGGGTTAGCCCGTCCACCACCACCTGACACCTACAGCAGTACGGCAAACAGCGACACCTTCTCCTCTTAACATCTGGATGATACACCTGGATGACCACAGTCACTCTGCTGTCTTCGCCGGAACAGTTTGTATGTTTGACTGTGACAGCGGCACAGTGACGCCTTGTTAAAGGTGAGGTGCTATTTGTCTCCTGTCTCTCTTGGCCAGTCAAGGGATTGAAATGTAACCGCAGGTAGGTAATGTGAAACCAGAAAATCCAACAGGCTCCACTGTTTATGTTCCTGTGCTCCCCACTCTACATTCATAACACTGTCGACATAAAGAAATCCTGCTTGCTAGACTGTCATGTTAGTGCACGGCAGCGCCGCATGCAAAACCTCCTCTTGTCACATTTTCATTGTGCCAGGAGACACATGTAACCATTACGGAGGTCTCCATGCTGACACTCCGCCGCTGCTCTGCGAGAGACAACAAATTTATAGCACATTTACACTCCATTCTCCTCTCAGTGGTTGGAGAGGAGTGATCTGTGAACTGTTTGATTAAGACTAAGTTTTTTTTTTGTTTTTTTTTCTGTCACCACGGATTGACATTTCAATCAGCTCGGGCCGCAGTGACCACTGCAGCAAGATGAAGATGTGGGGAGGGAGGTGAGTGATACTGCTGTCTTTAATGATAATGTATGTGTTATTATGTCTTTTCATTTCATTTTATCAGTTCATTGTAACAGAAGCTCACAGCACCCAAACCCACATGTTTCTTGTATGAGTTTTAGGAGCCCATATGTGTCAGTGGTAGAATGATGCAAACAGCGGGGTGCCCCACAGTACAGGAGCAGCCCAGGCACCTGAATACATGCTGCCAGTGTAACTCGCTACAAACCACAGATATGTGCGTGCCACGTGTCGCACATTGACGTTTACACGAAAACGTTTCAGACCATGATCACAGACCTGATTTTCATTTTGGGGGGTGGAGTGATAGCTGAGTAGACTGCCAAGCGCTCAGTACATTTTAGGGCTATTAGTACTATTCAAGTTGGCCATTAGTATAGTCCCATGGTAATGTGTGTATTGTCAGCCCTTACCTTGGACCGTCCTTGGGACCTCTGGTAATTTTTTGTAGTAAAATTACTAAGTAATTTACTAAGTAAAAAAATACCGCCAGAAATTACCTTCCATATTCCACCTGACAGAGACAGGGATCCTTTGATAATTTTTGTCCGGTGCAAATCATTCGCCTGTGATTTTGCTGAAACACCTGATTTCTGCAGTTAGGCAGCTGAACGAGTCTGAAACACGACTGAGGAGCAGCCACCCATGAGGTCGACCACATTTGTGTTTGAAAAAGAGAAGGCTGGTAGCAACAAAAGGTTGCCACATTCAAGTACAGCCACAGACCTGCCGCCACTTGTTATGCTACAAGCTGCAAATATGTATTTGTGCTTGTAACACATTCAGGAGGCGAGCAGATCAACTTGTCACTTGTCACGCTGTGTCGTTAATGTGGCTTCTGTAGAAAAGATGCCCTCCTTCTTAAATGTTAATGTAACAATGTTGGTAAATTCAAGTAAAATACAGACTTTGCTGATCCCATGTAAAGGCACTGATGCAGGTGATCATTTCTAAATCATGTGTTCTACTGTACTAGTTCTGCACACATACAGCTAAACTACACTCAAACATTATCAGATGAGAAAGAAATGCATCATTTCCTCACAGTCAATGGGCCGTAACCAGCAAATGTTGTGGATGAAATTACTTCCTGGTTTTTTTTTTTGGTTATCCAAATTATTAGCTGCTTAATTTTGACATTTACTTACTCAACCAATTGCTTTAATGGCCCGAAAAAAAGCAGATAGCGATGTAAACAGAAACAACGAAGAAAAGCATCATTAGACACTCACACTGTATGCGTAGCGACTTGGGCAACATGTTGACACAATAGAGCGAACGACACTCTGAAAAGTACCATATGCACACATAAAGTTCGGGGAAAACAGCTGGAGTTTTGGGTAACTTTTGACGACATGCGATGATCAAAGTTTGGACCGTGGACACATAAGCTACGAACGTGCAGTTGGGACAACACGCTTATTGGTTGTTCTCAAAAACGCGGTCTCCAAAATCACTCAAGCGGTTGGCATCAAAAAAAGGAAGAAACACAACTTTGTGTTGTAAGTGAAGACATCATTACGTTGCCATCGGATCCCCGTTACATCTGTGAAAACACAGTAATCATTTAGTCTTCCTGGGGTGCATGTATCTGCATAACAACTGCAAGAAAGGAACAACATGAAGGAAAACAAACAGACGATGCAAGACCGGGACATGAATCGCCTGTGCCCCACAAAAATCAAATGCCAGAGATGATAGATTTGATCCCCTGGATGTGAGACACGCAATTATAGACAGATGCAGTGATGATAAACACCGAGATGTAACAGCTGACAACTAATTTGGCTTTTGCACTTTCACGAAGTAACCCAAGTCCAAACTTGATACTTGTTACAGACGGAGGGAGGGACGTGTTTAAAGAGATCCAGGATAAAATGGGCTGACTTCTTTCAGCTTCTAACGACAGCCTCACGTCTCTCTCTCTCTCCCTCTCCACACCCCCCGAAAACCAGGGAAGAAGAAACCGGCCTCGCTTTTTAGCTGGAGAATTTTTTTTAAAGTTCAGATTGAGGGAAATCTCAGACTTTCTTTTTTCTTTTTTTTTTTTTTAAGATGTGGAGCTGAGACGTGTTTTACATGTTCAGTGCTGATAAAAATGAGTGATGGGATGATTTCAAAGGCAAAGGAAGGCTCGCAGCCCTTTAAAAACTCTTTTTAAAAGTCCCTCCCCCGATCTCTCTGATCTGAGCGGAGATGAAAGTGGTAGCCTAATGCTCGCTAAGTGACATTTCTCCATCTCTGATCTCCGTCGCTCATGCAGACAGACAAGGGAATAAAATTTAAAAAAAAAATACACAGAGTTAGCATCAGGGATTTTCACTCTCTCCCACCCTCATTCTTGTATGTTTTGGTCTCCTTTCCCTCTCCCTCCCTCTGTCTCTCCTCCGCTCTGTCTCCTTGCTTATGACATTTGACTGCCTGCGCACCCTCCCATTTCAAAATCTGCTAACCCCCCCTGTCCTAAATCTGATTCTTTTTTTTTTTGGGAGGGGGGAGTAAACTCTAGAAAAGTGCTTGGTAATTTGTGAAGCGTTTGTTTTCGCTGCCTGCTTATCTCCTCTGGTTCATCACTCTGTAACCTTGAGATAAAGACGTGAATGACACTGGATGCTGTTGCGGCGCAATTAATCACATGAGTGCACGCTAACACACACACACAAAGAGGCAAAGCGAGCACGAGCATTAATCTGTGTGTCCATGCGCGGGCACGTACACGTGCACACGGGCCCACGGGCTATCCTGACATGAAATCTCAGAGGGACGTTTTGTTTGGCATCAACAAATTATGACACGCCACCGCCGCATATCTCACAATCGCGTGATGAAATGTTTATTCATGAACTTGACCATAAAGGCACATTCACAGGTAGGTGCACGCGCACACACACACACACACACACACACACTTTTTTTTCCCCCACTCCTCATCACCATCTGCATCACATATCACAGAGCTGCCACCTAATCACCAGGAGTCAGCTCCCACAGGGGGAATAATTATATTGTCAGCTCTCTGTCACTGTAACACATCCAGCAACAACAAAACAGTGGAATACTAACCAGGACACATCAGATTCTTCTCCTCAGCCCATAACAAGACTGCTCCAACATCCCCAATGTCACAGCTCTCACCGTTTATATTAGCCGCCGAGTGACGGATCCTCGAGTGCAGAGGTGTCGATTCGTTGCCGCTTTATTTTGGGTGGAGGGGACGCACATCCATATTTTAGGACCCGACTTGTGATGAGCATCAGCGTCATTTAATGATGTATTTTTAATGACAGCTGGTGTGATTCGCTCACGTGTTAACAGGGCTCTGCACCGGTGCCCCGACCGATTTAATGATGTTGCATAGGTTTTCTGTGAAGAAAAGAAGTCGGTGGCGGCGGCGGTGAAATGAGTGCATTTTGGGTAATTGCTAGGAGGGAGCAGAGTCAGTATTTGTTGATTGAGCTAGCCATGGCATGCGGCCTCTCTGCCTCTCCACTTCCGCCCACTCTCCCATTAAAACAGCACTCAACAACTGAACTCCACCTGAAGCTAATTTGGCTATCCCGTGCCTCTTTTCTTATTACGCAGGAGGATTTTCAGATTCAGCTTCTCTGCCGTCACCCCGTCTGCTGTTTTTTTTTCCCTTGTAACCTGCTTTTTTTCAGTCGGTGCCAGTTACAGTGTGTGCATGTGGGAGGTGAGACCAACTTTGGGGAGGAGGAGATGTGCAGATTTAAACCATGGACAATTTAGTTTGTGTGTGATTTGGGGAGATACTGAAGCAGAGCTCCCACACAGGTTTAACAAAAAAAGTGCCTCATCTTGAAACAGTATGTTAAAAACTGTTCAATTGACACATTTGGCATCTGTCTGGCCTGATCTGCTGCACAGCACTGACATTAGTATTTAAAGGCATCTTGCTGAGTTTTTTTTTCTTTTTGAATGTTTTATGAAATATGAATTATTTACATCTGTTTATGGTCTTCTTTTTCTTTTCTTTTATTGATGCATTATGGTGCATTACCCCTTTAATGCAGTGAGGAGAAATATATACCGCGGCATCCTTGTACTTGTGTCTCTGTTCTAATGCACCTCCTGATGAAACACGGCGTGCAAACAACAAGGCTCATCACAAGTGATCTACAGTGTCACTGGTGGATAAACTTTACATGGTAACCGGGAAACAGCTTCTGTCTCTTTATTCTCACAGTATGTTCAGTGCACGGTGTATCACATGACAATGGGAAAACAACGCAACAGCAAAACAACAGAAAATGACCACCACTTGAATTGGCAGCTGCTCAGCTTTAAACAGCTTTTTTTTGTGGATTTCATCTCACTTTGTAGCTGTCAGCCCGCAACATCAGTGTTTTGGTTCTCTCTCAATGCTCCCAAAGTGTTGTTTTCAGCTACAGCAGGCAGCTGCTATTATCAAAACACCCTACATACCACAGAATAGTGCCCTTTTCTCCTCTTTCACTTAATTTCTCATTCAAGGTTTATTTTTTTCCATTTAATATTTTCTCTTTCTTTCTCTGGTTGCTACTCTCAAGAGCGTATATTGCTTTGTTTAAGAATTTGGGCGTGCATGTTGTAAAACCAGTCAAAAGAATTTGAAGAAAAAAACAAAAAGTCCTAGAAAATTAACAGTACACAGTTAGCAACACAGTTAGCAACTAGCTGGCTATCACAGTGCTGCATTTACTAGCTAAAGAGCCAATATTTCCCTCAGCAGATGGTGACCCAAAACAGAGCGAGAACACAATGACTACTGGGCTTACATTCATCAGATGGGTGTAAACACAACACTGGTTTTGCTAACACTTGTTTGCTGTACCACTTTAAATGGGTTTTATATGCCAGGCCAAAAAATTCAAATTTTTGCACAAATCAGCAAAAACAATGTGAAGTTAGCTAGCTAACCAAGTAGCTACGAGACATCAACAAACTACAAGCAACTGTTTAATGCTTGTTGGAGTAAAAGGGACAGTAATACATTGAAAAAAAGAAAGACACATCAACTGCTGGTGATCTGGGAACATTAGTCAAATACTGTCAAGCGCACACGAGTGATGTCCACACACCTGTTGCCCCTGTAAATGCTGCTCCCCGCAAAGGTGATGAAGCGAGAGACTGTGTTTACTCTTTTTTAACTGACACCACCATTCTGTTCCAAACATCATCCAAAGCCTTACCTGTTCTCTCTGGTCTCGCAGTCCTGCCTTTCATATATACCTCCCATCACAAAGCATAAATGTTTCACTAAGTTAATAACCAAGACAGAGATGGTTCCTCTCAAACGGTAATTGGCAAAATACATTAGTAGAGAATAAACATATTTTCTAAGCGGCAGGGTTACTTAGAGTTAGAGTGCACTTTAAGGTCAAGGTAAAATAAGTGGCAGTGCCTCCCTTCCCATAAAGGCACACTCTTGCCTTAATTTAGCCTCTGTAAAGTTGGGTGCAGATGACTTTTATGACACCATAAAATAATATTCATGAATACCAGTATCATAAGGAAATCTCAAGGATTGGAGTGTGGAAGCATCCTCTTTTTCTCCTCTTTATTGAAAAGCAACCATTAAAAGACTAGATATTTCGATCAAATGCACTTAAAAACAATACAATTTTCATCACGTCTTAACATCTATATGCATAATTTATCGAATTATTTCGGGTCTTTGATGTTCCTTTCATATTTTCTTTCAACATCTCATCTCCCTCCTATTTATATGCGTTTTCCCTTTATTCCCCCGCTCTGTCTCTCTTTCTACCCCCACCCCCCCGTCTGGAATGGTTAATCATGGGGCTCATATCCAAGAATATTACTGCCATGTTCAATATGCTTCGGCTCACATAACTTTATGTCCAACAAGGACCAAATGAGCGAACTGAGTGAATCTAGCGAACAATTTGTCCTTTTGGCGCAGCACGTATAATCTTTATTAGATTGAGCCGTAACATGGTATTGGCAGCAATTAGACCCTGGAAGGAGGCACTGCTGCAGAGGTTAATAACTGCAGTGTGTCTGTGTGAAGCTCGGTTATGATAGAAAGGTTAGCTGTATCAGTGACGGTGGCAGTGGGCCAAGCTACAGGGAGAGGCCCAGGGCCGCGAGGCCAAGCTGAGTGCTGGGGTGAAAGTGTTCACACTGGAGACTCGGGGTGTGAAAATGTTCTCCTCCCACTGAGACAAATCACTGGAGGTGTCTGGCCCATGTTCCGGCCATAACAGGCTGGTCTGCAACACCCATAGAGAGGGTTAGGTTTGCAGGTTTAGAGAGAAAGTTTACGAAGAGGTGATTGAAAAGAAGTTGTTTTTAAAAAGCTGTTTTTCTGATGCTAAACTGTATACTTTGAGTGGCGGATAGCTATTTTTACTAACTTCTCTATGGAAAAACTGCTGGGTGCACAAGGTGTTACAAACCACAACAACTAAATGCAGAAATAATGCACATCTGGGAATTATTCAACGTCTTACATGATGTAGAATAAGACAATATGAACATTTCAATATATGGTTTGCTAAGCTGATGGAATCAAACATGAAAGTCCACCAGAATCTAAAATCTGGGTTACTAAAGGAGACATATTATGCTTATTTTTGTCAGGACCGCTGACCAGAACTCAGATGCAGACCAGAGTAGAAGTTCCAATTAAGGTGTATTTCTTGAAAAAAGACACAAACAAATTATGGTTTAGTGGCTGGGTGTTCAGAGGAGTCCGGGCTCCAGAGTTCTAGGTCAGCGGTAACTTAACATGAGTGCTAGTTCAGGTTTGTCTGGCGTATTCTCACACAAACCGGTAGGGTCTGGAAGGTTGGCCTGGGTTATATTGATTGTTCGATGATCAGCTACAGGAGTGTAGGCTGTAGGTCGTGATAATTTTAGGTTACTTATCTTATTTCATGTTACTGCTATCTACATGCTTTAATGCTCAGAAAATGCATCAGTTTTCTTATAATGTCCAGTGCAGCAGCTCTGCATTCCCCCTAAGCTGCTCTGTTTAAGCTTCTGTTTCTTTAAGCCCCCCTGCTAAATGTCCAGTCTGCTCTGATTGGTCAGCTCACACACACTCAAGCCGTAATTACTTACCATGTCTCCGGTCAGCTATGTCCTGTTTTAATAAAGGCATAAATCATACAAATGAGTGACATGTTGATGTAGTGTGATGTCAACAAGTCAGGAAATTAAAGGCGGGACTACTGGCGAGGCGTTTCCAGCACTTCAGCTACAGCTTTTCCTGTAGGAGAAAGAGGGGCCAGTTGGTGTGGGATTTTTAACTTTCAAGATCTTTTACATCCACAAGAAACTATAACACACTGAAGGAAAGGAAAAAAAAAATGATAAAGCATAATAGTACTCACTCAATAGAGACTCACTTCATTATAATTTACTCGAGTAGTTGCTGTTTCCAAGTCATTAACTATAACTTCAGTTGAGATGGAGTTTCATTTAAAATATAAATCAACATCCAGTTGTGAAGTTATAGAAAATGGTTAAACATTACAAAAAAGAATAATTCCTCTGCTTGAGAGAGTTAGAATGGATCTTGAGTTTAAATGTGATACCTGGGGGTAGATAAAATTGGCCCCCGGTACAATTGCGATGTGCACCTTCTTGTTTCGAGCCTGAGTCACCGATCAGAAACCTTACAGACCTGTCTCACAGATGAGATAAAGCACAGTTACAGGCAGCACCTGAGATTAGGCTGAGCCTGTTGCACTACGCCTCTCTCTGTCCTGGGATCCTGAAACCTTGATCATTGCCTTGATCTGTTGCTTCCTGTGAAGCCTCTTCTCTGATACAGTCACTGGCTATTCTGGCATCCCTGATTAAAAGAGTTCTTGTTCGGAGGAGTTGTGACCGACAGTTTGAAGGAAAATGATCGATGCAACAGAGCCAGAGATAGTTTTATTCCGTGCCTTACCTGCTGGTATTTTCACAACCTGAGAATGAGTCTCTCTCTTTAATTGCGCACATTGATGCTTTCTTCATCAAATGTTTGTTTCACCCAGAAAACACATCTCACACTTTTTCACCCACAACTATGCTGTTGAGCAGCGTGTGGAGGAAGCTCATTAATTATGTAGCCAATCAACAATCAGTGTGTTTATAGGAGGTAATGATGCTCTCTGCAAGGCATGTGTGATTGACAGTGGATCAAAGGGAAAGAGTGAGGGCTATGTCCACTAAAGTATAAAATGCTTTAACAGGTCGGCAAATGTTCTTGGGTGCCTGTTAACATACCTGGGCAGCCTGCCTAAGTTAAGTCTATGTGTGGGAAACACTGGATTACTATGTCTGAAAAGACATGAAAAGTTTGCAGCCAAGCTAGCAAGTAGGTGAAGTTGCAGCCTACTTGGACAGCAGTGCTTTGTGCTGATGCCAACTGGTGTATCTGATGTCGCTGTGTTGGCATTGTTCCGGGGACATTATAATTAAAGTTGCTCCAGGACCATAACTTAGGAAAGAATGACAAAAAATGTTCACTTTCTTTTCAAGGCAACAAATAGGGTATAGGTTTAGGAAAACATAGCTTGGGTTAGAATTGAACAGTTGCAATTACAACATAATTTAACACCAACATCGCAAAAGACAGATGCAATGTCATGCTCATGATGTCAATGCTGACATGCTGACATTTAAATATAGGCTGTATTTTCAGCTTTACTGGTATTTGATATTAAATCAAGTAAAGTTTTAGATATATGCAATAAGATATAGTATGACCACAGAGTTGGATGAAAAGTAAGGGATCAACAAAGCCATTAAAGTCAAACTTAAGTCAAAAGTGAATATTTACAGTATCAATAAGGTTATATGTACATCATCCGAAATATTTGATATTGGATGATTATATTTCCTGAGTACTGTTTTAATCTATAACGGTGGCTATCTAGAAGGGTCCAGCAATTATTAACAAAGAGAATCAGTATGAAATTGCGTAGTCCACTAAAACATTTTGTTTATTCAGTTTAATCAGTCATGAATGTCAATAATAAGTCTTTATTCTCTCCCCATCTTTCATGTAAATGTCATCCCCAAAACTAAATAGTGAGCCATTGAGATATGAGGAATCACCAAAGTTACCAAAAGTTACAATTTATCCACTGGGGACCATGGAAATCTACCAAATTCTCTACATCCACTAGTTGAAAAGTTTCAGACAGTGTCAAAGTGATGGATTGACCAACACTGCCATCCATGGATCTGTGATGGTTTGGCACAAAACATAACTTAAAAAGAACATGTTCTCAGAAGAGCTTAATATTCAGGTCAGGTTATTCTGCTATGGGAAGAAAACAAATAAGTCCAAGTTCAAGGCAATATCTTTCTCAGAATTGGTAGATGAATAACAAAGCAGGGACTCTTAAGACACACGTCAGAGTGGGATTTTTAAGAATCTCAGCATCACAGATTCTGGAATAAACAAACTAACTAAAAAGGAAACAAAAAGTGAAAAGTTGAGTAGTCGACGAGTGAATAGGGGGAGGCAGCATTTATGTAGATATCAATAATGAAGACCTTGGATGAAGCCGGCGAACACGTAGTCAAGTGAATTTTTGTTTAATTAACAGTCAATGTGTTACATCCCCTGGAGATGTTTTTTCGCTGCATTGCTGTGCAAATTAACAAAGCGTGAAGGTGCAAGAAACAAACATGACACCGACTCGCACAACATCTCCATCAACGCGCTCTCGTGCCGTGACAAAAAAGCAGACAAGCAACGCCGCGTACAGTGAGCGCACACACGGGCAGGCACGCCGCCTTTGGTTCATACAGCCTTTGCCAGAGTCGCGGTGAGCAGAGACTTAACTTCTGAGAGAAACTGAGACATTGCACAGCGACTGTCAGTCTTGGATGCAAATAGACACTTGGTAGCATTGCCAGAGACATCTACCTGCCACTGCTGAGGCCATTTGAAGTTGGAGCCTTATTGCCAAAGATGAGATCAAAGGCACGCTGCCAGGACGGCTCTATCGCTCTGTCTGTCTGTCTGTCTGTCTGTCTGTCTGTCTGTCTGTCTGTCTGTCTCTCCTCCTCCGTCTCTCTCTCGCGCACACATATCTCTGCAGAAAAAAATAATTAATAAAAAGGGAAGCGAGACAATGGAGCAAGAGACACAGAGATGGAGCAATGGAGAGAGAGAGAGAGAGAGTCGCTGATGCCTCCAGTAATTCTGTCGACATTGTCTTTCTTCATCTGCTCGGCTGGTTGCATATTTATTTAGTCTGACTTGAAAAAATATCTTCTTTGGCCTGCCACAAAAAAGTGAAAGGAAGTGGCTGATGGCATCTTTAATCCCTCTTTTTTCCCCCGTCAACTCTGTCTATCATCTCTCTCTCTTTCACCGGCTGCCCTCTAACTATTTTAATTGGAAGCCTCTTCTACAAAAGACCCCGTTTAAATCTACCGACTTCTTTTTTCCTTCTTCCCGAACCTTCGCTCCTTTCCCCGCCCACATATAATTCGAAGCATATAAGCAAATCGCAGTGGTAGATTTTTAGAAAATACGGTTCAAGAAAAAGTTAATAAACACATTTTTGAATAACTAGGAATCATCTTAAAGTAGTGCGATATTGTAAATAAGGCTGCATGTAAAAAATGAGTTCTGCTCCAAGGAGAAGGAGTCAGTGACTGCCGCTTGAAAGCCAGTACTTGGTCTCCTTTCATGACTTATTCCTCTTGTGCTCAAATGTTATTTTTGAACTCAAGAGTACACTAACATCCAGAATTTACAGAGACACAAATTGGGACTCAACCTTTATACCCTTCATTTCAGTTCAATTCAAAGTACCTCATTCATCCCTCAAGAGGCAATTCAAGGCAAGCGGGTCTGCAGACACAAGTACTAATTGATTAATCATTTACACAATGCCATTCATATTAGATGAAACACATGGGGACGATGACAAGGTCAAAAGTTTAAGTTCATTTGTCAGAGTACACTCGGTAAATAGTATTTCTTGTGCTGGAACAAGTCCTATAGACTCAGGTATATAATCAAATTCCCTTCTAACCCGTCTTTGGCAGTGTCAGCACCAGCGGATGACTGCGTGCAACACAAGTTGATTTTGGTTGGCTTCCATGTGTTACCCTCTGCTGCTTCTACACAACACAGAAACTGAACCTCTTGTATCTTTTCTAACAATATTAAAACAACAGACCGGCGACTTTGTTTGCTGTACATTACTTGTCTGCGACAGGCTGCTCTCTGTGTGTAGCTCATAGTCTTCACTGTGTTGTGTGAACCTCCAGCTTATTAGACTGGACGGCTGGCCAGAGTTGGCTGGACAGAGGTGGAGAAAACAAACACACCTACTTCACAATGTATTCTGTAACCTCTAATGAGGGTTACTTTCGCCATGTTCTGATAACATATCTTGGAAATGCAGTGGTGTCAGACATTTAGACTTTGGGTTTCCAGAACTCATACTAACAAGATACATCTGTGTGATTGTTTGTGTGGCTGGGCTGACAGGCAAACTGACAAAAGACACACAGTCAAGATCGGAGTATGACGGCCCATGGAGTGCTGCCAGTGTGACGCATTTTTGTAGGCTAAACTGGACCCTAGCATCACCTTGGTTCTCTTGAAAGTAAAAACGACAATGCAGTCCACAAAGTCATAGATGCAACAAATGTGTACTGAATGGACGTGGATTTGCCCGGAGCAGCATCTCCGTGACTTGGAAATGTTTGAGCTACTTGTTTGTTCTTGTAAGTTTAGTCAGAAATGGATGGTGTGCATCTGATAAAAGGTTAGCTTGCCGCCACTGTCATTAGCTGTTAGCTGGCTGGGGAAAGTAAACACAGTCCGATGGTGAAACGTATGCAAATGTTGGCGTAGCTGTGTGAACACTAAAGCAGACCATGAAATGTGGTTGAAGGCTTCTGAAGCAGCTAGTAATTGCAACTTAAATTTAAAGTTATCCATCACACTAAAATTAAGTGGCACTTCTTTTTATAAAAAAAGAAAAAAATATTTCAGCGCTCCTCCACCTCTGGGCCTGTTTGTGTCTTGTGACGCCTTTTTAAGAAGACACATCTGTCTTGTCGATTTACTGCTACCCCTGTTGCCACCAGTAAAAACCCTCTCTCCCCTTCAACTGTGCCTCTGGGGGGGGGACTCGTGTCTGTTCTGATTGGCTTGATGAGTGGCTGGGTCACTGTCTCAGGTAGTTGGGACACACACACACACACACACATATACCAGCCTGAAGGGGTGGGAGGGAGGGTGGAGGTCAAGCATTGTTGGAAGTCCTGTGCCCACTGGATGTAAGGAGGTCAGAAAATAGAAAGACCAACAAAGAACACAAACAAGAAATACAAAGAGATGCACAGTGATCGAAAATGGACAAGAGACACAGTGGAATGGAAAGAAGAAGCTGGAGATGCATGTGTGCTTCAGCGTTTATGTTGCGCCCATCCATCTCTCTCCCCGTCTCTCTCTCTCACCTCTCTGCCTTCCAACTCCAGACTGTCCCCAATGTGGACGTCTACCATAATGAAAAAGGATGTCTTGTGTGTGCGCGCGCGTGCGTTTTGTGTGTTTGCTCGGCTGCGCGCGCACACGCATGTGTGTGACGTGTGTGGTAATGAATAAGGATGTGCTGTGTGTGGAGCTGGTCGTTAATCACTGGCAGTGCTGGCAGCTAACAGATAAGCAGATTGATCCAAGGCCACCGAGGGAACACTGCCTGGCACCGGCCCATTCATCACACACACGCACGCACGCACACACAAAGGCGTGCGTATATGCACACGCACGTGCATGTGCTGCGAGAGGGCCGGCCAGAGTGTTTGAGCTCAGGATCATCTCTGACCATTCATGTTAACATCTGTGAGAGTTACTCGAGTACACAGCGCGCTAAGAAGAAAGCGCAGTGAGGGAAAGAAAGACAGCCTGTGGAGCTGCACAGTCCTGACAACATCTGCAACTGCTCCGTGACTGCTCACCTGTAAATCCCAACCTGGCATTTGTTACTGTCTCAAAACACGCACACACAAATACATACAAGCACACACTTACAGACACACATGGAGAGAGATAAGGGTCTACGTATTGGCCATCCAGAAATCCCAGTGGGGATGCAGAGACTTGTGGGGCTGGGGGGGAGATTGGATGGATGGATGGATGGATGGATGGATGGATTGTAGGAGAGAAGACAGGATGACAGGATGACAAAACATAGTTAAGGACACGCTCCAGTACTATGTGACAGCTTGGAAGGCCCGCCAGGGATTGAGGGAGCCGGGAGGAAGATGGGAGAGAAAACAGGGAGAAGAAATCCAGAGAGGAAGCGAGAGGTCAAACATCTGTGGTTTCTCTTTTCTGTGGCTTCCATCACATGGTCAGTGGTGGGAGGAGAGACAGTTAGAACCCAAAATGTAGAGAAGAGACAAGCCAGGCATAAATCACTTTACGTAATAACACTATTTTGAGCAAACTGAAATCGACACATTGCTGAAATCAATGTCTTGGCCACTTGGGGGCAGCAGCACAAGGTACAAAGATTACATTGACATCTTGTCAACATATCCTTCCTGTATGGAACTAGCATAGGTAAAAAATCTGAATGGCTCACACAATGGTGGCACTGTCAAGGCTTTAGATGTGTATGTTATGCGGGCTAAGCAATAATAACAGTGTTAATGTAATATTTAATTGATAAAGTTGCTAACCTGGATTTTCATGAACGAATGATACGCTGTAGTATTCACTCAAGGAATGAGAATTAGTGTCCTGTTACTATGGAAAACACCAGTGTGGTTAAGGGACAGGACACGTTGAAAGTTGCAGCCATAATTTGTGCAAGTGATCATGGGGGCTAGGAATAAGATGGATAAAGTAATTGCTAATAGTTGGCTGTTTACACATCAAGTAGACAGCAAGATTATCGCAACACTTATGGGTCATGTGCTTAATAAGTAATCAGTATATTAGCTCTATTTATCTCTGCTTTTGTTACTGCTCGGGCAAGGCATATCTGTGCAAAGTTTTGATGTTCTCACTATGCTCAGAGTATCCCACTTTCCACCACCATTGAAAACATGCACACTAGGTTAATTCTCCAGTCAGTGCCCCTAACCGAGGAACTGACTCAAATCTGGAGCTGGTCTCTGGATTCCCACTGCTCCCTCAGGATGGGCTAAACACTGAGTATCAATTTCTCTACGATGTACACTGTATGATATGTGACCTAAAAAAAAAGGTTATTTTTCTTACACAAATACCTGCCCCATCAGCAGCTAGATGCTAACTTAAAGCAAATTCACTTGCGCTTCTCTTTTGCCATTGGTTGACGAGCTAATGGTGTACAGAGGATAACCAAGATGGCACATTCAAAATAACAACAACAACATAAGCCCCGATTGTTCTATTTCTGAGTGCCTCATGCTGATCACTATATATATATCCCGAGTAACAAACAATATTCATCACATCGCGGTAGATGGAATTACCAGCTAATCATTAGCTGGTGCATCATTTTTTGTCTGAAGCATGAGTAACGTTATTTCTCTAAACAACTTCAGCCACTTCAGAGCAGTCACTTGAAAGACACTAGTAGCCATAAACACAAAGCTAAACACCTGAGTTATCATACAAGCTAACAAGCTACAGTCAGCAACAAGCTGCATAGCTCGACTGCAACATCATATGGTGATATGCGCTACTGCGAGTATTACTGTAACCGCCACCACCATTGCCTTGTGGTTAAAACAGAGTGAAACATATATAAAGCAGGGTCCTTACTTGTCCAGCAGAAATGCAGCAAACTCTGCATCGCTCTTGAGTCCTTACAAATCCCACAGCTCCCTCCACCTCTGAAAAGATGCTCTGATATTTATCCTTGTGTTCTCTCTGGCTCGGTCCAATTCGTTGTTTCTATATTGCTTATCTTCGTCAGTCTTCTTATTTCTTCTCTTTGACGTGGGTAATGGTGGGGCATTTTTCAGCTCTGTTGTCATCTGTTCTCTGTTTATGGTTTGAGTTTGAATATATCTGACCAGGTAAGAGCAGACAGACAGACAGAAAGTTATATGTTTGTTCTACCATCGCATTGACCCCAACTACATCCCTGTGAGGACTTCACCACTCTTTAATCTAAGTCATCTGACTTTCTCCTTTGTTGCCGTAACAGTTGCTACAGCCACTAGATGTCTAAAAACAAAAGATGAATAGCCATCACAGTTGACCTACACTGTTGCTCTTCTGAGGACAGGCTGGAGAAAAAAAATAAATAAATGAATAAAAAATAAAAACTTTTAAGCAAAAAGTCATGGTAGGTTAAGCTGTCGTGACTTGACCAGAGGGGAATTGTCACACTTTTCACATCCACCCTACGTTAGAATGAGAGCGAGTCATTTGTCCTATTCAGCTTTCATACCCTACCTCTGTCTCTTGTGAAAACGCTTATTAGATGGTTCAAATGTGCCAAAAGCCTCCAGGCCAGTCTAATGCATTTTCAAATGTTATCACCTGGGTGTGTGTGAACAAGACAGATCAAAAACATCACTGCCAAGGCTAAATGCTGAAAATAGCTTCATCAGGCAAAAACATGAAAGAAGAATCAAAAGGTCTGGTGGTGAGACACGGCTGATGTGAGACTGAGTGCTCTCAGATGTTTTGCACAAAGTCACAAGGTCAAAAATGCAAAGCTTGACTTTGAGAGACTAAATGAACTGCTGGACTTCAGTGGAGTTTGTCCGTAGTATGAAAATATAGATGTATTCTCTACCTCTTAGGTGCATGTAAGGTGAGCAGCTTCTGGACCTGCAACCACAATATATCAACATTAATGTATATAAAATTATATAATTGTATAATTTACTTTTTAATTAACCTGCTGGGCATGTACAGGTACTTATCATGCCAAACTAGAGAATTACAGCTTGAAAGGGGTTTCTTTATTAAACTTTTATGGGCCTGATTTTTACTACGTGATGGTAAAAATGCATATGAGCTGTTATGTGAATAATGAGAAATACCTTCTGTCTCACACAGGTATAACATTTGGATTCACAGCTTGTCATTCCTTTGTATCTGTTCTTTTGAGTTGTGACCATTAAAACCAAGTTCACTTCAGTAGTTCTTTAAAATATTGGCATTGGTAACACTTTATTGGAACCTTGATTGGACAACAGCATGAAAGCTTGCAGGCTAAATGTTCATAATTATGTATCATGATAATTATGAAAGCAGCAATTGTTGTAAAGTTTGCCCAGCTCATTGGCTGTGACTATTCCATTATCAAATACTGGACATTATGAGTATTTTAACCTCACAATTAAATATATGAACAGTATATTGCATATGTACAAGTGTGGCTTGCTGAATTACTACATTTCTTGTGCGGGATACTGTATTTCCTATAGTCACGTGCTCAACATATTACAGGACTTCATGCATGGAAGCCGAAAACGTTACAAATGGACCAAAGTGGAGATGGACATGCCATACATATTCATCATATCATGCCATTTATATCTGCACTTCACTCCAGGGCTGGAATTGGAGCAGTAGAGCTGCACACGTAGGAACACATTAGGCAATGTGCCGCAGTATACTCTGTGATAAGATGCCTCCTGCAAGGTATGCACTTGAGGTGATGAATATGGAAATTAAAGCTCATCGTGTGTCCAAATCCTTTGCAATATGTTGTGCTTTTACTACAGTCCCGACCTAAAACCAGGTCTAAGCTGGTTTCTGTGGCAAGGGCAAAAATCTCTTTTTGACTTTTGTTGGCATGCCTGATGCATTTTCCATCCAAATCCATCTGTCTGCATCAGTTGTCGTCAAGTCCCACATGAAACTCTAAATGCTCAAACAATGACATCAAAGAACGCCTCTTATGCTTTTTTTTCAAAAGGGTTTTTGTTTACTTAAGTGTGTTATGTAAGTTCTTGTACACATAACAGACCTTGAGTTAAAAGCCCAGCCCCTCAAAAGCTCCTCCCTCCCACAGAAAACACTGCTCCTGAAACACCTCATCAGTGGTCCCACCTTGATGACACATCACGCTACGTCACCATGTCACACATACTCATAATTTATGCCTAGCAGCTAGTTTTTCATGTAAGAATTTATTCAGCACAGCTGCTCTGTTGCTGTAAGTAGTGAGCTGACCAATCAGAGCAGACTGCATATTACGGAAGGGGGCGTAAAGACACAGGAACTAAAAGACTGATTTGTTTTTAAGCATTAAGCATGTTAACCTGTTCTAGTAGTAACCCAAAAGAAAAACATGAACCTTAAAATGAGCATAATATGTCACCATTAAGTAAGACTGAAACACTGAGTGACAGTGCGAGCTGTCCTGCCTTTACACAGGCATTTATCCAGTGTCAAATCCCAACAAAACTGTGTCTGTTTGACAGCGCTAATAACAGTCATAATACGTCATATTATATGCACTGAACTTTGGCAAGTTTTTACCAAATGGACTGTGCATATTTTGTTTTATCGTAAACTTTAGTTTTTTTTTTGTTTTTTTTTTAAGTGGTGAGAAAGAAATTAAACATAATGAAGAAAATATTGCTTTTTTTGGGGGGGGGGTTGGCAGTTGTTTGGCGTGATGCTGCAGTTTAGAAAAATTTGACTCTCATTTTATGGTCTACTTACTTTTTGGTCTATTTACTTTCTAATACTTTACTTCTAATCCCTGTGCACTTAAACTGTTTTATGAAAAGGCAAATTGAACTATGTGGTACATTACTTGCTTTCTCCTTGCTGGTCAGTACGATGCAAATTAAAAACTGTGTGTCTGGACCTCTTTTTAATTTACAGTCAAATATCCCTTTTTAGAGTATATCATTTTGTAAGGCAAAACAGCCTCTCTGCCTTGCTAAATTGTCCACTTAAGCTTCAATAAATAATGGTCTTTAAATATTTTCATTGACTCGTGGGAACTGCTCAACATAAAGACCCACTTTAATCAAATACATATGTACTTTTATTCAGGATGCTTTACACACGACTCCCCCAGGGTTTGTGCTGCTGCTTTGGAGGCAGAGGCGGTGTGTTGGTAAGGTGGTTAAGTAGATCAATATGTTAATGTACACTTGCAGTATACAATATTCTGCCTGGCCTCTTTGTGTACAGCTTTCCCAGAGGATATCTTATGTTTGCTGTAGGTCGGCGGCAAGATTCAGAAATGATTCAATTTGAATAATTAATTTGATGATGGATTTCAGCTTATACCTGTCACTTAACAAAGAGGCACTTCCTTCTGTTGGTTCAGCCATTGTCAATTTGATTGAGTGATGTTAGCTTGCATAATTCTGTATTGTATATTGTATGGGGGGAAGTACTTGCTTTGAACTGAATACAGCTCATTGCAGACACTGCATTACAATAAGCATCCCCTGAAGATGAACAAGAGGTCCGCACACATCATAAAAATAAAGTTGTTGTTGCTCAGCTCAACTGGTATGACCTCCTTCTGTATCCTCGTCAGTGCAACGTGTGTCCCTGAGTGTTTCATCGTTTCATCTCCCCCTGCATTGTCATTGACCAGTCCACATGTTGGGATTATGTCAAGCGGTGAGTTCTTTTGGGAAAATGGGAGAGGGGATATAAAAACAAGAGAAAGATGCTAACAGCCAGAAACCGCTGTAGGTAAAACATTTGAAAACATCAGAATCCTTGGTGAAGACTACTGTTTCTGAATCATCACTGCACCCTGTCATTTGCCTCTGTTGTTAAATCTTGTCACAAAAAAAAAAAAAAACGGATCCCAATCAAATGCTTTCAGCGCTGTGTTTGAGCAACCTTCTTTTTTATCCTTGCCTGCTTTCTTGCTTTCTTCCCTCTCCCTACTCCTGCGTATCAGAATGTCTCTGTAACCCCCTGGGGTGCAATTTGATGTGGAGATTGGGTACTGCTGTATCAGCGAGACACAAAACTGACATTATCAAAATCTCATCATGTCCCTGACATTGGTCTCTTAACACCGGCCAGTCACATAAAAATTAACAACCAAAAGCACCGCGCACCTATCGATCGAGGCCTCTTTTCTCAAAAGGCACCACACAAACATGTTCACCTTGGACCATTCCCTCCGAGTACAATGAAACTGAGATCATATTATGTGCTTACACGCTTTGGG
The DNA here is from genome assembly GCF_904848185.1 of Acanthopagrus latus. Classification (NCBI taxonomy): domain Eukaryota; kingdom Metazoa; phylum Chordata; class Actinopteri; order Spariformes; family Sparidae; genus Acanthopagrus; species Acanthopagrus latus. The sequence goes on along the minus strand of NC_051039.1, from coordinate 26,591,945 downwards.
GAATATCAGGCTTGTCCACTGCAGATCTCAGCCATATTTTTCCAAGGGTGATTAGTCATCTGACACCAAAGCTACACAGTAGACTCTGAATTAAGATTAAAGGGCCACACAACCCCTCTTCAGACAGCCATCTGAAAGGGGTAAAACAGAAACATGTTGTCAGAGTTTGTATGGACTAAACACATACAACAGATATACTGCATGGTGTTATGGTGTGTGCTCAGGCAGTGCTGGTAGACTGATTAACAATGGCCACGGCCCAAAATGCTTCTGGTGTTCAGCTGGATAGCTGAAATGTGTGACATGGTGCTTGGCAGCGCATGTAAGTCAAGGTGGTGGTAATTTTTCAAATTACAGCTAAACAGTACATTAATGTGTTTATGAAAACATTTCATGCGTGAAATGGGCAGTGCAGTAACAGAATCTTGATCCTAGTTTGATAGTTTGATCTGAGTTTTGTGAGCCTGGTGCAGTGCTGGACAGACGTGCAGACTGGATGCAACTCAATAGACCAACAACCAACTGCAGTAACAACATGTGTGATGTCTACCAAACACCTTGTTAGATCTGGCTCATGTTACATTTATTCAGCAGTTGTGATCGGCCTGATGTGAACAAGAGCAGAGGGAAATCCATCTGAACGGGGGGCTGGCTAGGTGCATCTGCCAGAGCTAATCGACATGACATGTGTATCGTGTTATCTAGAGACAGGGATAAGCTAAGTGTCAGCCTGTTTTTAGTCTTGCTTCGACCAATCATTTTGAAGTAAATGCTGATTGCTCAGTGTAATGTAGAAAAAGGACACGATCCACATTTAGATCAGTCCCCTGTTATCCTCTCTTTCTCTATGCTCTTTGGCCTGCCATCAGGCACCAGAAATGAAGGCAACATTATGGCAACATAGAAACATGTCTGCTATTGCACAACCAAGACAGGAAGAGGCATTGTTTTACCTGGTTGATATCCTCAGGTAACAGTGGGACAACAGGAATAACTGTGGAAATGCTACACTGTAAGGATAAAAGAACCCTGTTGATGGAGGAATTTTAGGTGAAAGGTTGGATGGAAGCCATGCCACTAGCGGTAGTCAACGCTGTGTTTGCAGCAACAGTATTACCACTAGGAGATGCTTGGAGGGGGTGAAAGTTTCCAAGTGGTCTATTTCGGCTTTAAGCAAAGCTAAGCTAACTGGCTTTGGATTGTTGCTAGTAATGTTCATACAGATGTGAGAGTATTCTCACTTGTCCTGTACAACACAACAATAGCATTTCCTTTGCTAACACTGGATGTTAATGACGTGATTTTAAATATCTATCTATCTATCTATCTATCTATCTATCTATCTATCTATCTATCTATCTATCTATCTATCTATCTATCTAGTTTACTTACCAACAGATGGATGGATCAACACAAAGGAAGTATGAATGACTGGACTGATAATATCAGATAAATCGCTGAATGAAGGGCCGGACTGAATGCAAGATGTGCACAAAAGCACAGTTCATTGGATAGCCTGGCAGTCATGTCATTACTGTACATGATTGGCTGTTAGAATGGATATACAGCTAGGCGGAGGGATAGATGGCGGTGGGAGCGCAGATGAGGAGGGATGAGAAAACCCCATGTGAGCAAACCCATGAGCTGTAATCATTCAGCAGGAACGCCGGGGTTCTCCTCCATTATTCATTCCTCCCTCCCATCCACTTCTCTATCTCTCTCTCATCACACACCGCTATCTTAACGTATAGCTCTCTGTCATCAGCGTGTAAGAGAGAACACAGGAAGCAGAGAAGTGTGTGAGTCAGTTTCACGCTTAACTTTTGTTTGAGTCAAAAGTTGGGCGGCCCTCAACCTATATGTCACTGCCTGACACATGCATCTATCTGTCTGTCTTTTTGTCTGTCTGGCTATCTATTTACTTTGCCTGCCCACAGAGTACTCGATAGCTTTTCTACTGTTATGAGTGGGCTGCTGGCATTTTACAGCACGCCCACAGTGGCAGAACTACTTTTGATTTTTACCGTGGGCCAGATGAAGTGCAGTAAACCTACAGGCCAAGATGAATCAGTAAACCAAATTATTGAACTGACAAAAAAATCGGCGGCACATTGTTTTCTGCAAAATTTGCCAGCCAGTGAGAGTAAATGAGCCTCCCAGTGTTGTTTATCTCTGTGTGCTTGACATTAATAAAAATGTCTTTTTTGCGTCTGCTCTTTGCACTACAAGTTTGTGTCAAGAAAAGCCTTAATGTGCTGCTGTACTTCACAGCCGAGCCCCCGTGGGGTTGAGCTCCTCATGCATTAACAGATCTGCATTTGAATTTGAAACCTAATTCAGATGAATTGTACAACGGAGCGGTCCAGCACCATGTGCAAAGCAGCACGTGGTCTCCTGGCTATCTGGGAAAGAAAGCTCAAAAAGGTGCCAACACAGAACATGTAATTAACATGTGGGTTAGTGTGACCTGGATTACTCTGAATAATACATTGGATCAAGATCAAACGTGCGCTGACACCATTGTGGATGTGTCTTAAGATGTATTTTAAGGCCTGAGGAACTCATTCCCTTGTAAATGACCTCATGGTAACTCCCAGGGGTGGGAGGTAGGAGGCACATGGATTTAGCTCCTCACAATCTCTGTCTTCTTCTGTCTGTTGGTGTGGGAAGACCTCCATAGAGACCTCTGAGATCCAGAATTACAGGAGCACAAAGAGAACATGGGTCAGAAGAGTGACACCCTGGTGATCACAGGAAGGCGGTGTGGTGGATTAAAGGCCAATGAAAGCAATGCGGCAGAGGGAATGCAGGAGGTAAAGGCTGAGAATAGAGATGGACTTCGGATGGAGACACAAAGACATACGATGTGCTTTCAGCGGCATAAAAGATAAATAGCGTGTGAGAACGTAACCTTGTAGTGTATAATCAAATATCCTTGCAAGTACTTATTCATGCTCTAGTAATCCCAAATGGTTTATTTTCCTCATGTATAACCACTGCTTTGTACTTAGTCAGAGGTACCAATTCCCCTAGGTTTCAACATCTGCAACTTATTCCATACAAAGCGAAAGATGAATAAGAATTTCTCTGCCAGCTATACTTCAGCTGTAAGCACAGTCAGCAGGGAGGAAACTTCAGGCCTAGGAGTCTGTAGTTCTGTAATATCAGCACATGACAAGAAGCAGAATCTTTTCTGAAGACGAGTAGATCATGTGTACACCCATGTAACAGCTGTTCCCTCCACAGATCAGTCAAATATGATGAAATACTGGGCTCAGGGATAGGTGACATATTGAAGACCATGAAGCAGCATAGGCGATTTTAATGTACATCCATCAAAGGCAACGGAAGAAATGCAACTGGGGCAATGCTGTAGTCGCCCACTGAACTGCAAGCATTCAAGTTGATTTCCGTAAAGTATATCTCCAGTGTACACACCAGTGTAGTCCAGATTGAGTCTCCAGAAAATGGGTGCCCAAAAAGCCTAGGTTATGGCCCAGAGCGGGCCTCGCCACAATCATACAGCTGTAAGAACTTCTGAAAGGAACAGTGCGTTCGATTGGAAATGTGATAATGTAAGAGGCAAGTGGTTAAAATCTATATGCTGAGGATGCTTATGTGATACAAACGAAAACTCAAAACAGCTCTTAAATGTACCCTTTTGGAAATTATATGATGTTTTGTTAACTCTTGTTTCTAAATTGAAAGATCATGATGCAATCCCAGAGTTTTTTTTTTTTTTTTTTTTGCGTCAAGTAACCTGATGTGTTTCAGATTGTTTGAGATGTGTAAAAGAAATAACTCCACCACGGCTGTCGCGCATCATGAGAGGACCGCAGCTCTGGATTTAGACTTTACTTATGACAATGTTTCATACATTTGTTTTGCTTTGCTCTCACAACAAATCGTGTCTGTGCTGGTTGCGGGAATCAGATGTGTTGTAACCTTGCCATACTGTTGTACTTAACGTACTCTTCACTTGACATGCCTTGAATTGATTTGTGCTTAAGACATCTCGAGTGCCTGACATAAGAGTATGTAAACAGAGGAGAAAACACCACTCAGCTGGTGTCAGACATTGCTTAGGAGCAGAGATATAAACTAAAAAAAGATGTTCGTGCGCCAGTGCTGTTTTCACTCTGTTGTATTTTTGTAATATGGTAAACATATCATGGAAAATCAACATAAAATCCATGAACAACTTTGAACTGAGACCCCTGGTGTTGGTATACCTACTGTAACGCATTTAAGATACAGTTTTGCAAAAGCCTCCTGTGGAGATGATCAGAGAGAAGTTTGACAGAATTTATGAGCTAAGGGTAATTCCAATGCATCCCAAATCTACACGGTGGGGTGTACATAAATAGAAAATAAAATTTCATGAGCAAACACAAAGAAGTTGGCAGCTAGTGGGTAACACAGGAGTGCAAAGCAGATTGTGAGAGTCTAGTCTAACAACAGGGACAAAACAAGGTACGACTGTCGATTCTAAAGCACAGAAATAAAACACTGAGTGGAGGCGACTCGCATGGCATCTGTGTCTTAGTGAGGAACAGAGGACCTGGATTTAACTGTCTTTAAATCTGAATTGTAAATATAATCCATCTACATCTGGTCTTAATGGGAGAAGAATGCTAATAGCAGGTGCTAAGGGGATTTCTAATTTGCACGCTCGCCTTTACCTCATATCTCATACAAATCCACCCTCCCTCTGCACACATCCATCTCATTGGCCCGGGCCTTTGAGTCGCCTTCATCTTTATCACCAAATCTCTTTCGAAATCCACATTAACGCCACATCCGTCCCCATTTCTCTTCCCTCCGTACGCACTGGCTCAGCCTGCCCTCCGAGGGTCAAGTCTTCTAACAAGGCACACTGGAGTGTATTACGTGTGCGCTCTTTAATCACATCCTCCTGGTTTCCATCACAGACCCTGTGTACCCCCCAGTCCCCCACCACCGCCTACACACACTGGAGAAGTGTATTAATATATAATTCATCACCTCTTTCTTTGCTCCAAAGCTGCTATAGATGCACTCACTTCAGAAGACCAGGCTTGGTGGAATAGGTGGTGAAATATTTCACCATTCAGCTGTCACCAATGATTGGTGGAATGTTTTTATGGAGTAATAATAATAATAATAATAATAAGTAACTATACAACTTTCTCAGGTGTGCTCTGTCTTATCTTTTCATATTAAAATGAAAAAAAAAAATACTTGTGATGTAACTGATATGATTGTTGCAAGGATTGCTCTTCTGTGTGTGTGTTTGTGTGTGTGTGTGTGTGAGAGAGAGAGAGAGAGAGAGAGAGAGAGAGAGAGAGAGAGAGAGAGAGAGAGAGAGAGAAAGTCATGGACATGGACCACGTTACATCGTGACGTCACACAATTCACAATGGCATGATCCCAGAGACTCTTACAAATCGCAAGATCTAAACAGCTGTTGCATGGAGAGAAAGTTAACAATTATTCGGCTTCGGCAAATTTGAAATCATTGCCACCTTCTTGTAAATTCGGCATCAAAACACAATACATTGAGCTGTTTCATTCCTCTCAAAAAGTGCCAGTTTGTCACGGGTCCTTGTACGAGCCTGTCTGTTTTTCATGTTTAGAGTGCATCCTGTCTGAAGTGCGCTTTCCTCCCAGCAGCTGCTTGAGCTGATTGTTTCAACTGATTTCACCATTTGCACCAGATTTATTAAAAAATATAACATATTAACAGTAAACATGTAAAGTTTTCCAAATTCAGTAAACCCGTAACTATCTTGGGCTAATTGTTTGGACAAAGTCACCAGACTCCCTGAAAAAAAAGGCTCAATTTTGACATTTGTTGCATTGGGAGAAACCGTATAAACTTTGAGAAACGTTGTCTGTGATGAATTCTTAACTATTTGGGCCTACTAAGATATGTCTTTGTTTGTGTAAAAAAAAAAAAAAAACATATCCTCTTTGTAGGACGGAGGTAGGTGTACATTTGCATACAGAGCAGGGAAAGAGGATGTGATCACGAGTGGTCACTCAAGACCAACAGCAAGATGAATGTAGTGCTATGTTTGAACTGACGGGCTTGAAGCTATCTATTTATGATCAGATAATGCAGACCAAACCTGAACAGCCTCAGTCTCTCTCTCTCTCTCTCCCTCTCTCTCTCTCTCCCTCTCTCTCTCTCTCTCTCTCTCTCTCTCTCCCTCTCTCTCTCTCTCTCTCTCTCCCTCTCTCCCTCTCTCTCTCTCTCTCTCTCTCTCTCTCGCCCTCTCAGAAAGCACCCATTTGGCTATTAGCCTAATTATCTATCTCTGCCCCCAATGTTAGTTATGTTTAGAGTCAGTTATTTTGGAGATTATAATACCATAAAGAACCTTAATAATACTAATAAAAATACTAATAATAATTTCTAATTTTGAAAATTATTATAATTATTTATCTTATACAGTGTCTTGTAGTCATCTTTTACTGGCATATTACACGTATTCAGCTATTACACGCATTGAAGCAATGTAAAATGATAGATGGAAGACAGGATGGAGCAAAGATAGAGAAAGGAATAACAAGGCTAGAATATGAGGAGAATAATAAAATTCCATCCGCATCTGCCACTCTGGGTTTTCAACTCTGTAAATAGCTGATATATGGAGAAAAACAGGAAATAGAGATGAGAGTGACTGGAGTGGAAGATAGGCTGTGTTTAGAATGAGAGAATTATTGTAGGTGCACGCACACACACACAAACACACACACACACACAAATAAATATACACCCACACACGCGGTGCACACACATCTGCAATGATTTAGGGCCATGGCCTGGCATCTCTATGACTTTCAAAACAGGCAAGAGGCGGAAATGAAAAGATGATAACGCGTAAAATAATACGTGCGCACAACAATGCACATGCAATCACACACACTTGTGTTAAATGTCAGTCAGCTCTGGTTATATTGAAGTCTGGCTGTGTGTCATTTTCACAGCAGACGGTGGTGATTGACAGAGTCTGACTTCCGCTGTGATTTACATGACAGCCTGAGACAACCCCCCACTGCACGAACACACACACATGCACACACAAACACATGCACGCACACCTAAAAGGGCAATCTCTAATCATTGATGATTATTACCAAACGTGGGCATATTTGACATTGTGATCAGCCGTGTGAGTGTGTATGTGTGTGTGTGTGTGTGTTTAGGTGTGCGTTTATTGTGTTAAATACATACATATGACATGACATGTGACGCCTTATTATCATACATTATCTCTAATTAACATGAGACCTGCCATACAGTAATAACCCTGAACATGGTTATTATTGCCTCAGCTTGATCACAGGCTATGAGAAGGATTTTAGTTTGATGTCAGACTGGGACATTACAGCCTGATTTCATGTGAGTCAGTTGTGTGTGTTGGTGGGCGTGTGTGTGTGTGTGTGTGTGTGTGTGTGTGTGTGTGTGTGTGTGTGTGTGTGTGTGTGTGTGTGTGTGTGTGTGTGTGTGTGTGTGTGTGTGTGTGTCTGCTCCATTGGTACCAGACTGGAAGGCACAGCAGGTGGGCAAGCAGCATTTCAGGGAGGCATGAACACTGCTAATTACTGTCTGGATCAGTAGTATTGTTGGTTGGCATCTGTGTGTGTGTTTGTGCGTGTGTGTGTGTGTGTGTCAGCCTTCTGAGAGCAAACAAAGACAAAAAAACTGGATGCTGCTCTCTCCCTCTCTTCATTAACACCATCAGTGATAGCTGGATGGCGGTTAACGGTTAAAAGTCATAGAGTTTCTAAACTTCGGAGTCGGGACGCCGCACAGGGTCGTTTGATATGCAGGCGGGGTCAGAGAGACAATAAGAATAGAGTATAACAACAATTTTGTGCTGTGGAATTTATAGATCAGCTGCGCCAACAAAAGGCTCTGTAGCTTGAGTTAATGAGTGATGGCTGCTTTCCTGGAGTGAGCCTTGCAGCAGGTGCATGGTTGATACTGCCACGGTTAATACACTGTGTGATGAAGCTAGAATTTACTAGAACGATGTTGCAAAGCCGTATTTTGATGAGACAGAAGTAATGAGACGATTTGTTGGAGGTGTGTGTGGAGCTGTTTAACAATCCCATATTTGTGACTATTACTACCTGCTAAGGCTATCACTTTTCATTCCAAAATTAAAACTACCGTTTGTGTGGAAAAAGAACAAATACCAACTTCGTGATTGGTGTGTTGCTGAAACCAAAATTAGGTCCCTGCATGTGTGTAAAAACACAGTTGATATGGTCATATACACAATAAGCTCAACAAAACTGTGCACTGTTAGTGTAGGGTGCTCCTAAAATGCAATGTCCCACTGACCTAATGCATGCCCATGTAGTGTAATTATCACACAAAACCATCTAACAGGATGTTTCCACGACACAAACTTCCCCTGGGTTTAAAAAGCTAAGAAACTTAACCTATATTTTAATGGTTTTAATTGAATTGAACAATCATTTGTTGTTTTGCAGTTGGAATGCAAATGACAATGCGCAGAAAGGACTACGACTTTCTAGATTCTCAGACTGGATCCTCTGATTCCATCATTTTTTTTTTTACTTTAAAGTTGAGAAGGGTTTCAGAATGAGAGGGTTTGACACCACTGACAGAAAAATGGGAAATGAACTGCTGTTCACTCACAGTGCAAAATGAAACTGCCCCTCTGTAATGTGATATAATAACAATTTGATACTGTCAGAACTTTTTTTTACATTAACAAAACTTCACAGGTGTGCAGTTGAGATCAGCTTGAAGGCTGAGTTCAAAGATGGGTGTCATCTGCTAGGGAGGTAGGTGCCATTGCTCCCCCCACTTTACGGCACTGGCCTACATCTGCTGGTTGCAGATTACTTTAACCCTGTTCCAATCATTCCTGTCCACTGTAGTGCAGGTGGTGTCGTTTTCAGCTTGTCTCTCTGTGCGTCTGTGGACAGATTTTTGTGAGTGTGATAATACTACTTAATACTTGAGTGTAGTTGAGACCAAAAGGCCATCCAGGAGTCCAGTTTGAAGATGCATGTGGCCTGAAGTGATAATGTAGTATTCACTACTTAGCGGTAATGAGGCAGAACTTGAATATGTTGACGGGTGTTGTGGTGGTCTTCTCCAGCATGCAGGAAAATCACGACACATGCCATTCCTGTTGGTTTTGTTCATCAAAAGAAATGCTCTCTGTTAATTAAGTCATAACTACAGACAAAGTCAACTTGCAGAACGTCAAGCTGTGACAGTCGGCATGATCTGAATTGAAACCAAATTACAGAACAAATCCCACACAGTCAACCTATGCCGTATGCACAGGAAGTACATGTGCATGTCTGCTGGCTGCACGGTGGTTGACCATCACATTTGTTCTGGAGTGAAAAACTCAGCCTCATTTAAAGTTTAGACAAGTGAAAAATAAATAAAAAATACATTATAAATATATATATATCATTCATGATACCACTCACCTTGTCACTCCCACACATGAGACACATACGGTTGAAAGCATCACACAGGGATAAAAGGTTTTTGCACGGGTCAGCCTCACCATCCTATCTCTTCACATCTCCCAAAAGGAAGATGGTCAGATGAGCAGAGAGAAGTGAGAGATGATGGTGGGTGAGGAGAAAAGAAAAAAGAAGGATCAGACGGCAAGAGAGAGAATAACCTCAAAGAGTGACTTCCACTCAGTCTCTCAAACAGTGATTCAAACAGGTTGCTCCCGTGAGCTCCCAAAGTTATTTACACTCTGAATGTCTGTGTTTGCCAAAGGAAGATTGGTGATATTCACACAGGACTGTAGGGAACATGTGAAGAAGTCTGTATGATTGAAAAATCATTTTGCTAGATATACTGGGTTGCTTATTAGTTTGCAAGGCTATGTAAAGAGAAGTACGAGCAGGGACTTTCACAGGTGAACCCACACTTTAAGGTTCTGTAATTTTAGCTGGACCGTACTTGAAAAATGGTCCAGTATTGAATGAGAGCCCTTCCACCATGAAATGGGCAGCAATGAAATCCTTCAGCGCAATTGTGCACCTATGCTATGTGTCTCCTGCAAAAGTTTGAGATTTGGAAAGCAGCGAGGAAAAACAGAGTGTAAAGCCAGAATATCCTTATATCTAACACCAGTGATTGAAAGAACAGCAGAAAGACAAGGCAAGATGGCTTCGGTGGATTTTATTGCTGCCCTTTCCATGACACAAAAACATGGGGTCCATGCTAGGGGTTTCACCGACTAGTCAACGAGTCAACTACTATAACCACCAGTCTGCGCTGGAGGTAGAATAGATAGTGGCTACCTTAGCAGAGGTCACTGATATGCAGCTTAAGTCTCCGGCTAAATAGGATCAACGTTCATATGTATGGATGCACAATACTGAAAATGACACTGTTTCCATGGTGAAGTGTCATTTGTGGACAGCTGAGCAAAACAAGAACAAGTCTGCTGCTATGCATAACGGTCTCATGGTGAAACACATAGCGAGCATTAGTCAATTTTCCAAACACCCAGTCACAGAGAAGTGAAGACAGCAGATAACAGACTTGGTTGTCAGAGTTGTTATGAAGGATAATCGACCGGTATCTGCTCTCTCTGGACAGTTTCTGGAATTTGGCTTTTATTTTGATGAGTCCAGTTTTTGTTTTTATTGCATCAGCTTTAAAAAAAAGGGCTTCATATAAAATGCTGTGTTCATTTTAATGTTTATGCACACTTACATATCGTGCCAAACATTGATATAAGCTGTCAAAATATGCAGTGCAATTGTACCGCTTAAGCGTTTGCGTCCTTCACCGTGTTAACCTGACTGCCAGCTGACATCCAGCTGTCAGCTGTACAGGCAGCTACATCGTGTTGATGACAATTGGTTGTTTTGTTCTTTTTGTTTAGAATAACCAATTTGCTTTTTATTTTCTTTTTATGCTCATAAAATGTGATCGCACATAGTGTGACACAGCACAGGTGGATTGCAGGAACAACATGCATTACAGAATACAACTTTCAAAAACGTGTGAAGTTTGTGCAGAAACAACGGCATTGACATCATGTCAAAAACGTCCATACAGTGTGCTGTGCAGGTATCTAATGAAGTTAGCATCCTAATCAGCTAGCCCTGGCCCTCCCTCTCTCACAGTAACACGTAGTACTGCAATAGGTCAGTTTCAGCTGGGATACTTGTGCCAGTGGCAGTCACTATGAAGCTCATAAACTCACAAAATGCCAAGAAAGGAAGTACACATACTTAGATTGAAACTGTATTCACTGTAAAATTGCAGCTTACTATGTATTATTTCTACTGATCACAACGGTGAACTCTGAACTATGAATACTTAATGAATCCTTTATGTCTATAAAACCTTTTATACTGTATTATTGTGAATTTGTTTGCTTTTCTGCACATCTGCCCAATTTTTTTGAGCCAGGAATGTTTTTTACTTCTAATTGTACACAAGACACCTTAAATACAGTTTCACAATGCCAAACTACAGAAACACAGCTTGGGAGAAAATATCAAAAACATTTTTACGAATCTGGTGCCAGGAAATAGTTGGTACAATACTATGGAGGGCTGGAACACAGTGTTTCTCCTGGTTTCAAAATAAAAACTCTCCTCTTTGTTCAATGCCATCAAAGTTTGAGGTCACTGTATCCTCACCACTCGGAGAAGGTGAACACTGACTCCCCTGCAGTGACCAAAAAAAAAATGTTACCATAGTAACAGGAATGTCTAGGAGAAACATCCCTGATCTTTATAGTCCATTCATTTCAGTCAGGAGAACTTGTGTGTTGCTTTGAACCATTTATTTGAAATGACAAAGAGGTCAATTTCTAGTTTTGACCTTTTAATTTTCTGCCTCAAGCAGACTGAGTATGAGCTACCAATCAGGCAGCAGAGACAGAAATATCCCGACTGGGACTGAGAGAGAGAATTTATTTTTTTATTATTTTATTGCATTCAGCAACGCAACAACACACAAGGCAGATGAATGGAAAAACTGGGTGAATTCTAGTGCAGTTTAAATAGTGAGTTCTGCTGGAGGGGTAATACAGTAGATATTTCTCCAGTAGGGACAATGGTATGCAGCTGGCAAGCACTTCCTTACTTCACTGCTAACAGCTACTCAAACTGGCATTATACAAGATTTTTGCTTTCATATGTTATTGTGAATTAAATGTAGATTGCAAACTGTAATGAGTATAGAACAGTGTTGCAGTTAGTTGGATCCCTAGTAACTTCAATTTCACTATGCTGTTTTATGCAGAATCTCCTGAGAAAATGAAGGCTGACTGGTGATGAAGTCAGGCTGGCAGCCTGGCACCATTTCTGTCTGCTACCATGTTTCTGTTATAGACTAAATGAATGAATTAACTCATGGGTTGTCCTGTATTAAACCACTCAGAAACAGCAGGGGGGAGTTGTCTCCATAAATCGTGTTGAATTATTCAGATTTTTTATTTCATTCTTAGCCAGATGTGTCCTTATATTTCTATTCTTTGTGCTCAGCTGAGCTAACCAACTCCGGGCTGTAGTATTACATTTAAATAACGACTAGTTGCCAGGATAAGATGTTGGCAGTTAATGTTTCTGTAAGCCACTGATATGTCCACATTTGTATGTGTCATAGGCTAGTGGTATATTGACATTTCTACTAAATGTGTCATATTATGTTCCCATGGCATGATTCTGACCTGGATGTCATATTGTAGGGGGAAGGAATGTCAGAGCTACTGTTGACAAGCCTGGCCGGCCAATGATTGCAATTCAGGACTGCATTTCAACATTTGTAACTGTTAAACCATTGAATATTTCAAAGGAGACCTCGGCTAACCAAGTGTTTCTGTGCCTATACTGAACCAGACCATAAGCAATGTTCTGTCAGAGGATACAATTGGAAATTGAGAAAGAAACATGAATCTTTAAGACAAAGAAATGGAAAGTTTCAAAATATGGTGATTAGGTTGCAGATATGATGATGGTATAGGTCTCACTTTCTCTCAAAAGTATAGCAAATAAGCACATTCCACAACAGTTCCTGTAAAAACATAAATATATAAACAATTGTCTGAAATTATTTTAAACATTATGCGCTTATACATACTACACAAATATTTAAAAATCGACTGTATTAGAAAAGCTGTCATTCATCAACATCAAATGGAAACTGAAGCTGAATGTGATCTTATGTGACAAACAACTTGACATTTATTCTCAGCCTTCCTGCAGTGGAGAAGGACTCATTTTAAAGGACAAACATGGTTCATGTCAAATCTGCAGAAAAAAACAACAGCACTATATTCTGGAGGAACTGTGCAGGCTATTTACTTTGAATTGTATATTTTGGAGGCATATATGGAGGGAAACTCTACTCCAAGTTTGAGCCGTTTACTATTTTATATTTTATAATTTCTTGTTGAAATGTCATCCTTGTTACCTTTTTTTTACCTTCCCCTTTTCTGGCTCTGTTTCAGTGGATTGCTGGGTTCTTTGAAAGTGGCTATTTGACTGCCTTTCTCTGAAGGTACCCTTTTCTTTTTAAAATTATAAAATCTATTGGATTCTGCATCCTTGGTTGAGAGTATCTGATGGCCTTGCAATGAAGGAGCAAGACAAAGCTATCAAGTGTTAAAGATAGAGGGGATCTGAGGGTAACACAGTTGTAGTTGTAGTTAGATGTTTTGTAGATAAAGAAATATATATATATATATATATATATATATATATATATATATATATATATATATATATATATATATATATATATATTTATATATATATATATATATATATATATATATATATATATATATATATATATATATATATATATATAAAAACTTTCCTTTCTGTCAATATAGATGCATGTAATCCAGGCTCATCTTATTTTTAGCCTCCCCATTTTCCTACTTCCTGTCAACCAATTTTCACTGAGGGAACAAATGTTAGCGTGACCTTTTAAAATTGATAAAACGGGTTGACACACCCTGCCAGTTCATCACACATGTACTGATTGCCAACTCTAAATCATACTGCCATGAAAGATTTACCACCGCCACATGCTACCTAACTAGCTGTAGGAGTGTGTACTCAGTACACAGTATTAAGAGGGTGTAAACCGAGTGGCTGAGCAAATGCATCCAAGACTACATGTGCCAGGAGTCGTTAATACATTAGAGTCAGTTTACACAAGCACTCAGCTCACCCAGGCATATTCAGTGGATAGTCTGAATGTAAATGTGTCCCCTTTGTGACTGACATCTCGCTGTGGTAACACACACATATTTGAATAAATACAATTAGATTTCCCCCTAAATCTGCTTGTTCTTTGTGCAAAAGTTTACTTTATCTTTAGAAGAAGGTGGTTCCATTTGTTTTGAGGAGTCAATAAACATCCCAATAGCTATACAAAAATGTACTGAAGCTCAAAGGAAAATTTCCTTTCAACACTCTGGATGCCCTTGAAAGATGTCTAGCTAGCTCTACTCATGTCTCTTTCCCTGGGATTGCTCTATGTTCAATCATTGTTGATCTTAACATTCAATTCTTTGGGACATACTTCAAACAGTAATAACCTCCACCAAAGAGGCTATGTTTTTGGTGCAGTTTGTTTGTCTGTCAGCAGGATAATGGAAAAACTACTGGCCTAGTTTTCATGAAAATTGGTGGAGGGCTGGAGCATGGGCCACGGAAGAACCCATTACATTTTGGAGAGGACAAAGGGCGGATACACAAATATTTTTTTCTTTTTTTAACATCGTGGGATAGGGCCTTTGACCTGCCCGGTATGTCAGACTTGCAGGGTAAACACAGAGTGAGCAGAGAAACGAGTGAACCTCAGTGATTATTGCAACTATTTGAAGATTAACACGTGTTCTTATTTGTACGTTGTATTTCTTTTCTGTCAAATTTGATTGAGGAGCAGTAAAATAAACAAAATGTAACTTCCTGGAGAAAGAACATTGATCACTGAGTCTCATCCCCAGACTGTCAAATAGTGAGTGGGTGGGCAGTGTGGGTCCAATGCCAATCCAAAGTGCTGGGATGAAACTCAATAATCAACAATCTTTGAAGAAAGGTAAGATGACTGGTTGCTTTACGTGACTATATGAAGGCAAAAATTGTGCCAGTCGCTCTTGAAAAACAAGTGAAAAAGGATGATTACAAAGGCAATCCAGGCACTCCATGATGAACACATAATGGCTGAAATCTCCCCACTAACCCTACCCTTTTTAACGTCCTTTTAATGATTTAGCCACAAGAATAAATCCTTTGTATTGTTTCCTTCTTAACCCTATCCCTAAAGCTACCCCTAACTAATTAAACTCTTAACTGGCATATCCACCCATCAACTCACCAATGTTCAAACTTTTCTTTGCAATATCTCTGGTGGAGTTGCTGCAGCTGAACTGTAGAACATTTCAACATTTCTGAGTTAATGAAGCTAGGAACAACAATTTTCACATAATTCTAAGAGTTCTGGAAATGTAGTACATCCAGGTGAACAAATTAGGCGTGCTTGCAGACAACTAATTAATGGGAGAGTGGACTGTTGGCCTGGCTATGGTCTTAGCTCACCGCATTGCCTTTTAGTTCTATTATGTTTTCAATTCATACATCACAGGCAACATTATTGTTCACAATGATATTTCCCTTTGTTTTTATGCAGATGATATAACTTTTATTAAGTCTCGATGAGACCTAAAATGACTAGACCTCTGTATTTCTTCGAGTTGTGCACTGACATACTATACACCAAATGTTCCTGTCAAACTTAGAGAAGTCTCTAAGTTGATCCTGTAACTCATGGGAGGGCGGCAGAGAATGAGGAAGGAGTCAGCAAACAGGACTAAATTTAACATGAATTAAATATTACCATATCCTTGAACATCTCTGCCTGAGTCCCATAGATATTTGTCAGCAATGGTGAATGTATAACAATGACAACAACAGTGTACATGATCCAGCGCTACTTGTGTCTTTTGTTTTGTTTTGATTGAGAGACCCCTAGTGGCAGACATTACACAGTGTGCTACATCAAAGTAACAGGCTTACTCACACCAGAGAGAAGAAAGAAACTGTCTGCAGTTCAATGATGATAAGACATAATGTTTTCATTATGAGCTCTGTCCATCATTGCATACACAGTTCAATATTCCCTGCATAGTCTTCCTGTCCAGACAGTCAAAAAAGTCCCTCAGGACTAACACCGAGTTATTAATGTTTTTGTCGAGTCTTGTTTAGATTATTGCAAGAGAAATCTTTGTTTTTTGGTTTCACTTTCTGTCTTATTCAAGTGTATGGTGTCATGCCCCCTGGAGTCGCCAGTTTAATATTACTGCAAACACTCCTTGAGCAGCTACTTTGGCAGGAAGACAAAAACAACTGGTGTTGGTGTTTACTGTGCAGCCAAACAGACTCACAATGATATAATAATGAAGTCAGTGAGAAATAATTGCAACTGCAATTTGAATTCATGCTGAACAATAGTGCTGATAGTGTACAGCATCAGGGCATAGTTAAAGTTGGTTAACTTGCTGAGAGTTGAAAGTTTGCAGTCTTTCTAATGTTTAGTTTTTTGATTGTTGTTGAAACAATGCTGAAAAATGACTGGTCTCATGTTCTGTGATCATATTAATGGTTATTGGTTGTGGTCAACACTTACAGTGTGGGCAAATACATTGTGTTTCCTGTTGCTACTTCACAATAAAAGCCACCCCATGTTCCTACCAGAAGAACCCCGTTTATGTGAAGCATCAGCACTAGGACATGCTCAGTGTGTGCATTAGCATTAAAAACATAGCTCCCTTGTGTTATAAAGTGAACTGGTAGGCTGATATCGATGACATCAAATTGTGCCGGATTAGATGCATAAAGTGAGGCGGCCAGGTGGTGCAGCAGCACCACAGCAGCCCACTCTGAGGTCTGAAACATTAAACATTAAAACAAGTTAAAAATATAAGAAAATAAGTTAAAATAGAGTAGATTCAATACCACTAAATCTAAAGAATAAAAGTCACAATGCAGACAGTTGGAACTTTTGGAGCGGACCTGCAGTTTTCAGGGAGTTTGTTCCAGATATGTGGCACATAACTGAATGCGGCTTCTCCATGTTTGGTTTTGACTCAAGGGACTGAAAGGAGAGCTATACCTGACGACCTCAGAGTTGTGGATGGTTCATAACATGGCAACATTGAATCTTGAATTTCCTCCGGGATCAATGAAGTATCTATCTATCTATCTATCTATCTATCTATCTATCTATCTATCTATCTATCTATCTATCTATCTATCTATCTATCTATCTATCTATCTATCTATCTAACAGTTTAGAAATGTATTTTGGCCCGAAACTGTTTACTGTTTGTGAAATAACAGCATGATTTTGAAATATATTCTTTGGTAGACAAGAAGCCAGTGTAAAGATCTAAGAACTGGAGTTATATGATCATTTCAGTCTGATCTTTGTTTAACTGAAGAAAAGTGACACATCCTATCATTTATTGTTCAGTACATCTACTCAGTGTTTGTACTGGATTATAGTCCCCTGGTGATATGGTTATGTAAATGTGTGTGTTGTCTACATAACCATGGTAACATATTTTGTTCTTTTCCATTATCTGAGCTAGAGACAGCATGTAAATGTTGAATAGCACAGGCCCTAGAATGGAGCCCTGATGTATTCCACATGTAATTTTCATCTGCTCAGATGTGTTCAGATTATGGTCGACTCTGTCAAATGCATCGCTGATATCCAGTAATACTAAGACTGAAATTTTGCCACTGTCTGGGTTTAAATGAATGTCATATTTATGACCTTGACAAGAGCTGTCTCAGTGCTCTGATGTAGACAAAATCCTGACCGGATGATTAGATAATTGATGGAAAAACAACGTTTCCAATGATTTTGCTTAAAATTTGGAAAGTTGATACGGGCCAAGAATTATTCTTTACACGTGTCTAGATTGTTCTTCTTCAGGAGGGGTAAAATAACTACAGTTTTGATGGCTTGTCGGAAGATGTCTGAGATCACATTCTATCTCTTTATCATCCAAGTCTGTTGAGAAATCAGATAAAGAATGTTAAACATCTCTTCATATTGGATATATGTATTTGGATGTATTAGGAAGATTAGGTAAAACATAATTCAATATATTTTTAATGCAGAGTGGCAGATGTTGCAGGGTTTGACTGTTTCTGTGATAAGCCAGCAATCCCCGCCACTCATGGCTCTGGCCCCCAAAACCCTCCACAGGATAGGCAGTTACAGATACCGGGTGGATCAAAATGTTTGATTTAATAAATCTGCCATTATTACTAAATATGCTGTCATGTTTGATTTAATAAATCTGCCATTATTACTAAATATGCTGTCATGTTTGATTTAATAAATCAAACATTTGCGCACGTTTAGTAATTAAGGCAGTTTTAAATGAAGACAATGTGATTATATTATGGTAGAATTAATAGTTGTTCCAAATCAAAGGTTATGTATAATTCATTGTTTACACTTTAACACCACTTTTATGTGTTTATCATCTACCTGGAAATTTCCTTTGTGCTCCTCTCTCTGTAACTTCCTCACACACGCTTTTCTTTTCATTCGCCTGAAGCCTTGCATTTATCCGCCTGTCAATCAAACGCTGGTGGAAAAAAAAATTCAAATTAAAATATCTGTGTACCTTCACTCCAAGGCAAATTGTAACAGTATGCATCAAGCTCAGTGTTTAGAGAACCCACCAAAATGAAAGTTTCATTGCAAATAACCCTGTCAGTTCCAGAACAAAAAAAAAAAAAAAAAAAACGACCTGCTTATCAACATGTAGAAGTAGGCCTAGATGGAAGAGAGGAGCGCTGCAGGCAATGTGAGAAAGTAAACAAATCACATACAAGTGCACCCGTGGAACTCAAAGTGGGGGGAAGAAAATCAAAGAGAACAGAAAATGGATGGAAATAAAACTTCAGATGAATAAGGGAAACAAATAAACTTTATTTTTTTTTTCATATTTGTTTACTTTGAGCCACACTGCTAATAAATCCAGGTCATAAATCATTTTTCTGTTGCATATCACAGTGCTGTGTGATGGAGTTCAGTTTTTAATGCATTAAGCGTTGAGGGATTAGATAAACAGTCTCGTGTTTAAAAAGAATCCAGTATCTGCTGCTTGCCTTTGCTGTGTTTATGTTTCTGCAATGAAGGAAGCAAAATGGGGAAAAAATTAATCCGTTTGCTTTCAGTCTTTGTATTCATAGAAAACATCTTGTGTGCTTTTGTTTCACTCGAAAATAACTGACACCATCATGTTATATCCAGCTAAACGCACGCTCTAATGGTGAATTAGGGCTGGTAAAAGACGAGTACTGTTCTCTTTCAGAACCATAATGACCCCCCGTCATTTAACATACTGGAGGGCTGCCTGCAAATTAAGTGAGCACATGAATCATAATTACTCGAGTTGTCTTCAAAGTTGTGAAGTGTGCTATCCGACAAGCTCGGGCTCCCCACATGCACCGAGAGCACATTGTCACTGCTGCCTTCCTCGAGTGTGAAATTACCATCAAACAGAGGATGAGTTGTAAGAAAGCGCCTGCCTGTGTGCGCGCTGCTTGGCAGTGGTTCCGGTGACTTCATATGTGTCGTATCTCCCGCTGAATTACAAGGCAAGCTTAAAGGATAAACCATAAAAATATTAAATCGGCGCTATAAAGAAAGAAGAGAGGCAATGGTATGGAGGAGGTAAGTGTAAATGTAAAATCATAAAATAATGGTGTAGGAAAGAGATTTTTATCATTGCCTCCTAGTCGCCAAAATACAATGTTGGCATTTTTATGTTTCCGTAAAATTTCTATAAATACACGTACAAAGATCAAACACAGTGCAACAAAAGCAAAGTACATTTTAAATGAGAAACAAGAAACCAAAATCAGAACATACCAGTGAGTGGAGAAGACACGATGTGGGGAGGACACAGGCCGACATGGACGAAGCCGGAGGAAGACGGAAGAAGACGGATGAACGTGGAACCAGATGGAAGAAGACGGACAAAGACGGAACAACGTGGAACGACAGCGGAGTAACACGGAACAAACTCACGACTACAAGAGGGAGGACGAAGACTAAATACCAACACAACTATTGAGGGGATCAAGAACAGGTGGAGTGACGAGGGAAAAGCACAGGTGAGGGAAGAAACAGAAAAACACTGGGAGGAACTGAAAAGCGAGACGAGACGCATGAGGGAAACGCGAACATAACAAACTGTGATCCTAACAAGGAAAGCATGATCTTTTCCTAACCCTAACCAAGTGTTGTTTTGGTGCCATAAGCACAGCACATCATTCACCCTATCACAAGACATCGTACTATCAACTAGGGGTTGAAGTTGTTACTTTAAGGTCAAAAAATTACTGCTTACTGCTTACTGTTATTGTTACAGCTTATACAAATCGAGTTACTCATATATATATATATATATATATATCTATATATATATATATATCTATATATATATATATATATATATAAGTCTATCTATATATATATATATATATATATATATATATATATATATATGTATATATGTATATATTATTAAGAATGTGTCAGCTTAAACCAACACTGGTCAAAACACTGTCATGTGTTCATGTGTGGCATGTGTGTCATGTGTGACTGAACAGAGGTCACATTGGAGAGGAGGTGTGATTGCAAACCGCAAAGAAACAACTAATCAATACAAACAAAAAAAATATATAAAAAAAAAAATCAATGGAAAGACAATCAGATGTGATGAGTGTGTTCTATTTGGGGCACAGTGAGGCGAACGCTTCATCTTGCACATTAAATGTGATAATGTTTCCTGAGGCTGTATGACTCACTTCACCAAAGTACATCAACAAGAGGAGAGGAAAGGACAGAAACTAGAGAAAAAGCATGGGAAAAAAAGGGAGCTCTCGGTAAGCTCCGAGATAAATCTGCCACCGCAAATCGAGAAAGCTGAAACTTCTTTTGCGGTGCAGGCCCAGATGTAAAAAGGTACCCTCAGCCACATCAACCAAAAAGCACACTAAATAATACCACGAGCACAAAACTCCCACACAAGCAGTTTCCATGGGGACCCATCAGCCAATTGACCTTCTTCCTGTAGCCTCACTGGATAAAACCAACCTGAGTGACTAACTGGAGTCTTGCAGTATGTCACTCTGTTATTATGTGTTTAAGGCACTGTGCGTGTGTCATTATAAATGTGTGTGTGTGTGTGTGTGTGTGTGTGTGTGTGTGTGTGTGTGTGTGTGTGTGTGTTTTCATGCTGCTGAGCCTGTAATGAAAGGCCTTTGTTTGAGTTAATGAGGACCAAAGTGCTTCAACAGATTCAACAGACATTTGCTTTAATTAATAATTAGCCAGTGCTTTAGCAGTTCGGCAGGGAATTTTTAACTTTGCGTGTAATATCTGTGTGTGTGTGTGTGTGCAGTGCAGGTGGACGTCTCGAGCTTTGATTCTTGAATCCGCAGCAGTGATTGTGACTGCGATGCTTTTGAATTTCACGCCGCGAGGATCACACCGAAGAGTGTCTTAGGCTCCATCGGGCATCCTTCTCCCTCTCGGAGGTTGTGTTGAGATATGGCTCCATCGCTCAGGTCACATGCTTTACTGGTCGCGACGAGGCCGATCCGTGTATATCAACAAACGCACAAATAAACACCGACAGCTATTCACACATTTCAATCCTCTGCTACTGCAAAATCAAGTGAATAAAGCCAACTAAACCCCCGCTGACATTTGCTGCATCCTCTCTCGAGCTCCTTTTCTCTTCTCCTTTTGTGCTCGCTCCTCTCAGCACTTTAATCACAAAGCGGACCATTCATTCCCGTAAGAGTAGCCACAGCATCTATGCACATTCAACAGATACATACAGGGAAAAGCTCCGACAAATGACTAGAGGCACGCAGGCAACCCACTTCAACAGACAGAGGCACTTGTTCACACAAACGCACACACAGTTAAACACATTTAACATCATTAATAAGGCCACAGGGCAGTTCCGTCTGTTCTCCATGGGGGGGTTGGGAAATAGAAAGAGGCAGAGAAGGGGAAAGAGTTCTGTGCAAACAATCTGCGCTTCTGTTTCCATACATTTATTAATGTACTGTATGGGGGTTTGATCTCCCAGTCATATATCATTTGTTTTCCTAAGCATGCATTTGCATACGGCCTTGAGCAAAGCAAGGACAGGAATTAAAACAAAGAGCGCGGCGGATGAGATTGCGAGCATCACTCACACACCCTCACCAGCGCCCGAACACTCCCGTCTCTCCATTTTTCCGGCGCGCTCACACATTCACATGGACACACTCATTCACACTTTCACACATCAGTGCACGCACAGGCACGCTGCCTGACCCCCTGAGGGACATTCACCTATAGAGCGGCAAGTGGAAAAAAAATTGATGAACATGAAGAAGAAGATGCTCGCGTTTTCTCTGTAGCTCTTGTGGCACTACTGGCAACTTTTTTTTTTTTTTTTTTATCAAACTGCGGTGCATCTGACCTTTACAGCTCCCCTTTACTTAATTGTCTGTTCCGAAGTTGCTGAGTTTCACTCATGAAATGTGTAAAAAATAAAAATAAAATGTGTGTGTGCACGAAATTATGGAAGGGACAAATTAAACACCTGCGTGTTTACATTAGAGTTTTACTAACATTCATTTGTCATTTAAAAAAAAAAAAAAGTATAACACCTGAAGTTTACTTTTTGTAGGTCACACCAGATGTTACGTTGGCTGCAAATTAATAAGAAGGTAGTATTTTTTTCAGTGCTGTTTGTTTTCAGTGATTAGACTACAATGCACCAAAATCCCACTAATGACCTGGAATTTTTCCCACACGTCAGCCCACACTCTGGCACTCCATTGAGCGTTCAGGTGGTAAATAAGTTTCAGCACTCTGCCTGATGTGACTGTGCTACAGTCACGGACAGTTAATTAAATGTAAATTAGCTGGGGTTTTTTTAGGACTCTTTCTAGTTCAGTCTTGTGGCAATTTTCAGGAGAAAAAAAACGAAATGCTCCGATAAACCCGTTGTTAGCTAACTGTCTAGCTGAACATGGTGACACTTTTTAGTCCTATATTTTCTCATCAGTTAGTTCAGCTTTTAAGACAGCGTATATTGGGCTTACATGTATATCGTGGACAAAAATGTCTCTGTAACTTAAACGGCAATAATATGTCAACGTCGTGTTTATAACCAGTTTTGGTGCCACCAAGTGGCCAAAAATCTATTCATGCACAGCTAGTTTTTAACACCTTGTGCCATCAGATGACTGCTGTGTCCTTCTGGCTCCCACGTCATTTTTTTAATGCATCTTTGCGCCCCCTGTCCCTCACTATCTGTGTTGCCTGTATTGCAGGCACCCACCTCCACCTTAATGACACCTTTTTCCAGGCCTAGGTGGCGTCCTGCAGAGCATCATATCAGATCTGTTCCGATCTCAATCCATGGTGTCCAACTTCATTGTGGGGGTAAAACTGAATAAAATGTCTTCTTTGCATATTTGCCCCCCTCTACTGCTGAAGTGAGCCACCTGGGCCTAGTTGTCTTTTGTATTTTGTCAACTGCAAAAGTAAAAAAAAATCAATACTACTGTGGGCATTAGTGCAACTAACTAACAGTGCAACAGTGCATTACTCTAAATGCTGCTATCAGCGTGGTTTCAAAATGATTTGTCCTCGTCTTCCAATTTTTCCGTATGCCATAAAGTAACACACATTAATAGGGTTCTGCCTGATCTTTTTAAAGACCAGGGAAACCACAGTACCGCCACCTTAAATAGAACTGTAAGTGAATGACTACATGAAACAAATGGTAAGTACTGTATTAGATTGCATCGTATTGAATCGAATTGCTCTGAATCATCCTGTAGTGAAAATGCATTTTCAGTCAATCATATCACAGCCCCTGTATCTAGACACATATTTTTTTAAGAGACAGAGGTGAGACCCCTTTAAATTAAACATACATTAACATGTATGTATATTCTGTAGACTGTTGATCATCTGATCCGATATTCAGCATTTTGCTGATCCGGATAAATCAATCAATCAACCTTTACTTGTATAGCCCCAGTTCACAACTAAATTCATCTCACGACACTTTCCGAATTGAGCCGGTCCAAACCATACTCGCTGATTAATGTACTTACAGAGACCAAACATTCCCCAATGAGCAAGCACTTGGTGACAGTGGTGAGAGAAAAAAAAAAAAAACCTGTTAAGAGGCAGAAACCTCGGAGCAGAACTAGAATGAATGGTGGGTGCCCAGAGACAGAGACGGAGATGGAGACAACAGACACAGGAGTAATAGCTTTATTACTTTTTGACTTTTGAGTATTAAAACTATACTACTACTGCTACTACTACTACTACTACTAATAATAATAATAATAATAAATGAGCTACTTTGGCTCAGCTGTTATCTAAAAAGTGAATTATTTTGTAAGTCCTCTGTGGAGTGGAAGCATGAACGTACAAATACCTAAAGATTGTACTTACTGTACTTGAGTAAATTGACTCAGTTAAATTGTGTCACTGCCAATAGAAGATGTGAAAATAGTTGTTTTCAACTAAGATTACGCTTTTAATTTTTTTCAACGAAGGTGTCTCAAAGGTTTTCCCATCGTTAGCTAGAACCGTTGGATTACTACATCAGTTTTAACCCTGCTGAAGTTTTAACATGCTGAAAGCTCTCTCTCACACACATGCACTCCTCTCCTCCACCCAACCACCCATGCACACACACACACACACACACGGACACACACGCGGACACACACACAAAAACACCCCCCCTCCACACACACACACACACACACACACACACACACACACACACAGATGATGATGAGATAAGGCCCTGGTCCTGGACTACATTGTGAGGCCTTGTAGAGACAGGAGAGTTCCATTAGCTAAAGCAGCCGAGCATGGCCACTGCTGGCTCATCACTATCTGCCACCCCATCTAGTCAGAGGGAGAGAGAGAGGGAGAGAGAGGATGAGGTGCACAGAGAATGAAAGTAAGGACAGAAAACAGCAGTGACAGAAGTTCTGAGAGAGGAGAAGAGAAAGGGAGGGAGGGAGCAAAAAAGAAAAGCGAAGACGGAAATAAATCAGCGAATATCACTTCACACATCACAGTCTATTTGGTCAGCAGATGATTAGTCAGCAGACATGGTACAAAAGAGCTGAGGGACCGATATATATTTACCATTAAAGCAGTGGTTTCATGTTTCACCGTGATTTACGAAGGTTTAAATAGCATATCATTCCCCAGTTACTCACCATATTGTTAACAATATATCAACGCGCCGGCGCTCTTATTGGAATCTAACTAGACATATAGAACAATTACTCATGACGCTATGGGGCTTATTCTCAGGATGCTCATCATGCTGGAGTTGATTAAGTTAGAGAATGTGTTTGCCTAACTGTTTGTCCATCTGCTTCGGAAACAATTAAGCACATGCCTCGCTTCTCCTCTCTCGTCTCACCTCCTGTATTCTCCCCTCCCCTCCCCTCCTCTCCCCTCCTCTCCTCTCCTCTCGCGTTTTGGTAGCATCCCGGGAGCTAACTCCTCTCCCCTCCCTCCTCATTTCTCTCCCTCTCCTCCACTCCTTTAATTCCCTGCCTGCGGAACACTGAGAAAAGTGCTGATGAACAATTAAACACGGTCCTTCCCCAGGGAGGCAAGGTCACTCATTGTGTGTGTGTGTGTGTGGGTATGTGGGTGTGTGGGTGGGCGGTAAGAGCAATAAATGTGCGCGCGGTGTGTTTGTGAGTGTGTGTGTGCGTGAGAGTGAGCGAGAGAGATAAAGCGAGGGAGACTTGGCAGAGGTACAGTTATATGCCAGACTGAGGGGGAAAAAGCTAAATAATGTTATGCAGTTTGTGGAGGCGTTACAGCGCCAGTGTTGAGAACATTTTTTGTCCATAACCCCCCCGACCGGACAGTTTAATATGCACAACCTATAATTCATAATGTACGCAGTGTCACTGTGGAAGCTTTGACGTTTAATTACAGATCAGTCTTGTGAGCGTGCGCTGTACATCAGGAGTTCATGTACAACCTGCATGTTTGGTGTGCGCACGGACCGAGCCGCCAGCGCCACGGCTGGACCGCGTGCAATTTTTCACGGCAGACATTTTGTCTTGTCAACGCAGGAAGAGCTTAGGTGGAACACAATGGCTGCAATCCATATTTTGAGCCAGTCTCAGGGCTCTGGTATTGTGCGTGCTCACTTGTTGACTTGTTCAGGGCTGCACAAATAGAGTGGAGCAATCGTTAACATTATCGATCATACCTGGACCTTCCCAGCGTTGGCAAGTCAAAACGTCTGCTGTGAGAAGGGGGCGCGTTGTGATGCGGCACGGGTACTTTGACGATCCTCTGACCTTTTACCTCTTGCACCCTCAGCGGGTCAGTATTTTCAGCTTTTAGTGAAACGAGTGAAAACCATCTGATGGATTTCCTTCGAATTTGGTATGATTAAATTCGTGGTGGTGAGAGGATGACTCCAGTGATCTCTTTATTGATCGGAGAGCTCAGAGATGACAGGACACCAGATGAGAGAGAGGAGGGGGGTGACATGTAGCAAAGAACCAATGGTCGGACTCTAACCTGGGCCGCTGCAGCGAGGACAAAGCCTCTGCACATGGGACCAGCTCATGGGCGTCCCTTCCTTTGATTCCTATGAGGTTTAAATACTGTATGTTGATTCAAAGCAACATATGCAATTGTTTTACCTTAGATAAAATAATAATTAAAAAAAAAAAAAAAAAACAGCTTCTAAATCATTTAAATGCTACCCTTTGTTCCCATCTCTTGTTGTTGCATTATGTAACTTCATTGTGCAGGTAGAATCAGATTGGGTTACGCTTGTCTACATCACACACAGCTACAACTATCACCGTTGTGATGAAACTTCACTTTGTCCAAGACTTTGGCTTATTTCAGTGACGAACACAGCCTCAAATTCACTTTGTGTTTAGTACTACAGAGCCATGTTGGCAGGCTAAGAAGCCAAACTAAAACAGTCAACTTGATAACCATGCTTGGCATCAACATGTTAGCATCGTAAGCAAGTAAGCATGTGTGCACAATTTTAGCATTTTGCCCACAGCGCTGCTCTGCCTAAGTAGAGCCTCGCAGAATGCTAGTACAGCCAGTGAGCCGACATAACCTTTCATTATTGGCTTTTTACTTCAGCACACTGTTTTTAAAAATCAAACACTGACTGAGATTGACATCTTTCCTTACAGCTTTAAGGCTGTTTGAAGGTATTTACAACTCTATTTCAGCATCACACAAGGGATTGCAGCCCTTTTCAAACACAGCGGCAGACCAGGCAGCAGCAGAGAACTGTCCCAAGAAGGCCGGCGAGGAGTGTTGTAGCAGAACATCCTGCCACTTAACCTAACTTTAATTAAGCATCTGTTTCACTTGCTTAAGACCAGACTGAGGGGACCCCCCTAAATAAGCAAGCAGTAAAGCTTGCCAGATGGAGTTACAAGTGTCTACTGGTGTCTGCAGGTTGTAGACTTTAGCACGTGATTGGCTGCAAGCACTTCAATTCAAATATCAAACAGATCGACTGTATTTACACCGCAAATCTATAAAAGCATCATTTCGAGCACCATTCCCTCTCCGCCATCATACCGCGGGTGATGTGTCCTCATCAGCTGCTCGGGGGGGGGGGGGGGTCACTGTGAAGAACAACAAAGTGGGATTGAGCGATTAAGTACGTCTAAGGATTACATCCCTTTTGTACTTTTGTACAATGGTGCAGCTCAAATACCAGTGTTCATTGCCAAGGCAGAACATATTGTGACCTTTTTGTTGCAAAGGGTAAAGTAACCGCAGTCTTTGTCGGAGAATATGTTTATCACAGTGAGAATTGGTTAATGACTTTGTTTATGCCTTTGAAAATACAAAAAGCTGGCAGATTCATATTACAAGACTGAAAACATTTAAAACAACATAAGCAAACCCTCGCGAATGCACACGCACATAACAGCTCCGCAAAGACATCACTCACAGACGACGAGGAGACAGTCATGGCCATCCCGCGGTGCCGCTCGTCGCCTCTCTTGGGATTCGTCGGCAGCAGGGGGAGTGGGTGGAGTTCAAAGCGGAGTGAAAAAATGAAGAAACAAAATGTAAAGCGGAGAACAGGGCACTCGGGCTGTTTCCCCTCAGTCACCGTCTGGCAAACCATTATTAGCCGTCTCTGTGTGTGGGAAATCATTAATTTTAGAAAAACAAAATATGTCAAGTTTATCCCCAGGGCCAGCGACTATTTCTGTGTGTTCAAGACGGGAAGTGTTGAACGCAACGATATCCTGAAGGCACTTTGTTATTTATTAATTTCCTCTCATGCATTTTATTTGAGCTGTGGGTTGAAGGGGGGAGCTCTAATTTGTACACAAACGCATCGGTCTATTTACAGCCGGGCAGGGTAATACAAAAGGAAAAGCTCGCGGGAAGGGGAGATATTTAATATCGCTGCTTTTTAAGTATAATAATTATCTGTGCTATAGTGTCTACCTTACATTCAGGATCTCTCCACTTCATCCAATATCAGCGGCTCTATTTATATGCCTCTCATGGAGGCTTGCAAATCTATTTGTGTCTTACGTTGCCAGCTGAAGGTCAGCCCACCACCTCCAGTTCAGCCTCAACAGTATTCATGTTTTCTGTCGCACTGGAAAAATAGCGCCCTCGACACGACCCCTCCATCGCTGCTGACGAGACAACAGTGGCTGCCACCCAGAATGCCCAAAAAATTTAGTGCAACTCCAAACCCACAATACAGCCGCAGCCTGGTACTACCAACACGACACCAGGCATCTCTCCCCCCCTCCTTCCCCCCTAAACCAGAGACTGTGTCCAGCTCTCTGCTCAAGTTTAGTCATCTCCTGTCTGGGCTGCTGTGAGTCCCTCCACGGCCACACTCCTTCCAGCCCCCTACAAGTCATCCAGAACGCGGCAGCACGCCTTGTCTTCAACCTCCCCAGACCCTCCCGTGTTATCCACCTCATACAGTCCCTCCACTGGCGGTTTGTGTTGAATACAAAAGACCCTGCTGCTGGCAAACACGGCGGCGAAGGGATCCACACATGCACAGCACCAGGCCACTGTCCAGGTTCTACACGCACCAGCCCGCTCGGCTCTGCTGCCACCGCTGTCCATTCAGCGCGCCGTGTCGATTCATTCCCAGTCTGGCTGCGATTCCAGAGGTTCCTCTCCTGACCAGCCTCCCCTATACTGCAGATCCTCCTCAAGTGTCTGTGTTTATTTCATAACTATTGTAATTCTACGCTGTTGGTGGAATTTTGCAAATTCCACGGTTGCGCTCCAATTAAGTTGCTCAGAACGAGAGCGTCAGTCAAATTAATGAAATGTAAATGTCAGTCTTTCTGCCTGCCGCTGTTTTTCATTTCCTCTGCTCTTGTTCATGGGCGTATGAACGTGTTGCGGCTGCGTTGCAAGTGCATCTGAATATAAAAATATCTGTTACATGAGCTCTAAGCCTTCACGTTGGTAAGTTCCATGCTTCCTGCCCAGAATGTGCTATACATGTGTGTCCAAGGGGTGCATGTACAGTTTTAAGTCTCTCTCATTAACCCTGTGGACCTCAGACGTGGGGAGCCTACCGACAGGCTTGTTAGGTGCATGAAATGTTGTGCGTGTGCATGGATTTGACACACACATCATGGCATGGGGTCAAAGCCGCTATAAGGTGGCCATAAAGCATGAGAAGGGCTATAGCTTGATAGCTCACAGCCTGCACAGTAACCTTTAGATGGAGCTGGCAAGCATTACTTCACACCATCTGTCTCATTTGCAATTCCCTCCACGAGTCGTGAGATTCTTTGTGTTCACAGGATCTTACTGTAAACATAACTGTGACCACTTTCACTTGGTGTTGCCTCAGTAATGTGATAAGCCTTATTAAAATGCATGCTCCGGTACGTAATGTGACATTTAGAGCTGTTTTAGCAGCATGGCTGTACGGGTGGTGATGGCTGCCTTTCAGTTGGTCGGTCGGTGAGTCCATCACTCCATCACTAGACGATTTGGAGCTTTGGAGATTTTGTACAGACATTCATGGTCCCCAGAGGGAGAATCCAACTGACCTCTCTGATTTCCTGATTTTTTCTCAAGCACCACAAGGTTGATATTATGTTTTTTTTTTTAGTTTTTTTTTAGTTTCCTTTTAGTGAAGTCTTCATAACTATTGGATGGATTGAAAAAAAAACAAAAAAACAACAACAACAACAACAAAAAAAAAAACATTTGGTCCATATCTGTCCTCCTCAGGCAGAATTTTAATGATCTTTGTGAGTTTCTGAAAAGGGAATCAAACTTCAGGAGGCGTTGAAATTGATGACTGGGAACTGGCAGACATACAGCTTCAAGGATGTTTAATGTTTAGGAGTAAAACTATTCTGACATTACCATAGACTTCAATTATAGACTGTGAGAAGTGCTAATTAGTCAATATTAGCTACCATGTTGGACAAAAGTTAAGTTCATGTGCTCTCAGATTTATTTTAAAAAAAACATTTTTTTGTCCCTAACAGGGAAATTTCACCTGAATTCCCTCTCAAGTTGGAACAACTCTGAAAGTCTGAGAACATTTTGGTGCACGAGATGCCACGTTCAAGTTATATAATTCGGAAAATGGTAAGAAACTTTTTTTACCAAAGGCACATGTTGTACAGTCATTGTGTTGTTTCCTTTGCTTGTCCTTGTTACACAAACACTGAAAAACAGCTGTCAGCGTGTTGATTCAGCGGTCTGAACTTCTTTTTCGGCATCCGTGCTGCTCACAGGTTCCAACGCATAGACACACTGAGGTCAGAAGAATGACTCCCCAATTCGGGAAATGGGACCATCTGAGGAGCACATGAACGCAGCATTGATATCAGCATGTTGGCATTGTCATAGTGGGCGGATTACCATGCTGACGCTGGCATTTAGCTTGAATAACCACAGGGCCTAAACGCAGCCTCACAAAGCTGTTAGCATGGCTACGAACTCTTAGTCTAGCAAAACTCTTTCTCCTTGAGTTCGAGAAAAATAATCCCCCCATCATCTTGCCTTACCCCTCTGCTGAGCAGCAAAACAGCCCGACAGCCCTCTCTTCTCTCCCCAGCTATTTTCTTCCAGTGCCCACCGTGTTCTCTGAAAAAAAAAAAAAAAAAGGAGCCGAAACACGATACGGATAGATGAGGAAAGAACAGTCTGTTGTAGTCAAAGAGATGGAGAGATGGATAGAAGATGGGGAGCGAGGTGAAAGGGGGAAATGGAAAGATGGATAGAAGGATGGATGCATGATTAGGTGGGAGGGTGGGGAGGTGGTGGCATCTATAAATAGGCGAATGAATGGATGCATGGCTGGTCGCTGGCTGAATGAGTGGATGGATGGATGAATGGATGGATGGTTAGAGAGATGAAAAGCCTTGAGGTAAGGAGAGATATTAAAAAGATGAATGAATACAGAGCAGCTACCTCTCTGCACCTCTCCATTTTCTTTCCTTTACCCCCCAGCTCTCCTCCTTTTTTTTTTTCCCCTCTCTCGGTAGCTGTCTCACTCCGTCATTGTTTCTCCTTCTCCGTTATGCTCTCTCTCTCCCCCCTCTCTCTCCCTCCCTGTTTCTCTCTCTCTCTCTCTCTCTTATTCTGACCAGATGAGTAATAGCCGCGGCGCTGTGGCTTGACTGATTAATGCACTCGGAGAGCCCTGGGAGGTGGAGCACAACAAACAGACGGAGGAGGGAGAAAAAAAAAAGAGTGAGAGGAACGATTGGAGAGAGAAGAGCTGGAGAGAGAGAGAGAGAGAGGGAGAGAGAGAAAGAGTGTACGCGAATGTGTGTGTGTGTGTGTGTGTGGGTCTGTGCGTCCATGTGGTAGAAACCCCAGTGATGCCATTTTCGGAAGCCGCTGCATCAAGTGGTTTGATTCTCAGAGGGAGGTGCCCTTCCCCTCATCAGTGGAAGTGCTCTCTCTTTTCCAGTTTAGAACAATCATGCTCACTCATACTGTACGACCAATCAGCCACAAGTTGGATTCCTGCGAGGGGAGAACGGGTGGACACACACACACACACACACACACACACGAAGTGACAAAAGAGACCCAGATAGGTACCAAAAAAAACCCCCCCAAAAAAACGAGCAACTGCAGCTTTTCACTCTCGAGTTGATGAGGTCCAAATGAACGCGTGTGGTTGACGCGCGCCCTGCTTCGCCTCTCCCTCCCTGCGCCGTTTTTTTTTTTTTTTTTTTTTTTTTTCCCGCCTGTCCTCAGCCTCCATCCCGTCGCCATTCGCTCTAATGGCTTTCTTCTGCCTTTCTGTACTCATCTTAATGATGCAGTAATGATGCATCACACAGAGAATCAGACCTCCCGCCCTCCCACCACCCCTCCACCCCATTTGTTGATTGTTTTTTCGCTTTCAGACCATGGGAGCGAGGCGCTTCACCCTGCAATTTCGAACGTGGAATCTTGGATTTCAACCGGTTCCGCCCTTAAGGTTAAAGCAACGTTTAATGAACCACAAACGTCACCGTTAGTTAGCCCGTCGCAAAGTCTCATTTAGTCCACAGATGTAGAAGTAGAAGTTATTTCCTCTAATTCAGGCCCATGCATTCATGGTGTGGGTACAGTAAACACCTCTGCGCATCACTTTACAAGGGAGAAGTCATGATACATCCCATTTTATGCCTCATCATTTTGCCATTTGTGCATTTCAACCTTTTTCATTTTGTCGTTGTCTGTGATATGGATGGGATAGTAAGACTCAGCTCAGACACAGTGAAGTATCAGCCAAACAGAAGATTAAACAGTGGGCCTGTTTTCTGAGAGAGATTGTTGTCCTTGTTGTCCAAGGAAAAGGAATGTGAGCAAAAATATCTCGAGTATGCAACAGATACAAGAACATGGTGAAAAGTCACTGTTAACTGCTAATCTCACGGAGTTAGAAAGTCTTTACTTAATCGTACCAGATTACCAGGACAGTCATCAACACCCTAACAGGCTGGCTGCATTAACACATGAATGTATGTGAAGCTTGAGAGCGATACATAAGCGGTACATTACTGTCTGTGCCACGCAGATCCGCTCCACAAGCCTTAATATAGACCATTCTTCACTTTATGTGAGTTGTGTGTTGCCTTTTTTTACAGAAATGGGTCACACAATGTCAGTGTTGTGTTGAATGTAACTACCTGCATACAGGAAAAGACTCCAGCAGGTCTCCATCAACCTGTATTCATTTAACCGACAGCCGGTTGCTGTTTAGCAACTTAATCTGACTTACTGCGGTCTTAAGAGGTCACTTCACGCTGAACATTTTACCCAAACTCAATGAAAAGTAGCGCACCAAGCGCGTATGACAAAAAGCTTTTTCAGGGTTCCTCTGGCTTCCATGTTTTGGGTTCACTTTGGTGCTTCCTTGCACTGAGCCAACTGACGTTCTGCCGGCTATCTGCACATGTTGCAGGACGATTAGTGACTGATTCAGCCCCCTCAAGACTTTTGAGTTTTTCCAATAAAGGATAGAGTTTGAAAATTAGTAGAGCAGCAAACAACTATTTGCTATGTGAGGATGGACTAATGGCGCCCCGGGCACTAAACGATTCTCAATTTGATAGGACGGCTGCCGTGCTCTAGTGGTCAGTGAATGTCAGAAAAAAAAGTAGATCCATCGATACGGCTGTCTCTTTTCGAACGAATATGTATGTGAATAAAGGTCTATGGGCTTTTGGCCACCACGCCAAAGTTGGCATGGCCTGACCCAAACTTCGAGCTGTTCCCAGGCCCTTGGCGTGAGGAGATGAGAGAACAATCTTCATCTCCTCGGTTCTACCACGGGAGTCTCCGTGTGCGCAGTGCCAAGAATGACAACTCTCCACGACTAACACTGGGCATCCAACTCTTATTTTTACAGACTGAAGTGTACGGTAAGATGTCCCCCTTGCTTTTAACACTTCCCTTGGGATGAATTGTGTCTTATCTGATTCTGGCATAAACTTCAGTCCTGTCCACAGAAGCCGTAATTAAACTTTATTCATTCCTTTCAATTTTTTATGAAATTAAAAAAAAGCTTGCGTTTGTTAAAAGGAGAACAAGAGAAGTGTTTCGGAGAGGAAATTATTTTAAGCCGGTGGTTGTCTAACAGGAGCGGCGCCCGATCCAAAATAGAAAAGTTGTCTCTCGTCTCTTGGAGGGTAACATCTTTGGCAAGTTATTGTTCTTTTCACAGTGATATCTGCCTTTGAGGCAGCGAGTGATGGATGAGGATAAAGAAGAGTGAGGAAATGTCAAAACTGTGACGTTATGCTGCGTGATAAAGAATGACTTAAGTCAAGGAGATTATCTAAAAAGACAGTGGTATGTGTGTGTGTGTGTGTGTGTGTGTGTGTGTGTGTGTGTGTGTGTGTGTGTTGTTTCCTAGCCTGGCCCTGTGGTCTTGTGGTGGACGAGGCAGCTGCGGCTCTGCTGAGTCAAAGCAAAAAGGCACTGTCACATTCGGCCACACACACCCTCGCTGGTAAAAAGAAAAAAAAAAAGGCACAAACAATGTGATGGACGGAGAATCTCTGTCACTCTCTCCTAGAGTTCCTCAGTCGCCTTCATTTTTCTCCGTCGCCCCCGTGTCATTGATCCAACTCTCTGTCTCTTAGCCTCTTTCGTCAGAAGAGTCTGTTTCACACGCGCCGGTTTCACTCTCTTTAACTGTTAACCTTCATCCTCCAACTCCACCCATCCATCACCACTCTGGCTACGCGCGAGCATATGGAATAAGTGTATACAGTAGACTGTTCCGCAGGCTGTCGTGATATTGTGGACCACTTGGTGGCACTGTGGTATTTGGAGTCAGACAATGAACACTTTTCTCTTTTCTTACTTTTCTTTTTTTTTTTTTTTTTCTTTTAAAAATAGTTTTAATGAAGGGGCACAAAATTAGTGGAAGGTGTGAGAGGGAGAAGAAAAAAACAAGGGGAAGAAGAAGACAGGAAAATTGAGGTGAGGTGAGGAGGGGTGGTAAAACAGAGGAACGGGGGAGCACTGACATATCCAGACACACACAGAGAGAAAGAGAATGGGGAGACTTCAGACATTTTGCAACATCGCCTAACCCTCATTTCCATGCCTAAGCCTCACTGCCTACTTTACAGTTCAGGGGATGCTAAAAACCTGGGGTGATATAACATAACAGTGGCACATAACCATGACTACCCGCTGCTTTCAAAATGCCAAATCTCTAATAAGAGCATGTACTAAAGCTGCCTTTTATGGCAGATATTGCAGATATTCGGATGCTGTGCCCTGCAATTAGCTGTCATTCCCTCTGTGTCTCAATTCCAGCGAGATTGAAAATGGTGATAATGATCCTCCATTAATGCTTATCACACTCGTGATCAGTGAGTGAGATTTTATGAAAGAAAGAGTCTAAATTAAACTTTTTGTCTTTTTTTTCTTTTTTTTTTTTCTTTTTAATCTGTATTTATCCACGGAAAGTTGAGAGAAGAAATACTCTCTTCCTCAGTGATGCGCGGCTTCAAACTCGCCCCGGCCGCAAGACTGTGCAGCTTACACTCAAACCCATTCACAGAGGGCGATTGTAGTGGGAGGTTTTCTATCTTTTTTTAACCACATCAGCCACATTTGCTAGTCATTGGACCCCCACCTCTATGAAATGCTGATACACAGAAAATTCACAATCGCAGGGTGCCAGAGGTGTAAAGAGGAAGTCAATTTTGGTATTCTGTGGTGCATTACGTTGCTTTAGCTAGGTCTGCTTGTTTTTTTTTACATTTTTTTAAATATTAAATGAAACAAAAAAAAAACAAAAAAAAAAAAAATATATATATATATATATATATATATATATATATATATATATATATATATATATATATTTATTCTAGCCACAGCACAACTGCCTGTAAACAAGACAATGACATTATCACCATATAAAGTTGTTGTGAATAATGTGCAAGCGGATTAGCATTCAATTGAAGATGCATTTCTGGTCACCCCCAGTGAGTACACAGAAGGAAAAACCTGAATAAATGAGAGGAGAAACATGACTAACAGCGCTTCTGTCCTGCTGAGGGGGGCTCTCTGCTGGCATGGTTGGGGTCCACTCGCCCCCATAGAGAAAAGGGTGACTGCAAATCATTGTTCTGAGTGATCACCGATATTCAAGGATGAACCTTTCAGTAGTGGTGTCTTCTTGAATGAAAATGCCCCCGTCCACAAGATACGAGAGGTAAGACATTTTTGAGTATGGAAAATTCTGTCACATGCCTTTCCAGTCACCAGAAATCAACACAACTGAAGACCTGTGACAGATTTTCAGTCGACCTGTTCGATCAGTCCTGACACATCCCCTGTCCCTTCTACTTACACTCTGTTTCAGAGACTCACTTAAAACTAAGGGTTATGAAAACTCACTTTCACAGAATGTGTATTATGGTCCTTTATAACTCCCTCAAAACTTCTCATCTGCTGATCTTGCGGCAGCCAATTAGTGAGCTGGAGATGTCAGTACTGATTTGTGCATGACCGTCCTACATATCCCACATTTTCACATATCTTAGTGTTGCGTGCTCCCCCCCTTTAAAGGCATATCACTCCCAAATGTAACCAAAGTCCAGCAGCAAAGTTGCTGCACTTGCCACCACTTGAGACTGGCAGGGTGGAAGCACAGGTTGCCAGTAGTCGGACAATGAGGCAATGTTCTTTTTTATTCAACGACTTCTAAAGTTCTCCGTGCTTTTCTATCTCTGTCAAACAAATGGCAAGTGACATTGTGATGATATCAAGAACATGATGAACAGAACATGCACGATTAATCACCACAGTTGGGTTAGAAACGCCAGGTTTTGTCTGTTTACATATACTGCATTGACAACAACTGGTGAGGGTCTTCAAGGGTCCCGTGATTTTTTCACCAGGGGACATTTTAGCCACTAAACCTTGTAATTCTGTTCTCAGGGGAAAGGGGCTACTTGAAAACGAGGCATATGCTGGAAAAGTTGGAAAAGGGCTTGATTCTTGGACAGTGTTATCCACCAATATCATCAAAACACCAAATGAGTGATATATTTTGATGAGGTTGAATAGTGTTCCAGAGACTTCAAGGCGAGCCAAAGCCATGGTGCTCTGTAACTGTTCTGGCAGCACGACCCAACACATTACTGAAAATCTTTATTTTGGCTTTGACTTTAATTTGTCATCCGTCCGTGTGTCCAATAATTGCCCTCCTTTTAGCTATGATTTGCTTTTCATCAGGGGAAAATATTCAGCAGCTTGTTGCTAACACTGTCTGTATGCTATTTGGTGCCGGACAGATTGCTTACAGTGGAAAAATCAGAGCATTTGTGCTGAAAACAGCTGCCTGCATCTGCTGGAAATGATTATGAGAGGGGTGAGACTGACCTTCAGTTGTAAAAACCCAAACAATCAGCAGTAAGGTGCTAAAATGCTACATAAAGCAAAGAGCTGGGTATTAATTCTCCATTAACCATTTGGTCCATTGTATATTTAAATATACTGCAGCTTTAAATTCTTTCTCCACCCTCTACCATGATGAAGGTGCATTTCCCAGCATGCTGGTGTCCACTGTGTGGATAAAGAATGGCTTCCCTGACAGCAGGGTTCGAGTTATGGGGGAGCCAGTGGGAGCTGAGCTCCCCTGAAAGCAGTAAAATCATACATCTGTGGGGGTGGCTAATACATTACCAACAACCATTACTTATATTTTCATTTTCATAGATTTTTCTTTTGGCTTATAGACTTTATTTAGATAGGACAGCTGTGAGTGAGAGAGGAAACAGGGAAGAGAAAGCGGCTGGAATCGGACCTGCTCAGGATGCACACAGGATGCATCACTAATAATGCATTTTTCAATGCCGTGAATATTATGTATGTTTATAATATAGACAGACTAAAAGAAACATGTTTTTCCAAGGACATGTGCACCATGTTCTCTCTGACGTCAACAATGACTGCACTGCACCCTCAGGTCACCATGGGGCGCAGCAGTGCATTGTAAATTCTGCCATTATGAGGTTCGACTCGCAGAGGTGTCCTGAGCCGCTGCTGACGACCCCGAACATCAGTAGTATTCGAGGCCTCCACAAAAATCTGATGAAAACCCTTACCCTGCCTGACAGTGCTGAGACAGCTACACCAGGATACGATGTAAAAATGCCAACACAATTTATATGTCCATGGTTGACATGCGAACGCAAGCGTGGCATAGCATGTTCACATTAAATGTTGTTTAGCTGACTCTCAGGAGGTGGAGGGGACAGGTGGCATTATTATAGGCCATTCATGCTGTGTCAAAAGGGGTTTTGTTAAGACCTGCAGACATTTCCAGCATTTTTCTGAAGAAGTCGCAACATCTCCATTCTTGATCGTAGCAACCAAAGCAGGTATTTTGTGCCAAACCATGCCGAACCCTGACCAACTTTCTTTTGTGCCTGAACGTATGCAG
Organism: Acanthopagrus latus; assembly: GCF_904848185.1. NCBI lineage: Eukaryota > Metazoa > Chordata > Actinopteri > Spariformes > Sparidae > Acanthopagrus > Acanthopagrus latus. The sequence goes on along the minus strand of NC_051039.1, from coordinate 26,553,378 downwards.
GGTTGTGACAACAGAGAAACAGAATACCAACTGTTTCCTTTTTTTTTTTTTATTATTATTTTACATTCAGGGCATTTAGTAGATGCCTGTTGTTTGCCTGACACTGGCTTCTCCAGCTATAGTCAGAAGAGAAGTCATAGGAAAAGAACTTGAAAACAGATGTCACAGTACAGCAAAATAGACAGCGAACAAAAGTCAAACACACATACTGGTTCAGCCTCAGGCTAAATGCTGCTTCAAGATAGAGACCACGTCAAGATAAGAGAAAAACAAGTGCTGGGGCATGAACTCGACCAGCTGAGAGGGAGGAGGGCGAGACAAGGACTCTGCTGACTCAGGACAAAAAAGTTATGTACTGTAGCTCGGAGATTAATGATTGAAGATCCACAATGGCCAAACCCACTGAATTCCTCTGGCTGCGGAGGACAGCTTGAGCTTCATTGTGCTCTTTAAAATCACTTCTCCAATTGGCAGATAATAGGTAAAACTGTCAGATTCGGTTGTGATATGTGGGTAACCATTTACTGACATATTTAGGGTAAGGCTGTATTTCATACAGGCTTCTTTGGCCCCAAAAATATTTTGCCTCATAAATCGCATAAACTGGTTGTTCAAAGCTTACATCTCTGATCGTGTGAATTCAACAGACCTCTTAAGGCGTGATTCGTACACCGATGCAGTGGAGCACAATGCAACGTTTGTGTTATTATACGGAATGGCGGCATGAGGGTGCACATTTACACGGCTGTGTTTGCCTTCTTTGTCCACAGTGTTTGTAATAGAAATTGATTTGCAGTAAACTCTCTGTTATTCATGCACTGAAAAGACCGGCGCGACTGCAAAGAGGGAGCTGATGGAAAACACGACAACAACAAAACTTCACTCCGACAACAATGCGTGGATGGGATTTTTATTTTATCTTACTTTACTGAACTAATAATAACCCCTGTGGTTTTGGGGGGATTTTCACAGCTAAATTGATAGCAGCAGTGTTTTTTTTTTTTTTTAAAAAAAGGGAATTGTTGTCTCAAATGTCAAAAGCAGTTGTTTCGGGCATGTGCTACAAGATGTGATGCCGAAGTCAAAGTTCTGAGCCCGCTCAGGCAACGCCTCTGTACTCTCCATGCCAGCACGGCTCGCTTGCAAAAGATGTGATCATTGCTGTGAAAGACACACTCTTCAAACAATAACCCCGACGCAGGCAACCGCATTGTGTTTCACTGCGAGGCCGCGCTCATCTGATTTATCCCCCTCAATATACACCAATTACATATAAAACACTGATGAATCACATTAGGGCAATGTACACTGGAGCATTAATCATGTGTTAAGCAATCAGAGATAATTTATGGCTTCTCCTGTGTTTCTAAATGATCTCTCTCCTGTCCCTGATTGATCCATTATTTGGTCGTAAGCAGAAACATGTTTGCCACATCAATCAAATGATTAATCGCTAATAATTGCCCTGACAGCCGAACATAATGTACTGCGCGTGCAGGGTTACGCGGGGTGCGATGGAGCAAATAACGCTGCTGGCGCTCTCGCAGTTAGCTCTTGACTCTTACCCACACACAGCCTACATCCACAACTGCACGCTAACACTTGGTGCTCCCTCTTTTGAACTCATCGTGCCTGTATTTTTACAAAAAGCAGAGATAAATACTGTCAAGTTCTCCTCAAGGATGTTCCTCTCAACATTTTGTATTGTAGCAGCATTGGATTAAGCGACAGACTCGGGTCAACTACTCGTCACTCCATTCTAGTGCTCGGAGTTTTCGCTTTAAAGCCCGTGACTTTACTGATATACAGGAGGAACAAAAGCAGCGTGACACCTCGGCTGCAGCGTGCCCTCAGCATAGCACATCAGTTCTAAGGTCTGAGACACATAGCCTGCTTGAGCGGCACATGTGCGACGCGGAACATCTCGTTCTCTGTTCCATCGACCACGTACACAGAGCAGACACACAGTCACCATGAACACATGTGTCGCCGCCTTCTCTTTCTAAAAGGGAGGTGTAATATTTCTCCTTTTCTAAAAGCCGCCACTGGGGTAGGCGTAAACGTGACGTGGCATGAAGCACAAAGTTGGGCAGTGAACCGTGACAACGAATTTGTCTTCAAAATAAGAGCTTTACATTGCACCCCAATGGAGTTTAGAAATGGGTTCTTAGCGGGGGGGCTTTTAATTTGAAAGCAGCGACTGTTCGTAGCTTGCCGCTACAACAACAAGCGGACACAAATGCTACAAACAGCTACAGAGACCATGAAGATGCTGCATCTCCTGGATCTCAGTGGCTTTCTAGTTGCTCATCTTGACATCTGCAGATGAAGCGATGGACTGACTGCTGTGATCAGCTGTTTCCTGGTTTTAAAACTCCCTAGATGTGGGTCACACAACAGAGCAGGTCATCGACACCTCCACCCATCTCACGCAATTGCTGCCTTCTGTCTAAATCCACGGACCTAGCCGCAAAAAGGACAACCAAAATGGCGGCTTGCTGCCCAGTATAAAAAACGTCTACATCATCTACGCAAATGTTTGGCCTCTTTAAGCCCAGTCCATCCTCATCAGAAAAAAAAAAAAAAGAAAAAACAAGTATGCAACTTATTATGACCCACACTTACGTTTATTGGTAGGCAGCGACCTCTAGTGGCCATTCTCCACTTGCACAATGTAGTGTATCCACTTGTATCCACTTTAAGAACTGCATGTCCTTTTATTTTTCGGTGCCGTCAAAGCTTTTTTTTATCCCTTACATAATTAAAGTACTTAACTTTTCACATCTTCCTTTGTATATACTGTACTAAAAAAAAAAAAAAAAAAAAAACAGTTAATTTTTGTTTGTGGTACTTTTGGTGTTTCTGATCATTATCATTTAGATATGGTGTGAGAACTGTGAGCGCTAACATGGCTATAGCATTATTTACACTTGGTGTAAATAATGACTGATGCATGCTGTCTTGTGAAAGTGAACAGTAAAGCTCTGACCGTGGTGCTGGATCAGGGATTCTAGCTATATCTTCTATTACCAATATCTTCAATTTCTTCATGTCCGTGGCTAGCTAGGCTAGCTGACGGGCTAACCTTGCTTGTTAACAACACCAATGTGACTGAATAGGTAGAATAGGACGGATGAATCTTGAATGTTTAAAACCATTATATACAAAAACAAGATGTACACTGAAACAAACTGTGTAATTTGAGCTCAGTTGCGGATGAAAAGGCGCTGAGATAGCTAAAGACATGCACTGTAGAGTTGGCACCTGAGGCTAAAGGAAGTGCAGTCAAGTCGTTTTGCGAATGGTGTAACAGTCTATTTGGGGGGTCACTGGCAATCCATCTCTTTAGCAGTTTTATCCCGAGGATGTGTTGCCCAGCTCGTCGATCCAGTTATGCAGTACACAAACTGACTTGATGGATATTTCACCAATCTCTGGTTGCACCATGGAAGCCAGCTGCAGAGCATCCAGTACTGGACAGTTTGCAAGCGAATTTGCTGATCAGACTGCAGACCAAAACAGAGCTAAGATGTGAGTGAGTATTGAATATATGTCAGGCGGTCAGAAACACAAGGACACATGATATGACTGCCTCACATTTGCTAAATGTTTTATTTATTTATTTTCTATTTTTTAAAGTGCAGGTTAGCTTTCACAGCTTTGTGTTTTTGCCCCCTAAAGGGCAAAAACTGATGAATGCAACTTGAGGATATCCCTTCCCCACTTCTCATTGTGGTAGCAGCTGACAGCGTGCCTCACATTATTCCTCCCTCTTCCCTGCCTTCCCTCTTCACTACCTCCCCTGCAGTTAACTGTCTGAGAATCTAACAGCAAACGTGAACCATCTTCATCCCTCTTCTCTGCTGTTTTTCTCTCCTCTCTCTCGCTCCTCCCTCCCGGCTTCCTTTCTGCACCTGCATGCTTCCCTCCTTCCATCCATTCATGTCTGCCAGGCAATTACCACCTCCATTCCTCCTCTCCATTGATTTTCTCCTCTCCTTCTGTCCGTCTCTTCCCTCCTCCATCCCCTCTCGAGCTAACATCCATCCTCACCTCTCCTTTTATACTTCCCTCTCTCTGGGCTTTCCTTCTCTTCATCTGTCTGTGGTCTTTTGTGTGGCCCGTGTACACAAATAAACAACCTCTGTTGTTCCTTCCTTTTCCATTTCTTCTTCTTTTCCAGCTTCCACTTTTTACCTCCCTCCAGCCCTCCCGCCCGTAGACCCGCCGAGCCCCCCACCCCGCCTCGTGTCTGCTGCGAGGTCTCCACAGACATTAGCTGTCTCCATTCTGCCTGACTGCGCTAAATTATTCCACAATAAGTCACTGGGCTAATTCACTGGCATAATCACCTCATGCATTTGAAATTTAAATGATTTCATGAGCGTCTGCACCGCTCCCTCATTACAGAATCCCTCTCAAGACTCAAACAAGCAAGTAGGGGCGCGCAGGACAACTTTCACCTGTGGGTGCACATGTGCGGTGGCATCCTGCATTAAGTCTGAGCAGCGTGTGTTTGTGTGCGTGCGGGTGTGTGTCCTGATCCAGAGGAGGGGATGTGTTCGAAACTGACAAGCATGTGCATTCCCAGCATTACCCTCCCACCCCATCAATCGATCAATATACTTCCTGATTAACTGGCAATGGCTGGAGCATGGTTGACTTTTGACCTTGAAGGTCAAAGTACTGCTGCATTATGAAGATGTCCTTCAGTGGCCGACACCCTGCAGGCCTCCTGGTGACAGCTTGACTGGATGCAGACTCATGGGAGGTGTAGCATTGATTGGTGTGTCAATGCGGTGACAGGCGCCCAGAAGAGCAGGAGAGTGCCACGTGCACACACACACACACACACACACACACACACACACACACACACACACACACACACACACACACACACACAGGAGGCACACACGCAACCTGTGTGTATTCATGTCCGGGCAGACGTAAACACATTTGGATCTAAAAGATGAGTGCAAGAAAATCACAGAGGAGTGGAATCAATTTGGCGACGGTGCCATCATTTATATATAAGTGTTCATGGGAGATGTCAGCGGAGTGGAAACTGGGCAGTGACGTACGCAACCAAGAAACGTCCAGAAATACACAAAGAATCTGATTTTAACGGGACACAACACATGCGCGCTGACACACACACACACACACACACACACACACACACACACACACTGTCTGCCCCCTGAACCATTAGCCTGAACAGAACAGAAATCTATTTTTGTGGGGGGGGATATCAGATTTCTGAACAGCAGCCACAGAGTCAGAGAGCATGAAGCTGTCAGAGACAGGGTGATGGGTTGAAAGGAGGTTGGGACATAATGCCTCTGGCTCCATACTGATGCTGATTTTAACCCCTTTTGTATCTTTAAATGTCAAAAAAAAAAAAAAAAAATATATATATATATATATATATATATATATATATATATATATATATATATATATATATATATATATATATATATATACAGGATATCTCAGCTGTGAACTCTTAACCTGGCCTGATCAACACATTTCGGTGCTGAAACCCACTGTATTTTCTCTGTTTCTTGAAGTCAAAGTATGTTTTTGTAATGCAGAAATTAAAGACTGTAAATGTATCTGAGCTTTCGTCGGCTGTTCTGTAACTCTACTGTTTATAAAATGTTTTGAAACGACACATTTCTCTAAAAGTGCAGGTTAAATGAAGCTTACCAGGTCATTTTCGAGGCTGCAGGCATCCCTATTATTTTGTTCATGCCATTCAGATCAACGAGCATAGGAGAGGTACCACAAACTGCATCTACAAAAATGATCATTAAGCACAAACAGAACATTTTAACCTTCGTGAAAATTGCTTTCCTCGGAAGACTTTTGAATCAGACTTATTAGATTAAGCAAAGTCTCCATCTCCATCTGCGCCCACCCTAAATTATAGCGTACTTGGGACTCTTGAAAGGCGCTCTATAAAACCAACATATTATTATTATTATTATTGTTATTATTATTATTATTATTATTATTATTATTATTATTATTATTATTATTATTATTTTCCTAATAACTGGTAACTCAGAGTTTCATACAACACAAGATTGTAACACTCAACACAGATCATTATCAACAACTCAAACACAAAGACAGCACGGCCTGAAACCCAAAGCAAAGTAGGGGAAAACTCTTACCTCTTTAACAAGCAGCTGTATATCCCACTTTTAGTATTTCAGCATTTATTAAAAAATCCTCAGTGGGCTTGTGTCCTTTTTGTGTTTGTCTGTAGAGATAAGTTGTAGCCAGTTGCGGCAAACAAGACATAGTAGATCGAAGCGTTATAAAGAACATCAGAATAATAAGGCATAAGAGGGAGGATGGAATTCTCCTGTTGGAGATGTTGTTCAGTTACTGTGCGATTTAATTTCCCACTGGAACGTGTTTCTCCCGACCACCACTTGTTCAACATTCACTGCTGGTTTTTTATTTATTTTTTCCCCCTTCCAGTTTCATAGGATCTTGGCCTCCCATTGTGTTTTAATCAAAGGTAAGTAGGTGCAGATGTTTTCCACCTTGAGCTCCTGTTTGTCTTACAGAACCGTAGGGGCTACTGTCATTAACAACATGAGGAGGGCTGCCAACCTGGTTTTGTTTCTTTTTTATTGACATCTGCCAAATGATTTTGGTGTTTATTTCCCTCAATGTCATGCCTGAAACAGTCCATCTAGCTATTAGAGTTAGCAACTTTTTAAGGGCACTAACCAAATTACACAAGCAACATGACATTGATATCTTCATCGACATCTTCATGTAACTGAATCAGCTTCTTTGAGATAACTGTTGCTTTTCTTTTACTCACTTTGTTGACTTTAGCTTCCTCATTTTTTTACCAGCCAAAACTCAACAGCTGGCTGTGTCTGTAATTCCCATGTACTTAGTACTAAGCTAAAACATCATGTGAGATTTTTCAGTATGTCTGAAACTTTAGTTTGAAACCAGTAGTTCTTGATTTGCTTACTTGTTACATGGAGATATCAAAGTATGCAAGCACGGCTGTAGGGACAAGAACATACCAGACAACAACCAGTGGTTTTTCTTCTTTCCTTGGATCAGGAAAACCAGATGCTGTGACGGCGTATCACTGATATCGCCACTACTGTTTGTTATTAATATTCGTATTAATAAATAGTCTAATACTGTCCTGATGTTGGACCGGTTTCTGTATTTCGGTCAAGGTGTCCAGGCTGAGCAACGTGCACACAGTTGGACGGTTTCTCCAGCTGCTCTGGGTGTTTGAACAGTTTCCACCTTCAAAGCAATGGCGGTCATATTGGGTGACTTTTCATTTTATTTTCCTTTGAAAATTAAATTAGATAAAAATTGTATTATGACTGACAATAAAAATACTGAACAAAGGTACCACTGGGTCCTAGTAATGAATTCCAGGCCCTCACTGCTGCTTTCAGTCTAATTGTGTGCAGTAACCAACAACACTGCTCTTATTTTCTCAGCACGAGTTGAACTGATTTCCCATTAATGGACTACATGTGATTGCCTCTATACACTGCCTATCCCACCAACTGTTAGACTATAGAATTACAGTGCCATGTGGAAATTGGAAACTGCCACATATACAGCATATTGAAAATTATTATCCGGTTTATATGCCTAGCCATAGAGTCAGTGTCTTTCCCAACACTTCACCACCACTAAATTAAATCACAATATGATACTTTCATTTAATTACTGTCATCATTGCCGCTGTATCACATCACATTGCAATTAAAAGTACATTAATTAAAATGTGATTCACCGACCGTTCAATTAAAGGCATAAACAGTCAGAATAACAAGCTCAGTGTGCAGAAACACAGACACGCACGCGTCTGTGTGTGTGTGTGTGTGTGTGTGTGTGTGTGTGTGTGTGTGGATGCGTTAGAGCGGTCTGATATTGGCTGCGCGTGAGTTAATCACGGCACCAACAATGGGTCATTGTGCGTAATGACAGGGGGCTTTCGAATTAGAGAGTGCAGATGGAACACACTTACAGTATCTGCCCCGCTGCCGTCACAGTCGTCTGTAGAGGTTTAATCAAGTAGAAAGCTCGTACACAGTGTAGAATCAGTTGTGGGTGACAGATAGTGTACGACTCACTCATTAAATCCACGGCACAGCGCAAAACGTTTCATTGACAGTCTTTCTGTTATCATGTTTATTATTTCGTTCAAGAGCTAAATAGGTTTTTCTACTTCTTTCCCTAAATGAGAAAACTTCTTGTTTGAACCTGAGGTGTTGATTTACACGAACAAGTACAATTTATGAAATCACCAACAGCCTACACCAGTCGTGGTCCAAGTGAGATGTGAGAACTTGAGGTTGAAGAAGATGCCAATTTTAATTTACTGCACATCGTGTCCTCTGTTTTTTTTTTCTTCTTTTTTTTCCTTTTCTTGAAAACAGTCTGCAACGTCAGGTGAATTACTTGCAAATCAGGTATAATTGATATATCCAGGAAAGCACATTGGCAATGTCACTCTTTGTTTGCAGCAGTACTTGTTAGCTGGCAGGTGAAATCCACTCAGACATTGTCTCATAATGATTGGTTTCTACATCTATGTGTCGGGCAGGTATCCAGCTAGCTCGGCAGAGAGTGTTGTCGTGTGATTACCATATATTTTAAACAAACATCAAGCATTTTCTTCCAAGAATCAATTCATACACATTTGGGTTAATCATAAAACCAATCAGAGGATCAGACGATACACTCGCATTATATCCGCCGAGTGTTTACTGACAATGTTTTGCTTTCTTTGATTAATTCAAGAAAAGAAGGAAGAAGAGACTCAGGTCTGGTAACATTTAGGAAACTTGATGAGCATCAGCAGCAGGTGAAAAGAGCCTGAATTTTTTCACTGAGGATTCACTGATTGTGGAAAGATGGACAGAGAATGATTTGTTGAAATTTGTTTAGTTTTTATGTCACATTTGAATGAAGCGTGTTTTATGAGAGAATCAAGCTTTTTGAAAAACAGAAGTCAGACTGTTTCACTTCTTTTTGTGATCTTATTTTGTTGATTTATTTCTAGGCTGAGGGGTATCTCCCAGCTGAATCGGACTACTGCCTCCTGCTGGTAGAAAGTGGTATTAGGAAACGAGACAGGCTTGGACTAGCATGCTTGGTTAGCATGCTAACTCGAGTAGACACCTTTGCAGCACAGTACACTGATGACCTTGACACAGCATCAATGTGGTTGTTTCTCCACATTCTGTTGACAAAGTTCTTTTTTTTTTTTTTAATTGAATTCTGGCCATATCTTACAAATTGCTCCTCTAGACAGCATCTAACTCTGTGATTCCACTGGATGCGTGTTCGCTGCGTTCCGGCTCCGGACGGGTTTTTGCTTTGCCATCCGCCATCCAGCAACCCTAACCAGCTGCACTTTGACTCTGGCACCACACAGCACTGCCAGGCAGCTGAGACCCGAGGAGTTCCTGAAATATTTACATAATCACTTGCAACTGCAGTTAGAGTGTTTTATTTTGAGAAGTAACTGGATGTTATATTGTTGTTTCAGTGCGTGACGTCCTGTCTGCTCTGTGCTGAATTAATGGTGAATTGCTGTGTTGTGGCTCCGGCATCCGGCAAAATGGCTGAGACCGGACATGTAGGTGGAATCAAAGGGTAAGGCTGTTCTGAGCATTACACCCATACTATAACAACTGCACCATTCACACTTACTGGGCACAAAAATAACACATTTATAAGCAGAGAGTAGTTCAAGGTCAGTACAATGCCCCATCATTTTCAGTCAGCAATTGTTATGTCTCAAAGACAATAGTAATTTGCATTAACATGACAGGCCAGATTTAAAAAAGTGGAAGGATTCTATTGGTTATGAGGAGAAAAAACAACCCCCTTTTGGATGCTAGAAGAGAATCGGACTTTACATAAATGTCAGAGGAGTGACAAACAAAAAAAGTATCTTGGCTCTTTAAGATAAAACATCAGACAGCCCTGACGTAAGAGAAAAAGATAATTACACAGTCGGTCCACTTTTCTGCCCCACCCCCAACTTGGTCCAACGCACACAAAATCATTTTCATACAATCCTTAAGTGAGTTTGGCCGCAACTGTGTAAGAAAGCTGAAAGCCTAATGCTTTTCCTGTGGATGTGTCACTAGATGTCTGGTCATCTGAGTGACGGCTTGCGTCAGAGGTACTGTCATTCCAACCTATTAGTCTGTCAGGACTCAGAGACAGTTGTCTCATCCTTTATACCATTACAGATTGTCATGGAAGACAGTGGCTGCTTTGCATATAATCCATTTTGTACTGTGGTACATACAGTGTAACAGGCTGTTACGTAGCTGTGTAGATACATAACAGTGCATTATGAGCATAAATGTTTTATTAGAAGGACATTTTCACCATGAACTCTTTATGTTAGTATTTTCTGAGGTACAGTCTGGAGCTTATTCTATAAACACAGCCTGTAACAGGCCATCTGCTCAACGACTGCAATTCAGATGTTATTGTTACACCCACAAAAGAAACACTGGCACTTATATAAAAGCAGCAAAATTACAAAGTCCATATATGCATGCTCACAAAGGGAGACAGCCAGGGAAGGCGCGAAAAAGACAGAGGCAACAAGAGCAAACAAACAAAAAACCGTCGACGCACTGGCATGCACCAGTCACCAGTGAAGCATGCTGAAACTGAGTGACATGTGTTTACCTTTTCTGTTCCTTCCTCGATACTCAAATTGCTCCATGGATGGGAGCAGTAAGAGCTCCCCAAAGCGCAGAGGCTGAATATGTGCATTTTTATGTTCCATAACCATCCCTCCTGACAGGCAGGAACACACCTATTTTCAGCATTTTTTGGAGGTGTTTTTTTTTTTTTATATAGTAAGTGTGTTGTGTCAAGCCTTGCCCACCTTGTTGCAGCTTGATAAGCAAATTGCAGATGTAAAATACAAAACAGTTGCACTGAACACAGGGAGATCTTTTGATGCACTTGTTGCTGGGTCTGGTTTTTCTACTCTTTTCCTCTTGACTTTTTGTCAGTGTCTATTTCGGAATATCGATCGAAACACATTTTGAGCTGAACCTATTTTTCCTATTTTTTTTTTTTAGCCGATATGTGACCTTCTTAGTCAAAAACCAATAAAAGTTGACGTGGGGATTACATCAACTTTCACCCTGGCCCCCGGAGAGAAAGTTTCAGCTGTGTCAACTTTTTTCCGCCCCAACCACACGCAACCCTGATGAACTTTTTACATGCAAACACTGACTGAGCAGCGTTAGAAGTTATCAAAAACTGTCGTTGGCGTGGTGTAAAGGGGGAGGGTTTGATACGGAAAAGGGACTGAAGTCCTTGGGAAAAGGGGAGAAGTGGATGAGAGAGAGGAGGAAAAGAGAAGGTTGAGAGGAACAGACTGATTCGTGAAACCCTACAGCAGCCCTCGAGCTAAAATCCATAACTGTGCTGCTGTATGCTCGGCTGTTGTAGCACCACAGTCAGTCACTCTTCCAGTCACAGACGTGCACACTGCGGCAGTTTGACCAAGTTCAAACCAGTCAAAAGTTTGAGTCAATATCAAACATCGCGAAGATTCGTGTGTTCAAAAATGTGCACGACCTCTTGTTATTTTACAACACAAACTTGTAATACATTGCAAGCCAGTAAAATAAAAGACTCTTATCAAAATTTGCTCACAGTTCAACTTGCAAAGGTTGTATCAGAGCAAAAGGGAAAGAGGAAAGAAAGAAGTCCGGTTCAATATGATCCAGTTCAATTTATAAAGTTATTAAAAGAAGTTGCTCTGCTTTGGGATTTCACAGTTATCCAATGAAACAAAAGTAAAAAAAAAGGAAGCATTCAAAACCAGGGTCTACGTCTACAAACCCCCCAAAGCTTAGTCAAGAAGAGGCAACCCCTCAAAAAAAACGGATAATTGGTGGCTTTTACCAACTCCACTTACCATAGTGATTAATTATAACTATTATGTCGTCGAGGGTCCAGAGACATTTAGCTGTCAAGGCCTCGATGGGCTGAGGAGGATGTTGTTCAGCTCTCCTTGCTCTTCAACCGCCAACACAAGATGCCATTCTGAGTCATGTGACCTGTATGAGTTGAGTTTGAAATAATTATTTTGATTGGTGATTGTTAATTCAGGTGATTGCCACACTTTCTTTCCCTTGAAAAAAAATAAGTAAATAAAAAAAATCAGGCCACAGAATAAGGCGTTTGGCCTTTTTTTTTTAATAAGCATCAGATTTGTGCTACTAAAATCAAACAAGCTCTTAAACACCAAACAAAAGTCAGTTATTTAGAGAAAAAACATCTCACTGAGGTTATAAAATATGCTGAAAAGTAAAACTTAAAACTTTTGACAACATGTCCCTTTCTCTGGTTTGCGCTGCCTGACGTTTTGTTCGCTGTTGTGACACAAACCTCTGTTTTGTTTTTTTTTGTTTCCAGTGGTGTGTCCTTATTGGTTAATGACTTAATGAGTGACAGCTCAATGCTCTGATGCTGTTCAGCCCATATATTGTTTCATTAATCTTGTTTGATGTCGTATTAATGAACTTTGATCACTTTTTATGGTAGTCTGTAGGTTCTATGTCCAATATGGACTTGTGCATTTTGCCTTCATGACAGATATTTGTGTGTCAGGAATTCATGTAAATAGGAGTTTAATTCATGTATGAGACAGGAAATGATTGTGACATGCTTAGGGCAGAGTGTAAAGTGAATGGGCAGTGTATGGCAGGAGGGTTTTTGCACAGGTTTTTCATTAAAAAAATATGATTTTCTCCACTGTTCTCGGCTTCAGGCGGCCTCTCTTCTGGCTCACAATTTCCGCCACTCTTTCGAGCAGATGTGTGAGGATAATAAAAATAATGACTGTCATCATTTTTATTACCAGCCCAAACCACAGCCAGACATTCGAGTTCTGTTGCAGAGTAGCTTTTTTAGCTGGACTAAAACTACACCTGCCATAAGCCAGGTTCATCATTACCTTGTTCTGTCTGTTGTACCAGTATGGCATCAAGGGCCTCCGCGCTGGCATTCATTGAAGCCATGCTCAGGTCAGTTAAAAGTACTTTCTGTTGGTGGGCTTTAAAACATTTGGGACATTTTCTGAATCCAGTTGAATCCCATCTGATAACACGACATGTTTAAAGAATGTCCAGGAGTTAGAAGAATGTACTTCACATTTGTATTGAAGCCTGCCTGTCTGAGCTTATCCATGATGGCTTGGACCTCCTTGAAATCATTATATCATCCAAGCACACAAACTAGACCATATCTCTGAGCCTTTGGAAGGTGGCATTTTACAAGCCAAAGGACATCACTTTGAACTGATATAGCCCATATGGTAGGTTGAAAGCAGTCTTGGCTCAGGAATCCATATCCATCTCTACTTGCCATAATGCACCATTAAGATCTTTAGCTGACAACACTGTGGTTCCAGCAAATGACTTAAGGATTTCCTGCATTGTAGGGATGGGATAAGCATCAGCATGTGAATGGCATTGGGTTTTCTGTAATCCATGCAGAATCTGGGTTTTTACCTTTTTCTTTGGGATGATTATCAGCTGAAAAGCTAAAGATGCTGGGATAAAGTTTCTATCACGTTATTTTTCAAACATTTCAACCAGAAGAGCTTGTAGCACCTTTTGCTTCCGTGGAGAGCAACTGTAAGGTCTCTGTTCAATTGGCATATCCTCAAAAAATATTTTGAGTTTTAGTAAACCAGTGCATCCCGCTGCGGTGGTAAAGACATTGTTGTTGTGCTGCATTGGATATGTAAGGCTCTCTTTCATTTCTGCTTCCAGATGTGAGTCTTGAGTTGCCTTTTTCCACTTCCGATAAGGGAGGTTGTGCGGTCCAAGGCGCATTTTTGGCAGGAAGAGAGCAATATGGTTGCTCTAGTTTGGAAGAAGTACCCAAGTCTCCCCATGAAAAAAGTAAAACCCTTGCTCTCCATCGCCGCCCCCCAAAAGAAACAGTTCACCAACATTTATGGAGATATAAACGTGTTGGCAGATGCTCAACTGAAATCACATTCACAGAAATGTTAAAAAGTCATAAAGAGATGATTAAAAAGCAACATTTGCAACTCATTTAATACAGTAAAGCACATAAAAGGTCATGCCAAAAATAAGATATTATTGAACTTACTGGCCTTACTCAACTCACACACACAAACTCATTTGCATCAGCGCACAAAATGGAAGTGCACATATAATCTACAAGCGTGCAAACACTCATAAACATAACTGAACACTTCATGCAACTTGCATTACATTACCTTAAGCTTTACTGATGCATGAGGTGAAAAGCTATCTCTATGTGTGTGTTCATTTTTAATGTGAGGCAGAGAGAGCAAGTGTGTGTGTGTGTGTGTGTGTGTGTGTGTGTGTGTGTGTGTGTGTGTGTGTGTTCTGACAAAGGTTACTTTTGGGGACACATTTCAGACTTAAGACCAGCTAATTGGGGGTGGCTTCTTTAATTGGGGACAACAACTGATTTGTGGGTCAGTGGTGAGTGTCGGGGTGACGGGGTAGGGTTCTGGTAAGTCTCCTGAAAATAAATGTATGTCTAGTCCATGTAAAGTCCCCAAAAGTGACGTGTGTGTGTGTGTGTGTGTGTGTGTGTGTGTGTGTGTATGTGTGTCCTCCTGTCACTCTATGTGCCATGGTCAAGCAAAGGCCTTCCAAACGCCTCGGGCCATGCCTCCAGCCATTCAAAGTTAAAAGTCCTCACCATGACAACTGCAGCAGCAGCCCACTCTTCTGTCTTATCACCGTGGCGACCACCCTGGATTTTGATTTCTTTCACGTAAAAACGACTTCATCAGCACCTGTCGGACAGGAGGCAGCTGTAATGAAAGCTACTCACGTACTGCATAAATTCCTAGTGTGTGTGTGTGTGATGGAGTGAAAGAAAAGGGGAGAGTTTGCTTACATTTACTGGGTGAATCAGATGACAGGTAACTACTCAGCGCATACCAAATCAGAGAGAAGTTTGAGGAGAAAACGGAGGACGTGCACAGCACGTCAATGACTGTTCGTCTTCCAGACAGACTTGTGAGGAAGTCGCGAGATGGAGTGATTAGAGAGTGAGGGAAGAGAGGATGAAAGGAGGGAAGAGAGCCTGTCAGATCAAGGGGATGCTATGATTGGATAATGAAGCATTAGAAGTCAACAGGAGTGCCATTTTAGTGCATAGGAGAGCGTATACAACACATCCAATTTCCAACACTCTTTTCCAAGTTCAAGGCAGAATTAAAGAAACGTAGTTGCGATTCGCACCTAAATGGGACACCACATGACATGACTCGCGAGCGTAGTATTCAGTTCACACTAATATCAAACACTGGTGCTGCTGACTTTAATAACACCCTCCAGTTAGGGCTACAAGTCATGAACATTTTCAATAATTAATGACATTTGAATTAATTTTCGACGAAATGCTGAGTCTTTAAAATGAATTTATTTAAATGAAATAAAGCAGGGATCAGACTTTATCATCGGTTCGGCCTCACAGCGTCCTAACAAAACTGCCTGCGTCCCAGTAAACAAAAAGTTTCCGATATTAAAAATCAAAATCCATTGTTTTTGATTGCCCTCCAGCGCAACACGCTCTCTGTTAGCAGTACTACATGATTTATTAGTGCCTTACGAAATGGTTGGAAATCGCTGTTGGAAGAATTAAATTGCTCCTGATCTTAAACCACCATGTTATAAGTTGGGTGAGAATTTGGCACATAAACAATTTGTAGGGCTTCAGGAACAATCACGGTTTGGTTTAGTTGATGATGCGCTTCGGCTACGTTTAGCACGTAACGCTTATATAAGCAATAAAGTAACTGACCAGTGGTCTCTCTGATGGCTCATATTTATGTTTTTATGTACTTTTATCATTTCCTGTCAGTCAGTCAGCTGTTTCAAACTCCCTTGTTAGTTATTATCAAAGGATGCAGGTGAAAGGAAACCAGAAATAACAATTCAAACTCTCAAACCTTTGAAACATCAGGTTCCAGAGTGTGATCTTTTGAAAATGGCACCGTTATCCTTACCGTCATCATGTACCCTGATAACAGGCCTACGTAGTTCCTGTGAGAACTGTGATGAAAATAAACTGCAAAGGGAAAATGTTTGTTCTAAGCAAAACTGCTTGTCGTGTAAGCCCAGCCTTTGAGACCATCTCCATGCTTACTCTATATATTTTGATTTTTTTTTCCTACTTCCAACTCATTCAGCTCGTGATGTCTCACGTCAATAAGGCCAAAACCTCTGTGAACCAGCCATCTCGTTAGTGTTACGTCTCTGCTGCTCTCATTAATCCCCGAGCCTTTTCACCTCGAGTTTCATCAGAACTCGCTGTCCAACCGATGCTTGAAGTTAATCAGAAAGCCCGTTCAGAGGTCCCCTTCCAGGTGACATCCATTTGATCTTCAGCTAGGCTTCTTTTTCACTCTTTCACCACCAATAGCATCTATACATCTATACTTTGGGGATATTCCTGTGTACTCCTGTAAAAATCTAGTTTCCAAAGACTCCTTGCATGTGTCTTGTCACATTTCTTTCTCAGATACATTGTCCTGATTGAAATGTAATTTTGGGGCATTTGCTGAAGTGACTGATGACATTGCACTGCTTAGTGCTTGGTGCTTACATGTCTAGAAGAAAACATCTAACTATGACTGCAGCTAGAAAATGTTTTCATCACCTCTTCAATATCTTTCCATCAAGAGAGTTATATTTTCACCCCATGTGCGTTTTTTGGTTTGGTAGTTGGTTTGTTATCTGAATTACACAAAAGCTTTACACCAAACTTTGAGGGAGGATGGGCCCAGATAAAACCCCACTGAATTTTGAAAAGCCAACAGAAAACCAACATGTTTCCTAGACTTTGAACCCTGGGAGCCCAGAGCACATTCAACATCAATTGTAGACATGGTGAAAGTAAAGGAGGAGTGAAGCTGTTGGTGCTGCCAGGTGAACAGAGGTCCAGTCCCCCAGTTCTTGCTTCCCCATCACCTGTGTACTTATTCACTTCTTGAAAGATGGCAGACTATGATTGGCCAGAGCCCAACATGTAGCCCTTAATGCCAAGTCACTGCAAGAATATATGACTCTGGGGCCACCTCATTTAACAAAGTGACCATCTCCGAGGACAAAAATAGTGTTTAGTATGTGCCCGGCATAATCTTTTCAGCACTGCCTCTTTCTTTAACATGACAGCTTTCAGCCTGTTATTAAGTGCTGCATTTGTTATGTCTGTTGGGAGGTGATAAATGTGGTCAAACCAAGTTATCATACTACAGCTTGTGGCGCTACAGCAAAAAGACTGTGACACTGTAGCTTCCCTGCTGGAGGGAAATCATTTGGAAGCTAAATGTTGTTTACTTTTTCGGCTGGTGGAAGGGGCAAAGAAAAGGTTCAGACATTGAAAAACATGAGTTTTATGTTCCACTTTGGGCCCATTCATTGCGACTCGACTGGCTTGCAAGGAGCACAGGCAGCGGAGGCTGGGAGGAAAGGTTCTGCTCGGGCCAGATCACACCTTTGATGCTGATGTAAACACGTGTGTGATGTGAATAATGAATGAAGCCTTTTTTTTGGGGGGGGGGGGTGTAGAACTACCGTATGCAGGGCCCAGTCATCGAGAGGACAATGTGAATAATAACAGCGCGAGCCCAAAAAGCTGCACTACAGCTTGCAACTACACTGGCAAGAAAAAAAACAACAAAACAAAAACTAGTATTTTTGGCTGCTGTTTAACAAGCAACCCCCCCTCCCCCGCCTGCCTGCCCCTTCCTCCCGACAGGCCCTGATGTTAGAGGAGCCACATCTGAGACACCAACTGCCTTGCCACCATTTTCAAATTATTTACCACTACAAATGCAATCTCTGGCACTGATTGTCATTTTCGCGACGGCCCAACAAGAAATTAAATGGAAATGTCAAATGGTAAACAACGGGAACACGCTCCCCCTCTCGCACACACACATACAGTGTATCCTCATGCATGGCGCCCTCATGCAATTTGAATTTCCATTTGTTTAGCTCACTTGGCAGCATGTCCCAGGAGAAGTTTTGAGCGGGCTAATGTTTTATTGATGGCAGGCATGAGTTCACCTGGACTCGGCGGTTTCCTTTTTGTTCCTCCCGGACAGATATGCAACAGCGGGCTACATTTATTTTTTTGTTTCACGCCCGTGAGAAAGGGACGCCTAATTCCTGTTGCTCCCGGTAAATGTATTTGTCTATGCTTGAAAGAATGCAGTTATTGCTTATTTATTTCTCTATTTTCCCTATCTTTTTTTTTTTTTTTTTTTTTATATTCCTCGCCCTCCTTTCGACCCTCTGGCACCTGCAGTCATTTACCTGCATTCTGTTCTCTCTATCTCCCCCCTTTTTTACTCCCCTCTCCCACCACCACCACAATCTCTCTCTCTCTGTTTCCAGCAACAGTGCATGCATCCCAGCGATGGGATATTGCTTTTCTAATCTTGCTGACAGCGGACAATATTTATGTATTGTTTTTCAATATCCATTTCTCATGCTCACATAGGCCCCGCTTTGGCCGGGACACAAAAGCACAGCACAAACACACAAGTCCCCCGCCCCCCGCCTTCACCCTTCCTTCCCATTTCCACATCTGTGTTTTTAATGTGCTCACTACATTTCACCACCACCAGCACCTATTACTATTATTATTATGCTTTTTTTTTGTCCTGGAGGGCAAATAAGGGTCAGGGAGTGAGGTATAAAGTGCATGAAATGAAAGTTTGGGTGAAATAGAAAGCTGCTTTGGAAGTTGAGCAAAGATCGCCGGTGGTTGGTTCGCCTTAACAACAACATGATTGGAGCTCGGAGACTAGTCTGGGGCCCTGTATACAGACAGCACCGGCACCCCGCGCCTCACTCTGGGGGAAGGAACCTCTCCTCTGTATTCATCAGCTCTCTGCTTCCAGGGTTCTGGTTGCTTAAAACCCTCTCCTCC
Source organism: Acanthopagrus latus (assembly GCF_904848185.1). Taxonomy (NCBI): domain Eukaryota; kingdom Metazoa; phylum Chordata; class Actinopteri; order Spariformes; family Sparidae; genus Acanthopagrus; species Acanthopagrus latus. Next base: position 26,534,361 of record NC_051039.1, on the reverse strand, counting down.
ACTCGCTCCCCCTCGCTGTCTGTCTTCCTCGCACTGCCGAGGGCCATTGTAAGTCTTCTCACAGTGTCCGCCTGTACAGTTCACTGGTGTCCCTCCAGACCTCTCACCCCTCCCCTCCCCCCACCCGCTCTCCTCCCTCCACGCCAAACACCACCCCTCTCTCCCCCCACTCCGCACCCCCCCACCCTTTGACTCCCACGGGCTCTGACCCTGGCCAAATGTCTGACAGCTCACTAAACAGAATGGCCTCGTGATCCGCATTGGAGATAAACACGCGCACACAGATGCACACACACACACACACACACACATAGGTGGACTCTAAATAAGGCCGCTGCATGGTGTGTGTACTGCTTAGAAAACTTGGTCTGTGCGCCTGCATGTTTGCTGCAGTGTATTTTCTGTGATTAGCTGCTGCTCATGAGCTCAGAGTAGCTTTCTAAAGTGGCAACACTTGGCAGCTTATTGATCCTAAAAAGACACAAATTGTTTCTGAGAGACATAAGAGTGAGGAACGATATCACTGTGTTCATATCACTGTGTGTGTGTGTGTGTGTTTGTGTGTTTGTCCTTGATCAGTCGTGCATTCTCGCAAGACTTCTGCTCCCATTGTGTAAGAAACACTAGCTCCTCCCTGACAAAATGCTTTTTTGTCTCTCTCTCTCACACACACACACACACACACACACACACACACACACACACACACACACACAAAGGCGTGTAGAGGCAGACATAAACTAAATGATCCATAAACAGTGATTTATGAGATGAGAGAGGAATGTCAGAAGTGGGATGTGAAATATTCAGCAGTCATTCCATATTCAAGGCAGACTGAGAGGCGCATGGATCTGCTACACCGCAGCAGGTTATACACACACTGATGCACTCTATCACCCTGGAGATCGAAGCGTGCATGTTCGCTTGTCAAACACTGGCTGGCGGATAGGGGGGGGCTCATATGTTACTGCCACATTATAGTCGGCGTCATCAGTTTTTATGCAAGTCTAATCACCCTTGTCCGGCCCAGTGTAGGTTATGTAGGTTTTGGGGGCAAAATGGGACAAAACAAGACCCAGACATGCATATGAAACACACACACACACACACACACACACACACACACACACACACACACAAACACACACAAACATCTCCCAGTGCACAGGAGAAATGATGAACTCACAAGGTGCATATGATGTGCATACGCAGACCGCACGCACACGGTCGCACCACTTGCGCAGCTGCTTCATGTGATGAAATTGAAGTGAAGGCTGGTAACCGTGTTTTTAAATTGTATTAAGTATTGAAGAGTTGGGTTTCCTCTCTGGGATTAGAGGCCTTCCACAATCTTTTACTTTTATATGCTCAACTGCCAGGTCTGATTTTCACTACAGCTCTACTGCACTGACTTGACAAATTTACACCCATGCGTGCGAGCACACACACACACACACACACACACACACACACACACTACAGAGACACTTCCAATGCCCTCTGCCTGTGTACTTCCTCTCGCTTTTCTCTCATCTTTTAAAGTTGTTTCCTTTTATGTCACATTTGTAAACCTGATATTAACACTGCTTGTGGTAGACATTGTTCATCTCAGCTTTTTGAAAAACAATACTGGTCTGTCGATCCATCACTTTGGCCCAGAAAGAGAAACAGCTCAACAGTCATTGGATTATCTGCCTTTAAAATTTCAAACAGATGTTCATGTTCCCTAAGGGATGAGCCCCACTGATGAATCTGCTGAATCCCTAACAATAAATCTGGTTCCGTTTTTTAATGAAGAAAACGGAAATATCCAGTAAAATATTTCATGGTAGTCTGCAAAAGAGTTTGTAGAGACAAGATATTCATGGTTCCCAGATGTTGTGTTCTCATTATTATGATTCCATGACTTGTCATATAGCACCATCATGAGGTTAACATTTATGCTTGATAGTGACTGGAGAACAATTGGCTGGATTGTCATGAACTGGCATTTAATAAAGACATTTATGTCCCTCTCAGGATGGATTGTAATAACTCTGGCTATCTTAACGGGTCAGTAAGAAATCATTTTAGTTGAAAATGGTGGATAGAATAACTGAAATGATCAGCGGTATGTTAATATACTGCAGTTTGTGTTTTGTGTTTTAGAGATATCTACTTAAGTTAGCATGCTAACCAGCTAGCCCAGGCCCATCAAGCTCCTGTGCAGGGGGCATAAACACTAACAGTCCCCTGGCCCCTGAGCAGAGCTGTAACCAAGTCCGACCTAACAGAGCTGCTAGCACAGCTCCAGACTGTAGTCTTATTTACGATGTTCGCCCTAGTTCCTTCTACAGACAGTCGATGGGATTTTTAAACTGGATTTTGGATTTATGTAAAAAACAAGTCTATGATACTTACATGTTTGTTCAGCAATATAATCTCAAAAGATGAAAACTAGGAATGAGCTACATCAGTCGGTTTGAACCACAAAGCTTCTTACTACACTTAACTATATGCACTTTATGTCAGACTTGGACAGGAAAGAGGACTCAGATGCAGTATAGGCAGACGTAATGTCAAGTTTTATTAATCTGTTTTTGCAGCTCTCCAGAATGAATGAAAACCAAAAGGCTATGAAAATCTGAGGGACAAACAAGACAGACAACATGGAACACAGAGAAACGAAAAACGCTCCCGCAGGAGGAAAACCTACTCTATTCTGTGAATCAACTTAAGTATCAAAATTACAAAATAAATCTCTCCGTAGAGGAAGCACAAAGGCTTTGAAAAATATCTACTCTTTCTTATGAAAATTATTAACACAAAATCGCCCACAAGGAGGAGAAATAAAAAGCTATGAAATCTCAAAATTCAAACACAAAACTTAACCAGAAATATACAACTTAAATTCACTTTTCTCGAGAGGACAAAAATGCAGATAAATAAAACAAGAACAATACTTAACAAGGCGAGGATCAGGACTGTGGTTCAAGGCTTCGGTACACGACATGAAAGACGAAATACTTAGGCGACGCAGACAGGGGAAGACAAAGACTTTATACACATGGGGGAGGGGAACACAGGTGGAAACAATCAGGAATTAGGGATGACGTCAGACCAGGGACACAAGAGGAAGGGCAAGTGACCTGAAACGAGAGGAGAGTTACTTTCAAAATAAAACATGAAATTCACGAGACAGATCCCAAGACAAGACAACCTCACCGCAATGTGACACTTTACTACAAATCAATCAATCTACAATCTTAAAGTGTAGAATAGTGTGCAGCTAATGTCTGCCTGTGTATGTGAAGCTCTGTGTTTGGCGCGACGTGTCCCTGACAGCCTCCACAGTCTCATTTAGCCACTTGTGAGCAATCACCATTTATAATACACACAAATCCTATATAATTCATATGCAGGATATTTATAGACATATTTTTTAATAAGCTCAAGCTTGTGGCAACCATCTCATCTAAAACCCCACTCAAAAAAAACACTGATATAGAGACTAAATCCATTAAAAAACAAATGTGAACTTTTCTGATCTCAAAGTAAAAAATAAATATACACACAAATACACATCTTGAACTTAACACAAAACACCGCAGGCTCTTTAGTAAACCAACCAGAGGCCAGGCTTAGACCAGCCTCCATACTGCTCCGACTCATCTGTGAGTGTGCTTGTCAGGTGAGCCGGTGCCCTTGGTCAGTATGAATACAGATCCAGTCTCCAGACAGTGCACTGTAGTGTGTGAGATTCATTTATCATCCTCTGTAATGCGCTGTTAAACAGCAAAATGACTTTACCAACTGCTCGACTAGTGCTGTTGAATCTTATTGCCTCGGTTGAACTGCTTTATGGGTCTTTTATTTCAGTCCTTGGGTGTCTCCTGGAAACAATTAGCATTGTTTTTAGTTTCTATCCCTTTTATATTAATTGGTATGGTAACAACTTTCCCCAACTTTGTGCTTTCGAAATAGGCATCAATATTAAAATGAGTTAGTAAAGATTTCTCCTTAATAAACTCAAAGAGTGCCCTGTTTGTCTAATTTAATGGTCTGCCTGAGTTTAAAGACACGCACCAACAGCCCATTGTCAAGTGTATCGGTAGAGCCATAAGTGAAGTGATGTGTTGACTGTGCCAGGTAATCTGAATTCATAGCCACTAAGAGGGGATCCATCACAAAGGCTGAGGAGTGAAAAGCGCTTGTGTGACTCAGCTTTTTTCCAAGACGCATCCCTGTACTTCATTATGTCAAAAGTGAAGACATGCACACACACACAAACATACTGCATACAAAGTGCCACCAAGAAAAAAAAAACCTGCACAACTCAGTCGGAGAGGCTGATGCAACGACTCGGCCCGCCTGCTCGCATGTGCAAAGCGTGTTTACTAGGGACTCGCTGTGTAAACAGATGTTCTCTCTGATAAGGGGAGAGCCAACAAATCCTCCCACAGGTTCCACTTGACCAGCCGCCTTCTGTCTGCTCTGAAAGTGACCGCTGCTAATTGGAAAGCTGCGAGAAAAAAAAAAGGGGGTGGTCAGACGTCTGATAAGGCAACGATATCGCGTCCTATGATAAATTGCATGCAACAGTATGTATATTTAAGTCTCTGAGGCTGGCCCGACTTAAACGAACTGCCAGATTATGCTTGAGGAATTCATTATGTTGATTCAGCACAGCCATGTCCATTAATTTTTATACATGCTGCAGGCAAAATAGTAAAACATACCAGAACCAGAGGAAACTAATACGTAAATTATTTTGAGTGCATAATGAGAATGCATTAAAGGTTTTAAGCCGCCCCCCCAAGGTGTATCATTTTGTCCTGCTAAACTTGATTAATTTAAACACTAATAGCCAACTATTCTTAAGGCACTTCAGGCACTACATTTTAATTCCGTAACTATATGTGAAGCAATTAAGGCCATATATTTTCTTATTAAATGAAAAAGAATAGAATGCAAATAAAAATGCAGCCCCATAACTTAAATTATTTTCTCAATGTCCTTAATTCCTCACTGGTTTGCTGTTTATCCTTGATTGATGAGAGAAATATCAGCGAAAGGACAGCACTTCTTTAGGGAGGCAGGTTTGCATTTTTTTTTTCTTTCCATTGCTACTTGTAAAGTTTGCTAAGTTTGCTAATTGGTCACGAGGGATTTCTCCAGCACAGAAGGTGTCTGAAGGTCTCCGCCGCTTCTTCGCCAAACTGAATTTGTCCACATTTATCAGTAAATAATATAATTATGATGTTGACACAATTAGCAGCAATTCTGACATTTCCGCATTCGCCGTGCCTTGGGTGGTCATCACATAAATAGAAAATCAACCAGTTATTTGTCAGCTATTTGAAGACACCAGCCAACTGCGCTCAGTCCATCACATGCGGCTGCGGTGTGATAGAACTTTCAGTGCTTAGCATTCAAGACATTCTTCCGAGTCAGAGTGGGCCAGAAGTGTCCATCATAAAAAGCTCAAGTTGATGTGTAGAATTTCTGTTGAAACCCTGACCTTATGAGTCTCTTCATTAAACGGAGGCTGGCGCAGGGCTGCTCCTGGTTCTGTTGGTGTCGTTCCTGACCCAAACATCCACCGTCTCTCAAGTACTGCCTTGGGCAAGGACAGACGGGGGTCGGGCAGAGCTGCAGCAGGAGAGCTCAGACAATGACTTCTGAGACGGAATTCACCACGCTGGTTGAAATCGGGTCACAGTGCCTGAAACCACAAATTCATACATTTCTGATTCAGAATCAGCTGTTGTGCTTCTTAGCAGTTCAAAGCATTTCATTACTTCCATCTCTGTATGTGTGGATTGAATCAAACTTTTAAGTTTCACATATAGAGGTTTACTTGAAAATGTGATACATAACTAAGTACCAGAAGTTGAAGAAGCACTTAGATCCTTTACTTAAGTATGAAAAGTAACAACACCACAAGTAAAAGTCCTACATCCAATCTTACTTGAGTAAAAGTGTTGGGGGGTAAGTTGAGCCACCCCTTGTTACTGGGAATCTGTAAAAAAAAACCTTGATCATGTGACCAAATATTTAGGAGGAAGGCATCATTTCATGGAGTCTGTGAAGGTAAGAAACACATGGATAAAGTGTTAACTTGCCCCGCTCTTATGCGCAACTCACTCCATACATGGGGTAAGTTGAGCCACAAGACCACTTTTTTTGACCATGCTATATTATCGAAACAGGTATATTTACACTAATTCTGTTTGTTTGAAAGGATGCACAACATCCTGAAATATATGCAGATATATTAGTTAGTGACAAAACTATGACTGCCTTGATGTGGTGATCCTGAATATGAAAACGGGCTCATCTTGCCCCAGTCTCCCTACCAGCAAATGTATCAAAGATACCAATTTTTAAGCTCATCATAGCTGTGAACACATCTGCATCACACGTGTGTATATATGTGACATTGTTCAACAAGCAGCTAGCTTGGCTTGGTAACTGTACATCGGTATGCAGAAGCACCATATTGACACTGAGGCTGTAGAGCTCACCCTTCCAACTCTAAACAAATCCCTGGCAATTTAAGAAGAGGTTCACCTGTGGCTTATTTTAGCAAACATCACATTACAGGTAGTACTGGGCAGAAGCTTTGATGTAACATCTCTGGGATTTCATTATTTCTGCCAGGGAGGTAATGTAGCTTGATGAAATAAATCAACAGAATTTAGGTGGCTGGTTTCTATAAGTGTGTGCAATTTAATACAGATCCGAGATCTGATTTAAATTTTGAGTGACACAGGGCTATCGAGTTTGATATTAGATTAGGCCTGATTGAATTAAAGTGGACTGTTCAGCCATAGCAGAGGTATGCACTCTAATGAGTGCAATTCTAGTTATCACTTATCCTGAAATCCTTCATTTGCCACTAGCCAGTGTTGGGAAGGTTTCTTTTGAAATATAATGTACAGATTGCAAATTACCCTGTTGAAAATGGTATAAGTCATGTCTCTAAAATGATTTAACTTGATTTCACTTTTGATGGCTAATTACTAACCAAGTTTTAATATTTTACTTTTGGGATGAACAATGAGCAAAATATATGGTGCTTAATTACTGCTCAACAACATACAGAGAGAACATGCTGGTGGTGGTGGGGCTCTATTTTGTGAGACTGATTGTAGTTATGTTAAAGCAGTGGGTCTCAATTATTTTCTGTCATGCCCCACAGAATTGTTTTTACCCCCCTCCCGAATTGAAATCCCCCTCCAAAATGCCAATTCCTACAAAATGTTGCTTTAGATGTTTCCTGGCCCACAAGCTTTACCTTTTACAGTGATGTTAGAGCCATTTTCTGATATCATGAGGACAATATTGTTGAATTTCCAGCACCGAAAGGCGTTTTTGTCTGACAACATGGCCACCCTGCTTGATGTGGTGCGATGACTGGCAGATACGTGGCACAAAGTTCAAACAGGAGAACAAATCAAAAACAATCTGCATACTGCCCAGTGAATGAGGCCGAGGTCTAGACATTGAGACAGCTCCTTGAAAGTCATCCTACCCTTCAAATTGTTGCCCTCAATTTGTGCCAATGGCCAGTGGAATTCCACAATCCTGCACTGAACTTGGCATTGGATTCAGTTGATTTGAGTCAACACACAGACAAAGACAGAAACCAACAGAGACACTTCAGGGATGAGGGCTGTCGTTCATTGCTTGTCAGAGTCTCATTGAAGAAACATTACTCACCATCATCTTATGACGAGTTTCTGAAAGGTATCAGTGATGACAATTTCAAGTCACCAAGTCAAGCAGTCATATTATTATCCCGCACAACACAGCAGACTTGAACCCTAAAATCCATGAGTGAAACAAGAGCCCTCAAGCAACTTGTGTAGAGTATCGTGTGAGTTGAGTCAAGTTGAATGTCTCCAACACAGGCTGTGAATGGTCCCATGGACTGTATCTGAGTTTGTAGAGGAAGCCCTGAGGCGAAATGCTAAAACTAAGCTACACCAACAACACACATTCGTATACACAGCAGCCTATGAAGTACTCAGCTGAGTTTGCAACACTAATTTAGGGTCATATTGCTTTTGCAACCACTGGCAGTGTGTGTTTTCCTCAGTAGTGTGCAGCAGTGATGGGTAGACGGGGGAAGGAAACCGGAATGGAAGGGCAGCAGTTTGGGCGAGAGTCTGGAAGCGGTGTGTACAACACTGCAAATTTCTGTCAAAAATGAATTAGCACTGATGATTGTGTTGTACTACTTTGCCCAGCACTGAATGTTGGAAGGGATTTGGATTCATATAAAGGGAAACATTTCAGCATTTCATTAATTTGAGAAGTTGGAAACGAGAGAAAGGCAGAGGAAACACAGCTGTATCGGGATTTGATGTGAAGCCAGCAGAAGCACACATGAGGCTCCAAAGAGAGAGGCCTTTACCACTCTACTGCTGTTGGGCGCTGAACTTGCTTTTTAAAATCCTTTGCTTAGTTGTCATTGAAACATGCATGGCATTGAAATAAACATAATGGTCAATTTTCCCACTGGAAATGAGCTGGAAACGGAAACAAAATGGCAATTTTCCACAGACAAGCATGTTCTTTTTTAAAAGGAAAGCTGTGATAGCATGACGGAGACCTAGAACAAGCAACCGCACACTGTTCTCAGTCTTCTATCCCTCTGTTCATTCACTCATCCTCTGTTCATCCATCCATCCATCCATCCATCCATCCCTCATGTTCCCTCAATACCTCTGAGAGCAGGCGTTCTCAATTAATCCTCAACATGCATGAATTATTAAGGCTTTCATCGTCAGCCCCCGCGTAGCCTCAACATGTCATGATTCTGTCATGAGCTCAGCTTTACTAACCTGATTTAAAAATGTCAGCAATTGACCTTCATAAAACAAGTTGGGACATTTAACTTCTAACCCCTTAGGCACATACTGTGAGCGTGCTGCTCGAGGTCACATTTGGCTCATGATAGTGAGGAGTTACGGTCCTCTAAAACAGCTTTGAGGTTTGGTAACTGGAAAATGCATTTCAGCAGTACAGTTTGCATTTGCTGTGGCACAGCATAAGGTTGCACGTAAAGGATAATTTCACCCAAAAATTAACAATCAGCCATCATCTATCTTGGCAACAGTTTAGAGAAACTATGTAGTCCACAAAACATTTCTCAGGCTACGCAGCAAAACAACATTTGTAGTACTCTACTGATTAACTGAGTTAGATAGGGACTTGGTTTTTAAAACGTCAAAAATAATGGAGAAAAAAAGTACAGCTTGTCCAGTATTTAAAATTTCTGGTGGCCCATGATCCCAAATGTGTCAGAAAAGACAGTAGAGCAGTCGAGACTGTGATGGGGTGCATCTAATGCTTTTAGCTTGGCAGCCAAGGTGACGATTTAAGCTTTCAAAAGTGCATAAATTAAGTCGCTTCAAATCATTTTGGGATCTCCGGAGACTTGAATTATTCTGGACAAGCTGTATGGAACCATTTCATTTATAAGGAAAGCCTTGTAATTTCTTGATGATTTATTGCCATTTGTAGAAAAGAGAACGAGAAAGTCTTTGGCGGTTACACTCCATCGCGGTGAAGTATTATTTGAGGAGGTGATGAAGCGGTGTGTAGAATAGGAACCCCCCCCCCCCCGAATTGAGTCGAGACACTGGTGGTAGTGATGGAGGAAGAAGGATCCTGGAGATCCGATGATGGGGGGAGTTTATTGTGGTGAGTAGAATGTAGCCCCTGGAACAAGAGCAGGAGGAAGGCAGGGAGGTGGAGGTTCAATTTTTAAAACAAGTCCCCATCTACCTCTGCTCTTTAGGAGAATGGTGCAATGTTGTTTTGCGGCAAAGCTCCCAAAATGTTTTGTGCACTACAAAACTTCACATGACAGTGGATTGGTTACATCAAGCCATTTTTTGAAAATATTATAAAAATATATATATATTAAAAATATATTTCACGGAGGCAAGATAGTTCATAAATCTCAAAATTGAATAGCTCATGAATAAAAGATGTTTTCACCTGATGCATCTCGCCTTTAGTTCACTTTAGCTTAATAGACAAAGTAAATCCTTGATAGACCCCAGACTGCACACAGAAACAAAAAAAAAACTTCTTCAACCCAATTCATTGTCAGAAAGTATTCACATGAACAAAATAATAGTATAAGATTGAGCAGAAGGAGGAGGAGGAAGAGGATGAGCAGGACGCTTCCTTTGGCACACAGCTCCACATTTTGAGTTGCATTCAAGGAGATAGAGAAAGATGAGGGAACACAAAAATGATGATGAGAAAGCCTTGAGGGGGTTTTGTAGTGATATACAGCAGTTTCTGGTTCAAAGCCAGTATGTACTCTTCCTTGTTTACATTCCAGTTAGATGCTCTGAGCTTCTGCCAAACTCATAAAAGAAAGATGTTGCTGTCTATGAGCACTTCTTTGCAAAAAGCAGTAGACGAGTTGCAAAAAATTCTGTCACGTGGCTTATTTTGCAGCAAGTAACACATCTGAAAGGATTTCACTTTTAATTTTGAGAGACAAAAAAGATGCTGAATATTTCTCTTAACTGAGCCTCTGACAGCTTCTCATTACCTGATGTGCAGGATTATAATTTTTGTAGACAGTAACTCAGTGACTATTAACTAAATGAAAGCAGCTTTCAAGGTCAGTGGATTATGTGAAGTAAAGGGGACTGTCCGACTTTTGTAATGTTTCAAAGCATCGCCAAGCACAGACAGAACTTGATTTGCCTCCAGTGTTTTGGGATAGAAGAAGAAAGCCCAGGACAGGTATGAACGTTTTACTGATCTTCTCAAAAGTCAGCGATCGCCAGAATGAATGTTGGCAGGTTACGTTTCTGCAAAAAATCCAGATAAGTTAAAACATGTCTTTAGGTAAAGCTTTCAATTTCCTCTTATCATAACTCTATATGGTATGTAGCCTATGACGCGACCAACTCTGAGTGTGTAAACTTGCATAATTTTTGAGTTCATGGCTTTAGTGACTGATATAAACTATATATAACTGGATTCGAAATCTCATTAGCTAAATGATGCATCGGACATCTGGTGACTGGTGTGCAAGTGGCTCAGCCAGAGAGGAGAGAAATAAGATAGTGGGCCACTTATCTACTTGCCACTCATTAGTTGTTGCAGGCTTTGGGTTGGGCGTATAAGCTCATATCTGCTAAAATGAGCTGTCAGTGAAACAGCTGCCATCTCAGGATCTGAAATGAGAAGATTTTTTGACAGATAAAAGCATGAAAAGCCATCTGAAATCATTTTTTTTTCCCCATTTTGTCTTTTTTTTGTCAAAACTCATGTTTTGTCCAGTGTCATAGTTGTTGTTTGCAACTCAGAGTAAAACAAACAATGTAACACCACTTTTGAAATGCTGGGGGGGAAAAGTGTGTCGCCACTTTAAGCACAATGACTTAGAGCAGCGCAGACAGTGCCTGGGATTTGAAGAAGAATAACTCGAACAACTGCCATGCTCACCACATCTCATCCACAGGGGATCATTTAATAAAAAAAAGGGTTACGTATGTCCCTTAAAATTTGTTTTAAAAATTCCAGATGCTTCACAATAAAATAAGTCCATGACCGTGCCCAGTGTGTTTGGTCAGTTTTAGATACAAGCTGACAAACACACTGATGAGCCCCTTACAAGCCGGGCACATTAATATATTAATATGCCACATGCAATATGAAACAAAAACATTATCTAAAGGCCAACCTGCTTTAGACTGGATATTCCACCGTAAAGCCAAAAAACGTCATGGTCCAGAATTCCAAAGAAGAAAAAAGAAAAGAAAAGTTCAGAGTTAATCATGTCAGTAATTAGAGATGCTGAGGGGTGGTCATCGACCATCTTGGTCACACATTGTGAATTGATTCAGCTCAATTATGGAGTTGTTCAGCAAACAGCTCGGGGAGGAAGTATTGTTGATTTTTGCCAATTTGTCACCCATTTCTAACAGCGGACAGAGGGTATTGTGGCAGAAGCTCTAATTAAGGATGAACACCTTCTGGTCGCTTGTGTCCGTTTCTCTGCAGCTCTTTGTCGTCAACATAAAAAAAATAAAAATAAAAATAACTGTAGGAAATGGTAATAAATGCATATGCTGTTGCCTTCTCCCTCCAGCTTCTCCTGACTTCCTCCCCTAACGTAGCATCTTTGTCTCTCAGTGAGGGGTATATTGTTAAATATTGATTGCTGGAGAGACGGGGGTGAGGCGGTGGAGAGAGAGAGACAAAGAAAGAGAGAGACAGCTAGCCTGCAGCCAGCACAGAAAGGAGCAGCCTTCTGTCTGGGCCTGGCCACAGATGTTTGCAACAGAGCATCATTGCAAATAGAGAAAGCGCTCTACAAGTCACACACAGGCACACACACACACATGGCTGCACCCTCCGAACAGTGTGAGAGCGATAGTGAATCAGTCTCTTTCACATTAGGCTATAATTGGCAGGAGGCTGGACGAGGCTATCACTTATCTTGTCACTGAGCAATTGTTATGGGTAATGGAAGCAGTGTGTGCGTGTGTGCGTGCGTGTGTGTGCGCACGCATCTGTGTGAGCAAGAGTATTCGTGTTTTTGTGCTGATGTCGGTGTGTGCGCGCGTGTGTTTGTGTGTCACTCCAGGCAGCAGATGGAACCCGATGCTAATTGGGTGGAGATCAGTGGGGGAGTTTGGAGCAGACTGACCCGGGGCTGGGCTGCAGCTCCTGGGCTTGGCTCGCTCCCACCCCTGGCTCCGCGGCTGGTTCTGTCTGCTGGTAGCAGGCTGCTTTCCATCACTTCATCTGCCCACCCATCCGCGGATAACCCCCTCTGACCGATAACCCAAACGACCAGCTTGTTTGTCCGTTCGTACTTTTCAGTCCTCCCCTTGTTTACTCCCCTCTCTCTGCCTTCGTATTTTTGTTTTACTCTGCCTTTAATTTTAAATAATAACCCCCCCTTCTCGTTTTTTTTTTTTTTTTTTTGTGGAGTAGCAACACAAATATTCAGAGCCTCCTGTGGTTCCTATTCAGCTGTTACATCCCAGAATGCAACAAATCACTGCACATTAATACAATGTGTTTCTGCTTCAGTAAACGTGTCAGTCAGTCAATCTACAATGACACGACTGTAATTTAGACTACAGCAGGAAGTTAAACTGCATGCCACGGCAATCAAACAATCAACAACATGGAACTAATGCACAGGAAATATGAAGAGAAAATGGGGAAACAGCCCTGAACACTATAAGGCTGAAGATGTGAACCGCGACAGTTCTTGATAGTTTATTATACTGCAGCACAGTGAGGATACGCATGTTTACGAGTGTGACATGGATCGGTCAGCGTGTTCAGTGAGTAACTGTCATGGCTTTGGTTTTCAGTTTAGAAGTTTCCTGTTTTATTTTGAAGTGTATCCTCATGCGTCTCGTTTAACTTCCCACTTCCTGTCTTTATCTGTTTTCTTGGTCATTAGTTTATCGCTCCCTGTGTATTGAAGCTTATGCTCATTCTTTGTTGATTCATCAGTGTTTGTTGGGTCTCCCGTTGCGTTTTACCTTTGTCCCCTGTATCTATACCCTGGTCCTAGTGTGTTCGCTGTGTTCCTGATTTGTCTTCAGTTTTGTAATTTCTCCACAGTATTTTGGGACTTTCCTTAGCCTGTTTTTTCATTGCTTTGACTTTGGATTTCAGCTTTATTCTAATAAACCTCACTCTTCACACCTGTATGTCTGTACGGCTGCATTTGGTAACAGTAAAATCTGTCTTCATGGTTTCAGTTCTTTCATCATGTTGATAATTTTCTCTAAAAAAAAAAGTTGAAATGAAATAGTGTGTTTTTTTTTTTTTAAACACCAAAGTGAGAACAAATTATCAGACATGTGTTCATAGCGGTTCACCCTCAGAACATTGTAGTTTCTCCCTGGCGGACCCATGTCGGTGACATTTGCTGTTGCATTGTTATGTAGCCTACTGTAAGTGCAGTCGACTTCTCTCAGCACAGCAGTAGTCTTTTTCTAAACCCTGTAAGATTCGCCTTTCCCTGACCTCACGACATTTTCCACTGGGGTTAAGGAAAAGTGGTTAGGAGTTGGCCTGGTAGGTGACAATTCGACCCACCCTGTGTTGTTAATGGTGGGGACGCGAGACGGGGAACAGAAATAGTCCGCCAAATTCGTCTATGCAGCACAGACCCTGAAAGTGTCGGTCGATCTGGCAGCACCTGTGGTGACTGGTGGTTACATCATGTGTACTTTGCTGAGAGAGATCTCAGGAAAAAGTTTCCTGCACGCCGTCCACTTCACTTGCATTTTAAGTTCATTGACAACAACGTTTTGGCATTTGGACCTTCATCAGCTTATCTTACAAGGCAATGGGTGAGGCTTTCTTCAGTAGGGTTGTGGACTCACGTGGTGAGGTGAGTGATCTCAAAATGAATCATTCTACCTCCACACTGCCTGCAGAGATGCACAACGAAGAGCAAACGGTCGAGCATTGTAATTATAACTGTGTAGGAATTTTAAATGCAATTTACTTGATCTCTTATTTTCTTTGCATTTTAAATGCTTCTCTCTGTTTCTCACCACTTTCAACTTTTGCGCTGCTGTAACATGTCTTTTTCATCTGAGATCAGTAAGACCTTATCTTATCTTAAACCAGCATGATTAATGCAGGGCTTTCATTTGAAGTCGGAGCCTGTGATTCATTATCTGCGACTGGGGAGAACGAAGGGAATTAAAACAGTACTGACGAAACAACAGCACCCTGGGTTGTTATTTCTTTCTTTTTCATATTTGTTTAAAATATTCTGACATTTTACAGATAGTATGAATTTATTAATTAAAGAATATATAAATGAGAGTTGATCATGAGTTCATTTAGAGACGCTTCTTCAAGCTCTAGTTCACAACATGAAATCATCGCACATGAACGGATGTGGCTGTCAATTATAAAATATTAACTCCTCGCCTCCTCGGCATCGCTCCTGGCTATCGAACCATTGACTCTTCCCCTTTTCCATGTGCAACATGCAAACACCCCGGAAGTTGCATCATGCATAATCCAAAGTGCATGCATGTTATTCAGCAGAGAATATGCTGCTTATATGAAATGTAAACACTGTTTTTTTTAAGGCTAAAGCACCGGCAAGAAAAAAAAAAAAAAGATACTGATGTATTTAGTTATTGCGATAATCATGCTTTTTTTTCTCTCCCGTCCGAGTGCAAGAGGGTTTGCATCCAGTTGCTCGACTCTGTTGACTCATGGCTCTTACCACGAGCCTGTGAGTACGCTTGGAAAAGAGTTGTTTCTGTTGACAGGCCTTCGAATGGCTTCCCGCAGCCCCACCCTCCAACTTTACGATTAAATAATCCTACAGAAACAGAATTATTCAACTCTGGCATTTTGCACTCTCCCCTCCCCACATGGCGGGAGTTCACGGCTGGGGGCCCCTGTGTGTATGTGTGTGTGTGTGTGTGTGTGTGTGTGAGGGGGCGGGTGGGTGGTTCCGTGCTTGGGTACGTCTGAGTACTCTGTTATTATTTGATGGCACCCAGCGCGCATTTATCCATTATTCATGGCATGCCGAAGGGGCAACTTTGGGCCAAGGCTTTGGCAAAAGCACGCCTGAACCCGTCATTATGTCGAGTGCACACGTGTGTGGAGGTGTGTGTGTTTGTGCGTGTGCTTGTATGTGTTTCACTTCAGAAGAGACTCATTTCCTGACACTGCCAGGACTGAGCTGGTCACAGTGACACTAGCAGAAAATCACATGGTGCAAGAGCAGCTGGGAAAATAATGTGTGTTTGTGTTTGAGAGCATATGTGTGTGTGTGTGTGTGTGTGTATGTGTGTGTGTGTGTGTGTGTGTGTGTGTGTGTGAGAGAGTGTGTGCTGTATGACTGCAGGCCAAAGCTGGATATTTCTTTTTTTTTTCTTTTTTTTTTTTCCCGTCAATGAAGAGGGATCTGAACATGCACTGACTGCTGCGGACCCTCAGAGGCCTCTCTCTCTCAGCAGCCTCCCAACAGCACCATGAAAAATCATCGGCATGATTTTTTTCTTGAGACACTGGGATACAGACTAAATCTGAGGGACAAACACAGTCTTGTTTCCTTATGAGATTAACTCAGCAGGGTGCAGGGCTACAGTAAAAATCATTCAAAGGCCGACAAACTCGACTCGACTCGGAAAAAAAAGCGCGCGCTACAAAGCATCCCCATCTCAATGAGCTATCTAATTTGGAAATCAGTCTTTAAACTCCCTCATATCCGACACTGGCTTCAAAAATGCACATCATTGCTTTTTTTTCCTTTCTTTTTCTTTTTTTTTTCTTTCCCAAAACCAACGTCTACCAATTACACATTATACATTCACAGGCTTCCGGCTAAAGGGTGTGATGTGAATATAACTGGATCGCTTTGTTTAACCTCCGGGGAAATGAGGGCGCACCTTAAATCGTAACAATGTCATTTCTATTCTGCAGCAGGAGACGGTAATGCCTTTGACTATGGATTACCTGCACTCATGGGACGGTGTGAGGTCTGGGAGCCTTTTTGGGTAAACATGCGATATTACTTAAAAGATAACCGGCAGCTGCTTATGGATATTTCCTTCTCAGATTTGCATTAAGGGTTCCTACTGAGGGGATGAAGAGTCAGGAGTGGCGATACATTTAAATTGCTACACCTGAAGTTTACACAGCCTTTCATACACCTCGTTTAGGTATGCTTCTTGAAGGTGTAGTATGTAAGAATTTAATTGGACCAACAAATTGTGAAGAAATAGCCAATTTGACATTATGACATCTCAGTATTGTGCTTCAGAAATGTCTACCAAAGTTTGCACGCTAACCAGCTCGCCCCTGTCTGGTCCACAGTTCTAAACAGTAGCACTCCCTGAGCTCCCAGTCTGAACTGCTAGCTGCATGGCAAACTGAGCTACCTCAATAATGGCAGATACAGTCTGCAGTGGTTACCTTAAAAAGTCCAGCGCATTGATTTCTCATTCAGAACCATGGACAGTTTAAATATGGGCCCTAGACAGTTTCACTGCACTGACTGTCATGTGTTGATTTCTCATTCAGGACCACGGACAGTTCCCCCATAATGTGTCTGGTGTGTCAGGATCCGCAGGCGGTTTCACTGTAATGTCTCTCATGCGACCCAGGTTATTTCAAATTCAGCTCCATTGAACGATTCCACTCCCCCGCCCATGGATTTAATGTGAACGATTTGATCAATTCAGAGCCATGGACACTTTCACTCTTTCATTTTTAAAGTGTTTGACTTCAGGATCGTTGACAGTTACACAAATATGTATCTATAATATATCTCATGTGTTTCTTATTCAGGACCAGTTTCGCTGCAAAGTGTTCAATATGCTGATATCTAATTTAGAGCCATGACAGACTGACTACAACTTGTTTGTGTTGATTTTGAATTCATAACCCTGGGCATTTGCTGATTCAAGCGGTTTGCTCATGCAGGCTCATACAGCAGGAGCCCTGCCATGTTTGATCTGCCACTGGGACGGCGAATGCACATATACAAACAGAGCTTACTCTACTGCATGCTAGGACGTGACATGAAAAGTAATGCGCATTCTATGTTAAGAACACGTGTCAGTCTGCTTGTCTTCCAGCAGCCCTATCACCAGAATGTTAGCAAAACATGTGCTGTGCTCTGGTTAGGTTAAGGCACACATCAAGATTTTGCGGTCGCAAAACCACAGACACAGCTGGGAATGTCTACAGACATTCAAATGCCACAGTCCCCATCAAAAAATATGTAATGGTTTCATGTTTACGCATGCCGACACGCAGACTGCACTCCCTCTTTTGGCAGCCTTGTCTCCTTGAACCTCACCACCGTCCCTTCAACCTCCTGATACGAAAGCCAGGTCACGACAAACGTCTGATGTGGATGTGATGGGTACGACCCTTTTGGTACAAATGTCAGTATATGTAAAGCCTGTGACACATACGTATGGACGTTTCCATGGTTTGCACAAACATCAACTGCTAACATTTTGCCCTGGCGACTAGGGCTGCTTCCATAGCGCCGTCCTCAACAGAGGCTAATGAGCTAAACCCAAAGATTAATAGGCGACATAATCAATAGGTTTTGGAGTTAAAATATCTCGCTAATGCAATAAAATGGTGAGCAAGGCTGTAAAAGCAAGTTTGCATACCTTTAGTAGAGACAGCACACCATTCCATGTAGCAAACAAATTATTTCAGGTGTAAGT